>NC_052050.1:134463611-135826949 GCF_903992535.2 Arvicola amphibius
TTAGTCTCAGTACATGCTCTAGTTTTGGCAGCAGCATCTGGAGACAAAGCAGCCTCCAATGCTGGTTTTCATTTCCAGCTTTCTCTCCTCTCACCCGGTGTGCTTGTTTACCGTGTCATGGTTTTGTGGTTTCTCTCCATAGGAAGGTTGATCTCAGCCACCTCCCCTGCCAGTGGTGTTGAAGAGCTGAGGGCCTTTTTGTTTTTACACAAAGCCATGTTTCCCTCAGCCTCACACGTGGCTGGGGGTTTTGCTTTGCATTCTCTGAAATTAATTAATGTATTCTGCTAGAAAAGACAATCATTTCAGACTTTTTTTACCTTTAGGAGCCCTGAAACTCTGCTGTTTCAGGGTTTTCTTTCCCTCTTTCTCTCTGTCTAAGTGGAAAGAAGGAAAACACAGGTTTATTTATCTATTCATATGATTTATTCCACCCACATAAAAAGCAGGGGAAGCAGCTTGGTGTAGCTTATTGTTTTTATTGCTGATGGAGTAGAAATTTATTTTCTATCCTGTTAGTTTAATGGAAAATGTAATGAATGATAATAGTCACATCATGATTTTTTTCTCTCTCTCCTTTTGCGGATGCTGAAAGTATGTAGTACATTTTAAAAAATTACTTTAAGTTCTGCATCCTAGGCATTTTATGTAGGGCCCTAAGGCAAGCCCTCGATTACTGAGCTATATCTCTCCCCTCAAGCAGTGTTTAGTAGTTTCTGAACAAAAAGCTGGAGATTAGCTGAGTACTTTTGAGAAGTCACTTATAAAGAGCAAACACTTTCTTCTTTATTGTGTAATGAAAGAGAAGTCAGTAAAGATTGCATAATCTGATTAGCAAATATGATGTTTTTCATGTGTTTTGTTAATCATTTGGGTGAGACAAAGTATATTTTTCTTAAATTCATTGAAAAAATGGTGTGTTACTTTTTAAACTGTCATTTATTTATTTCAATATCACAATCACATAAGGCACATTAGTATTGAAGGAAAGAGGTTACCTATCTTTCTTCTACTTCACCTATGTCTCTTTTCTCAGCTTGCTCCTTTCTCGTCCTCTTTCCCTCCATGTTGAAGATCAGTGCAGGGCTTTGCTCCTTATGACTGAACTATACCTCGACTTTATAAATAACTTCATAAATTTCTAGGTGGGTTAATTCAGAACTTTACATAAGTATGTCATATTAATTTTGTTATTTAATCTTGTTTGTATGTCTGTTGTACACAGAAATATATGAAATTTTGTAAGCTACTGAGAATTTGAAGATCATGCCAAGAAACAATCTAAACCAGTGGTCCAAGCAGAACTTGCTAATTTTCTACATATAGATTGTTATGTAGACTACAATGCCATCAAGTACAAGAAAATTATTGCAAACCTACTCACAATCCAATTAATTTGTTAGGTTAAAGTCTTCAAATCAGAATCTAGCTGCATTGACAAGCTTAAGGATAAAATTATGGTGTTCTATCATTTCTTAGAGAACTGAAGAAAATTCTAAAACATGACAGCTTTTAAATGGCATAGTACCCCATTTAAGCTTGGGCTTGGATATGTTAAATCAGTTATTAAAGCTTGATTTATGGTAAGTATGCTTCCCTACATGCCCAAATTATCTCATATTGTGCTTCAGCTTCCTTTCTCCAGTGAAATTCAAGTTCACAGTTAACTGACAAGAGCAACAGGAAGGGAGAGTAAGCAATGGTGGGGGTAGCAAGCATGACTGAGCTCTGAGCTGAGCTATGCAGGATTGCTTCCGACTCAGATCTGCAGCGTGAAGACACTCCAAGTTCAAATGAGGGAAAAATTAGATGATTTTTAATATTCTTTGTAGCTTTACTGTTGTGATCCCAAGTTCCCTTATCCGCAGTAAAATATCCTCCTCAACGATATGCCGCCCACTCAAAATTTCAACCCAACTTCTTTGTAAGTTCTGTCACGATACACATTCTCTAAATTATATAAAAAGGAAGAGAAGACATTTCCCTTTGAAAATCTTATTTGGCTACTTTCAGCCTCATAAGTAGGGAAAATAAAGTATAGGGGAATTTGACTCTAAAAATGTTTCATCCATTTCATTTAACTAAAACTATTAATAAAAGTAGCAAATCTATACATAGTATTCTTTGTCTCATTTTTTTCATGAAATAATATTTGAGTCAATTGCAGCTGCATCTCAAGTGTCACCATAAGGAGATAAGGACAATAACATAGATTAATATGCTGAATAATTAGCTATTATGATATACTGAACAATTAATTACTATTCATACAAAGTGTTATTTTTATACAGTCAGATCACTTTGTGTTCTTCACTTAAAATATTTCATTTTATGGGGAAGGTGACTGAGCCCCACATTGGAGCACTGGACTAAGCTCCCAAGGTCCTGATGAGGAGCAGAAGGAGCGAGAACATGAGGGAGAAAGTCAGGAACGAGAGGGGTGCGTTCACTCATGGAGACGGTGGGACAGAACTAATGGGAGATCACCAACTCCAGTTGGAATGGGACTGATGGATCATGCGACCAAACCCGTCTCTCTGAATGTGGCCAACATCGGGGGCTGACTGAGAAGCAAAGGACAGTGGCTCTGGGCTCTGATTCTTCTGCATGGACGGGCTCTGTGGGAGCCTTCTCAGCTTGGTCGATCACCTTCCTGGACCTGGGGGGAGTTGGGAGGACCTTGGTCTTAGCATAGAGGGGGGAACCCTGATGGCTCCTTGGCCTTGAGAGGGAGGGAGGGGAGGTATGGGTGGAGGGGAGGGGAGGGAAGGGGGAGAAGGAGGGGAGGGAAGGGGGAGGAGGAGGGGAGGGAGGGAGGAGGAGGAGGGAAGGAGATGGAAATTTTTAAATATTAAAAAAATAAACCATGAGGAAAAAAAATATTTCATTTTATTATATTTATGTGTGTATGTGTGTGTGTGTGTGTGTGTGTGTGTGTGTGTGTGTGTGTATGCAGATGAGAGTGCAGATTCCTGGGAGGCCACAGCAGGGCTCAATTAAGAGAATTCAGTATAGTGTACTGAACTGGCATTCTCTGCAAGAGTAGTATGCACTTTTCACTACTGAGACAGCTCTCCAGACTCCATTTTCTGTTCTCTATGGAGAACACATTTTTGACAGATATCCAGCAAATCACAGATAGAAGGCAAATGAACATGGAAGCATAGAAAATGGTAAGGGAATTTTGTTTAGAAATTTAATTCTATAAGAAGTTATTTTATACTGTCATAAAATTAAACTTTTTTAAATAGTTTTTTTTTTGGCTAATGTTTTCTGAATGCTGTTTGAGATTTTTTATGTCAGCTGTGTAGGATGAACATTCTTGTAATCTCAGCACTTAGGAATCTTAGGAAGGAGAACTGTCATGGACTCCAGACAGCCTAGGCTGTACAATAGGATCTTGTATCAAAAATAAAATAACAATGATCTTGCGTAGCAAAACATCTAAGGAATCTAATTCTTCAGATAGAAGAAGGAATCCTTGCATTTTATTTCATGATCTAAAGTCTCTTCTCATTTTTAATTGAAAAAAATTTTCTTTAATTTTTTTAACTAAGCTTCTCTCTCTCTGTATGTTTGTGAATGTGTACGTGTATGTGTTGGGGGTATCTGTGTTCATGGAGATTATAAGAAGTAGATATATATTCCCTGTATCTGTAACTACAGATGGTTTTGACCAGAATTTGCATCTTCTCCGAGAGCAATATGTTTCTGAGCCATTTCTCCATCCACATTCATATTTTTATGTGATGAACATATACTTATGAGTGTGGTCATCAAAACAAACAGGAGGATCAATGGAATTGAATCGAAGACCCAGACATAAATCTGCACACATATGGACACCCGATTTTGACAAAAAAGCCAAAATTATACAATGGAAAAAAGAAAATATCTTCAAAAATGGTGTTGGCACAACTGGATGTCAGTATATATAAGAATACACATAGATCCATATCTATCACCACATAGAAAACTCAAGTCCAAGTGGATCAAAGACCTCAACATAAATTCAGTTACAGTGAACCTAATAGAAGGAAAAGTAAGCATTATCCTTGAGCACATTGGCATAGGTGACAGCGTCCTGAATAGTACACAATTAGTACCAGCACTAAGATGGGATTAATTAATAAATTAATAAATTATTTTAGTCAATGAATAAGTGGGACCTCATGAAACTGAAAAACTTCGGTAAGGCAAAGGACACGGTCAAGAGGACAAAACAGCAGCCTACAGAATGGGAAAAGATCTTCACCATCCCTACATCTGAGAGAGGGTTGATTTTCAAAAAAGTTAAAATACTCAAGAAACTAGACTTCAAAAAGTCAAACATCCAATTAAAAAATGGGGTACAGATCTAAACAAATAATTCTCAACTGAAGAATCTCAAATGGCTGAGAAACATCTGAACAAATGGCCAACACCCTTAGCCATCAGGGAAATGCAAATCAAAACAACTCCAAGATTCCACTCCACACCTGTCAGAATGGCTAAGATTAAAACCACAAGTGATAGTTTATCCTGGAGAGGATGTGGAGCAAAGGGAACATCCTTCTTTGCTGGTAAAAGTTCAGACTTGAACAGACACATTGGAAATCAATATGTCAGTTTCTCTGAAAATTGGGCATCAATTTACCTCAATATTCAGCAATACTACTCCTAGGCACATACCCAAAGGATGCTCAATCATACTACAAGAGCACTTGCTCAGTTGTATTCATAGCAGCTTTATTCATATTAGCAAGAACCTGGAAACACCGGAAATGTCCCTTAACTGAAGAATGGATAAAGAAAATATGGTACTTTTACACAATGGATTATTTCTTAGTTGTTAAAAACAGTGACATCAGGAAATTCAAAGACAAGTGGATGGAACTAGAAAAAAAATCATCCCGAGTGAGGTAAACCATACTCAGAAAGACAAAACATGGTATATACTCACTTTTAATTGGGTATTAGCTGTCAAGTAAAGGATAAACCATGCTTCAGTCCAAAGACACAGAAAGACCACATAACAAAGAGTTCCCAAGGGCAGATGCATGGCTCTCATTGAGAATAGGAAATAGAAGAGATCTTGCAGATGTACTGGCGGTCGTTGAGGATGACACCATGAGCGATCAGGTGGGGTAGTTTGGGGAGGAAACTACTGAAAGAGATGACTGGAAATGGGGGCATTTTGGGGTCAGGTAGAAACCCAGTATAAGGGAAACTCCCAAAAATTTACAAGGATGACCAAAGATAAGACTCTTAGCAATTGAAGATATGTAGCCTGAACTGACAATTTTCTGTGACCAAGCACAACTTCAAGTGAAGGTATTGGGATACCAACCCAGCCACATAACCTTGGACCAACAGTCTGTCCTGCCAATGGAATGTGTGCTAGCATAAGGGTGGCCTAGAGATTGAGGGAGTGGCCAGCCAATGACAGTTCTAGTCTAAAACTCAGGCCATGAGAGTGAGCCCAGCCATGACATTGCCTAGAGTGCCAGGACCCACAGACTGGATGCCCCGAAGACCTAGGATAAAACCAAACATAACTGGGGGGGGGGGGGAGTGAGTCAATGTAACAATGCCTAATGATATTCCGCTGTACTCATGCATTGTTGCCTAGCCCAGTAATCATCAGATAGGCTTCATCCAGCAACTGTCGGAAACAGATGCAGAGACCCACTACCAAACATTAGGTTGAGCTCAGGATCCTGCTAAAGAGAGGGAGGAAGAATTGTAGGAAACAGAGGATCAAGGACATACCAAGAAAATTCACAGAATCAACTGGGCTCGTGGGGGCTCCTAGAGACTGAACTGACAACAAGGGAGTCTGCATGAGACTGACCTAGGCCCTCAACTTATATGTGACTGTTGTGTATCTTAGTCTTCTTGTGGGACTCCTAACAGTGGGAACAGGGGCTGTCTCTGCCTTTTTAAAAACTGACTTTTGGGACCCTACTCATCATACTGGGTTTCCTTGTACAGTCTTAATGCAAGACAAGATGTTTAGTCTTACTGCACTTTGATATGCCATGCTTTGTTGCTATTCTTGGGAGGCCTGCCATTTTCTGAATTAAAAAAAAATGAAGAATGGGTTGGGTGGGGTGGGGGTGTGGATGAGGGGTAGGGACTGGGAAGAGAAGAGGAAGAAGAAACTGTGGTTGGGATAGAAAATAAATTACTTTAAAAAAGAATGACCTAGAAACTACTGCTGCAATTGACAGAATTATCTTTACAATCAAGAAAGCATGAGAGTTTGGTATCAGACTTGTCATTTTGCATCAGTGTGATTTTGGGTAAATTATTTTCTCCTCTGATCTTTTATTTCTTTGCAATAGATCTTTCAAAAGGCATGTCAACAGTATCTATTATATCTTTACATAATGTCACTTATCCCACCCAGAGGAAGGGCCTAATTCTTTTAAATACAAGCTTACATTTTGACTTGCTCTAGTTAAAACACTGTGTCTAAGTTGTTGCAGTGATAAATCTTAGAATAGGGCTTAAAAGTTCTGGTTGTATCTGCTTCTCTGTCTCTCTCTGATCTTAGCATTACAAATTAAGGAGTCTGAGGGAGACAGACCTCCTCTATGCCATTGGTTTTTGTAGACAGAAGTTTCTCCCCTGACCCCATCATGTACTGCAGCTGTTCAGTCCCAAAGAAACACACAGAGGCTTTATAATAAGTATAAACTGTTTGGCCTATTATCGCAGCTCAGGCTTAATATTAACTATCTCTTACAACTTAACAATAATTCTTGTCTATATTTAGCCATACAGCTTGATACTTTTTCTAAGTGAGGCATTCAGATATTACTTCCACTGCATCTGGCTGATGACTGTCTCTCTCTGCGTTTTCTCTTCCAAGAATTCTCTTAATCTAGTCTCCCCATTTATACTTACTGCTTGGCTAATGGGCAAGTGACTAATCTTACAGTGTACAAAAACATTACACCACAGTAGGTTCCAGTCATCCTATTTGAGAGAACAGGCTTATGAATGAAGTACTAACAGAGAAATCAGGCATCCAAAAACATAAAATAAGAGAGAAAAACCACTCTGTACAGACCAGCCAATAAACAGGATTAAAGAAACCCAAACTCATAATTGCTCACAGTCTAGACAGCCCGACCTTTTATAGCAACAGGTAAAGGTTACTTATTCCTTATTCCTCATCTACGAACTTGAGATTATTAGAATTAGTGGATTAACGTTATGACAATGTGATATTTTATACACAGTTGAGCACCAATGTAGGAGCTTAATTCATACTTTTGTCCTTTATTTCAGATACTTTTCACAGTTCCCCCAAATCCAAATGCTCAAGGTGTTGGCAGAAATGCAAAGCATCTTGATCAGAACTGTAGAGAGAAGGAAAGAAAGGTAAAGCTACTTTCTTCCCAGCTATGCCTCTTCATCACTTGGCAGTCATTGTGAATTACAGTATTGGGGGTAGGAGGATAGCAAATTACCCTCATTCAAGAACTGTAGGATTTGACTTTGTAATTGAAATATTAGATACAAGAAGCTAAGATAACTCTTTGCAAAATAAAGAAAACAATCCTTAGAGTGGAACAGCAGAAAAATTAGAGAAAAAACTTTGTTAATGATAAGAGGCTTTCGTATGACAGAGAACTAATATTAGCACCCATAAAAAGTCAAAATTAAACTCCAATAACAGATCATTCAATCAGTAAATGGATAAAGAATCTGAGTAGATAGTTCTCAAAAAGAACTGTTTGCAAGAGTTTCTAGCATCTTGGTTCTGAGGATTTGTTGCTTTAGAAAAGAGGTTCTACTTTTGTTTCTATAGAGGATGAGAACCTGTGGAGTCCTTCCAGATTAATGCAGTTTGATGGACCAAGACCACCTGAAAGGTTACAATGAACACGCCCAAAATTTACTTTGCCCAACAAAAAGCAGAAAACAGTTGGAAAGCACTATCTCATAATTCCCAAATATTGTTTATAAATGTTTGTTTACATTTAAAGAGGTATATACTATAGAGATGGATATTTTGCATTGGTATAGATCTTGGTCTATTGATACAAATTTAAGGTCAGTTTTGTTATAGGTATTTTTCTGATTAAGGTAGCATGCACCTCATTTAAAAATGTAATGTGTAATTAAGAAATATAAGTTAAGCTAGTCAAGTTAGTTAAGTTTTCTAGATATATAGAGATATATATTATTTAGATAGGTATTCTTCAAAATTTTCAGAGACCTTTAGAATATGGCATTTAAAATGTTTAAAACTGAGGATTTCTCATTACAGTGAGACTTACCTGCTTCTGGCAGCACCAATCTACTTCAAGAGGATGATGGGCATTGAAGATGTCCCATATGGAGTTTGTTTGCCATTTGGGCAAAAACTCCTCTTGCCTGTACTGCTTGATGCTATGCTGTATGAACTGGACATGCAGGACCCACAAAGAATAAACTGCTGAACTTGCCTAATGATGAGACTATCCTTTGGGGTTTCTGCTTCATGAAATGTAGTGAGGGGCTGCAGGCAGGCCTGCTTTTCATCCTGCCCGGCTCCCAGCCACCGGCTAGCTTATATCCCAAAATAACAACACACAATTGTTTTCTTATAAACACTGTCTGGCCCATTATTTTCAGGCTATTAATCACATCTTGACTAACCCATATCTAATAATCTGTGTAGCACCACAAAGTGGTGCCTTACCAGGTAGATTCTAGCGTGCATCCATCTTGGGCTGGAGCTTCATCGCGTCTGGCTTCTCTCTCTGAGGAGAGGCACAGCGGTCTGTCTAACTTAGGAGAGGTGTAGCATCTGACTGATCCTTCTACCTCACTTCCTCTTCCTGTTCTGTCTACTCCACCCACCTAAGGGGCGGTCTATCAAATGGGCCAGGCAGTTTCTTTATTAGCCAATGAAATCAACTCAAACAGAAGACTCTCCCACATCAATGAAAGAGTCTGTGAGATATACTGCAGGACACAGAAGAAAGTAACAGACAAACTGCCAATATAGGCAGAACTGTCTTTGAAATTTCCTGCTTCATGGAAAATTCTGCTGAATACTATGGGCCTGTAAGATGAAGGATGGATGCCCCAGTGGTATAGAAGAACCTTGGATGACTGTCCAGGCAGTGAGATATCCCTGTTAATTCTAGAGTTTTGAAGTTGTATACAATGCACAACCTGTTTACTTAGGTAATAGATAGTTATAATTATAGTTTTTCTTAGCTATGATAAAAGATAAAGTAGATATAAATATTGTAACTTTAATTCTTCTTGGATACCTTTTTTTATTATGTTAAAGTTAAAACCTTCCTTTTTATTTAAGCAGAAAAGGGAAGGTGATGTGGAAAGTCCTTCTGTATATGTGTTGCTTTTATTGGTTAACCAATAAAGGAACTGGTTTGGCAGAGTAGAGCTAGGTGGGAAAAACTAAACTGAATGCTGGGAGAAAGAAGGCAGAGTGAGTGGGAAGCCGGAGGCAGATGCCAGAACTTTATCTGGTAAGCCACAGCTTTGTGGGGAGACACAGATTAATGGAGATGGGTTAATATGAGTTAGCCAGAAATATGTTTAAGCTATTGGTGAAACAGTATTGCAAGCAATATGGTTTCTGTGTGATTATTTTTGGGCTGAGCAGCTGGGAACAAACAAGAGGCCTCTGTACAGTAGTCGTGGGAATAGGTGAGATGGATAAGTCCAAAGGATAATGTCAGGTGTATGGAAATGTCACAATGAAACCCATTACTTCGAATGATAGCTTAAAAAACATTTAAATGATAGACATTAGATGTTTCAATACATACATCCCTGTTTATATTTTCTTTATTTCAAACCATTTGATAAAAAAGTAGGAGGGTAGTTAAGATGTTGCCACAGTTATTATTTGAGTCAAATTAGGCTGATCTTAGTGTAGGAAGAGTTTTCCAAACCCTGAACATCAATTCTAAAACTTCACATCAGAGACCTGGCTGAGTGCTTCCAGTCTGGTAGACCCTCCTGTGATGAGGGGAATATGCTGAGAGCACTGTGATAAACACCATCCCTGGAACTGTGTGGTTCAAATGCCAGGGAGAGACCAGGAGAGAGATGCTCACAGCTGTTTATGAGTATGGGATGAAGTTCCCGAGTGGGGCAGAAATATGCTCATTCAATATCAACTTCAGGCTCATACAGACATCTAATTCCACAACAGTGGAACATGACAGACACAAAATATGTGAATTCTTATTCATTTGATTCTATAAATTTCTTGCTGCCATCATGTTTAGGAGGTTATTAAGTGCATAAAGATATTAAGTTTCATCAAACAAAACTAAAAAAATGAATATATTTTCTCTCACTTGTGGATTGTTTATTTTATTTAGATGCATAAAAATATATGAACATAGGTAGGTGCATGCTCACATACACACACATATATGCAACACATACATGCATGCACATACACACATGTATATGCACACATGCACACACACGTAGACACATACATGATGTGAAAGGACAAGTGAGACTGGATGAAAGAAGAGTCTTAGTGGCAAAAAAGGGGATGGGGAAAACATGAGTGAATGACGTCACATGGTCAATGTACATGATACATTCAAATATAACAGCTTTATGGAAGCCAAGGCTACAAACGTTGAACAGATAACAACACAAAATATGAACAAAGCAAAGGAAGAGTGCTTCGCAGCCATGATGGCTGAGTTTTTACAGACAGGAGAAGCAGACAGGTCATCCAGACACCAGGGGTAGGCAGACTTGTGGAACCGTCTAGCTATGTAGGTTTTTTTTTTTTTTTTTTTTAGCTTTGGAAAAATGACAGCACTCTGAGTACTCAGTGTAATCATATTAAAGCAGAAAGCAATAGTAATTAGTGGCCAGGAGTTTCCATTCTCTTCTCCCACATAAGTAGATTTCTCTCTGTTCTGGGAAGGATAATGTACATTTTTTTTTTTTAAACAAGCAAATAAAGACAAATGGTAAAAACCTCCTCAAACCCCAAATTGTAAAACATTCTTTTTTTTTTTCCTGGAATAATTACCTCACAAATGACCCTACTACAGTGTAATTTTTAAAAATAGTCCTTCATTGAAAACAATTACTTTGAAAAAAATAACCCTGCTCCAAACAAGACCTGCTATCAACATAACCCCACTGCGCACTTGAGTAGCCCATGCCCTGCTTCTCTTATGGCATTTATTTTGATACATGAAAGCAGTTATGGCACACAGTGCATTTCCCCTCGTTTGCAGGCATGTCTAGTGAGGGATAATGTATTTGCTCAGTGATTTTAATTGCAAATTGTGCCCTTAGAACTCCTAGGTAAATATTTTCTTAGTAAAGCATTGCAAGCACATAGGCATCTATTATGCTGGTCAGTAAAATATTTGCATTTAAATAATAAAATATGAGATAAAAGCAAGTGAACTTCTGCACTGAAATTTCCATTTGTTCCCACCATTCTTCTGGGAAGACAAGTTTTAATAGAAATCACTACCGTTTAACTAAAAAAGAACCTGTTCCAGACGTGATAAATGACCAAGTGGCAAATTTCAGGTCACCCAAGACTGTTTAGTTTATTCTAGTTGTCTTGGCATAGTAATAATAGAGATTTTTTGTTACATATATGTCTGGGGCTAAAACAGTAAGTCACATCATTATCCTATATGAAATTCTAAAATTGATCAAGATTAATGTGAGAGTGTCTATGAAGGTTGGGCTCATAAATAAGGTTCATAAATTTTGGGCTGAGATTGTTGTAAATTTATCTAAAGTTAAGAATTGGGTTCTACATCAAAGGGAGAAAGTGCTCTATCTTTAAGCTATTTAATACTATTGTGATATTTTGTCAAATACCCTCTAGGTCAGAACTCTAGGATGTGGTCAGATAGTTAAGTGTTTAGAATCTTTGTGTAAGAGGAGTTATGTAACCACCCCTCTTGGCACACATAGGCACACACATATTTTAAGAGCTCTGTGTTGCACCGATTTCTTTCTCTCAACCAGGCATGGTGTTGCATGCTTGTAATCCAAGGGCTTTCAAAGAAGAGGCAGGAGAAACAGGAGTTAGGGCAACTATGTAATGAGTCAAGATCAAGATGAAAGCCCCCGACTCATAAAACAAACAAACCCAAAACCAAAACAAAATGAAACAAACACCCCCCAACAAAACAAACAAACAAACAAAAACCCAAACAAAACAAAATAAAACAAACACACCCTGCCAACTGAAACAAAAATCTTGAAAAGATTAAAAGTATGATTTTTTTTTAGTTCAATAAGGAAAGAAATTCTTGGTTGTTTTAAGTAGATGTAATTAAAATATTAGCTTCATTTAGATTTAAAAGAGCTGCACCAGCCCCTGAGACTATGAATGAAAGGTACAGAAAATACAATTGTCAAGCCACAGAGCACTGTAAGGGAATGCACCGGCATGTTTCTAAAATAGCAAAGGGATTGACATGTCTTCAGCATGCGTGTGTGTGTTTATACTAAGATCAGAGGACAGGGAATGCACTGGCATGTTTCTAAAATAGCAAAGGGATTGACATGTCTTCAGCACGCGTGTGTGTGTTTATACAAAGATCAGAGGACAACTTATGGCATCCAGTTCTCTTTTACCATCATGGGACTCCTGGGAGGTAGAATTCAAGTACATAGCCTTGATTGCAAGTCCCTTTACTTGCTCTGGCCTCTTGCTGGCCTAGGATTGGTAATTCCAACAATATGAACTTGCCATTAAAAAGAGGAGTAAGCCACAGATCCTGAGTCTGGGGGCAAGGGAGCGGCTGGGTACTGCAGTAGATCAGTAGTCAGAATAGAAGCAAAAGGAATCAAAGCGAGAGTGTGCTGTAGGGAACCTGAATATGAAAGACATTCTTCACAGCTGTAAAAATCAAAGGGAGAAAGCTCAGTGCTCCCCGGGGTGTTGTTTGATGCTTTCTCTGGGTCACTGGCAGGAAGCTTGTGTATGAGGGTATGCCTGCAATGGGAGCATGCAAGAAGACCCTCAACCAGCACAATGAAAACATCCTTGCGAAGTTTTTATTTGTCCTTTTTATGTGACAGGGTCTTCTGTTTCCTGACTGGCCCAGAACTCTCTTCTATAGTTCAAGCTGACTTTGAACTTGCAACCTCTCTGCCTCAACCACTTGCTGATGGTTCTGAAGGATCTTCTTCAACTTTGCTGACTCCCTAAGGGAGGCCTTCCCATCCCAAGGAGTAGACAGGGGGTGGAAAGGGGGGACATAGGGGTGGGAGAAGGGGAGGGAGGGCATACTGGGGTTGGTAGGTGAAATGAAAAAAAAATAAATAGAAGGGAACAAAGGAATAGAATTGCATTTTGTAGCTATTGCACCCTGTCCATAAAGATTGTTTTGACAGGTCTTAAAATCTTTATATAACATGCAAAGATATGCATTGACCTCCATATTACTGAAATCTTGTATTCCATGTAATGTAAGAATTACCACATTTCTGTTTGTAAATGTCAAGAATACTCAAATGTTCTCTAACTGATAATTTGGATATAACTTGGGATTGTCTGAAGCATTACATATTTTCATAATATTATTTGACCATGACCAATATATATTTCTAGAGAAACAAAATGAAACAAAACATACAGAAACTCCAAACCTCTTAAAATACAGACCCTCTTACTCTCTTCTCCCTACCTATTTACTCTTTGGTGTTTGCTTTACTTAATGTAATGGAGACTTCTTTAATGTGTCTTTTAATTTATTTCATTTTTATTATTGAACCATCTACTGCTACATGGATGGATAACTTTCCTTTTTTATCTGTGGAGATAAACTTTTGGCTATTGTGAACACTGTTTCAGGAATATCTGAGTCATTGCCTTCTGTCCTAAGGGGATGGTCCGAAGGGTGGGCTTGCTGGACAAGTGTGTGCTTATGCTTTAGTCACGACCGGATTACTTTCTGTATTATCTACGTCATTTCGCCTTTTTGCCCAAAAGATCAGGAGTCTCAGTTTCTCCCTAGTTTAGCCAACACTTGTTCTTTTTGCTTCTTCCTTCCATTTCCTTTTCTTATGCTTCTTCCTTTTCCACCTCTTCATTTCTTTGTCTTCCTCTCCCGCCACCACCCTTCTCCTCTTTGCACTTCTCCTCTTCCCCTTTCCTTCCTCCTCTGCCATTTTTCTCTTCCTCTCCTCCCCCATAATTTCCTCTTCCCTTTTTCCTTCTTCCTCTTATTTCCCCCTCCTGTCAATAGCTGGGATTACTATGGGTCGGATCTACCATGTCTGGATGAACAGAAAATCTCTACTTTCTTGCCCATGAATAACCACATTACCTGTATCAACTATTGAAAAGACTGTTTTATGATCATCAAATGATCTTCATACCTGCAACAATCCAGAGACAATGCACTCTAAAACTCACACCTTGAAACTTGGTTCTCAGTTTAGTAGTATTTAAGAGATTGTATAACGTTTTAAATGGTAGAACTCGGTAAGAGGTCACGACTTCATTTCTGCGATGCAGTTGGGAGGAAAATATGAGAAACAAATTTGATCTGTTTAAATGAGCCACCCTGTGACAGCCTTAACTGACTAAGAAAGAAATGAAGAAAATTAAACACCATTATTTAACATGCGTCTACCTATCTGTCTATTTATCCATTTATCAATCTACAATATATTGTGTATGTAAGTATGAATGTATGCAGGTATGTATGTATTTTTGTCTTTTCTTGAATAACAAAAGTACTAAAGTTATTCACGTTTCCCATCTATGGATAAATGCCCCTTTTAGTTCTCAATTCCATTCAGATTTAATGAAGTTACTTTTATATAACTCCAGTTAATTGTTTTGGCTACTTGTAACAATGCAGAGATGAGAGAAGTAAGTGTTTGTTTATGAATTAAAAAATACCTTTAAGCTCAAGGAAAAAAAAATCCCGATGTTTAAACATTTGAATGCTGAACAAGGACTTATCATTGTACAGAAGGTCAAGCTAGATGGCTTTTCTAACCCCTTACAATTCTAAATTCTGCAACTTAAGAAATTGTCACTGTGTTTAACTGTTTGGTAGGATCCAATTAGCCATCCTGTCAGGACCTTTGTGAACCCAGCAGAAATTATGCAAACTTGCAAGGAGAGTTAACAAGGAGTTGGGCAACTCTTTTATCCGGCACGAGGGAATTCATTTTAATAGGACAGGGCAATGCAATTGCCCTAATTGCCTAAGCAACATCATTTAAAGTTAATCAAGTGCATATGCACACATAAGGCACTGCACAGAAAATAGAGAAAATAAAGGCTTGCATTATTCACAACAGACTAAATTTAGACCATCATTTTATGGACTTACCGCTAAATTTCTAGTATAACTGTCAAGAAGTAAAGTGAAAATAATTATACATTTAGTCAAACAGGATTTTAGTACCTGTATGTCATAAGTCTATATTTTTCTTGATATATAAAATTATGTATATATAAAGCTACTATAGATTACTATCAGGTAAGCATTATATAATATATAGCATAATTTCAATATTTTCAATTATATAATGTATATTTATGAATAATCATGAATTTCTTTAAAGTTGATGTATTCAATGGAGTATTAGTCAGCTGTTAAAAACAACGACATCATGATATTTGAAGGCAAAGGGATGAAACTAGGGGAAAAAAAAATCATCCTGAGTGAGGTAACCTAGACCCAGAAAGACAATTATGGTATGCACTCACTCATAAGAGGTAGCTATAAAATAAAGGATAACTATGCTACAGTCTGAAGATTCATAGTGGTTAGGTAGCAAGGAGAGTTCAAACGGAGAATGCCAGGATCTCCTAGAGAAAGGGAAATAGAAGAGATTTCACTAGTGAACTGCGAACAGGTGGGGATGAGAACTTGAACGATCAGGTTGTGAGGGAGGGAGCGGGAGAGTACTAAAAGAGATATTGTAAGGGGGAGCATTTAGGAGTCAGGTTGAAAGCTGGTGCAAGGGAATCACTCAGGAATCTACAAGAATGACCTAAGCTAAGACTCCTAACAATAGTGGACATATAGCTTAAACTGACCATTTCCTTTGACCAGGCAAAACTTCAAGTAGAAGGATTAAAACACCAACCCAACCACATAGCCTTTGACCAATAGTATGTCCTGCCTAAGGGATGTGCTGTGGGTAAGGATGGCCTAGAGATTGAGGGAGTAGACAACCGATGACTGGTCTAGCCTAAAACCCATGCCGTGGGAGGAAGTCTACTCCTGACACTGCCTAGGCCATCAGGACCCACAGATTAGATAACCCAGAGACCTAGGCTAGAACCAAACATAACTGAAAAAAGAGTCAAATAATGATGCCTAATTCTGCTATACTCATAGATGAATGCCCAGCCCAATTGTCATCAGAGAGTCTTCATCCAGCAACTGATGGAAACAGATGCAGACCCACAGAGAGACATTAGATGGAGTTCGGGGAATATTGCAGAAGAGGGGGAAAAGGATTGTAGGAGTGAGAGGGATCAAGGAAGCTACAAGAAAAACCACAAATAACTTGGGTTCATAGAGGCTCACAGAACTGAACTGATGACAAGGGAACCTGCATGGGACTGACCTAGGCCCTTTGTGTATATGTTACAGATGTTTAACTTGGTCTTCTTGTGAGATTATTTTAGGAAAAGGGGCTGTCTCCAACTCTTTTACTGGCTTTGGGACCCTACTCTTTGTACTGGGGCTGCCTTGCCCATCCTTAATACTTGGGGAGGTGCTTAGTCTTAACAGAAACTTGATATGCCATGTTTTTTGTTTGTTTGTTTTTGTTTGTTTTGTTTTGATATCTATGGGATTTCTGCCCTTTCTGAACAGAAATGGAGGAGTGGATGGGGAACTGGGGACAGAGTGACAGGAGGGACTGGAAGGAGAAAAGAGAAGGGAAACAGTCGTGGGGATGTAAAATAAAGGAATAATAATAAATGAAGTGTTAAAATTTTATTTGTAACCAAGACCATATATAAGAACATAAAGTGTATAAGTAATGGTTCTCTAGAGGAACAGAATGGACAGCATGAGTCTATATGTATATATAAAAGGGTGTTTATTAGAGTGGCTTATAAGTTGTGATCCAGCTAAACCAACAATAGAAAGTCCTAGAATCTAGTACTTGAAGCTAGCTGTCTTAGCTAGTCTTTAGTATATGCTGGGATCCCAAGAAGGTAGGTTCTAACATTGGTGAAGGAATGCACTCTCTAGGGAGAATTAGGACAAATGGGCAAAGAGCAAAACCTTACCTTTTCCATGTCCTTTATAGAGGTTGCCACCAGGAGGTGTGGTCTAGATTAAAGATGGATCTTCCCACCTCAATAGATCTGGATTAAAGGTGGATTTTCCCACTTTAAATAATTTAATTAAGAAAAATCCTTCATAGGTGTACCCAGCTGCTAGGGCTTTAGTGAATTCCAGTTGGGCAGTCAAGTTGACAACCAACAATAGCTATCACATAAAAAAAATCTACTGAATTGTAGTATCTTAAATTGTTATTATTCATGTTTTACTTAACCATGGTGTGGGAGGTCCTTCTGTCTATTTGTTGATTTTATTGGTCAATGAATAAAAAAAACTGACTTGACCTATTGCATGGGAGGAGGAAGGTGGAGTTAGAGAGAAGCCATGGAGCCTCTGGAGATAGACACTGGGAACTTTACCCAGTAAGCCATAGCCATGTGATGATATACAGATTAATAGAAATAGGTTAAATTAATATAAGAGTTAGCCAATAAGAAGCTAGAGCTAAAGAACTAACCAGTGATTTAATTAATACAGTTTCTGTGTGATTATTTCAGGTCTAAGCTAGCCAGAAGTCTGGGAACCAACAAGTGACCCTTCCCCAACATAACCACCCAATAAATAGGGAAAAGCTTTAGGGTCCATGGTGGCTTACAATTAAGATGACCAGTGGGTGAGATTTTTTTATTTTTTCTTTGTTATATGAAAATAATGTAATAATAATAAACTTAGTCTTACCTAAACCTCTTTTATTTAGAGAACATTTTTTGATATTTATTTCAATTTTATGTGTGGGATTATTTTGCCACATGTATTTGCCACATGCAATGCCCAGAGATGCCAGAAATTGTGAACTACCGTGTGGGTGCTAGGGACCAAACCCAGGTCATCTGGAAGAGCATCAAATGTTCCTAGTGTTCTTAACTGCTGAGACATTTCTTCTCCTAGATACTAAGTCTTCTAGGACCACAATAATATACACACATACATACACACACACATATATATATATACTAATATATATTATATTAACATATAATATACATTATATATATATTCACATAAATATGTAAGTTTCAATGAAATTTGGAATGCTCTTGTGACTATCAATTCCTAGGTTGACTGAAGAATACCTTGTTTGGTTGAATGCTGTGATTACCACACATGCTAATAGAATGGCTGCCACAATTAAAAGAAGTGAATAAGACAGAAGTGATTATCTTGTTCATTCAATTCGACACAGCTCAGTAATACTTGGAACACATTTTCAGGTTTTGTGTAAAAACCTTAGGGATGATTTTGAAAGGTCAAAGTCTGAAGAAGTCTTTCAGAAAGTTGACAAGTCTTTGAATTACTGAAAATGTTTTATCTCAAAAAGGAAGAGAAAAGGCAAAATGGTAGATTTCATCAAATAGGGAAAGATTTGTTCTTTAGGAAAACAGAAGAGCTTCTTGTCTACAATGCCTCAGGGCGGAACTAGACCCCACATATGAGACCCTGGTGTGACTGATAGACTGTCTGGACACATGAAAGAGACGAGGTGTCTGAAGAGAGATCAGACTGCTTCCAGAGATAGGCCACTGAGTGATTTCAGTGACAGACTGTGAACTGGATAGTCTCTAACATTTCTTCACACTCTGAGAATCTGTGTAACTGTGGTATTTAAGGCTTGTCGATTATCCAGTACACAAACAATTAATGAAAGGGAGTACTGAGGTCAACAGAAGACATAATTCTTACTCACATCCATATTAGTAAGTTAATAAGGTTATCATATGTAGCCATCCTACTTCAATTTATTATGACCCTCTAACATTGACAGGTCAGTAAAAAGTCAAAGCCTAAGCTGCAGATGCTAAGGTGGGTGAAAACAGGCCTGTACATATGGATAAGAAGTGTGACACTGTCAGGAAAGGGAGTGGTAATTAGGTCATTTAAAAAAGCATCCTTTTGCCAGGCGGTGGTGGCGCACGCCTTTAATCCCAGCACTCAGGAGGCAGAGGCAGGTGGATCTTTGTGAGTTCGAGGCCAGCCTGGTCTACAAGAGCTAGTTCCAGGACAGGCTCCAAAGCTACAGAGAAACCCTGTCTCGAAAAACCAAAAAAAAAAAAAAAAAAAAGCATCCTTTTGTCTTTCTTGCTACTTACCTTTCAGTGTTGTGATCTTTCCATGATGATTTTTATCATCAGTAAGTATTTTCTGAGACTCTACTATGGGCCAAAAACTCTTTTAGTAATGTACTATGTAACAAAGAATGCAAAACTAAAAGTTTTGTGTTTATTTATATAAGTTGAGAGGAAAGACAAACATGAAATAAATAAACTCTTAAAGCTATCAGAAGATGATAATGTGGGTATAAGAAAATGTTGAACTGGTTATCCAGGCTGAGATTTATTTGTTGATAGAAATTCAGGTGGTGCCGAGAAGTAAGACCACAGTAAATTTCATTGAGATGAGGAGATTTGAGCCATGAGTTGACAGAGCAAAGTCATATAATCAAGAAGTTATCTAAGGTAAGACTATGCCAGAAGGAAGAAATGGCAGATTTAAATCTCAGCACTAGACTGTTCTAGGCATCCAACAGAGAAGCCAGAGGAATTTGAGGTAAAACAGTCCTGTCAGGAGCACAACACGAGGAAAGGAAATTGAGGCGAGCAACTCTATGTGAAGGCATCAACGTTGTCAAGACTTGACACAGGTTACTTCTCAAATCTCTTTCTGATAACTGTGTGGAAAGCAGGTTTTAAACAGCGTACTTGCAGAGGAATCTGTTGGTGTATGTAGGGAAATGAAGAGACAAGGAAAACACCAAATAGTACAAAACAGCAGAAAAAAGCAACTGAAGACACATTTTAAACTTCGGTGTTTTACATTTTTTCCTAGTCATATTGCCTCATTGAGATTATTAGTTCAATACAGCTGTAGTGATACATGCTTATAAACTCAGCACTCTAGAAACTGAGGAGAGAGACTCTCGAGTTTGAAGCTATCCTTAACAGAGTAACACCATCTAAAAGAAAAGATTAACCTTTTATATTCTTTGCTCTTTCTTGTTTTAAAAAATGTTCTATTAATGTCTGGTGGTGGTGGCATATACCTTTAATCCCAGCACTTGGGAGGCAGAGGCAGGCAGATCTCTGTGAGTTTAAGGCCAGCCTGGTCTACAGAGCAAGTTCTAGGACAAACTCCAAAGCTACAGAGAAACCCTGTCTCAAAAAAACACCAAAATTCCATTTCCATTAATCTGTGTATCGCCACATGGCAGTGGCTTACTGGCAAAGTTTCAGCTGCCACGTGGCAATACACAGATTAATCCTTGAAGATGGGAATCATTTTGTACATTTGCCTTATTTGGTGGTTGTTTTTTGTAACAGGATCTCACTATGCTGTTCAGGGTGCCTTGGATCTCCTGAGCACAAGTGATACTTTTGCTATGGCCCTTGAGCAGGTGTGAAAGGATAGGTGTATATGTCTGTGCACGATGTCATAAATGACGCTTTTGTACTGACACATGAAGTGAGGTAAAGGAGGCTGAGATGCAGTGTTACATATGAGTTGAGTATAGATTATGAGTCATTAAATTTATTAGGTTTATGATCTTTAAGTGGTGGAGAACCCTCTTAACTAAAACAGTTTTATAAGAGAACACTGGGATTCTCAGGCTTATTAATCTAATAATCAACAACCAAAAGCCAAAGTCATTTGCAGAGAGTAGTTTCTTTTCTTTCTCAGAGTTTTACTATATAACCTGCTATTGAACACACTGTCCTGTCTCAAGCACTGGAGTGCTGAAATAATAGGCATATGCTATTATTCTTGGCATGTCACCTAACTTATATTTTATGAGGTTAAGTGTTTTTAACATCTCCAAGAAAGCAGATCACTTTGAAAGTGCATGACACTAAAAGTAAGTTGAAAGGGATGAAAAATCATAATAAACAGTTTAGTTATTTCCTTACATGTGAGTCTCTAGCTATAATTATTCAGATTTCATATTTTGATGGCTCAGTTAGCTAGATGTCTGTTGCTGTCTCCCTTCTACTCTCCGTCAGTCCCTCTCTCCCTTTCTCCCTATCTTCTTTTCTTTTTCCATTCCTTCTTTCATTTTCTCCTTCTTTTCTTCCTTCCTACCTTCCTTCCACCTTCCATCCCTTCCTCCAGTATGTCATAATTTACTAAAATCCTTAGACATTTTATCGCCAGTGCTAAAACTCACAAGACTTTTGAGAGGGAAGGAGTTATGTTTGGAAGGAGCCATTTATATAGCTTCCTAAATTGCCATATCTTCTTGTACAATTCTCATTTAATTGAATTGTATTTAATTCTTATAATAGGGAGCAGTTACAAAAACAGTCACGTTTTGTATAATTAGTCTAAGTTTATAATTACAATCCAATATATATTATTGGAGTGACCACTACGCCTGATACCACTCTTTGGATACCCTCATAGAGTCCTACTCCTTATAATGCATTGGTGAGTGCAGGTCACCAAATGCTAACAGCACAAAGCAGTAACAGCAAGACAGTGAGATCCATCCACATGATCAGAAGTACAAAAAGTCTTCAAATTTGTGCAGAATTTAGCTAGGCCTCTCATACAATATATTATTTTTTCCAGGAAAGAACAAATTGGTGATGGTTTTCCAGAACAGATTAGAACAGTGGTCCAGGAGATGAATAATCATGTTCATGGGCTCAAATCTGAGAGGCTGCATTGGTCTGTTATTTAACTGGAATTGGTACTAATTTGTTAAAAGTCCACGTAGCTTGAGAGAGCGGTGCTCATTCTGTTTTCCCCTGGTCTTTGAAACTGCATTAGCAAGTATTTAGGAGATGTTTTTATACTGGGGATGTGCAAACTTTTCCTTTTAGATACTGGTCTCCAAAAGTACAGTGGCACAATGAAATAAAATCTATCTGGTATATTACCTGGAGGTTGCTGATGGCTTAAAGTAGGCTTAAATGGTTCTGATCCATAACCCAGGTTCTTCCTTCTTATTGTCCCCAGTGCATTGTTCTAATTTGCTTCCCACACATCAAGTGTGCTCCTGGTCAATCGTCTTGTGCACGAAGTGAAACACAGGTGAAAATTACAGCATTTATTTTTCTTTTGAAAAGAGGAGTTCGAAAATTTAAACACAGCTTTCACAAATCCTCTGTTGTCTTAACATGGTCATGTGATTATACTTTACAGTAGAGGAGACTTTTACGTAAAATTTCTAGCAGAGGGATCCAGGATCTAAATACCCTATGTTGCTCTGGAAAAGGATGAGTGGACTTTGGGAAAAACTAGGTGATTATCACAGTTACTACTTTCTGAAACATCCTTGTGGCTTTATGACGGCCACAAAAAAAAAAAAAAAAAAAACAGAACTATAGGTGGAGGAACACAAGGGGACATTTGAATTAAGAGTGTGTTTCTCTTTTATTTAAACAATAGTGTGGAACTATTTCTGGGTTGTAGTTACAGGAATAGTACAGTCACATTTCCATTTTAATAAGCACATACTGCATATAAGTTAGAGAAAAATCTGAGAGATAGATAGATAGACAGACAGACAAACAGACAGACAGACAGACACACAGACACACAGACACACAGATAGATATACTGGCAAAAATCTAGTTGGTACATTGTGGTGAAAAGGATTGGAAATGAACCACAGGCAGTCAGTGAGAATAAATAACAATCACCAGAAAGATCCGAGTAGAGAAAGTTTAGGGTTTATGATGAAAGTACAGAGCCACAGCTGGGTGTGGTGTCACACTCCTTTGATCCCAGTGATTCCTAACACGCGGGAGGCAAAGGCAGGTGGATCTCTGTGTTTGAGGATAGCCTATTCTACAAAGTGTGCTCCAGAATGGCCAGGGCTGTCATACAGAGAAACCCTGTGTTTAAATCACTCACTCACTTAATCACTCAATTAGTCAACATACAGTTGTGCAATCTATAACGTTGTGACTTTCTCCAACTGCACAGATAAACAAGAACAGATGATTCAAATTTGGATAAAGCAAATTTTAGACATTGCACTAATTTAAACTCTGAAAATTCTGTTACTCTCAAAGGACATGCTCAATGCTGACCAAGAAGGAAAACAGGGTTTAGCATGAGATCCTGAAGAAATATCAAGGACAAGGGTTTTCTCTTTTTTTAAATTGATTTCATTGAGCTATACATTTTCTCTGTTCCCCTCTCTTCCTTGCCTCTTCTCTTCAACCATCTCCTACAGTCCTCATGTTCCCAGTTTACCAGGAGATCTAAGGACAATGCTTTTCAGAGGAAAGAGAAGCACTGTTCACTCATATTACCACTAAATGAAAAGCCATTAAATTAATCTCAACCCAGTTTACCAATACTGTCTCGCAGCAGCAGAAGAAGTTTCTTTCCATTTATACTGATTTGCTCATGTCTGTTACAAATAGTGCCACAACCTACCTGCAGTTTATGCCAATTTCCTTGTTGGGGAGGTTTCTGAAACATGGAGTTTTTAGTGAATTTCTACAAGAAGGATACTAAAAGTATTTACTTCCATTATCACGATCACTTATGAGATATTTAACCAAAGAGAGGAGGAATAAAAAAGATTTTTATTGTTGTCTCTATTAGAGAATTTCTCCATTGCTTGGTATTTATTAGTACAAGATGGTTTTACTATTCATAGTCAACTAGAACATGAAGAAGCAGCAATGAAGACTCTGAAATAAATGAAAGAGCCAAATATTTGGCCTGCTGAGCTGTGCCTACATGAGGATAGAGGCCTCACTTGACTTGGTCCAAAGTCCTGAGGATTGTTCTTGAATGGAGTATGAGATTTGTTTTCTAGCTCCCAACGTAGGAAGTCTCTAGCGAATTCAGTGCTACCCAGAGAGTAGAAGGTGAGTTTCTTTATCCTAAAGCCCTTTCCCAGGGCACAAGTGCTTGTGTTCCCTCTGTTGACAAGAACACTCTCACTGGAAAGAGACTAGAAGTGTCAGTCTCAGTGGAGTGGGTATTCCCTTTCATCATGGTTGCTTGGAGGCTGGTGAACAGTTTTCTTAGGCATTTATAAGTAAACTTCAAATAGCCAGGCAGTTTCCAGTTGGATGCAAACCAATTTGTTCCTGTTCATATATTCATGTTGATTTGAAATCTCACTACTCCTGAATTATCCGTTTTAAGGCAAGGGTATACGATTAAGCAACTATTTCACTGATTTTACAGAAATAATTATTTAAGGTTTCCATGATTGTTGATTATTTCTTATCGATAAAAACATGTTCTCATTTTATAAATATGATGTTCTGTATACTATTTTTCTTCCTGAATATTAATTTTAATGATTTTAAATTTTCTTAAGTGCTCATTCAGTTCATATAAATGCTAAGACTATTTTACAATTTTATATTATGTTTATATTTTATATTTATGTTCTTATTGAACATTGTTACTGGGCCCTGATAGCTTAACAAATAAAGATTTGCCACTTGCCTGAATATAAAAAAGTATGTATATATGTAATGATGATAATTAATGAAGAAGAGATCAATAATTTGAGAGAGAGGGAGAGAGAAAGAGAGACAGAGAGAGAGAGAGAGAGAGAGAGAGAGAGAGAGAGAGAGAGAGAACTGGGCATAGACACAGAAGGAGTTGAAAAGGGAAGAGGGAAGGGGTAAAGTGATGTAAATTTAGTACTCATGTAAAATATTCTCAAAAAGTTTTAAATAATAAAAAGACAACTTAATAGTGAAAGGCATCAGAAGAAGCATTATTCACCATGGACATAGTAAGAAGAGGGAAAGAACCCCAACTGTCTATCCCAAATTCACATTTACAGTCTCAGCATGAGATATAGGTTGAAATAGAAAGCAAATCTGAAGCCAGGTATGGCTCAGCTCATCATCTTTGCCTAGGAGCCAGCTTCTACCACAAGGAGGTCTAACCAAGTTACCAACTCTACATGAAATAGCTTTCAAGAAGGCAAGATCCCTCTCTGGCTGGTGCTGGGTTTTAGCCTTTTCTTTCTCCCAATATGATATTCTTGTAGAAATTCCACTTCAGGTGAAGGCATTGTCTCAGGAGTTTGATAGCAATAGGGCACAAGTGTCTCTTTAGCATACCTTCCCTCTTTCTCATGGCTATAAGAACTGTAGTTCTTCGTTATATATTCAGACATCACATCACTAAAAGGCAATAGGTAGAGTGTGTTTCGATTTTCCAATAATGTTTTCTTGCCTTTCGCCATCAAAGATCATGTTGATAACTGCAGTAACCCTAGCATTAAAGAGTCAAGCAATGCAGAAATTATAGTCAATGAGAAATACTTTCCCCAGAGAAAAAGAAAAGCATATTTTTCCACAGTGACCTTGAAAAATAACATTTAGGGAAGAACAGAAACTATGTGTGAGCTCTTTTTCTTTAATATCAGATGCAGTTCTCTGAGACAGTTCTTTTACATGCTCACACTTGGAGGAAGGCTCTGAAATGTTGTTAGAAAGACCATCCAAACCATTTTATATGCTTCTATTTTGTGGAAATTTAGCAACTTTCAAATAAATTTTCTCTTATTTTCTAACATTTTTTTCTATATATATGGCCATGAATGCGCATGATCTCATCTAAGACTCTTAGCTTAAAAATAATACCATCATCATTTACACGGCACTACACTGAGCTCTTGGTCCCTTTTCTAGGTGGTTTGCTGTCTGGTTTCCTCTGAAGGGCTTCCTTGAACAATTCTTATGGCGTTGTATGCAGGTGATGAATCCTTTCAGCTTTTGTATGTCTGAAAATATCTCTCTTGCCACTTTATTTTAGGACTGTGTATTCACTGGGCTGAGGATTCTGGGTTATCATCATATTTTTTTTCAGCGCTCTTAAGATGCTGTGCTCTTGTTTTTATTGTTTTCATTTGAGACTTGTTTAATTAGGTCTTGTTCTCATAAGACACTTGTGTTTTTCTTCTGAGTACTTTTGAAGAACTTGACTAGAACGTGAAGTGATGGGATATCCTTTCTTGTTAGGGGTTTGGTGAGCTCCTCAGATCTGATAGTGCAGGTTAATTGCAGGTTAATTTTTACATTAGGGTCAGTAAGTTGTGAAGTTTCCTACTTAATGCGTCACATCCTTTGTGTGAGGGAAGATGCTCAGTATCTGTGAATGAAGGCATGGGGCTTTTCAGATATTTGAAAGGATGAGATATGTTTACCTTGAAAACTGTGAGGGGTTAGTTGGTAGTAAGGACTACTAATAATTTTCAACTTGTGTTATAGGCTCACAGGGTTCCTAAGGAGGATGGAGACAAAAAACGTGCACCCGTTGAGAGATAGCTTACTTATCTGTTTTGTTAGGCAAAGAAGTGTAAAGAAAAATGGCTGAGTGAAGAGAGAATTGAGGGCTTCAAAAAGTCAAAGTATAGAGGTGTTCTAGGAATATGTTTAGATCTCTGTCTTAGAGGTGAGACAGAGAGTTTTAAGGCGGCACTTGTTAGACCAAAGTTTGAAGCAGTTATATAGAAACCACGATGTTGTCTATTTAGGAGGTATTAGGAAACATGAAAGGCTTATTCAATGGCATTTTACAAGAACTCAGGTCTCTGTATTCCACGCCATGAAATATATATCTTGTTTACAGTTAGTCACAACCCTGCAGGAAACATGGAGTATTCCGATAAATACTTGTAGTGTTCTCATGTACCAAGCTTCTCTTTGTCCTTGTGTCTTTTGTTTTGACATACTTTCTTTATTTTAAAAGGAAAAAAATCTTTGACAACTTAATGGTTTAAGTAAACATGAAAATGGTACAATGTGATGACCAGGGCGTCCTGTACTAAAGCAACTGCTTAAAGTGTGAACAACTCTGTTATTTCTTGTATTTCATTTTTTATTGGAATCGCTTTTGTCTAAGAAATAGAAAGTAGCATTGCAGGGAATTGTCATACAAATTATGGTTCTATCCTTTTGATCTATGAATTTCCACTGTTCTTTATTCACTAGTTACTTTATAGGTAGTCAAAGCCTCTGAGGGAAGAAGGTGAGCAGATTTGAGCATCCTGGACTTTTGCTAAAGACCAAGGACAGGAAAAATCAACTATTCTTGCAGGGAGATTATACCAGATGACTCAGACTTGATTTCATCCTGTTTTACGGGAATTTTATCTTTTGATCTACTTGTGTTTCTCTAAATACCTTAGGTTGGCTAACTTATAATTAATAAAAATTTATTTCTCACAATTCTAATGATCAAGAAGTCCAAATTCAAGTACTGAGATCCTTGGTAGCTAGTAATGCCTGATTCTTCTTACAAGATGGCACCCTGTGATGCTACCCTCCTTAGGGTATTCATGGTCAAGGGAATAAAAGACCATTCAAATCTCTGAGGACTTCTTTTTAAAAAGGTAAAATCTCTTTCATGGGAGACTATACATCATGATTCAGTAATTTCCAAATGGCTTCTACCTCTTTATGACATCATAGGAGGTGTTTATCTTCAGTCTAGATGTTACGGGAACATAAAGATTGGAATCATAGCAACTTCATAGCTATGCTAAAGTTCTAGGGTTCTATTTTCACAATCCAAAGCATAATTGGAAGTTGATTGTAAAGTTCAGGGTTTGTGAGAATATTTGTTTGCAGAAAAATACCAGGAAGTAGTTAGTCGTTTATTTTATTTTAATAGTAGATAATGTGAGACAAAGAAGGGAAATGAATTGCATTAGAAACTGGAACCAGTGGTTGCCATCATGAATGGTTCACAGACTCCAGGAAGTACAAAAAAATTCCTTCACTGTGAACTTGTTCTTTTGAAGCAAGTAATAGAAATAGCTATTGCCAAATTTTGTTACTAGAATTCAGGGAAGTGATAGGTGAGTCATTAAAAAAATGTGTCAAATGGATCATCTCAGACGATGATGCTATCAATATAGTGTCACATCTATTCTCCTGGAGTAAGGAGGATGTTATGATCTTTTCTGAGAAACTGCAAGACACCCCATGCATTACCTGGAAAGGATGTATTATGTTCCTCTGAGGTGGAGCAAACTTTGAGGGGCAGTTTGAAATAGTCACTGGGTATGCTTTATTCAGTATAAGAAAGCAAAACATTCACTGCTTGCTGGTGAATAGTCATTCATTATAGTAATATTGATTATAGAGACCTTGATTGATTAGATCATAGTATTAAGGTTGTAATAATCCCCAATGAAGTGTTAATTTTTTGGTTGAATTATTTAAAATTTCCTTTTAATTTTAAGAATAGGCAAATTCCTCAGGCAGTGGTGGCACACTCCTTTAATCCCAGCATGTGGGAGGAAGAGGCAGGCAGATCTCTGAGTTTGAGGTGAGTCTGGTCTACAGAGTGAGTTCTAGGCAGGGCTGGTACACAGAGAAATCCTGATTCGAACACCCTTCTCACAAAGGCAAATTTTGGATATCAAATGGCGTAGCAATGAGGATGAGTTTTGCTTTCCTTGTTAGGTTTTAGTTACACACTCTTTCTACACATGTATGTATGTATGTGTGTATGTGTTTATATTAATTACAATTGATGCTGGTAAGATGACTCAGCAGGTAAAATTTACTGTGTGATCCTGAAGATCTGTGTCTAATCTTTGGAACTTTGGAAGAAGAGAAGTGTATCTACATGGTAGTCACCTGACTTTCATGTGCATACAATTTTACACGCTGTCATACATATATCATGCACATGCAATAACAGTAAACTAAAAAATACCCAACACTTTGTTTGTATACATACTTCATTTTCTACATCTATATCCAGGTGTGTGTGTGTGTGTGTGTGTGTGTGTGTGTGTGTGTGTGTGCTTCAAAAACCTAGTACTAGCAATTCCTTTGCTAGGATTTATGTTTCCTTGGTACAGTAAGCTGAATACTCCCTTTTCCACCTACTTGGATTTGTAGGTACTTACATGGTTGTTAGTCTTCTCCTACAGACCTTCTCCCCTTTTTTTCTCTTATTTTAAACTATAACTGCTCTATCCTTGGCTTTTAGTATATATTTATAACTGGTGTGAGCAAAGAGAGTAAGGAATATGCTCCTCTTAGCAACTCTCCCTGCAGAATCTCTGTCATGTCCAGAGGGTAAATTAACTATCCCCTCTTTTTTTTTCTACCACGATATTTTTGAAAGGCTCACATTTGTTCTTCTTTCTTTGGATATTTAACCTGACAAATTTTGTTGGTCCCATGATGCTTCTTGCTGGGGTCTCCTTCCCTGCAACTCCCACTTAACCAGAGAAAAGCTGCTGTTTGTATCCTGGAAAGTAGTAATGACTTCAATTTGTCTTTTTTTCCCTTAAAAATTTAATTTCAAGCGAAATCATCCATATGTTAGTAGGTAAAATGCCAGGCACATTGACTAGGAAATTTATAATCAGAAATGGTATCAGAAATGTCCTCAATGTCCTCATCTTCTCAGTTGCTTTTCTATTGCTGTGAAGACACAGTAACCAAGGCAACATGAAAAAAAGGAGTTTATCATGAAGCAAAGAAAACCAGCCTATGAATAACAATCCCAGAGAACTTAGACAACAATGAGGATACTAAGAGAGACTTATATAGATCTAACCTACATGGGAATTAGAAAAAGACAAGATCTCCTGAGTAAATTGGGAGCATGGGGACCTTTATGGGGAGGGTTGAAGGGGGGGGGAGAAACAGGGATGGGAGCAGAAAAAAATGTAGAACTCAATAAAAATCAATAAAAAGAGTTTACTATGGCCTGCAATTTCAGATGGTAAGTCTATGACCATCATTCTGGGAAGCATGGCAGCAGGGAGGTAGGGATGGCATCAGAGCCAGGGGTTGAGAGTTTGCATCTTGAAAAAACAACCCATAGGCTGAAAGAAAGAGAGAGAGAGCTAATTGGAATTGTGTGGTCTTCTGAAACGTTAAAGCCTACCTTCAGTGACACACATTTTCCAAGTCAACATCTGCTAATGCTTCACAAAATGTTCCATCAGTTGGAGACCAAACTTTCCAAAGTATGAGATGATGATGGGTCCCTTGTCTTTAATACTACCACAAGTGCTTTGTAATTATCAGAATAAGGTTGTTTCTTCCAACAAATATATTTGTATTGAGTTACTACAGGACCCATGGAACCTTATCTAGTCCCACATGGCCAACTACAATAGGAAAGCACACACATAGAAAAGGTTACCAGTTAGATAGCTTGAGACTTTGTTAGGAACCATGTTCTTTGGTTAGTTAAAAACTGGCTGATAGGTAGCTAGGCAGGAAATATAGGCGGGACAAGAAAACTGAGAATGTTTGGAGGAAGATGGTGGGATCAAAGGAGTCACAAGCAGATTCAGGGAGAACCAAGATGAATATGCTGTACTAAGAAAAGGTACCAAACCACGCAGCAGAGCATAGATTAAAAAATATGGGTTAATTTAAATGTAAGAGTTAGCTAGTAACAAACCTGAGCTCTTGGACAAGCATTTTAATTAATATAAGCTTCAGTATGTTTGGGAGCTACTGGTGGGACAGAAATTTCTGTCTACAATATGCTAATAGACTTGGGACAGTACATGAGCTGATTAGAGAGTCTGGGTAGCAACCCCAAGAAATAACATAAGGTGACTGAAGCAACACATGAAAATTCTCAACAGATTGAGCAGTGGTGGCATATGACTTTAGTCCCAGCATTGGGAGGCAGAGACAGGCAGATATTTGTGAGTTTGAGGCCAGCCTGGTTTACAAAGTAAGTTTGAGGACAGCCAGGAATGTAACACAGAGGAAAAAGAAGTCCCAGCAGGATAGTCCTCATAATTGGCAAAGTTCAACTAGGGTGATCAAGTAATAAGCCATATCAGCAATCAAAGAACAATATTCAAAGCATAAAATGCAAAAGTATAAAATGAACCTATTGTCAATTGTGTTACGAGGAATAATTATATGGTCTTTTTGTTTTACTTCTTGATGATGAATCTAGACACTTTCAACAGAATCAAAAGATAATCAATGGACTAACAGACAATGTTTGAATATGATATGTGATTTCTCTAACACCAGGTTCCTCTCAAACACCATGTTTTTCCCTAACCCCATAATGGTTCCTTCTATTAAGAATCTCCTTCATTTCTTTCCCCCTTCATCCCTCCATCAACTCAGTCTTCTTTATCCCTCATGTTTCCATCCCCCATCTCTTCCCTCCTATCTCCCCTTCCAGTTTACCCAGAAGATCTTAACTATTTTTCTTCCTGGAGCCCTCCATGTGTGTCCCTCTTAGGCTCCCCATTTTCACCTAGCTTCTCTGAGATTGTGGATTGTAGCCTGGCTATTCTTTGCTTTACATCTAATATTCACTTTGATTCTCAGGATTCCACAAGGATAACCCCCAGGTAAGCAATAGCTGAAAGGGTGTCCGAAAGGGCCTCCCCCTTTAAATAGACTAGTGACTACTCTAATTGTGATCATAGAACCTATATCTTGTAATTGATGGAAGCAGATGAAGTGACCCAAAGCCAAGCACTGTTCTGGCTCCTAGAGTTTATTGAAAAGAGGCAGGAGGGATCATAAGAACAAGTGTGGCGGGGCCAAGAGCATGATGGGGAAACCACAGAGACAGCTAACAAAAGGTAATGGGAGATCACAGATTGTGGACTGACAGCTGGGGAACCTGCATGGGACAAAACTGGACCCTCTGAATGTGGGTAACCATTATGTGGCTTGATCTGTTTGTGGGGGGGGGGGGAAGGGGGTGGCAGTGGCACCAGAACCTATCCCAGCTGCATGAACTGGATTTTTGGAGCCCATTCCCTGCGGTTGGATACCTTGCTCAGCCTTGATATGGGAGGGGAGGCTTGATCCTGCCTTAAGTTGGTATGCCAGACCTTGTTGACCCCCCAAGGAAAGCCTTGCCCCCTCTGAAGAGTGGGTGGGAAATGGGAAGGGAGGTGGGGTGAGGACGGGAGAAAAGGAGGGAGGGGGAACTGGTGTTGGAATGTAAAATAAAAAGTAATTTTTAAACAAAAATTATAAAAAAAGAAAATGATGTGTGATATGAAAGTAATATACAGAGCTAATGAGAAGTCCCGGAACACAACAAAGTAAGCCAAATGAAAGGGGCAAAAACTAAATAGCTCTTCAAAGAGGAGAGACAATAGACAAAGAAAAGATGCTCGATGGCACCAATCACTAGGGAAATGCCAATCAACTGTTTGATGAGATGCAACTCCTACCTCTTAGTATGTCTAAGATCAACACACACACACACACACACACACACACACACACACACACAAAGTAACACGTGGTAGTGAGGAAAACAAGAAGTGAAAACAGCATTAGTGAGAAAGTAATGACCTAGAACTACTAATAAAGATACAATGACCGCTGCTAAAAATACTAAAACAATTGTATAATCAGGAAACTCTTTTTCTCTGGAGTATAGTCAAAGGAACTGGGAGAAGAGTATGAAAGAGATTTGTATACAGATGTTAGTACAGTATTTACATGGTAACTGAACTGTGGGAACCATCCAAGTTCCAACCAATGAATGGACATCTAAACTGTGGAATATACAATGGCATGCCATCTTAAATACTTTCACTTCAAGGGAAAGGAAACTATGACATATATGTCCACATGGACTAAAAATGGGGGGGCATTGTACTAAATTAAACAAGCTACTCAGATAGGCCAAAAGAAATGTAGTGACATCAACAAAACATATATTGTATGATTTTTTTTACTTCAATCCTTAAGAGTATTTGGAACCAAGGAGATAGAGGGAGTTGTCTGTTGTAAGGAATGGGTGGTTGTCAGGAGTGAAGAATGGGAAGAACACAGCATTGTCGCATGGTTGTAGACCTTCAGTTTTACAAGAAAGAAAGAGTTCTGAAAGCAACTGTGCCAATGGTTACATATGCTTCCTATCCCTGAATTAAAGCTCTGGATATGGGCATGGTGCTAAGTGTTACGCATATTTTATCAGAATCCAGATTACAAGACAATGATAATTAAACTTCTACATTAAAAACTGAGCACATTTTTAGAAACAAATATTTTAGTTCAGATTAAACTCAGTGAAGATGATGTTTGCCTGACCCTGCTTGCTGGCTGTGGGGCTCTTCTTTCTGGGTTACAGTCACGTGCTGTTAAGAGGTGAAAAGGCATTATCAAATAATCGGTGAGAAGAGCTCTTGGAGGTATGGGGAGGTGTCCTTACTTAATAGAAGTGTTAGTACTTTCTGGGATCAGTTGTTGTTAGGGTTCTTCATTCTAAACATATTTAAAGGTCATTGCCATTACATTCTGTTAAATCTTCCAGAATTTTCCTTGAGGGTTAAGTAAAAGCCAACTTCTTTCAGGGTCACTTATTGGGTGTGTCATGTGGGTGGGGAGTATCAATCTTAGATCTTTCAGAAGGGGTCTGTTTATTTCGCTGTACCAGATACAGCATGACCTCGGTTCTTAAGCTAGGACTAGGGTGAACACAGGGAAACCAACTCAGATAGGACAGACATTTGATAGTGTACATGGGAATAATCTTGGAAGGAAAATGCTTAGTGCTTTTAGAATATAGAAGAGGAATGTACATGGAATGCTAACTGCATGTCAGGATGACTTGGAAAACATTTCTCCCTGAACAAGTTCCAGTACTGAGTGACATCCAGAATCCAGAATGCAGCATTAGATTCAATCTGCTATTAGGGAGAGAGCAGAATGACCCAAAATGTCTTTCCACATTTGTTGTCATTTCTTTTAGGGTTCTTACATTTACAAAAGTGAAAATATAGTTTTTTGACAATTATATTTTCTTCAATGGTGTATAAGGAAATCTAAAACAATTTTTCAGGAGGAATTTAGAAATGTTTCTAAATTGTCTTAACGGTGCCAAACATGCTATCTAAAGAGCGTGTTTAAAGAACATGATTATTCACTGGGAAATGAGATTTCGTGTTTCGTGGCCAAGCTGTCTTACGGAGGTCTTCAGTGTTTCATAAAATCAGTTACATAACCTCACAGACTATTTGAAAAATCTCTGTAAGCTGCAGAAGTGATACCCCTTGAAAAGTGACTGCGTCCAGACAGAGCAACACAGTGATGGATGGTCAAGAGGCAGAGGGGGACTTCTTATACAGCCTCAGTCAACTGGGATAGGCGCTCTCCACGAACATAACTCATCTTGCCCTTTGTGTTCCAAAAGCCCCTGATGCTGTCACTCAGTCTGTTTAGAACGTCTCGGGGAATTGGAAATAACAAGCAATAGCCAGAGATGTGGGTCAAGCCAGCAAAGAGAATGTTACTCACACCCCCTTTCTTCCTAGAATTTTTACGAGGCCCTCTTTTGACTGTTTTATAGAATCTAAGAATTTATAGGTGAGACTCTTAGCTAATCTTGTACTTAGTGCTGGGTAGCCACTGATACCTACTTTCAGGAAAGAATTTGTCCTTTTGTTCTCCTTTAGGGACTAGTGGAGGCACAGAAGTGGGGGGCTTTCTCACTGTATCAGGTAATCTCATTGGATAGACTTGGTATTCAGGTTAGGTGATGAGATGAAGCATTGTGGGAGTCTCCCTTCATTAGTGAAAACAGGAAAAAGGTTAGGGGAGGCACTTGATCTAACATAATAGAATGAGTGGAACCTTGTTTGAAAAGCTTCTGCTATTTTTATTGGAATTCATTTTAGCTAATAATAGCTGTCATTCATTAAACATTGCCAGGGATTATTTTGGGAGTTTTACACATATTAGCTGAAGCTTCTTCACAAACTCTAAGGATGGGACTTACCATTTCCCCCATTTTATAGTCAGAAATGAGTCGAAGGTCATTCTATGTCTTGCCTGGGGCTTTCTGATGAGCTACTCGGGGAGTTTTGCCCTCCGGCGTGTGCTCCTTACATCTGTGACAGATTTTTCTCTGGCTCTAAAGATGATTTTCTTATATTGCTCTTAATGCCGAACCGCAGCATGATGATGGGTGTTTCTGCTGGAAGTTCACAGGATTTAAACATAGTCAGAAAAAAAGAAATCAGAGGTCCATCCAGATATGATTCACGTCATGGCCACCCTAGACTTAGGGTAGGTGGCAGGGAAGCTAAAGAAGGACAGCTTTGCGTTGACAAAATCAGAAACAACTTTGGAAGCAGCACCAGCTTGGTGATGGTTTGACATTGCAAGGCTTACTGGCTGTGAGGGCTTCGAGGGTCTCTGCAGGAAGTCAACCTCACATATATACAGATGTAGACACACAGGATGGCGAGTCGGCTGATGCGAAGGTAGACAAAACCAACAAGGCAATGCTGCCAAATAAATTTATTTGACTCCAATTGACAGGATTGGCAGTGTCTAAATGTTTTATGATCCTAACACATATTACTTTATCCCTTCATTTAGTCTGCAACCCTATCCTCGGATCTCAAGAAACAGCAGTTGAAGGGCAATTAGGCACTGACAATAACCAGGCTGACAAGGTGGGGCGGTGATGGTTGAAGCAGCTTAGCTAGCTTGCCCATGTGTTCAAATTTGTCCAGGCTTGCTGCTCTCTGCCACTGCCAGGCCTCTCTGGAATTGCTTTGACCTTTGTTGGATGCACTTTCTGACCTTTTCTTGTATATCGGGCTATTTTATTTTATTCCTCTCTGCTTCTGGTGTTATTTATTTCTCATCATTTCTGATTTTCAGGAATTCATCAGTGTAAACATATTTACATCTTAAAAAAATTATCTCTTACAGGATACATAGGGTCTATGCTGAGAAAGGAGATGGTGGGTTTTCATTTGCCATCCCCAGTGTGAAAATTGATTTTGCCTGTGTTGAAAAATATTTTTGAAAATCCTGCTTGAAACTGTTCCAGTCCTGAAATACATCCTTTGGAATTAATCAGTGTGTATGGTTTCACCCCTTGAATTGGCCACATAACTTTTGGGACTTAAATATGGATAAAAATTGATGCTAAAATACTGTAAGAACACTTCTTGGTAAAAGTAAAATTTGTCTATTATATGGTTCCTCTAATCCGGGCACTGACTGCCTCACAGAAAGCATCATATCACAGCCCCACCAGTATATGGAGTCTGTTCACTTATTTGTTCAGTTATTCTGTTTGCTCTATAAATATTTGTTCTGTGCCAAATATTTGCTATGAATTCTTCAGGCACTCCCACCATGTTTTCTGATTATTTTTTGAAAACATTATAACTCAGCATCAAATCCCACACAAAGATACTTGATGTGTTCAAAGTGCTTCCTTACCAGCTCTGTCTCCCTGAATCTGCATGGAAAGTTGACTATTTATTACCACCTCCTCTCTAAAAGATGTAATACAATGTTTATATTAACATGAAATGATTTCAGAAAGGTCATACAATGGAACATTCTGTTTTCATTGATTGGTATGTGCATCAGCTGCAGAAGGAACTTCAGTTGCACTTGGCACAGGACGTTTGCATGAATCTTGTTCTTCAGGGTCTGCAATTTAATTTCTTATAATACTTTTGTATTTTTAAATGTATAATAGGATCATATCATTGCCTTCCTTCTACTCATTCTCTTCAGTTCATCCCATGCATCCCTTAAGGTCTCTTTAAGATGTCTCTAATTTTAAATTGACATTATGGTTAAGTCAAGATCTGAATGAATAGCTTGTGTCTCCCGCAGCTTTACTAGTGTGACTGAAAAGTACAGAACTAAGACCTCAAGTGTTTCTACTTTCTTACCACGTGTCACAACCACATATGTGGCTCTGCTAGCTTCAGTTCTCTGGCATCTGAGTTTACTCCATCCTCAAGGAATGAGTTTCACTGATTGAAATGTTTTTTTTTTTAATCTTACATTCCAGATATGGAAGTTGTATACAGAAAGACACACAAAAGAAACACTATTAGTGCTTTAATAAGTGAATGTTTATGGAAAGCCATTTATGAAAGACTTTACTGTTTTAAAACAGTACTTACTGCCATTCATATTGCCTGCTACACAATAACAGAATAATCTTTTATTAGAGGTTTATAAGATACGTTCATTAGTTTGCTCTGTATTGGAGCTTATGATAATATTATGTTTCTATTTGACTTGTTAAGGAAAACTTATAAAAAACATTTCATGGTTGTTTTTAATAATTTGAGGTTATTGATTTATGAAGTTTATAAACTTTGTTAATGGAGTAGAAAAGTGAACTTTATAAATTTTCTAATAGAATAGAAAACTCATCTTAGTAATAATACACACTTTTAATAGTCAATTATCTTCTCCGAAAAGTAGAAAGAAATGGGATCCAATATAAGTCACAAATATAGCAAGTACTGGAATGCACAAAAGAAAAAAATTATGAAGATAAGCCATGTCTTATGTGTGACTTCATAGTATGAAGAGGAAATTAGTAATCTCTTGGAATGCCTAGACAATGGCATTAATTCTCTGCTTTGACAGAACAGGCTTAAAATTACACAAATTCTATCTTCAGCTAATTCTTAAATAATGTCTTTGTAAATTTTAAAGATATTGAAATGCATTGTTTATTCACTTTAACTTATGGTTTCAATCTAAATGTAATCTTACATATATGTATTTTATAATATTTATATTTGTATAAAGATTATTGTTATTCTGCTTCTTGGCTTTTATTACTTTTGATATTACTATTGTTAACAAAATGTTTAAAAGGTGTGTAAAAGAGGCATCTATCTTATTTAAACTGAGTATGATCACTAAATTATAGTCAACATTATAGAAAAAGAATTCCAGGGACTGTATATAACATAAGACAGAACTTAAAGTATTTGTTTTCTTTAGGCTTTCCTAGAACAGACCCAAGATTACAGGAATTTTGAGAACAAAGTTTTTAAGTTCTGTTGTGGTGAGTTCAAATGGAGCTCCTTTCTTGCTTGAGACTTCTGCTGTTTGTCACAGGAGTGAGAAATGGGTTTCAGGGGAGTAGTAGAAGACCAGTCTGACATTTTAGCAAAAGAGGACAGGAGTTAGGCTTTAAGTTCACGGCTTGTGAGGAAGGCCCGTGATCTCATGGCCTCAGGGGATAATGGAAAGATGGAAGATGAGTTCTGTGATGAGTTCACCGTGCTGTCTTCTTAATGTTAAGGGAGTAGACCTTCAAACGACTCGCCTTCTCGTTTGTGTATTGTCTTAGGTTACTGTTGCTGCGATGAAACACCATGACCAAAAGAACATGGAGGGGAAAGGGTTTATTTAAGCTTACACCTCCAGGTAACTGTCCGTCATTGAGGAAATCAGGGCAGAAACTCAAACAGGGCACAAACCATGAGGCAGGAGCTGATCCTGAGATTGTGGAGGAATGTGATTTACTGGCTTGTTCCATATGCTTTCTTATAGAACCCAGGACCACCAGCATGGGTTGGCACCACCCGCAATGGGCAACATCCTCTCCCATCAGTCACTAATTAAGAAAATGCCACACAGCTGGATCTTACAAAGGCATCTTCTTAACTGAGGTTCCCAACTGTCAGACAACTCTAGCTTGTGTCAAGTTGATATAAAAGGATCCAGTGCATGTAACCATTTGGTTAGACTGCCAGTTGCCCGTATGCTACCAGACAGTCTCTAGAAGAGATAGATGGGGAAAGATTTCATAGTGAGATGCTAAATCGGGGTGTAGGACATGTTCCCAATCTTGTAGGTGTGTGTGCTGTTCTACACAGTTATTATTAATTTATGCAAACATTCAGCAGCCTTCATTTCTAGTTTTCTGCGATATACAGCACTTAATCATCATCTCTGTCACCCTACTGTTGACGACAGAATTTATAGTTTTGATTTTAGGTTAACTTAGCACCTGTTTAAAATTTCCCCTATCCATACTTCTATCTTTGGAACCATCTTTGATGAAATCAAGTTTTATTTTTAGATTTCATGTATGGCTAAGATTATCTAGTGTTTGTCTGAGTTTCATGTATTTCACCTAGTTAAATATCCATTAGATGGTATTCCGTCCTCTCTGTGGCTGAAAAGTCTTCTGCTGAGTATATAAGCCACTAAAAACAAAGCAAGAACCAAAGCTGTTATTCTGTTGATGGGCACATATCTCAATTATATTTCTCTGTTGTCAGGAGTAGTGTTGTAGTAAAACTTGAGAGTATAGATGTCTCTTCCATGTAATAATTCTGTTTCCTTTAGACATGCACTCAGTAGTGGAATTTCTGGGTGCGTATTGTATTTCCATTTCTTTTGTAGACCAGGACGGTTTATAACTCACTATGTAGCCCACAGCTTTTGCCAGTCCTCCTCCTCCATCACGATAAGTTCTTGTATTACAGGCATTGGCCACCATGGCAGGCTCAATTTTTCTAAAATGAGCCTTCATCTTGTTTCCCATAATGGTTATCCTACTATAGGTATTAAACCACCCTATGAATGGCTACAAAAAGAAGTTCTGATCAAATTCAAAGTTTATAGAATTGAATGTATTTTTTATTATATGGGGAAATTGTTGTAGATTTTTCTTGTTAGAGTCTCAAAAAATGCTTGGTAAAATTATTAACTAAGGTTAATTTTTAAAATTTGTTCTGTGGTTGAAGAAAAACAGATAAGACTAGATCATGAAACTGAATGCTTTCATGAAAGTAGTGGAAATGTTGGGCAAGAAAAACTTGCAGTACCTTAGGGATACTGATGATAAATGATTAATGTAAGCTTTTAAAGTATTGTTTTCTACACTTCCATTTTAGGAATAAACATATAACCCTAAAAACTACTTCTATGAGTACTGACAAGAATGTCCAGCAAATCAAAGGGAATAGCATATTATGTTCATTGCTGTGACTGACTTTCTTACTCCTAGAAGGAGCCCATAGTTTTGCAACTTATGTATCACCACACTCTGTGTCGTCTTCTTATCATTCCATCTGTTGATAGTAGCCTGTGCAGATGTCTGTGTGACATCGCTTTTTGCAGAGGCAGGTTGATTACTGTGGTAGCAAAGGTCATATGCTATATAGCTGGTGGCAGAAATGGCGCACAAGGTAATGAACATCACAGACTAAATCCTCCCTGTCTGAAGAATACAAATAGGACGATAATGGAGGTAACTTTCAATAACTGATAATTCAGAGATTTTTTTAACAGTGTTGGAAAACAGCCTTAACTATCTCCCCAAGGCAAGATTCGGAGTGGTATTATGTAAGACTATGTAGGCAGTTTTTCCAATTCCCAACACCAGTTCCTTTGTTGATAGAAATTCCCAGAAGAAAAAGTTGATTTTAAAAATAAATTTCTAAAACACACAATCCTGCAGTTTGTTCCTTTGACTGATTTAAATATTCATAGTCTCAATCTAGACACATCATTGATGAGCCTTCTGCTCTACAGAAGCCCCATATGGCAACAGATGTTTAGGAAAAGGCAAAACAATCTGGGGAGAAAGATCACATTTTCGCCTCCTAGTGAAAGTCCTTATTGTGAAAGTTTGATCTGATTTTTAGTTTTTTCACTCCTGTTTCTTCCAACTTTGAGTATTCAGAGTCAACAATGGCTTTGTAGATACAAGATGGTCCATCTACTTGTGGGCTTTAAGTACATTAAAAATATTTATGAAAATTTATGAATGTAATAAGTGCTATTTTATAGGTTTTCATCGTATAATATATTTGCTTAGAAAGTGTAGCTACTTACCCCTCAAAGAGGAGTGGAAAAATGAGAGGTAACCTGAGAATAAATATTCATACTGATTAATACTAAGTACTGCTATTATATTAATTTTGTGCCCTGCATGTGGAGAACTATGGTGCTAAATAGTGAATAAGTTGTCCATTAGTGTAGCAGATTGAATAATCTCCAAAGCAACATCAATACGTATATCAGAGATTAATTGCAGATCACTAGCAGACACAGCTGCACTATTATTTGAATTGATTCTTGAAGAAGGTGACTCTGTCCCCCTTGATACTCTAACTGAGAAACAAAGTAAGGACTGATTTGAGTAGATACACGTTAATTTCTTTATTACTATCTCCTGACTGTAAGTGACCTGTAATGATAAGATCAATTTCAATTATTTTAGCCACTTATTTATTTTGAATGCATCTTAATATACCAGACAATGTCCTAGGGCTATAGTTATGAAGAAGGCAGACAAAGCTTATTATCTGGAATGTGTAAGATAGGAAAATAACTAAACAGGAAGAGGTTTATAAAAGTTCTTAGATTTATTGTCTTATTTTATGTGAATGAGTCTTTTGCCTGCATATATATGTTTGTACTCCATATGCACCCCCGGCACCCATGAAAGTTAGAAGAGAATGTCAGATGCCCTGAGACTGGAGTCACAAATGGTTGTAAGATTCCATAGAGCTCGGTTTGGTCCCCTGTTCCATCAGTCCCATTCCAACTGGACTTGGTGGTCTCCCGTTAGATCTGTCCCACCGTCTCAATGGGTAAACGCACTCCTCACGGTCCTGACTTCCTTGCTCATGATCTCCCTCCTTTTGCTCCTCATCAGGACCTTGGGAGCTCAGTCTGGTGCTCCTATGTGGGGCTCTGTCATTTTCTCCATCCAATGCCAGGTGAAGGTTCTATGGTGATATGCAAGATATTCATGAGTATGGCAATAGGATCTGGACATTTCTGGCACCCTCTCCTCAGCTGCCCAAGGACCTAGCTGGGGGCGTCTTCCTGGACACCTGGGAACCCCTCTAGAGTCAAGTCTCTGCCAACCCTAGAATGGCTCCCTTAACTAAGATATATAATTCCTTGTTCCCATATCCACCCTTCCTATATCCCAACCATCCTATTCCCCCAAGCTCTTCCCATCCTCCACTTCACACTTTTCTCTCCCCAATGCCCCATCATCCCATCCCACCCCACCCTCATGTTCCCATTTTTTGTCCGGCAATCTTGTCTTCTTCCAGTATCCAGGAGGATAACTATATGTTTTCCTTTGGGTTCACCTTCTTATATAGCTTCTCTAGGACTTTTTACGAATTATAAGCTTGATGTCTGAGAAACCAAGGACAACGGCAATGAGCATGAACTCTACAGCATGGATGGGCTCACTGTGAGCCTTGTCAGTTTGGTTGCTCACCTTCCTGGACTTAGGGGGAGCTGGGAGGACCTTGGACTTAACATAGTAAAGGGAACCCTGATGACTCTTTGTCTTGGAGAGGGGAGGAGTGGGGGTATGGGTGGAAGGGAGGGGAGGGAAGGGGGAGGAGGAGGGGAGAATATGGAAATTTTTAATAAAAAAATGAGAAAAAAAAGATTCCATAGAGCTGCTGGGACTCAAACCATGCAAGAGCATCCAACACTATACACTACTGAGCCAACTCTCAGCCCAAGGACAGGGATTTGTAAGGTCTGTGATGGTTATTTTGATTTACTATTTGTTCAGATTGAGAAACACCCAGGATATTGGTTTAGCCCATACCCAGATTTTTAAGCAACGAATAGATCAAAAATCTGAGAAGGGCTGTAGAAAGTGGGGCCTGGATGTAGGAATATTCCACCACAAGTGTGTCCCCTTGGAGCTCTATTTTGTCCTGACCTCCTTCTTCTTATTGCTCTTCTTTGCTTTCTGTCCACCATGTTGTGAGCTGCCCCCTGATGACCTCTGTGTCACAAGAATGAGAAGAGTAGAGAGTTGCTAAACACTGACCGACTGGGAAGCAGCTTCGGACTCTTACGTTACCTAAGAGCATTTGAACCGTGACTTGAATATTGAAAAAAAAATGCTGTAGGAAAAGACATGTATCAGACCGAATGGATATCATAATGAGCATAAAATGACAACTTGAAAGATGCAGGAGCAATAAGACAGAGGCCACTATAACATGTATGGAAATGGTGAGAAGATGCAATGCATCATACGAGGAAAGTCAGCAGGGCATCTACCGGAAGACCGTGTGCAGTTAAGGAATTTGTTTCTCATTACAGGCCAGTCTTTTGTGGATTCCATTCTAGTTTGAACTTTGGAATGATTGTTTTGACTGGCTGTGTGAAACTCCTGATGTGGGTAGTAAAGAACCAGAACACCAAGAAACATCTCTATTCCTCTGTCTCTTTGTTATCTGATATCTAAAATCTTGGTGCTAAATATTCTAAATGTGTGAAAAAAAACCACAAAGGAAATGTAGTGCAAGACAATGTGATGTTATCACCCCAGTATTTACTGGGTAAGCAAAACTGGATGCTTGCTGCAGAGGAATTGAGAAATGATCTTTCCTTTCTCACACAGTACTACCATGCTTAGACCTTGGGTCTAAACACAGGAGTTCACACTTCTCATTTTTTTTACATCAGCACTTTATTTTTTGTTTGTTTGTTTTTGACAAGGTATCACTATGATACACACACAGATTAGGACTGAAACTAGTAACAGTCCTTTTACCTTAGCTATCCAAATACTAGGATTGCATTTACAAATCTCATGCCTGGTTTAACCTATTAATTTCTAAACTCACTGTATTGTAAACTCTTCATTCTTCCCCACAGTCTGCTATGACATCTTTTATATTTCCCTCCCTAGTCTGATAGTTATCACTGTAATGTCTTTGCCACGACTGTGGATGTTCCCTGTGTAGCCTCTGAGTTTATGGTGCTTGCTAACTTTGATCACTCGATTTCAGTAACCCTTATCTAATAATGATAAATATAAAGGTGTCTTGGAACGTCCACTACAAGTCCTTGGTTTGTAACTACAATTGAGAGATTTGAAATGGGGACCCTTTCCATCCTAAGCACTTTTTACTGTAACTTTTTGTTTACTAATTCTGCTAACCATGACTGCTTTTCCACAAACAGGTGATACTATTCTAAAGCATCCTCTTTATTACAAGTGCACATATTCTTGGGAGATGCTGCTCATGTTTCTATTTGCTCATGCTAAGATTTTATCGAGATCCTCATTCTTTGGCATATCATTCAAATTCCCTCATTGTTTGGGTTTTGCCTTCCGCCAGTTGTAACAGGTATGTTGTACATTTGCTTTCCCTTTTTTTTTTTTCTTTCAGCAACCGACATGGACATGATATTCTTACTTTCTTTTTAAATCATTTTCCATGTGATCTGCCGTCCTTAATTAAAATTGCAGTACTGACATCTTATCTTGAAACAGTAGTTCTGCGGTGCCCACTTCTTTCTTCCTCTCTTGATCAGAGAGGTCTTATGGAAAGCCGTTCAGACTCGCTCCCTGTGCTGTATTGCCACCTTTCCACCTCTTGTGGTTTTAATTAATGGGCCCTGGATTGCCAATTCTGCTCTGACTTTCAAGTCTCTTGTTCATTTCTGTCCTTGTTCATCCAAGCACAGAATGACCACCTCCGCATTCACCTTCCACCCTTTGCTTCCCTCACTTTCTAGAGCCCATTTCTCTCACTTGTTTCACAAGTTTTTTTCCTTATTGTATGTATCCATCTTACATTCCAGATTTTTATGTTTTACCTCTCCAGAAACTTATGTAATTTACGCTGCCGAGTTTATCATAGTTGTCATGATCTTCATTGTCCATACCATGCTCCTCCTCTCTGCTAGATCACATACCTGTTAGTCTCCCAGAAACCAGGCGTATCCTCCATTTTCTGCAACTTACAGGCACCTTCTGTGACAGTTATGCACAAGGCTTTTCTGTTGTTTATCAAACCAAATAAACCTATCCCAAACTATGGTTAATTTTTATTTCCTGGGTTTATTTTGGTACTATTATTTTATTTTATCTCTACTCTTCACTCAAATTAAAGTATTCATTAAATTCTTAATACTTTCTGCATCTCCCCCAAATTCTCTTTTAATGTCCATCATTATTTCCTCTCCACCTTTATTTTTTTTATTCTGCTTCTACTTTTGATATTAAAAAACCACCCCTTTATATAAAAAGTTTCCTAATTTTTCAAGCTAAATTCAGTTTTGTCTTATGGTAGAATTGTTTCTTATGAAGGCAATTGTGGTGCCTGTACCACCTGGAACTGCTATTGTGTAAGGGTCTGGGGATTAAAGAACACACAGAGACATTGGTCATTCTTGAAGCAAGAATGCCAATTTTATTTTGTTCCCAAGCAGTTTATATAGTGCTCTCCTTCATTAGTGGCCACGCCCTAGCTCTCAGGATCTTCTACTGCAAACCCACCAGAAACCACTTCCTTGTCATCAGGAACTCATGAAGGTTTCATGCTCAGAGCAGCTGCAAGCATAGGAAAACAAGTTGTTTACTCTGGCAGGAAAGAGGTCATAGAAAGTTCAGTGTCTGCGGGTCTGAAGACCTTAACAGGCAATGAGAAAGTTGGAGATACAATAATCTGATCTAGGAAAACAATTATAAAGTCATGATCAGTTACTGAGTCCCTTAAAGTAAGATATCAAAACCAGAGTGGGGATGGCTAATTTCAAAGTATAGGGACAAGCTAAAGACTAAATTAAGAAATACAGCAGAAAGTAGGACTTCTCAATGGTGACAAGGCTTCAGAGTGATATTTCATAGGTAAGTTTGACAGGTAACGATCCCATGCTATACTTTATCAAATGTGTTTGAAGGCATAGGATACCTTGCTTTGAGCTCTGGTTACCAATATTATTTTAGTTCCTAAGAACTCTCCTTCCTAACTAAAAAATAATTACCTTTAAAAAGTCAGTAATTCAGGTCTCCCTCTCCATGATAATTACTCACCGAGATAGGAATTCTCAGTGGTTGGTAGGATTTGTGAAGAACACTTCCATGGTGGAAAATATTAGAAAATTAGGGGATCTAACAGCATCTCAGAGTCACTCATAAATGCACATCTAACCTTTATCCTTGCCCAAGACTTTTACTGGTGACAATTATTTCTCAAAGGGCCAAATGATAAGCTTTAGGAAGAAGGTATTATTTGGATTATGGTATCTTTTAAATCCTACTTAGTACAGTATATGGCTGTAACAGAGATGAGATTAAATAAACCTCTTTCATGACCAAATGAATACACTATTTAGAATAAAGATCCCTCGATATTATTCCTTTAACTACAAAATTAGTGTAATTTTTTATGCTTGAATATAATGCTATATTCTCTTCACTAATAATACTTTAGGGCAGATACACTGATTTCTACTTTCTGTAGAGAATTATTCAACAAATAACTAATTCTACTCTTTTATTAGAGCATTGAAACCTTGAAAGTCATAATTTTAATCATTCACAATGGAATGTAGTTTGACTCTCATCTCCAGAGTCCTCTAACCTTTAAATTATTTTTAAAATATGAATATAATGAGATTCTAAGGAGAGATTAAAAAATCAGAATGATTCTTATTATTGAGAATTGCTTATTATAGAGAAATGTAAGCCCTATACAACTTATTTTGTTGAGATAAAATCAAGCATGTGAGAAGCTCTCTTAACAATATTCATTTTATTTTGAAAACAACACAAAAAGACTCATTTATTTTTAAGATAATTATTAATTAGGAAGACCTATGAGTTCAGAGCAAAAATGTAATGGAAAATCCATTTTGATAAGCAAGTTTAATATACCACAACTTAGACACTCATGTTGTTAGAGGAACTTAATGTTGACTGTTGAAGCCTTTCCCTGAAGTATGTACCTTCTATAATATATCATTTATCTCATACTTATTCATTACTAACATAATCAGCATTTATATATTCATTACTTATCTACCTCTGTAACCTTAAAAAGGAAATAAAAAATATGCTTTCGTTCACTAGGAGAAAATGAAGCTGAAACTCTAATTGGTTGTTCATGTTTTTTTTTAACTTGACACAAGCTGTGACCATTAGAGAATAGGGAATTTCAATTGAGATGGATGTGTAGACAAGTCTATGAAGCATGCTTTCTGGTTTTTAAAAGTTATTTTCTTTATTTTATGAGATTATAATAAAAATACATCATTTCTCTCATTTCTTTCCTTCCTCCTAATCTTTCCATCTTCCACTCATTGCTATCTTTCAAATTCATGGCTTCTGTTTTCCTGTTATAGGTTATTACATACTGATGTGGAAGGACCCAGCCTGCTGTTGGAATGCCATTTCTGTGCACGTGGTCGTGGGGAATGTAAGAAAACAAACATAGGAAGACAGTAAGCTTTCCTCCATGACTTCTACTTCAGTTCCTGTTTCATGGTTCCTGTCCTGAGTCTCTGCTCTGGCTTCCTTTAATGATGGATTACAATAGGCGAATGTAAGGAAAAATATCCTTTCCTTCCCAAAGTGCTTTTTGTTATGGTATTTATCAGAGCAATAGAAATACAGACTATGATATCCATAGACTAATATTAGGCTAGATATGAATATGGCTGCTCAGATGACAAAGACTTTCATGTCATCACACAGAAGCTATTTTGCAAACATAGCATCATGTCAGATGGAGGATATTATGGCATATATTATGTGTTTTTGTCTCTTAATGCTTCTCTCAGGCCTAGAGATAAGTTCAATTAAAATACTATAGTTTGTAGTTGATAATGTCCCCCAGCAGTATAAAGGCCTTGTGTACAGTTAGCTGCTACCAGAAGGTAGTAGACCCCTTAAGAGGTAGGAAGTAGCTCAGTGTCTTTTGGACACTGAGAATATAACCTTGAAGATGATAGTGAGAATGAGTGTCCCTCTTCTTCCTTGTCTCTTGTGTCCCAGTCATGACACAAGGGTTTGGCTCCCATCTGCTTTGCTTCAGGCTCTAAAGCAATCAAAGATCGATGAGCTAGTCTTCAAAGCTAAAATAATCTTTCTTTATACTCTCTTTTCCCCATAGTAACAGAAAGCTAATGAATCTAGGTAAGGCAAAATATGTACATGTCTCTGTCACCAGGAGAAAGCTTTCTTATGCAAACCATTGTCTTGATATTATACCATTGTGATTTGAATATTTTAAATAAGAAAAATCAAGAAGAATTTTGGCATTATCCTTGTTATGGACTCAAGTTTATGTCCCCATCAAATTCGGACAGATTCTGTTTGCTGGCCACAAGCACAGCTCCTTTAAGAGAAGCATCCTGACTCAGTGTTAATGGTAAAAATCCCTTGAAGCTATTTTAACAGGTTATGCCATCAAACACTTGAATAAGTATATATGAACAGCCTGTGGCATGCACCTCTCAACTTCACAGAGTTGTGACAATAAACATGACTCCTGCCAGTACCTCTGGCATGAAGCTAGTCTCTCAGGAAGTAAATGAATGGACTGGAGTCAGCTGTCAAAGGTGCAGCTTTTATTCTAGTCTTGCTGCTTAGCAGGTAAAAGACTCAGGTGGTCAGAAAAATAGACATATACAATAAAGACAGATTCAGACAAAAATAAAAGACAAACCTCTAAATGGCTTACAGTGTGTTTAAAATATACATAGACTTGGGAGAAAAAGAAAAATGATAGAGAAACTCCTTACAAAAAGAAATAGAGTAGTTGGCCGTAATGGCACATGCCTTTAATCCGAGCATTTGTGAGTTTGAGGTCAGCCTGGTCTACAAAGTGAGTTCTGGGATAGCCAAAGATACACAGAGAAACCATTTCTCAAAAAACTAAAAATTAAAAATGAAAGAAATAGAGGGGAGAAAAGCCACATAAAAATGGAGAATACTTAAAGAATATGGATACAGTATGTTGTGGTATGTTACTTTCATTGGTTAATAAAGAAACTGCCTTGGCCCTTTAATAGGACAGGAAATTAGTAGGCAGAGTAGACAGAACAAAATTGTGGGAGAAAGAAAACAGAGTCAGGCAGATGCCTCAGGCAGTCTCCATGCCTCTACTCTCTGAGATGGACACAGGTTAAGATCTTTCCTGGTAAGCCACCACCTCGTGGTGCTACACAGATTACTAAATATGGATTAAAGCAAGATGTGAGGATTAGCCCATAAGAGGCTGAAACTAATGGGCCAGTCAGTGTTTAAAAGAATACAATTTGTGTGTTGTTATTTCGGGGCATAAGCTAACCAGGTGGCCAGGAGCCGGGTGGCGGGATGCAGCCCACTGCTCCTACACTGGTGTTGTCTTAAAGATATAAGAATAAGAGTACATGTTCATTGCCGTTGTCCTTGGTTTCTCAGTCTTCCTCCACCGTCAGCCACATTCAGAGAGTCCGGTTTCGTCCCCTGTTCCATCAGTCCCATTCCAACTGGACTTGGTGGTCTCCCGTTAGATCTGTTCCACCGTCTCAATGGGTAAATGCACTCCTCATGGTCCTGACTTCCTTGCTCATGATCTCCCTCCTTTCGCTCCTCATCAGGACCTTGGGAGCTCAGTCTGGTGCTCCTATGTGGGGCTCTGTTATTTTCTCCATCCAATGCCAGGTGAAGGTTCTATGGTGCATGGACGGGCTCAATGTGAGCCTTGTCAGTTTGGTTGCTCACCTTCCTGGACTTAGGGGAAGCTGGGAGGACCTTGGACTTAACATAGTGAAGGGAACCCTGATGGCTCTTTGTCTTGGAGAGGGGTGGAGTGGGGGTATGGGTGGAAGGGAGGGGAGGGAAGGGGGAGGAGGGGGGGGAGATGGAAATCTTTAATTAAAAAAAATGAGAAAAATAAAAAAAAATTATTCAAAAAAAGAATAAGAGCAAATAAAAATTTAAAACCTCTCATGTATAAATATCAAAGTAAAATTATTTTTTGTAAATGTGTTCTGAACATTAGAATGCCTGAAACCACTTTAGCCACAAATTTGCTATTTGCTGGTGCCTCATTCATTGTATTTGATGAGTCCATTCATTGCTTACAAATGTTCAGTTATCAAGGGGAGGAATTCTGACCCGCACTACATGGTAAAATCATATAACATACATTAGTGCTTTCTGTCATCATTGCTGGGTTGATGACTAATGATGACCACAAAGGATGCCAAGATGAACAACTGTAGCTCTTCTTGAGAGGTCACTGTGGACAGAATAAGAGCACAAATTTCTATAATGTTTGTTAAAGGAATTCAAAGATTTTGTTTAGGTGGACAGGCCAAGAAAATTCATTCTGAGAGCTTTGTAATATAAAGAAAAAAATCCCTAGTTCAATGTAATAATTTCCACATTCATGTTTGTTTGTGTGGCTTCAGGAAATATAAAATCCTACTGAAATCCTTTCCTCAAATACCTCTATTACATAGAGATTTAAAATTGGAGGATCTACTGTTCACATACTCGTAGAATAGTCTTGGGTAGATCTACTAACAGGAGTTGATCTTGCAACTCTCCTTTCCTTTACCTTTATTAGCAAACCTACACCGTGACTATACTCCTCTTTAAAGGAGAGTTATACCACAGTGTGCTCTGTGAGTCAAGCAAAGGTGGTGCTTATATTCAAGCAGAATATGGAGGGTTGGAATATAAAGCTTAGGGGAGAGCCAGCAGCCCAAGACCAAGCCCATCTTGGCCCCAGCTTGTGCACACAAGCAGCTGGGAAGTCACCCAGGCCTGTGACTGCCAGCCCACACCTGTCCATGCCCTGATGGGAGCAATGAAGATGTCTGTGGCACACGTTACCAAAGAGGGACATGTAGATATATGTAAGGCATGCTGTCACTTGGGACCATAGGCATGTAAGTAGACTGTCACCTAAGATTATGTGATATCTGACACTTGTTGCCAAGGTTGCCTCTGGGTCTGAGGCTCTCCTGCAGCCCAGGTCTGGGTTGATATTCATGATCCAAGTTACTACTGAAGGTCATATTGGTGTTTGAGGTCTGTGCTGCACCTGAAGCCATGTAGATGTTGTAGGCCATGCTTCCCCCAGAGGCTATACTGATGTGAGTGGCCATTTCTGCCACCTGAGGCCATGGTGATGTCTGGGCCCACACAACCACCAAGGGCCATGTCTGGGCCCAGGTCTTACTGCCATTAGAGTTTGTGTTGTTGTCCATGGCCCATATTACCACCAAAGGCCATGTTGATATCCGTGGTGCAGACACCCTTGTCTAGGTCCATGGTCCTACTGCAGCATGCAGTGTTGTCACCAGAATCCAACTAGAGGCCCGTGATCCATGTTCCTACTGACTGTGAAGGGCAAGGAGGCTACGTTTTGTGACACACATGACTGCATATGCACAGTTGAGAGATACATTGAAGGGTCAGTGTAAGGATCCATAAGTATTATATGCCCCAAAGTAATCGATAAAAATGATAAAGATAGATTTTATAACAAAAGAAATTAAAATGTAATAGTAGTAAGTATTCCTATATCTATCACAAATAAGCAGTGACAAAAGGAAAAGTAAGTTAATAAAATAACAGATTTAAATTGATCAGTATTAATGTGCATGGCTTTTGTTTAAGCGCTGAAAGTCATTTTGGAAGGAATTAAAAACTTTCTGATTCAATGAACTTATTTCAAGCAAGAACATAAAAGAAGAGTAAGTACACAGGAAAAGAATGCTGTAGAAGTTATATTAGTCTCACACAAATTAGACTTCAAGGAAAATTAAGGCGTGATTGAGGGAATATTATTTAAGAATAGAACACTGAGTTCACGTGAAGATATGGCGATTCCTCCTATGGATGGCTCTAATCACAAAGTTCAAAATATACAAAGTGAAATATAGACGATAATTCCCTTCACAGAAATCATCAGAACTAAAGGATGAAAAATCAAACAAGGAAGTAGAAGGATTGGGCTGCAGTAGACACACCTGCTTCTTTCATCTGCTCAACTGTATAGCACCTTCTTTATGTCCTAAACAATAGTAATTTCATAATTTATTATGTCTAAGTAGAAGGATAAATTATAAAAATTTAGCAGAATGCATTGGAGAACATCTTTATCGTTATTGAAAGTTCATAGACAGGGGCCAAAAGACCACTTAGTAGTTAAAGGAACTTGTCACCAAGCCTGATGACATGAATTTTATCCCAGGACCCATAGGGTGGTAGGAAAAAGGTGACTCCCCAGATGTTCTCTTATCTCCATATATGTGTGTGGTGTGCACATGTATGCATGCACACAGATAATGAATGTAATATAGTTTTTATGGACATAATGCTACAGTTGCAATCCATGACAAGAAATATTGATTTTTTTGTACTTCCTGGAAGTTAAAAGTTTTGTTTTCCAAAATATAAAGAAAAGAGAAGCTTGTCTGGTAAAATGTACTTAAAATTTATATACCCAACAAAAATTTATGTTCATAATACATCAAGAATACTCAGAATGCAGAAGGAACAAGACAAGTTTAATTTTTAAATAAGCAATAATTTGAATGAGAACTTTACCAAAAGAGGATTTACGAATGGCAAATAAGCCTATGACAAGATATTTACCACTAGGAAATGAAAATTAAGGCCACGATGGAAATTTGAGATGGACCTAAGTCCATATTGGACCTAAAATAAAATAAAAGCACAGACAATACAAAGAGTTGTCTACAAAAGTAGATTGCTACATTCATGACTATTGGTGGGAATGTGACTGGGAAAAGAACAGTCTGATAGCTATTTTTATTTACTTTTTAATTATGTGTGTATGGGGGTTTTCCCGGCCTGAGTGTCTTGGTACTTTGTTTGTGTCTGGTACCCACAGAAGCCAGAAAAGCGGATGAAATTCTCTGGAACTGAAGTTGCAGAGAGTTTGAAGTGTCACATGGGTGTTGGAACTCAAACCTGGGTCCTCTGGAGAAATAGCAAGTTCTTTTAACTGCTGAGTCATCTCTCCAGCCCCCTGATGGCATTTTATAAAGTATGTCACATTAAGCATGCATTTACTTTATCGCCCAGTAATTCAATTGCCATTGATTTACTCCAGACTAATGAGAACTTTTACCCACATATAATCTATATATGGATTTTTATTGCAGCTTTGCTCTGATCTTCAAATTGTAAATGTAACTGTCCTTCTATGGTTAAAAAGGAAGCAGATTGTGCCACATTTTCACAGGACTAAAAGGAACAAGCTATTAATGTATAGAACTGAGTGAACCTCAGTCTTTTTATAGGATGGAAATTCGGTCGCCGAAGATTACTTAATGTAGAATTTTATATGGTTCTGCTTTCATGAGATTAAAAATTAAGAATACATCTGCAGTTGCTATGGTCTTGGTGTAGAGGTAGGACTTTTTAGGCATAGGGGTTAGGAGAAGAGACTCTAGAAGAAAGGTCTCACGTGCAAAGTGCCATATTGATCATTTCTCAGTTCTCTGGCTAAGAACCCAGGCTCTCGGTTGCTCTTTCTTCAGCTGTACAATAGGAAAGACTCAGGGTTGCTTCAGAGGATTGCAGCTAAACAATTGTTCTTCACTGTGCATTTAATGTCTTGCACTCCTGTGTCCTGCCTAGACTGATGAGTTTTGAGATCCATACACTGGGTGCATGTAGAGAATGGCACAAACATGTTCTACTGCATTAATTAATCACAAACCTACCAGAAACGCTAACAAGGATTATCGGTTTCTATGAGGGAGATAATAGCTACAACTTATTTCACATACTTACTTGCTCATGAAATTCCTTTGTTGTTTCTGTTGAGCGCATTGAAATACCACAGATCAGGGCAAATGCTCAAGACATTATTGTAGACTCTTCTGAGAAGTATTGAGCTAAAACAGTTGGAAAGTTATCTGAGAAGAGTTAGCAATACTACTGGTAAGTTGTCATAATTTCCTCTGAAATGTGGGCTGAGGCCATCATATACCTTTATCATCCATTATTCTGGGTGAATAAGAGTTTAAGTAGGATTTAGCATTTGTATAGGCATTAGTTTTCCTGACCGTAAATAACAGTAAGACAGTCTAGAGAAGAGAGGGCACCGTGAGAAATAAATTTTATGTTGGCTTTAAGCCTAGGCCTAATGAAGGAAAAAGATGGTGGGCTAAAATGAGCTTTAAGTCTAAGTGGGTGATGAACAACCTCTGTTTTATTCATAGCGGTCATAACCCTGGGATATCAGAACTTGTGACCAAAACTGCTGTTTGTCAATTAGATAGTAGATGTATCACCTTGGGAACTCTATGGCAGACACCGGGTTATAAAATAATTTTGTAACTCCCTCCCTCCCTCAGCTCACCCCTCACTGATTCTGGCTAAGCCAGTCGCAGCCAACTTCTTGTCTTTTACTGGCATTTGATCCAGTGTCACACTTTTCAGTTGCAATTCAGGACTGACTGCACTTCTGTTTAAAGTCATAGTCATGTTTTGAAAAGTATAAAACTTTCAGGAACCATAAAGCGCTCTTCAATTTTCTCAATTACATTTATACATTAGAAAATAAAAACAAACAGCAGCAAAGAGTGGGATTTACCAACTCAATCCACTTATCTGGTTTTAACATTTTCAAAGTATTACCCAATCTTAATAACTATTCCAATTCTTACACAAGTCTGGGAAAAAGAACAAAGCAGGTTGCATTCATAAGAAAGGGACTTAGGCGTCAGCAGCAGTTCTGAGAAAGAACCTCTAGCCATATATACTAGAAGAAAAATAAACATTATCTTCTAGAGATAAAACTAGAAGAGATATAAATATCATATCATGCCTTTACTTTGTAGTTTATGGACAAAATTCCGTAAATAAATTTTACAGTATTTCTCACCTAAAATCACTGGTGTTTCCACATTGTGTAATTTCTATATACTTTTTCCTTGTTTAGATATTACATAACAGAAGATACAGAGTGGAGTCAAGAAGCTGATATTTAAAATCAGGCTTTGTCCCTGGTGTATGCTTGGCGAGGGTGGTTCATCTCCTTTACCAATCAGGTAAGAACAATGCCTGCCCTGAATATGTCACTGAGTCATTGTGAGGCTCCTGTGAACGTGTGGCAGGCAGTAAGGCTGGGCTCTATAGAACTGTAGATTTATATCATTACATCACAACACCATGACTCATCTTCCCCATGTTTTTGCCTGCGCACAATTCCTGTTAAAATACCTCCTTTATTGAGGGTTCATTGTCACAGTGTCTTTATATATAAACTTTACATTTCCACCCTGCCCCTTTAATCTTGGTATCTGTATCACTTCTTTAAGGATTCACAATAGAATAATGTGTAGATTCTTGTGTGTGAGGTATCATAGCATCTTCTACTGCTCTCTATGGATTTCTTGTTATTCATTGACCATCAGGAATGTGCACACAGGGACTTCAGCACCAGAGCAGGCAAGCGATTGAGAAGATTGGTATCTTTATATTCCGGTAGAGGTCTTTACAGACTTTCCAAGATTTAAAGGCAGAGTAGGAGAGAAGGAACTGGAAAAAAAGAGCCAGATTTGCTCGTCTGTGAAGTACAGATGGAGCTAGAATCTTCTTGCTAGTAATGCTGTGAAGTTTAAAATATGACACACTTAACACTCCACTCTGCACAGAGTAAGGACACTAAAGAACATTCATTATTGTGGTTTTGATTCAGCTGAAGTGTATGGTGATGCTCACGCCTTAGCTCATTTTCATTGTTCTTCCGTGGCTATTCCTCCAAACTTTCCCATTCTTTTTTTCAGTCCAGCCATGCTCGTTTGCCTGAGTTATCCCACCATGAAATTTCCATTACATTATTCTTTGTGAAAGTGTTTATACTTGGTTTCTCATCTAAGACATCATCTCACTTCTTAATTCCTGCTCTCAAAGGGCTGGTAACATATCACCTTCCTGAGAATGTGTACCTTGCAAAAATGGGGACTTCTTACATATTAATTTACTCTATTACAAGAAAATTAACTATTTGTCTTGTCATTGTAACGAAATGCCTGACAGAATTCGCTCAAGTGAAGGAAGTCTTACCCTAGTGCACAGTTTCAGAGAGTGCAACCATCATCTGGGAAAAGGATGGAGATGGGGGTGCTGTGATACATGGCAGCAGGAACTTTCAATCTGCCTTATTCAAATAGTAGTCACAAAAAAGTCAAGTGATCTGGAACCAGAAGGAAATGTCACCTTCAAAGAGATCCACTTCTTCTAACTAGGTCATGGCCTCTAATATTTTATGACTTCCCCAAACAGCACTGCTATCTGGCAGCAAGTGTTCGAATACATAATGGAGCGTCCCACATTTTAACCATAGTTACCAGCAATATAACATAATTCTTAATATTTGTTTGTTCAAACCATTTCCAACAATCATGAAATAATTGTGTGATTCATGAGTTACTGTCTTGTATATAGAAGTCCTGCTTTATTTACCTCAAAATCGTTTACACTTGAGATGATGCATAACAAATATTTGTGAAATATATAAATAAAGCAAGGAGTTATAAAAAAGTGGGTTTTTTAAATTCTAAATTTTAAGGATCAAAAATCAATATTATGAATTACAGTTATCAAATGAGTTAGTACATGAATAAATAAACTTTAGCATTTGTTTAATATGATACAAATTAAAACCATGGTGATTGGTATTCCACAAACAACTTTCTTTGGATGAATATAAAATGATCTTATTTCCTGAATAAACCATTCTCTTTCAAAAGTCATGAAGACCAGAGAAAGGCCACCACAGAGCTGCTCATACACTGGTTTAATTATATACCATGAACTGATCATTTAGAATATTTTTAAAGCACAACTTAGAGGAAATGTAATGATAGTTATTAAGTACTTTGCCCCAAGTCTAAATTAGACTTAAAGAAAATTATCTTCCTCCTGCTTCACACGCAGCTTTTTCATTAGTGTCTGGTTATTTCCCAACCCTCTTTTCTCATTACAAAGGCAGCAAATGGCCCAAGTTGAGATTATTCTCCAAGGGTCTTTAGAAGAGAGATGACCAGGTCTTCTTATTACTTGCTTTCCAAATGCTGATATCTTCTGGTGATCAATGCATGACTAACATTATTGTATCTATTAAGAGGATCATACAAAGCCATTATTACTCATCCAGTCCATGAGCATACTCTGACTTTCACTCCTTGTGCTGTTTCTTTGTGCTGATGGAAGAATGTGAAGATGTGAAGAATAAGACAGAAGGGAGTCTGTTTCCTATGGCGTTTTCTATTTGTTGCTTGAGCTTGTGTTGGCAGTGAATGGGAAGGAGATAGGTAGAATCAAAACAAAACATAGGGAAGATTACTTGACATAATGTTAGTGATTAATAAAAAGCTAAATACAGTACTATAGTGTATATGTAATCTCTGAAAACAGAATAATCCCAACAAAACCACAAATTAGAATTATAGGAAAAGAGATGAGTCAATGGGAAGAAACAAGGTGGGAATAATTTGTTCACTATTCCTCACTTCACCTTTTCTCATTATTACATAATGCTTGATTATATAATCTTATAAAAAGAAAATCCTAGCCGGGCGGTGGTGGCGCACGCCTTTAATCCCAGCACTCAGGAGGCAGAGGCAGGCGGATCTCTGTGAGTTCGAGGCCAGCCTGGTCTACAAGAGCTAGTTCCAGGACAGGCTCTAAAAAAGCTGCAGAGAAACCCTGTCTCGAAAAACCAAAAAAAAAAAAAAAAAAAAAAAAAATCCTATTTTGGCTCATGGTGTGGGAAGTCTTTCTGTCTATGTGTTGCTTTTATTGGTTAATGAATAAAGAAACTGACTTGGCCAGTTAGGATAGAACAGAGATAGGTGGGGAAAACTAAACTGAATGCTGGGAGAAAAAAAGGCAGAGTCAGAGAGATGTGGAGCTGCCACCAGCGACAGACATGCTGAAACCTTGCCAGTAGGCCATGAGCATTGTGGTAAAATATAAAATAATATAGATAGGTTAATTCTAGATGTAAGAGCTAGCTAGCAATGCACGTAAGTAATTGGCTAAGCAGTGATTTAATTAATACAGTTTCTGTGTGGTTATTTTGGGCAGCCAGGAAACCAACAAATAGGGGGCAGCTGGGAACACACTGACAGCCACCTACAACAGGCTTATATATACAGGCATGGTCACTTGCTCTCGTTCTGAGGCACCAGAATATATTATGAAGGAAACAGGCAGTAAAGGGATCTGGTTTATTTCTTAGCTGGCTAGAAGCACAGTGAGTAAGAAGAGGGGAAGGATGCTGCTACTTTCTTCAAGAGTTAATCACCCACTCTATAATGTCCTTCTATTAGGCAACTTCATTTCAAAGTTACATCACCTTCTGATATCAACACAAACTTTTAGCATATTGCCTTTGGGGTACATTCTAAACCATATCCCTAACTATCTTGTAGCAGTGACTTCAAATAGCTTTCTCTAATCTCTGTGAGAGGGTTGGACTCCACAGGATGCATTTCAAGAGGACATGCAGTCTTTGAGCATAGTTTCTGATCCATAAAGTACAGAAACCATCCCATACATTATCAGATAAAAAAACTGATAAAATATCTGGTACAGATAACTACTTAATACCTCTGTTTTTTCACTCTCTTATATTAATGATACTTAGTATATGCTTTATTTAAGTAAATATAAAGGGAGTTCCATTTAAAATGTAATAACTGAAAATCATTGCTTTATTGATTCTATAGACATGAGCACAATCCTGGGAGACTTAGATGAAGTTGGTTATTTTGTTTAAAAATGAACCTTCCAATTTGATCAAGAGGAAAACATTAGGCAAATTTCATCTGTGACTCATTTCCCACCATTTGAAAGGAAAAGGTGAAAATGGAGTATATTTGAAATGTGAATAGAAAATTACCTGTCAAAACAAATACTTCCATGTGACTTACAAAACCTACTTAGAAGAATTATGAGGGATTTATGTCTAAAATCTTTAAGCTTAAATGTACAGTCTTGGGTTTGACAACCCATTTCTACAGTTGGAGGTAACTTATACGTAAAATAAGACTTTGCTTAAGTAATTTGTTTTCATTTAACTGCCACAGAATTCACATGGGAATTTTTGACAGGCAAATTATTCATAAGAGAATAAATGAGCAAAATGAACATTGAAGGGCTAGTATGAAAAGACAGAAAAATTTAAAATGATTAAATAAGCCTTTAAAAAGTTATAGAATGCATGCTTATCTGCCAGAAACAACGAGGTTTGGAATGTTTCAGAATATTTCATGTCCTTGGTAGTCTATCAAAGCTTTCTATACAAGTGGTATATTGTATTAGTAACTTTTCTGCTGCCATGATATGTCGTGGCCAAAAACAACACTGAGAAGAAAGAGTTTATTTCTGGCTTATGTTTTCAGAGGGAGAGCCCACGGTGGTAGAGGAGGCATTACAGTCAGAGCGCATGGCAGTAGGAGGAGGAAACTGAAAGCTCACATCTCATCTGCACACAGGAAGCAGTTAGAGCAAGAACCAGAAGTGTATGAGGCCTCAAAGTCTACCCTAGTGGCATCCGTCCTCCAGTGAGGTTCCACATCAGAAAGGTTCCATAAATGGAGATCAAATGTTCAAATCCATGAGCTTATGAGGGGCATTTCTCATTTAAACCACCAGAAAAAGTACATAGTATTAAACATAACAGCTTTTCTGTATTGAAAATATTTTTATTAGTAACAGAATCCAACCTAACTGGGTGTGTGTGTGTGTGTGTGTGTGTGTGTGTGCATGTATTGTCCCACTCCTGGTCTAGAGGTTTGGAAATAGGGAAATCCATGCCATCCATATCATGGTACTGGCATGGTCTGCATCTTCTAAGAGCCCATTTCCTGGTGTGAAGAATTGGAATATTTCACATTTACAAAAATTCCGTTACTATTGTACTAAACTCAAATTTCTTACTATAGACTACAGAGAACAAGGGGTTCACTTTGCTTTCTCCTAACTTGATTATTTACCATTCTTTCGTCGTGAGTGATCCAGTAACTTGTCCAGTGTGTCTCCAAAGCACTAACTCCATCCAGTTGTGAGCCCTTCTGCTCTCTATAGCTTTCAGCCTGTAATGTCACACTTAAATCTTTGTGTGACTAGACCTCTCTTCCTGTCCAGATCTCAGCCTAAATGTCACTGTAAAACAGATTGGTCTGAATTTAATGTAGCTAACCAACAGGGTCATTGTATCGCTCTGTATTTCTACATAATTATTTTATTTCCAGAGTGTTGTTCATCTGAGTGAACCACCATGCCTGGTTCTGTATTGAGTTTTTTTTTACCCTGAAGACTAACTTTCCAATTTTAATATTACCATATAGTATTTATTTTTAATAGAATTATATAGGTAATATTTATTACATTTTATATATTTTATTTTTAAAGAATTTTCTTTTAGATAATTTTAGAAACAAAATGCTGCACTCTCCATTTATTTTCTCTTCTCCTTTCTGAGAGAAACACAAAATCTTGATGTTTCCTGTGATTATTGAATGATTACTATCTAATTTTTCCAAGATTTGTGCTTTCTTTGCTTTTTTCTCTCCCTTTGCTTAGTGTTCTGTTGAATTAACTCTTTATTTATATCACGCTCTACTGATTTTAAAGTTGTGTATTGCCCTCTATTACTTTATTAACAAATTTAACAAGTATTAAATTAATCACATAAATTATTACAAATATGTAATTTCCTAATGTTTCTCCCTACTTTCAAATCAATAAAATGAAATTCAAGATTCTAAGATCTCCCTTTGAAGCTCTTATGTAAGTCTTCCTAGAGTTTTAGTTCTATAAAACAGAATAAGTTATGATATTATTACAAGCTGGTAAAATTTACAGCTTAACACTTTCTGTATTTTCTTTTTGTTGGTGTGGTTTTAGCCTGTAATTATCTGTCTAAACTTATGGTAGCAAGGAAGCTCTCAGGTGCTGGAATTATGTCTCAATGGGAGAACATGTGTTTATCCCGGGGAGACCACGGGTTCAATCTGCAGTCTACACTGCTAAAATGGGATAAAAAGTTCTCTGGGATGTAAAATGTCTAACTCGGGCTTTGTGCGCTTGAAATGTCTTCATTTCGCCTTAGCTCTATAAAGACTATTTAGGTGAGCATGACACTGTGTTCTTTTCCCTCAGCAGTTTGAAGATATTGTTCTATTACTTTTTAGTTTTTATTATCTCTGTGGTGAAGTCACCTTAAGGCTAATTTGAAATTTTTTGTAGGTAATCTGTCTTTTCCCTCTGGTAAATTTTAAAAATTAAAAATGAAGTCTTTGATGACTTGAAGGTTCACAGCACTGTGCTAAGTCTGCGATGGCCTTTATGTGTCATGACGTGCCTTGAGAAAACATTTGATCTGAGAAGACTTTATTTATTTATTTTTTTTACATCTGGAAAGCCCTCATTTCTGTTCTTGTCAAGTGAAAGTCCTATGATATTTTCTCTCATCTCTTGAAACTAATAGAATAGATACTGAACCTTCTCAATCATGCATTCTTATATCCGACTTGTTCTTTTCATATTTTTACCACTTTATGTGTTGATTTGTTCAATATTGTAAACATTGCTGTGTTTGCTTTCTCTTCCCCTGGGTCTTGTATAGAGTTCATTTCTCATGCAGTCCTTTATTTCAGTTGTTATCATTTACATCTGAGATTGCTATTAATGTTTCTTCTGGACTTATATTGGAATTATATACAGTTAAGTATATTATAACTTAAATATATATCTTCAATAAAAAGCAGAGTGGCTTAAATGACTAAAATCTGTGTTGTCAAGGGTTTCCAAGTTAAGAAGCCTGAGATCACGATTTAGGAAAGGTTAAGTGATCTTTGGTATTCCCTAGAAGAAAGCTGTCCCATTCCTCTCCTCTAGTTTCTGGTGGTTTGCTGTCTCTATTTAGTGTTTGGTTTTTCTTAAATTTTAGCACCAACATCATTAGTAATGCCCATATTTAAACATTATCATCTCCCAGTAAGTGCGGTTTACAAATTTCCTATTTGAATTTTTTTTCCCCCCGAGGAGTGTATTTCTATTGTACCTGGGAAGAGAAGGAAAGAGACTAAAGAAATATCATTTCCAAGTCCGTCTTGGTGACCCACTGAGTTCAGTTGGATTTCTTACAGGGGCATGGTAAGTCTGGTGGTGTGTTCCTGTCACCATGTATAACTACTCATTTCAGTTTCCTAAGCAACTTGCATGCAGTTATCACCCAGAAGAGCTACTTCTACCCCAGAAGTTTCTGACCTCTTCTTCAACCTAGTTGTTAGTCCGTGATATTTTTGACTCAAAAACTCTGTGAATTTTGTGAGCCTCCTGAGAGGCCCTCCTCCATCCATAATCCTACTTACAGGCAACAGCTACACAGTATCCGTAAATAAAGTTAGATCCAGAGGTTAGGACCTAAACAGAGGAATTTTAAAAGGGACATAATGTCATTAATGACACAGAGTCATAATAAATTTCATTAAGGTACTTGCTTTGGGGACTTTTGTCGCTCACCTCTGTGGGTGACTGCCGGTACCCACCTGTACTTTATCTCTAAGACCAGCTTTGGTTGTCAGATTCACACAAGCTGCCTACGAGTCCCAACCTGAGCAAAACTTTATTTTCAGTTCCCTCCAATGTCCTTATCATTTCTCTCCATGTTTATGCTTGTTGTAAAGAATAGATATAAAAGTATGAACTATCACCAGCATGACATAATATCTTTATTTCAATTCCAAGAAAGATAGAAAGGAATTATATTTTTGGAATGAAGAATCTATAAAGCATACACCATCAAGGAAAGAGAGAAAACCACCACCTGGACAATGGTGCTAAGAACTGAGACTTATCAAAATGTCATTAAAAGTCTATTAATTACAGCAATATGATGGTATCAGGAGAGATAAATCAATAAAGTAAAATACAGATCTCAGAACTTAACACCCGCTCATAGAAATAATTTCCAGATACTCTTGGAGTGCATTCAGTTTAACAGAACTAATATGGCTACTCAACAAGTAGATGAAGCGAAAACTCTCCTTCCTGCAGGTAACATGATGGTTTTATAATAGGACTAAACCAAAATATAAATGTTGATTATAGCATGAGAGTATAGAGAAACCCTCACCAAAATGAAAATGATACCGCTGATAGCAAAATGAGATTTTTAATTGATCAACAAATAATCCAAATAGTAAATGAGGAAAGGTAAGAAACAGTAAGGGTTTGCAGAACCTTTATAGAATCCTGAAAAAGGTACCAGCAGGCTAATTTGGAAAATGAAAGTGACTAGATGCAATGCTATAGCCCATGCTCATCTTTGTATTCAGTAGTTTTGGGTTTAATGTGGTCAAATTTTGTCTGGAAGTATTAAGCACTGCATTCCCATGTCTAGTTTATTTCATTCAACACAATGATTTCCGGTTCATCCATTTTCCTACCAATGCCATAATTTCATTCTTATTTGAGATTGAATAATGCTCCATTGTGTATATATGCTTTATTTTCCCTATTCATTCATCTGTTAATGGCCATCTCAGCTGGTTCCACGTCATTGCAACTGAGAATATTGCTGCAAGAAATGTGGAATTAAGGTAGCACTTTTAGTTGCTGATGTCGTTTCTAATTGGCATAGCTCTAGCACATGGTAATTTCACTGTTTCAATTTTGAGAATTTCGGTTCTGGTTTCTGCATTGGCCAGACTACTCTATGCTGCCAACAACAGTGTGTGCCTGTTCCTCTTTCTCCACTGTAGGCTGGGAGAACATATGTTTGGGTAGGGGTAGTCTGGAACAGTCCTTATGCAGGGGTATCATTTCAATGTAAAATTGAAAAAATATATAACTATATATTCTTTAAACCTCCACATTCCATGAATTAAAAAAAAATACAAACCAGAAGTTTGCTGAGATCAATATTCAAGTCAAATCTACCACCATAGCAACATACCACATAGTTTCTGTATCTTAAAACACTCTGTGTCCCCTCATCCAACTCCACTTATAATAGATTCTGGAACCATTGAACTTTCTGCTGTCTCCATAGATTTGTGATTTTTCCAAATACAAACTGCTTTTGAACCCAGAATTTCTAGTCTTTCTGTATTGGCTACTTTCACTTAAGATATGTATTTACATTTCCTCTGTAGCTTTTAACTACTTTGCTGTAAAATATGGCATTTCACAATGTATTCTTTATTCATCCAACACACATCAATGATTATATTAAATATAACTAATTTCATATTAGAATTATATATATATATATATATATGATTTGTGCAAATTATTCATTGATTGGTGGGACTTCCTGTGGAGAGCAGATGATGTCATAATTAAACGTGATTGTTGACACAAGCATGGTCATATCAAGGATAATAAAGCTGAGCCTCCTGGGAATGACAAGCCATTTTTTTTGGGGGGGGGATAGGCTTAGAGAAATGCAAGGGCTTCCCGTTGTCCTTGAACAAATGCTCATAGTGTGCAGAAAGTATGACCCACAACTTCTTCTTGGATGTCTGCAACCTGAGACTGTTCCCTACAGGGACTCCATGAAATTGAGCTTTCCTGTCTCTTTGTTCAGCTCTGATAATAAATCCCCTTCTTCATTTTACTGTATAATAACTGCACTGAGTTTCTGGGTGGCAGGTGTGTCTCCATCAAAGTGCCCAGTTCATCTGACCCCAGCTTTTGTGTATGTGTGTCTGTTGTCTCTTCGTTCCTCGTCTTCCCTGTCAGAACAGTCTCACAGCCATGTAGGGTGGGCAACATCTGTTGGTGATAATGCTAAAAATAACATATATGCAGTGGCATGAGAAATAGCTCAATAGTAGAGCAATTGACTGCTAAGAACAAGTCCCTGGCTTTGATTCCTAACATAATCAAAATATAAAATCACAAATTAATGAATAAAAGTCATGTAGTGTTTAGCCATGTTACTAGCAGTCATCCTTGACAATAAACTTAAATATGATTAATTTTTATTATTGTATTTTCTTTTTGTAGTTCAAATAGCTTTTTGTATGAGCCCCTATGTATATAATTCGAGGGAAACAAGGGTAGTTTAAAGTATTTTGTCAGAAAAGTTCTCCTTATCTTTAAACCTAACCTCTCAAGTCACTGAAAACATTGGTTTTTCTTTATTTATTTACTCAGTTGAAATATCAGATAATTACTATGCTTTTGCAATATATCCTTGACACATAATCCTTAGGTATCATACTGCTGGCTTAGCATTTCTATAAACCTTCTGATCTCTCAAAAAATTAAGTAGTTTGTTCAGTACTTTATCTTATGTCTTAGGCACAAGTCTTTCTAGCCACCAAGGACCTTGTGCTATACTCCCTCACTTTTGATGTAACCAAAATAATTTAGTATGGGGGCAGGAAAACATACAACCTGGGAAACATTGTCAAAGTGGAAATTCAGAGACCTGCTTCAGAGAAATGCTGCACTGGGAAGATTTTGGGTAATGGTGAGCATCAATGTGTCCCTTAGTACTTTTGTGTGGCTAGACCATCCTGGGTCTGTGTTTCCTGGCAACAAATGGGGCTCTTGTGAGAAGAAAGAGTTAATGTCCCTTTGAAAAGTACCCCATTTGTTTCTAGGGACTGTTTGGTGCACTTAGGAAATTTGTCACTCCATAACACAAGCCCCTTTGGTAATAGCGCCGGCAATAAAAAACTTCCAACTTCTCTTGTGTTGTTTGCTCGCGTAACCATTTGTTCTCCTACAGCACTCATAGCAAACTTGTTTGGAACTGAAAGTGTCATTTTCTGAAGTTTGGAATATTGTAAATTTAGGGGTGTTTATAAACTACTTTGTGAATTTGTCTTGGGGAAATGAACACTTCTGCGTACCTAGAAAGTTGACTGATATGGGTAGAGAGAATAGGCCAGTCTGTATAAAAATGTTAATAATATTTGCATATAAATCAGTTTAGTTTACAAAATTGGAATAAATTTATCTTAGGATTGTAGAGTGATAATTGAAACATGTTAATATAAAATCAATGTATGCATTATTTAACATTGATGTGCATTTAAAAATACAGCTGTGCTCTGTGGGAGGTCCAAGGCCCTCCCCCCTCCATCCAGGTCTAGGAAGGTGTGCATTCAAACAGACTAGGCTTCCAAAAAGCCAGTCCATGCAGTAGAATCAAAACCCAGTGCCATTATCATTGGCTTCTCAGTCAGCCCTCATTATCAACCACATTCAGAGAGTCCAGTCCTACTCTCTGATCATATGCTTGTTCAGTCCCAGCCCAGCTGGCCTTGGTGAGCTCTCATTAGATCAGTCACACCGTCTCAGTGGGTGGACACACCCCTCACGGTCTTGACTTCCTTGCTCATGTTCTTCCTCCTTCTGCTCTTCATCTGGACCTTGAGAGCTCAGTCCAGTGCTCCAATGTGGGTCTCTGTCTCTATCTCCATCCATCGCCAGATGAAGGTTCTATGGTGGTATGCAAGATATTCATCAGTGTGGCTATAGGATATGGCCAGTTCAGGCACCCTCAACTCCGCTGCACAACAAACAAGCTGGGGACATCTCCTTGGATACCTGTGAACCCCTCTAGAGCCAAGTCTCTTGTTAACCTTAAAATGGCTCCCTTAATTAAGATATCTTCTTCCCTGCTCCCATATCCACTCTTCCTCCATCTCAACCATCCCATTCCCCCAAGCTCTCCCCCAAATCCTCCCCTTCTCCTTTCTCTCTCCCCATCTCCCCTTACACCCAACCCACCCCCACCCCCGTGCTCCCAACTTTTGCATGGCAATCTTGTTAACTTCCAATATACAGGAGGATAAATATATGTTTTACTTTGGGTTCACCTTCTTATTTAGCTTCTCTAGGATCACAAATTATAGGCTCAATGTCCTTTGTTTATGGCTAAAATCCACTTATGGGTGAGTACATACCATATTCATCATTTTGGGTCTGGGTTATCTCACTCAGTAAAGTGTTTTCTATTTCCATCCATTTGCATGCAAAATTCAAGATATCATTTTTTTTAACTGCTGAGTAGAACTCTAATGTGTATATGTGCCACAACTTCTTTATTCATTCTTCTATTGAAGGGCATCTAGGTTGTTTCCAGGTTCTGGTTATTACAAATAGTGCTGCTATGAACATAGTTGAACAAATGCTTTTGTAGCATGATTGAGCATCTCTTGGGTATATTCCTAAGAGTGGAACTGCTGGATCCTGAGGTAGATTGACTCCCAGTTTCCTGAGAAACCGCCACACTGATTTCCAAAGTGGTTGCACATGTTTGCATTCCCACCAACAATGGATGAGTGTTCCTCTTACTCCACATTCTCTCCAGCATAGGCTATCATTGTGTTTTTAATTTTAGTCATTCTGATAGGTGTAAGATGATATCTGAAAGTAGTTTTGATTTGCATTTCCCTGATTACTAAGGAGGTTGAACATGACTTTAAGTGTGTTTTGGCCATTTGAACTTTTTCTCTTGAGAATTCTCTGTTCAGTTCAGTACTGCATTTTTTATTTGGGTTAATTAGAGTTTTAATGTCTAGTTTCTTGAGGGCAGGGTACCCTGACTTCTCTTGGGACTGGAGAGGGAGGAGGAGGGGGGAAGTGGGAGGGAAATGGGAAGAGGGATGGAGGGGAGGAGGTGGAAATTTTAATAAATAAATAAATTTAAAAAAGAAAAAAGATATATTAATAATAAACTTAAAATATTCCTAAAAAATAAACAGTGATTAAAGGAAATATTAAAGGAATTTTCTTGACTTTCCATACTGATTTTTTCATAAATTACATTTTATATTTATAAAGCACAAAATTCACATTCATTGAAAGCCCTTTAAAAATGTATAAAATAGTTAAGTAATTAATGTGTTCTTTTTTCACATGGAATATGCATTTTTATTTTTATTTATGAGAATTTTCTAGATTCTACTAGAATTTTTAAGGAATTTATGTGCAAAGACATTTTGTTGTGGCTCAATAAAGCTCATTTAACCCTGACGATGAAAAAAAAAAAAAAAAAAAAAAAACATAAAAAATACAGCTCCTTACATGTTATGCCTTGTTTTCCAGTGTGGTTTCATCAGAAAAACATGACTGTAGACTTATTTTGTGATTCTTTATATTTTTGAAACTCAGTTCTGTAGTATGCTTTCTCATCAGGACTTACTGCCAGCCCATAAATAACGACATGGAAACTTATTATTAATTATGAAAGCATGGCTTTTTTCTAAATAGCTCTTATAATATAATGAACCTGTTTTTATTAATCTATATTCTATCACGTGGCTTGGTGACCTTTTCTCATCCCGTATGTCCTACTGTTTCATGTTTCCTTGGAGTCTCTTGAGCACCCAGATTCATCCCTCTGACTTCCTATCTCTGTCCTGTAGTCACACCTAGTCTCTCCTTTCTAGCTACTGACCATTCAATTTTTATTACACCAATCACAGAAACACATCTTCCCACAGTGTACAAATATTTCACAACACAGTTCTCATAAATAAAAATAAACTATTGATTATAAATTTAATTCTTTTATAATTGCATGTCTTTTTATCATATTAATAATTAGTTGTACTTTGGTTGCTAAACTGAGAGGAAGGTACTGATATTTCCTATAAGATCTTCCCTTACACCTGTATGAATAACTAACTAGTTATATGTGTTCCCCAAAAGGAGTCATCTCTGATAATTCATGAATCTATATTGACATATTGTGGCCATAAAAACATAAAAATTCTTACCTGGTATTATTCTTAGTGGTGTATTGTCAAAGGGTTTGCACAGATGTGTACTGGGATTCTTTCAGAAATACTGTATCATACAGAATACTTTCATTAACCCTTAAAGTTTTCTGTGCTCTACCCATCCATCTACTTCTTAGCCATCTTCACTTCCATCGAATAACCCTTTCGCAGGTTTTTTTTTTTTTTTTTGTGATCCGATCCTTTACTTTACTTTCTTAGAATCTTTTTTGTTTTTTTGGTTTGTTTGATGAGCCATAATTAACTGCTAATGTTTTATTTATTATCTTTTTTAACATATAGCCTTGACTCGCTCCTCTAACCATGTAAATTTTTTCTTCCTTTTAAACTATTTTGGTGTGTGTGGTTCTGCGGGCACTGTGTGCATATGAGTGTGTGTGTGTGTGTGTGTGTGAGAGAGAGAGAGAGAGAGAGAGAGAGAGAGAGAGAGAGAGAGAGAGAGAGAGAGGACAAATTCATGCTATTTCTAAGAGCAGTTTACTTTTCCTTTTGTGACAAGGTCTGCCACTAGATCTAGGGATTGCCAATCACAATAGATGGCTCAGCTCCAGGGGATGTCCCTGTCTAAACCTCTCCAGCATAATGATTATGGGTATGTACTTTCACACCCAGTAGTGTTTGTGGCTGTTGGTGATCTAACACAACCTCTCATGCTTGTGCCACAATCAATTTTCCTGATGGTATTATTTTCTGAACTCTCTTAATCCTCAACCCCTCAAGTGCTTACTCTAGAGTTTTCATTGTACTTTTTAAAATACTTCATATACAACAACAATGAACACCATTTTGGTAAAATTATTTTATTCTAGTTACTGAGTTATATTTTTTAAAAGCAAAAAACAGATGCTGTACAAATTACAGCTTAGAATGACATTTTATGTTGTGACAATTCTATATTTCTGGACTTCTGCAAAGGAAAATATTTATTAATAAGTCACAGATATTGCACGTCACAAACAGATCATTTAGATACCAAATACAATGAGTATGTTGAAGAACTGATTTGCAATTATTTTGGCTTGCTCAATTTAGAGTCAAGGCAGTGGGAATGGTGGAAGGATAACATCTGGAGAAATAGTTTTAGAGAAAGACAGTACATTTGACAACTGTTTTAATGCTGAAACATAAAGGAAAATCATATATGATTTCACTTGAGATTCAAAATGTACAGAAAAAAATCACATTCCAGGAGACTCCACAGATTAACTTCCATGTGTATTTAATATATGAAACTTATGGTATGTTCAGAGATTATAATTTTTTAATATAAAATATGAAAATCTTACTTAAATTATATGTGTGTGAATTTCATAACTACCACATATCAACAAATTGCAATGCTTTCAACGTGACTCTCAGAGAGAGCTGGAGAAGATCAACACAAACAAAGAAATTATCCTGAACACAGACAGCAGAAAGAAAGTGATCAGGAGATCCCAGAAAGGTCCAAGAAGAAAGGCTAAGAAAAACAGTAACATCAGGGTTGCAGCAACATACACTCATACCGGAGAGCCCAATAAGGGCACAACCAATCTAAAAATAACAACCTAGAATTTATATACCCAAGTTTAAAAATAGCAGTGATTAAAATATTTGGGAACGAAGACTTTCAATAGGGCATGCAAATGATTGCAGTACAGAAAGTTCAGTCATGCAAGCCCTGTGTCATCTTTGGTATATCAGAAGTCATCTTTTTCTTATTTAATGCGGGAAGGATATGTTTTCATGAACCGTCAATTTAAATTAATACAGTGAAATCGCCTATTTCTAGGCTTCTTTTAGATATGTGTGAGAGACAGATATAGGACGGAAACATTTAATAGTAGCAAGGACAGAGTAAACTGAATGTTTGACAGCTTGGGGAAATGTGTTGGACACAGAAGATAATAGGAAGCTATGACAGACTTCTAAAGGAATGGCTGCAGAAGTCTGATGTGATGCAAAGCAGAACTCAGCCCTCACCATCTACTTTAGTTTGGACTGGAATGTGCCTAAGGGTTCATATGTGGCAGTCTCAATCCCCAGTTTATGGTGTTATTTGGAGGAGCGGGATCATTTTTTGTTTGTTATTTGAACATTGATCCTTCTTTCATACAAAATATCCTAACCACAATTTCCCTCCCTCCACTTCCAGCTCTCCCTCACTTCAATCCCTCCCTCCCCCGCCGGAACCCCTTCTCTATTTCTTCTTCAGAAAAGAGCAGGCCTCCAAGAGACAATGGCCAACAGGACAAAACAAGATACAATAAGACAAAACAAAAACATTCACATCAAGGCTGGAAAACGCAACTCAATAGGAGGAAAAGAGTCTCAGGAGCAAGCCAAAGAATCAGAGCTAAACCTGCTCCCAATGTTAGAAGTCTCACAAAACACCAAGCTAACAGTCATACCATATATGCAGACCCACGCAAGCCTGTACTTTCCTTTTCCGTCTCTGAGCCCATGTGAGTCCTACTTAGTTGATTCAGTGGGTCATGTTCTCCAGGTATCCAATATCCCCTCTATTCCTTCCTGTTTCCACCAGGCTCCCCACTCTCTAAGGTAAAGGACCCCATGGAGTAATCCAATTTAGACTCTGTATAATGTTTAGTTGTGGGTCTCTGAACCTATTCTCATTTTTTGCCAGAGGAAGCTTATCTTATGATTACTGGACAATATTCAAATCTATGAGTATAGCAGAATATCATTAAGAATCACTTGTCAGACTTTGTTGACTCCCCAAGGGTAGCTTTACCCTTTCTCAGGAGTAGATGGGATGGGGGAGGAGGGAAAGGTGGAACGGGAGGAGAGGATGAAGTGGAAATGGGGATATCTATCTAAAATGAGAAAAGATTGTATTACAAATTCTTATTTAAAAAATAAAAGTCACCTCATTGATTTTTTTTTCCCATCCTCTTTGGTAATACTCTAGGTCTCTGGGTTATCCAGTCTCTAGTTCCTGACTATCCAGGCAGTGTAGAACATGGGCTCCCTCTCATTTCACCAACCTCAAAGTTAAACCAAACATCGATTTTCCACTTCTACTAGACCTGTGCCACCATTGCCCCAGCTCCTCTTGCAATCAGGACAAGTTGTCGGTGTCAGGGTTTTGTGTCTGAGTTGGTGTCCACGTTTCTATTCTCATAGCTTGCAGAATACCTTCTTGGTCCAGGGACATGAACAACATAGAGGTGAAGGGAAGAAGCCTGTATCAACTCGACCTCTCTACAGGAGCTGGGATTTTTAAGGGTTAGGGTTTAATGGAAGGAAGTGATGTTATGGGGGACATGTTGTTTTGAAGAGGCTATTGCAGAACTAGTCACTTTCTATTCGTGGCTTTTCTTGCCAGCCACCATGAGTTGAGCAGTCTCCACCACCGCATGAATCTCCAAAGCAAAGGGACAGGTAGTTGCAGTGTGAAAGCGATGAGCCTGAAAACCAGGATGATCACTTCCTCTTTTTAAATGTATTCTTGACAGGTGTTTGTCACAGTGATAGAAATCGGACTAACACTAAAGGAACACATAGCTGTTATCATTGTATCCCTAGGCCCCAAATTTACAAGATTATATGATATAATATATCATATAATATAATCAAGAAGTAGATGCAGACTGAAAATATACACATCAGGATAAATGACGTGGGCACAGGGTCCGAGACAGGAAATGGTCTGACATTTTGAGAACTTGTATATGCCGCCAACAGAGAAGATGAGCTGGATTTGACAGGTGAAACCTAAATCTAAAGGATGAAGTCTTGTAAGGAATGGCAGGAAATCTTAATTAAAATGAAGACTTGCATTGGATTTTTTGTTTTTGAGATGTATTTAGGCGGTGATTTGGATAATTCAATTTTAAAGAGGATGGAGATAACAATTCTGCAAACGTATGGAAGGACCACTTAGACCGAAAGCACAGGAACAACATATGGAGCTGGGCAAGGGATTTAAACAGAAGCAATGCAAAGACTAATTTAATAAGAATTTAAGGACTAATTATATACTATCCCCAAAGTAGCTCTTGGATCTGAGAGTAATCTCATTTATCACTGCTTTTTCTATTCCTCTAGAAGAAGGTAGATTATAAAGGACTGAGTGGGAAGAGGAAATGGAAATATGGAAGAAATAAGTTTACTCTCATTAATAAAAGTTTAGCTGGGAAGGGAAGATGGATGATAGTTGTAGGTTTTACGTTTTGAATGATTAAAGAAAAAAAATGATTTGGTAAGTTTACAAGAGAGTCCCAAGCTTAAAAATAGAGTATAGTAAAAAAGAAAACATTCTATTTGAGAAGTAAAAGAATCCAAAACACAAGCAGAGGAAGGAACCCTAACTAGCCTGTGTGGCACCCAAGTTTGGCATAGGAGGAACAAGTGGCACTGCAAGTAAGTGAGTTTGCACATGGAGCCAAGAAGAAGCCTGTGGAAAACATGTGTTACCTTTGGCCAAAATGCAATTATGCATTACAGAAGCTCATTAAGCAATTTTCAGTTACTGAAGTAAAATTTAAGATCTTAATGTTTAAATTGAACTAAAAGTACCACTGAGGCCCATTATAAAGTAGTGAAAAAAAAAGAACGATTTACAGGCTAATGATGTTATTTTTCTCTTTGAATGTTGAATTAGTTTAGTTAATTATATGCCCTGTGCAAGAATATTACATATGAGCACATTATTAATTTTTTGAATATGAATCTATAAATAAAAGTTGAGACTTCCTATGGATATCTCCTTACCATTTTTCCTATTCAAGAATTCTTTTTATCCCACTGTAATTCTCTCAATTGTTTCTTTTTTTTCTAAATATCTCACAGCAACATTGTATTACCATCACCTTTTAGAAATGGGAGTATTGTCTCATTTCATGTAATTCTGAAATTTTCTAATGGATTACGTTAGAGTCACCAATCTAGTCTTCAATGTGTTGAGGCAAAACCAGCTGAAACAGCAGCAAAATGCCTGACACATAGGAGCAATGCTTGGGGAATCCAAATAGCTGCTGGCAATTGGGCCTTATTATGAAGCAAGGGCTGGCATATGCTGCTCTTCTGAGCCTTTTTTTTGTGTCCTGGATGCATCAGCACTCTTGACTGTGGGCAGCCTCAGTGCAGACATTAGCAGGCATTGGCAGGCACAGCCTTGGCATTGGCAAGACTGTGTGCAGTGGAGGCACCTTGGGGAAGCTCACTGGTGATTCAGCTGGAGGGCCCTGGAGGCCTGGCTCCTGACATTGGCACAAAGGTACAGCAGAGTTGCACACAGAGCAAATGACAGACACCGTGCTGAGACACACACATGAGTGCGACAGGAACTCATCTCTGAGGACCAGTGAGGCATGTCCCTGCCATTCTCAAGGGAAATAGGGGAGAAACTGAGGTGAAAGTTGTTAAGTGTTCGAGAAAGCAGAGGCAGAGAATTACACTTAGTTGATATTATGAGTGTCACTTCATTCCCTAAGAAGGATAGATCCAAAAGCAAAGGCTTCATCTTCACACGCCTTCAAATCTCCTTTTATTCCCTATGCCTAAAATCATATCCATTTATCATCTCCTACTCTTAAATTATAATTCACTTATAAACATATTAGATTGAGTTATTATTTTGATATTTGTATATTAAGTATAATATAATATTTAATTGTATAAAATGTGTTAAGTGTACTAGTAATAATACAGAAAATACAGTTTGTATAAGATATAAATAAAATAGAAGAGTTAATATAATGCATGTCAATAATAGTTCATTGCAGCAAACTTAAGTTCTTTTTATCTTTGATATTCATATGGATTACAACATTCACTATTGCTAAAATGATAATCGTCACAATGACAGCAGCAACGTTTCCTTGAAGGCTTACCCACCATGCTTTAAGTGTTCAATAAAAGTTTTATCTGAATCATCTCGCTTCGGTTTCATGAATATAACCCTAGAAGATAGGTAGTATCACTGTTTTATGGGATATAGTAACTTAAGGAGATGGGTATTAACAAGTCCATTTACACACCTGATGGGGGTAAGTAGGACTTAATGCTGTGAGCTCTGCTTTTAGCACTAAAATAGTTATCACCTCTTGCTGGGAATCTGACTTTAAACCTCACAATGCTCCTATGTATTGAAGATATTTTTCCCTGTATAGATATAGTCTCATTATGGTTTATGAAAACTCTGATTCCATAAGGTGATATCAAAGCTCAAGTCTTTGCTGTTCTTTGTGTGCATGCTTTCCCATATTGGCTGGAGCACACAGTGGTCTGAAAATGATTGTCTGGAACAATTTGTTTTGCTCATCTGAACCACTGTGTTTCTGAACGTATTGCTTGTTTAACTAAAATGAAATGTTCCCATGAAAGGCTTTTACTTTGAAAACACCTGGCTCTTGGTAAAGGTCACAAGTTGTGTGTCTAGGCCCCAGTTGTCAGGTCCTATCTGAGGATATGGGGGGGTGGTGTCTCAGTGAGTGTTAATGAGTGAGACCATCAATGGAGAATGAACTTATGATAGTGTCATGCACTCAGGGATGAAATTAATCATGTTTCAGAAGCATCTAGCTTCTAAACCTTCTTGATTTCTTGATAGTTATGCAACATAGGATAATATTAAATAGAAGCAAACATATTTAATGTTTACTTATTTTTATGATTAAGTGTATATAATAATACTCCTTGTACTTATGTGTGTTTCCTTGCTTATATACATTTGGGATTTTTTGATATTGGTACAATCAACTTTTGTCATCTAAGCTATTGTGGCTTCTTACAGCAATCCCAAGACACTAATATACCACCAAAGCCAAACAGCAAGAATGACCCACCCTCCTTCTAACTCTTATTTAAGATAAGGACAAGAAGGAAGACGAATGAACACAGAATAAAATTTTGGAAAGTCACGACATGGCTCCAGGGAATTCTTTTCATGGCATTCATCAGGGTGAAGTCAAAGAATACTGGCCTTTACCGGGAAAAGTTTTCTGCAGCATCCTAAAAGAGTTCTTGAAGCTTGTTATGTGTGGACCCATGGAAATGGTAATCTATAACCTTAATAGGCAAATTTATGGTTATTTTAGCATTTTTACACATCTGCACATGAAAGATAGAACAAAGTTTTATTCATTTATTTATTTTTATTTATGTTTACCTTATTTTAAAACCCAGCCCCGCAGACAGGATGAACACATGCTCTACCACTGACTATTGCTTTCCTCCTAAGGTGATTTTGTTTATAAGTTAATAGGCGATTAAATTACAAGAAGCCAGAGAAGAGTAAGAACATGTTGGTATTGGCATGTGAGGTACTGAGCTGGACAAATGATTAGATAAGTTGTTTATCCTTGGGCAGAAGGTAGTTCTAGGAGTGGTAATATGGAAGCAATACCTTGTGCAAAAAGGTAGGTATAGTTGTTGCTGGATCCCTTCAGCATCTTCTTTCCTTCCTCTTTATAAAACTATAGTGCATTACTGACCTTTTTCATACTGAGGTCAAGCTTCTTGTCTAAGTTTAAGTTGGTATCATGCTTCAAGAGGCAATAGATTTACCCTGTGAAACCTGCTTTTCCTAAGTCATTATTTTGTGTGAGTGAATGTAAGCCATGAGAAGATGCAAGACACCAGAGAAGTGGTTCTCATCCTGTTGGTCTCAACCTCCACAGGGTCACATAGCAGACATTTGCATCACAATTCATAACAGTAGCAAAATTACTAGCAATAAAATACTTTCATGGTTGGGGGTCACCACAACATAAGGAACTGTATTAAAAGGTCCTAATATTTGAAAGGTTGAGAACCACTGCTCTAGAGGATCCAATAGATGAGGGAACAGTGTGAAGCCAAACTCTCATCCAAAACACTCAGTCAAGTCTGTGATATGAACAAAAAATGGATATTTTGTTGTTCTAAGAAACTGAGTGTTGCATGCCAAAACTAGCAATACTTATGTTGACTGACACAGAAATATCACTATGGGTATCTTTTCTATAATGTATAGTATATACAGGTATATAGTTTTTAAACACCAGTTTCTACAGTGTTCTTTGTTATACAGTACCAAAGAATTTAATAGGATCTTTTAGTGGCCCAATACCTCCTCTAGGAAGATTGTGTTTTGCTCATATTGAAGAACACAACAGTTTTAAATTTTGATTTGGTTTGAATTTTCATGAGTAATGGTGAAGACAGACATGCATATGTTGAAATTTCAGGTATTTTTATGAAACATTGTTCATTTTAGCTCTCTTTATTGAGTATTTTGTGATAGTGCTTTCTTTGTCCTTGTTTCTCCTTCTCGTACTCTACTCACTCTCCCCTTTGTTTTTCGCCAGTTACACACACACACACACACACACACACACATGCACACACAGCTAGATCTTTATCAATTATATAACAAATATTTTCTACCAATTATAACCTTGTCCTTATGGTTTTCTAGGAGATTATATGAAATTTGGAAAAGAAAGAAACAACTGTAAATTTATAATGGCCAATTTTCATTGTCAACTGGACTGGATTAAGAATCAACGAAAAACATATTTCTGGGTGTATTTGCCAGTATTTGCAGATGGTTAATTGGGGTTCTGAAGACCCGCCCTGGATGTAGGTGGACAAATAATAGCACTACCTTCATTCGGATAGGACTAGTTTCCAAATATGAAGAGAAGCTTATAGACTTTCCCTGGACAGGGATACTTTCCTATTTGAAAGTTTGTTTTACCAATGTGTGTTTTACATTTAGTTAGGATACAAACAGACCTTCTTGCTTTTTAAGGAACCAGATAAACTTTTCCTTCCTAAAGTTGTTTTTGGTTAGACTTTTTTTTTAATAAAAAGAGCACTAACATGTAATTTCATTAATAAAGACAGCAACTCTTAATCAATTGCTTATTCTTATTTACTGACTATCTGTGAAGAAGTTCATTATAGAGTTTTAAGTGGAAGTAGCTTCAAAGGGAGATATTAAAAGATTTATTGAGTATATCTAATAAAATATGTCTTATGGCAATGCTTTTTGCCTGTTATTTTACTGAAATTTATCTACTTATTAAGAGAGATAAATAGTTATAGGACTTCTAGTAGAGCCTAATTCTTTTAGCACTTTCTTCCAAAGGGATGGAGTAGTCATAGGGTCTCAGCTACGGAAAGTCATAAGGTCTCAGCTATGGAAAGGCACCATCTTGGTTTCCAGCGTATTTCTCTTTCCACCTAATCTTGTGTTATTGATGATTAAAATTCCTGTGCACACATTTGCTGTGTGTCTGAAATCGTAGAGCAGAAGTTAAGATTTTTATTAACTGTCAACATAGCTGTGAATAATGTCAGCTAATGCATGTTCTTGAGAGTGTTCTTTAGCTTACCTTTGTATTTCCATTGTTCTCTTCTGATACTGATTGTATTTTAATTACTCAGGTCCCTGCTGTTTGATAAAACTTGTTTCTACCTTGCTTATCTTTGATAAATATCAATGAGTAAATTATATTATTGCAATAAAAATTATTTTCTGTTAGTGCCCCTATTGTTTCTTAATATATAAAGCCAAGTTGCTATTTCTTACTTATTTTTAAAGGAAAATCGAGAAAGTTGTCTAAAAAGTCCATTATCTTCGTTTTATAAAGGTATTTTAAAACATATGATAATTATCAATCTATAAAATCTTTATGTTCATAATAATGTTAGTTATATACATAACAGTTGGGGTTGATAAAAGTACATAATAACAGATAGGTAGTTTTTTATTTTAATTTGTGACCACAGAGAAAGAAATTAAAAATAGTTTGTCTCACAAGTGAGTCATGCATAAACCTTTATAAAATATACTCAAAAAACACAGTTTTGTAAAATTAGTTTTTAATGAAAGTATAGCAAATTCATATATTGTTTCCATATCAGAAAAACAAGCAGGAAATTAAGCTTATAATATTACAATATGAAAGAGGCAAATATAATTAAAAAGAATTACGTAGGTTGTTTTATAACATGAACTACAATTGGCCCTACGGTAAGCCTACTTCTAAAGTGAATTATTGAAAGAAAAATCTATATGTATGTTTCATTCTGTCTCTAGAATTCAGGGTTATATTAAACATGTACTTTATGTATGTGTGGTTTACAAATAAAAACAAATGTATTTACTCACAGACAAATTAAGTGATAATCTCTAGAACAAAGAAATTCACATGTTCAATTATGCATTTTGGAAATTCCACCCTCAATGTCCCAAAACATCACCTTTAAAATCATCAATGTTTGCATTCTTTCCCTTACAGGTGTCCTGGGCGATGCACCAGGAAAATAGGCAAAATCCAGCAGTATAGATGGTAGTGCTGACTGCATTTAGAGCAACCAAGTTTCATAAAGTGAACAGAAGCTACCAGACTCTCCTTGGGGAAGGGATACCTTCCTGAGCAGACATTTTTTTCTCAGGTGTGTTTTGCTTTTAATTAGGGACACAGGAGATCTTCCTGGCTTTTTAGGAAAGTGTTCACCAGTCTGACACATACCATCAGTCAGGTAGCAATCTATGAGCAATGTATTGGCTTTCAACCCAATATCAAGAGGCTATCAGTTTATGTAACAAAACTTTCGTGCATAATTAGGCTTTAAAAACCTTTAAAACATGCTCTCTAAGTTGGTCCTCACAACCACCACAGATGTGTACAGTATAAAATGACCTAGGCAGCATCACTCTGCCAGGCTCTAATGAAATCATTGCTAAAGATTGATTGGTTTCATTGTTGTTTAATTTTTACCACTGAGTGTTTTCTTCTGGAAAGATGTATGTATGATCCTGATTAACAGATAGCTGCACAAAGCCCTCCTAGCTGTTCTCCCTCTCTTGGTTATTGTTTTTTAACATCACTGAGTTAATGACAATTTAACACGGTGTTAGACTAGATTTATAGATTCACAATCTTGAATTGTTTCAAAGAAAAAGAGCTTTAGGAAAAATACAAGTATTATCTGGGTGGTAGTAGTGCATGCCCTTAATCCCAGCACTTGGAAGGCAGAGGCCTATGAGTTTCATGACAGCCTGGTCTACAAAGCAAGTTCCAGGACAGCTTGGGCCATTACACAGAGAAACCCAGTTTTGGAGGAAAACAACAATAATAACAAAAAAGAATATTTAACAATATCCCCCTCCCAAAAAAATTTCTTTCAGAACATTGGTAAACCTCCTAAAATTTTATAACAAAAAAATGTCAATAATATGTAATTGATTGCCAACAGCTATTAGTAAAGACAAACCTTCAAAAGTCCTGGATAACAAATACCCTACTTCCTAGAGCAAGAATTGATGAGGACTCAGACAAAATTCCTTTGATAGTATTTAGTTTTAGCATACCCATTGTAACAATTTATATTTATGAAATAAGCTAAAATGTTTCATAAGCAATTCATTCATTTAGTATAATTTCATTCAGTTAATGTATTTCTATTTTAGCCAAGGTAATCATAGGAGTAAAAGGAAAGAACTTCTTCATTAACAGATTTCCTGAAATAAATTTCAAATTACAGGTGGATGTCAACAAACAATAATGAACAATAACCCCATGTTCTGTAGTAATATTGCCATGGGAAAATTTCCAAATTAAATGTAGGAGTTCTATTTTGATTGAATCAGATTAAGTGTTTTTTGTGGGTTCTTCAGTTTTTTTCTCCCCAGTTGGACCCTCTCTTAGAATCAGCTACTCTTCTTCTTCTTCTTCTTCTTCTTCTTCTTCTTCTTCTTCTTCTTCTTCTTCTTCTTCTTCTTCTTCTTCTTCTTCTTCTTCTTCTTCCTCCTCCTCCTCTTCCTCTTCCTCTTCTCCCCCTCCTCTTCCTCTTCCTCTTCTCCTCCTCTTCTTCCTCCTCCTCCTCCTCTTCTTCCCTTTCTTCTTCTTTTTCTTCCATATTATGTTCCCTATCACTTAATTTCTCAGAGCAGTAATGCCATCAGAATGCTTTGAAACACTGACAGTTAATACTATTTCAACTGATGCTAATGATGCATTGGTTCGTCACCTCTGCATGAACTGGAGGGAAGCCTAAGTCTTAGGTTTCTTTGTTAGAAGAAAAAAGAGATCCCTGGACATATTGGGCATCAGTTAGTTTCCTATGGCTTGATGAAATACCCAAGAAGGAGCTACTTAGGGAAGAAAAGGTTTATTATGGCTTACAGCTGAATGTGATGCAGTTCACTGTGGTCAGGAAACAGAAGGCAGTGAAATGCTGCTTTATACATTTTCTAAAATCTAGAACCCCAGGTCATGGTGTGGTCATACTCATACCCAGAATGGGAACTCCTAACCCACCTGTGGTGGATTGAATGAGATGTCCCCCATAGGTCTCAGGAATTTGAAAACTTGGTCCCTAATCTGTGGTTGTTTGGTAAGGATTAACAGATGTGGCCTTTGGAAACAGATGCAGAGACTCACAGCCAAGCAGTAAGCTTAGCTCAGGAATCCTGCTGAAGAGAGGGAGAATGGATTGTAGGAGCCAAAAAGGTCAAAGTCACCACAAGGAAAACAAGAGAAACGACTAACCTGGCTTATAGGATCTCACAAATTCTGAACCAACAACCAGGGACTGAACTAAGCCCTCTCTCTCTATATATATATGTGATAGTTGTGCAGCTTGGCCTTCTTATGTTAGTCCTAACAGTGCGAGTAGGGGCTGTCCCTAATGCTTTTCCTGGATCTCGGGGAACCTATTTCTCATACTACATTGCCTTGTCCAGCCTAAATACAAGGGGAGGTGCTTAGTTTTATAGCAATTTGGTACACCACCCTCTGTTGATATGCACAGGCGGCCTACTCCTTTTTGGACAGAAACAGGAGGAATGGATTGAAGGGTAAGGGTGGAGGAGAAGAGGGAGAGGGAACTAGTGCAGTCAAGATATAAAACAAATAAATAAATAAAATAAGAAAATAAGAAAACAGGTGTGGCCTCGCTGAAGGAGGTGAGTAACTTGGAGTGGGCTTTGTGGTTTCAAAAGACTCCTTGGGCAGCTGAGGAGAGGGAGCCCGAAAAGGCCTGTTCCTATAGCCATACTGATGAATTTCTTGCATATCACCATAGAACCTCCACCTGGCGATAAATGAAGAAAATGACAGAGCCCCACATTGGAGCACTGGACTGAGCTCCCAAGGTCCTGATGAGGAGCAGAAGGAGGGAGAACATGAGAAAGAAATTCAGGACCGTGACGGGTGCGTTCACCCATGGAGACGGTGGGACAGAACTAACGGGAGATCACCAACTTCAGTTGGAATGGGACTGATGGAACATGCGACCAAACCGGACTCTCTGAATGTGGCCGACGGTGGGGGCTGACTGAGAAGCCAAGGACAATGGCACTGGGCTTTGATTCTTTTGCAAGGACGGGCTCTGTGGGAGCCTTCTCAGCTTGGTTGATCACTTCCTGGACCTGGGGGAGTTGTGAGGACCTTGGTCTTAGCATAGAGTGGGGAACCCTGATGGCTCCTTGGCCTGGAGAAGGAGGGAGGGGGGGTATGGGTGTAGGGGAGAGGAGGGAAGGGGGAGGAGGAGGGGAGGAGATGGAAATTTTTAAATATAAAAAAAAAACCATTAAAAAAAAAGACTTATACCGTTTTGAGCCAGCTTTTTCTTCCTCCAGTTTGAGGTTGGAGGTGTAAGCTCTCAGCTCCTGCTCTAGTCACCTACCTCCTTCTACATCCAATTTGCCATCATAGACTCTAGCCCTATGTAATGTAAAAAAAAAATCCAAATGAACTTTTTTTCCATACGTTTCCTTGATCATGGTGTTTTAGTGGCAATGATAGGAAGGTAACTACTATACAAACCTATTCTAGACACACCCTCAGAGGGCTTCTTTGATGCTTTTAAATCCCATCAAGTTCACAACAAGATCAGCCATATATACCACTTTTAGTTTCAAATTGGGCCTTAAAAATTTATATTGATCTTGCTTATAGAAATGACGTTTTCAGAATAATTGAACTGATATTTAAGTGAAACAAATCAATCCTATATAGTCATTATAAGTAACAGAGCAAAAGGCCTTTTATGTCATAACAAGGTTGACCCAGTTATTATTACTTTTTAATAGTAAAGCTATTCATCTCAAAATAGAGTTGTTTTGGTTGTTGTTTTTAGTAATGCATTTTATTTGGCATGTAATTTTTTTCAGAGAAATGGGCAATTAAAATCAATAGTAATTTTGAGTAAATGTTTTGAGAGCATTTCTTTTCATTTCCTTGTGATTTTATAATTCTGACTTCACACTATTTGATGTGGGCTAACATCAGTTTTCATTAATCTACTATGTTAAATTCTTACTATGTTAAATTCATATGCCACTAATTTTAATGCCATTCTAATCATGCTGTTTGTCCTAGATTGCACATATGTGCAGACTTGCAATGTTTCTATTTCATATGCTCTACAGGTTTTGCTTTTTGAAGTAGGTTTGCAAACTATAATTACCAGTGTTCATGATTCATAGCTCAAATAAATGATGGCTTTTCTGATATATTTGTAAGGCTTCTAATATTAATCTTCAGACTTTGTAAGTTTAAGGAGAAATATTCTGCCATCTTTCTAGACTCCTATAATCTGTGCTGTGTGAAGCATAAGTTCTCTCATGACTCAGGGACTTTGGAAATCATCTGGTTGAACAGTTGACTATAATCATTGCAAAGACACCTTTGTCAATATAAAAGGAAAGAAACATTTTCCCAGTCTCAGCATTTTGGTAGCTTCAATTGCACATTTTATCTTTATTTTGCCTTCCAGCTGGATCATCTCTGTCCCCACATTTTCATTTGCTTTAATTTTTCTTTCTCATTTATTTTTTCTTTTTATTTGCACCTGAGATACTAATTATATTTTCTTTATGCCTTTTAGAAAAAAAATAGAATATATACATGAGATCTGTCTTGAAAGCTAATAGAAATTAATTTAGTTTTAGCATTGTTTTCTATTAAAATATATGTCTATGCTATAATCAGAACTGATTAATTTTGGGGGATTGACGAAGGATAATCTTTATCCAAATCACAATATCAATAGCTTAATTTATTTTCTTCTTAATACTCATATTAATATATGTGTTAAATATATGCAAAGTTAAAATAACTAGTACCATATATATAATATAATTTTTAAAATATCATGGAAAACATGATTATAAACTAATCTCTTCGAATAAAAGTGCTAATCAGTACACATAAAATGAGGAACCTGTGAAAACAAGTTATTTAATAGTATATTTTAGTAAATCATGATGCACTGCCTCTCTTTTTAATAATTTCAAAACACAGAAATAAAATATTGCCTTGCTATATAATGCAGCATGAAAATCCAAATAAAAGCATAAAATTGCAAATTTGGCAAGCGGGTTTGAAGAAAGGAGTATAAGGGTTTACAAAATTTAAAACTCTGTGAGTAATTTTACAACACAGATAAATAAGAATTATATTGCAGACTGGAGAAAAGCATATTGATTTACAGGTAGCCTACTTTTGTAATTTAAAGACGCTCATGATGGCAGGTATACATCTGCTTTGAAACCTATGGTTGAAGGTGACATTGATGAATGTGTCTATGGATGAGTGAACCTGAATTGTAGAATCTCAGGACCTGCAGGTGTTCTCACACTGTCTTCCTCTTGCTTGGGTATTGTAATCACTCTGTGCCGTTAGGTTTTGGATTGCACACCTTTGCTAAATTGAATGATGTACCCTTTAGATGTTCGGTTATGAGCCAGGGTGATCTTTCCTTTACCATCATGGGGAGCTGTCTTATTCTGGGAGTTGTGATTTAGGACATCTAGAAATTATGACGTTTTTATTTTACATCCTCATTCTTGCCTTGCCTGATATTCAGTGTCAAGTCAATTCAGTTTTCAGATAGTTGCTTCATCTAGTTATTGCTCAGATGAAGTGGAACAAAATCTTGATTGCCTCAAAATGTAATATAAATATATCTTAGCAAATTAAAGCCTTCTTTATCAACTATCATTGATTGAGGTAGTCTAGTGAGTTCACGTGGAAATTCATGTTAGTCATTAAAGACTCAGTAGTCTTTGGCTACACCAACATTTAATTAGATGTAATATGTAGTTGATTTAGAGGTCATCAATAGTTTCTGTAGCTCATGAAAATGGAGGTTGGACCAACATCAAGTGTTGAACATACTTTGTTCAGAATTTCATACTCACTAAAAATGAAGTTATTATATATGTGTTCATAATGCACATACCTACCTATGACCATACATGTGTTTTTAAAATGCAATTTAAATATCTTTGTTGATAAGTATAATAGTATCATAGAATGATAAAATTTCTAGTATATATTATATATAATAAAATAATCATCATCATCCTTGAGGTACACATTATCATTACAACTACAAAAATCCTCTTAATGTCTGATAATACATTCAAATACATCATCTTGCTTTATTCTTTTCTAAAATTAGATACTATTTGATAGGGGATATAATAGTACTTCATATTAAAGTCTTGACCTAAAAATTATCATCATTTTTTTTCATGTTGAATTACTGATACTTTCTAGAAAAGCAGCTTTTTAAGGAGTTATGTTTTATATAAGTTTATGTGCTGGCAATGTGCAACTTTATTTTTTACATCATATATTATGTAAGATAATTATGTAAACAGGACATGTAATATTTATTTTCAGATTTGATGTTCAGCCCACTAATTATGGACTATTGGGTATTTGATGTTATCTCTGAAGGCTTTAGGCAGAAGTCAAAGAAGAAGGATGGTTTTGATAAACATGTGAAATAGAAATGGGCTAAAGTAAGGAAGCCAGCATGCTAGTGATAAAGTTAAGCCTGCAGGCTTAGCTGCAAACTAGCTGGGGAAAGAGAGAGAGAGAGAGAGAGAGAGAGAGAGAGAGAGAGAGAGAGAGAGAGAGAGAGAGAGAGAGAGAGAGAGAGAGAGAGAGAGAGAGAGAGAGAGAGAGAGAGAGATCTTAGTGGGGATGAAGGGAGGAAAGGAGAAATTCGTTGTTTTTTTTTTTAGGTATTAGAATTCCCACCTTAAAGTTGTCTTACACATATTTTTTATCTACTTATTGCACATTTGTCTGCTTACCATCTGCTGGACTCTCGATGTACTGGTGAATCAGACTGGTACAGAAAATACCCCAGGACCAGATCGGTTATTGAGGAAGCCACACAATCAAGCAGATAATCAATGCATGTATGCAATAATCATACATTGAAGTTCCTCTGTAACACAATTACCAAAGAGAGTAGCCAAGGGACTTACCGGCAGAAAAGTCTTTTTCGAGGAAGTGGCATTAGACTGAAACAGGAGAATGATAAACATACAGAGTCAGAGGAGGAAAGAGATGTCCTGATAGGGAGGCAAAAGCAGGGATTAGCTTAAAGTAGAGGAAATGGCACCTGCAGAGGTAGACCAGGTGGCCGGAACTCAGCGGCGGAGAAATATAAAAATGAAGTTGGAGAGGGAGTCTAAAGAGTAGACGGAGACCCACCTCATTTTTTTCAAAGGCTATATATTTTTTCAAAACAAAAGAATCTACACTGCTCTCTCTTTTTTTTAAGTTTGATATTTTCATATGCCACAATAAAGGGAGACTGGATCCCTTAAAATCGATCAAGGTGTTTACACTAGAATATGTAAATGAAGCCAAGTAGCCCCTACCTCCATATTTACAGATTACAAGTGCGATGCATTGACCTGTTAGAATTAATTCAAAGAACCGGCAGAAAACTTACATTACCGTGAGGTAAATCGTGGAAAGAAATCTTTAGCAATCGCACTTCTCGTCATGTACAAATTAGTATTTAAGGCAAAAGCAACCTGACATTTAAACAGCTAAGATCTAATTGGCTGCAGCCGAGATCTAATTGGATGCGTGGAAACGACACATGCAAGCCTGTGTCTCCCAGTGCTTTTCCGAGCAAGACGCTGGGAGAGCAGAAGTCAATTAAGTCACCTAGTCGATTCCGGACAGAGGGCAGTCTTTAAGACCCAGCGACTGTATTTGTCTGAAGAGGAAATGTTGCTTTTTGACAGATGAGAGAAATCCCCTTAGTGTTGGCTGTGGGAAGGGAGAAGTGAAGTCAGTCACCTGGTGGTGAAGGCCAGTAAAACAGCAAAGCGGGAGGAAAATTGCTGTCTCTCTCTTCTCTCCCTCTTTTCTCTCTGTGGGAGCCACCTCCTATTCTTCCAACTCTTTTAGCATAACCTTCAAAGGAGAACGGTCCCTTCAGACTTTGTTAACGTCTTTCCCCCACTGAGAGAATACCTCTTAGCTACAAGACATTTTTTTTTTTTTTAAGTCTATGCAGGACTTCGGGGATTCGGTTATCTTGCCAGGGAAATTGATGATTGCTAATGTCTGGGACTCACAGCGTGCTAAATTAGCTAGCAGAGTATGCCTGACGGAGGAAGGCTTTTATCACATACTCTTCTCTCCAGTTTCAACACATTTGCTTGAATTTTGCCGCATGATGCTGTCCAGGGAAGCAGCTTTTTTTCTTGGGATGCAGCAACTCGCTGGTTTCTAAGCTTATTGCAGAAGAAGAAATAATCTGAAATAGAGTGGAATTTTTTTTTTAACCTCCTCTGCCTGACTCGACTGAGCCGTGTTGGACCGCGGTAAATATCACCTGTCCCTAAATCTTTGAAGAAGTAAAAACAAAGTGAATTACCATTAGTATTTATTTATTTATATTATTTTTTAACCGGCGGAGGCGGCGAGACCACGGAGAATGAGACTGAGAGAAGCTGCCAGGGCTTGGAGGAGGATAAAGCTGAGTTTCAGCTGGAAACTAAAAGACTAGATCGGTTCGGGGAGCAACTTGGCCGGTTCCTCTCCACTTCCTTTAGTTTCGCTCCATGGATAGATCCACGGACCTGGACATCCAGGAGCTCAAGGTACGTGGTCCTGCGGCTGCGGCGCTGGCTTTCCGCTCTGCCGCGCTAGCATCCCGGGCTCTGCTCGCGGCTTCTCGGCGTCGCTGGAGTAGTCGCCGGTCCCGCGGGACGGCGAGGGGGCATCTGGGGCGGGGTATCCCCCGGCGCAGCGCCCTCCCAGGGCCGCGGAGACTCAGGCGGCTGTCCCTTGCCCTCCCGCGCGGGGCTGCCCTCCGCGTGGTTGCTCCCGCTGGAGGCCACCCGGTGTTCTCCTCTCGGGTGACAGTGGCATCTGGACTACAGGACCCGAGGCTCCTCGGTGTCCGGACGTGGTCCGCGGAGGTGGAGGCCGCCCTATCTCTAAGCGAGGTCGCCCGCTTTCCCGGCAAAGTTGTCCGAGATGCGCGGCCACTTTGCCTCTGGTCCCCTCTCGTCGCTCTCCTGTCCCACTCCTGCCCCTGCGCGACACCGGAACAGCCTGTTTCCGTTCGCAAATTCACAGCACAGAGGTGTTTGTGGCCACCAGTAGGCAGAGACCCTTCCTCCCACCGCCGCCCACACCATTTCTCTCTTGATGGTCATTGCCTTGGGCGCGAAGGGGTGGTAATTATTGCGGAGGGAGGGCGAGAGAAGAGACTTAGGGGTCCCCTGCTGCCCTGTCTTCACCAGCTGTACAGACAGATCTCCTAATCCTGTAACCAGGCCGAGTCTGAGGAACTGGGGAACGGGAGACGCCTGTGGAAGCAAGTCTGGAGAAGGCGGGGCGCTCCTCCCCGCCCAGCCTCCCGGGTCCGAGACCCCCGTTTCGGTCTGTTGCTGCACCCCATGTAGTGCCTGTCATTTTGTCCCTTCCTCTTCCCAGCCCTGAAGTGGCCCCAAAGCACTTAGGTCACCAATTTACCACTCTGCTGGTGGGTATCTCTGTCTTCAGGGCCGGTGTAAAAAGAGAGAAAGAACTTTAAAAAATGAACAAATCGCAAAATAGTTTAAATGTCCCGCTCACTTGTAGATGATAATGCAGAAAAGAAGAGATTCTGGAGCATTAAATACTTATATACATACATACATACACACATACATACATACATGCATGCATGCATACATACATACACATGTATTTATCCATCCTACTCTTCCTCCGGGCATTTTGTACACTACCATTCTTCTTGGGGGCTTTTTTTTTTTTTTTTTTTTTGCTAGAGATTTACACGTTAGGACTTTGTCCAGTTAAGGGCTTTGCCGATATCCCTACCTGCTGGGGAAACCTGACCAGTAGAGAGAGGTTTGCTAAGAAGAGTCAGGGAAATGGGTTTGCTGAAGAAGCTGGCTCAGGGCTGGGGAAATCCCCTGCAGCCTACCTTCTCCCTATGAGTCACTAAGCATGTGCATTGCAGTGGGTCCTCATGTCTCCTGGTGATTCCGGAGCCACAAGAGGAAAGAAACTGGTAGAACTTAGAGCCCTCTGGTGACTGCCTGTGTTTGTAGCTCCAGGGAGTCTGGGCTGTTTGAAGACATCTTTGACAACACTTCAATCCAAGCTCCTGGGTTCCTTGGAGGACATGAAGTGGGCAAAAGGCAGATCTAATGTTCTAGTTAAAGTTGGCAAACAAGTTTCTGTTCTTTGGCCAAGGTCACAATCAATAGACCTTGGCCTGGATGGAAAAGTCCTGTTACCTCTGTATTGTATCAAGACAGGACACATGGCCTTGTATTTGAATAGATCACTTGCTGCAATCCCCAAACACCCGTGTATTTCAGGAGAGGGAGTAGGCGTTACTTAATAAGAATACAGGAATGTGATGTGTATAATATAAAGAGATGGGTAATTGCAATTTTTTATTTTTATTTTTTGCTAACAATAGGGTATGGGACAGAGGAGAACATTTTCTTACATGATTTTAGCTATCATTCCCCATAACACCCCTTAGGTTCCTAATGATGAATTCCCGAACACACAGAGACTACATTGTTAATAGGAACAAAAAGAGCATGCCCATTGTGAAAACTTTTGTTTGGTGTTAGTCAATGAACACAACTTAAGTTTAATGCTACAATACCGTAGCTTTAGATTCTCAGAGCCACGGTGTACGAGACTGTATTGTTGGGAAGCCATGGGTAGAGAACTAGAAGGCTTTGGTGCAAAGACAGGGTTGATGATGTCTGGGGGACAAATGAGGCACGCTAGGAGAAAAGTTCTATTGAGGATGGGAAGAAGTTGTAACAGGGACATAGTTCTATCAGGGTCAGAGCTGACAAGCAAGGCAATGCAGTAAAGTCTTACTAGGAAACAGTTGATGTATATAGTGAATTTGTGTTGTCAGCTTTGACCCTACCTTTGGAATGTTTAACCTCTGAAATCATGTGGTCTGTGGTGACATTGCTTGTTGGGATGGATGGCTTTCTTACAGGAGCACCCACTGACTTGGGTTTCTCAGGTTACTTTGGTTCAAGTTTTATTCTATGACGGCTTTATACAAGAAAACCCCATTGTGACGAGGAGAGGAAAGGGATTAAAAATGCTGAGGGCACTTATTTGGGAGCAGTATTTGCTGTTTTGACTTTTTCTTTTTTAACCCGTCCATTCTAATGATAATTTTACTAAGGCAAAACTACATACACGTTAGTTTTGAGGATGCTTTAAAGTACCGAAAGATGTTTGCAGGGATTAGAAAAAAACAACAAATGCATGAAATAGTATAATAATCTAATCTAGCTCACCTTTAAATCATCAGGATCATTAGATGCAGCTGTCAAGCTCAGGTTTTAAGAAAGAGGTATTGTGTTACTCATCACCTTTATTTCAGGGTAAATCGGTTTTATGTCATTTGACAAAAATATCTATCTATGTACATGTACACATTTGTGCTATGAGTGTGGGCAATGGTATTTACTATATGTTAAAAAGTAAATAAAGTTTTCTGCCCCAACTTGAAATACTAAAGATTAGCCTCAATAATTAGATATGAAATCATTGCTATCCTTATTATAAATATTGCATGCACATTAAAGGATTTATTGGTGGATAACTGAGCAAAAGTTACTCTTGTAAAGCTTGCTAATGAAGGCAAGATTCTTTTCCTCTTCTGTTTTACATACATATCACTGATGAAACAAACCAGTGGTGAAAGGGGATCCAGTTCCTAGCCGAAGAGTTGTGGTTTGTTCTTTTCTCTTTGATCTGTTTCTTTTTGAATATATAAACTTGGCTCTGGATTTTGCCCTGGTATTTGTTTTAAAGGAGAGACAACATCAAACAACCTAGAATATGGGCTGTTGCTTTGGAAATGTGGGAGTTAACAAATATTGATATTAGAAAGAGGATCGTCAGCCCTGGAATAGTTCTAGTTTCAGGGTACTGAGTGCCTCTGACTAGTTGACATACTAATATTAATTCTGACCTGTATTGAGCTGTACTGTTTCTCCCTCTCAAACAGCTTATCTTGCATCACAGAACAGAGCACCACTGATGCCCAGAGTGCACATGACAAAATTTATTACACCGAGGATAATGAATAAGGATAAAGAATTCAAGTGTTGAGTTTTAAGACAAATTCTATTTTCTTGTATTGACATATTAAAAGTTAAGCTTTAAAGTGCTAATAATCCATTCTTGAATAATTTGAGTTTTGCTTGAGGATCAGAAAAATGAAAACCTCCAGGACTATAGTACAGTTTTACAATGATGTTTAATTTAAACTTTGATTTATTTCTTTTCAAATTCTCTTTAAGAAGAAAACTGGTTAGAAGTCAAAACAAAATTTTCTACTCTTGGAAAAGCCTGAGAACAGTGCTTCTATTTTAAAATTCTTTTATAAGAACAAAATTGTAAACTATTTAGCTTTTCTTGTTATGAATAAACCAAGTTTTTAATAAAGATAATTTAATTGTTTTTATAATATAATAAAGATAGGCTACAGTGATTTAATGTTATCTCTTTAAATTGAACACAATTTCGTCAGCTAAGAACTTGAAACTTGACCTATATAGGCAAGGCAAAGCCCTCCCAGAATGATACAATTAGGCCATTAGGAAAGTACTGTATGGGAAGGAAATGATTGCCTAGCAAAAACTCGCATACATTTAAACAAGTGGTTCATTCCAAGATGCAGCAGTCTGTAACAAATACCATAGTACATTTGTCTACAATTGCATCAAATAAGAGAGCTGGCACTTAGATGAATTCTAAAAATGATTATTTTTGTTTCATCAATAAGACACTCAGCCCAGAAAAGTGGAGCTTGCTGCAGTGTGGGAGGCTTTGCAAGAGTGTAAGTAGGTGGTATTTTTATGTTAGTCATTCCATAGTGAAAAATAGTACTCTCCAACACATGTCATATTTTTAGCAACTTGCTTTTTATATTCACACTTTTTAGTTAAGAATAAGGAAACATATATGTGAACAGTGGCTTATTTGACTTTGTTCACATCTTCAGGAGATGTAATTTCTCTTCAGTTATATCCGGTTACAACTTTTTGATAAAAAGAACTAACCAGAGATTTAGTAGCAATTAACTTTGACATTTAAAGTTAATATTGTTTTAATTAATAAATAATAATTGTATGCCTTTATGGGAAACAACATGGTGTTTTAAAATTATGTGTTTAATATCAAGCTAATTCATGTTTATTATCTCATTTTTTATGATGAGACATTTTAAGTTTATGCTTATATTTTATAAAATATATATGTAATATATTATTTAAGATTTAGTTATTTTACTATGTATACATACATCAAAACATTATGAATTATATATATATATATTTCACACACACACACACACATATATATGTTATTGTTAATTCAAAAATGAAATTTCTGAATAAGGATAGATATAGGGTATTTCCGTAAGTGGTTTGATTATTGAAGAGTGAAATTCTCCCATCTCTGTCATGCTTAGGAATTACCATTTGTCTTTTGAATCTTTGTCATTAAATTCCTTATTTATTCTTTGTACATACTTGTGTGTGTGCGTGTGTGTGTGTGTGTGTGTGTGTGTCAGGGGGTATGGCATGTGAATTCCAGGGTGAACATGTGGAGGTCTGATGTGTGATTTCCCTGTCTATGCTGTGATTACCATTGATAAATAAAGGAATTGCTTTGGGCCTTTAGCAGAGCTACAGGGGAACAGAGTTAGGTGGGAAAAACTAAGCTGAATGTTGGGAGAAAAGGAGGCAGAGTGAGAAGAAGCCATGGAGCTGCCACCGGAGACAGACATGTTGAAGCTTTGTCACGACCTTGTGGGGATACACAGATTAATGGAGATTGGTTAAAATATAAGAGTTAGCCAATAAGAAGCTAGAGCTAATGGGCCATGCAGTGATTTAAATAATATAGTTATTGTGTGATTACTTTGGGACTGAGCAGCCAGAAACCAACAAGCAGCCTTCCTATCAATAAAGGTCAGAGGACAACTTATAGGACTCAGTTCTACCATGTGAGTCTCGGGGATTATAATGTTGATTTAAAAAATATATCCAAAAATGCAGTTAATATAAATGAAATAAACTTTAAGTAATATAAGTGAAACATTATTTATGGTTTAACTTTAAGGAAGAGACATACTTAGTATTGACAGAAAGAGAATTAGGAAGAAACTTCTGTTGGGAATTGTATAGTCAATTTGAGAAGTGTCCATCAATTGCTGTCATTAGTAAGCTCAGATCCCAAGTTTCTATTGGCTATTATAGCTTTGCTGATCTCTGGGTTTTACCAGAGATACATCAAGACTTGAAGTAGTAGTAAAAAGAATATTTCAAGATTTATGGACTCAAAATAATGGCTCTGCAAGACGGCTTAATGTTGTAAGACAATAAATCAGTGTGCATTTTTTGGAGCATTCCTTTTATATGATATTTAGTTACTTATTTCTCATACAGTATTGGGATTTCAGCTAAAATGCAATTCAGCAGGCTTATAGATTTAAGGTAATAAAGAAAATGAGCATTTGCTTTACCTCAGCTCTCTATGGATTTTTTGAGTATACGCATTTACAATTTGACTGATTTGATGGGCAAAGTTCATCTATAAAAATGTATAAGCTTAATAGTTAAACACTACCCATGTTTTTAAGATTAATTTTAGTCTTTGTCTCAAAGTCAATGCTACCTCATTAAAAAGAGGTAGATTTTAATATGTTATTTTTACTAGTATATGTGTTTTTCTTTGGCTGTATCCATTTTGGATGAATATTAGGAGTAAACAGAGATCCTATATTTCCAATGAGAGCAAATAGAGAATTCTAAGCATCCCCAAAAATGACAAATTTAAGGATGAGTATTGCTCTGAAACACACACACACACACACATACACACACACACACACACACACACACACACAGACACACACACAGCAACAGCAAAACTGTGCCCTGGGAGTTCTGGTGATATATGCCTAAGTAAGTTTTTGTAGGTTCGCCATAAAAACACTATAAGCCATGGCCATATAGTTGTGGTGTTAGATTCCAACACAAAATGCTTCTAAGCCAAGATGAAAATTTTAAACATCTTTAAAAGTAAAATATTTCTATATCTACTCACAAAGATTCTGACTTCCAGCATAATGGCTATCAGAGAAAAGGGGGCTAAAATGAAGACTTTGCTGCTAATTGAAATGTTCAGCTTCAATATTAGAGCCCAGAAATATCCAAAAGTCTCCAAGCACTCAGTTTGCATCTAGCTGCCTTGGAAGCTTTGCTTGGTCCAGTTTTGTGGTGTAGGTTGCAATGATTGTTTACACAACCAGATACAGTTCAAATCCTGGCTCAGTCACACACCAGAGGCAGTGTTGCAGGCAGGGCTCACAGACCTCACAGTTCTCAGCTGTAGCTGGGTAGAGAATGCTAGGGCTGGGAATCGAGTTTCACTGGAGTGTTTTCTTCCAGTCTTTCTTACCGGTGGTGGACTAATTTTCTTAAAAGTTCATTCAAAATAATTCCAGTATTTAATTAATAAATCAGAAGTAGCACTGGTTGGGACTGTTACCTGTTCTGCCTGCTCTTAGTTCACAGTTCAACAGAGACACCGCCTAGAACCGGAAGATGAAAAAGCAGAAGGCAGAAACCTCATGGCCATCTGCTCTCTCAGTTCTCTCGTCTCAGTCGATGGCTACCTGCACCTTTTGAAAATGACATGTTTGCATCTTCTTCAAAGAAAATTGTTTTCAAACCGATAAATTTAACATAACTGTCTCCATCATTCAAATGCTTCATTTGAACATCAAACCAGGTATATGCTATCAGCTGCTTATTTTGGGGGTTTAAAACTGTAGCTCAGAAAAATGAAGTGCTCAGAATCAAACGGTTAATGAAAAATGCATTAGTGACACTGTTCTGCGTCTTCTGTTTCTGAAATCTATGCCACTGCATGTAGTTTAAACTCCAGAGATGATTGGAAGATGTTGCTCACGGAGTAAAGGATTTTCTCTAACATTCTTGTTTCCAATGTGAATGGTGACATTTGAGCTGCAATCCATGTGTTTACTTTTCCTACAGAGTAGCTCTTCACTCTACATACCTTTAAAAAAGAAATGTTATGCTCATCCCCAATCCTTGGGCTATATTATTTTTAGGTTGACATGCGGCAGTGAAGCCCAAGAGTAAGTGATAGAGGCCTAGGTATGTGCAAATTGCAATAATCCCAGTCATTGGGCGGTAGATGCAGGAGAATCAGCAGGTCAGGTCATCCTCATCTACACCCTAAATTTTAGAACAACCAGACTACATGAAACTTTATCTCAGAAAGTTTTTTTAAATGATAGATAATACATAATAAGAAGATGATAACCTTCTTTCATAACCTTAAACAACTGTAAAAATTAGATCCTATATAAATTATATAAATTGATATATTTTCTCCATTATTTTACTTATCAGCTTACTACCAATTTTGATTTTGTTAAAGATCATAAACTGAATTCGACTTGCAACAAGGGTTTCCTACCTCAGCTTTTGTACATTCAGTTTGTCTTAAAATTAATACACACACATGCATAAATGTGAATTATCATGCACTTAGATTTATGATAAAGCAGAATTGAGAAAATGACTAAATTTACAATGAAGCTAAAGATCTCCATAGAAATTCTTCATATTTACCACAGTTAAATACATGACTATGAAATAAATTTGATTTTAGCTCTTGACATAATTTTTATTAACATTTTCACTAATTTTTAAAAAGTCATATATGTATAAACTCATAAAAGCATAGTAGCATATTATTTCAGAAAGGCATCTGTTTTATATTCATGCAAGATCGATATTCAATAATGCTTTCAGAAGGCATTTTCTAAAACGTTTCAGTTTGAGTATTTCTAGGTCAAACAGATTGACTAGATGCATACCACACATTTTGTGTTGAAGGAGCATCACTTCTTAGATGCCTTTCCTTTCAACAACAGTGCTGATGGTTGGCATCCTTTTGAAGACGCTTTTCTCAAAGCAGTTCTGTGCCTGTCATTGCTATGGTATGACTGCTTGTATGATAAGAAGTCCACAGTATGGAACTGTTATGAACTTCAGAGAAGGGGAGGGAACCAGACCACATTAAGTTTCTTATCCTTCTACAATACCCTGCTTGGTCTTTGCCTCATCGATATTAATAATGGCTATCAGCTGTAAACATTCTGGGTTACAGCTGAAAGTCATAAAGTGAAAGTCATAAAAGTACTATATTCATCTTTGCTCAGGGCATGTATACTCAAACACTAGCTCACATATGATCATTTTCTAATTTTCACATTTGTTCGTAATCTCACATCCTCCTACGGAAGAAAGGTATTATGTACCTAATATAAAAACAGCCTTGAAACTTTCTTGGGTAGAAACAAAAATATCAGCTTCCATGGGCAAGAGTGATCTTATGAAATATGAAAACAAAGTCGTGAGTGGGAAAACCCTTCCTCTTGGAGATCCTAGGAGTCGGTATCTACTCAGTGCATCTCAGCGTTTTAAAAACCTCAAACCGAAGGAAAAGCTAATCCAAGGAAATAGATAGCTTACCTCAAGATTCATAGAATTGTATTTGACCTTTGCACGTCTCCCTCAGATGGATGAGATATTTTATCTAGTCTTAAAGACAAAGTAAGTTTCACTTCTCCTAAGCAGCTGCTTGGAATTTAACATTAAGAATTGATGTTTGTCCTAAAACTATGGTGTTTAATAGCTGGCTTTAATACTTTTTGCATTTACCCTAAAGGCTTATTTTTGTTTCCATTTTAACAACTACTTTGATCTCAATCTAACCATTGGGCACAGAATACGGGTTTTTTTTCTAATTGTAAATACTTTAAAAAAGTACTATAAACAAATGTATACATATTTGAAATTGCAGTGACTATGTGATGTGTAAGGTTTTTAGTTATATAAAACATGCCGTGGTATTATGCATCTCTTATGAAAGGCTTCAGCCCTCTAAGAATTTTCTTACTTTTCAGAACTACAAACTGGAGTCACAGAGGTTAAATGAGAATGCTGTGCCTATCTGGTGTGCCACGTGCAGGATCTCACTGTGCAATAGTTCAGGAACTTCTGAGCCTCTAGAAAGTGAAACCTTACTTGCCCTTGGACTGACAGTCTGATCAGTAACACTGATTTTTGGGACCATTTTAATTCAAATTTATTCTGATATTAGTCACTGTTTCACTTTTCGTTGCTTTCAGATTTGGATTTTGTGAAGAATAATTGCTCATATTGCCAAATCTATGAAATTAGAAAGCGCCTCACTTTTATCTGGTATGGAGACATTGTTTAATGAGCAGTTAAACAAAATAAGCCCTTCTAGCTTGGCATTTTGTTCATTCTCAAAGCCACTTTGTAAAATCGATGTTTTGATCCATCGATTGCTCTAGGCAACAGAGACAGTTAGGTTTTATTTCATCTCATCAACTTTTTTCCAAGTTTATACGTGAGTGAGTCATGGTTCAAAGTGCAAACAGTTCCATGTTTGTGCTCTTAATGATAAGGCCTTTCAGTAAATCATTCCTGAAAAAAGTCATGGGCATTTAATCATTATGTGATACATAGTGGAATCAGTTGAACATATTTTTGCCATGGGATAATGGAGCAGAGTATATTTCAGACACTTCCAAGTCACTTCTGAGGTACCTGACTTCAGAATGTCTACCATTTCAATACAAGGTGTGACTACCTTGACTAAAATGCACTTTGTCCACACGTCGAGTGGGCTTTGGAAACTTCTGAGAGAACAATTGGAAAAGCAGGAATATTAAAGTTCTACAGATAATAATGTATCTTACTCTGATATTAATCGACTTCTGCCATGATATCATCATTTGAAAGCACATTTATACTAAGATTTCTGTCTTCTATGTCTCAACTTTCTCATGCTTCGTGAGATAGGTTACTGACTATATTTGTAAACTGTAATCTTTCAATGTTATGAAATTTCTTTCCAGCATACGCAGAAAAATCAGAATTCAAAGATTGAAAGAGCCTTTTTCTACTTGTTCAGTTATTGACAAATAGTAGTTGAGTTTAAACCAAAGAAGTTAATAAGCTGAAAAGTCAATGAAAAATTACAAATGTTTACTGTAGCTAAAAAATTTTCTCTCAAAGAGAATGATTCTAAGTAACTGTAAAAACTAACAGAATAAACACTGCTCCTGTTCCATCAAACATCTTTCTCTGTTCTATCCTCCTCCTTGATTTAAATGATCCAGTGTCTAAATTTTACATTAAAAGACCTGTGATCCTTTGTAAGATTATTTGATATAAGTCTTCAAACTCTGGCATATACATTATTGAATTCTTATTGAGAATATTTTCAAATGTGTATGAATAATAGGGATTCTTAACTATCTGACCTGTCATTTTTACAATCTTTTATAAAAGCCTTCCATGTTTGTTTTCTAACAGTTCTGTGTTCTTGGAGTTAGTCCTTGCTCGGTTGTTTTTTCCTCCTTGCACAATGTCGGTAGGTAATCTTGGATGACTGAAGGTGGCTACAAAGTGATAGCAGCCAGGAAGGAACACACACATCCCACCCCTCACTTGAGCTTCTCCGTCCCTGCCACGGAGTTCGGTAATCTTTTAGAAAGTTCTGTCTAGATGTTTCATTACCTTTTCAGTATAAGAACTCCGTCAGAGGTGTGTCATCAGTACCATCTTCTAGTTTTCCATGTTTCGACACTGCCTTTAACCTCTCATTGTCTCCGATGAGACTTCTCCACAGCCCCTCATTTGTCATAACCTCTCTCAAGAATCATGGGTAGAGCTCTTGTAGTGCTGGTGGTCACTGCAGCAAACGGAATGTACGAAAAATGAGATTACTCTAAGGAACCGGGTCAGAATCCCTGCCAAGAGATTTATACAATCTTTTCTTCTTTTTAATTTTAAATAAGTTAACTCAGAGTAAGTTGGGACAGACTAGATATTGGAGCACAAAAGCTTGCCCTGAGTCTTGGTAGAAAGGATTTAGACATTTCTGGAAATGCCTGAGGGTGTTTTATAAAAGGAAGAAAAGATGATCCCTGGAAACTAGTCCTAACAGCAGCCAATTATCAGCTTTGACAAGACTGATCAAGTTGAAGTTAAAAACCCCACATATTCTTTAAATATGATTATTATTTTTCATTTCCTGTTTTGATAAAATTCTTGCATTAAGTTTCCACAAAGACCTAAACCTTGGCAATTTGCTTAGCTGATTTTCTATGTTTTAGGCTTAATATTCAAAGTCCTTACTATTAAAATTATTATACGTTTCTGAAAATTTGAGAGCTTTGTCTTCTTAAATTGGGCTAAAGATTCTTTGCCAACACAGTTAGTCAGCTAAGTCAGCAGCAAGGCTATTCTGGAAGATTGTCAGTGATTCCAGGCATTGGGTTTTACATATGACTGACTCCAAATGAACCTGTTCTGCTAGTTCCTTATTTTATACATTTCCTTAATAGAGGGTAGAATTTATTGTGTGTTCTATGGCAGTGGTCATGTGGCTTATTGGTATAAGGTAATATAGACGTGCATAGAACAAAGTAGAAGTGCGTTCACAAAATCTGATGGAAGACATATGCTAAGAACAACCAGCAATGTTCTCTGAGAACGATTGGCAAGAAGGGCTGATAGCCTATCTATGATTTTCCTACTTCTTTGACTAACCTCAAGTAACTTATGCCCAAGCTACCCGCAATTCTACATTTGTACATATTCGTTTATAAAACAATAGTTCCTTTCTTATCTGCTTAAATTTTATTGTTTATTCTCTTCTGATAATTTGTTTCAATTCCCACACTTCAGCATGATACAGCGCAATCAGCATAATGTTGACATTGAGCATCACAGGGGTGTCCTCCGCCCCTAAACTTCACTAAATAATTCATTTCTTCCAGATCATGAATTTCCTCTCTGTGTCTTTTAATACTGCCTATGCGCTTGCTGGAACACATTTCTAGTTCTTTGCCAATGGATTTTCTGCTTACTGATCAATAAGCTGAGGAAGATACAATTCTTTTCTTCCTTTGTATTCCTACACATTGTACATTGCCCCATAGGTCACTTGTGGGAGATAGAGAGAATGAGAGAATGGAGAGTGAGTGAGAAAGAGTGGAGTCTGCTGCATAATACTTTTTAAAACATTTTAAAAATGATTTTGATGTGTATGGGTGTTTTGCCTGCCTGTATATCTGTATACTATGTACCTTTAACAATGGTGAAGGCCAGAGAGAGTGGTATATTCCACTGGGATTAGAGTTATAATCCACCTTGAAGCACATGTAAGTGCTGGAAATTAAAACCTGATCCTTTGGAAGTATAGCCAATGCTCTTAACTGCTGAGATGTCTCTCTAGCCTTACACAATAAAGAAGACTTAGAAGACTAAGGCATGTTAAATATGACTTTAAGAACAGCATGCAGTCAGTAATGTTATCATATCTTCTGAGTTTTCTTGAAGCATGAGCAGTTTCCCCCCAACTTGTCCTATACCTCTCCATTAGGTTTATTTTCTTGCTTTTTATGGATTATTTTTTGATTTTTTAATTATGGATTATTTTTTGATTTTTTTAATTATGAAATATATTTGTTAAATTTGTTGACATTTTGGCAGTAATTAATGGAAGAGTGGAGTTTTTATTGTGGGAAGGAATATTATTCTTTTCAGCTTGATCTTTGGTTTGCTTGTTACTTAGTCCAACAGACGAGTTAAATGAGGCATACATAGTACCTACTGCCAATGAGTAATGATTAGTTACTTATATCCAGGCTTTTTTGAAGCTCATTACCATTGGGTAATGGCACAAGAAGTTGTTTTTGGACAGGTGGAAAATTTCCTCTTTGAGTTTCTGTGTCCAAGTTATGAAGTGTTGTATGCCAAGACATTGTAGAAACTATTTTTATGGCTGTGAGTTTTCTTCTTGCAAACATCCCATTACATAGCAGAATTTTAGAATTTTGTTTTGTTTTTGTAATACATGGCCTTCATTGAAATTATTTTCTAGAGTCTAAACCTGTGAGTCTGTTTTCTGAAATTAAAAACAAGTAATCCTGTTTCAACTCAATTTTATATTAGCCACAGGCTAGGGGAATTTTAGGTATTATAAGGTATGCCCTCCATGTTTATAAAATGGAAAGTAACTCATGTGGTGGTATAGTTAGGATTCTATAATATCTTGCCTTCAGAGAGAAAACAGGTTCCCCAATTGACTCAAATTTCCATAATTATTTTAGATTGGCGGGATCTTAGACTATATGCTTATTAAGATCTAGTCATTTGCAACTGAAATTGAACACCAGCAATGATCAACTTTACCTGTCTTTTCTTTATGGCGTCGTTGCTTTTAATTTTTAGTAAACAAAACAAAACAAAACACAGATGCTGCTTTTCTGTCATAGAATAATGCTCCCTTTTCTAATTTACCTATACACATTCACATACAGACTAATCCACAAAACACACACACGCATATACATACACCCAAACACACATACACAAACATACAAACACAAATATTGACCTTGAATTCTTGGAGAAAATACAATTGCTATTTAAAATGTTTATCCATTTTTCTAAGACCTTCTACTCTAGTTGTGCCTGTGTATTTCAGAAACTAAAGTCTTAGAACTTGACTTTTTATAATAAAAATTGCCCAGAGGATTAGTTTTAGGAATAGAATCATTCTATTTCCTATGGCCTGAAGCTCTAATGTCTCTATATTCTCTCTCTTGTTGATCCAGTTACCCACTTCAGTAGAAGACCAGTGTTAGGGAGAATATGCTTGCTATTTTATGTGTCATCCTTACACTTAACAGAAGAGAACTAGATAGCAGACAGATTGGAGTGGGACTGTATGTATATTAGTATCAATTTATCTAAACAAACTATAAAGTGGACCAATTGTATTTTATTGGAATATATTAATTATATAAAGGGGTTACTATGATGTTTCTATATGTGCTTATACTATATTTTGATAAAATTGATCTCCTCTAATAAATTTATTTTATCTTCCCTCATTACTTTGGAAATGCCATGTTTACATATGCTAATTTCTCAAAAGATACTAGGATTAGCATATCGTTTAGATACTGAGTCATGTGATTTGTTTTGATTGCTAAATGTATTTTAAGGCATTTGCTTATTATTTAGTCTTTAAGTGATCTTAAGGTCTTTCTGTATCCATTGTTACAATGATATTGCATAGAGATGCAATTAACAGACAAAAACTTTTGCTTATAGTCATTTTCAAACTATCCTAGATTAATTTTACATTGATTTTTTTTTTCGAGACAGGGTTTCTCTGTAGCTTTGGAGCCTGTCCTGGAACTAGCTCTTGTAGACCAGGCTGGCCTCAAACTCACAGAGATCTGCCTGCCTCTGCCTACCGAGTGCTGGGATTAAAGGTGTGCGCCACCACTGCCTGGCTAGATTAAGTTTACATTTAAAAAAAATATTCATCCCAGGCACCTAAAATGTCTTTGAAATAATTTGCATTTGGCGAATATTTATTGAGTTAATTACCTTAGATGAAAATTGCTTTCCAATACTGATTTTACTGTGTTTTCCTCCTACAAAAAGTATCATGATATCAATACAAATATGTCATACAAATAGTTTGTATGTCCTGCACAGCTTTCTTCTCCGTTAAACCTCTTGTTTCATTCAACATTCATTTGGATGAGGCTGATACAATTCAGCATTCATATCAGTCAGTGACTACTCTGGCTCCTCATAATACTGGCGCTCCTTCATAAAACACTTAATATGATTTGAATAAAGACAAAACATCCTGAATTAAATCCCACCACAGTCTGAGAGTCATGAAAAGCAAAGCATGTCCTTCCCAGATGACCATGATTGAATTCGGCATTTATTATTCTGGACCAGTAAATTATACGAGATAACGATAGCATGTGAAAGCAGAATCTACAGCTGGAACTCCATACACAAAGAGTCAGATCAGTGAGTTGTACTGTTAAGAATATATTTAACCGAGGACATACAATCAAGATGGTTAGTTTGTGTTTTCTTCAAATTACATACTTCCATGGCTCTAAAGAACTTGTCAAGGCAAACTGTCTTAAATCCATAAAAGAGAAATTTATAAAAAGACATATCATGATAATAATCCATACATATGATCTTTGAGTAAAATCCATAGACTGTTAATCACTGAAAAAATGAATTTATGTAGTAAGCAATGACTATTATATATTATGGTGATATTCTCCTACCTAGACAAGTGTCTTGTATTAAAGAATTCAATACGTGGTTCTTGAGTAAAGTGTAATTTCAGCTAGGGATTTTTAAAAACTTCTTTTAACTCATAAGGAACTTGAGAGCAAAATGAGCTGTCATCTACCCATTGACAGAGAAAAGTAATGCAGCTTTTGAGATTCCAATTATAAGGCTTCTTTATTTTTGCTCAGTTTTAGAGCCACATAGACACGAGTTCATTGCAGACTCCCCTTTTGAGCTGTGCGACTTTTGATGTGATAGTTAGCATTTCTAAATGTCATTTACTTCCAGGGTAAATTGAGACTAACAATTATACCTTCTCCATGTACATTACAGGACCATCGTATGATAGTTATTAACTATAGTCATCAGTGTTTAGCACAGAACCATCTATACATGTATTAGTTATTATTCCATTATTATCATTAATGACTGTTCAAGGGGGCCAAGAAGGATGAGTAAAATATTAAGAGGGTATAGAAAAAGTGAACACACTTCCCATTGTATATGGAGGTGGGTTCACCTGGGAAGAGAATTTGATGAACTTGCTCTGTGGGAGAGAACTGGCACAAAGCCACCCTGAAATGTGTCCCAGGATGAGACTTTGGTCCTTGCACAGCTCCATGGTAGGACTAAATCTAACTGCTTGAGTTTAGCGATATCAAATGCTCTCCAAAGGTTCTTAACTGCCTAAAGGCAGCTTTTAATTTTAAACACCAAGAAAAGTCAATCAGCTCCCACCTAAAAATATGCATTGGAATGTGTTTTGCATGCATTAAAATCTAATTTCACATCTCACCAAGTTTAACTACTTTTGTGCTCAACTAGTCTCACATTTGGTATTTTATTTATTTCTAATAGGGTTCATAATCTATGTTACCATATATAGCTCTCAAATAATTTTTTATATAAATTCTTTTAGAAATGCTGTTTTTTGAGATATTTTAATTTTTTAATTGAAAATAGGTTATTCTCTCACACACAACCTGACCACAGTTTCCCTTCCCTCCACTCCTCCTACCACCCCCTCCACAACAAATCTCCCCCTCTCCCAGACCTGCTCTCCTTCCATTTCCTCTTTAGAAAAGAGCAGGCTTCCAAGAGCTAACAGCAAAGCAGGACAAAACAAGATACAAATGAGATAAGGCAGCAATACTTACTCATATAGAGGCAACCCAAGAAGAGGGAAAGAGCCCAAGAGTAGGGGATATTTTAAATTTTTTATGTCTTCCACAAGGAACTTAAGAAAAGTTGCATGCTAAAAATAAATTTCTCAGCCCACAGAGAAAGAGAGAACTCTGAGTATAAAAGGACCTTGTATTAAAATATTTTTATATAGCATTACAAATGAGTTATATTTTTCAGGGATTTTGCTTATTTATTTACAAATTTTTGGGACAGGCTGACTTTGAACTTATTAGGTAGCCAAAGACAACCTTGACATCCTTTTCTTCCAGTTCCTACCTCCAAAGGTGTTTCCTCCATTCCAGCATCATGGTATTTGCTGTGTGTGTATTTACCAAATTAAAACTAATTCTGTCTGTTAGCTGTACATGTATCTTCTTGCAATTCATAGAGCCTTTGCTTATTAAGCTTTATTGCTAACAGCTTTGCTTTGCCTATGGAGATTGTGTGAGATAAGTTTATCTTTTGGTTTGCCAAAGCAGACAAATTCTGTTATATATGCTTACATTTAAAAACTCTTAGTGGAAAATAATTTCTGAAAACAAACAAACAAAAACTCAAAGAGATGGCCTAGGTCCTGGTGGGTCTTGCTCGTTGGTCCAGTCTGAGATTTGAGACAGGAACCAAGTCTCTTTCCCTGCTTGGCAGAGTGTGTATTGCTAAGTCTTGCTTTTGGTTATGGAACACAAATGAAAATTATCACTGAAATTTTAAAAAATAAATGGTAACTTAGCTAGCATCATTCCCATATCTACTTTGTAGTAAAAAATGCCAGCTACTACACTGACCAATATTTCTTAACCTGCTTATATTGTGAAAATGTAAATACAGAAGCAAGACATGATATCTGAAAAGTTGACAGAATCAGTCTGTGCCACTCTCCCCAAGCAAATACTTTGAACTTGCCCATAGGAATCTTTCCTGTGCAATTTCTCTTACCTTGATTCCATATTTAGCTGTAACTCTAGCCAAAAATCTTTCTTCGTCTTTATTGTAGCAGGGCAGAAAAGAAACAAAGCAAGAAAACATGGTTTTGTCTTCTCTCAGTTCTGCCACTCTCGCTGCTGGTAACTGTTTCTACTGCAGTTGTGACTAAGGTGAGCATATCTTGTGTTTGTACTTGTTTAAAGGTACTTGACATTCTAAAGGAATGTAACCAAATCTTTTCTATTTGTTTTTTAACGGCGAGTTGTTAAGAGCAGGGATATGCATATAATCCTCTTGATAATTTTCTGGAAATGCAGTATGTTTTTACAGAATCTATAGGGTGCTATCTGTTATTCTTAGCTTTGAAGTTATTTTGGAATAAACTAAATTAGCCGATAAAAGTACGTTTTCTTCAAAATGGAAATGCCCTCTTGTTCATCTACAGTAACAGAGAATGAAATCAGTTAATAGCAAAGCATAGTATAGTAGATGTGCTATTCCTGACATCTGCTGTTACATCAGGCCAATCTTACCTGAACTAGCAAGGACAGAAGAGCGCTCTGATGCGGAAGGAAGGCTCAGGGCACTGGCGAATATACTTTCTTGAAACTGAAGTAGAAGGAAAGAAAATTAACACTTCTGTCACTGGATTGCAGTGTGTACTATTCTGTCACTCCTTTAATTTACACAGAGATGACTCAAAACTTTTCATTTAAAAAATGAGCTTCATCTATGTATTGCTAGTGAAGGTACACATGGCTGCCTAATGACTGATAGACATCTCCCTTCGCACCCTCAGACTGGTCAGGATTTAGCACAGGAGTCAGCTTGCTGTAGTGAAGTTTTAGTTCTGTTTGTATTACTTATTGAAGTTTTATTATTTAGAATACAGTAGCTTCTATTTCCTTAGAGGAAAGGGAAGCCTTCATTTTCCTTAACAAAACAAAACATGGTAATCTTCTCAATTGTCCCACGTCCCTTGGCCTCAGACACCCTGATGTCTTAGTTGTACAGGTGCTTCAGAAATCTGAAATCCAGGCTTCTCATCAAACAACACAGCAGTCATTATAATAAATAGTTCATCAAGAATCTAATTGTTTTATTTGGGGAATGTTATTTTTGGGGGGCATTAATCAACTTTCTTTTGGGGCATACCTTATCAATGAATATTAACGTAAAAGAAAAGTAACAAAGTCTGCATAATATAATACAGAAACACAGCATTCACATATCAATATTAAGAGCAAAGGTGATGTTTGTTGTGTCTTTGATAGCCATGAGATGCTGCAATCCCCTTCAGTTAAGTAAGAGACTTGTAAACTAATTTCTTATAGTGTTTTACATATTCAGCAATCTACATTGTCATTACTTAAAGATGAAAAGAGGGACTTGTTTTGAGATTGAATGTTAAAAGATGCAAACTAACTTGCTCATTTAATTAAAGACGCATGCAGATGAGCATGTGGGAAGAGAATCAAGCTTAACATTGTGTTTTATATGTTGTATCCTTCACTAGTTTTCATCATAGTCTCATTATCTGAAACTTCTCTTTTCCTTCTAATTGAGGGAACACCTGCTCTTCCTTTCTTATTGAGTCTGCTGTTTTCATTTGCTGGTAGCATCTCTAAAGACCGATTGCCAGATTATATCCTTAAAATTGCTCCTTCAGCAGCCTGGATGGGCAATTATCTTGGAAAGGGGAAGTGAAGTCAAAGTGTTCAAAATTCATGTCTGATGTTTCTTAAATATGACCTCTACAAGGAATATTCCTCCCTTAGGAAGATAAATTATAATGTGAGCTCCTTACTATGCAGGGAACCAGGGTGAGATTGCATAGAAAGACGTGCATGTCTAGCATGAGAAAATATTCTGGCAAAACCTAAGAAGCAAGAAGGAGCTGCACAGGGGTTTTGGATTTCAAATTTAATTTTGATTAGCTAATATACGAGACATTATTAAAGTGACTTATACTCACAGACACATTAAGGTTTGTTGGGTTAAAATTAAAACAGTCAAATAAACCTCCACATCCAAAACATTTAATGAAAGAAATGGTATTGGGATTATGGAATTTCCTGTAAAGCAGCTTCTGAAATGATTTAAATAACAAATAGCTTGGCTAAGGTATATGTTTTTGACACTATTGTTTTGTATGTCCTTTTATTAAAAAAAACAAAATAAAAATCATGACTCCCATTTGTTTTATAATAATTACTTTAGAATTCAGGAAAAAGAACTAACTGCGTTTGTGTTCAATTCTTCACTTGATTTACTCTCTGAGGATGATTTTAATGCCAGTTTCAGTGTTTCAGTTTTCCTTTGAAAGGTAGACAATATATTTGTCACCTGGTATCACTTGGTATGTAAAATTGGGAATGAACTCATAACTGCTAGGACTGCATGTAGAAGACCTGCCTGAAATCAAACCAGCCACAATTCCATTCTCCAAGGGGAAGGAGCCCAGGGAGACCGACCCCTTGCTGAGAAGCTATTGGTAATTAGTACCTGCTGGGGGTGGGGTAAGTTTTCTTCAAAATGAAGTCTCTGAAAGGCTATCAGTGCTCTAATACAGGGCCATACCGCCATGCATATATAACAATGTTAAGTGGACTCAGTGGCTGTTTTAAAGAAAAAAAAGAGAAGAAATGAAGTTAGGAGGGGGGAAGGGTGGTAGGAGAAAAAGGGGAGGAATCAAAGGGAATGGAATGGGGGTAGATTTTAATGGAAACACATTACATGCAGGTGTGAACTTCACAAATAAGAATGAAATCAACAACAGGGAGAAACTAAAGGAAGTATAAAAGACTAAAGTGAATGTGGTAGAGCTTCCAGAAGTCAGAGGAATTAAACATGGGCATCTTTCCAAATAACACACTTGTAGCAGGTGAGTTTAAAACTGGATTCTTCTGAGTCACAGTATAGCTGACTCTACAAAAGGAGCACACTACTTCTTTATTAAAAACATCTAAATCTGTAATGCTTAACTAGTTTTCTTTGTCAATAGATACTTGCTAGCTTGGGAAATTAGAAAATGTTCCTCTCCTTTTAGTAAAGACTTCTAGTAATTATAAACTATGGGTTCACTATCTTCTCAAGATGTGTAGAACAGAAAAATTAATCGGTTAATGTTATGTTATTCTCACTTTTCATTATACTAATCATTTGAAAATTAATTATATATTCAAATGAGATGTTTCTGTATTGTATAAAATTTATGTTTATGCAGCAATATGACATTTAAGAATTCTTAGAAACTGAGGTTTGTATTTTTATCTGTGACAGCTAGTAATAACAGAGTATGGAGGAATTATAATAAAGTGTTATATAATTAGTATTATAATAAATAATAAAGTACTTTTAGTAGAAAATATTTTTTTTACAAGTAGAAAAGAAATATTTTATTTGGAGATATCCAAGTGTTTCTGTGGAGAAAAATCTGAATTTTTCCATAACATATGTATATTCGTTTGTGCAATTTCTTAAAGGAAATATTTTATTTGTATTCTCTCTATCTTTAGTTTATACCTTAAAACCAAAATTTCTAAAAGCTATCTAATAAGTACTTTTAGACATTGAGTTACTTTTGCTGAATAATATAATTAGAACTTTAAGAGCTATATTGATTTAACCAAAATTATATCTTATCTCTAAATAAACAGTGTTTAAAATATATTTAATAACAATTACATTATTTCCTTAAATTTATTCGTTAACTTCCCCCCTGTTTTTTGAACTGGGGTTTCTCTGTATTGTTTTTGGAGCCAGTCCTGGAACTAGCTCTTGTAGACCAGGCTGGCCTCGAACTCACAGAGATCCGCCTGCCTCTGCTTCCTGAGTGCTGGGATTAAAGGCCTGTGCCATGACTGCGCGGCAACTTTTCCCTTTATATAACTTTAAGTGAGCAAAAATTGTAAGTAAATGTGCATTTATGTAGTCAATTCTGCCAATTTTTATTAATTGATACTCTAATAGCCAGAACCTAGAAACAAACTAGATACTTCTCAACTGATTAATGGATAAAGAAAATGTGGCACATTTACACATTAGAGTACTACTCAGTGGTAAAAAACAATGACATCTTGAATTTTGCATGCAAATGGATGGAATTAGAAAACAATATCCTGAGTGAGACAACCCAGACTCAAAAAGATGAATATGGTATATACTCACTTATAAGTGGGTACTAGCTATATACAAAGGACACTGAGCCTATAGGTCATGATCCTAGAGAAGCTAAGTAATAAGGTGAACCCAAAGAAAAACATGTATAGAACCACCTGGAAGGTCGAAATAGGCAATATCATCTGACAAAATTGGGAGCATGGGGGTGGGGGGACAAGGGAGGATGGAGGGCCAAAGGGTTTTAATAACAACATACACTTAAGTTTTGATACCAAAACTGTATATAAAGTAAATATCATTTGAATTCTGTTTCTATGGCAAATCATTATAAAATTATAGTACACTCTTTTTGCTTGTTCTTAAATCATTGTGATTTCTTGGATATTTCTTTTGATGAAAATGAAAATTATAGATCCTAAAGCATGCCTAGCATATAATATTTTATATAAATTATACATATTTTAGACTTTCCTGATGGTTGCTCTACAGAACCTTGACACTTCAATCATTCCAACTTTTATTTTTACCATTTCCATCACTTGATAAAATAACTATATGACATATGGAGATCAAATTCCTCTATTAAAAAATCACTTGAGTTAGCAAAACCAAAACCAATTTAAGTAAAAGTAGCCTGTGGCATTTGCATGAAGAATCAATGTCCTTCTTGCTCTATAGTTAAATCTTTAAAGTCAAACTCTTGTTTTACATCAGCCCATTGCATTTTATTTGTTCTGAGTCTAATAACAATATACATTATACAACAACAGTTCCATCAAGGCTTTTGTAAACTTAAGCTTAGCATTGGTATAATTGAGAAGCCAAATAAAAATCTCTTCTCCATGATCTTGTTTTCCATGGTGACAACAGAAATAAAAGGCAAAAGGATGTCTAGGAGTTTTCACAATATACATTTGCTTGAACTTTGATAAAAAACACTTATAGTAAACCAATATTATTTCAGATCATAGGATGGAGCACACAGTTCCAGGCAAGTGAAATAAAGCAGAATGCCACAGGCAGGAGGATCGTTTCTCATGGTGTGTGTGGGTGGCTGGGTAGGGGTAGCTATGAGTTGCATTATGCCTTTGCACTAATTTTGTTAGCACTGTGAACTTGTTCAAATTATTTTAATCTTATGTTTAAATAATATAAATTCCTAGCACGCAGGACTATGTGAAAATGTCATGCTATTGGGAGATTTTCGTCGCGATTGATATTTTGTAGGCTAATGATAAATGGAAGAGTCTTTTTTTTTTCGAGACAGGGTTTCTCTGCAGCTTTAGAGCCTGTCCTGGAGCTAGCTCTTGTAGACCAGGCTGGTCTCGAACTCACAGAGATCCACCTGCCTCTGCCTCCCGAGTGCTAGGATTAAAGGCGTGCGCTACCACCACCCGGCTGGAAGAGTCTTGTATTTGAAATTTTCCTTTACTTTAAGGATTTAGCAGCCAAGATCTTGGACTGTGTCATCGTTATGGTTGATAATATTGCATTTTAATATTGTTGTGACATCTTTCTGGAGTTAAGGTGGACATCACTGGCATCAATAATAGTTGAGCTGGGGAAAATATTCCTAATTATTTTAATTATGCATAAAGAGAAATAATGTACTTACATTTATGAATCAAGCCTTTAGAATATAGTGCATGCAAGTGGGGTCATTTATCTTGACATGTTGGTACATAGCTCTTGGCTAATGAAGAAAGTGAGAAGTTTTGAGACAAATAATAACAGTTACTCTGCTGGGAAAATGTTTTCACTTAACTGAATTTTCAATTACGTTAACAAAAATAAAAAAGAATACAGATTTTTATGAGCTGCAATATGTGTTTTTTATTATTACATAACTGCAAAGGCCGGACACATCTTCCCCATGAGCTAAAGAAGGTACTATAGTTCCTTCATGAACCCCTGACTCACTCCTGGCAGAAGGCCTAGATACAGGACCAAAAAGACAAACTCAGGTGACTTACAGAGGTTTGGTCTTGGCCTTCAACTTGGGTTTTGCAACTGTGTGTCTTTAAACAAGTAAAGTTTCTCTAAGAAAATTTCCTCACACAGAAATGATGCTTCTCTTTCTAGTAGCTCGCTGGATTGTTGAGAGGACTAATTGTGATTATAGATTATTAAATATGAAGAAATCTTGAATCAGGAACAGCTGTTTGTTGGACATACAGTTCCATTCCCTTTAAAGTGGACATAGGGCTGGTACAATGATGCAGTTGCTATGCTACCTTACAAGTTTGAGGACTAGTGTTTATATCCCCAGCATCACACTAGACATCTGGTTGTGGCACTCTGTATTTGTGATCCCAGAGACAGAGAGATGGGAAGCTGGCTGCTCAGCTAGCCTACCTGGAAAAGTTCCAGGCCAATCAGAGACCTCGTATTAAACATAAAGATTCTGAAAAGCACCTGAGGAACGACATTTGAGGAGCCCTCTGGTCTCCACACATAAGTTTATATTCACCTGCCCAGACATACCTGCACCAAAGCCCCCCTCCCTGTGCATATTAATGAAGTGGATTTAGGTGAGAATATGTTGGAAGTGGAGATGCCAAACTTTGTTGTTGCCAATACAGACTCAAAGGAAAATGCTGTCTAGAAATTTCTACAATATCACACTTAGAAATTTGCAAATGTAGGCTGTAAATTTGTAGTTAGGTTGTAATTTTGATTATGATTTCTATTCTAAGTGTTACGTGTGGGTTTGGAGTGGGCTTGAGGGGGAGAGTTATTGAACAGGAGGAACTTAGAGTCAGCCAGTTGTGGATATGCACCTCAGCTAAGTGTATTCTCTCGTATGCATATTTTCTCATTTCTGAAAGATGAAGATTGTTCCCTTAGCTAGGAAACTTTTAAAGAGAACTTCCATTTCCGATACACTCTGCTCACAAACACATTGGAGTGAGCTCTGGCAAGGTGGAAAGGAGTGACTACATCTGCCAGGAATGTGTTTGAAGGGGCAACTAGGGCAGCTTGAATTTGCAGGGATTTTTCACACATCATACCATCAGATTGTCTGTGTCACCCTTGACACTCTTCTGGGGAATGTATGGTATCTGCTATTGGGCTTTCTGAAGCTCAGCCCTTTGCCAACTTTCTCATGCTCACAGCTAAGCAGCGAGATCCCCTCTGATACCCTGTAGGGGGTTTCTGTCATTACAGGGAGTGAGGCAGGGGCAAGCTGCAGAGCAGAAGCCCAGGCAGAATTCTAATGAGGTTCTAACTGAATTTGTCAAATTTTTAGACCTAAGAAAAAGAGCTGATTTATTTAAATCCTGGAACCTTAACAGCCCCTCACACCCAGTGCATCGTTTACACCTTCAGAAGATTTAGTACTGGAACTTAATAAAAAACCATTATGCATTTATCCAGAGAGTTTATCCTACGTTGATGAGATGTATATTTCTACAGTTGGCCATTTTAATTAAATAATTATCTTAATTAGAGAAAACAAATATAGTGATATCATGTAATCAGGAAGGTGCTATCCTTCTTTGCCACAAAGCTTCCTACTTATGTGCTAATTGGCAGTTAATAGTTTCATCAGTTGGGGGTTAGCTGGTTAGAGATGAAATAGATACATTTACAATAGTTTACAGTTTTCATTTAGTTAAACCAAGAATCACAATTTCCATTTGTTCTATAAGTTATAACAAAGGTGCCCTAATCGTTATCCTTCAATAGTGGCTTCAGAGACAGTTCATGGAGACAACTGCCATTTTCTACTTCACTATTATTGACAGGTAGAGGCAAATTAGATTTGTATGTTCTTGCCTGTAGAGGGGCACCAGCTGGTTCATTTCTTGTTTATAAAGACTATCTATTAATAAGCTTTCTAAATTCCAAGTGAAATCCATAATTTCCTCCATGCTTTCCCTGCTGACTGGAAGTCATTATTAGTTATGACTCTAGAGTATTTCAGAGTGACAAAGATTTTGAGAACACATGGATCATGCCGGTCTCATAAGTAATGGCGTTGTTCAACTTTATTACACAAATTTAGAAGATTAAAAAATTAAACACTAGACAGAAATAACTTCTGTATTTAATGGGGATTAAATGACTTTAATGGTTGAGGGAATTGCATCGATGTAGGAGTGAAATGAGCTTCAGGTTTTTTGCTTTTTATTATCACTGATATGATAGAAGTATTTAAGAAGCACATTAAGAAGAAGTAATACTGTGGCTACAATATTGTGGAAATCACTTAAGCTGATAAATTAATGAAGAGATGAGGAATGAACGAAGGAGTGAATGAATGATACAGGAGAAAAATAACTCCAAGTTCTGTCAAAGTACAAGAATCTTGAGTAACATTTCTAGATAACAGGGTTTCTAAAAAACAACCTAAAAACCATCAGTACCTAGTTTTAGGAGAGGGAATTCGTGCGGCAATGTTTAGACAACTCAGATATTAGAATGAATAGGAGAAAACACAAGATTCTTGTTACATTATACTAAATGTACATTTCAGATTGTGTCAGTTGCCCACAAACACAAATTTCTTTTTCTTGATATCCACATATGTCTCTCGGGTGATTTCTTGACAGAAAGCTACATGAGGTAAAACATATTAGTTGCATGTTACATGAATAATGAAATTCTATCTTCTTCTCCTCAACTATACTGAATTAACAGTGACATAGTTGTCTCATGGTGTATTGAATAATGTGACCATCATTGTCATTATTGTTATTAAGGCATATTAAGATAGTTCCTTTTTGCTGAACTTAATGTGCCAGACTTTGTTGATTCCCCATGGGAGCCATTACCTGTTGGGAGAAGTGGATGGAAGGTGGTTTGGGGGAGGCTAGAGGCAGTGGGAGGAGGTGGGGAGAACTGTGTTTGGAATGTAAAATGCAATGAAAATATAAAGAAAGTTTTTTCTAAATCACACATCAGTAACATCTAAAGAATTTTCATTCTGCTTCTTCTTGCTGTGCATTCCCTTAAATACTTTTTAAAATAAAACACACAATAAATTATTTTCATAATACTGCTTAAACAAAGAGCAGATTAATGTGATTTAAAAAAAACATTCCTGCATTAAATTTTTAACAGTATCTCATTGGATTGATAATCTAGAAAACTTTGTGGAAGTCAATATGTACATTTAGTATACGTGAAACTCTAAGAAACTTTCTTCCTAAAAGATTCATTTGTATTAGTCTTTTAGATGCATGTATGTCTATGTACCATGTGCATGTCTGTTGCCTATGGAGACCGGAAGAGGGAGTCAAATACCAGGACCTAGAATTATACAGCTCATGTGTGGCACCGTGTAGTCCTGAGAATTATGAGAGAGAGAGAGAGAGAGAGAGAGAGAGAGAGAGAGAGAGAGAGAGAGAGAAAGAGAGACTAAAACAGAGGTCTCTGTCCCCTCCAAAAGAACATACCCCTCTGAATCAATTAATCAAAGCACATATGAGCTCACATAGTTAGAAGCAGCAAGCACAGGGCCTACATGGGTCTGTACCAAGTCCTCTGTGTATATATTATAGCTATTAGCTTAGTATTTTTATGGGAATTTGACTGTGAGAATGAGTGAGTCTCTGACTCCTGTGCCAGCTCTTAGGACTCCTTTCCTTTTGCGTTGCCACATCCAACCTCAGTATGATTCAATATGATAGATTTGCTTCATCTTATTATATTTTATTTTGTCATGTTTGGTCGTTTTTTTTTTTTTTTTTTTTTTTTTCATGGAAGCCTGTTCTTTTCTACGAGACAAACAGGGAGTAGACCTGGACGGGAGTTGAGGTGAAGAGGAATTGAGAGGTAGAAAGAGAGGGAAAACTATAATCAGGACATAATGTATGAGAAAAGAATCTATTTTCAATTTAAAAACAAAGAAAAATAAAAGAAATTCCAACGTTAAAACTTTGACCTAAACTTGATTAGTATTTTGTTAAATGTTAATCTATGATTAAATATTTGTAATTGTGTTATATATCCTATTTTCTAGTTCACTTTCTATAACACAGAAACACACCATTATTACAAGTTGAATATTAACCTAAAACACTCAAACTCAGAAATTCTCCATGTATCAAATATTTTGAGCACCAAAATAATAACACAGTGACATTTTCTTATGAGTCAATGGATGAAAACTTGGTTGTACTTATAAAGTGATTAACATTTTAATGCATTACACAAAATAATTTCATATTACATGTATGAGGTACCTAGTAAACGTGAACAAATTTCAGGATTTGTCTTGCATCATTACCCAATGACTTCTCATTATGCACATGCAAACAGCAAAAATATGAAAAAAACTGAAACATTTCCGGTTTCAAGCACTTCAGTCTGTGTTCAGATTTAGAATTATATTTCTGCATTATCTATGTAAATATATTCATACATGCATATTAGTCTTTATACATACATATATTTATAATCTCCTATGTAAAACAGATTAAGCAACTGAAAATTGACACTCGACTTGTTCTACTGTGTTATTCTTGTTTAAAATACATTCACCGTAAATAGCTACTTCTGTGCCCCCCTCTTCTGTTAAGATAGTTGCCTCTGAATCTAGCAGTAGGGTGAGGTGAGTCCTGGCATTCTGTGAATGTTGGCACTGGGGCAGTTTTGAGGTATGTCTGCTTCTCACTAAGCTCTATGAAATAACTGATGGGTTGAAATAAATTCTTTTCCTGCTTCAGGTTTGGTGATTTACAGGGGAGATTTCTAACTGGGAAGAATGCAATCTTTTCTATACCATATTTTTATTTTCAGTTATTATGTTATACTTCAGTGTGTGTTTCAAAAGATTATCAATTATTTAATGTTCTCCTTGCCACATTCTGCAGTAAAAGGTGCCCTGCATGAAGGAAGTATATGTATTTTGTTCTTTAAAAAGAAGTATTCATATCTATTCTGCAGAAAATATTAAAGTGATTCATTCAGAAAGTCATGACAATGCTTAATTAATTTGGGCTCTGCTCTCTGTTTTCTTAGAGTAATTTTCAGAACAGAACTTTTCAAAAGTAACATCTCCTTGCAAGTGTGAAACACACTGTGTAGCTTGTGTAGCTGGGGTAAATTCACCATGCTTAGAAGCTTGAGTTCCTCCATCATAAATCATAGCTTGACTTGTGACTCCCTTTGACGAAGATTACGGCATTATTCCATTAACATACAGTCAGTCTGAGTTTGTTCACAGAGACTTCAATGTTCTGCGCTTTGCACTGTTGAGAAGCTGCTGTCTCACCATTATGAAAAGACCTTCTTTATCCTACCAGAGCAGTGGTCCTCAACCTACGGATTGCATTCCTTCAAGGGAACATATAATATGTGTAATTATAATTCATAAAAGTAGCAAAATTACAGTTATGAAGGAGCAATGAAATTATATTATGGTTGGGTCAGCACAACATGAAGAAAAAGTGCTGTATGAAAGGGTCACAGCATTTGGAAGATTGAGCACCACTGTAAGACAGTGAGGAAGCCATATGGAGATGGAGTAACACTAATATGTAGGAGCAGCTATCCAGGGACAATACCAGTCCATTGTCCTGTGTTATTTGTCAGGTAGATGAAGTTACCAGAGTGAGCCCTAGCAATACTAACAGAATGACAACCTGTGGCCCACACAATTAATGGAAAATAAAGTTTCAGTTGTGTGTGGCTACTAATTTTTTGGATGCTTCATTGTATATTATAGTCAACTGAAATATTATCACTCATTTTTCCATAAAACATTGAATCTGAATTTGGGAAATTTCAGGACCCAAGGGTATTGTATCCATAACACATTTGTGATGTTTTGTGTAGTCTAGCTTCCGCGTACACAGTTACTCTAAGCTGATTGCAACTAAAGACATGCATATCTTCGGTGGAGTATCTTGACACACATTTGTTTTCTTCATTTACTTTCATAATGTTGTTGACAATTAAAGCTTCACAACTTAAAGTGGGTTAATATTAAGTAATAAGTTATTTTTAAAGTAATTTTAAAGCTCTTTCCTACACATATCTGATTATCATTTGGGGGCATCTCTTGAGTTAAATGAATATATAAAAAATTTCAAACATACATTTAAACTCAACATATTTCCTCTTCAGAAATTAAGTTGAAGTTAAAACATAGACTCTCTAACAGCAGTGGGGTTGTTTGAAGTTCTGGTATTGAGAAAATAAAAGTGAGCCTAAATTTTCAAAATCGATCATGAATGCATAAAAGAATATATTTGCTTGCATTGTATTGTGGTAATTAGAACTTTTAATTGACTTATTATAAATTCGCCTCGGCATGTGGGTGAAAAGTGAGCTGCAGCCATCAGTTCAAATGTTGTGCTTGAAATTGGACCTCAGAATAATCTTTCAGAAAGATGTTTAATTGTGTTACTGAAGAACTTCAACTGTGTTGGCACTTTGACAGGATTTGAGCTCTAATCAGGCTTGCAATCTTGTCACCAAAGTGGTAAAAATATGATGCTTTATTTTAGCATTGTCAAAGAGGAAGCTGATCACAACAGCAAAGAAGATTGCAGTAGACAAAAGGAGACATGGTTCAGAGCAAAGATGTAGAGTGAGTGTGTCAAGGGCTGAGACTGTAGACAAGGGAGTCCTTTGCATCCCCAGGCAGCACAAAGGGTTTTGAAGTTGGAGGGTGAAGAAATATTAGAAATCAATCGCCTGACATTGTAGGAGTGATCACAGATCCTGCATGTCATCGTCAGGATTATAGGTAACCAGAAAGGGGCACATGTATCCCGGGAAAACATATGGGTACCCATAAAGTGATGGGGGGATAGCAGTTTTATTCAACTTCTCAGAATATAAATGTTCTCTGTGGTTCTGCGGTTCCTATGCGATGAAAAGCTGATTCATGTTCTATAGGTCTCATTGCATAGTGGTAGTTTATGAGGCTGCCATAGATGGTAAAGAAGGATGGTAGGAAATTGGTTCTAAAGTCAGTGATTAGTCATTTTTAAAATTGCCCTTTGTATTTGTTATGAATCTATGTCATAAGCTACAGATATTTTCCAAATATAGTACTTCCTTACTGTGGCTGCAACATACCACAAAGTTACGTCTTTAAACACTTTCAATTTATTTTTTTATAGTGTCAGGTCATAAGTCCAAGTGGGTTTTACTTGGCTATAATCAATTTTCATCATGACTACAAATTTCTTCTCGTTCTCTTGAGGAGAATACATTCTTCTTTACCTTTTTCATCCTCAAAAAGCTATTGAGCATTCCTGAGCCCCTCTCATCCAATAAACAGTGTTCTCTTAATCAGTCAGTCAATCAATCAATCAATCAATCAATCAATATCCTGTCCTTCATTCCCCCTCTCTTCTCTGCTTCCACCATTATATTCTCTCCCTTTGGAATCTAGTGTTCTTCTAAATTTATTCATTACCTTATAAGAACTCTTGTTACTACATTGGAGCCGCTGGGATTATCCTGAATAATCTCCCCATCTGAGCATCAATACCATGAACCGACTGTACACTGATTTGCCAGGTAAGGTGAACCCATGCAGATTATCTGATATAGGGTTAGGCATGTTGCTGAAGGGGATGTATTGTTCTACTTCTTGTATACATCATAGAATGTGGTATTGGTTTGACCTTTTGCTGTGGGAGCTTCTTGTAGATTGAGGAACAAATGTATATTCTTCCCTGAGAGGTCACTAACAGCCACCTGATAAGTAGTTCACCTCACGTCTTACTTGATAAGTCAATGAGTTGAAGTGGATTTTCTTAGAGGAGCCTGAGAAACTTACGGACATAGATATCACTGAAAAAAATTCTCCAGTTTTCCTCACAGCTGTTAACTGCCTATAGATCTTGGAGATAGTCAAGTTTCCTGAACAACAATTCTCAACTATCCTTATTCTTTTCTAAACCATAAAAGTGGGACGGCCTTATGTGACCCTCTCCTTACACTCTTTAGTTTCCATAAACACCTTGAGACAGGGCCTCATGAGCGCCTTCCCACCTCTGTGACAGGAAGTTAATAGAACTGTTTTGTATACTTCTTCCTCAGATAATCGTAACTATCAATGCTGTTGACAGTCTGAGGGATAACGGCCATGTCACACTTGTAGGAGAGCACTGCACGATAGTCCGGTGATTACCTGGTTTTCATGGTGGGTTTAATGCATCCAAGGGAGTTCAGTGTGTGCGCGCTCAGATAAGTGGGAGGTGCATGTAGACACTTCCTGCAGTAACCATCAGAGATGAAATACTAAAAGACTGTTAAGAATAAGTATTTATGCATAAATAGTTATGCTTGTTTAAAACTCTGCTTAAGAAAAATATTTTTGCATAAGGGTCAGCACAGAAAACATTAAATGTTAATGGCTCTGATTTCATTGTAGGCAAAGTGAAAATAGTTTCATCTCATTTTACAAGAAGAGGACTATGCACTCTGCCAAGCAATATTGTTTAGAAGAACACCACTGAGAACTTTGGCCCAGCTTTCCCCCTCTTATAATGCTACCATGGGGAGATGTTGAAAATAACTATTTGACGAGAAGTAACAATTGCTTACTTTAAGTTTTTATTTTTATACAACGCCTCACTATGTAGCTTTGACTGGCCTGTCATATACTATGTCAACCGGTCATGCCTGGAGCTCACACAGATTCTCTTCCTCTGCTTCTTGAATGCTGGGATTAAGACATGCATCACCAGGCCCTGCCTACATTTTGTCCTTAAATGAAGTAGATCTTCCTCTGTTTAAGCGAGATTTCAGATTTCACTGGTCACATGTTGTCACCAGCAGAAAGTTTTGTCGAAATGAACTTGCTCCTGGAGACTTTCACAGGGCATTACTAGCCATCAAAATCTTGGCCAGATGTGGGATTACGGAGATGTTTAATTAATGAGAGTTTTTTTTTTTATTAAAAAATTCCATCTCCTCCCCTCCTCCTTCCCCTTCCCTCCCCTCCCTTCTACCCATACCCCCCACTCCCTCCCTCTCCAGGCCAAAGAGCCATCAGGGTTCCCTTCACTATGTTAAGTCCAAGGTCCTCCCAACTCCCCCTAAGTCCAGGAAGGTGAGCAACCAAACTGACAAGGCTCATATTGAGCCTGTCCATGCTGTAGAGTCCAAGCCCATCGCCGTTGTCCTTGGTTTCTCAGTCCTCCTCCACCGTCAGCCACATGCAGAGAGTCCGGTTTGGTCGCCTGTTCCATCAGTCCCATTCCAACTGGACTTGGTGATCTCCCGTTAGTTCTGTCCCACCGTCTCAATGGGTGAACACACCCCTCATGATACTGACTTCCTTGCTCATGACCTCCATCCTTTTGCTCCCCATCAGGACCTTGGGAGCTCAGTCCGGTGCTCCAATGTGCGGCTTTGTCATTTTCTCCATCCATCACCAGGTGAAGGTTCTATGGTGATATGCAAGATATTCATGAGTATGGCAATATAATCTGGACATTTCTGGCTCCCTCTCCTCAGCTGCCCAAGTAACTAGCTGGGGGCATCTTCCTGGACACCTGGGAACCCCTCTAGAGTCAAGTCTCTGCCAACCCTAGAATGGCTCCCTTAATTAAGATATATAATTCTTTGTTCACACATCTACCCTTCCTATATCCAAACCATCCTATTCCCCCAAGCTCTCCCCATCCTCCACTTCACACTTTTCTCTCCCCATCCCCCCATCCCACCCCACCCCCAAGTTCCCATTTTTGCCTGGCAATCTTGTCTACTTCCAATATCCAGGAGGATAACTATATGTTTTTCTTTGGAGTCACCTTCTTATTTAGCTTCTCTAAATTATAGAATTATAGGCTAGATGTCCTTTATTTATGGCTAGAAACCAATTATGAGTGAGTACAGCTACAGGAAGGTGGCACCATGAGCAGAGAACCTGAGTTCAAGTTCTCAGCTTGTCTGTTTGCTGCTTGAAGGCACTACAGAAATAATTGGAATATGAAACCCGTGGTTTTTCCTTTCTCTTTTCTTTGATGATTATTTTTGCCATCTGCAAAGTACCATTCCAGAAATCTTACCGTGTAAGTTTTTTTATATAAGAATTCAGTGATTTTATACAGTAAATGCTTAAAATAGTTCTTGGCACACAAACAATACTCATTAGATGTTCAAACAAATAGGAAATCAGCCCAAGTTTGTTAACAATGTGCATAGCGATGCTTGTGAGATATCATTTGGACTATCTTGAACCGACAAGAGTTCACTGTTCTGCTCTTTCCTTGACAAAACTCTTTTCAGTGCATGGTCAAACTCTCTTCCATGTTTCTGACAACTCATGCTTTTATTGAGTGGCCTTTGTGAAAGCTGTCCTAATGTCTACTCCTAGTTGCCAAGGGAAATTGAGTCTTCAAATGTACGGTACTGTTGAATGCAGGAAGATTTACATGTGGGAAATGAGCTTCTCCCACCAAGCACTGTTGGGGGCCTGTTTAAGCTTCAGACAGCCACATCTCCCATTTCCACTGTCACATTCAATGCACACTGTTTAAATGAACAGGACTCAGTGGATGAGATTAAATAAGCTTCATTAGTAGCAAAGAGTCCCAGTTCTATCACCACGTAAAACATGTTCTTGGTGCGAATCTATTTATGTGGGGATTTTATTTTAGTACACCGTTGGAAAGTCCTTTCCCCCCCCCCTCTGCATATTTACTTCTGAAAAACAAAGCAAAGCAGTTCAGCCTATTTTTATTTCTTTGGAATGACAGACCACAAGGATACAAAAATGAGCAGAATTTCCTCAAAGCAACTCAAAAATCTCTCTGAAGTTAACTGCAAGAGAGCAGAAGTTTTGAATAGAATTGATAATTTTAGAAACTATAGAAGCCCCAAATAAGAGAGCGTCATGGAACTTCCTGGTTGTGTGGCTGATTTATTTTGTAGTCAATCTGTTGATTTGCTGAGCAGTGGTGCCAGTAACCATTAAGCATTAATTCTGAGATGTGGATTTCCAAATACTGAAAAAAATTCTGGAGATTCAAATTTCAATGTTGCAAAATAGAGTGAGGAAGGAAACTTTTCAATAGATGCTTAGTCACGATGACTTGAAGATATGTAAATGGAATGGTGCCAATCTTTTTTTCTAGATATCTCTCTAGCATATTAGGTTTACTGAAACATGCCAGGATTTCCAAAGTTGATTTAGCATTCAGGTATATTTAAAGATCAATTAGTATTCACTTTCAATCTTCCTCCCACGTTGTTCACCAAAACATGATTTTAAAGTACTAAAGTTGTATTCCTCTCACCTTCAGAAACTTTGACGAGCAAAAGGTATGAGTGGATGTCTCCAAGGCAACTATCTATATGAGTATAGGGATTTGGGAGCAGCTTTTACAGAGAACTAGTATGTAAGCCAATATTACTTTAAAGTTGCTCTGTTTTGGAAGGGAGGTTATGATGGCATAGCAAAGACCAGAGTAATATAATAATAGACACTTCCATCAAATTCCTCTCTTATAGATTCCTTTATTATATATCTATTATATAAAATTCTAAGTACTGTATAGACATTAACTATTTAATGACCTTCACAGCTCTTTGTGGCTAATTTTACTGTTACTGATCTTATGAAAGAATTGTGCCAATTTGTCCATCCAAGACTCTCTCTAATTCAAACTGAACTTTACATTTGGCAAATGTGCACTTAAACACCAGTCTTGGAGTGTAGGGAGAAAAAAAATACTTCCTCTGGGTCATGTTTTTACCTTTATTATTTTATAGTCATTTTGTATAATTAAATGGATAATTTTGATGCTGTCATAAATTTTAAAAAAGGCTCTAGTCCTATTTGCAAATACAATGACATTTTTCAAGCACTGTTATTCTAAGGATATTCTTTGCACACAAACCTCACTTTCTATACATAACAATCCTATTAGGCCCTTTCTAAACATGGTGATTTTGCATCCTGGGTTGTCTGTTTTCTTTAAATCACAAGTACCCTACTTTCATATGATGGTCAGTTAGATAGTTTGATGATAACAGTGAATTCACAGAAAACTGTCTAGTGAAAGTTTGAATTCTAGCATCTATGGTTTAAAATAATAATGTGTTTTTTAAACATCAAAAACCTTAACTGAAGTTCCTTTCTAGGTTAAATACAATTTACATTTTCTAGTTTATAGTTGAGTTCAAATCCTTTAAGTAGTGACATTCAACTTGGTCAAACATATTTTCCACATCATTTGTTATGCTTAGTTTACCTGCCTGGGTTAGGTTTTCTTGAGAATATGAAATGAGTACCAAATATTTTCTTTTGGAGATGAAATGAAATTCATTATGCACTAGATCACATTTTTTTTATTTTCTCATGTTTGCACAGTTAATTTATTTAAATTTATATTTTTATAGTTCAAAGGATGAGTTTGGGGAGGTATGTAGTTTATTGGGAGGATAGGGGGAAGAAAAATAGAGGAGGAGAGAGAAGGTAGGGGAAGAGAGAGACAGAGATCTACCTCTTTAGAAGAGAGAAAGAAACTGGGAGTGAACAGAGCTTGTTTCTTAAAGGTACAGGATATAATGGATGAGTTTTGTGGCCATAATTATTCTGGACCAATAAATTCATAAATTTTAAATTATTATTCTTACACTCACTGTATAGTTAAAATATTTGACTTGGTATAATTATTGTTATATTGAAGTATATATGAAAGTTTTAATTTTATTCTTGAGTTAAATAAAATAACACTAAAATGAATAATAAAATAGGAATCAGATTAGATCAGTAGACTAAATCCATACATACTATACTCTTGGAGGAAAACTATTTTCAAATCACATAAGACTCATGGAAACCTAGTGCACTGGAATGTCTCTGGAATCTCTGAGGATGATCCTGGCGACGTAATGGGGGATACAGAGCCTTAACTGGCAACCTCCTCTAAACAAGCAAGGCTTCCTTCCAGTGGTGGGACTGGGACATGAACCCAGCCACAAAACCTTCAACCTACAATTTGTCCTGCCTGCAAGATGTTCTGGGATCAAAGTGGTACCGAACTTGTGGGAGTGGTTAAGCAATTACTGGTCCAGCTTGAGGCCCATGCTGTAAGAGGGAACCCATGCCTGACACTACCAGCATGCCCAGAAACCAGAGACTGGATAACCTGGGATACAGTCAAATGCAACTGGAGAAAAAGAGTCGATGAAATGATTTCTAGTGATATTCTGCTATACTCAAAAACCAGAGACTAACATAATTGTCATCAGAGAGACTTAATCCAGCAACTGATGGGAGCAGATGTAGAGACCTACAGCCAAACACTTGATGAAGCTCAGGGAACTCCATGGAAGTGGGGAGAGGAAGGAGCCAGAGGGGTTGAGGATACAACAAGAACATGGCCCACAGAATCAACTTAGCAGGGCTCATAGGGGTCACAGAGACTGAAGTGATAAACAGGAAGCCTTTCTGGGTCTGAGCTAGGTTCTCTACATATATGTTATGGTTGTATAGCTTGGTATTCTTCTGGGGATCCTAACAGTGGGAGTAGGGGTGTCTCTGACTCTTTTACCTGCTCTTGAAACCATTTTCCCTCCTACTTCATTGCCTTGTTCAGCACTGAAATGAGGGTTGTGCCTAGGCTTAGTGTTACTTGTTGAACCATGTTCAGTTGATACCCTTGTGAGGCCGGCTCTTTCCTAAAGGGAAATGGAGGAGCGGATCTTGGGGATAGGGGAGGTGGAGGAAAAGATATTGGGATGAGAAAAGTGAGGGGAAACTTCTTTAAGGAAGTTATATATGAGAGAAGAGTAAATTGAAAAATTAAAAAAGACTTGACACACACACACACACACATATATATATACATATATATATGTATATATATATATATATCTGCACACATTTTCCAACTGCTGTTGAATTAAAGAAATCCTAGTCATTAGATGCTACAAATTGATTTCTTAAGCACTATTTTTAATGCTATTGTTACTGAATACAACTTTTCAAAATTGCCAATCCCTTTGATAGTTTTCTTTGTTAAAAACAAAAATATTTGATTAATATAAAACTAATCTTTCTCCTCTCTCTCTCTCTCTCACACACACACACATACACACAAATACACACTTTTAAATAAGTTTCTATGTAAGAACAGTGATGACTTTGAAGCTCTCTGCAAATTATCTGAATAATACTGGCCAAAATTTGTGCAGTTTTTCATGCTAAAAGGATTACAAAGTTTGAGCCTAGTTTGGGACTCATGGTTTGCAGTCTTACTGTAACCAATTTCTAATCTTTGGCTTTTTTCCTGATTATGCTATTAGTTTAGAGCAGATGCTTCATCTTACTTACCCTGTCTTTTCTGAGTCTGGTTGTAATCCACACTACAAGTCTACTACAGTACGTACTGGGTGAGTTGATGAATAGTTGATTGAAGGGAGCTAATGTCCGTTCATCCCACTAACACACATGGTCTCTTCTCAGAAGGTCAGAACACTCTGAAGTTGGAGTTACTTGTGGCCTTAACTGGCTGAAACAAAGGAATACATAAGCAAAGGAGAAAGAACTTTCCTGCTGGTGATAAGATGGTGGGAGTAGACGATGAGCACACAGATGTGTTGGGGCAGCTGGCCTAATCCCTGCGTTCAGGGGCGTGGCTGCCCCAGGGCAGAGGGGTACTTTATAAAGAACCGGGTGGGAGAGAGACGCCCTGTTTTTTACTGCGTCACCCTCTGCTTCGCTGGAGCCTTGGCTTTGTAAGTGTCCCTCTTTCTCCTTTTATTAAAACTGATTTATTCCAAAAGGACTATTTTTGGTTATTTCAAATCTCTCGCATCACAGATGGGATTTCAAATAGACACCGGGTAAAAAAGGCTTGGTTTGTGCAGAGTTGGGTGGGAAGATCCCTTGTGATGCTTCCATGTTTGGGAAGAGTATCTGGGAATGAAGGTAGGTTTGTAGGTGAGCTGGGAGATCTTTGAAACTAGGTTGTCATGAACCTGAAGGCCAAGTAGGTGGGGCACAGGAGGCCAGTGAAAGTCAAGCTGGAGATGAACTGAAGAACATCCTGAAGATGTTAGGAGGTTTCACTGTGGAAAGCTCATCAGGTCCTCCTGAAGAGTTCTAACAGGAGATCTGCACAGTTACGAGTCCTTAATGAGAGCTTTAGCTTTGATGATGTGGGTGTCAGTGAATCATTTTCAAAGAAAGTTTTCCCTTCAAAACATGAGAATAAAAAGTTTGAAGGAGGCTTTTCTTGGGGGAAAACCATTCTCTCAACAAGTCCTATGGTAAATGGTGCTTGCCTTTGTGAACTAAGCCTATTAATCTAATAAACAAATAAAAGTCCTTGCTTAGGCCCTCATCAAATTTTTGCTCTTAGCTCTAGCTGCTCTCTCACAATATTGACTTTCCTTTCAAATGCAAGTTAATTTCCTTTTCCATGCAAGTAAGAATGTCTTCTGTATAGACCTCCTATACAGAAAAATGTCTTTTAGGAATACCTATTGGTTTAAATTAATAAAAAATAATAGCAACTCCTTAAGCCTCTTTTAATCAACAATTATTATAATATTCCCTCTTATGTGCTGTGCTGCCAACCATTCTCTGAGAGATCGATTCATGGATTCATGATAACTCACGATTCTTCTAGTGACTAGGGTATAGATGGTAAAGGGGGTCTGTTGTGGTGGATAAACATTACTACATCACCCGGGGCTTCTTCCAGATTTTTCCAAGTTAATACTTCATGATGTATCATGACAATGCATATCCTACAGGAAGCAAGAAAACATAAATAAGATCACAGAGTGAGCGGTTGCTATTCATGTGAGAATGGCAGATTGGAAAACTCCAGCACCTTAATTGTTTATACGCAAATAAATTCTGTTAACTACAAATGATTCTTATCTGTTTCTTTAAACAAGCACAACAGGACTTTTCCTTGAAGACTGTTTCTCATATTTAAAGCTGTTCTTTGTAGGGAATGCTAAATGAGTCACACCAATGAGCAAAACAAAGCAGAATGGTTCTCACATACTTTGTGACTACCACATGGGAAAAAGGAAGACAACATTTTTCCGTAGTGAAATTAATTCATTTCTTCAATTGTCATCTGACAATTCTGTGTGTTCATATCTAGCTAACTCAGATCTATGGATATACCAAGGAGTACATTGTAAAATATTTTAGAGAATATATCTATACATGACAATTCTCTGTTAGTAGATGTCTAGGAACTGACTCAGTTTAAAAGCTCACAGGCAATTTCCCAATCAGTTCTAATGACCTTCAGTCTAAAAGGGAGAAATAGCAAGTGGGAGTGGGTATTTTCTTTTCTCTCTTCCTTTCTTTCTTTCTTTCTTTCTTTCTTTCTTTCTTTCTTTTTTTTTCTTTTTTCTTTTGTTTTTCTTGATCTTTTGGTTGTATTTATAGCCAAGTCTACTTATGAGTAAACACAACCCAGAACCATGAAAAAAAAAAAAAAAAAAAAAAAAAAAGCTCACAGGTATAGAGAAACAAGCATGCATTGCTAGTGCCAGTTGTGTTCTCAGAATCTTTCCTTGGCTTATTTTATTGAAATATGTACAGATTGTTTTTTTGTTGTTGCTGTTTTTTTTTTTGTTTGTTTGTTTTTGTTTTTTGAGAGAGGGTTTCTCTGTGGCTTTGGAGCCTGTCCTGGAACTAGCTCTTGTAGACCAGGCTGGCCTCGAACTCACAGAGATCCGCCTGCCTCTGCCTCCCGAGTGCTGGGATTAAAGGCGTGTACCACCGCCGCCCGGCTAAATGGCTGATTGTGAACAACCAACTGAATAAAAGGCTGGGTGTTAGCAATCAACTGAAAGAACTCACTACCTTCGGACCAGCCCAGATTGTTTTTTCATTTAAATTCCAGGTTGATGAATTACTTTATAGAAATATGCAGAAGTCAAATAATCTTATACTACTTAAATATATTGGAAAAAAAATCTTATTACTGTGTGGAATTGTTCTTTCTTATTGTTACAACGTTTAAAACGGGATTTAGTCTCCGGGTGGTGTTGAAACACGCCTTTAATCTTTTAACTTGGGATTAAGTTAAAATCTGCTTGCAGAGGCAGGCAGATGTTCATGAGTTTGATGCCAGCCTGGTCTACTACAGCTAGTTCCAGGACAGGCTCCAAAGCTATAGAGAAACCATGTCTCAAAATCCGAAAAAGCAAGCAAACAAACAAAGAAATAACATCAACAACAAAAACAAAAACTAAAACCAAACCAAACCAAACAAACAAAAAAGGGATTTAGTTATGCTTGAATGCTTGAATGACCTTATTGCTTTTGAATATTATGTTTGGGAACTCTCACTTAAACTGTAGCTGGGAAGTGAGAGAGGATGGACCTATAATTCCTTTAGGGAAGCAAGGGGAGCATTCTGTCAGGTGAGTCAGGACTCCTCTTAGTTCCCATCTGTTAGTATGCATTACCTCACAACACTGCCAAGCTTAGATCACAGTTTTAACATTCTAGATCCAAGTTAAAGTTTGACAGAATTTCCTTGGAAATGATGTCAGGTATAAGCAGTTTGCTAAGGAAGTATTTTTTTTAAAAAAGAATATTACATTGGTTTATTTATTTTTAAAATACTATCTTTTCTCATTTTACATTCCTCCTATCCCAGTCTCACTCTCTTCTCTCCTCCAACTCCCCCCACCTTTCTCCCACTCCATCTCTATCGACTCCCGAGCTTGGTAATGGCTTCCCATGGGAAGTCAACAAAGTCTGACAATCACTTTTAAGCAGGATTAAGGCCCTCTCCTCTATATTTAGACTAAGCAAGGGATCCCTCCAAAAAGAATGGGCTCCCAAAAGCCAGTTCAATCACTCAGGATAAATCCAGGTTCCACTGCCATTGGCTGCAAAGACTGTCCCCCCCCACATCTGTCACTCACATTCAGAAGGCTTTAATTTGGTCATATGCAGGTTCCCCACGTTTGTCCAGAGTGAGCTCACTTAGGACAACTCTTTATAGGGGTCTCCCATCATGGTCTTTTTCTTTTCCTTTTGAATAAGAAAAAGAATTTAACACTAAAGCAAAGTTCCAAATTGAAACTTGAATTTCTCTATGTGAAACATTTCCTAAGATAATACTGATCTTGTTAGATATGTCATGTGACTAAATCCAAAAAATCCCCAATCATCTACAGATTCTAAGGCAGCCATTGTAATTCTCTTAATTCTAAATGCTTATTTATTTAAATAATGTAAACGATCTCTAATGCTATATACCATAGGGAAGAAAATGAATTGCTCAAAAAGAAAATTCAAGTATAGAACCCATCACTATAGAAAAAGTAACTAAATGTTTTTCCAATATTTTCTCTCCTCTTCATTTATGATAGCAGTTTGATCTTGTTCAATGACAAACCACCTAAAAATTAAGTTTTGTGAGGCTGGAGAGATGGCTTAGGAGCTAGGAGCACCTGTTGCTTTCCAAGTGGACCCAGGTTTGAGTTTCTGAACTCATATGGAAGTTCATAGTATTCTGTACCTCCAGTTTCAGGGAATTTGACATTCTGATCTGGTCTACATGGTGAACAGGCATTCATGTGGTGCCAAGATACCCATGCAGACAACTCTCATATATACTTAAAACAAATATACATACATACATACATACATGCATGCATATAATTAAAAATATAAAGAATTAATTCATCATCCTGTGTGATGGGAATGCCAGGGATCTTCATGCCATGTTGTTTTCAAGCACAGGATATTAGCTGACATGGAAAGATGATATTGGGATGAAGACATACCCTCTCTTTCCATCCTTTAAAGGTATATACATCTTAAACCGTAACTGTAAGACTGTGTTGAGGCTGGAAAAACAAAACTGAAAATATCAAAATGCAAAGATATTTAATCCCAATCAAACAATTTGTCTGTAGACTATTAGTTAGAAGAGAAGCATGGTTCTCTCTGAAAAAAAAAAAATAAAAGCTAAACTGTATCATTTTTCGATTACCTCTGTAAGCATGCATTTTACACAAGAAATTATTGTAACTATTTTCCAAGTTGAAGCTCTGAAGGATAGGTTATTTTATATCCTAAATCATAGTACATAAAGCTGAGCATGCAATTACACTCCTATGTGATAATCATGATAATAATGCATATCAGTCCCACAAGCACTTGCTGCAATGGTCATAGGAGATATATCTTGTACTGTCCAGTATGACAGCCACTAGCCCATGAAATGTGGTTTATGTGACTAAGGAACTGGAGTTCTAACTTTAAGTAATTTAGATGTCACTATGTCACATGGCTTACAACTATAATGTTGGACTGCAGAATTGGAAGCAAAGGAAAACATGGGACTCGGATATTAGATTGCCTTGTGCAGCATCAACAACACAATTTTGAGCCTCTTTTCTATCACTGGTACTGCATTTACCTTCTTCTGGCTCTCTTCCACACTTACTATCCCTTGAGAATCAGTACCATCTATCTATCTATCTGTCTATCGATCTGTCTTCCTATCTATGTGTCTATCTATCTATCTATCTATCTATCTATCTATCTATCTATCTATCTATCTATCTATCATTTATCTATCATCTATCTATCTATCATCTATCTATCTATCATCTATCTATCATCTATCTATCATCTATCTATCTTCCTATCTATCTATCTATCTCTATCTATCTATCTATCTATCTATCTATCTATCTATCTATCTATCTATCATCTATCTATCTATCTGTTTTACCTGTCATCTATCAATTATCTAGAAATAGGTATATAGAGCCATGTCATATAGCTATCAATATCAAGAAATACAGATGTATATTAATAATAAAATCTCTTCAAAGTCAGTAGGTACATAAAAGGAGTACTTTAAAAAGAGGAGCCTATATATAATTAATGTTAGATAGTATGATAGTCACCTAATGATTTTTGAAAACCTTTTCATAAGCCAAGTAAAATTTTTTCTGAAAAGCAAATATCCCTTGACATGCAGACTTCAAACCCAGCATTTCTTCTGATTTCTTTCTCCTCACTATGTAGTGCTCACATGAAGAACTTTGTTTCAGAGAATTAATGAGGTTTACCTAGTCTTTAATTAAAATGCTGGTGTGATCCTACTGACTGCTCTGAGGAGCTGGGTGACTTTTGCATACTCATGGGAATAAAGGGTTGGTCTCTTTGGAAGGGCATTTGACAAAAATGCCCTATGACTCTCCAAGTTTAGTTTTCACTTGCTGCTCAGGGTCTAGGCAGGAAACAGATGGTACACTTAGCTAGAATTTTGATGAGATCTTAGCAAAGGGACTATTTAAAGGGAATCAACAAGGAATGTTGAAACAAACAAAGATTAGAAACAGCTGGAAACCATTACAAGGCTGAAATGGAGAGGAAGAATCTATGTTACTCATCATTACCAAAAAACCTGGAGTAGACTGGACAGATGATAGCGGCTTCTAGAACACCAAAACAAGAAGGCGGTGGATGAAGAGGAAGCAGTCTCGTCTCCTGCCTTACCTCCTACTGGCTCCTTCTTCTATGGCCTGAATCTACTGAATCAGAGTGCAGGAGACCTAGGGTGAGTGGAAGGGAGGAGGGATAAGAAGGTCACTGAAGACATGAAGCAGGACTTGATCCTACAGAGTGCAGGAACGCAACAGCAAACAGAGGGTAAACTGGCATAATTCATTTTCAGTCCAGCTCTCTAAATTGAAACACTTCACTAAAGAATTTTATAATTCAAAATGGGATGCCTTATGTTAGGGGAGATGCAGATGTGCTGTTTTAGTTTTCCCAATACTAAATAATAATGTTTTTATTATTTTTTTATCTTGGGTATTTGCTTAACTTTTTATATAATCGTATTTTCTAGTTTGCTAGGACTCATGAAAATGTTTTCACTTCCTACCTAAAGTCTATATAAAAGTGGTTCTCAACCTTCCTAATGCTGTGACCCTTTAATAAGGTTCTTATGTTGAGGTTATCTCCAACCATAAAATTATTTTTGCTACTACTTCATAACTGTAATTTTGCTAAAAATGATCCAAAAAAACTACATTAAGTCAGAGTTGGCTTTGAGTTTTCCAAGGTTTCATACATTATATTTCAATATGTCAATTTCTAATGTCTCTTTCAGCATGTTTCTTTAATCATATAAATGTAACAGGATGGCCAAGATCCTTTGTTTTTGTGACTCCTCAAGACATGGTCAAGCTCTTTCCAAGGGAATAATCCTTGGATACCCTTCCCAATTCGAGAGTTAAGAGTCTCCTTATAATTGTAATTAACCTGGCTTCTCTCAGATACTTCTCACTTGCATTGTGCTACTCAACATATGCCTAATCTCAGCAATAAAAAAAGCCAGCTCATACATTAACCATGCTTCTTAGTGAACTTAGTTGTTGATCGAATTATGAGTGGCAACAACAGGAAGAGAAATGTAGGGTATTACCCACACATGACTACACACCTGTGAACTATTAGTGAGGTACACATAACTGGTTATACTTGATGGTGAATAAAATATCAAGATGGGAGTCCTATGTTGAGACTAGGTGTTCCATTAATTTCAGATGACGGAAATGACTTTGTTTTGCATTTTAAGGAGTCTGTTCAGAACAGGGAAATATGGAAATGTGCTAAGCTGTGGCTCCCATGCTCTCCATTGAGAATTTGTTTTGAATGAGTTGTATTGAAAGGCCATAATTTGCAGTTTGAGACAATAAAAACATTAGAATAAACCATCAAGAGAGTGGGGACAGGAAACAATATATTTTTGATTTTTCCTCCTATAACCTCAAGATTTTGTTTATTTTTCACTTTATGGAGTTAAGAAATATATTCAAACACAAACACATACATATATGCCTATCAACCTCATATAACAACTAGTTAATATTATTTATGTTGGAGTAGCTATTGAAGCTTATCTTCTTAAAAAATACTTTCACAGCATCTCAAAAATTTTATTGTGGCATATAAAAATGTGATGGATCAACAATATGACTTTAGGCCAAGTTGAACAGTAGAATCTATAGTCTAAAAAGTATTAAAAATTAATGCATCTCAGTTGGGAGTACTTGCCTCATAAGAGGGTAACCGTGGACTTGATCCCTAGTACCTCATAAAGTGGGCATGGTGGCACATGCCTATAACTCAGTATTCTTGAGGTGGAACAGCAAGAGGATCAGAAGTTCAGGATGTCCTCAGCTATTTGAATTCAAGGTCAGCCTGAATTTCAGTAATTTACTACATCAACTTGCTAGCATAATGGAAATTACTTCAATAGTTTTGTATATTTTTAATAGCCAGCATAAAAGCTAAAGCAAAATTTGTTGATGCACCTATCTTGATGATATGATGTGGAATATAACCTTTCTGTATAAAGACTTTAGTTGATTTTATGAACATTGATACTATCTTTCTTGGGCATCCAAGTTCTTGTATACACTTTATTTTAGACTTTAGGTATTTGTGTCATATTTTAATTTTGAACTATTGTTGAATGAAAAGGAATTATAATTATAAAGGCTAGATAATTGGTGATATTTAAGGCACAGAGTGATGATAATGATTTAATAACTTTTTCTATTTTGTGTAGTAACTATTTAAAATTATTATTGATCATATATATATATATATAGTTTCACTATTCAGCAGACAAATTGTGGTAAGTATGTATACAAAATGGGAGTTTTGGATTGAAATGAAATTATGATGATAATAATGTCCCATTAAAATTTATGAAATTTGTCCCCATTTTTGACTTTTTGCCAAGTGACATGATTTTTTTTCAAAGCTAATAATGTTAATCTAGGGAAGTTAATAGTACTGTGTGAATGTGAACTTATCTCTTACCTTTTTTTGTGTACAATTCTTTTGCCATTTAGCTTAGTATTAGATATAGGTTATGCTTTGGTATCCTGTCTTGTTCCCTTTTCTAACTTAGTATTTGCATATCCATTAAATTTGTGATCACTCTTATCTTCAGATCAGAGTGAGTGTTGCTTTTGTTGAACTGAATTTACATAAAACAGAGCAAAAAATAAAAGAGCTGATGGAGGATAATTTTCAGTCTAAATAGTTCAGCACATTTCTGGACTTCAAAGCACATAATACTGCAAATAATATTCCATAAAGGGCTTATCAGGTCAGCACATCACCATGCTAACATAATTGAAATTCCTACAAAAGCGTTACATATCTGGCAGCTGGTGTCAAAGCTAAAGCAGAGTCCTTTCATGTGCCTGTGTTGACCATCGCTTTCTGCACGTTGGAACCACTTAAATGATATTGGGAAACTCTGCAACATATCCGTCTACTAACAGCATGGTTTCAGTTCTGTTGGTCTAGAGAATAGCGTATTTTCCGTGTGATCACCATCAGCACTGGCTTTCTAGCAACGGTTTGTTTACATACGTGACTGCCTACCGGAAGAATAATAGAGCTCTGGAAAAGGGAATTGCTTTATGTCATGAAAAATGTGTGATGCCTATCCAGCCCACTGCTGAGTGGGTATAGGAATACCAGTGGCTGCCCATGTGATCTGAACCCCAACAGTTGGGCTGTTCTGAAGCTTGCAGGGCTACTGTATGGGGCACACACTGCTTGTGTTTTCTTTTGATCTTGTCACATGTTGTTAGAAGAGTTCTCTCCTCTTAGTCTTGCTAATGATCCTGTTAGGTGCTTTCTAAATCTGTTTTTATTTCACCACCTCTACTTGATTTCTTGTCATTTTCCTCTGATTAAATTGCAGAATTACACTGTTGAGGCTGTCACTTCTTTTTCCCCTTAGGGTGACACCAAAGGACTACTCATTTTCTCCCTCCGTCATAAATTCCTTCACAAAGCAATGGCTGTGTACATACTTCCAGTCACTTAAGACCTGGAATAATGCATTTCTCAGCTTGAATTGCAGGCTGTTCACATTCCCGAAACAATGACAATTACTTGTCATTTTTGGTTGCTTGGCTTATAGCTATCAGAGCATCTAGAAATCTGAGAACCTTTTAGTGCTTACTTTGGGGTGATTGCTTATAAGATATCAAAACTGAAGTTCTGCGGTCTAATAACAGAAGCATACAATGACTCTGGTCTTTTCTCCCACACCTCTTTTTTTTTTTTTTAAATTTCATTTTCTCTTGAAGGAAATGAGTTAGGGAAAGAGGATTAATGGAGAGAGAATGTTTCTGTTCACCCATATTTCTTTTTTTTTTCTACCAGAACCAAATCAATTGAGGTTTTCTTTCATTATCTTATAGTTAGGTCATTATCAAATTATTAATCAAAAATACCTTAAAAGAGCAATTGCTATCATTTATACTTTATATTTCAAGAGTATTAGAGTATATCTCAAGACCGTTGGAATTTATTATTTTAAGTTCCTTTGTTTCTGAATTTTTGTCCCTAGCAAAACAAAACAAACTGTTCTTCCCACATTTATGTCCATAGATCTAATTTGTAGTTTACTAATATAGTACATAAGCATGCAAGCAGAATGGTAGTATCGGTATCCCAATGTAGTCAAATGTCAAAGTCACTTACAAATTTCCTATATTTTTGAACACAACATTAAGTCCATGTGATATATTATTTTACACTTAAAAATACATACTGGATTTTTAGACGCAGAGGTTTTTTATGTATTTAAGTAAAATATATAGTTTCTAGAACATTTATGTCTCTTCCTCATTTTTCTCCTTTTCGTGTCTTATCCTCAGTTAAACATTAAAATTATAGTAGTTTTCTGGACATCAGTGCAAGTCATTATGTATTGAAGTGTCTGTAGAGGATGCCCTGGAGGGGCAGGAGAAAGGAAAAGTGCTTGAATATATTCCACAGTAAGCTAAAAAGATCCCCTAGGCTCCTTATTACGAAGGCAAATGCTCAGATTTGGTGGTTGGGAGTGCAGAAGAGAGTGGTTGGAAGGAACATGGAGAAAGCTCGGGTCTCAAGCTCAGGGCCTGAGTGGAGCTCTGGGAAGTAGGGTGTACGTCAAGCTGTACCAGATACATGGCAAAGCTGAATTTGAGGATTGAAATACATGGTTTCACAGATCCCATAAGTATATACACAGAGGACAGGAACCTCCACACCTGAAAGGTTTGCAAAGGCTGCTATTACAGTGTCTTGGAGAATAATAGGACAGGGTGCTGACTCACAAGGAGAGATGCCTCATCTCCTTGTTTGTAGAGAACAAAATGATATATTGTGTGAGACCTTATCTTAAATTTAGAAGGCTAATGTTTTCACACTACACATTAGACCTTTTTCTTGCTTTGAATACTGACCTTCACCAGTTTATTTTTCCAAATTAATCAGTTAATGAGTCTGTGAACATTTCCCAAATCTCTTCTGTCATTTTCTCATATAAAATCTGCTATAATGACTTCTATTTCCATATTTTCTTCACTTTTCCTTATCAAATAATCACCTCTTTTATTAGCATTAATAGATAGGATAAAATAAAGTCTTGCTCTATAGAATGGCACTGGATGAAGGAGATTGCTGAATCACTTGTTAGTTAGTTTCTCATCTAATTGGGTACCAATTGAAATGAGGCTTCCTCCAGTTCCTAGAGGATGCATTTTAGTCCATATGGTGCCTTGGCATCTCTTTCCTTATCCATTACCTGCTGTGAAAGGGACCTTTTCTACATTCTATCACATACATGAATTTAGCGACTGGAGCATACCAAAATAACACCTGTTTGTCACGTTGGATTCTGTATTTCATAAGCATGTGTTTGATTCTGAATCACCATTGATTTTAACTGAGCCTCATATTTGACTTAATGAAATAAACTTAAGAACCTTGAGTTTGGAATCTGTGGAAAGAAAAATAATCACTTGCAAGTTAATCCCCTATAGTCAGCATCAAAAGACTCAGTGCTGCCAACATATGGTGTTTTTTAAAAGGCAGAGTTTTTTGTCTGAGAAAAATATAATACTATGTTGTGTAGAGAAAACAATTTTTATTTGTTAACCTTTTTTAGTTTACTTTTCAATCATTGGCTTTAGATTATTCACTAATGTAGTTATGACACATGGTAATTCTTAATATAATATTATTTGGGCCTTTCTATAGGACATTTAACATTGATGTCATGTTCAGAAGTTTGACTTTTTGAAGAAAAACTTAGTATGTTCATTTGTTAGACTATTTAAACACAAATGTGTTTTAGTCTTTTTAACTTGATCACTTGCTAGGAAATGCAAAATGTTTATTGGTGTCAAAATCTTCCATAGAATCATGAATCATTAACTTAAAATTAAAAAGATAACATTTGGTATGTGAAATTTGCAAAGGAAAGATCACACTCTTATGCAGCCAAAGGAACCAATAATTTATGATTAGGTTTTCTCAGTTTATCACTAGAGAGTAAATTTGCTGCTCCAATGCAGAAGGTGGGCAGAACTGAAGCCTCTGAATTTTAACTGTTGGATTAAACTACTGGTTGATGTGTTATAACTGTAGCATGCCAAAATCATGGCTAGCTTACATCTTCATTTTAATATGACTAGTAAAAAAATAGTAGAATTTCTTTCAGTCATTCATTTAAATTGTTTTCAAAATTCATATAGGTATAATTTGCATAATTAATATGTTCAAAAGACATTGTGTCATTTTGCATTCAATTTGCATGCATCCCTGCCTGCTGTATAAGGAGAGGATAGGCTCCTTTGCCCATCACAGGTGGCAGGGGTAAGTGGGGAGGGCAGCTTTCCCTTGCCCTCACCTCTGCAGGTGACAGAGGTGTGGTCAGTTAGCCCACTCACATACACTCAGGGCTAGCTCATCTTAGTCTCTGCCAATAGGGTCAGCTCTACTATATTGCCCAGGTGAGGAACGGGGCTGCTTTCCTGATGGCCACAGATGGTAAGGGGAGGGTCAGTTCCCTTGACTGTTGCCGGCAGTGAGGGGCAAATGATAAGGGGGGGGCATTTCTCCCCCAACCACGTGACAGACGATTATTGGAGAATCAGAAAAATGAAACTTGCACCTCACCTGGGCAGCACAGTTGAACTGAGCCCGTTGGCGAGGTGTTGGTTGAGACAGCCTCAATATTGTGAGCATGGGAGAGCTGTACACATTACTCATCTATCACATGGTAACATGGGGGAGGGGGCGGGCAGAGATATACGGCCCCATCGACACCTGAGGAAGGTAAAAGAGCTAGCTCTGAGGTCATAAGTGGTGGACATCTGTGCCTGCCCTCATCAGCTGCAGTACTCTGTGTGGCCCCCACACCTTGCCTGGGAAACACAATAGAGCTGGCTTAGAAGGTGTAGCTGTGGGAGAACTGACCCTAAGGACAATAAAGATGGAGAATTGGCCCTGCCTCTTGGTCATCACTGCAAGGGGTGAACTAACCAGGGCAGTCCTCACCCTGATGGTGAAGATAGAGGAGAGCTGGCCCAACCCTGCACCTATCCAGACCTAGAACCAGGGCCATGTGTTGACCCACCCTAACATCCACTCATCTGTTGTCTGCTGGAAAACCCACAGTGTGTGTGTGTGTGTGTGTGTGTAGTGTGTGTGTGTGTGTATAGTGTGTGTGTGTGTGTGTGTGTGTGTGTATGTAGTGTGTGTGTGTGGGGGGGGGATCAGTCCTGAGGATCCAAGGCTGCAGGTTCTCCATGACAGAGGTCAGTAGCAGGATGTCCATGGAGAGTCCGCGTGAGGGCCCAGAGTCAAATGTATAGCAGTGATCAGCGTCCTAGAATCAGACAAATGATTTTTTTTACCGTGATCGCCTGCATGTAAAAATGGATAAAAGTGTTTACTATATGATTCACTGTGTCACACCGCAGCTTCCATGACTAGACATTCCCTTTCTTCACTTTTTTCCCTTAAATTATTTATTGTTTTATTTTTTGGGTGTTTGAAGGAATGGGCAGGTTAGGGAGGCATGATGTGAAAGACAAAAAGAGAAAATAAAGTTTAAAAAAAGTCATTTTCTTCTCTCCTTGTATATATTTTCTTGTATGTTTCCTTTTATTTGATGCTTAATTTGAAATGTAATCTTTTGATCACTAAGGTTGCTTAGTAGACAGACACACTCACTGACACATCTGTAAAGTTGAGTTCAATCCTCAGACCCTATATGGGGGAATGAGAAAACTGACTCTTGAAAATTTTTCCTCTGACTTCCCTCTGGGCTCCCTGCTCCCTGGCATGGGATGGTTGTGTGCTACTGCATGTGTGTGTGTGTGTGTGTGTGTGTGTGTGTATGAGAGAGAGAGAGAGAGAGAGAGAGAGAGAGAGAGAGAGAGAGAGAGAGAGAGAGAGAGAGAGAGAGAGAGAGAGAGAGAGGACAGAGAGAGAGAGGGGCAGTCAAGTCTGAATCTGTTTCGCTATCGCTGTATCATTTTCTCTGGCCAAGTGTTCTGAAGTGATTAAATATCCCGTGAAAGCACTTCTTTGCATTTCAGCAAATGTAAAATCCTGTTCCAGGAAAAACATTTGATCAGACTCCAAGACTGAAGCTACTTGTCTGAGACGGGCTCTGCTGTAAGATCTGGTCAGGTGTTTCTTTCATGTTCCATTAGCTACACATCCCAGATTAGAAGAAAAGCTTTATATATTGTTTTACTATTTTACAGACTAGGATTATGAGACCTAGAATAATTACACAGTTTGTTTAGTGTCTGGCCTTGAGTCAGGTGCAGTTATTTGACTTGCATTTTGTTACAAAATACGTTAAATTATTTTTCCTTTAAACTAAACAAAATAGAATGCTAAATAACTACTTTTTTCCTACTCCCTGTAACTAATTTCATGTTACAATTGTTTTACTTTTTTTGGTATGGACATCTTCAGTTTAGATATACTAGTTCATTTTCCTTACACACACAGACAACACACATGCATACACCCAGATACCTGCACACACACACACACACACACACACACACATGCACTTCCTTTCCCTCTCTTTCCCCCATCTCTCTCTCACACACACATGTGCACACACATACATCACACACACACTCACTCTCACACATACACACACACACACACACACGAGCAAGAGGTACAGGTCTCTCTCCCACTTGTTAAAGTAATGAAAGAAATACAGTGTTTAGTCAGTTTGTCTTAGTGTCCTCTTTGACTATAGATTACAAGCTATTTAGATGGTCAAGACTAGGTGGGGAATGAAAATTCAGTTGTCCCTGGCTTTAGAAGGAACTGAATAAAAATTTTACTATGAGTCCATAGAGTTCAGGACAAGATATAATACTCTATACTCAGAATATCATAGCCTATAAGTAAATCATAGACAACAATTGGTATTTTTTTCTGTTCATCAGGAAAGAAGACCCAGGACTCACATATTCACAAGCACAGAAAGCACAAAAGTCTCTGGAGTTCACAGTGAAATCTTAGTTCCTAACTTCATTGCTGAAGAAAGATCTGAACCCAACTGAAAGTTTATAAACTATACACTCTAATCCGTACATAAGGAAAAAAACTCTCTTCTGTTTAAGATTGATTAGCAGAGCCCAGAGTCCCTGAAAGACAACTGACCAGTCACCTGGTGTCTCCCTGTTGTGAGAACACAAGCCTGTTATCTCTTGTGCTTGATGAGATTAAGCAAAATGGTATACAAAATGAAAGGTATTCATCTTGGGTGCAGATCTATTTCCAGCTACTCAAGTCTAAATTATTTCTTCCCAGAGCCAACAATTCTGCTGGGAATCAATACTATATCCTTTCACCCTACAAAATCTCTTTTTTACTTTAAGACATTAAAATATACTTTGTTGATTATGATAATACAGAGAAACTAATTACCTCAAAGCCCACTTTATCTCTTTTCAATTAAAAGAGTACATAGCAAATTATATCTGCATCCAGAGAGGCAGCTGCAACAGGGAAATTTCTGGAGGTCTTTCTCCTTATCTTTCTATTAAGCAAAGTACTTCTATTGTTGCTGGGGCTGGAGATAATTAAGTATTTGTATTTCAAAGAATCACACAGTGTGTTATTATATTTCTAAACATATTTTGCATAATCGATATGTTGCTTAGAATGTTAAGAGTGCGTATCACCTCCAAATAATCTAAATTCTGTCAGTTCCACTTTTCCAAAGCATCTCATAGGATTAGGTCATGGCACCTCTTACTTGTCTTAGGGATTATTAGAGGATATTTTGCAGTTTAGTAAACTTATCTTCAATATGAATCATTTGCACAGTCAACATACAACTTTTTGTTGATTTTTCTTTATGTAAGGAACTTAGAAATGTTGTATGACTGCATCGGAAGCTCATAGACTGAGATATCTTAAAGTTAAATAGTTCAAATTACAGGACATTGTTTATGTAATTCTGGTAAAACATCTTTCCTGTTGCTTTTAGAGGTGACTGATAGGAACCACATGAAATAACAAGAAATCACATTACCACTCATATATGACAAAAGTCCTGCATTCTATGCCCATCTTTTCCAAATCAGAACAAGCATGGATAATAGAGCAGAGCAAATTGTTTTGAAACAATGTATTAAAAAGTCAGGTTTTCCATTTGCTCACTCTGCTTTCCTTTTCGTTCTCATCTTCATTTTATCAACATCGTCGCACGGACTTTATATTGTATTATTATTGAGGAATGTTTTTGGAAATATTAGTGATGTTTCACTGATAAGTATTCACCACATAATACTTGAAATGTCTAGAGCAGGGGCCCTCAACCTTCTTAATGCTGTGACCTTTAGTACAGTATCTAATGTTGTGATGACCCCAGCCATATAATTATTTTCATTGCTACTTCATAACTATAATTTTTCTACTGTTACAAATAATACTATAAATATCTGATATGCAGCATATCTGATTTGTGGCCCTCGTGAAAGTGTCATTCAATCCTCAAAGGTGTTGTAGCACACAGGTTGAGAACTGTTGTTCTCAATAACAGCACCAAGATTCCATAAAGACCTAATAAATTCCATGGAGAGTAGAATGAGCAAAGAGGAAGTAAGGAGTCCTTAGTGTTTATATTTAAGAGGCAGGGCTTTCCAGTTTTTCACCAAAACCACAAGGCATATGTGGACTGGGGTGTGGACATTAAAGTCTGATGTTTTTCACATAACTTGTGAAAAGTTGAAGCCCTGGGGATCTCGTTCACTGGACTCATTTGTCCAAGCATCAAAGCATATGGGACTCCCAGAGTAGTCAAACAAGAGGACTTGTCCCTGAGCCTTGGAGCTAAAGGATACATCACTGTCTGTGGTGGTAATTTACAAGCAATTTGTGATAATAAAAAAGGTTCAGTCTAATAGATCTTGAATGCAATGTTCCCCATTTACTCCACTTACTGCTTCTTCCCAGGGCTGGAGCAGCACCTAACCAGAAGATCTGTGGCTGGCTTAGTTTCTATTTCATTTTTTAAAAAGTTTCTTAAGTCTGTTATATATAATTGACCAATTCTTTTTTTTTAATTTATTTATTTAAAAAATTTCCATCTCCTCCCCTCCTCCTTCCCCCTCCCTCCCCTCCCCTCCCCCACAACCTCCTTCCCTCCCTTTTCAGGCCAAGGAGCCCTTGGGGTTCCCTACTCTATGTTAAGACCAAGGTCCTCCCAACTCCCCCCTGGTCCAGGAAAGTGATCAACCAAGCTGAGAAGGCTCCCACAGAGCCTGTCCATGCAGAATAGTCAAAGATCAGTGCCTTTGTCCTTAGCTTCTCCGTCAGCCTCCACCGTCGGCCACATTCAAAGAGTCCGGCTTGGTCTCATGGTCCATCAGTCCCAATCCAACTGGAGTTGGTGATCTCCCGTTAGTTCTGTCCCACCGTCTCCATGGGTGAATGCATCCCTCACGGTCCTGACTTTCTTTCTCATGTTCTCTCTCCTTCTGCTCCTCATCAGGACCTTGGGAGCTCAGTCCAGTGCTCCAATGTGGGGCTCTGTCATTTTCTTCATCTATCGCCAGGTGGAGGTTCTATGGTGATATGCAAGAAATTCATCAGTATGGCTATAGGAACTGGCTTTTTCAGGCTCCCTCTCCTCAGCTGCCCAAGGAACTAACTGGGGGCGTCTCCCTGGAAACCTGGGAACTAATTGACCAATTCTAAGAAAACTTTTGCTCTTGTGATTTTATAAAACAAGATATACACAATGTTATTAATGTTCACATTTTACCTAAGATTTGCTGGAAGTGTAAGATTATGTTTCTTAAAGAAACTGATTTATTGTATTATCTCATTTCTCCCATGATGGGATTCCTTTTATAATGATCTTGCTTTCAGTTGAGGGATGTGTGTCCTTTCTTGACTTTAACATGCGCAGTAATATGTTTTTCTCATTCCGATTTAGTAACTTAAACATTTTGGATTTTTGCATGCCCATTAAACAGGTGATTTTTTTGCAACAAATCTCTAGAACCACTTAGTCAGACGAGTTTAGTTTTTTCTTTCTTCATAATTTCTTAAGTGCTAGCAATTTGAATGATATATTTATCCAACTCCCAAGTTAGTTGGCATTGTTTTTATGTAGATGGCTTTTTTTGAACCCCAGCCCCCAAATCATAACACAGACACATATTATTAATTATGAAAACTCGACCTTAACTTAGGTTTGTTTCTAACTAACTCTTACAACTTAAATTAATTCATTTCTATTAAAATATGTAGTTTGTGGCTTTTACCTCAGCTTCTGCATGCCCTGCATTCTCTCCATCTCCTCTGGTTCCCTCCCATGACGAGATTCATTCCCTTTTCTTTCTGCCCAGAGTCCTACCTTATCTCCTCCTGTCTAGTTATTCTGCATTTATCTCTTTCTTATACCAACCAGAAATTACTTTGGCAAAGACATCTTCACAGTGCACAAAAAGATTATTCCACATCGTTTCTATTTTTTTTTTTTTTTTGATTTTTCGAGACAGGGTTTCTCTGTCCTGGAACTACTTTTTGAACTTCTGATGATGTATGTTTTACTACAAAACTTTATACTCCATGTTGGTTCGTGAATTTTTATTTTCTCTCATTTGTGCATCTAATTCAGTCAACAGAAAAATTTTATACTCTTACCAGGTTCTCGATACTGCTTGCTGCTGAGGATAAAGTGGTTTGGCATACAGTTGGTATTCTGATCATTCCTTCTTTTAGGACATGCATCTTAGAAAAATACGTACAATGTATTGTGGAAAAAGCAAACAGGGAATGGTCATTTAAGGAAATGAGAGACTTGCTATTTTAAATATTGCTATGTAGAGATACCTTGCAGGAGATCCGTTATGAGGGATAAGAATACAAAACCCAGATGTTGGGGTAGACTGTTGTTCCTCATCAAAGAGCAGAAGTCAGTGTGGTTGACTGAGGTGAGGAGAGCAGAGAGTAGGAAATTCAGAGAAGGGGTCTGCAAAAAGACCATAGAAGGATTAAGAGACAATTTCAAGATTTATAGCCCTTGGAAGAATATTATTGAAGGACTGAGCAAAGGGACCATAACTTGTTTCAGGTAAAACTAAGTCCTTTCATTTGCTAGGCAGGGAAAAGGCAGAACAAGGCCCAAATTCTGTTTTCTATATTGTGTTTAAAGAATAATGCTGAACATCTAACTATTGTGGTGGTTAGTCCTTTGAAATTGGGTCCTCTTGGGACACAAGACTGTGCTGCTGGGTTGTTGCCTGACTCAAGGAAGAAAAGGTGATGTCTCAGGCTAATAGCGCTGAATGGTACAAGATTAGAATTTGAAGATGGTCAAGCATATGATTTGCCAGTGAGGAAACAAAATCAGGAGTAAAGTATGAAATAATTTACTTTGCCTGAGAGGTGAAAATATAGCTGTGATTAATGGTCAAGGGCAGTTCTGTTTAGCAGATTGCAAGTGGAAAGATCTTAAGGTTAGTTGCGACATACCAATCTTGAGGCTCCTGCTTATGTTTAAGTAGTGGTGGGAGTCCATCTCAAGGTAAAGATTTTACATAAAAAAAGCTTTTCTAAGGTCAAGACAAGCTAAGGGATGACTGTATATAACAAGAAAACTGCCGAAGGTATATCTTGCATGACTGAATTTCCCTTCTTTTATAATTGGCAGTTTTATTTATTGACTTTTATTGAGCTCTTCATTTTTCTCTGCTCCCCTCCCTGTCTCTCCCCTCCCCACTTCAACCCTGCCCCAAGGTCCCCATGCTCCCAATTTTAAACATAAAGCAAAGAAAGTCAGCCTACAAACCACAATCCCAGAGAACTTAGACAACAATGAGGACACTAAGAGAGAATTACATAGATCCAATCTACATAGGAAGCAGAAAAAGTCAAGATCTTCTGAGTAAATTGGGAGCATAATAGGCAGTTTTAAAGAACAGAATCATGAGGTTTTGTCAGTTTATGATAATGGCCAATCAATTCAGGACTTTGATTTTGATTGTGTGCTTGTAACAAAATTATTCACAATAGCTAAAAAGTAAAAGTAATAAAACTGCTACATATGTAGGCAAATGGATTAAGAAAATATCATAATAACTATAAGAAATAAATATTCAGTCCCATAAAGGAATAAAACTGATTCATGTTTCATAACAGTCTCAAGCTGAGTAGAATAAGCAGCCAAAAGAGACAAATGCTGCATGATTGTATTAGTTTGAGATATGTATAAATAGTTCAATTCATAGAATGTTACTTAATATATCATCAGAATTTTTATTTTACAAGATGATAAGTATTTGAGATTGCTTGAACAATAGTGTGTGTTCTTAGTGAATCAAGCAGTCCAAATGTTTAAGATGGTCAGTTCTCTTCTTGTGCATATTTTACCAATAAATATGCCAAACTTTTCATGTATCTATCATTATTACACTTATAGCTGCTACAATCCTTATTCTTCCTTCAGAAGCTTATATATTTAGTGGGCATAGATTGGAGTCAACCTACCATTATAGATTTTAGCAATTTTAGGTAAAGTGAGGAATCCAGAACCTGGAATTACTTCAAATTCAATGTAAGAAGTGAGCAGTCCCAGATGTTGCTATGACCTAGTCAAGGTGGATCTTGGTCTTCTTGGGCTCAGTCTTTGCATTGTCTTTCTTGACTCATTCTCTAGGGACCTTTGTCATTGTTAGCCTCCTCATCCCCATAATATTCTTCCTTCCACTCTAAACCTGCCATCCAGATACTCTAAATTTAAATTTCTCTTTTCTTATTGTGTAGCCCTAGGGCCTTATGGTCTTCACTATTTTTAATTCAAAGACCTCATCAAGGTAGATTATATAGGAATTATGAATTCCAAATGAAATATAAGGTTCAAGTGAATTTCTAGATGAGAAGAATTGTGACTCTTTCTTAGTATTTTGAATATTCTCCAATAGGTTTTAACATAAAACAGAAATATGCTTTTCTTCACATTATTCATGTATAATATTAAATCATCTTATGTACACTGCAGATTAAATATTGAGTAACTCTTTATAACCCATATGCATATCATAGGTTATAGCAATAATTTCATATTTAATGTTACATGCATGTAAGAAATGCATGCAAATACTGGCTGTGTAGAACAGAGCTATGGAGCTTATAGTCTATAAATATATGAGAGAAAACTAAGATTTGATAGAGAAGTTTGGCATTCAAGGCCTGGGGGGAAAGGATGGAGGAAAATGAACATAGAGAGAAATCAAGTAGAAAAATAATGTAAAGGAGAAAATGGGTGCTCTGCTATATCAGGATTAAACACTTAGTCTTTTGCAGAAAAGTAGGAAAATTGATATGATACAGAAATGAAAAAAATAAATGAGACACATTAATTAAGGAGAATAAAATGTGAAGAGAGGGTGACAATACTTGCATTTACCCAAACCAATGAAAAAACCACACCTATTGTATATATGAAGGAATAATGCATTGACAGTGGTGATCTCAGAGTCAGGACCACAATGACAGACATGGAATAGAGATAGAAAAGACACTGAGCCCTGAGAGGGAGAGACATTGTGGCTAGTAATCTTGCAGGGAAAGTATTGCTTCATTTGTAAATCTTATAGAAGGGGGGTGGGTGGGTTGAATGAGTCTTTCAGAGGAAACCTCCTTCTATGCATGCTCTCCCAGTGAAGTACAGACAACTCCAAAGAGTGCTAGGAGCACTGTGGTCTATAATGTTAAATAGCTCACTCAGGATGATTGTGTGCCTATCTGTGCATTGTCTTAGAGGAGGTGGTCAGAAATGTCCATTTGTCCTAAGATTTTTTTTTTACATATTTCCTCATCTCATGGCTTTTTATTTAATATATGCATTGGCTAATTTATATTGCTATGGTAAGACACCATGACCAAAGCAACTTAAAGAAAATAATCTACTTGTAAGCAGAGCAGGTTGATAAGATATCAATAAGAGTTGATATCTTCAAACCTAAGAATTATAAGCCATTAAGGAATAAAGCGTGAATGAGGAGGTGGGATGTATATTTTTTTAATCTTAATAGCTATTTTTACATTATTGTTGTTATTTTAAATCTGTGACAAGTAAGAAATAATGCTGGGGCATTTGTTTGTGTGTGTGGTACAAGTGTGCTTGTGCATGTACATACGCACATATACGAGTGTATATATGATGTCTGTATGGTATATGTGTTTATATGTTGGTCCTGTTTGCCTCTATACATAGGAGGGGAGGCCAGGAGAGAATTTCACGTGTGCTAATTTATTACTCTCCATCTTGGTGCTTTTAGACAGGATCTCTCCTTGGACTCTGTGCCTGTCTGGTAGCTGGACAAGCTACTGCAATACTGATTCTCCTGTCTCTGCCCCTAACGGCAGTACGTTACAGAGCACATGACTATGATTAGATTTTTCTGTGAATGTGAGGGATTTGGATTCAGGTCCTATACTTGCTCAGCAAACCCTGTCACCCAGTATGTCATCACCACAGCATTTGGGACGGTCTTATGAGGAAAAAAATCACTGGAGGAACAATTTTCTTAAATAAGTATGGAGTGAAGTCATTTATGTGTAGCATTTATGGTCCTGGGCAGCATATAAGCTTAAGTTGCTTATGCATTTGTATGATTTCAAAAGACACACACACACATATATATACATTCATACATTTGTATGTGTATATATTGTGTATATATGTGTGCATATATGTATAAATATATATTCCGCTAATTATACATATATAGTTACCTAAATTTCAAGTCTTTTCATGTTCATCATGAGGAAGTCTCAGAAAACAATACATCAGAGAAGAACTTTCCTTATAATACTATTGATCCAAAGAGCCAGGAGAGTGTTGCTCTCATTTCCAGACAGAAACAAAAAAACCAAGATAACAGACAATAGTGAAACTGAAACTCAGGAAATTTGTGTTTTTTTTTTTTTATCATATGCGTTTTCTGATTGGATTACTATTTCATGAAACAGAAAAAACTAAATTGTTTCTTTGCCAAACTTGATGATTTCTTTTAGGATAGGTAACAGTCCCCAGTGTTTATTTATGGGAATGATTCATTCAACTTTAATTTAATGTACCGGGTGGAATAAAACTTCAGTCTTTGAGCACCTCTATTGTTTGAATTTAAAACACTGATGTTTCAATTTCATTAGCTTGTGAATTAATTGAGATTTTGATTAATTTGGCGCTAGAGAAGACAGTTTAGCTGCTAAGAGCACTGACTGCTCTTCCAGAGGACCCATGCTTCATACCTACCATCCATGTCAGGTGGCTTACAATTTCCAACACTCCAACGGCAGGGAATCCAGTGCCCATGGTCTTCCTGGTCACCTACACTCAGAGACACATTTGCATACACATAATTAAAACTATAAAAATAAATTGTTGAGGATTTTGATTAACTTATTTTTCCATGAAAAGTGTATATCACTCAGTGAAGGAAATTATAAAACTCAATGAAACACAGTTACTTTTAAACATACTATTTAGAAATGTTTGTCAATGTTTTGGAATTTCTCTTTATCGTGCTTATTGCTATATGTATTTTATTACTTTATCAACTGGGCATAATAGTGGGGTTCACTATGATAGCCCTACGCACACATATATCATGCATTGGTTATGTCCATGCACATTTGTTTCTTTGTTTCATAGTTTACTTAGGCACACTTGTTAGTTTATAATAATCACTGTTTCGTTTTGAAGCAGTTGTGGCTTCCTTGTATTTCTCCCCCAATATCTGAAGGGAAATGAGATATTCATGCAGCTGTACATGTGATTTATTTTGCTGAATGATGTTCTCTAGCTTACACCTATTTTTCCTAAAAAATGGTAAGATTTATTCTTGGTCATAGCTTGATAGTACTCTATCATACATACATGCCATGTTTCCTTAATCAATATATCTATACTTCTATAGATAGATAGATAGCTATTGTGAATAATGCCCAAATAAACTGCTATGCTGACGTCATTTCTATATGCTTGGTATATTGGTTGTACGAATTCTCAGGAGTTAGGTAGTTAGATCATTTAGTAGTTCTATTTTCAGGTATGTGGGAAAAGCATACTGTTTTCCATAATGACTGTACTAATTTACAGAATTGCTAACAAGATGTACCCATTCCTTTTTTTTCATCCTTGCCAGTGTTTCTGTTTTATTAAATCTTTATCACTAGCCATTCTACACTGGTTCTGTTATATCTCTTTAAAGTTTGATAAGCACTTTCCTGACAGATGAAAAGATAGCAATAATCTCACATGTTTACTGTTCACTTGTATTTCTTCAATTGAGAAGGACACATTTGGGTAATTTGCTAATTTTTAAGAGAGATCACTTTTGGTAAAGGCTGTTTCCTGAGTTCTTTGTGTACTCTAAATATTAGCCCTTGATCAGAGGAATTGCTAGCAAGTATTTTATTTCACCCAAGGGTTTTTTCTTTACTCTATGGATCATTTCCCCTTTTAATGCACTCATGTCCTTAATTTGATATAGTCCCAAATGCCAAGTTTGGCTTCTGTTTTGTGTGTTCTGGGAGTTCTATCCAGAAGACTATTGCCTTTTCCACAGTCTTGAAATACTTCCTCTAGAAATTCAGAATTTCAGAACTAACAATATGGTCTTCGGTGTATTTTAAGTGAGTTTTGTACAGGATGGAAAATAGGAGTCTATTTTTAGTCTTCTGTGTGCGATATTCAGTTTTACCAGCCTCCTTTGTTGATGATATTGTCCTGTCTCTCTTTTGTTTTGGGCACCTTCTTGTTGGCTATAGAAGTATGGGTTTGTTGCTGGATTTCTACTCTCCTGCTTAGATGTATAAAGCTCCCATCTTGACACAGAATAATCTGAGGAAGTCTCAGTTTGAAGTTTTTTCTAGATCAGATCGACATCTTGACAAATCTGTGAGGAACTGTCTTGATTATTGATTGAAGTGGAAGGGGCTAGCCTACTCTGGGATATGCCATTCCTGGATGGGTGCTATAGAACCCTGTAGGAAAGATAGCTGTCTGTGAAATAGTATGCAGTATTCCTCCATAGTTTCTGCTTTGATTTGGTCAGATTGTCTTAGCATTGTAACAGGAAATCAAAGTAAAACATCTACAGTATCCTACTGGTCTCTCTCTCCTTCTCTCCCTGCTCCTCCCCCTTTTTCACTCCCTTTCACCCCCCTTCTATCTCCTCCTCATATCCTCTTACCTCCATCCTTCTAGGTTCCTTCTTCCCCTCTCCTCCCTCAACTCTATGCTACCTTGACTCCTACTAGGCTTTGTAGAATATTTTGAAACTCAGCTTTAAGACTCCACCCTTCCAGATTTGCTTCTTTTTCATATGGTGCTATTTTTCTTTCTTTCTTCAATTCAGCATAACTGCTTCTCTAGGAATTTTCTTACTGTTTTTTTCATAATACTTGGAAAACAACATCAATGATGTGTTGGACAAGGCATATAATCTGGATATTGTTTTGATAATATAGAAAAGTTTGTAATATTTTTTCCTGCCCATAAGTTATGCAAGGTCCTTTTACCTTTTGGTGTTATGTCCATTTTCTTTGTTAGTGCCTTGTAATTTTCAGGGTAGAGCACTTTTGTTGCTTTAGTTGGGCTTATTCTTCTTTCCATTTTTGCCACTCTTCATTCACCACTGTGAATGGAATTGTTTTCCTAAATCCTTTACAAAGATCTCAGTATTTGTTAGAGAAAAACTACTGACTTTTTGTGTGTTGGCGGTATATTATGCTACTTCTTTGAATTTTTCATCAGATATTAAAAAAGATTAATAGAGGATTTTTATTGAACTCTACATTTTTCTCTGCTCCCCTCCCTGCCTCTCCCCTCCCCATTTAATTTCCCCCCAAAGTCCCCATTCTCTGAATTTACTCAGGAGATCTTGTCTTTTTCTACTTGTTTGCAGTGACTGTGTTCATAAAGATACTTTCCTTTTAAACAGATTATGTACTGTGACCACATTAGTTCCCCGTAATCTCCCTTTTCCTTCCTTGTCCCTCCTATTAATCTTCTTTTCCTCAGATAGACCCACTTCCACTTTCATGTCTTCTACTTATCATTGTATGCGAATTTCTTTATAAAACTGGGATCTACCAAAGAAACTATGAACTTATTTATTTTAGTGTGATGTTCTCCACTTGTATTAATTTTCCTGCATACAATATAATCCCATTCTTTACAGAGAAATGACGCTTCATTTTGTTTGCATTTCCTTATTTTCTTCCTATAGCCATATGTTGACTAATCCCTAGGCTGATCCTATAATTTGCATATTTGGAATACTGCTGTAATAAACACTGGAGTGAAGTTGTCTCAGTAGTATGCTGACATAGCCTCACTGGGGCATTTCTCCAGAAGTGAAATAGTCAAGTCTTTGTGGTTCTCTGTTTAGGTTTAGGAGGATGCTCCATACTGATTTCCATAGTGATGAGTCTAATTTACACTCTGACTACCTTCCCACATGTATGTAGGATGAGCAAGGTAAATCTTCATAGGGAATGGATCCAAAAAGCCACTATGGACTGGTTCCACTGCCAGTGGCTCCACAAATTGCCAAAGCCACACAACTGTCACTCACATTCAGAAGGCTTAGTTCATTCCTATGTAAGTACTAGATAGAGATTACCATAAGGAATTACTGCTTGCCATGGTGTGGAGAGTAAGAGATTGTAGTGAGCTCGGCCCTACATGTGACTATTGTATCATATGCATCTCTATTCTCAAGGCTCAGGGATCATTACCTAAGACAGCATATAAAGAATACAAAAGTCATTTTGAATTGACAACTTTTTGTCTCTTTTTTTTTTTTTTTTTTTTTCTAATAAATCAGAAGCAAACTTTATTCCAGAAACCAGTATCCAGGAAAACCAGAAACAAATATAAAAATAAAAATAATAATAATAATAAAAAAACACCACGAGGCACAGATGCTTATTGTTTATTTTCTTCTATTTGTTTTGACTATTTTTCCATTGTCTCATTTGTGATTATATTTTTCTTTGTAGTTTGGTGTCTTTTTGCACCGATGACGTTTGATGTTCTTTAGCATAGCTTTTGTGTACCTACTGATCTAGTGGGATTTGAGCTTTGACATCAAGCCATCATGATGATAATTATATCTCATATTTTTGGATGGGGACTCCTGTGATGATCACTAAGACTGGTCAGGTGTCATCAATTTCCCCACTTCTTGATTATATTGGGATATTCTTATTTTTTTTTATTTGAAAGGAAACCTGGTTTGCTACATGATACCCTTTAAATAAGAGTTAATATTTATTTGTTCATTTGTTTGTTTATGAGCATACAAGCATGTGTGTTATGATACACATGTGTCACAGTTCACATGTGAAAATGAGAGAACAATTGTGGGAGTTTGTTCTCTTCTACGTTATAGGTACCAGGGACTAAACTCAGGTCATCAGACTTGTTGGTATGTACCCTTACCCACTAAACCATGTTGGTTGCTCAAGATAAAATGCTCTTGACTCGTAGTCATTGTTTTTAACGTAATATTGTTATATATACTCATAAATTCCAGTTTGTGGTGCCCATATACTCATATGTATGTGCCCATCCACTGGAGCATGGTTGACCTACCATAGACCTAACCCTTAAAGAAAACTGACTCTTTTTCTCCAAGAAGTCATTATCTATCAATAGATCAATAGATCCTCAGGACTGGGCGATCATGAGCCCCTCCTCATTCCATTCTAGAATACTGGCCGGCGGGATGGTGGGCAGTTCTTGTGTAGACAACAATCACTGCTATGAGCTGATGAATGTAGTGGTCCTGTCACACCCACAAAGCACTGGTCTTCCCTTCCCCTACTCCTGGATCTTAAAATTTTTCCTCACTAGTCTCTAGACTGAGGGGGGAGTGATTTTGTCCCAACTGTGGATTAACATCATACTGACACTTATTCCTTACACTTTGATAACTTTTTTTTATTAATTTCTATGTTAACTACTGCTTTTGCTTTGCACATCTAGCTAGGCTCCCAGTTATCATTGCCAGTATCTCTGATGATAGATTCATTTTCATCCCAGTAGAGGGGACAATTGGTTTTCCTTAGCTGTGAAGCCTGGGTAGATTTCTCCTACCATGCTCTTGTCTTTCTCTGGATTTCACAGTGTTTCTGATTTTCTTCGATGTTTTCCTATATTCACCCATGGTCACAACCTCAGTATGCCACTGTACACCTGTTGTTTTGATTCCCTCTTTTGTACCGCCAAATGACTGCTGGATGTCTCTTTTCAATCATTATTTATACACCTCTCTTTGTTTCTAAAAGCATACATGTTTTTCTTAACACATTTTATGGTGTATGTTGACTGGTATTCTTATCATATATCATACATGCATTTTAAATATGTTGTATATTTTTATGTGCCATTTTGCTGTTGGCAAAGAACCTTCTTGTTATAGACGAACTATTGTTTTTCAAGCCAAACTTTTGGATCAGTTATGACAGCTGGTTGGTAAACATGCCTGTGTTTAACATTTTTGTGAATCCATCTGTTGTGTTACTGTGAGACTTTCTAACTAAAGGAGAGTCCAGAAGGTGGAATTCCTGGGTCAATATAAGAATGTTTTTATGGATTTTGGCAAGGCATTGCATAGTTTCCCCTAAGGGACTGTAGCTTTTTATGCAAATTCTGGCAGAATATAAATACAGGAGCACTAGGTTGGCAATGGTCTTATTTGAATTATAAAATACTCCTAGCTTTCATTAGAAATTGCTTGCAGTTCAACTTTCAAAGCAAAGTCTCCTCAAGTAGTTTTTAAAGGATGGCTGCGTTCTCTAACTTTCTAAGTAGAATTTGATCACCTTTCATTCGTGACTCAAGCAGGATTTAATTTTTAATACATATGCTGTCAAACACTGTAGTATTGAATACTACTTGATTTTTTGATCCTTGATACTCAGGAAGAGTAAATATTTTGCTCTAACAGTGCACTTGTTTATAATTGAAATACTGACTAGTGTTATGAGTACAATCCATGTGTGTGTGTGTGTGTGTACATGTTTCTGTGTAGGTGTGTGTGTGTGTGTGTGTGTGTGTGTGTGTTTGTACACTATGGACAGCCTCAATAATACTCTTAATCAGGGAAGCTAAACAAATTGAAAAGAGAAGTCCTCCTATATAACTGTAATTTATATTCTTTTTTCTTCTTCCCGTGCATTATAATTTTCTAACATGCTGATGATTGTTTGCCTTTTTCTACTACCGTGTATTGTAGTTCTTTCTTGATGCTTTTAATTCTGATGTTGGGAGATTGAAAATATATGATCTTGCTGTATCTCAGAATGTTCTTAAACTAGGTCTTGGTGTTCCAGCATGTTTTACCCCTTGGCTTCTTTCCTACTGAGCTTTATCCATGCTGTTGCCTTCTGTGTCCTGTCCTATAATTCCAGGTATCCTAAGCCTGAGACTTTCAAAGGGCATTTTCTTTGTTTTGTGTCTATATTTTCTTCCTAAAAGAACTCACTTAGCTCATCATTCAGCAGAAATTCTTGTCTTGACTTATTATTCTACTGTTAGGAAAGTATCTCATTTCCTGTGATTTTTAAACCCTGATCTGCACTTCTAACAGGTAGAGACCCTTTGATATTAGATATCTATATACTTTCAATCTACCTGAGGACTCCTCATCCTTAACAAATCAACCAACAGATAAACATAGGTACACAAGGGAGTCTTTCAAGAAGAAATGAAAATAATTTTAAATTCTCCATAATGTTAGGATTTTTATTTTGTATGGGATGTGTTTCAAACCAGCTACAATTTCAAAGATAAGGTCTCTTTACTGTCACTTTTCTTAGCATTCTACGTTTTTTTCCTAGTAGAAGAAGCTCTACCACAGCAGATTATTTTAAAGCCAGGAGTGGTCTGAGAATGATAAAAATAGCACTCTCATGGAAAATTAATGTTTGAATTGCAAAAGTGGTGCTATTTTTCGGTAATTTACTTATTTATTGTTTTATAAACTCAGTGTTCCTATAACTTCCATCTACTTTGTTGAGAATCCAAGAACAAATCTCTGAAAAAAATCTCAGAGACAGGGGCTGTCACTAGCACAAATGAGTCTTTTGTCCATAACTCTCTGTGTTAAAAATAGGAACAGATAGACATGAATTGACCAAATGATGAGAATGAGTTCATTTAGCTTTGACTATACTTAATAGAATGAAAGACACTGGGATTTTGAAAAGGGGCTCTGCTGAATGATCTAGTTCCTCCATCAAATGTGTTGTTATCACTATCTAGTTAGTTCTATTAGTTAAGAACATCATTGCTATAAATGACCAGTAGACTTAAGTATAGTACAGTTATGAGAATTTGTAATTTATATATTTAGGCATAAGTATAATGACTATTTTATTATTTAACAATTTTAATAATTTTATAAAAGTTGCTTATGTTAAATTTATTAGTAAAGGCATTTATGATTTTCACTGGACATTATATAATACATCATTTCATGAGCTATACTTCATACCTCAAGGCTTTTCCTAATGAATGTTTTTTGTGTGTGCTTACTTTATAGTTTTTTAATCTTCCAACACACTACAGTATTTTTCAATATATTCAAATTAGGCATATAATTATTTTAATGGCTCTTCTGTATATCTTCAAATAGTGTTCCATCTTTCCAGATTCCTGTTAATATCCTTTTCCCCTTTAGTTTCTAGCTATTCGTTTTTAACAAACAGATACAATAATGTATATAGTATAAGTATATGTATATATATTTGTGTGCTAGTGTCTATTTTGTTTGATAGTGTGTATTTTTAGAAGTGGAATAGCTGAGTCAGGAATATACATTTCAAAATGTGAACATTCTTTTGGGGTGCCTGCCTTCCCCAACCTTGAAGCAGTTGGCTCCTACAAACATTTTACACTTCACTATGACAAATGAAAAGTGATATTTCCACATTTTAAAGTCACTTTCCAAACCGAGAGGATTTCTGGGACATAGTAAATTAACTAGACCCTCAGGAAACTGGGAAAATAAAAATATAGGGGCTAGAGGAGACTGACTTCTGCCCATTCTCTAGATATTTTTCAACCTGTCATGGTTGGTCTACAAAAGTGTGCTGAATAGTCTATCATGGACACAATTTTAAGAAGTTAAGTTATATTTTCTGTCTTGTAAACAATTTATATGGTGGCATGAGAGTAACATAGTGACCAATGAATTGTTAAATTTCAGCCCTGTATTATTGCCTTTTGACTGTCTCTCTTATGGGAACTGGGATCATCATTAAAGCATCACCATAATTAATTTGCTATTGATTGAACAATGGCAATTAGAAAATAATTGCTCCTCTTTTCAATTTAGCTTTGAGAACTTTTCAATTCTGAGATAGAATGGGGTGTCTAGGACCACTGATTACTTCCTCAATGCAGGGACTATTGAGGGATGCTGAGAGCTTCCTTGTTTTCCTTCTTGCAATGAGGTTCCAGAGCCCATCTCTGTTCTGCTCAGAGTACTTGCTGTGTTCTTTTTGCTTTGGTTTTTATGAAGTGATGCATGTATGCTGTATTTTGGTAATGCCCCTGGTTCTAGTGCAGGTGTGAGTTTATTGCCTATATCTTTCTTTCTCCCTCATCCTCCCTGGCCACCTCTCACTATCTTAACCACCTTCTTCCCTTCTCTGTCAGGTTTTGATAAGGCACACCCTGATACGGTTATTTCACCATCCCCTTTCCTGGAACCTAACATGTTGGGAGTTAATCTTGTCTTGGCATCCAACATTCAATTTTTGTAATAGTTTGTGTGTGATATTCGTTTATAACTCAAACATCTAGGCTTGCTGGGAGAACAAGCCACGCTGCCTCTTGACAAACTCTTGAAATTGGAACATTACTGGTGTCTTCACACCTACCAACCACAGTATAATTGAGGCTCAGGAATACAGTAAATTCAGCAGTTGCATTAGGCAGGCAAAAATTGTTGACTGATAAGAGACACAGGATATTAAGGGAGCACACTGCCATTCTTCCACCTCCTGAGAAAACTGCTTTAACCTTTGGTTTGGTAATTAAGTATGGAGGAAGTGGTCATACTATAACACCTGGGGTCACAACTCCCTTAGCATACTGTTATGGGAAGGCAGGAAATGAACACAAATCAAGGTTGGCGTCTAAGCATCTCTTCTTTAAAATAAAGCTCATTGATCATTGATGGGATATTCAACCTAGTGTGTTGGGTCAGTATAATGACCATCAAATCTTCATCTCGTCCCAACTACTGTTATCCCAAATTATTGTCTCTACTATTGTTTTCAAAGAGAGAGAAAGAGAGAGAGAAAGAGAGAAAGAGAGAGAGATGTTGTATGCACTTTATTGAAAAGGTAGTAATGTTCATTTTTTTTACAAATGTATTGTTACAAAGAATTAGTCAAGTAGAAAACCTTCGTTTCCAAAATGTGGCCTTGCTATTGACTTTGGTATAAGAGATTTTGTAATTATAAGCCAATTCAGGATGGTTCTGAGAATGAAGAAACATAATTGTAAATTAGGATGTAGGCCTTCTGGTCCCCCTACTAGACAGTCACTCCTTTGCCCAAAGCCCAGGGAAGAAAGCCTAAATTCATTATGAGTAAAGGAAAATGCAGGATACATCTTATAAAGTCCGTTCAGGAGTTAAAAGACCAGTAATTTATCTTACATATTATATAAGAAAATTAATACTTCTTCACAATTTCTACCCTCCACATCAAAATATCTCTCTGAGAGCAGAACTCCATCATTTCCCAGTATTGTCTGTGCTGGGGTCCCATCTGGGTGTCTCCTCATAAGTCAAGGGTAATTGTGAAATAGCTTCTGATAGAGCATTTTTTCTTAAGTGTTCTTCCCAGGGCTTTATTTTGCCCAATGTCACAAATCTAACCCGGGGCTTGAAGTTTCTTCCCCCAATCTCTTTCTTTTCATGTCTTGAATTTTCCTTTTCTATTTTTATGAGGGACAAGGGTAGGTCAGGGAGTAAGAAACATCAACTCACCAATGTCTGAAGCAGATTCTGGGGCTCCAGAGTTTAGCTGGATCGAGCTTAAAATTATTGTTCAACCAACAATGCTCATGTATTAGGTACACTGTTTCAGCAATGAACATTGAAAACAGACACACACATTGAATAATTTATAATCTCAGAGTTGAGAGACAGCTTCAAGATGATCTAGATCAAGTTTAATGACGACTGTTTTTCACAGACTCACGGAGATATTATCTACTGAAGAACACTTGTTGTATTATTTTTTCCTGAGAATCTATGTTAGGACTTTTGGGGTGATTAATAGTATTTCTCTTATATTGCTGTGCAGTTTTAATTTAATTGAATTAACATATGATATTTCAACAAAATGACATTTATTAAGATAATAAATAAGCAGATATTAAAGAATAACTTAGAATTTCATGCATTTGTTATTGGTTTTATACAGTTTCATTCCAAATTAACTCATATATAATTTAAAAGAAAAATAATACTCTGAGGACTGTAATGCAAATGAGCAGTTGATTTATATTCTTCTTCTACCTAAAATTTCTTTCAACCCCAAAGAACCTTTAGTTATTATATTCATACATAGGAAAAAAAAAATGAGCAAAATTCCCCAAAACTGTAATTCAACGTAAACAAAGTACTCAGCTAACTGTATTTCTCAACATTTCAAGAACTTTGATCCTGAAATGTTAAAAGTTCAGTTGTTTTGTATTCCAAACATCAATGTATGATTGTATATTCTTTTTTTTTTCTTTTTTCTTTTTTTGGTTTTTCGAGACAGGGTTTCCCTGTAGTTTCTAGAGCCTGTCCTGGAACTAGCTCTTGTAGACCAGGCTGGCCTCGAACTCACAGAGATCCGCCTGCCTCTGCCTCCCGAGTGCTAGGATTAAAGGCTTGCGCCACCACCGCCCGGCTTGATTGTATATTCTTGTACATATACAAACCTTGTATGCAATGCTATCATTGTCTTGTGAAGATGGTATAAGAGTGGGTTCTTTTGTTCTTTGGTTATATTATAATCCATTTCACAACCAGATCTAATGTTTCCTTCAAATATTTCACTTAGTTATTTTTCTACATCCCTTTCCATCACAGACTCCGAGTTTCTCAGGGTTTGTAAGCTTCTTAAATCTTCATCATCAGTTCACAGGCACCAATGGAACAGACGGAGTTGACAGAGAAGCCGCGTCAGCTCCATGCCCTGCCTCTCCCCTTCTGTTTATCTGTTTATTTTTCTTTTGTTGTTTGATTCAATTCTGAGCAGGCAGAGGAATAAAAAAAAACATGTCTTTTATCTTGCAGGAGTGACACTTTTCTCAGCCATGTTGTTTAGGTATTTTCTGCCTCATCACATCTGTATAAGCATTGTTCTCTCTATTGTCATTCTCTAGGAGGAAAGAATGAAGAAGCTTCATTACTCCTGTTTTCCATTAAGCAGCTCTGGGTTTTCGAAGGCATCAGTGGCCTCATAGTTTGGTCTCACTCACTACACTTTCACTCTCTCTAATGTAACTTTACTGACAACTTTTGAGCTGTGAGAAGACGTTCATATCAACTTATATTTTAAATTTTTGTGATATGTTTGGTCAGCTTTATCGCTGGACCACCTAACTTAACAGCCAATCAAAACAGGCAGAAAAGAAAATGTGTAATTAGCACACCTTCAAAGAGAAGCCAGAAATCCTGAAGAGAGATGGTCACACTTGACCCATGGATATCCAGTGACCCTCTGCAGAAATTTGAAAATCAAGTACAATGCAATAGGTGAAAACTAAGAGAGTTTACTCATCCCATGAGTTGGTCATGTTAAACAAATCTGATTTCTACTGCTTTGCAAAACTTCCTCGTGAATGAAGAGATTATAAACAGAGGGTGGAATGTGAGCTTTAACAGAACAGTTGGTGCAGCGCACTAGAAAATGCTAGGCAAAGAAATAATTAAGATGAGGGAAACTCCATGTGTAGTTATTGACACTGGAAACTGACAGAAGCTAATTACTTCTAAGAGGATGGATGTCAGCCTGTTGAGATGAATCATATTTCTACAAAGGCAAAGCTTGTCTCAATAAATAAAATAAATAAGTAAATAAATAAATGGAATAACATTGCAGAGCCGCTTTCTAAATTTGCTGCTTTGAAAATAAATGCCTTTAAAAAGGGAAGAAGTCAATTTTTAAAGTTTCATGAAATGTAAAAAAATAACAGAAGTAGTTTTAAAGCTGTATAGATCTGTACAGTAAAGAACAAAATGAAATGGAGGAAAAAATACAACAATACTTTTGAAATATTTTATATATAAAACTGCCAAAAACTTTGACATCAACCCCGTGGAAATCGATTTTCTGATTACATATCACTTTTTATTTCACTAAGTCAAAGATGCTGGCAGGTAATGTTTTCATGGTACCTTGACAGAAGAAATAAAGTGCATATTACATTAAGTCCAAATAACGTAAGGACACAGAGAAGTAACAGATTATACTGATAATGTTAAGAGGAAAGCGACAAGTATCAGATGTAGTGACATTATTAAATCAAACATCTTTAAAATTAGTCATGGTTTTCAGAAAAATGTAATTTATAACAGACAAAATGTAAAGGGTGCTGGATTAAATTCTCATGCTTCAGCTCTTCCCAGTATACCCCTTCAGAACTGGAGACTCACAATATGATGCGTGCAATATTTCCCCTACTAGTTTTCTTTTGTTTTTCAAGACAGGGTTTCTCTGTGTACTCCTGGCTGTCCTGAACCCTACTCTGTAGACCAGACTGGCCTCAAACTCAGAAATCTGCCTGCCTCTCCCTCCTGAGTGCAGGGATTACAAGTGTGCACCACTACTACCCAGCCCCTTTTGTTTTTCTGAGGACATTCTATTTCTGCTTCCTAGTATACTTACCTTGTTGCGTCTTAGAGATATCACTCTGCTTCCTATACAAGTATGGCCATTTATCCCTTTAGTAGAAAAACATGTAAACACCTATGGGCTAGAGTTGTGCTGGCTAGAGGAGCAGAATAAACTAATATATAGGGTCCTTTCCAGATAAATATTCCTTGGGGGAGCAATCAGATGTTTTGGTATGTTTGAAACAGGTGAGCTAATTAACTTCTCCTTACTTCTAATGTCCATGGTTTACATTTTTTCAGTAGCTGTCTCATAATTATTCTTACATTATACACATATGGTTCTGTTGATAGCTATGCTGTAATATTTGGTTCCTTAGCAACTGATAATGTACCTAGCGAAGGAAGGTAATTAGTTATGAAATATTGTAAGACAATACATCCTCACCATAATCTATTTATTAATCTAATGCATTGTATTTTTTAGTGAGTGGTGAAAAAAATCAGATTTTTTATTTTTTAATTTTAATTTTTTATTCATTTGTACACACCTACAACTGTTCCCACTCCCTCTTCTTTTGCTCCCTCCTCGCTTTCCTCCCCTCCCAACCCCACCCATTCCTGGTAGTTTCTTAATGGTTGAAGTTGCCCTGTTTTTGTAAATAAGACAGGGATGAAGGTAAGGTGGCATATCTGAAATATTTGTCAGGTTGATTGGCAGGTGGTGGGGACCACTTTCCAGACTAGCAAGATGCTACTGTGACTTCACATGCTTATAAATTATCTACCTCTGTACTAACTCAGCTCAGACAACTCTGCGCCATAGATGGCATACAAGGTATGCTTTGAATGAATAAATATGATGTAATCCCTACTCTCAAGCAAAATCATGTTTAATGTTAATTTAAAAATTAATTTTCCTTAATATCATTCTGAATTTAATGGGCTTAAAGGGAACACGTCAGGGCATTGGAATCTTCCAATTTGACATATAAAGAATCAAATCTACAAAAATGTACTAGCATCCCACATTCTATTAATTACTTTGCTGTAACAAAATGTCATGGTCAGGACAACTCGTAGGAGAAAGAATTAAATTAGGCTTATGTTAAAGATAGTAGTTTGTTATAGTGAGGGGGGAGGCAGGGTAGCAAGCAGCAGGCATGATGACTGAAGCCGAATCTAAAGGCTCAACCATATGCTTGAATCATAGACACCAAACTAACAGTGATAGGGAATTAAGCATACAAACTCAGTTCAGTGAAATACTTCTTCCAAAAAGGATGTACCCCCTAAGCTTACCCAAACATCCCCTATGGCATGTGAATACAATATTCAAATATTGGAACCTGTGAGGTACATTCTCATTTAAATCACTACACATATTAAGGTAACAGATATATAATTACACAATCATTATGTTTATAGGTCAGAACTCCTCAGAGTATGATCACTTATGATCATACTCTTCCTTCCTGCTCACTGCCTACCTAAACTCATGCTGACAATGATTTTGTTCTCTTCTAGAAAGCCATCTGCTCACTTGCGGTGAAGAGTCATGTAGTCATTTCGTCAGAAGAGTTATTTTGTATTGGTAAGAAATAGGTACATTGTGGTATATATATCTCAGACTGATGCTGAATCCATGCTTTCTATCTACCTATGGAAGATGTTCAACACTTTCTCTGGCCCTTGCGAGTCATGAAGCCATGAGGACCTTCTGTTCTGTGCTTTCCAATGCAATTTGAATGCATTCAGGCCATCTCCTAGGGCCATCAGCTGCTTCATGGCCCTTCCCTTCTCCTTCTAACAGCCTAACTGGCAGTCATACTTTGTTCAAAGCCATTGTTGATAAGACCTTTTATGAAATATCTCCAGCTGTGCAAGCAACAAACCATTCACTTCAGTATGTCATCACTGAAGGTCCATTTGTTTCCTACAAGTTGTTCCCATTCCACAATCATGGGACCTTAATCTAGTAATTGCTGTGCACACTCTTTTGGCGTTTATGAGCTATGGATAGTCTGACTGTCCAAACTTCATGACAAATATATAATATGGATCCAACTCTAATAATTTATAATGAAGTTAACCCCATTTCTTGCATTGCAAAGAAAGTGTGGAAACAATAGGCCTTACCAGGAAAACTTGAGCTGTGGAATAGAGTACACTGAGTATTTAGTTGACTTACAGGCTCCTTTCTATTGTATAGATATCCAGCTATTGAATAGATAGTGACAGCAAGTCAAGTTATTTAATTGTTTTTAATATCAAATTGGTTAATCAATAATTGCTTCGGATATAGCACTATAAAAGTTACATTATATAAACATAACACTATATCTTAAAATGAATACAGTCATAAACCTTTGTCGCATAAATTAGGTTCCTTTCTAAAGGTACTTCAAAGTAAAACAAATAAATGTTACTAGAAGGCCGTTTGTTTTTCCAGGATATCCAGAACCGAAATAATCACACAGAAACCATATTCATTAAAACACTTCTTGGCCCATTAGTTTTAGCTTCATATTGGCTAACTCTTATACTAATTTAATCCATTTCTATTAATCTGTATATTGTCACGTGGCAGTGGCTTACCAGAAATGATTCAGCATGTCTGACTCTGGTGGCTTCGTAGGGTCTCTACCTGACTCTGCCTCCTTTCTCCCAGCATGCCATTTAGTCTTTCCTGCCTACCTAAGTTCTGTCCTATCAACAGGCCAAGGCAGTTACTTTATTCATTAATGGTAATTATAGCACACAGAGGGGACTCCTACATCAAATAAGTTTATTTTCACATCTTAAACATATAACTTTATAGAAAAATACTCATGATGGTGCATTATTTAAGGTGCTGACATCTCATAGAAAGACTTCATAAAATTGTCTCTCTTAGTTCAAAGTTGAATTTTCAAATAGATTTTTTTTTCTTCCTCACTCCCTCCTCTCACTTTCTTAATCCTGGCAGCTCCCTACCCACAGCTATCAATGGTACATCACCCAGTATTCAAAGCTCATAGCAGAGATCAACAGAAACAACTTCCTGCTGGAATGTTTGCACAGGTAGAAAGTAGTCTTGGCAATATTGAGGAAGTCTTGCTAGGACCTCAAAACTTTTTTCACTACCAAGAAGCCTTGGAAGAAATGAGTGTGTAATTTCCTACCTCCTACGCATTCATTTCCGTACCACACCTTCTTTATTGCTTAAATAGACCTTTAGATCATTGCTATGTCAGTTTCTTGTTACTTATCGGGTGGTTATTACTTCTTCAGTTATATACAATTCACCATGGCAATGACTGAGAAAAGACTTGTGTTCCTTTTCACACTCAATTTCCACTCTGCTGAGTATCACACAGAAGATGGAAATAGATGTAATTTGGGATACAGACAGGTAGTGTGAACTGTCTTGACAGATAACAAGTAAAGTTCGGAGTAAACAAAAAGCTACCCTCTGAAGCTAATGAAGATATATATACCAGTACTGATGGAGGACATAACTCATGTGGTTATTTATGTTAATTAAATATTTATAAAATCATTGTAGAGAGGGCAGTGACACAATATTTGGACTTTTAGGATTAATAGTAGTAATATTAGTTGAACCTCACATTTGCTGAATCATAGGGGATCAATTCTTAGTATATACTATTTTACTTAATTCATAAAGGTGAAAATTATTTCTACTTACTTAAAGATCAGGATATTGAATTTTATGTAGATTAAATCTACCCAGGGAGAAAAAGTACTCAAGAATACTACTAGATTTAGCTCCTGCTGTTTTTATATTGTTCAAAGGGTCTAAGTAAGATCTTAAACCATGGACTACCTACCAGGTTAACACATAAACACTAATACTGAATTTTTCTACAAAAACCTGCTTTAGGATTTAATCAGCTCAAAGTAGTAATGACTTTTACAGTGTTCGCAAATGTGACACATCATGGTGCAGCAGTGATTATAACATGGATATTTCTAGGATATCTTTAAAAACAAAGAGGATCTTCAATACTATTTTATGGTCTAAAATATGAATTCCAAAATAATGTCTCATAAACCTGAAATCCACATAGCAAACTGTATTTATTAAAAACAGCTTCATTGACAGAAACAGTTAAAATTTCAATAAGGAAAAATGAATTCTTTATGAGTAAATAGTAACATCTTTATGACACTCTGGTGAATTTTTGTTTTTTTTTTTATTGCTGACAATTTAGGGACAGCATACCTAATGTGTAAACAACTTCAGTAGGTCTCTTCACTTTCCCCACGGGTTCCACATTTTGTACTGATTATTTCCAAGCCTTTCTACTGATTATTTCCTGATTTATAGGTTGTCTGTATATATGCCTTTGTGTGTACATGCCTATATATGTTTTGGTATGTGTATAAACATGTATGTAGAAGAAAGTTTCTGTCCTACTTAGTCCTGAAGCTCTTCAGTTCCCACCCCCCCCAAAACACACAGAGGCTTGTATTAATTATAAACCGATTAGTCTATCAGCTCAGGCTTATTATTAACTAGCTCCTGTAATGTAAATTAACCTATAATTCTTATCTATATTTAGCCACATGTCTTGGTACCTTTCCACAGTGTAACATTCTTATCTTGCTTCCTCTGCTTCTAGCTGGTGATTGAAGACTTGAGTCTTTCCTTTTCCCAAAATTCTCCTCGTCTGGTCACCCCACCTATGCTTCCTGACTGGCTATCAGTGTTTCAGCTCCTAAGGCAGAGACACTACTCTGACTCTACTTCCCAAATGAGTCCCTCCATTCTTTCCATTTCCCATTCAGAAATAACACTTCCGTGAGTGGATATTACTTATCTTGTGTAGATGTGACTGATATCTGCTACACAGACAAGAGCGCATGTAAATGTCTAGACCCTGGGATGTTTTCCAAGATGGTTGAAAATATGAGCCGCACAATGCTCTTATTGTTGAGTTAGAAGGCAGTAATTGAGATAAACCATATTGAAGCTATCCTGGCCCTGAATAATGAACATGGAAAAAGAGTAAACATTCTATGCCTTATTTTGTAAGGCTATTCATTCCACCAAAAATAAGGAGCTATGGTTTAGGGAGTGACCAGGATTCCTAGAAACTGCCTCCTGTAGTATAACAATGCTGACAGCATTTCTCATTTGCATGCAGACCCACTTATAGAGTTGGTAAATGTTTAGAAAACAGCATACACAGATTTCTACACATTTTAATAAGCTGCTGAATCTTTTTGACAAGGTGACTTTGTTTCCTTCATATGCTTGGAAATTGTGAATGGAAGAATTATGGAATGTCATTTTTCTATGTTCTGTCATCACATAGCTCTCTTTTCGAATGAAAACTAGATTAAAATACCAAATCAGTGAAAATGATTCAATTGAAGCAGATCTGCTTTCTTTGAAGTGTTTATTTATCTGAAAGTTTCCAGTTGTATTTCTGGGGGAAAATATTGTTAAAATAGTTGCATCTAGAAAATGTTCAATTTACCTAATAGTACAGAAAAATAAACAGTAAATTGAATCTTCAGAACCATAATTTATCTCTAATTTGGAATGAGTCAGTCACCAGACAATTGACTTTTCCAAACCTGAAATAGGTATGAGATCACATGCTGAGCATTTATAAGCTAAGTGTCTCAACGACAAATCACTAAGTCAAATCACTCTGCTTTTGCATTTATTAGTGTGAGAGTATTGGCATGCTGGTTCAAGCTCTGGCAGTAACAATTTTCTAAAAATATAGTTAAAAGTACTGTTCATCCAAAAAGATAACCAGACATTGAATAAAATTGTTTCATGATCTTATGTAGTTTAAAGAAACTGCACACGCACCTTCACCAAGATTCAAAAGGCATATTTATATATTAAGAATTCTAACATAAGTGTTCACTTTTGGAGTTTTCCAGGATTATTATACAAAAATATAATATTTACTGCTATAATTATTATTGCTCTTATCATTAAAGTTATGGACTTGTTTCACAGAACAAAAGAATATAATTTTAAAAGCACCATCCATAAAACTTTCTATAAAATATTTCATAGAGATTTTACTTATATGGTATACAATTAGCTATATAAGTCCCTAAGTGGTGCACATATATCCCAACAGAAGTGTGTTATGTTACGGGTGTTTTCATTCTTATTATAGAGCCATACTGTAAGTTCTGCTTCAAGTAATATCTTAAAATTGAACAAATATTTTTCTGAAAATGAAAAAACAAATGTACTTCCTTAATATTGTATAGAAACCTTTTACTTATATCTGTAAAGACTTTCTGCTTAGAGACTGTGACTCTTCATGGGCATGGCTTTGACACATAATTTAAATTGGATTCTCTAGGAGTTCATTGACTATGTAAGTCATGTGCCACACAACAAAGATTTGTTCAGCCATGGGCCTCCTGTTTCCCTTATGGTGTAGTCAGATTATGCATTCAATAATGTCTTAACCAACTTTTATAAGTATTCTCAGCGATGCTCATAAAAGGTGAAATTGCCTAATGACATATTCCTCACCATATCTCTATCATTGAGAAATGAAGAGCTATAATTAAGTTTATCTTTAAGGGTTTAAAATCAAATATTCAAAGTTACAAAATAAACCCTCTATCCAATATTCCCCGTGCACCAACACTTTAATGCCTCAAGTAAGACTGCGAGACGACCTTACCCAAAGCTGTCTCAGCTGATGCCGGGATGACTCTCTCTCTGGTTTTTATATTACTATAAAGGGAAAAGCAGTATAAATGCAGATAATAAGGCTTGATTAAAAAAGATGCTAAAATATTTATGAAATATCCTTACAAAGGCGAAATACAAAATTAATTGGCCTCAGTCATCTGCCTTAATCAAGTATATTGTAGATGTTAATCAGCACATGCTTAAAAGATAAAGCTGCCAAATCTAATATGCTTAATATTAATTTCCTAGATTGGTTTTATTTTCATTGATAGTATTAAATAACAGAGACTTGGAATAGATGTCCTATGCTACTCTTGCTAAAAAAAAATAGAATTTTTTCTGGAAAATTAGAAAGGGAAATTATTAACTTTTCCAAACATTGATATTAATACTGTCCACTGAAATTTGTAATTAAAAATCTAACCATGTCCCTTTCCTGCACAGAGATAATACAAACTCAGTTGCCAATTCCTTGGATATGGTCTGTCTTGTCTTAATTTGTTGTGAAGCACTGGAGTTTGTTTTGCACTTGGGGTTCCATTTAACTCATGCATTGAAACAAAGCACAGAAGAAATCCTTCTGCATGGTAAGGTGGTAGGTGTTTTGATGTTTTGTTGCTGCTGTTAGGTTTTTTTTTTCTTTTTTTTTTTTTTTCTTTTCTCATGAGTGAAACTGCAGATAAAGCTGATGCAACAATTAGGAAAAAGCAATCTGAAGAGAAGACTGTTTAAAAAAAGATATGAATATAGCATCAGCTCAGCAAGTAAATATAACAAATAGTACGAGGAAACTGGGAAGGGATTTCACATCTACTGCTGCTTTTCAAACTTAACTATTAAATGTTTTTAATTGAAATAAAATGGCATCACGTCCATTTTTTTTTCTCCTGCCAGCTTCTCTCAGTTAACCTCCCTCAAATCCCTCTCCTATGTCCCTTGACTCTCAAGTTGGTAGCTTCTTTTTCTTTCACTATATTTGTTATATACATGCACACAAAAATGTATAATTACATAATTATATATAATTTTATAGTAAATATATAACATAATTTATGTATTAATGATGTTGGGTCTGTTTTTGTTGTTTGTGTATATGGTTTCAAGGCTGAGCCCTCTGTAGTTCTGTATTAGTTAACCAGTCAGGAGACTCATGGCTGGGAGAGAGACCTATTCTCCTCCCTTCAATCAACAGTTGTGCCTGTAGTTCTCTGTCTAGCAGTGGGGCCCAGAAAAACCTTTCCCCTCCCACATTAGCATATCTATGAAGTTGTTGTTGCTCCTCTCTCCTTTACAACCCATTTTAAGGAGAGAATGTCCCACAGGAGACTTCCTGCTATTCTGACTCCTACCATCTTTATGCCCCCATTCCAGGATGTTCCCTGAGCAACAGATGCAGGCTCTGTGGTAGAGATGTATCCACCAGGGTTTGGTTTCTTCATGATCTACTGATTTCTGCCCTGTGTCCAGTAGTAATTCTCCATGATTGTCTTCAATTGCTACACGGAGAAGCTCCTTTGATGAGAGGGAGGTAGCTAACTGTTCTATGAGGATAATTGTAAGTTTTAGAAGACAATCAAGAGCTATTTTGGTCTAGCAAAGTGATGCTGTTAGGTTCTTTTCTACGGCCTTGGAAGCTGGCTAGGTTTTCAGTATAAGGCATGGTTTATTCCTGTTGAGTGGGCTTTAAGTCCAATTAGGCAACTAAGTTGCCATTGACATATGAATACCACTCATATATATATATATATATATATATATATATATATATATATATATTATAAGTTACAGAAATTATATAAAAGTTATAAGCTCTATAAATTATTTATGTGTACATGTACAGTTTTATATACATATGTAAATATTTCATATATATAAAAGATGATGTATGTGTATGTGCATATATATGTATATTTAATCTTACCATGCTATTTAACTGTTATCATTTATAGGTATTGTAGCTGGGTAGAACTATTTAACTGCTTTTTTTCCCTTGGCAACTTGCATATTTTCTGGAACCATGAAAGCTAGACTCCAGGAAAGAGATTTTAGATTAAATCCAGCTTGAGTCATCTGAGCCCTGTGTCCTAAATATGTGGTGTCTTCAGCAATAAATCCCCACCCTCAAGTCCTGAGGGACAAGCAAGGACTACATTAAAATCTATGTTGTTTGGGGAGTCACTGGAACTTCCCTGACCAACTCTTCAGAAGGATAATTCTCGTGCCTTGTACTGGTTTTTGCTTGCTTGTTTTTTTTTCTCTGTGGTTCTTGTGGAGAAAATTGCCAGGCCAGATGACTTAACTTCCTTTAAAATATATATTAATATATCTGTCTGTCTGACTATCTATTCACTTATATGTTTAGTGTATAATTTTTGGTAAGCAGAATATAATATGGCTTCTTTAGAATTCATTGTATAACCTTGGTGTTAATTGTACCACATTATCTACTAACTTCCCTTCTTCCTTATTATTCTGCTTCCCACTTTATATTATCAGTGTCCTGTTATCCCCCCTCAAGCCCTCTATACTTTCCACGTTTCAGTGGTTACCCCAAGCTATATAATTCCATCTGAGGATTTGAAGCCAGTAACCACAGATGAGACAGAGCGTGAAGCTTTTTGTCCTCTGAGTCACTGAAAATCTTCTCTAAGTCCTTTTCCTTACCTCCAAATATAGCGATTTCATTTTTCTTTATCGGTGAACAGTACTGCATTGTATATATTTGCCACATTTTCATTACCTATTTATATATTTAAGGACATTTAGGTTGTTTCTATTTCCTGGCTGTTGTGAATAGGGAAGCTATTAGCATTGCTGAGCAAGTGTCTGTGGAATACGATGTCTAGTCGTTTGGTCATATTCCCAGGAATTATAGAGCTGGACCACATTTGACGTTTACTCTCAGATTTGTTTTTGATATTTTTCTATATTGACTTTCAGTGTGGCTGAATCGATTTGCCTTTCTTCCAACAGTGAATGTGGATTCCTCTTTAACCACAACCTCACTAAGCATTTTTTTGTCAGTTGTTGATACTGATTGAGTTGAACTGAAATCTTGAAGTTGTTTTAATTTGCATTTTCCTAGTTGCTAAGGATGATGTGCTCTTTTTGAGATATTTACTAATCATTTTTATTCTTCTATTGGAAACTTTCTATTTAGATCTGCTTCTTTGACTGTTTGTGTTTTCAGTTCCTTTAATTTGTAAAAGGTACAGAGCAATACCTTCCTGGACTTAGGGGGAGTTGGGAGGACCTTGGACTTAACATAGTGAAGGGAACCCTGATGGCTCTTTGGCCTAGAGAGGGAGGGAGTGGGGGTATGGGTGGAAGGGAAGGGAGGGAAGGGAGAGGAGGAGGGGAGGAGATGGAAATTTTTAATAAAAAAATGAGGGAAAAAACCAAACAAAAAATACAATATTTATCCTTTGGGTCTGTGATACCCCAGGATAATTTGCTTTCAGATCTCATAATTTCACTTTTCTTGAAGTCACCATGTAATGGGGGAGACAATTCTCCAACTGTACAATTTATGGCACCAAGTGAAATTTTCAGTGCCATGAGTGGGTTATAAATTGTTGAGTCCTTGACCAAAGGTGTCCTATAGATTACCTTCTGCCCAAACATTCCAAGTTATTGCCAAGGCAATTGTTTAGTCTCTATAACCTGATTGTAAGGGCCTAGTTTTGATTATGCCATTGAACATTGTAGTGGTAAGCGGCGGGGCTGCGTCCCGCCACCCGCCGCTGGCTAGCTTTACACCCGAAATAATTACACGGAAACTGTATTCTTTTAAAACACTGCCTGGCCCATAGTTTCAGCCTCTTATAGGCTAATTCTCATATCTTTCTTTAACCCATATTTAGTAATCTGGGTAGCACCACGAGGTGTGGCTTACCAGGAGAGATCTTAACCTGCGTCCATCTCGGAGAGGCGCAGCATGGAGACTCACCACGCGACTGCCTGAAGCGTCTCCCCAACTCTACTTCCTTGTTCCCACAATTCTGTTCTGTCTACTCCACCTACCTAATTTTCTGTTCTCTTAAAGGGCCAAGGCAGTTTTCTTTATTAATTAACCAATGAAAGAAACATAGACAGATAACTCTCCTCCATCAGAACATGAAGAAATTTAGCTGATGAAGCTTTACCCTTGCTACCTAGCATTCATGGGAATGATGTTCCCTCTGGAATTCTGCCAGAGGAGAAAAGTAATCATTAATTTCACCAAGATACAAATCTTACAACCCGAAATAGGCACTTGCCTGTAAGATATACTAGAGGAACAACTGTGGCACAAAAGATTTGGAGGTAGCCAAAAATTTTCTGATTGTATTAAAGGCTCACCCTATGAGTTGGAATCAGTATTTGACATGGCAAGATTAAATACTTGCGGATCCTAGGGGAAAATATACTATTATTATTCTGGTAAAGGAACAAAGGAATGAAGTGACTCCTAATGGTACACTGCTATATCCATAAATCAGTTCATCACTCGAGGTTCAGTAGAAGTTATAGTAAGTATAAATTAACATAGGGATCCACAATTTGACTGTATGAGGAGTAGGCAACTTTGGAACACTCAGCATTAATTGGGATATTTTCATCAAACTCCTCCCTCAAGGCTCAGGGATCTAGCATACATTTTACAATAGCCAGACATGGTAGATGACTCCAAGATAAGAGAATCTATCAGACACAACTGGTTGACACACTCGGGACTTCATAGACACTGTGACAGCACATTGGAGCGCTGGACAGAGCTACCAAGGCACAAATGAGGAGCTGAAGGAGGGAGAACATGAGCAAGGAAGTCAGAACTGTGAGGGGTGCACCCACCTACTGAGACTTTGGGGCTGATCTAATGGGAGCTCACCAAGGCCAGCTCGACTGGGACTGAAAAAGCATGGGATCAAACCGGACTCTCTGAACGTGGCAGACAATGAGGGCTGACTGAGATGCCAAGGACAATGACACTGGGTTTTGATCCTACTGCATGTACTGGCTTTGAGGGACCCTAGTCTGTTTAGATGCTCACCTTCATAGACCTGGATGGAGGGGAGAGGACCTTGGACATCACACAGGGCAGGGCACCCTGACTGCTCTTTGGACAGGAGAGGGATGGGGAAGGGAGTGGGGGCAGGGTAGGAAAATGGGAGGTGGGGAGGAGGTGGAAATTTTTAATAATAAAAAATTTAAAAAAATCCTAGCATTGATAAGTGGACACAAATTTCCAACCTACCCAAGATACTATTTATAATTGGTATCTGTTCAACTCATAGTTCAAGATTTAGAGGCCGGTATGATGAAACTCTTCTTGCTGGAGGGATATTTTGAGAGACCTGACACAACACAGGACATCATATAGCAAGAGAAATACATACTAGAGTCAATGCTTAACAGGAGTGTAGTGTAGAACCTAGGAGGCAAACCATTTACACTTAGTTCATTATTCTATGGGTGAATGTAAATCTACTCACACGGGCAGAACTCATAAGGCTTGATCTTAACATTGACACCTTATTTCATCTCATACTACCTCCCATTGTAAATTAAATTTGGAAGTTTTGGTAGTGACATTCAAATTATGGCATCCAGGTCCTGAGGAAAGGTCCTTGGTAGAGGAGGAGATAAGGAATGTCTTAGTGTTTCTATTTCTGTGAGAAGACCACAAACATTGCAACTCTCATAAAGGAAAACATTTAATTAGGTGGATTACAATTCAAAGGTTTAGTCCATTATCATCATGGCAGGTGGCTGGAGAAGCAGCTGAGAGTTCTTAGACTTGATCCGTAGGTAACAGGTGATCTGTAATCTGTTTAAGCATAGAAGGCCTCAAAGCCCTCTCCCACAGTGACACACTTTCTTCAACAAGGCCATTTCTACTCCAACAAGATCATACACCCTAATAGTGCCACTCCCATTGGGGGCCATTCCTTTTAAACCACCACAGGGAGACAATGGGTATCTTCATGAGCAATTAGGTACAGTGAACACAGAAAGACAGCCATTATTCACATACCTACAGACAAGGGAGGGGATCATGCAGTGGGTCTGAGGAATGAGCAGACATAGAGCATGCTTTCCAATTACCATTGAGTCTCTTTCCTTCTGTTGCTGCTCCCAAGTGTGTATAGTTCTTGCTAAATCAATTGCAATGTTGAAAGAAGTTGTATGAAAAAAATAATAGCAAAACAATGACTTATAATTAGTGAGGCTAACAGCTTCATGTAGGCAAAATGAACAATTTCCAGGCTTTTATGTACTTCCACCAAGGCACTAAAAGAATTATGATTATGCATTTGTTCTAGAAAGTGAATGGAAGGTGTTAAATTGCTTAGCTTTTTTTTTTTTTTACAAATGAAAGAGTTGCTTGGTAATTAACATCAAGGCATTCATTTCATAAAAGAGTATTAGCTAATGTCTTGTCATAAAGTAGGACAGATTAAAATTTAAAAAGACGAAGCACTAAGAGTTCTTTCAGGCTAATCAAATCTTTGCCTTTTCGGAACTTGGTACAAGTGAAAATAATTTTAGGGCATTTTCAGTGCCAGGCTCATGGCTGACTCTACAAGGTAATGCAATAGTTTGCCCCTCGGTGATGCGTATGATGAATGGAGCTTGGTCCAGTCATTTTACAGTAACAATGTTTTAATGCGAAAGGAATATTCCATTGATTAAAAATTTGTTCCCTTTAAAGTTTTTTTCTGTATAAATCTAGAAGTTCATAAATGTTTTAAAAAGTACAGTGCTGATATACTTGACAATCTATAGAAATGTGGAGTTAATTTTAAGTTTGGCTAAAATGTTAAAACTAAGAAGCAAAACTAAAATATAAAATCAACAAAACAATTAAAAACCAAAGAGACTTAGAACATATCTAGTTAACTCATTTTGGACATGAAGCACATGAATAACATATGTGGTCATATTAATGAGAAGGATCTAGTGCTTCCTAAGGTAATATTTATAATAGCTCCATGTGATTAGTATTTATTACTGATCATCTTTCATACATTTGAATGTGAATTTTGGCATTTACTTTCTATGCATATCTTATTTTAAGAAAGAACTGGAAACTGCCAACATCTTGACTCATTCATTTTTGAAGACCTTACCATGATTGGCAGATAACACTCAATCAACAATTATAAAACCGATGGAAAGATGTTGGAAAGTATTAAGTAGTAAAACTATCTTCATCTTGATATATTTACAAATGATTTTGTCATCTAGATCTTTCCTGTAGAAATGTTATGAATGTTCAAAAGTCTTAACAATGTGATTTTAGTTAGTGTGCATAATTTTGACGTATAATCATTGATTCTAGTGTTTACAATTATTTACACTGACAGCTATAGAAAAGATTTTTAACAGGATTGACATGAACACATTATGTCATTTATTTTTAAAGTAACCAACATGGATAGGAATTTAAACAAATTAACCAGTAATAACTTAACAGAAGTGAAGTATTTCTTTCACAAAAGAAACTTCAGCCTGCTGACATGAGAAACGTTTCAAAGACCTGTTTATCACAGTGGACTTTAGCTCCCTGGAGCATTTGTTTCCTGATTACACAGGACATGCCTTCCTGCTATGTGTTGGTTAGTTATTGTTATCTGTGCAGCTTGTTCAATGTGCTCCCTCCAAATGCTCCTGAACTTTCCTTGCCTCCACCCTCAGGGCTGGGGCTGCAGATGCTTGCCTTTGCACATGGCTTCTGCATAGGTGACTGGGCATCATCATTCAAGTAGATTTGGTGGCCCAGCAAGCACTTTACTCATTAGCTATCTCTCTGGTTCCTAAACTGGAGCTTTTATGCACAAAAATAGTGTGCAAGTGCCTCAGCACCTCCTCTCTGCCTGCAGCAGGCTCAGTCTACACAGCCTGCCAGGAACCTTTAGAAGCAAGAAGGGTGGAGATGGGGGAAGAGTCACCTTCTCCTTCAGGTATTCCATTATCATTTCAGGCAACACCAGCGTCAATCAGAAGGTGATGCCTCATGATGGGTAGAGAGGCAAGAACAATTCATGCCTTGGCCTGCTTAGTCATGCTGTGTGCATTACCAATATTTTTAACCTACCAAGATTACTAACTACATGCATATGTATATGTATGATGCACATTTGCAAGTATATTTATCTGACTTTGCAAGACAAGCCCCAGCAGAGGCAATGCCACAAAGGGATGCTGGCTGCTTCCCAGGTGTTTTCTATGCCATCTGAAGCCTAGCAACTTCCTAAAAAGAGAATTAAAGTAATGTCATTTTTACAAAGAAATTTTTAGGGAGAACTGTGATTTTTTTTTTAAAGAAACATATCTCTGAATTTATCTGAAGCAAAGCTTGCATTCTCAAAGCTTTTCCAACTTTATATCTGAATGATACAATGATACATTTTTGTTTTGAATTTTTGAGATCACGGCATTTTTGTCTTCCCTTTCCTACCTTCAAAACCTCTCAATACCCTTCTCTATTCTTCATCAAATTTATGGTCTCTTTTTTTCACTATTTTTTCTTTAACTCATTTACTTTTGTCTATGGACATATCTATCTATCTATCTATCTATCTATCTATCTATCTATATATATATATATATATATATTCTTAAATATGACCTGTTTAGTTCATATAAGGTTACTTCTGTGGATATTTTCAGGACTGACAGTTTGGCATTGGGAAACCAATTCTGCTCTTCCATGTGGGTTACCAGTTCTGTTCCTAGCTTCCTTCATTTTTCTAGAGTTCTTTGTATAGGGTTGAGGCCTTGTAGGCTTTTCCTCATCCACGTTGGCATGTCCTTTGGTGTCATTCTGGTTCAGTGCCCATTTGGGCAGTCATGCTGCTGTGTTTTTATGGGTGTGTCTCAGAAATGGGTAGCAATTAATATTCCTCACAAGCATTGTGACTCAGTTTTTTTTTTTCCACTCTATTTCTTTTCTTGCTTGGAATATCTGCTAATTTACTTTCAATTCTTAGACCTCTTACTCCAAATGTCTGAGATAATAAAATTTGGTGGCATTGAGACTAGGGCATCTTGGATGAATGTTCTGTGATGAGAATTCCATTGTATATTGTTATTTTCAATTTTTGACTAATCAAAAATTATGAACTGAATGCCAATAACTGGTAGTATAAAGATTTTCAAGATTTTCTTTTATTTTTTTTTTCTGTGCAATAGACCTGCAGCACAATCTCTGGGTGTAGTTGGGAAGCCACATGTAAAATGAGATGTGATTAGTGAAGACAGGAGACAAGAGCTACTGTAAGTTCAAGCAGCCCAGCCTCCTTAGGTATATAGGTAGAAAGTTTATTGGCTGGAGTCAAACAAAACAAAGGTGACCTCAAGTACAGACAACCGTCAGGATGTATTATGAGAAGAGCAAGCTAAAGGAATATTGTAATACATAAGTGAAACAGAAAGGAGATCTCTACCTCCTCACATACAGGCTTCATCAACAAGGGATTTCATTTAAAAGGGTACAAAGCAAGACTGGGATCAACCAGTCTTAGAAGTTAAGGAAAAGCGGTTTTATCTGACCACAGACTTGATAGTGTCTACCACTATCACTTTGAAGAATAAAGTGATATAAATAAAGTAGCCAAGAGTGAGCAATGTATGCAGGTGGGGCCAGTTTGGAGGCCCGAGGGAAGGAGAGAATTATGGAAACAAAGTTTGGTTAATAAGCATTGTTTTTTCAACGACTGATCAGTTGGACATAGATGATGCACAGAACTGATGCTTGGAAGGTCTGAGATAGAGAACAAGAGCATGTGTGATTACAGTTAATGTTTTTATGGGGGAAGTATGTTTTCAATAAGTCATTTCTAGAAGGAGAAATGAAAGATGTCTTAATCTTCACCGTATATGTCCACCCACCTCCCCCAATATCACAGGGTTCTGACAGTAGGAGGTAGTGTACAAGAGTGGGCATTGGTGATAGAATTCTGAGGACTAATCTTAGGTTCTAGAGGCACAGCAGAGAGCGCAAAGCAAGGGAGTCTAAGAGTGCCAGTCGCCCAGCAAAATGTCTGCATAAGGACGTTTACTTTAGGCAGCAGGATCTCAGGATGAGGCTGGGATTCAAACCTCAGAGAGAGGGTACAGAGACATGTTCAAACTCCAAATTTGAAGCTTGTGTGGAGAAGACACTACTTTCTGAAATAAGATAGAATTTCCACTTAGAGCATCCATGTATAGCTGAATTAAAAATTAGATGTAAGTTTGAAAGCATGAGCAGGGACTTTTCTGCTTTCCAGTGGGTGAGAATGACCATAGACTTTTTATCTTGAAAGTGGTTCAGCTCTTGTAGGCTAGGGGCCATGGTGGCATGCACAAAACAAGAGAGCAGGCAGATCCTGGCACATACTATATTTAAAAGGAGGGTCTATTATTAAAGAAAACGGACTTATTTTCAGCTTGAATAATAGCCTCGTGCATCTTGGACCTCTGTCATTTCCCTGAAAAATCTTTTTGTTTTGTAGGTCAGCTTTCTGAGTCTCATATGGGAAAACGCATAGTTAAATTTAGGAAGAAAATAGAATATAAATAGCTATTTTAGAGGATTGTAAGGGTTGAAAAATTACATGTCAAAATTGAGAATGTAAAAGTTAGATTCTGTGTTTCTTTACTTTAAATTTCTTTTCTATTTTTCCTGTGTTGATAACATTAATATGAATATTGAATTATATTTTCTTTCAAATCTTGAATATACTGTTTATATGCAACACAGACTTTGGTAAATGAATTGCATGTGGTTCGCCATTTATTTTCTATGGGCAATTTTAAATTTATTTAAATATCCAAGAAGTACTCATAATATATAAATATAAATATAAATGCAATGAGATGAAAAAAACTTGGTTTTATATTATTATTTCAGAAGAGTATTGTGGAAATTTTGTGTATAGGAAGAAAATATTATGTTCCTGATCCTGCATATTAAAGCTCCCAAGGATGAATTCAGACATTCCAATAACCTCAGTACTGCCCTCTATAATTGGTCTAGTCAACCTTGAAATATTGCATTCAAATTCCAAATGTATGTAAAAAGGCATATGGCTGTTCTTTAGATTTCTCATCTGAATGCTCGCTCATATTTTATCATTTATTTATAACAGTGCTTAAATCCTCACTGTGGTATTCTATATTAAGCATACATTTCTTTATCAGCATAAAATCTTAGAGGATGGAGCTTGTCTTAGGGTATCTTTGACAACCCTATAGATCTAGATATGGTGCCATATGATGAGTGTTAATTGATGCATATATGCATGCAATAAAAATTAGTGAAAAAGAGGCCCTGAAAGCTTGAGGGGTATATTGTAGGGTCTGAAGGGAAGGGTGAAGTGTTGCACTTACATTATAATCTCAAACAATAAATAAACACACTTAAAATGAAAAGACTAGGCAACTGAAAATGTGTGTTGTTAAAAAAATTAAATCGAACATTATTCCATTGAAGATTGCAAATTTGAAAAAAATTAAAATTTTGTATAATTCAGGCCTTACAACATGTTTAGACATTTGCATATGGTGCAAATGCCATCTGAGGTTTTTTCTCCTTAGATCCTGAGCAAGGCCTGCTCTCTGCCCTGCGACTCTTCTCAATCCTAACTTTCCTTTCATGTTATAGTTGAAGGAATTTTCCAAGAATAGAGATGCTGTTTCTCTATCATCAATTTTAGATTCACTGCCATAAGTTCCTCATTTTTAAGTCATCCTTAATCATTCTACCTTCCCATGTTACCATGCAATCTATCCCTCCTGGATGTGCTCAATCACATGTTACTTGCCAAAAATCTCTACTACAGCTCAGTTGGTATGGACACCATACCCTTAACTTCTACAGCTAGGGACCAAATAAGCTTTTCTTTTATGTACTCAAGTTCTTTAGCAACAGAAAGTGGGATAATATGAAGGTATTGATAATTTCATTAGCATATTACTATTGCTGTTCACTATACTATCCATCACTCATATACCTTTGAAAACCAAATAACAGTATAAGCACTATGATCATTGCATCGCAGGGATGAACAGTGATATATTATGGTCTCTTAGACATGAACTGGTGAGTATATGTGTATAGGTCTTATTCATCTAAATATATTAATGTAACTATCACATCTCTATAACTACTGAGGTTGATTTTTTAAGATTGTAGTTGATGACAGAAAAAACATAGCTACTTTAGACAGTGTTTTTTAGTTATCTTTGAACTTACAGTCAAAAGTATAATAAGAATGCTTGATGGGATCAGAAACAAGAATCATTAATTCTTCATGAGAGCATCAGAGGAGTTTCACAAGGAGGTCATTGAAATGTATTTCTTTGAGGATGACTAAGCCTTTTCCAGGAAGATGATACCATTTAGAACCGCAGCACCTAGATCAGAAGGAATGTGGATAGTCTCAGATACCTAATCAGAAATGAGTGTAGAAAGTTAAGAAGAACATCACCACAAAATAGCAGTTACATCCAAATAATTTCCTTTCTTTTTAAAAGTAAAATATTGCCAATACTTTAGTGTGTATTTCAATTACCTCTATTTTATTTTATTTTATTTTAGTTGGTTTTTCAAGACAAGGCTTCTCTGTGTTACAATCCTCGTTATCTTGAAACTTTCTCTTGTAAACCAGGTTGACCTCAAACTTGTAGAGATCCACCGACAAGTTCTGTCTCCTAAATGCTGGGATTAATGTTATGCACCACTACCACCTGTCTATCTTTATCTTATTGATGGAAGTATTAAAAGAAGTAATTTATTAATTAATATGTACTTGCCAGACAAAAATATTAGAAAAAAGGTTAACATTCACAGCATAAATACAAGGTCTTGCAGATTCATTTTAGTATAGCATTATAACCAACTTTCAGAAAATAGAAAATTTGAGTATATTTTATTAAACCAATAATTACATTACCATTAGTTAATATTGTTTCTATTTTACACTTGATTTAGATTTTTTCCAAGGACATTGCTAAAATCTTAGAGCATTAAGTAAATTTTGTACAGATTTCTTTTGCAAACACAATTTGTGGGTTTCTTCCATGTAAATGACTACTCATTTCTAAAGATCATAATTGCATTTTCTTGGTAATGAATGCATTAGAACTAAAGTGCATTCCTATTGTTTGATCTTATTTTTCCCTCTTGGCATTCCTTGCCATTGTTCAGCTCCTAATAATTTAAAAAAAAATGTTGGGTTGGCATAAAAGCCACATTGCCACCACAGAACTAGTGAGAGCTGGCTGAGGCACGAGGAATATGTCTGATATTTTGGCACGTTGCTTTGCAAGTGAAGAGGAAACCTTCAAATGAATAGATACTCCCTGTAGTGTGGGTTTCAAGAAGGCTTATTTTCAAATTATTTTCTATTTTAAATTAAGCTATGACCATTCATAGTTAGGAGAGTTGCCTTGGCATTTCATACACCATCTACTTTTTCAGAACTGTTCATCCACACAACCATAACTGAGTTGAAGTGCACAGCTGGGTTGTAATAAACCATTGCAGTACAGCAATAATTAAGGACTGTCATCTAAATTTTTCCCTTGCCAAAAATTGTTTTCCAAAGATAACCATGTTTTTTTTTTTTTATGACGTATACATTTGTAGTCAAAACTTTTCTTTCAGCTGCCGGCTCACAAATAATCACATGGAGACTCATTACTTATGAAAGCTTGGTCTTTAGTTTGGGCTTGTTTCTAACTAGCTCTTATAACTTAATTAACTAATATTTTTAAATCTTTAAACTTTGGTGCGTTCTTCTGTTCTCACATGGCACATATTTTGCCTTTGCCCTTATGGATTTTTATGGTGTTATTTCATTCTGTTCACCGTGATTCAATGCCTAACCATTCTTCTATTCTGTCTAACCACAATTCCTATGCATTCTCTACTTCCAGGGCATTTTCTATTTGTAATGACAGAACCTGATAGCAATAGTGTTTATCTGTTTTCCTTACGGGATTCTGCACTTTATAAGATAGCAATCAAATATTTATTAAATGAATGAGAAGATAAAATAATAAGATCATTAGGATGTTGATATTCTCTGCATCAACTAGCTGAAGAATCTTAATTTATTTTAACCTTTTTAAGTTACTCAGTAAATTTTGTAACTGATGTAGTCTGTAATTCTATAACTATTTTATTGTTATAAAGCAAAATATTACTGAATATAGTTTTGCCTCAGTATGGAGCATTGGCTCCAGAAATTTTTGTGGATGAAAAAATTTTCAAATATTCAAATCTCTCAGAAAATAGTGCAGCATTTGCATAGAACTTACGCACATACTCCTGTACACTTGAAATCATTTCTATATGACTTATCACAAATGAAATGCATGTGCATTGTAAGTAATTGCTATGTTTCTGAGGAATAATGGCAAGGAAAAACAGTCTAGGAGATGGAAAAATTGATCAGTAGGTAAGAGATTTACTACCTAAGTATGCTGACCAGAGTTGACCTAACCAGAAGCCACATACCCACATATCTACTACAGCAGCCTGTCTGTAATTCTAGAACCCAGGAGATAGAGACATGGAATTCCTGGAGCAAGCTAATTAACTAGAGTAGAAAGTTGGCAAACTTTGGCTTAAAATGATAACCTCTCTTTCAATGTATTAGGTGGAGGATGGTTAAGAAAGACTCCCCAACACATACAAGGCTGCAGAGCTTCAAGCCAGACTATCCTCCATCATTGAGAGAGGGATGTGAATATCCATAACTGACGACATATCTGTAATTGGTGCCCACTTGCAAAAGAAAAGTGTCTTCTCCCAAGAAAATTTGCAGGATTTTATTATACTTCAGAATGGACCCCAGGCTCAGTAGTAGTTTGAGATTACTACTACTGAGGCTACTAAAACAAAATGAATATGGACTCAATGGTATTTCTGTAGATTGCTGTCTCATATTGCTTTGTTGGGACATTTTTAAAATTTTTATCTTTTTGGTCTTTTGCTCGCATATTTTGGTTTTAACTTTGAATTCTCTGTGGGTTTGTTTGTGTGTTTGTGTCTGTCTTTCTGTATTTGTGAGTTAAAGGGTGTGTGTATGTGTGTGAGTTTTCTGATTTTTTTGTTTTCTAGAGAGTTGGGTGGACGAGAATGATTAGAATATATTATATGAAAAATATTTTTCATTAAGAAAAGAAAGAAAAACAATAAATACAAATCAGCTCAAAGGAAAAAATCAATATTACTCTTGGCCTCTGCATGAACACAAACACATACACACCACATCCCCCCCCCACACTTCTTTTACATATTCATACATCCTTACACATATACTCACACAGTCAAAAACATACTTACATGCACATTCATACACAAAGATGCACCAGCATACAAACGCAATAACACACATATACACAAATTCTCTCTCCTACACACAGTCACACAAACACACATAAAACCACATTTGTCCCACACATCCATTCCTGCATATTATATTTTTACATATAATATATTCTGATAACTTTTTCCCACACAACTGTTTCTCTGTTTTTAAAAAAAACACACATTCTCATTCAAAAACATAGAAAGGCAAACACACAAACATACATACACATACACAAAAAACCCACAGAGAATCCAAAGTTGAAACCAAAAGATACCAGCAATATGCAAATAATATTCACACAGAGAGAGAGATAGAAATAAATATACATGCTTAATGAGGATGAAGTATTTTGTACCAATTTTCAGTTTTTAGTCAAATCAGTGGGTGTGGAACTTAAAATATGGAATGTCAGGTGAAATGTGTTTCCCTAGAAAAATATTACATAAAAGATACAGTAAAATGTTTTTAAAAAGATATCAATCTAATTTCATAAAGAAGTCCTAACTACGATAATTAATGAGAATAAGCAAAAAGCGTCTTTAAAACACATTTCCTTGTATTTTCCAAGGAGAAAGAGTCAAATGAGTGGTGGCATCTGATGGTTTTATTTTGAGAAATTGACTTGGAAGAAACTTACAGGGATACCTAAAGTTAGAAATTATTGCAAAGTGAGATTATTATGAAGTTTGGCATCAGTGCTATACCTGTGATTCCCATGTAACAGCAGAAGGGCACTGAACCTCAAAAACTTTAATATTAAAGTTGTAGTGTCATTCAGGATAGCTACTGGGTGACAGAGAGCTGCTGGAAGATTTTGGGAGGGATGTGTTTGGTCGATTTAATTTCACTGTACACTGTAAGCTACAGACCATAATACTACTCACTTTGGCAGCTCAGATTTCCAGATAACCAAAAGAATTATCTTCTAGTCCAACAGATAACAGCGCCCATGTCGCTTCTCCGCGTGTCTTGTTTTCAGTGGGTCAAAGATGAAAAATCTTGAGAATCCTGTGATAACTTTGGAGGTGAAATTATGCTACCAGGTGCTTTTATTGATTGATAGTCATAACTGTTTATTTCTGTGAGTTTTATTTTAATGATATAGTCAAAATCCCTTGCTCTCCATATGTATAAATATATACATACACACACACACACACACACACATATATATATAATATATTAAATGTGAACATTTACAATTTACCCTAATTTTTCAATGGACTACCTCTGATCTACCTCTGGCCAATGATCTTTCTAGAGATTGAATTTGTCAGTTCCTTGAAGGTACTATTTAATGCTTCATGCACACATTTCCTGTACCATTAACTTCTACCTTATTGTTTATGCACAGACTGTTCATTGGTTTTCCTTCCTCAACAAAGAGGTTAGTAAATCATCTTTCGCTTAGGGATTTTTCCCACCAGGATTGACTCCGGTGTTCAATGATTCTTTTTGATATTAGGGAGGATGATTTACTACATGCCACATTTTATAACCACTGAAGTTACAATGAAGGTCTCCAGAATGTGTTAATTATCTGCCAACAACCAATGTGCTTTCTAGTCCTATAAGTAATGTCATTTGCTGTCCTTTATTAAAAGAGATTAGGGAGCTCTGGGACTGAGAAAGAGGGTTACTGCTGAGATGTAAAGAAACGGGATACTTTTCCTGTGTAACTGGTTTGTGTAGCTATCAAATAGCTTTCAATTGAGAAGGTGGCTTACAGTAACCAAATGAGACTCAGATGAAATTGTATTATAGATTCAGTGAGGGTTCTTATTAACTGGCTTATATACCCATTACACAATCATTGTGGCAACCCGGTGAAAATGTGGAGAAAGTGGTTATTTCAGAGCACTTATCCGCTCGTTCACTTATCCAGTGTGTCCAGATAAATGAAATCTGACAGGATTCCCAGGAGGGCTGCTGTCAGGGTAGTGATGCTTTTGATTAGAGACCGAAGCAGGCCATCTTCTGAGGCTATTATTTGGAATAGTTCCCAGGGTTGAGAGTTACCACCACAATATTGTTAAGAAGAAATTGTCTTGCCAAGTATTCAAATACAAATAGGACTGTGATTTAATGTTACGGAGTTTAAAAGAATTTGGGAAAGCAACTGCAAATCTCTTCTTTGAAACTGTTCTGACTATATAGGATAGAAATGGAAGAGATAACAGCTTCGTGAGATAAACTCAAGGCAGGGTGATGTGCCTAGCATGCCAATTCATTATCTCAGAGGGCAGAACTCAGGCTTTGTAGAAATCCTTATCTATTACATCACTAGACAGGATTTTCCAACTTTAATACCACGTTGCTAACACTATCACTGTATAGATGGGGATGACTGGGAAATTGAAGAGCAAAGATAAGCTTTTCTACACATCTGAAACTTAGTGCCACTTTAAAAAGAAAATTCTTTGATAACAGTGGTATTAAATGACTTAGATTAATCAATTAATCTAGTTGGAGGCAAATATATCCTCATACTGAGACTACATATGTGATAATATTGGAGTAAAATACCACAGGTATAAGACTTCATAAAACTCATTTAGTAGTCATGAAAGTAACCTATCATTGTATGAAATTCTTGCAACTTCAAATGTGCTCACACACAGCCTCTTGTAATTAGATGATCTTATACAAAAGCACAGGGATTTAAAAAAAAAGGCACAAAATGTGATTTGGTGTTTACTTTTCTTCACCAGGATCAGAAAACCTTGTTAATAAATAAATAAAGGTGGAACAGAGATATGATGTGGAGATGGAGAAAATTCAGGTAGTGATGAGGGATGAGGGAACCTAAAGGTGGTGTAGAAATGAGTACCGCTTCTAAGGGCAGAATATATGGTCACCAACAAAAAGACACATAGAACCGTGTCAATAAAGACTGAGATACATGGCAACAAGTGGCTAACATAGCTGTCTCCTAATCTAAAAATACTCTAACCTGATTTTAATATGCTTGGGTACTTTATAACATAACATGAAGATGGCGTTCAGAGGAATTGTTTGCTATTTTAAGCTCTTTGCTCTAGTAAAAGTGTAGTATTACTTATTGTTATTTCTATTAGCTTTGCTTTATTTAGAATATTTAGAATATAATCAATGGTTCATCGCATACAGAAAGGAAGATGAACCTAAAGCTTAAACATAAAATGCACCCCTGAAAAAACATCAAATTATAATTTTTGCATATGCAATTGCTCAATAGAGTTTCTTAAATATAGCAGTGAACTGGAGTGAAAAAGTCTAGTTTATAATTTAGAAAGGCCATGTCAAGAATAAAATCGCAGACTTTTCTTTCTATCACACGCATGATTTCATCTGGTATATATCTAAACTTGCTTTAAAAACCATTGCCATAGCAGGTATTTGAAGCTGATCTTCAAGGCTGTCATATGGGGATAATAACCTGTCATAATAGGAAGGCTTATTCTTAGGATGCCTTTTTCAAATGTGTACTGATGAATATCAGGTTGGAGTTGAGAGATATTCCCCACAGTGTAATGTACTTCTGACACCAGATTTTCAGTGTTATTTGCAATTGACCAGTTAATTTTATTATTGGAAAAAGACCCTGTGAATCATCTACTGATGTAGCTTACAATTGCCATTCTCTCTCTCTCACACACACACACACACACTCACAGATACTATGTATGTAGTATATTAATATTTTATATATGAAATGCACATGTGTGTGTTTTCAAAGGCCTTTTACCCTTGTCATATTGTAATCAAACAAATAATATTCCTTCAAACTCCTGATTTATTGATTGAATTTCAGATGTCAAAATATTTTCTGACTTAGTTGTTTCATTCTCTATATAAAACTTGTTGTGTAGTATGTAAACTTCATATTTTAATGAGTCTTAGAGATTTTAATTCTCTGCTAAATATCAAAGTACAGCATTAGAATCTGCTGAAGGAAGTGGGCAATTCATAGTTTTGGAAATTATTACCTTCCATGCTGAATGTAATTATTACTATCTAGGGTTTACCTGGAGACTGAATCCTATCTGGTGATCTTTGGTCTTAGTTCTGGTCTATAGTTTACATATCATTGTTTATAAAGTAGCTAGGGTTTTTTCTTGAGCTCCTAAATCATCAAGTTTTGTATTTTTATATAAATAATGGGATAAGCATATAACAATAACCCACACTGGGCATCGTTCTTCAGCATTTCACATATTGTAAGTCCAACATCATGTGAGATTCTCATAATGAACATGTGGAAAAGATTGATTAAGGATTATTTCCTATGTCTTAGCACTGAAATAAATATTCATAAATGTCATAAACAATTTATACAACTCAGTCCAGAGATTATAGTCATAACTTCTGATTTTCTTCTATTTCCCCATCATAGATATTTGATCTCTAGATTAAAGAAATTGGACAAGGGAACAGTAAAGGGTCAGAATCTGTCTGGGTGGTGGAATGATGGCTTTGTATTCAGAAAATCTTGAGTTTGGTCCCTAGAAGTGAAAAACAAAACCAATCATAGCCACGTTAATTAAGAACAGATAGTACACATTATATAATAGGTGAAATAACTGAAATAAATTGTTAGAAAGTGCAATTTCATAGAAATTTGACTTTAACATTACTATGACTGCTTTTGGATGAGGCAGACTGAATGATACCGTGCAATTTATAATAAGCATGTCTATCTTATAATGACCCATGTAGAAGAAAATATTGCACTTTATACCCTTAAAGTTATACTCTTATGAATAGTATGTGTTTGTGATTATATTTGAATTATTTTTCTTTTTTGATTTTTTCCTTTTACTGGTGATATATTTTTCTCATATAATATATCCTGATTATGATTTTCCCTACTTCTACACCTCCCAGCTCCTCCTTTCCTCCCATCCCATACAGATCCACTCCCTTTCTGTCTCTCATTTGAAAACAAGCTTCTAAGAGATAATAATAGCATTTTATAAAATAGAATATGTTAAAATAAAGTCTAACACATTATAATCAAATAAACAGAAGTAAAAGAGCCCAAGAGAAGGCACAAGAATCAGAGATTCACTCTCGCACACACCTAGGAATTCCATAATGTATACTCAGGAAGCCATCGTGTACACCCAAAGGGCTTGCAGCAGAACTTTGCAGGCCACTAAATGTTGCCTCAGTCTCTGTGATTTCAGGTGCCTTACTCACATCGATTTAGAGGACCTTGTTCTCTTAGAGTCCTCCCTCCTTTCTGACTTCTCATTATTTCTGTCTTCCCTACCAGAGGGTTCCCTGAGCCTTAAAAAGAGGGGTTAGATGGCAATAGCCTATTTAGGGCCGAATATTCAAAGATCAATCATTCTCTATATAATATCTGCCTGTGGCTCTCTATATTTGTTCCCATTTGCTTCAGGACGAAGCTTCTCTGATGGTGGCTGAGCTTTATACTGATCTATAAGTTCAGCAAAATGTCATTTCAGTATTCATTTGTGTGTGTGTGTGTGTTTCCTTTTTCTTTAGACCAGTAGTATTTGGTTTAACCCTAGGTCTCTGGGCTATTTAATGTCCAGGTCTTGGCCACCCAAGCAGTCTTCTGTATGGATTTCATCATGGAATGGATCTTAAGTCAAATCAGATGTTGGGTGGTTACTCCCACAATATTTTGGTCACCATTGTCCTAGCTTGTTTTGCAAGCAGGAGACCATTGTTGATCCAGGATTTTGTGACTGAGTTGGTATTTATATTCTCCATTGGTAGCATGTAGATTACCTTCCTATATCGAAGAAGCTGACAGGTAGGGGTAAGGGCTCTATGTAGGCATGAGCTTGCCCTGTCTATGGTAAATGAGTTATATAGATGCTGCCTTTGGCAATGGAGCCTTGCTGGCATTTTTTGGAGAGCAACCTATGTAGTCTTGGCAACAGCATGAGTTTCTGTTTCTTGTCAATTCTCATGAGAGCCCATTGGCTAACAGCTCAATTAGACGTAAACCACTCCTGGTATTGGAAACCTCTTTTGCTGACAAGAGATGTCCATTTGGAGCTCTTTCTTCCCCATTATTTGAGAATTTCCTTTAGATCACCTTCATAAATGTATGCATTTTAGGAAGCTTCTTCTGTATTACGGTTTTATACTGTACTGCAAATGACCCTTAGTTTCTTAAACAATAAATTCTAATGTTATTTGATACCCATGCCTAAGCCATTTGTAGGTTTGAAGCCACCTTGTAATAAGTTGCTGATAATTGGCAATGAGAAAAATGATAGTGTATTAAACAAAAATGTTTCAACATAGAGCAATCAAGTGGAATCCATTGGTCTAAAGCTTAGATCTTTACTTCTCCCTTTGCTCTACCATTGGTGTTCTTTGTGCATCACTTCCAGTAACGTGTCCTTCTCTCTTCCTGTCAGCCTGCTCTTAGATCAGAGTTATTAAGAGGCAATCATGTAATGAGTTTTAATGGAGTAGGGTTTGTCACTCAGCCAAAAGAGTTTTCATAACATCTGCTCTGCATTTCTAAGTTGATCCAGAGCCATTCTTATCTGTATTTCCAAACATTTACCTGTGGAGTTGTATTAGACATGGAGAATATTTAGTTTCGGATACCTAATGCCAATTTAAAATTTCATTATCTGGATGTATCAGTAGATGAATGTTTATTTACAATAAGCTTTGTGCAAAAGTCATAATTTTTGTATTCTAATCTGATCCACATATATATGGAATGTACTGTTGAGATAAATATTCTTACTAATTCTCTAATGAGGTTACATTCTTCTGTTTTCTATTAGAGATTACCTTTTTAAAAACATAATTTCTTTATGCTTCTTTCTGAATTTCACTTCATGTACCCCAATTCTCCTCATATCCAAGTTCCCTTATATCTGGCTCTCATCTTTGCAGTATACCCCCCCAAAATTTTAAAAAATTAAATCCAAAGCAAACCAACCAACCAATCAAACAAACAAACAAGCAAAAAAAAAAAATCAAGCAGTAAACCTTTTTGCTCCTCCATCTTTCCCTTCTCCACATATCTCCTCATTTGTCTTAGTGGCACTGAGAGTCATGGACTGTCACAATATGTCTTTTTATTCAATCAGCTTTACTTGCAAATATTCATTGCAATGAGTCATTGGTCTTGTTCAAGGTTTCTGGTTTCTGGTACACCATCATTACTGACTGGGTCCTCACCCATCTAAAACCATCTTGTGTATCCGTGGCTATCCCGAGTCACGGAGATCCTGAAGATATCATTGTATGGTTCAATCCTTTCATGAACTCCAACAGGTCATAGATGGGGTAGATGTTAGGGTGGTCCAGCCCAAGCCCCTGGATCTTGGTCTGGGTGAAAGCTAAACTGTTTAGTTCAAGTCCCTGAGGCCACTCCCTTAGGTGAGGGACAGAGCCATCTCTTCTACATCCTCTAGACCAGTTATCCCATACCCATTGTAAGTGGTGGGCCCATGGAGATTCAATTTTAAATGACTAGGTGTATAATACCTAGATTGTGAAATTAAGTACTGTTTTATGACTGTGGTATAAAGGTTAGCAAATTATGGGCTGTAACCAAGTTTGGTCATAGGATGTCTCCTTAAATAACGCCTTGTTGGAGCACAGCCAGTAACTTGTTTGTGTATTGCCTGGGACTGTTTCAGACAGCAATGGCCAAGTTCAACATTTTCAACCCACTCCATATGTCTTCAGAACCTTAATCATTCAGTCTCTGGCTTATTGCAGAGGGAGCTATTGATGTTAGCATGATTTCCAGTTTAGTTAAACCAGTGCTATTTCTCACATCTATTTAAATTCTTATAGTCTTTAATATTTTAATCCATTTGGTAATTGTGATTCCTTTTGTGCAGACACTCCGCTGTTCATTTGTGACTGAGTATTGTTATACCATGGAAATGTTTTGATTTTTAAGCTAGCCTACATTTCGTTGAAGAGCTATTTTAATGACAACCACGTAACAAGCCATTGGAAGGATAGGACATGTGAATCACTTCACCGCCCCTGTGTATTGATCATATAAGCAATGCTTTTCATGAAAGCAAGGGCTGGTTCATGTTTCTAAGCTCACATGTATTAGTAGCTAACACACAGCTTTAATGAATGATTAACAGCTCACAAAGATATCACTTCTGAATAAATAAAATGCTAGGCTCCTAGCAGGGCAAGCTCTCTTCCAATAAAAGCCTCCAGATATTATAAGAATAATCATATGAGTCTTCAAATGTCCAATGATTTTAAGAATTATAACAATAGCAATGATAATCAAAACTAACCAGCATATAGGACCTGCAGTGTGCATAAGTGTCTCATATGTATTCATTGATTTAGTCTGTAACAGTTGAGCACTTATATTGACATCGTGGATGTAGTGTGGTTTGTTTGTGTGTCCCTGATGGACTGCATCTCTCAATAAGTTCTAACTGCTCTAATCCTTATTTGATTGTGTCATCGAATTGCTTGCAATGTAGCTATCCTTCGAAATCAATCAGATTTACTCTTGAATCTGTTCATCATTATAAACAAATAGCTGTGTCACTAATGCCTTAGTATTCCATGGTCAATGTGTAGTAAAACATATTGTTCCTCTTGCTCAGCCATGCTCAAAATACTGTAACTCACCTTCCATTTGACAAACCTCCCTTCTCAAAACTGAAATCTCTTTACCATTTTGATCCATGAGCATCAGTATTGTATTGACTTGTAAACTGATTTTAAGATGCACCTTGTGATTCTCTAGCAGATTAAATGAACTTCTAAAATTCAAGGACCCAGAGACTCTGCAAGCCCCTGAAAAATGGAAGAGACATCACCTTCCTGCCCCTTTTTTCTCCAGGATGCAGGTTTGCCCGCATTGCCAAACATCAAGAACACGAAGCTGGTTCCCTAGCTGGGTGTTAAAGCCTTTGATTCTTTCTTGCCTTTGTGATTTTTTTTTGTTATATTTACTTCTTCTAATTATGTATAATTTGGCCAAGTTCTTTATTAACAGCCATCAAAGTGGGGGGAATGGAATAATTTGGCCAAGTTCTTTATTGACAGCCATCAAAGTGGGGGAAATTTGAAGCCCATGCCATCTTTTTATTTATTTTTATTTGCTTGTTTTCTCTTGTTTAGCCATTTCTAATTCTAAGCCTATATCTGTAGCTATATATTAAGTATAGTAGACACTAGGCTTACTTTCCGGTTCCATCAAAATGAGAAAAGCATTCCATGTAGTGTTCATTCATTGAGCTTATGCCAGGGAACATAGTAATGTATGCACTTTAAAGTGTAAACTGTATTCATAGTAAGGGTTTTTACTCATCTTTTGATTTTTAAATGACTTCTTTGTTTGCAATGTATATTGAAGAAACTAAGGTATAAATAAGGGTCTCAGATGTAGTAAGTGTATCCCTGGGACCGGAAATCCAAGCTGCCTTTTTAACACTTGGTAAGAACAGACACTTTTTTTGTTTCATACATCAATTTGTTTAAGAATTCTTTTTCTTACCCACTTTGCATCCTGAGTCCACAGTACAGCTGCTCTTGATTGCTCACTGGATATATAGATATATGTTACCAAACGTTCAAGACCCATTTCCCTTCATTTGCAGAGCTTTCCAACTGCTAGGCAGAAAAGGGATTACAGTTTTTTTTTTTTTTCATTTAGACCCTAGGAGATTCAGCACAAAACAGCAGCCTTAGCAGTGAGCAGCCTTGCGCTTAATCTCCTCAGTCCCAAAATACCTTTTCTTGAGTGTGTTGTCCATGAAAACACTTGAAAAATGCATGTTCAAGATATGTATTACCAGTCAAAGGCCATTTAATGGATCAATTAGAACTTCAAATTACAACAGTGATATGTACTTATAAGAAATAGAAGTAAAATAAAATATTACAGAAAATGAAAATATAATAAAATGTAGAGTTGGTAAAAAAGCATTTTCTAGAGGCAAGGGATGGGGCAAAGAAAAGACAACTAGTAGTATTTCTGAGAATTTAACAAACATATGGATTGGGAATAAAATAGGATACTCACAGCTAAAGAGGAAATTAAATGGCTTCTATAATTATGCTTTATTTAAGTCTGTCCAAGTACAAAGAGTGAATAAAATGGAAATTTCTAAGAAGACATGAGTACCAGAAAATTAAACTCAGAAGACACGATAGCATCCTATTTTAAGTTCAGAAATTTTAGCAAAAATATTAATGCGCTAGAAAGGAAGGCATAGATTTTTCCTCTGACACACAAAAAAACTCATAACAATTATAATAGAGATTTCAATGTAGAGTTGGAAATGAGAATGATGACTATTTTTTTACTACTATTAGTGTAAAATTGCTAGAAATTTCACCTTCACAGTGAGATGAGAGAAAAATTTGAATAGAGTTAGGTACAGTGTATTAGTGAGACTATTTGATCTTTTGTATGATATATATGGAAAGTCTAAGAAACACTGATACAGATATAACTGTTTGTAATAAAGTAAGAAATTTTAGTAAAATGATGTCTTTTAAATGATGAAAAATAATAAGTTAATGGTTCATATGCAATAAATATAGTAGATGGAAAATTTCCATTCATAATAGCAAAATAATTTATAAATATTCATTCTATGTGGATCATACATCCTAGAAAAAATTTACAGAAGATAAATTTTAATTTTAATTGGGTCATATAACTGAGATTTTTGGTGTGAGAGTAATTTTATCCAAGCATATATATGCATATATGCATGTTTAAACACATCAACAAAACAATCACCTCTAAAGCAACTCATGAGCAATTGTAGCATCTTTAATATATTAAAGTTTTTATCAAGTAAAGGGAATCTGCTAATGTTAATATGAAAAAATCAAGCATTTGGAGTTTTGCAAATAATATGTATAATGAAAGGAGACAATTATCATTGTCATTAAAATATAGTACAATCACATTACAATTTGTAAAGTTTGAAATTGCTACTCAAAGAAGTAATGCATTAAAGCTATCCAAGATTATCTGGAAATGATTCCAAATAAATGTTTACAAATATGATAAAAGATAGTGTACTAAGTAATTATGTGGAAAGATTGGCCAAGTTTTAGCAAAATGTTAAAGTAAAATTTTACTTTTATTCTTCAGCAAAATAGTTAATGAAAAGTAAAGGATGTAAAGTAAAATGACTTGGGTGGGAGAGATGGCTTAGCAGGTAAGAGCACTGACTGCTCTACCAGTGGACCAGGGTTCAATTCCCAGTACCCACATATCATCTCACAGCAGTTGGCAACTCCTTCTTCAGGAGTTCTGACACCTTCACACAGATACGCATGCAGGCAAAACACGTATGCACATAAAATAAAAATTGACAATTAAAATAAAATAAAACGTTTTAATTACCTTTAAAATTGTTTCTGGAAACTTGGCACGTTTTTAAACTATAAATATAAAACTGAGAAGCGATTTGTAAGACCGGGGAATTTGACCATAATTAGGAACAATTGCAGTAGAAAACTAACGAACAAAGTCAAGGAAGTGAGTGTCAATAGTCTCCGTTAATTTAATACACGAAGAATACTTGCAGCCAATAGCAAACACCTAATTAATAGGAAAATGTTCAAAGGCATGAACAAACTTTTTTTCATATGAATATGAATGGCTGATAACAGAAAATAATTTCATAGCAAAGGTGGTAATTAAACAATATTGGGTTGGCAAAAGAGTTTGAAATGACAAGCAATTAGTAATAATTTGATAAAATAGGCTTTTTCGTTTCGTTGGAACATAAAGGAAAAACAATTTCAAACATCTGATGACAGTTTGGTGATGACTCAAGAACAGCAACAACCACTGCTCATTTTCTGTCTAAAACAAAAAGTGTTTGCAAAGAATTCATTTGTATTTACCTGCTATTTGTGACTACAAAACAGAAAAGTTCTAATTGGGTGGCAGTTTGGATCAGAACTTACACTTGCTAAGCTCAAATTGAGAGATGTTAATATACTGTTATTAGCTAGTCTATATAAACATTAATTCCTTAATAAAATGTTTGTAGAAACATTTTGGGAGGAGCACACAGGACACAGCTCTCTTTGCCATTTCAAATGGTTAAAATTGCTCAAGATAATTTATTTTATACTTCTAACACTCTCTAAATATATGAATAACTGTCTTTGCTTAAAATATTTTTAGAAAGAGTTGGCTACACATACATATCAAATATGTTTCTATTTCCTTTCCCTCTTACAGATCAGTAACTGATGTATGATTTTGAGAGTGCCTCTGTAGCCTCCATTTATTGATTTAAACATGTCACTTCAGGTGCCAATTGCCCCCGGGCCTACCCTGTAATTACAGAGGTACTGTAAAGGAGACTATATTACATAATTAATCTCTGGTTGGCCTATATGGAAAGTCAAACTCCCAAGGAATTATTTGGAGGCTGACCCCAGAAATAGAGTATTAAAATGAGAAAGAATTGACATGTTGAGACAAAAATCATAATAACACTCCTGAAAATGTCCTAATTGAGAAGTGGGAACAGTTAATCTCTGTTAGAGAAACACAAGAAAGGTCATTCTGGGCAAGAAATAGTACTGCCCAGATTTGAAAACAAATCATGAAAATGCCAAGTCACTCTTATCTTACCCTGAATACTGAAGCCTAAAAGGAATATTTCCACTGTCTGTGTTGCTTTTTGTGTAGAGTTTCTAGCACTCAGTACACAATGGTTACAATATGTTCTATTTTCTTTGTATTTCTGCATTTTACATCTCTAATTGGATATTATATTTTCTTAATGTGTAGCCTGTTTTCCTTTTGTTTTTCTCAATACCCTAGGGATATTTAGGTTATTTAACAAGCCAACTTTTTTCAGTTTATCTCTTATTAATTTTAGATTTCATAATTTTAACCTTTGATCCTCTTTGTATTATTTTCCTTAATTTCTTACCCTAGGGCACGTCTGTCTTTATACTTAAGCCAGATTAATATACTTCTGTCTATTCTCTGACTACATTCCTTAATTAGTTTCTTATTATTTAAAAAACAAAGTTCCCTGGACCAAGGAGGAGGCTCAGTGGATAAACGACTTGCCATACAATCATGTAGGTGGGAGTTCAGATTCTCAGGACCTGTGTAAAGCCTGAAGCAGCTGGCTGCTCTAACCTACTGTTCCCATGTTGCAATGGGAAGTGAAGACAGAAGAACCCTGCAGGTTAGCAAGCCTGGCAGAATACACAGAAAGTATTCTTGTATACATAACAACATGTGTGTGCACCAGTGCTCATCACACATACACATGCACATAGTGTACATAGAGAGGCACAGATGAAAAAAAAATAAAATGAAGCCAAGAAGCCTAAATGTTTCTTCATATGGTTCCTGTTATTCCTCTAAATTTTGCTGCAGTTCTTTTCTTATGAGTAATTTTTGCTATGGCTTCAAAAACATATCTTTGCTTCTCATTTTAATAGTCTTCCCCCTTTATTCCAGTTTTCTACTGATTGATTTTCATTTCGATATTCAATACATCCACAGGGTACACTACATTATTTTGTTGTGTGATGTGTCTGTATATAGTTCATAGCACTTTATAATATTATGTGATGTGTTTTAGGTACTTTCTACTTTCACAGAAAATGAACAGGACTGTGAGTACCCTCAGAGAAAGAAAAATAATTGGTGTTTCTTTGTGTTATTTTAATGTATATATAATTAGGAGGAAAGAGTTTCTGGTAAGTGTTGAACAATTAACAGGGATTCATTATAAATAGAAGATTTGTGAACTAAAGATTATAAATTATATTTTTGACCAAATCATATTTAATTGATAAAAATTTCAGTAGTTCACTTTAGATGTCAATCATGTTTAACAATGTAAGCTTTTCAGGGTTTGGGGAGGGAAGGAGATGGGGTAGAAAGGAGATGATAGAATTAAATTAATATATGTGACACTGCCAAATATTATCTGTACTTTGTAAGAATATAAAAATAAATGCTTGACTGACCATTACTAGATAGACATTTGCACAATCAAATGTTAGATATAAACTAATTTATATCAGCAGAACAATATTGGTTGTATATTATACAAGTTTGGCAAAAGTGTTATGGAAAGTATCTTCCATACAACTGTGCAGAACAATTACTGTGGTTTAATAAATCTGCTTTCTGTCTATCCTTGTCCCGCCTCACCGGTGACCTCCAGAAAGCACTGATCTTTTTGTTTGCTGTATAATTTTATCCATTAAAGAATTATCATGGCGATATGCAAGATATTCATGAGTATGGCAATAGGATCTGGACATTTCTGGCACCCTCTCCTCAGCTGCCCAAGGAACTAGCTGGGGGCGTCTTCCTGGACACCTGGGAACCCCACTAGAGTCAAGTCTCTGCCAACCCTAGAATGGCTCCCTTAACTAAGATATATAATTCCTTGTTCCCATATCCACCCTTCCTATATCCCAACCATCCTATTCCCCCAAGCTCTTCCCATCCTCCACTTCACACTTTTCTCTCCCCATCCCCCCATCCCCCCATCCCACCCCACCCCCATGTTCCCATTTTTTGTCCGGCAATCTTGTCTACTTCCAATATCCAGGAGGATAACTATATGTTTTTCTTTGGGTTCACCTTCTTATATAGCTTCTCTAGGATTTTTTTTTCCTCATGGTTTATTTTTTTTTATATTTAAAAATTTCCATCTCCTTCCCTCCTCCTCCCCCTTCCCTCCCCTCCTTCTCCCCCTTCCCTCCCCTCCCCTCTACCCATACCTCCCCTCCCTCCCTCTCAAGGCCAAGGAGCCATCAGGGTTCCCCACTCTATGCTAAGACCAAGGTCCTCCCAACTCCCCCCAGGTCCAGGAAGGTGATCGACCAAGCTGAGAAGGCTCCCACAGAGCCCGTCCATGAAGAACAATCAGAGCCCAGAGCCATTGTCCTTTGCTTCTCATTCAGCCCCTGCTGTTGGCCACACTCAGAGAGACGGGTTTGGTCGCATGATCCATCAGTCCCATTCCAACTGGAGTTGGTGATCTCCCATTAGTTCTGTCCCACTGTTTCCATGAGTGAACGCACCCCTCTCGTTCCTGACTTTCTCCCTCATGTTCTCGCTCCTTCTGCTCCTCATCGGGACCTTGGATTTTTTTTTATGAATTATAGGCTCGATGTCCTTTATTTATGGCTAGAAACCAATTATGAGTGAGTACAACCCATGTTCATCTTTTTGGGCCTGGGTTACCTCACTCAGGATGGTATTTTCTATTTCCATCCATTTGCATGCAAAATTCAAGATGTCATTGTTTTTTACCGCCGAGTAGTACTCTAATATGTATATATTCCACACTTCATTCATCCATTCTTCCCCTGAAGGGCATCTAGGTTGTTTCCAGGTTCTGGCTATTACAAATAATGCTGCTATAAACATAGTTGAACAAATGCTTTTGTAATATGATTGGGCATCTCTTGGGTAAATTCCCAAGAGTGGGATTGCTGGGTCCTGGGGTAGGTTGATCCCAAATTTCCTGAGAAACCTCCACACTGCTTTCCAAAGCGGTTGCACAAGTTTGCATTCCCACCAGCAATGGATGAGTGTACCCCTTACTCCACATCCTCTCCAGCAAAGGCTATCATTGGTGTTTTTGATTTTAGCCATTCTGACAGGTGTAAGATGGTATCTCAGTGTTGTTTTGATTTGCATTTCCCTGATTGCCAAGGAGGTTGAGCATGCCCTTAAGTGTCTTTTGGCCATTCTAACTTCTTCTGTTGAGAATTCTCTGTTCAGTTCAGTGCCCCATTTTTTAATTGGGTTAATTAGCATGGCATTGGATGGAGAAAATGACAGAGCCCCACATAGGAGCACCGGACTGAGCTCTCAAGGTCCTGATGAGGAGCAAAAGGAGGGAGATCATGAGCAAGGAAGCCAGGACCACGAGGAGTGCTTTTACCCATTGAGACGGTGGGACAGATCTAACGGGAGACCACCAAGTCCAGTCGGAATGGGACTGATGGAACAGGGGACCAAACCGGACTCTCTGAATGTGGCTGACGGTGGAGGAGGACTGAGAAACCAAGGACAACGGCAATGAACATGAACTCTACAGCATGGACAGGCTCACTGTGAGCCTTGTCAGTTTGGTGGCTCACCTTCCTGTACTTAGGGGGAGCTGGGAGGACCTTGGACTTAACATAGTGAAGGGAACCCTGATGGCTCTTTGTCTTTGGAGAGGGGTGGAGTGGGGGTATGGGTGGAAGGGAGGGGAGGGGAGGGGGAGGATGAGGGGAGGAGATGGAAATCTTTAATAAAAAATGAGAAAAAAAAAGAATTATCATGGCATTGGAGTCACGCAGTTGTGAACTCAGACTGGACATTCTTTTCTCCGAGTAAATATGCACTTAAAATTCCTCTGTGATGCTGTGTGACTCTTTAGCTTATTTATTTTTTTCTTTTCTATTATAAATTGTTTGAAATATATTTTGGTCATCTTTTCCCCTTCCAGAACTCTTCTTAATTCCTCTCACCTCCCTTCCAAACAAACATCCTTATCTTTCTCTCAGTAAAATTAAAAAAAAGAAATAATGATGATAAAACAACAAAATGATTACAAAATAAGACAAAAATACATAAAGAAAACAAACAGTGCACACACACACACACACACACACACACACACACACACAGGGAGTTTGTTTTGTGTTGTCTAACAACCCCTGGGCATAAATCCTGACCTGGTATTAATATACATGATGTCACTCCATTAGAAGAAATTTGTTTTCACTTTCTTAGCAGGTGTCAATTGCAAAACCATTTGGGTTAGAGTTAGTACTTCATGTTCACCTCCCTTCTCCTTTCTGAGACGTTTCTGTTTCGAACTTTATAGGTCTCATGAGTGCCGTCACAATGTCTGTAAGTTCATATGTACACCAGCTCTGTTGTGTATACATAATGCTCTTTCCTTAAAGTGTCTTCTACCTCAATCTTTCTGGCTAGTGTTCTCTACAGATGCCTGAGCTTTGTAAAGGAGAGTTGGACAAAGAAAGCCCATATAGGGCAGAGTGCTCCATAGTTTCTTCTTCTCTGTATGTTGTCTAGCTGTGAGTCATTTTGTTAGTTCCCATCTACAGCAAAAAGAAGCTTCTCTGGTGAGGGTTAGTGAGGTAGTGATATGTGGGTATAAAAATATGTCATTAGGAGTTATTTTATTATTATGTTTTTTTTACTGAATATTAATATTGAGTTTTCCTGTGATTCCACAGATTGTCTAGTCTCAGGTCCCTGGCTTCTTTATTGATGTCAGGTAAGGGTTCCTTCTCATGGAGTGGGCTTTAAATTCATTTTAAAAGTGGTTGTTTACTCCCATTATATTTATGCCAGTATTGCACCAGTTCATCTTGGAGACTGGGCACTGTTGTAGGTCTCAGTGTTTGTAGCTGGGTGATAGCGATGACTACCTTTGTCTAGTAGTGTACAGAGCAACCTCCCTCACTTTGAGTGCTAGTCAGTAGGGGTAAAGCTTCTAGTAGGACACCACCTCACTTCTCCATGCTTGATGACAAAAGTTCATGCTGTCTTCAGAAAGTAGGTCTTATAATTACGTGGTAGAGAGCAACTAATAGCCTTAGCAATAACCAGTGATGTTTTAGCCTTCAACAATATCTCCATAAGATGTAAACCATTCTTATTGAGATGTCTCAATAAGACATAAAAATGTCTAGTTGTGTTGTTTTTTCCCCCATTATGTGTATATATTTTAGGAAGCTTCTTCTGTAGTCCCTTTCCACATTGCCTTTCATGGCTATTAGTATTAGTTTGCCCTCCACATATTCCTTTCTTTGGCCCTACCCACTCATCCTTTTCATATTTCTCAGATCCTAGTTTTCCCTTTATCCCCTTATAACACATTACCCTACTTTCCTTTCCTCAGAAGATCCCTTCCTTATCACTAGTCACACATATTTGAAGTTTAAGAGCTAATATCCAAATATAAGAGAAAACATGCAGTATTAGTCTTTTGCGGCCTGAGTTACCTCATTCAGGAAGATTGTTTTTAGATCCATTAACCGACAGTTTTCATAATTTAATTTTTCTTAACATCTAAACAGATTTCCATTGTATAAATGTACCAAACATCCATTATCCATTCATCAGCAGATGGTATTTAGGTTGTTGTCAATTAATGGCTATTTTTATAAAACTTTTTATTTTACTTTTATTTATTTATATATTAAGGACACAGCTTTTATTTCAACAGAGATGACATAAAATGGAGAGCAGACAACATGAGGCTTGAAAATGTTCATTTAGTTATCCTGCATTGTATGAGACTTCAAGTCACACCTTTCCATTTAAATTGATTATAGAAAAAAACTTCCTGACTTTAGGTGACTTCTAGAAACAGAGCTTGCACGGCAAGATGAGTACTGCATTGAGCAGACAGTTCTCAATAGGAGAAATAAAAAAGCCTAAGCCATGCCTCAAAAACAGTTCAGTGAGCCGGGCGGCGGTGGCGCACACCTTTAATCCCAGCACTCGGGAGGCAGAGGCAGGCGGATCTCTATGAGTTCGAGACCAGCCTGGTCTCTACAAGAGCTAGTTCCAGGACAGGCTCCAAAGCTACAGATAAACCCTGTCTCGAAAAACCAAAAAAAAAAAAAAAAAAAAAAAAAAAAAACCAGTTCAGTGACCTTAACTGTTGAGTAAAGTGAGAACTGTTTTACCTTTTATTAAATCAAATCCATGTACAATGACTACAAGACAGAGTAAGCAGCAGCTCCACCCACCCATGGGGGAACCATCTCTCTGCTGCTGTACTGTAACTGTGTTCTTCAAGAGCCAAGGGGAACTCTAAGCCATAACTCTGCCAGTTCCTTCACCATCCCAGAGGGAATTTGTGAGCCTCCTCATCAATAATTATGTCTTTTTATGTATTTGTTTAGATTTATTTTACTATTATTGGTGTGTGAGTATTTTGGACTACATGAATGCCTGCTGACCAAGGACATGGGAAGCTTCCATGCGGGTACAGGGAATATGATGTGGGATGGTCTTCTGTTTTGTGTTGATTTCATTGGTTAATAAAGAAACTGCCTTGGCCATTTGATAGGCCAGGCCTTAGGTGGGTGGAATAGATAGAACAGAATTCTGGGAGGAAGAAGGAAGTGAGGCAATCGCCATGCCTTTCCTCTCTGTGTCAGACGCCATGGAGCCAGCCACCAGGTCAGACATGCTTAATCTTTCCAGGTAAGCCACCACCTCGTGGTGCTACACTGATTATTAGAAATGGGTTAACCAAGATGTGAGAGCTAGCCAATAAGAGGCTAGAGCTAATGGACCAAGCAGTGTTTAAATGAATACAATTTGTGTGTTGTTATTTTGGGTGTAAAGCTAGCCATGCGGGGGCTGGGAGGAACGAAAAGCAGACCTGCTCGTCTCATCACTACAGGAATAAAATCTGGGCCCTTTGAACGAACAAGTACTCTTAACCACTGAGACAACTCTCCAGCTCAATTTATGACTATTATTAATAGAGAAACCTTAAACATGGGTGTGTAAGTATCTCTATAGTAAGATGTGGAGTCTTTTAGGCATATGTCCAAGAGTGGCATATATAGTTTTCTTCTTATTACTGAGTGATATTTAATAACATATGTGGTACACTTTGTAAATATTTTTCTTATTATGATCTTTTTCATAACCATGGACTTAACTCTGCAATCCAGATAGACTTGGAGGGGAATAAGGAAACTATAGAGGCCAAAATGTCAGTGAGAGGTGATATTATGGAATATTGTAAGCATATGGTTTGGGGGCTCTTGAACTACAGAAAAAAAAATGTCTGGTAGTTAAATATGCAAGCAAGTCAAAAGGATTAGAGTTTTTCACGGGTATCAACGTGATCCTCTTGTTGGTCTTGCCTTTCTGTACCTAAAGCCTCTATTGTTTCTACAACGTTCAAACATTGGTAAGTTGATGATTGTGTGGATATTATTTTTTTTTGTTCTGGTCATTTTGGCACTTAACTGATAGATTCATTAATTGGTGGGTTAGATTAGAAGCTTGATTAAGGATGCTTAAAAGAAATCCCACCCTAGATCAGAATTGAGAAATAGATGGTTATTTGTTTTGGGGTAGACTCACAACTCAGAATCCTCTGCTGGAATGGAGATCAGTAACTGAATCCCACAGCCAGAAAAGAGGCTGGACACATGTTCTACATTGGCATAAATAGTATAAGAGGTCACTTCCCAGTGAACGGGTAACTACTGGCTGCAGGACCTCCTACAGCAGAAGCTCATTTGTGAATTAAGATCTATAAAAATTTACCAATTATCTTCAAGTATTCTTTTATCAATTCCCATGACATCAGCTTTCAGTGATGAATGAAGATTACTTTTGCTTCACCTATCAGGATTTGTGATTGTCAATTGTTTTAATTACAGTCATTATAGCCATTTCTTCATATATTGAATTCAGTTTTCAATGACGTTTCTTTTTGTTATTGATTTTATTTTACTCTTTTTTTTTTTTTTCAAAACAGGGTTTCCCTGTAGTTTCTAGAGCCTGTCCTGGAACTAGCTCTTGTAGATCAGGCTGGCCTCGAACTCAGAGATCCGCTTGCCTCTGCCTCCCGAGTGCTGGGATTAAAGGCGTGCGTATTGATTGTAAATGGAGGATTCACTTTATAGGTTTATGTTAGATGTGTGGATTGCAGTACTTTCTCCCATCACATACATTGCCTTTCATATTTCCTTTTCGGTATTTATTATAGAGAATATATTTTTAATTTCAGCTAAAATGTTTTCTTCCCTTTTATAGTTTAAGTTTGTAGTTGGTTTTATGTCTAAAGCATTATCTTAATCCTAACATCATATAGATTTTCTCTTTGTTATCTTCTAGGTGATTTATATTTTTTATATTAGAAGAACATAGTAACCTAATGAATATACTGCTTCATAAAGATGTTTATAATTAATATAGCTTAATGTCTTTCACACTATAAATGTAAGACCATAGGCTTTCTAGGCATACTTTTCATTTTTAAAAGATTATACATTCATGTCTGCTTGGGATAATTCTGGTTTATGCCTATGGTTCTCCCAGCTTTGTTAGAAGTTCCTCCTTGTAAAGCAAAGAGTGTTCAAGTTTGGGAATTGATTATATGGTTTTTCAGTTCACAAATGCTCTTGGAGGGAAGTGAATTATTTCTCTTATGAGTGGAACCAGCTGAGTTTGTTTCTTCAGCTACTGAATAAAGCTCCTGATGTTAAGTTGACATTGCACATTCTGTCTCTTGCCACACCTCTCAAACTCAGTTAAGAATTAATTGGCCAAAGTACGGAGGTGTTAAATCTCCAGAATCAGATTATCAGCTTTAAATTTAGTTCACAAAATAAATTTCGTTATGACAAACCTTGGTTATTATTGAAAATCAGCCCAATTTTTACCTAGGTGTCAACATTTCAGTTGGATTTTCCTGGGAATACAAATTATTGAGTTTCTAAGAATAAATATATTTTGTGTTTGATTTGTCAGCTCTGAAACTGCAATTCATTAAAAATTAAAAAGGATTGAAATGTAAACTGTGATTGCCCTTATCCTGTGTAAACCTTGCTTCCTCCCTTCAAAACCATGCATAGGACACCTAAGTGTCATGAGAGTTGACAGGGCCTTTTGGTCTAGTGAGCTTTACTTGGTAACAAAAAGTTGGGAGATTACGGAGAGTAGGTATTTATTTTGCAAAATCACACAAAGTCCTATGTAATTAAGGTTCTAGTTTTATATTGCCTAAAATAAAATGAATAGCTAAAATGCATTTAAAGTATTAAACAATAATTTACAAATGTAAAAATAAACCTAGTAAGAGACAAATGGAAAGTATATTAAATGGATGAAAATTCAACATACCTTGTAATAAAAATATTTTTCTCATAATGTGGTTACAGGACAAGTGAATCTTACAGATTTATTCTGCAGAGCTGGTGGTATAAGCAGTGTGAGAACCGAGATCCTGATTTATTTGAGGTTCCACCTCAGTGTTGTCACCTCAGTTCCTTCCCTGAGTTTGGAATGTTCTACTGTTTTCTTAATTTACAGCATTTTCATATATGTTTCTTTTTTCTTTTTGTAGCTCATTACATAAGATAAGCTCTTTCATGTCTGTTGGTTCCAGCTCAGACATCTCTTCAGAGACTCTCCAAAAGAAAGGAAGATGCATGCCATATTCCTTCCAACTGTCCTGTCCTTAATTTATTATTTTTTATCTGTTTTGTTTTGCATTAGTCAGTACTGAAAATGAGCCTGACTTTTACATTGGTGTCAAAATTTCAGTTGAAAAAGAGATTTATCCTACTGATATGTTGTGCATTTTTCTATATTACAAAGATGTTATAAAGGCTCTAGTAGGCAGGAGATACTAAAATATTATTCATTGATGATGAAATGTTTTTATATCCTAAGTTAACATCTTAATTAATGCATAAAATATATATGCAGAATGTTTAATGAAAAGACCATTTTGCAGAGTGCTGAAAATTCTAAGATCATATTTCCAAATTTTCTTTTTGGTTACCATATCAAATTACCTTAAATTAATTGACCAGAAGGGTAAAATAACACAATAAAGCACAACTTTTCATCTTAAGGCACAATAAGTTTGTGATAATAGGCTACAATTTCCCCAAAAAGGAAGAAAAATCAACTTCTAATTTAAAGCAAATACAAAATTAGGAAATTATGCATCTCAATTAATATTACAGATATTTAATATTCTTATAGGAGTATTATCCCTGGTAAAATTAATAGAAAATAAGCTCTGGTTTCCATTTTAAGCAATAATTGTGCTGAACATGCCACCAAAATGTAAGCTTTGGCTCTGTGTGTGTTAAATATGAAATATACCACTCTCCTGGTGCCGGATAGAATGTGAAAGCACAGTTTTGAATAGATTTATCAAGGATCCCCTTCTGTGGGCTCACATGACTCACCTTCAGTTCCTGAAGGCGAATATGATGACTCAGAGCTCATACAGTAGCTGCCACTTAGGTTTCTACATACATGAAATCCGTGAGAGCTAGCAAGGGCTCTAATATAAACCAATACAAACATTTTATATGATGTTACCTAGGTCTAAGAAAGCCTAATACTTTTTTCAAGTCACAGAGAAGTGTTTATTGGATTTTTATTATTACCAAGGAGGATGAACTACCAAGGCCTGTTGAGATTTTAAGTAGGGATTTTTTTTTTTTTCTGACAAAGGCTTACTCACCTACAACAACAACAGCAGCAAAACAAACAAACAAACAAAGCAACTACAAAGAAAGGTGTGACAGTCCCTGGACAATGTGATAGTAAGTACCCGTGGGTAACATGTGTGATGTGTGACTGCTAGTGATCTTTCGTCTTCAGACAATATTCTGTGGACAGTTAAGTTTTGTTTAAATGTCTTTATTTGCTGTTACCAGTACAAACCAAGAACTAGAAACAGGGTTCCTTGAAATCTCTGACTGATTTTCCTTTCTGAAACATAGTAATACCTGCGTCAATTCTCTTCTTGTGAAATGGATTTTACAGCTTGGTTAATTTATAATACACAGAGATTAAGATATGGCCTCAAGCAATTAAAGAAGAAATGTAGTTTTCCTAGTTCTTACAATTTTTTTGCATTAAAAATCACATTAAGAAGATTGCTAAAAGAAATTTACCATTGGCAGGTGTCTTTTAGTTCTCAAGTATCCAGATGTCATTGTACAAAGCATCTTGAAAAATTTATTTCTCTTCCCTGCATGCAAAACAATGAATATTCATTCAGTATATGTAGATGAGATTTTTCTCCTTTTTGCTTTTGTTCTTCAATCACAAGCTAGATATATTTCATTAAATTATTTCTCACTTCCAAATTATGGCAAACACTAACTGAGCATCCTTTAGTAGTTCAGCAGTAGAAGTAAAGACACATTTTCACGTAATCACTGAAGACTGGAAAGCAATAGTTATTGTATCCCGTATTCGTTTCAGTTTTCTAAGGATTAAGCCTACTAATCAAGGTGGAACAGTTAACAATGTTAAAATTAGGACTCAAGATAGCAGCTCATAGTTGTCACGGAGTCCAGTGTTCCTATCAAATGCTAGAAAATTAGAATACTTTCTAAGGTGACATTTACTAAGCCTCGTGGTATTTATATCCCATGACTGTAAGTTTGGTAAGTTTACTGATCATATTATGCTACCATATATATATATATATATATATATATATATATATATATATATATTCTTCAGGTCTTGGGTATAAACAGTGGTCTGCTTGTTTGCACAGTAATGAATATTTATGGCTATGGGCCTATATTGTAGTGGGGTGAGTAATAATGATACCATTGCCTTTTTTAAAGATGTGTATTTGCTAGGGTGGGTCTGTGTGCATACATGTGGTGCATGTGCCAATGTGGATGGATGTGGTCAGAAGTTGACTCATGTCAAGTACCTTTCTATTATTGTTACTGGATTTATATATTAGTTTATTATTTATTTCTAATTGAGGCATTATTGCTCAGTGAACTCGAAGCTCACGGATTCTGCTGTACTGGCTGACCAAAGACCGTCACATGTTCAGTTATGTCCGCTCCCCTATTTGTGGTGTTATAGGCATATGCCACTGTTCAGGGCTTTTGAGATGTGTTGAAAAGATGTAAACTCAGGTTCACATGCATGTGTGACTAGTGTTTTACTGAGTGAGCCTTTTCCCCTATCCTTGTCTAAAGATTTTGAATTTCATATCTGGCAGGTATCTTGAAAGATTCATGCCAGAATTCAGATATGATCTTTCATGAAGTGATCTAGCAATTCTGATTTTATGATATATATTTGGATTTTAATTCAAGTGTACTTGAAACATATATCAGATAAAATTTGCAGCATAGCTATTGAAAGTGTCACATCTCAGGAGGTAATTGGGAGGCTAAGTCTTCTGGAATGGGGAGGATTTAATTAAAGGAAAGCAAATGTAAAAACTACTGGATCTTTTCCAGGTCAGATACCTCTCAGCCTTGTGTCTGAAGTATATGATGTCTAACAAAGAGCTTATTGTGCTTATGTATTTAGCAGTGTGTTTGTGTGTGTGTGTTTGTGTGTGTTTGTGTGTGTGTGTTTTGTAACAATAAGCAATGAAAATTGGACATGAACTAGAAAAAGAGCTAGGAGGTATGGGAATATTTGAAGGAGAAAAGAGTAGGGGGTAATGGTGTTGTTAAACAATAATCTCAAAAAGTAAAATAAATAATTTGTTAAAATATTGAAAAATCTTACCTATTTTCCCTATATTTGGAAGGACCTTTTATTTAATTATCTCAGTCAGAAAATGTATTGACTGTGTATAACGATCCTCCTACCCACCTTTTTTGAAAAGGGTTAAAAAAAAGCAAGATATCCTTAAGAAAAATGACTACTTTATCAATTTAAATATGTCTATGGTAATTAAGCCTAACACTCTAATATGAAAACAGTTATTACAATAACATTATTTTCTATTCTAACCATGTCATTGTCAATCAAGTAGATGTCACAAATTGAATGTGCAGAATCAAAGTAATCAGCCTTAATTATTCACGGAAAATATGAGGTCACCTGTCATCCTCAATGAAGATGTTCAGGTTTTCTTTGCATACTTGTCGCATCCCCTGAAAATTCACTCTTTTAATTTTCCAGTCTCTTAAATTAACTATGCAAACTTTTACTGTTCATATTCTTTTGCACCTGTTTGGCATGAAGATGCAAAGGGGAGGAAAATCATTGTTGGTGAGATTAGTCCCCAGCCAGGTCTGTTACTGACCTATACACCGTTAACCATCTGTTTGCTTTCTAGCAACCCTTGGGTTTTCGTTCCTTCTTGGCCTCCGTTTAAGCTCTTCTATACTAAAGTCCTGATTAATCAGCTTTTCTGGCTCTTAATCTTCTACTTAATTATTAAGATGAGAACTCTTTTAGGGTACACTTAAGGCTGAATTGTGTTTGTGAGGTGTAGGCATTGGTTTGGACTCAATACCTCCTGTTTGCTACTTCATAAGATCTTTGAAGGGTGGGGCTTAAAGGTCCCCCATACCCTACTCGGTTTTGCTAATAAGATTTATTGCCAAATACCACCACGATGTCCAAATGTGAAGAAATCCAGGGACACTATCTTGTCTCAAGAACTACATTTAAGGGTGTTAATTTTAAGAGTAGGCATATGGTTTTACTGAAATATGTATTTTCTATATATCATCACTACATGGCTTATAATCTTTGGCTTAGTATTTGAATAAATAGGAAATTCTGATTAATTGCATTTCCTTCTTAAGGATATTATGACCTTATGACCTTTGCCTGCAAACTGTAAAATTCAGCCAATATTTTTCCCTGAGAAATAGATTTCCATTTTAAATGTACTCTGGCCATAAATGAAAAGTCAGCAATAAGAAAATGTTGAGTAATGAGATATGAGTCCAAATATAAATTTCAAACAGTTTTCATTATTGCATTTAGTCCGCAGACTTCAAATTTAGGTGGGGTGACAACTGTATTAGCAAATGCAATATGTGTGTCCCATATTTTGTCAAACAGTGTCTAAAAGCTGAATTATTCCTTCCTCATTAATCCTCCTCTGAACAAAATATGAACTCACTCAGCAATAACTTCATCCACAAATTAAAACAGCAGTACCAAATTTTGACAGCTGCGCTGATAAAAGACAATGCCTAATATTATTAAGTACTCCCTAAATGTAGGCTACTGCTGTAAGCACTTTCTCTCTATTGCCTTAGTTCTTGGCAATATACTAGTGACTGAGAATTTGACTCACTGAGATTAAGCATTTCATTCAAGGACAAATACGTCAAAAGTGACAGAGTTGTGTTTATTAGGAACTTAATGCCAGAGTTCTCACTTATAATCTTTTTTACTTCTCAATTTTACTATAAATTTGACAAAAGTAAAGCATTCATTATTTAAGGAATATCACTACTAGGTAAAAACTATTTTTTTGTCATGTATTTTAAAAATGAAGAAGAGAACTCTATGTTTCAGTCCTAGAAATTTTAGAGGATGTTGTCTGTTTTTGTTTGTTTGTTTATCTTCTTAGGGAGGGTTTCACATACCTGAGACCAGTTTCAAATTGCCAAGGTTTACCTTGAAGTTCTTATCCTCCTGTCTTTCCCTACCAGCATCTGCTTCAGTGCTTGATGCATGCAGTGTGAGATCAAATTAAGGGCTTTCTCTATGCTCATCAAGCATGTTAGTAACTGGACACTATCCCCATCTCTGGGAATGTTAATCTGGGTTACTAACTGAACTTTGAAGTGCTTAGAAGATCAATATAGTATAAATGCCTGTTCCTAACAGGTGTTTCCATGAAGAATTAACCAAGCTGGAGATGCCTCCCCAGAATGTGAACTACTCCACTCCAGAGGCTGGAGGGAAACAAAGGAAAAGAAAATAAATGCAGTCAATCTCTGCTCACTTTCTGCAACATTTTGACTCTGTGGGCCACTCCAGTGTTCCTGGCATCCTGTCTATCATAGGCTGATTACCTTTCAAACTCTGAACCAGAATCAATTTGTCCTTCATTAAATACTTAGGTATTTTTATCACATCAGTAATATTTCTGGCTGTGATGGATAAAGTTGTCAATGACTGGAGCTAGAGTTGTTAATAATCAAGCTTCTGGGTATACTGTGAGGAATTACTTAGAGTAGGTAAATAGAGCAGGAAAACTCACTGTGACTGTATATAGCTCCATTTCATGGATTGGGGACTTAGACTAGATTAAAAGGAAGAAAGTGAGTCACACCACAAGTCAACACTTTCTGCTTCCTGACTACAGAAAGAGTGTGATTGGTCAAGGGAGTCACACCACAAGTTACACTTTCTGTTTCCCGACTAGAGAAAGAGTGTGATCAGCCAAATGAGTCATACCATGAGTTAGCACTTTCTGCTTCCTGACTTTAGAAAGAGTATTATCAACCACATCAGGGTATCCTGTCAAGACTCCCCCTACAGTGAGCGACTTTTTCTTCTTGAACTATAAATAAAAAAAAAATGCTTCCCCCTGAAAGTCACATTTGTCAGATATTTCCTCACAGCAATAGACAAGTTACTAATACACTGACTAAAACAGTCATTAAAATATATATTAATTTAATTCAATAATTAAATTTTAGTTGTCTAAGTTCTAGTCAGGGAGGAGAAATAGTCAAATGAATATTATGCTCATTAGAATATCTACTCATTTATAATCCACTTGTTCTAACAATAGACTAAAGGAGATAGCTAAATTAAGGGCCTAAATATCCTCTAACTGTGGGTTTTATATATGAATAATTACATCAAATTATTGAACGGTCCATCTGTAGTTTGGTATAGCGGTATATTCCAGTAATCCCAGTATGTGGGAAGATGAGACCAGTGGGTTGTAAGTTCAAAACCATCCTGGTTTACATATTGAGACTCCGTTACAAAAATTAAATAAAAATAAGCAAAAGAAACAGCAAAATATATACAGATTATATCGTTAGTTTTGTTGAGATAGGCTAAACATTTATAATATAACTCTATGGTAAAAAAAAACCCAACATTTTAAAGGCAAGTTTTCAGTGCCTTTAACATTATTCTTCTATTGGTAATGACAATGAAGTACAATTCTTGCAAGTGACTTACATGGACATAAGTATAGATCAAAGGTTATTAATAACTAGAAGAGTAAATAACAACCTTTTGTAAGTGCCATCTTTCAATTCAATTACAAAAGAAAAGCTAAAGGTAAAGTATCTTTAGCTTATGATTATTGTGCAGATGCCACATGAGGCAAGGCTATGCCAGTGACTGTACTTGGACGAAGGCTTGGAGGCACTGCACCCTTACACCTTGGGCTGATCTATAAGACTGATATGTATGTTTCATGGCATGTACTTCAAAGAGAATGATACAGCATATAAGGAAAAAGGGACATTCATGTATCATGACAAGAGCAATATTCTTTCTTGGTTCTGTGTTTTTTAGACAGTGGCCCTCATATGCTTCTGTTTTGTTTCTAATGAACATTTTATGAAAACATTATTCATTATATCTTAAATAATCTGGTCTCTGAAATTTATTCCATAATTAAAGTTTTCATTTTATAAAATATATATTGCAATTGATTTTTATTGAAGAAAGAGAACCAAAATCATTTTGTAACAAAGAAATAGAACAGACTTTTCTGAAATGGTTACAGAAAAGGCATGTTCATATTTTAAAAATAACACATTTAAATAGAATTCCACCATAATTGGACAACAGCAATTGAATTTTAAGTTTTGCTTAGGTAACATATTCTTAAGCCATAGTTGGGAGAGCTCATATCACAATATCAGCTTATTGAATGTACAAAGTGAAATACATTTCTTATCTAATTTTCTTGTGTAAAACATGACTGATCAATAATATAATCAAAACAACATGCACAAAGTATCACATGCATTGGACAGAATGTGCATACTCAGAAAATGGCATTCTAATGTGAGATCATTTCTGTATTTAGTGAGAGTGGTTTTTTAAGAAATATATGAGAAGTACAGTAAATATTGTGGATATTACTGTCTTCCTCTTATATTTTTCCTGCTGCATGAAGATGAGATGAGAAAAAAGATGTCACATAAACTCTGTAGTAAGGTTAGTAACTAGAAATTAGAAACCTTCTTTGGCTTCCTGTGTGATCTTTACTGTGTCCATTTGCATTGAGGTCATCATCAGAGCTCAGATGATACTAGTACCCTAAATGTGAGCTATAGAAACATCCCTTTATGTTGACACCTAAGCTCACTTACTTTTGTTATGGTAATTTAAGTGACTAAAACAATTTATTATCCCAGTCAATGTTAGAGAAAAGGTCCAGAAGAATGTATAATGCTAATTTATATGGTAAGTTGTAAGAAAAGTTCACAAATACATATCATAGGAATACCAACATCTTGCTTGAAGAAAATGACATTTTAATTTAGCATCTCAATTCTCATCGTCAGTACTATTTTCTGAAGCTTTTGAGCTTTAGTATGTTATAAGCTTAGTTGAATCTTCAATGAGAGGAAATTTACATCAGTACATCTGAAAGTAAAATCCATATCACTAAACTAATACTGTTTTTTTCTAATGAGTTATTTATGCACCCTGTATAAGAAATTTTCTCTAAAGACAAGCCACTGACCATAACTTCATCCAAAAATCCTTTGAAACCACCAAAATGTGCTTTGCTGCCAGAATTTATCTTAGCTGCCTATATTATCAAAAGTATGCTGAAAGCAATGTATAGAGAAAAAGCAACCTTGATTTTTAGAGAACATGTCCTAATTCTTTGTTTACAGTAGGTTTATTGGCAGTGATACCTCCCATCTAGATTTCTCCATGTTTACATCAAAGTCTAATGAAAAACAAAGAGGCATGGTCTCTCGGCATCAGACAAAATACCGCTGAGTTCTTGATGGGTGGACTTTACTACACTAAGCAGTATCACGAGTTAATGGTTTTCAGGAATGATGTGTTGGTCACTTGTACTTTCTAAGGCTATTTTATTTAGTGAGATTTAAAACTCAATGTACACTCCCGAGACAGAAGAAATGCAAACTCTGTGTTTTTGATATGGCTTGACTGAATGTCCCTTCAGAGATCATGGCTTAGAAAGACGGTTCTGAGTATCATGATTTTAAGATGTAGTAAGACATTTAAGAACTAGGGCTAAGGAGGTAGTTCATGGAAGTGAAAGAGATATAGACCTTGGGAGGAAATATGGTACTTTAATGATTTCTCACAAGAGGTGGCTGATAACAGAATAAGTCTGGCTATTGCCTTTCTTCTTTGTGTCCTGTGTGATATTTACTATGTTCATTTACATTGTGGTCATCACAGAACTCAGAGGATACCACTTTCCTTTAATGTCCTGATGTATATGCTAAATAAACATCCTCATTTTATGAATTTGTACACTAGTTATGTTATGTTATGTTAAGTTCATTAGTTATGTTATGGTAATTATTAGTGATTAATTCAATTTTACATTTTATTATTCAGTATCATTGTAAACTGCTCATATTTCCTAAGATTACTGGGCTCTACAAACAGACTTAATAAAATGTATGTAACAGATTTTATTTTTACATTGGAATATAATTTCATTTTAGATCAGCAACTAGATAGGAAATTAAAACCTTCCATTTTGAATCATTTGTGATCAGTGTGTCTTATAGTAGGGTAGGAATTGCTGGGTGGCTACATAGACAAGAATGTCACAGACTTACCTCACTTATATATAATATAATAATATAATATAATATAATAAAGAATGTGTTGACTTTTGTGAAAAAAGTTCTTTTTGGGGAGAATAGTTAATTTAAACTTGGGGAATTATATGGATAAAAGAGAAAAATACCGGGTACCAATTTTGTTAGCTATAGTAGTACTCACACATGAAGTAGCATATATTCTCCTAAAAGTTTATCGTTATAAGGTATCAAGAATTATTATTTTGCCGGTGTGAAGAAACTACATTAATTAAAATTCCTGAGCAAATATTGACACATATCTTATTCCATACCCTCATATATTCCTAAAATTGATAATACCTCTACTGAGAATTTAATTCTTCATTTTTTTCAGAAATGGAAACCAAAGATTGAGGATGATAAATTGATTTGTCTAAGTTATTTAACCTCTGAAAATCTCATTTTCTTTATCAAAGTGAAGATAATTGATTGCAAAGATCTCCAGGGAACATTTTGAGGATAAAATTAGGTAATGTATAGCTATCAGATGACTTGGTCTCTTGTGATTTGTAGATTGAGCACATAATTATAAATGCTGTCCCTGTACTACACTTATATTGCCAAAAGAGCTAAAGAAAGAAGAGAAGCATTTCATGTGGTTACAACACAAAGTCTATATTCAACTTATAAATGTCACACATTGGTGTATCTTCGAAGTGAAATTCACATGGTATTTTAGGTTAGTAACCAAAAATATGCTTCAGAGATAGATCATGTTTTCTTAGTATTGTGATCTTTGCTATCAATAGCTTATTTGGAAAGGTCACACATTTATTTCACTTATTGGAATTAACAGTTGTATTAAATCAAATATATTTGGACTGTTATATCATAGGTCATAAAAGGCTTATTTATTTATTATTTAATAAATTCATATTACCTCATTTTTAGAAGTGCTTGGAAAGCATCATGAACATCCGCCATGAACGCTAATCACGGGAAGGAGGTCTGCATGTTGCTTTTGAAGACCACAGGAAGGCAACCAAGAAGAGCACAGAGCAGAAGATAAATACTCACATGCCATCCAGAACTTGCATCCTTCTTAACAGAGAATGGCTTAGCAGAGACAAGCCATGTCAGCCTAGAAATTTGTGTGCTTGTGACCATAAGATTGTTTTGTGACTCTTTCACTGATCAGTGACTTCAAAAAACTGAAACAGAGCAATCATAAGGTTCAAGGACAGTGAAACATCCAGAGTTTCACATACAAAATTAAATTTCATGAATAGAAACATTATAACAGAAAATAATCATGATACTGCTGAATCATTAGATCTGCTTACACATGAGCATAATATCTGAATAAAGGCCATACTAGGTAAAAAGGATACAAAGGAGATGATTATAAAGAGCCTAATTTACCCATTTTATTTTAATGGGGAAAATTTAGACTGGATAAATTATATGCAAAAAAATTAGTAACGCTCTTTTTTGCTAAATAAAAATGGTTGATTATATGTTAATTGTTGCCTAGAAAGTACCAAGTTATTATTTTTTAGCATTTTTAACAGAGCAGATCAATATATTTGTACTTAGCTGGACAAAGGTGTACAGTTGATAAGAATGGTTATACTATACAGTTTCCTTTCCCTTATAGCATACTTGAAAATTGTCACTGACATCTATGAATCTAATTTTATTTTTCTGGTGTTTAGATTTGTCCTTCTACTTATAATGGCAGAAGTTTTATCTTATTAGATTAGTCCATACACTATAGCTATGAGAATGTTCTCATTCTCAAACACTAATTTGTATGTGAAACTAAATCAGATGAATAAATAAGCTTAAAACAGACTGTGAAATCCAGCGCTATGATGTCCAGTGTAGAAAAAATATGACAGAACGTTAAGTAGTGTCTGAGTAGTAATCTCATCTATAATGATCTTCAAAGTCAGCTTTTCAAAGTAAGGTCATTTTCATTAATGACAGAAAGTCAACTGAGCAATAATGAAGGAACTGTTGCTTTATTCAATTAGAGCACGCTTAATGGTTCTTTAGGTCATATTGACTTGATAAGAAGGTACAAATGAGCAACCCCGTGGAAACAAAGGTCTTCTCAGGAATAATAGATGCAAATTTTAGACAAATAAATATTGAAACCTAATTTCTACTTCCAGCTCACCCTGCTGTGACTCTGCACTGAACATTTACATACTCTGTGACATGTGTCCGGAAGTATGATAGGAATAGACATTTCTCTTTGCTTCAGTAATGAATTTGGTTATTTATATAATTCAGGAATTTGGAAATTACCTTCTGTTACCTTCCCCTTCCTCTATATGGATCCATCCTTTCTAATTTGTTTGAATTTGTTCTGCATTGTCTATGTATAAACAGATGTTAATGGGTTAAGATATAGGTAATGAACACCTAATGAATGTTAAACACTGTTCTATAAGAAAGACTCAAAGTCTAAAATACTTCATTTCTGAAAAATAAAGTAACATATGCTACTCATCCTTAAGTAAAGTATATTCTAGTTGAGATACAAGAATATCAAAATTTATAACTCTAACCAAGTGTTTTTGGTATTGTAATTCTTCAATTCATCCAGCAAATAATGGTATATATTTTTGTTCTCTCTCTCTTGATCTCTACTTCTTAGCAGTCAATACTTTGTGAGGATACTTGCTTTTTCATCTTCCCTTTCCTGTTGACCCTGCCTGGTCCATTCACTGTCCTGGATACATAGAGTAAATTGCCTTTTCTATATTAGTTTGTGAGGCTACCTGATTCTAAAATCCTAAAACAAGGAAGAGACTGTAAACATTAGCATCATTTTCACATTTTGTTGATGTTGTTTGGTTTTTCGAAATAGGGTTTCTCTGTGTGACAGTACTGGCTTTCCTAGAACTCATTCTGGAGATCAGGCCTGCTTCTGCCTCTGAGTGCTATGATCAAAGGCATGTTCTATCACTACCTGAGTATTATTATTTATTATACAGAGATTCACAACAATTCCTAGATATCATATGTCTAATTTTTAAAGGTAATAGTAACAGTCCATATTTTTATTTATTTTTTGCCAACTTTGCCCTTCTCTTCTTTATTTTATGTTCCCCAACTCAGGTTTGTTTTCTCCCAGCTATCTTTCACAAGTTATATTTATTTATAAGGTAAACGAGTAAGATATTTGAAAATGAAACAAAGAAAACCAAAACCAAAGCACTTCTATCCTTCTAACTTTACAACTGTAAATATGGAATGTTTACCTCACTTTATAATCTTAAATTAAACTACATCTACAAGAATACTAGATTGTAATAAAAATTCCACTTTTAAAAAAACCGTAGACTTTTAACCCCAAAACTTAGTAAATGAGGAAAGCCCTAAAAGGACAATGAAGTCTATTTTTCGTTGTGATAAGACCTCAGGATATGACAGTAAATTGGAGATTAAAAAAAATCACAGGGTGGATTCTTAAAGGGGAAAGTAACTTTTAGGAAGAATAGTGCATTTATTTTCAAGGGACCACCTGGAAAATATCACGGACCTTGAATAAAGTAGTAGAGATTTATTTTCTGCTGATTCTGGAGGTTACAAGTTCAAGGGGAAATGTTGGCAAGGTCCTTTGTGTACTCTCTTGCACATGTAGTTTCCCTCTGCATCTTCATAACTGTGTTTTAATCTCTTTTTGGGAGAAAACAGTCAGTATATTAGGGCCCACATCAGTGGTTTCCTTTAATCTTTATCATCTCTTCAAAGGCTTTGATTCTCCCATAGCCATCTTCTAGTATGGAAGAAGAGTACAATCCAACCTATCTCATTTCCTGCCAGCTCTTTAGATCAGAATTAATACATGATTGGCCTGCTCTGTCTACTCTACTGTGCAGAGATTTGAGTAATGATGACTTATGAAGGGTTCTGTGGTGTGGCATTGTGAACTGTCCTGAAGAGTTTGATAAGAGTTCTAAAACTCACATCCGTAAAGACATTCTAGACATTGTGTATCATTAGCGTTGCCACTGACTCTCTTCCTGAGCATGGTCAGTAGTTACTGTTTGCCTCTGCCACAAATATCCCATTAAAGATTAGAAGGAATTGCTCTCTCTCTCTCTCTCTCTCTCTCTCTCTCTCTCTCTCTCTCTCTCTCTTCCTCTCCCTCTCTCTCTTTCCCCCTTTAGCACACTAAATAAATATCCAACCTCACTCTGAAAAAAAATTAGAAGAAATTGAAAACTATCTTTAAAAAGAGGACACACAAAAGTAAATAAGCTCAATAACAAGAGAAGTGATGGAGGATTTATGAAGAAGACTACTGGAAGAAAGAGTAGAGAAAAAATTGCACATAAATGAACAGTCAGAGAATTGAAAGAGAAGATGCACACAACAAATACCCACTCTGGTAAGAAACTCTGAATAAAAACAATAATACCATGGATCAGAACACAACTGAACAATGCAAGAAAAAGTTTTGGAAATAGGTGAATATTCAGAAACAACATATTAAAATATTCTGAAAATTTTCATTGTTTCCAATAGAGTCATTTTCCAACAAACTGATTTTTAAATGAAATTATATCTTTAGACATACAGAAAATAATAGCTATCTATAGTTTGTGCAACAGAAATAATAAGCTATTTTTATAGTTGACTGTAAAACAATGGAGAACAGAACCACGCCTGTATGTCTCCCAAGGAAAAGGATAAAGTATAGAGTTCCAGTCACTCTCTACATTCCTGATGCTGTGACCCTTAAATAAAATTCCTCATTTTGTGATGACCTCCAACCTTAAAATTATTTTCATTGCTACCTCATAACAATAATTTTTCTAGTGTTAAAAATCATCACCTAAATATTTGTGTTTTCCAATGATCTTAGGCGACCCTTGTGAAGGAAGAGATCATTTGACCCTTGAAGAGGTCACAACCAACATGTTGAGAAACACTGCTTTAGACCAAAGCAAGCCAAATGTTTATCAAGTATTAAAGTATAAGCAAAAGGCTGTTGGGTATATATAACAAGCCAGTGAATATGGGTTTCATGATTTTTGAGGAAATAAAATTGAAGAATTCTAGTTTTGATAAAAAGTAAAATGCAACAATAAATAATAAATCTAATTAAATCTAGGATAAAAGGCTAACACAATTATGAGGATTATGGTTACATCAATGTGTGAAATTAAAACATTGACAATGCACTAATTACATGTCCTTTAAAATCTTTTTTGCTAGAAGAATAGGAGGAGAGAACATCAATGCTGTTTTATAATAACAACTTTCAAAGATACATTGTGTGTTTTAGTATATAATAAAATTAGGCAGAAGTGTAGAGGTATAGATTAATAAAATAAACTTGAAAAGACAGTTTTAAACATGAATCAGGTAATATATATTATTATATAGTGCTTAGTTTGCATAAATATTAAGAAAAGAGTATAATCCAGAAATTTGAAAGGATAAAATTTATATAAATTCTATTTGAGGTAAGTATTAAATTGTAGTTATGAATATAACCACAGGAATAAAAAATAAAATTATAAAATATCCAGAGAAAATGCATACATATACAAACACACATACACACACACACAGAGCAACTTCCCCATTATGCTCCAACCAATAAATTTTTACATAGCAAAGGATATATAACCAAAGGATATACTTATGAGAAATTAGTAAATGATGGTATATGGAAAGTGGAAATTCCTATCTTATTACACAAAAGAATCCACCTCTAAGATCAAAGTAAAAAATCTGGAAGACACTATATTTGAAGAATACCATACCCATCTGATACCTTTGTGGAAGTCATGTAGCAAAAAAAGAATTATGTAAAAAACCATAACATAAATATATGTGTATTCTGATGATTCTAGGCAACCCCTGTGAAAGGGCCCCCAAAGAGGTTACAACCAACATGTTGACAGTCAGTTATTTGGAACATTTTCAACCAAGAGAAGTCATTAAAAATATATAGGTTTTCTTGAGAATCCCACTATAGGTCAAAGTGAAATTTGCGGCAGTTATTGGAGCAGAGCATAGAAGAAAGATGATGATGATGATGATGATGATGATGATGATGATGATGATGATGATGGTGGTGGTGGTGGTGGTGGTGGTGGTGGTGGTGATGATGATGGTGATGGTGGTGATGGTGGTGGTGATGGAAACAGATGATGTCATAATGGTGCTGGTAAATGAGAAAGATGGAAATTTTTCTTTGCCCTGTGCATACAGAAGAACTGTTCCTTTTGTTGGCTGCCATCTGCTGGGCCATACTGTGATATTTTAATAGACAAATTAACTGTTTTCTAATGCTTATGATAATCCCATTCTTACAGTAACCTCTTATTTTTACTATTTTATAGTGGAAATTGTGCCAACCACAGCATTCCAAATTGCTGCTATAACAGTTGTGAATCGATGGAACGCACTTAAATTCAAATGCATGGGTTTGTTTAATGCTAATAGCTCAATTGCTTTAATTTATTTTTTGTAATTTTCTTATTTTTAAATGATTTCTGTAAGTGTATTTAACTTGGAAGCCATTTAATGCCTACTAATGATGCAATAGTATTGGGTCCAATGTATCCTAAAATCCACTGAGTGAACTTCTGACTTTTCCTTTTATTAAAAGAATCCATTTCATTACACAACAGTCTCCATAAGGAACATTCCAAACAAGCAATTTAACATTTCAAGTTGCTAAAATCACTTTGCATTTGGCTTCCTAGCTTAAAACTCTGCATGAGACACGTTATAATTTTGTAGGAATATGCAACTTGTCAAATCTCATAGCTTTCAAACTCCCAATTGATTGAAATGAGGCATTTTCTAAGAAAATCTTTGCCAAATGATGTTCCTTTTTGGGAGGTAGCAGTGAAAGATTATTCCATATTTTCTTCTCTGTAAGACACAGGAAAAGTGCTTTGAGAGGACACTGGTCCAGAACAGAGAGTGGAGGTGCGGTCAACAGCATGGTTAGACTTGTATTGAGAATGCGTAGGCAGGCAGAGAAAAGGGTAGATACTGATCTCCTAAGGTACTTCCATGGCATAGTCGGCCTGGGATCACATCCTATCTCTTGTCTGTGTTTTTGTTGGTGCTGGTGGTAGATATGATGAGAGGCAGCAAAGAGGCAACCTAAACCTTAGGAAAGGTTAGAGTGGATCACACGAAGAAAGACAGAGAACTGAACCTAAAAGTTAGCCTTCCCCACGAGTGGGGAGGAAATGGTGATAGGCTGAGGGTGAGGTAGAATTATGTGGTCAGTCACTGAATTCTGAGCAGTGTGTAAGAAGCTTCTGCTGTCCATTTCTTTCTGCTAAACTTTCTTTGTGACTCCTGCTACTAACCATTCTCTCTCTCTCTCTCTCTCTCTCTCTCTCTCTCTCTCTCTCTCTCTCTCTCTCTCTCTCTCTCTCTCTCTCTCTCTCTCTCTCTCTCTGCTATCACACTGTCTTCCCTTTCCCCCTCTCATTCTCGTTCCCTTACTACTCCTCCCTTCTCTTTTCCACCCTCTGTCTTCTTCCAATTGCCTTCTGGTCTCCGTATCCGTACTCACCCAGAGCACTCTTGTATATGGATTTTCCTTTTTTAAAAAATATTTTTTAAAAGAAAACAAACTATATTTTTGCATTTCACATACCAATCCCAGTTCTCACTCCCTCCTCTCCTCTTATTCCCTCTACCTATCACCCTACCCTATTCCTAATCCACTTCTCAGAGAGGGTAAGGCACACTGTTTTGGGTCAGGTCCAAGGCCCTCCCTACTATATCTAGGCTGAGCAAGGTATCCATCCAAAAAGAATGGTCCCCGAAAAGCCAATACAAGCAGTAGGGATAAGTCCTTTTGCCACTGCTAGTCAGTCTCACTGTCTGCCCCAGCCATACAACTGTCACCCACATTCAGAGTGTCTAGTTTGGTCCTATGCTTGTTCCTTCCCTGTCCAGCTGGAGTTGGTGAGTTCCCATTAGCTGAGGTAAACTGTATCAGTTGAGTGTATCCGTCATGGTCTTGACCACTTGGCTAATATTTTCACTCCTCCAACTCTTCAACTAGACTTTGGAAGCTGAGTACAGTGCTCTGATACAGGTCTCTGCCCCTATTTTCATCAGTTGCTGGATGAAAATTCTATGGTGATATTTAAGATAATCATCAGTCTGACTACAGGGCAAGGCAAGTTCAGACACCCTCTCCTCTATTGCTTAAGGTCTTAACTGGGGTAATACTTGTGTATTCATGGGAATTTCTCTAGAGCCAGTTTTGTTTATAGCCAGTTAATGACTCCCTCAATCAAAATATCTTTTTTCTTATTCTCATATCTTGGCTCAGGGATCAAGGGCACTGGCTGCTCTTCCATAGGTCCTGAGTTCAATTCCAAGCAAGTACGTTGGGCTTATAATCATCTGTAATTAGATTTCTCTTTTTATTGCTTCTTTCCTTGTTATAATGACTCAGTTTCCCCAAAGTTCTGAAAAGTTGCCACAAACAGCAAAAACAAACAACAATGTAAAACATAAAATGGCCAAATATTTAATGTGTTTCCCCTTGATTTGGGGAGAGAAAAAGGATATGTATTTTATATATGAGACATGAGGTTCATAATTTTAGTATTTGATCGTAAAATACAGTGCAAAGCACCATGTCTTTATATTTCATCCATATGCAATACTTGTCCTGTAGAAGAATCAATACATGGCTAATCTAAAATATATTGAAATTTTCCTTTTGGTAGGAATATATCAAATTATTCATATTTCTGTCTAATGCTTAATGATTCATTAATATGTTAATTGCTATAAAATGCTTACTAGTAAACAAAATAATTTTTGTGAATTAGACTTCATAGCAGGAAAATATCTCTAATTACCAATATATGTAAAAAGTTAGAAGCTCTTGCCTTTTTTGGATTTGACACTGAAAGCATTTGTATAATTACTCTTCTAGGTGTCCATAGCTTGTGGTAGTGTTTTGAGTAAGCAAAAGACATCTGGTCAGACTGTCAAGAGAAGGAAAGAGGTGGAACTCTTCAAAGCAGAGAGCTGGAGCAGACAGTCACTAACTGGAGTGGCACATTTGGTGACATCTCCGAAGTCCTCAGGCTTTCGTTTTCTCATTTGATAAGTTGAGAGTTCTGTGTATGGCTATAAATAACCCACTTAGTTATTTTACTATGTTACTTTTCAAAGATACTTACAGAGGTTATCATCATAATCATCTCCCTCTTAAATTTCAGTATGCTTTAAAAGTAAACGACCCTATAAAATGTCAAGACATTTTAATTTATTTTTATTTATTTTTTTATTTTTTGTTTTTCGAGACAGGGTTTCTTTGTGGCTTTGGAGCCTGTCCTGGAACTAGCTCTTGTAGATCAGGCTGGTCTCGAACTCACAGAGATCCGCCTGCCTCTACCTCCCGAGTGCTGGGATCAAAGGCTTGTGCCACCATCGCCCGGCTGTCAAGACATTTTAAAAATGGATGGTATTTTGGAATTTAAATATGTGCTATTCCTAAATTATTCAGATTCATACATTATCTGGGGAATGGATTTCTTAGCCTAGAAACCTATCTCTAAGTGTTCATGATAGTTTATATTTTTGTCTAAATGCTGAACATTGAAGCTACATGTCACTCTAAAAAATAAAATGTATTATTTTGCATAGTTCAGTTCTGAAAGGGAATTCAAACTAAGTGTTCATTTCCCTGGGATTCTATGGAACTTCTTGTCAAAGTCTTTAAATTAATTCTGAAAAGCTATGGCTATTCAACAAACTAATGTGGTATTTATTTAGAACATCTTGGCCAACTATTGGGTTCAGTGCTGAGTTTATTCTCAGACATTTCCAATCTGTTCAAAAGACTGAGTTGTAACACTGAGTAATGGGCCAATCAGCACATAACATCAGTAGATTGAGGATGGAGTTGGCATGCTGCAGGGTGACAAACTGCCTAAATCAACTAGTAACTGTAAAAGCATATATTTTCTATCATAATTGAAGGACGTAAAATGAACATAGGTCTATATATAAAAGTTATTTCATAATTTGGAGAAAAATATCACTTTTAGATGGCAAAGGAAAGTTCTTGGTGGGAGAGGAGGGGAAAGAATAATAAATGGATTCAACAACTAATTCCTATGTACTTTATTAAGGAATACTGGATAAAAACTATGACTATGGCTATAAAGAAATGGAGAGTGTCTTTGCTTTGGAGGTGTGTGTGTGTGTGTGTGTGTGTGTGTGTGTGTGTGTGTGCATTGTGGGGGGTGTGTGTGTGTGTGTGTGTTTATATATATATACCTCTCTCTGGTTAGAGGGGGAATATAGTGTAATAGAGAGAGAATAGAGAAAGAGCATGTGAACAGAAATATTTTAAAATGTTAGTTTATAGAATTGTGGAAGATTGAAAAAATAAAACTGAAGACATAGGGAACTTGAGAGGGTTTCTGGTTTTTAATTTATGAGGTAAAATCTTTCTTATACAGCAAACTCAAGTCTCTACACCAGAACTCAAGAATTTGAATTACTCCCACCCACATGATGAAGATCAATGCATTTTTCTAGGTACCACAAAATAGCCAAGATAGCATATGGAATTGACCATTTCATGTTGTTGTGATTTATTAGTATTCTACAGTCATTCATTATGAATTATTACTCAGCAATAATGAACATTGTAACATATTTACTGTCAGTCTCTGTTTCTCTCTCTTTTCACTTTCTATTTATCTTTCTTTTGTGATGGTTAATAATGATTGTCAGCTTGAGAGCATCAAAAGCATCTGGTCATATAGTTTAGGAATGTCTAAGTTTTCTTGGTTAAGTAGGAAGATCAACTTCATTGGGGATGTTTCGGAGACGAATGAAAAGCAGAAATTGAGATAAACACTAATATTAATCTATCTCTACTTCCTGACTGTGGACACAATGTGATCATCTGTCTCAAGGTCCTGTCCCTTTGACTCCCCTCTTCCCGTGATAGACTATATGGTGCAATAAATACAAGCACAAGATTTATTGCTTAAGTTAGCTTTGACAGTTATTTTGTTTTAGCAATAAGAAAAGTAACTAATGCATTCACTCAATACATACTTTAAAAAAAATCACAATTATGTTTCTACTAGAAACTAAAAGTATAGGAAAGCAATATTGTCTGTTTCTTATTGGCTATTTTGAGGATGATTTAAGAATTAAGACAACTATAATAGAGTCTTTGTCTGAATTAAAAACACCTGTAGTACACAAAAAAGTCCCAGAGTCGGGCCGGGCGGTGGTGGCGCACGCCTTTAATCCCAGCACTCGGGAGGCAGAGGCAGGCGGATCTCTGTGAGTTCGAGACCAGCCTGGTCTACAAGAGCTAGTTCCAGGACAGGCTCCAAAGCCACAGAGAAACCCTGTCTCGAAAAACAAAAAACAAAACAAAAAATAAGTCCCAGAGTGGCCTATATAGTTGCTGTCTCCTACCTCTATTCAGTCAATAACACCAGCTTATGTGGTCTGTGGTCCTGTTATGATGCTCATTTGAGGACATGTCTTGATAATGTTGCAAGAAACAGAACATAATACTGTCCTTAAGATGGCTCTCCCTCGTCAGATCTTAGCATAACACACTTAGCTTCAGTGGTTCATATCAATCTCTGACACATTAGAGCTGCATCTTTGGGGAATATCATTCAGAATACAGTTTTGAAGCTTTTTGTGGGCCCTGGAAAAAAAACATTTTAAGATTTATATATCATCCTCTAGAATGAATTTTGCATTTTATGGTATAATACGTATGTGTTTGGATTGAAAGATCACCATTGTGTACATGGGGTTTGGTTTATTCTCATAAAATAACCTACCTAGTACAATTATCAAGCATGTGTGTTTTATTATAATGACTTTTCATTCTTGCCCTTGAATGCTTATATTTTCTTTTTCAAGTTTCAATTGTGAACTTTAGTAATTCAGGGGTTTACTAGTCTTGCTACATTTCCTTCCTCAATTCCCTGACCTCTATCACACACTTAGTTTTCCATATCTGCCTTTTATACAGCTTGGCAAAAAGAGCAACAAAATTAATATTTAGCCTTATGTTATGGTGTATGTCATGATGAGGATGTTGAGGAGTTGTATATTTAAGGTAAGGTGAAAGCTTTCTGACGATCATCTGTGTAGAGAAAATCATGACATGTGAAGAATTCAGAATGCCACAGCAGGAAGATATGGGTCAGCTGTAATGGGATTTTGCTGAGGGTTTTACTATCCTTTTAAACTTTAAAAATATTATAACAAATCTAGGAATTGAGTGGTTTAAGCTACAAATGCATCTTTAAAGAAAATAAAAAGAAGATCAGACTGACCTTGAATGCTTGGCAATCTTTCTGCCTTAGCATCTAAATTTTCCCTTTATGTCACTCAAGTCCTTCTTTCCTTCCTTTCTTCCTTTGTTTTTTCCTGTTTTTCCATCTTTTCCTTTCATAGATGGATATTTATTTAAAAGTGATTGACCAGTTTGGCATTATCCACCAACTCAGGAGTGGTTTTACAGTCTTGCTTGCTTCTCGTGTTTGTGAAAGCCTTAGCAACAGCAGTTTATTCTTTCTACGTGCTCTCTCAGCCCTTTTTGCTTCTTGGCAGTGCTGATAGCTGGCTCTCTCTGAGATTTTCTAACTTCTGGTTTCTTATTCTTCTTGGCCACGGCATTGCTGATGATCCACTGGAATTTGACAGTTGGCTTCCTTTGAATTTTTTCCAGGCATTCCCTTTAAGTGCCTTGTTTTCTGCAGGGAAGAGTCTGGTGTGTCAAAAATGGGCTACTCTTAGAAAATAATACAGGATTGCATGTTGGAATTTTTCTATAGTCCTTGAGTTGAACTTCATTGTTCAAGACAGATCTTGTGGCCACTGAAATTTCAGTTTGACATTCGTGGCAATAGCTAGCTGCACAGGAGGAGAAAAAATGGAAAAATGTTTAGTTTAATTTAAAATTAAGTTTCACTTTGGTGAGAAGCACATTTTCTTTTTTTTATTTTACATATCAACCCCCCACCCCATTCCCTTTCTTTCTCCTCCTCCTGCTCCCCTGACTTTCCCCCAACCCCCACTACCCATCCACTCCTCAGAGAAGGTGAGGCCTCCCATGGGGAGTCAACAAAGCCTGTCAAATCACCTGAGGCAGGACCAAGGCCCTCTTCCCTGTATCTAGGATGAGATGCACATTTTGTGAGTCAGACCCAGGTTGTTTCTTTAAAAATTGTACAAAATCTAAACTGTATTACTTGAGAATATATTACATAGATAAACTTAACATCAAGTTTTTATGACAAAATGGGGTTTTCCATTATGAAACATAAGTATTAATAATGGGAAATATGAATTTCTTCTTAGTTATCACCTAGGTTGGGAACCTGACACATGCTATATTCATATCCTACCCTTAATAAGAAAGATGCATTTTGTTCCTTCTCCATTTGGATAAGTATTTGTAGCTTTTGGGGGGCATTTTTTTTGTCAACAAGAATACCTATGGGCGAATTTCAATGATTAAGTAGCAAATCTTGTTCTTTCTCCGCTCTACTACTGTGTTGATCTTTAAAACCAACAGTTATAGGACTGTTATACTCATTCTGCTAGGAGACTATATTACATTTGAATTTCAAGTAGTTGAAATAAGTTAACTGTAAAGCTTGTAAAATATTAAATCTAAATATCACACTGAGCCTTGAATTGCTCTTTAAGTAACATCCCTATGCTGGAAAAAAATCCATTTGCAATAAATTTTCATATGCAAGCTAAAGGATTTCAAAGTCTTCTTGAAAGCCCATGGGCCCTATGCAATTTGTACCACTTACATTCTTTCCTCTGAGTACTTAGACATTCATTGTTAGCGCGACTAAGTCTATTACCTTAAACTCCAGTACTAGTCAATTATCACATTTTTCATTCCAATTTTAAGTTTATAAATGTCTTGTTGCTACAAGAAAATTTTCATGTCCTCCAAATACCAGATGCCTATTATCAGAACAGAACAACGAAACAAAGATGCAGGTATGGTGGCGTCTCCAGTTACCCTGACATAAAAAGAGGGGTTTGGGGAAGAGAAGCTTACAATTAAGCTTACAGGACATAATAAAAATGGAGCTACTGTTTATAATTTTAAATGCAATTATTTATGTAGTGCAGTGATTCCGAAATTGTAATTATGGTTACCAGAGGAGTTCTTTGAAGCTTGCTGTGAGCAAAAACTACTTGGATCATCAAAAGTTGTAGAGTCTTTCTTCGGAGACTTAGTATAGAGTGATGTGCAGCACAGAAAGGAAAACACTTCTCATGCCACACTAGGAAGAGCCTGTCTATGTGTTGATAGTTTTGCTAAGTACTGGCAAGTAGAGAAGCTGACACGGAAAGCACTGAATTGGTTCCTCTTTCCGTCTTTCCACCCAGGCGCATATGACTGTTTATGTACTATAGATACCTTAGCCATATGCACATGCGTGCTTTCGTTCATAGACACCCGGACCTAAATAATCACACAAAACTGTATTCATTACAGCACTGTTGGCCAACAGCTTAGGCATATTCCTAGCTAGCTCTTAAATCTCAAATTAACCCATTTCTATTATTTTATATTTTACCACGAGGCTGTGCCTTACTGGTAATATTCTGGCATCTTTCTCCTTTAGCAGCTACACGGTGTCTCCTTTACTCTGCCTATTCTCTTCTCTCTCTCTCTCTCTCTCTCTCTCTCTCTCTCTCTCTCAGTCCTGCCTGGCTTTACTCTCCTAAGCCATTGGCCAAAACAGCTTTATTCATGAATGAATGGAAGCAGCACATACAGAAGGACATCACACATGACCAAGGACCACATAATATGAAACACACATGTGCATATACAGGTATGGCTTATAGAAAACGGATCACTATATATTTTGAGACAGAATATCATTATTCCAGGTATAGACTACTGGAACTCTTTCTATGTAGTCAGTAGGCAAACAGGATTTTGCACTATTTATCTTTCCACCTCTAAATTTCTAGTGTTGAAAATAGAGGCATGTACCATAACTCCTTGTTTTAAGCAAGTACCGGGGATTGAACCCAGATATTTATGACAAGCAAGCATTATACCCACTGAGATACATATATCCCAGCTAGAAGCACTAGTTTCATGCACATTAGACATAAGAAAGGCCTACGTTTGGGGTTGTAAATGCATTGTTTACTATTTATATCAGCAATCCAGGATGGGATGAGTGTAAGTTACCTTTTGTTTGCTATAATAAGTAATCCAGTAGAGATAACTTAAAGAAAGAAAGATGTTTTAGTGTCAGAGGATGCAATTTATCACCGTGGGAGAAAAATGTAGTGAAGCAGAAGAATGAACTTCTTGGAGGGCTAGGGGAAGAAGGATAATGTCAGTATTCAGCTGTCTTTGTTTTTTTCTTGGCGTCATGTACATTCACAAATAGGTCTTCAGCGTCTCAAGCATGCCCTGAAAAGCCCTCACAGAGGCATCTGGGGATGTTTCTATATCACCAAGGTGATTACAAACCCAATCAGATTGACAATGAGACCTGACAGAGGACAGCTGCTGGTTTTATATTTGCAGTTAAGTGACTCGTGTTAATAATATGCCAAGATGCCCCAACTATAGGCAGGTGTTAGAGATGACAATAAGTTTGAAATAAAATTTGAATTCTGTAACTAATAGATATAGATAGTGCAACGGAAGGACAGTGATCCCAAATCTAAAGGGCTAGAATGGCGCTGTGAGAAGGCAGTTGCGCAGCATGTGAGCGGTCTGGGTACCATTTCCACCCTCCTATTTTCAGTGGTATAAAAGAAATTATTCTAATAGGAAGGCACACTGAAGTTAACATGGGACACAGGAAAAGTAGCCAGAGGTTACTGTTCCAAAATATCTAGGCTAAGTTAACTTCTGTGTTACCTCAACCAAAAAGACTGCCAGGAAAAAAAAAAAAAAGATGAACATTCTCAAATTAGGGCCAAATCATATCAATTGGATATTGACAAATTATTGTTAAGCCTTATAACTGATATTTAATGTGTGACACCAAGCAAAATGCCTTCCAAAATCTGAATGTTATAATTACATAAAATCTTCATCACTATATATTTGGATCATATGGATTTTACCTAAAGTATGAAGAAGGAATCATCTGCCATAGTTCTGTCAGTACACTTCAGCCTAGTCATATCTTTTTATCAAATAGCATTTAATTTTTTTAATAGAGCTTTCATTGTATTTTGTTCTACAGTTTAATAAAAAATAAATAAATAAACTTAAAAATGAGACTACTGGTGCTAACAATGGGAATATGTAAACTTGAGACTACAGGGAATTTGGGGCCCAAAGAAATTAGCAACTATTTATATTCAGGTTCTGCCTTGTTAGTTTTAGTAGGCTGATGGCGAATAATAAAAAGAAGTTTAAATAGAAAATTCAACAAATTAGGAAAATATATTAAATTAAGTTAATATGTCTTTAAATATTGTAACAAATAGTTCCCTTCTTCTTATAAAATTAGATCGTTATTTTCAAGTTTCGCATATCATATTTCAGATATTCTTTGCAAACATTGCATACAAAGGAATATTCTTTGAAAAAGCGTAATTATAAACACAGCATAGCAAGTTTTCTTGCTGTGTGATTTATGGTAAATTATATAAAATCTCTGAATATTAATGTCCTCATTTATAACAGTAGCCCAAATGGACTATTTCTTAGATTATATGGAATTAAACCAAGATAATAAATCCAAAACATTTAACATAGTCTGTGACATCAGTAAGTGTTTAATAAACTGCTTCATCTATTAACTTTAAGTCTGAAATTCTTTGTTACTGGAGAGCATTGTAGAGAGATACTGAATTGGAATATTGTTTAGCCAGGCTGATAGTCCTATAAATAAATCTCTTTAACACGGTAATCAGAAACCTAGGGTAATCTACAATAGCATGCATAGTCTCTCAGGTTCTGTTGTATCCGCGAAGAAAACTGACTCTCCTTCCTCAATCAGCCCTCAGTCACCAATAGTTCCTCAGTTAGGGGGCTTCATGAGCCCTTCCCCGTCCGTGTTGAATGTTGTCTGTGTTGACCTCCTGTAGGTCTTGTGCTTGCAGTCACAACTGCTTTGAGTTAATGTGTAACTCTGCTGTCACATCTTACAAACGCTGTTCCACTATAGACATCTAAGATCTCTGGGTCTTACAATCGTTCTCTCCCCTCTTTTGTGATCATCTCTCCTTCTTTTGGGGGAGAGGAGTATGAAGTGCATGTTCCATTTGTAGCTAAATACCCCTCTGTATTGTATTTTCGGCAAGTTACTAGTTTTGGTACTCTGCATTAATCACCATCTGCTCAAAAAAAAGCTACCTTGATAAATGTATAAACGTTTAGGTATGAAGATGTGAACTTAGGGGACCAGTTTCTGGTTTTTTGTTTGTTTTGGTTTTTGGTTTTTTTTTTTTTTCTCATGGTTTATTTTTTTTTATATTTAAAAATTTCCATCTCCTTCCCTCCTCCTCCCCCCTCCCTCCCCTCCTCCTCTCCCTTCCCTCCCCTCCTTCTCCCCCTTCCCTCCCCTCCCCTCCACCCATACCTTCCCTCCCTTCCTCTCAAGGCCAAGGAGCCATCAGGGTTCCCCACTCTATGCTAAGACCAAGGTCCTCCCAACTCCCCTCAGGTCCAGGAAAGTGATCGTCAGGGTTTCTCTATGGCTTTGGAGCCTGTCCTGGAACTAGCTTTTATAGACCAGGCTAGCCTTGAACTCACAGAGATCAGAGATCCGCCTGCCTCTGCCTCCCAAATGCTGGGATTAAAGGCCTGCACCACCACAGCCCGGCAGGGACCAGTTTCTTACTGTGACCATTTAACAGATTTATAACATTAGGTTCTCCTCTAGTGCCCATGGCATAGCCAGCTATGGAGTTTGGGAACAGTTAACTCTGTAAAGTATGAAATTTCCTTTTGTGAATCCAATCTTAAATCCAATTAGAAAATGGTTAGTGACTCTCATAACATTTATGTCGCGTCTACACTGGTGGGTAATATTTAGTCAGGTCAGTAGGTTGTGTAGTTCACAGGTTGGTAGCTAGGTAAGACCTCAAATTACTTTTCATTTCAAAGAGAGTAGCTCAAAAGTTCAACATTATGACAGCTACATGATAGAATTGAATCTTCAAGATCTGTGCCAGTTTCATTTCTCCATTTTTGTAACTCAGAGCTGTGGTAACTTTAGCAGTAGGGTCTTCCCATCGAGAATCAGTAGGGTACACAAAAGTGTGCACATGCAGGAAATAAGAAGTAGGCTCAGTGATTATTTATTTATTATTCTCTCATATGTTACATCTCAACGGAAGTTGCTCCTCCCTCCACTCCTCAGCTGCTCCAACCTCCCTCCCCCAACAAGATTTCATTTAGTGAAAAGCAGCCTGGAGATCATTATGTATCCCAGGCCTGCCTCAAACTCACAGTGTTCCCCAATACTCATGATTCTGACTCTGGGAATTCAAAGGTAAGACACCAAATCTGACAAAATTACTTAAGCAGGCATAACCATTTCTGATTTTAAAATTATAGACATTTATACATAACTCACTATACATATTTAACATTAGAAATGTGGTGTGTTACTGACAACATATCAGAAACCGTTTTTTCTTTTAGTACTATACAGATGTTATTTTTATTTAGATACTGATTAGGCATATTTGACTAAAGTCTTCAACAAACGGAGACATGTATAGAGATGTTACTTTTGAGGAAGATATATTTTCTTGTATGTGCAAGATATTTTTTGCTACAGAGAAAAACACTACTCCCTCCCTCCTATAATAAACCTTAGTGATATTTTATCAGGCTTAGTGTCAAATTTTTATGGATTAAAATTCAAGGGAGAGACTGGATTATAGAATTTGGAGTTACGTTATAGAAATAAGATAGTCTAAAAGCACAGGGATGCATTTTTTAAAAAAAGAAAGTTAAAAATAGAAAAGTAACATATTCAGTGTATAAAGATTATTTCTAAATGGAAGTAGAAGTAATTGAATATCTTTATAGGACATTTTAAATTTAAAATATTTTTTTTAATTTAAAATACATTTTTATTTTAAATTTAAAATACATAAAGATCCAAAATAGAACATGAAAAAAATCATAAAAACTATTACAAGAATCATAGAAGGCTAAGTTAAATGTAAATAAACCTGAAAATAAAAACCCAACGATAAAGCTTATTTCAGAGAATATTATCTAGATAAATATAACCTATAAGAAAGCAAAAAATTTAAGTGTCCATAGAGAATAAAATATGAAAAGATGCCATGTAATTTTAGGACTTATTGGAAAACCGTGTTTCAAAGACTGAAATAAGAAAGGAGAAAGGGATAAAATGACTAAAATTCATTACATAAATATATGTCAAACAAAAATTTTCAAATGAAGAAAAATAAGATTTTCATGTTAATATCTCATAACAATTGTCAGACTATGAAAGAAGAGAAATGTGAGTCTAAAAAACAATCTAGAAGTTACAGGAGAGAAAAAACAATTACACAAAAGTGTTAGAATAAAGTTTTAACAACAGTAATTTTGGTTATGATATGTGTAATGTGAGTAAAATATCTAATCATTCAAAATTATCCCACTGCCATATGTTGGTGCTATAAAGTATTAGGTTAATAGACATAGACATTTTGATTTTCAAGATTTATTCATGAAATTAGATAAATATTTCTATATTTGTAATATCATATAGGAAATAATGGCACAGAATGTATAAACTATGTGTAGGTTTTTAACTAACCCTGATGTATCAGAGAAAGAATATCTTTACTTAGAATAGGTATTTAAAATATGCCTTGAAAAGAAACTTAAAAGTTAGTGATAAAATTCACGTGTGCATTAGAAAGTCTGGCAAAAACCAAAGTAGAAAATAACACAAATCCAGTCACAAGCAAAGAATGATCAATAATTGGGGAAATTCTATCTGGTTGGGTGTGAATGGGTGCCTGTACTATTTGGATTATAGTAGAATTTGGCTCATGTTACAAAAGTTAAGAACAAACTTGTGCAACCACTTTGGAAAGCAGTGTGGCGGTTTCTCAGGAAATTCGGGATCAACCTACCCCAGGACCCAGCAATTCCACTATTGGGAATCTACCCAAGAGATGCCCAATCATACAACAAAAGCATATGCTCATCTATGTTCATAGCAGCATTATTTGTAATAGCCAGATCCTGGAAACAACCTAGATGCCCTTCAGTGGAAGAATGGATGAAGAAACTGTGGAATATATACATGCTAGAATACTACTCAGCGGTAAAAAACAATGACATCTTGAATTTTGCAGGCAAATGGATGGAAATAGAAAACACTATTCTGAGTGAGGTAACCCAGACCCATAAAGATGAACATGGGATGTACTCACTCATATTCGGTTTCTAGCCATAATTAAAGGACATCGAGCCTATAAATTTGGGATCCTTGAGAAGATAATAAGAAGAACCTCCACCTGACGATAGATGAAGAAAATGACAGAGCCCCCACATTGGAGCACCGGACTGAGCTCCCAAGGTCCTGATGAGGAGCAGAAGGAGAGAGAATATGAGAAAGAAAGTCAGGACCGTGAGGGAACCTCCAGCTGGCGACAGATGGGGAAGGTGACTGAGCCCCACATTGGAGCACTGGACTGAGCTCCCAAGGTCCTGATGAGGAGCAGAAGGAGAGAGAACATGAGGGAGAAAGTCAGGAATGAGAGGGGTGCGTTCACTCATGGAGACGGTGGGACAGAACTAATGGGAGATCACCAACTCCAGTTGGAATGGGACTGATGGATCATGCGACCAAACCCGTCTCTCTGAATGTGGCCAACAGCGGGGGCTGACTGAGAAGCAAAGGACAATGGCTCTGGGCTCTGATTGTTCTTCATGGACGGGCTCTGTGGGAGCCTTCTCAGCTTGGTTGATCACCTTCCTGGACCTGGGGGGAGTTGGGAGGACCTTGGACTTAGCATAGAGTGGGGAACCCTGATGGCTCCTTGGCCTTGAGAGGGAGGGAGGGGAGGTATGGGTGGAGGGGAGGGGAGGGAAGGGGGAGAAGGAGGGGAGGGAAGGGGAGGAGGAGGGAAGGGAGGGGGGGAGGAGGAGGGGAAGGGAGGGGGGAGGAGGAGGGAAGGAGATGGAAATTTTTTAAATATAAAAAAATAAACCATGAGGAAAAAAAATAAAATTGTATTCATAATTAGCTTTAAAAAAAAAAAAAAAGTTAAGAACTGTGTGTTGATGTCAAGAAGGCCAAGATGTGGTCAGTGTTCTGACCTGAATGGTTGACATAACATCTGTATTTTTCTTACACTGGTGCTGATATGATATGAATGAAGATATGGAAATTTGATAATCATTTAGATAGCATAGGAAAAATAAAGAAGATATTAACTGCTATTCCGGCCAGCGGGATGCGAATGGTGGTCCCTGACAAACCTAGGGGAGAGGAATGGAAGAACAAGAGACACAAGAAATGACGGCAAGACAGTATTTCTGATCATACCGCCCGGTTTATTATTTCTCAGAGGCTGTTCTATAGCAAACGGACAAGGATGGAGGGAAAGGATGTCAGGACTGCTGGAATGCCTGGAGACATCCCTAGATGATAGGTAAATACTGAGGGTCTGTGCTTGTTGACTAACAAAGGAAAATGCTAATGTTTTCTAAAAGCCTGGTGCCTGCAGGTCTCACTAGGCTAATGTCCTAGGTCCTGAACTTGGAAGCAAAGATGAATATCTTACTTGTGAACTTACATAGCTGGAAACAAAATACAGATCTCAAAATACAGGTTTTTGCTTCCGGCAAACTGCTACTATTAATTTTTATCAACACAGTGATAAAAATGAACATAAAATATTGAGTAGGATACATTTATGTATGTACAGGTGGGTAAAGGAAAATATTAAAATGAGCATTTAGTAATTGATAACAGAAGACAGATACTGCCATTCATGGAGGCCTAAGGAATTAAATGATAAATTATGTTTCATGTATTTATACATTTTTGCTTTTGAATTAATGTTGATCATTTAATAACCATCCAAATATCTGAGTTTAAGTCTTTAAGTAAAATGTTATTATAGGTTAGAGTCATAAAGAAAATTTAAAAAAAAATAATTTGTAGAGCTGAAAATCACAGGACAATGGTGGGTTTTAAAAATAGTTACAGAGACGATGCATGTGGCAAACTGGAGTGTTTGTCTTACAATGGAGCAAATCTGAGTCTAGTTGAATTCCTGACATATACTATGTGGACCAGAATAAAAATCAGAAAAAATAAAATAACTTTAATATAAATTGTGTATTTGTGACCCATCAGATCAAGGCAAAAGGCAACTGTGCTGAAATTCAAAATGTAAAGCATTTTAAAGTCTTCCTTGATAGAAATTTCAATAAGCTAATTAAAAATTTTAATGGCTTAGATTTAAGTGGAAATATCCCATGACCTCATATAAATATTGTCTCAAATTCTTTGATATTACTACAGCCATAACCAGTTACATAGCCTGGTTCACTGGTCCTTGTAAATTACTGTGTGTGTAAAAGTAATTTAAGTGTTTGAAAAAACAATGTCTGAAGTCATTTCAGATTAATGAAGATGCTACAGATATGACAGAAGTTGAAGTGCATTAAAAGGATCTGCATATGAAAATGGATTTTTAAGAGACTGTTGATGGCCAAAAACAAATAAGTGGGACTATCTTTCATTGTAATAAAACTTAAATTATTGCAAAGTGATTTGTCAGTAGAATTTTCTTAATTATTTTTGAAACAATATTGTTGCTTTCTTGTTAATGTAACAGTTTTTTTTCTTGTAAGAAATGATTATGTACGTAACCTTTTTTAAATGCTCCACAAAATTATCCTACCAGAAGAGGGACAATATAAGCAATCAACGAAGCAATCACGTTCTGGAGTTGTGAGTATGGATATTACATGTTCTTGTTCTCACTGGGATATCACAGTTTAGATTGTTAATGAATTATAGTAATTTTCCTAGCCCCTTATTTTCATCCCAAAAGACTCTAAAGAAAAGAAAATGAAATTCAGGATACCTGTAGGAAACCATCCATTAGACAATGATACTTCTTTGCTGTTGGACTAGAAAAAGTTTACTTTTGATTTCTTCTCTACAACTATTTTTAAAAGCAAACCCATATATGTGATGTGGAAATGTTGCTCAATGTCTTTAAACCATCTTTAAATATGTTGAAAGTAATTTTTAAACTATTGACACTTGTTATCTTGTTCTTTGATGAATCCCACTATGCAGTATTCTATGAGCTTTTGTCACATTCTTAAGTATTCATAGAAAAGAAGAAACTGAGTGTCCTTTAACACATTTTGCTTTTCTGCACCTTTACCAACTTAAAATAACTACAGAGGATCTTGAAATTTAGGATTATTATATTACACACGAGATGTCATTTAAAATTATTCTACAATTCAAATTGAAGCATTCAATTTCACCATTTCAATTTAAACTCAAAATAGTAGCTTTACCCAATGTGTTTCTCTTGGAATTATATGAAAAACTAAAGTTAAAAGTGTGATATCGCTATCATCAAAAGTCAAGATTTATTAAATGAAAATCTCTGTGTCATGTGTGTGATTCCTCTTTATAACTAGGAGTACCCAGTGGCCCCCAAATAATATAGGCTCTTTCCATTATTTTTGTGTTCACCAGAACTCACTGATAAGATTCTATTGCTGAAGAAATCAAGTATCTATGTTACAGTATAAAAGAGAATCAAGATGGAACATTCTAAAACCTTCCTCCTTGCTTGCTCTCCTTCTTAGGCTCAGAAACTGATAGGGTTACTCTGGAGGCTACTAGGAAGAAAACTCATCAAAGGTGTTCACCAGCTGTGAACACAAGAACCAAAATACCAACCTGCCAAGCAAGATGTGGCCACTATTGCAATAGTGGCACAAATATGTACAATAACCAACCACTGGAATTTCATTTGAGGACCACTATAGAGAGTGAAATTCTTTTTTAAATATTTATTTATTTATTATGTATACAATATTCTGTCTGTGTGTATGCCTGCAGGCCAGAAGAGGGCACCAAACCCCATTACAGATGGTTGTGAGCCACCATGTGGTTGCTGGGAATTGAACTCAGGACCTTTGGAAGAGCAGGCAATGCTCTGAACCTCTGAGCCATCTCTCCAGCCCCCAGAGAGTGAAATTCTTGCACAGTGCTACATAGAGTTAATATTCACTCAAACACACAAACATGTATATATACCACATAGACATATTGCAGTAATATATTTAATAGGAGAATTAATCTATGCAAAATAATCACCTTGCTTAAACTTTCATTATGTACAATTTTGAAATAAATTTTGATCATTTTCATATATGTTAATAATTACTATTTCTTTTTCTCTTTCTGTAATCTGAGATCTTTATATTTTAAAACTGGTACATGGACAATATAACCCCTCCACCTAAAGCTCAGGGACAGTAGTGGAAGAGGGGCAGTAATATGGTAGGAGCCAGAGAAACAGGAAGTTTGTTGTGAGATTGTATCTCCTTAAAGTATGAGGGAAGCGCTACCCAGAGCGCCTAAAGAAGACTTGAACAAGCACAACACCAATAGACATGCTGATATGGAAGAAGAAAATCACAGGAGGCTTCTGCTCTTGACAAAGAAATATAGGCTCTGTGCCTAACAATGTTGAGAGAGGTAGAAATAAAACACTTCCCATGAGGCATGCCCCCAGACTGGTTGTCTATTCCCAAGATACTCTCTGAAATCATATACATACAGATAATGATATAAGCAAATGAGCAGCTGGTAGATATGTATAGGTGTGTGTCTGTGTATGTGTGTGTGTGTGTGTGTGTGTGTGTGTAAAACAATGAAAAAGTAGAGGTCATGAGTCTGAGAGATTTCAAAGTGGTGCATTGAAAGACTTGGAGGGAGGAGAGGGAAAGAGGAAAATAATACAATTATATTTTAATTTCAAAATATTAAAACTTTTTACAAACTAAACTGTTACAGCAAAATTTAAATTTTTTATTTTAAATATGATCCAATTCATATACTATGGATTCTCCTTAGAATGTGTAGATATTTTTCTTTTTCATGAATGTGATCCTTTTATCTTGGAGTAAGTATCTCACACACACACATACATACACACACACATGATACAGATCTATTTACATGCTTCCTGCATGAACTGAATTTGATGTATTTTATGCTTTAAATTAACTAGTGTTCTACTTATTTTTATGTTGCTGTGAGAAGCACTAAAAACAAAGACAACTTGAGGAATTAAAGGATCCACTATCAAGAGTAGCCAAGGCAGAATCTCAAGGTAGAAACAAGAGTACAAGAGACACAGATTATGAAAGGATGCTTCTTACCTTTTGGTCTCCTGACCTACTACTCCTCTACCTTTCTTAGATAGCCCAGGCCAACCTGCTCAAGAATGGCAGTAGGCATAATTGTATGTCCCTCCTGCATCAGTTAGCAAGTAAAATGAAAATGACCCACAGACATCCCACAGTCAATGCGATGGATGTGTTTCTTCAGTTGAGATTCCTTCTTCATATGTATATCTATCTTTGTGCCAAACTTATAAAAATTAAGTGGCACCACCAGCATTCCATAATTATTTTGAAAAGGAGATGATGAGCCTCTTTTTAGATTAACATCAAATCTGAAAGGTTTCTTGATGCAATAGATTTTGTTATAAGCCCTAAATTTCAGTTTAAAAATGTGTGTATGTTTTATCAGCTGTAGGAGTTCTTTGGTGGAGTTTTTGGGGTCGCTTATGAACACTATCATATCATCTGCAAATAATGAAAATTTAACTTCTTCCTTTCCAATTCGAATCCCCTTGATCCCCTTATGTTGTCTCATTGCTATTGCTAGAACTTCAAGCACTATATTGAAGAGATAAGGAGAGAGTGGACAGCCTTGTTGTGTTCCTGAATTTAGTGGGATGGCCTTGAGTTTCTCTCCATTTAATTTGATGTTAACTAGCTCATATTGTTTGCATCATTATTTGGATAAGATTTCTTGTATTGTTTCACTGGTACTATAAATAATAAAGAATAAAGAATTTTATTAAATGTAGATTTTTAACAATAATTTCTAAAGATGAGTGGTAATGTAAGGTGGGTAAAGCAATGAGCTGTACTTATGTGCAAAGTCAGCACCAACACTGTCAGAATGTAGTACAGAGAGCTTTAAAGATTTTGCTTTCTCAATAGGTGTTGGAAAGAAAAGTTATTCATGATGTTGCCGTGGAGTATCTAATGATTTTCTGAAGGTACTGAGTTTAGGACTTATGAGCTAGGAGACTTTTTCTTAGCCTAAATTTACCTAGTTTAAGTGCTTGATAAAATAACAGAAAGGCAGTACAACTCTGTTCAGAGGAGAAATGTCCACAAAATATAGATCACAAGGAAAACATACAAACCTGCTCACTGTCTCCAAAGAAGATAATTTCTCTTTATTAAAGGTTTGCTAATTGCAGACATATGCCCATAATGATGCTGATAAAGAATACACAACAGTGTGGGTTGTTAGCATACCTTGTAAGAAGTCTCCTACAGGAGTCCTCAGAGCTAAACTGTTGTTTCTCTCAAAATGTATTGCTTTATTCTACTGGTTTGGTAGAAGGAAAACAAAGACCCTGATTTGCCCTTAAAGTAAGAATGCCTTGAAAAATGCTTATTACATAAATCAGGGACCCTCGGGCTATATCTAAGGAAGGCATTTATATTAAATACTTAGAACATACTATTGGGTTTACAAGCTAATTATTTGCTAATCATATACTTTTATTACTGAGCATATATGTTGAGAATTAAGCTATACAAATAAAAATTAGAAATAATTATTAATGTAGGAAGATTAAATTTTAATAAAATTTAATATTGACAGTTATTTTAAAGTATAAACTCTGGTTAGTTGCTCCATCATAGATAACTTTCAATATAACATTTTGCTGTTAACTATACAAACTATCATTTTGTTAACTTAAAGTTTCTCTAATTCCTTAAAAATGCTACAAAATAGAAAAAAAAATGTAACAAGTCTAGACATTTTAAAATTATTAATGGCAGAAATTGATATTTTGAAAAAGTGATTAGATAAAGATGCAAATATATGAAGCAAAGTGCCATTTTAAATAAATTTAAAATTTATTAGTTCAAAATTTATGGCAATATATCTTTTGCAATATATTTTATGCAAATAGGATGCATATTCTCCTTTCAAATTGCAAATATAGTTTCTTATGTTTTTTGTGTCTGATAATAAAAACAGTCTAACTGATGCTATACTGGTGGTGATGAACCAATTTTGATTGCAGATGTATAAAGAAAATTTAACAAATTGTTGCAATGTGTTTGTTTGGTGAACATTATTTGGCATTCAATTTTTGCCAAAAGAAGACGGGGGATCTATGAAATGCAATCACAGATCAGAGATGTTGACAGGATGTCCTAGAACCATCAAAGATCTGTTCAGAATAAGCAGAAGGAAATATCTGAGTGGGTGAGCTCCAAGGACATAGGAAGTGGGTTAAATGATTATCTGATAATTTTCATCAGATAGCACTTAAGTGTTTGGAAAATCTGTTAAAATTTTGGTAAATATCAAGTATGTAGATAAGTAAATTGTTTTAACTCATATGGAAGAATTTATTAATATAAGCAAAAGTTCATGTTGTATCTCTCTCATGCAGTGCCCACAATAAAGTACAGAAATTGTACCTGGATAGGAAAACCAACGGAAACAATCTTAGCTGCCACATGATTCCTAATTCTTTGTTTGTTAATTACAAATAAGAACATAGTCGAGGCTGGGCTGTGGTGGCACACGCCTTTAATTCAAGCACTCTGGAGGCAGAGGCAGGTGGATCTCCTTGAGTTAAAGACCAGCGTAGTCTACAAGAGCCAGTTCCAGGACAGGCTCCAAAGCTACACAGAAAACCTGTCTCAAATTACAACAACAAATAACAAAGAAACAAATAAAGAATATAATTGAGTTCACTTCAGCCTTCTGTTTTCTGTTTGTGGGTGGCATGCTCTGAGCTGGGTCATGTTTTATTTTTTTTTTTTTTTTTTTTTTTTTTTTTTACTCTAACTAGAGATTTCTCTTTCACCCACCAGTTCCTGAATAACCAATCTGATGCTTAATATTAATTACAAAATGTTTGGCCTATTACCTCAAGCTTATTACTAACTAGCTCTTATATCTTAAATGAACCCATTTCTAGTAGTCTATAGTTTACCATAAAGCTTGTGCCTTGTTACCTCACATTTTTTTCTCCCACAACTCTGCATTCTTTCTCCTTGTATTCAGTTTGGCTTGCTTGCCTAGCTATATTCTGTCCTGCCATAGGCCAAAGAAAACTTTTTTTATTAACCAATAGCAATTAAACACATTCACAACATACAGAGGGGTATCCCACATCATTTCTTTTTAAGGTTTATTTTTAATTTGTGTACATTGGTGTTTTGACTACATATATGTCTACATGAAGCTATCTGGGCCCCTGGAATCAGAGTTACAGATAGTTGTGAGCTGCCATGTGGGTGCTTTTAAATACTGCCTGGCCCATTAATTTCAGCCTCTTACTTACATCTTGATTAACCCATATTTAGTAATCCATGTAGCACCATGAGGTGGCCGCTGAGAGGCTAAAATTAATGGGCCAGGCAGTATTTAAAAGAATACAGTTTCTGTGTGATTATTTCGGGTATAAAGCTAGCTGGGTGGCAGAATGCAGCCCCGCTGTTCATTCATCAGTACTGGACCATCTTTTTCATATAAAACCAGAGTATGAAAAAGGGCAAACCTGAAGTCTAACAATATACAACATAATGCAACCTATTTAATGTATATAATGAAAATATACAACATATTTTCACTCCTCTCTAAAACAAAAACCCCCCAAAAATATGTACAGCAAATATTACTTGGTTTTGCTTTTATCAGGGCATTATTACTTTGTAAAATTATCTTGTTAATTACTGGTGCACTATTTCCACTAAAATGTGACAATAACACTTTCTTTGAGTGTCTTAGATAAATCATTTAGTTACAAGACTGTATTTTATTTCTTGGCTTCTCTGGTATCTATAGCCCGAGTGAGTCTATGATCTATATCTTTTAATATGCTAACATGGTGAAACTTGTGTTGCTACAGGAGGGTCTACATTTGTACCTCTCATTGACAGAGCATCTCCACAACGTAGAACCGTGCCTGGCACAGATTAAGCGCTGGGATACTCAGATACATCCATGTATAAATTAACTATATGACAAGAATTAAACTTATATGTTAGGCCTGCCAATACATTCCTAAAAATGTGACAGTTGACTAACTGAGAACACTGAGAGCCAGACAGCACAGTCAATTACTAGAAGCATTGGGACTATGTACCTAACTGACATCTAATTCACATTCTACTGCAGCAAGTTATGTCCTCTAAAAGAAAATGAATCCTTGGTTGGGCAGTGGTGGCACACACCTTTAATCCCAGCAGTCAGGAGGCAGAGGCAGGCGGATCTCTGTGAGTTCCATGCCAGCCAGGTCTATAAGAGCTATTTCCAGGTAAGCTTCAAGGCTACAGAAAAATCCTGTCTCGAAAAACAAAATTAAAGAAAAGAGAAAATGAATCCTATTTTAGATCTTCAGTTGTTTTTATCCATTATCCTCAATATTTCTAAAATGCTATAGATGCTTCAAGAATTTTTTAATAGAAAGATATTTATATGTGTATATAAATACATACACATATACATATAAAATTAGTACATTAAACAGTCAGGGATATGTGGATTTTTTTAACTTAGCCTACCTGGATAATCTATTTTTATCTCTCTTATACTACTGATGATCTTTCCTTTCAGTCATAGAGAAAGTGTTTATGGGCTTCGGGGACATTATGATTTTTAGAGTCATGATGCCCAATAGGAGAAGCAAGTCATTTGTCTTTGAAAATAAAACTATTAGACCCATTCACCAAGAAGGATTCATTTAGATGCTTCCTGTTTATTCTTGATCAAGAGAAGCTATGTTAATTCATTAAGGAGGTGCACTGGCTGCTTGTGGTGTGAAGCCACCTTTGGAACATCTGCACTTCCCATATGCTCATACCCTGACAGTGCTGTGCTCCCGCCTAGTGCTGATCAGCACACAAGGAGCTAATCAGGGTACAGCGATGCCAAAGCATGTACATCCAATTAAGGGCACTGCAGAGCACACTCCCATCAGGACAGTTGGCTGTGTGACCTTGCATCCTTAGCGCCTAGTACACCCAATCTGGCAGGGTGGGGGTGACATGGCTCTATTCCACTGTTTACACGTTTGTCCTTCACCTTCAGCTTGTTTGTCAGAAACCTTGCCTGTCAGTATGCTGAGCAATAGCTGCACGAGGTGAGCTGGGTCTGTGATGACTAACAGGTACTGTTTTGCTGACCCTGGCACAATCTGGGTGCTTCAGAAAAATAAATTTTACACAGTCCAAGTCACCAGGAAGATGGGTTTAATGAAGCAGAGGCACAAGAATGCTGGCGTTTTAGCTCACGATTAGCCTGCATAGACACCAAATTTCACAAAGTTTCTGTTGGCCAGCGGTGAATACGACAGGGTAATCTATTAAGGGAAGGAGAAAAGTGTTCATATTAATAGAGGATTATAAAATAAGAAATATGGCATATTGTTTCTGGTTTAGATACTGTCATTTTTACTTTAGTCTTGTCATATTAAGACAAAGTAAACAGAAAACAGATTTGTTTCCTGTATAAATTCATTTGTTTCTTATCTAACTTTTTTTGGGGGGGTTTGTTTGTTTGATTATTTTGCTTTGCTTTGCTCTCCTTTGCTTGACTTTATTTTTCATTTTTCACTGGGTTTGGCATTGTGGTAAGATGACAAAATACAAGTTCCTATTACCAAGCTATAGCATTATAATGTAATAAATATAGAGAGGTAAGTCATTATTTTTCCTCATTAATATTCATAATTGAGCACAACACAAGGGCATGTTCTTCTCAGTTCTGCTCAGAAAAGTCTATGGGAAGAAACAAGATGATAAGAAGAAATCATGTTCACAGTGAAAGGCGCAAAGTATGCTTAGATCTAAGAGTCTGAAAGGAAAAAGTCCTTGTGATTAGTGTTATAAGAATAACAAGGCCTGATCTGTGCTCAGGGTAAGGGTCTGTGAGGACTGTTCTACAAAAAAAAAAAAAAAAAAAAAAAAAAAAAAAAAAAAAAAAAAAAAAAAAAAAAAGACGTTTTAGGCTAATCCCTTCAGAGAGGATTTAAATTGCTCAGGGACAAAGATCTGCTTATGTGCATTTTTAAAAATAGTTTTAAAAATGAACAGCAGAAGGGCATCTCATCATTGCATACCGCTATCAAGCTCTAACATCAGTTTATTTCATTCAAATAAAAGATTTAGTTATTAGAAAAATAAAGGATAAAAGAGATTGGTGGAAAGAGACAAGTCAAAGGAAGCAAAGCTTTCAGATATATGGAATTTCAAAGGCCTGAGAAATTATGGCCAAAGCATCAGCCAGGGTTTGTGGATGGAAATATAACTCAAGGACAGCGATCTGTTTTGCTCCCAGGCTTTATTGAGCATCACAAGCATGTGACTGAGTCAGAAGAGCTTAGCAAGCACAATTTTTCAAGGTCTCCTTGATGATCTTTGTTGGATGGTAATGGCAGCCTGCAGACCTTGACAAGTGTGGAGACCAGAAGACTCTAGGATCCTCAGTCAAAGAGGTTTCCAGACTGGGCCCTTCCAGTACCACAGGGAATGTGCCACTGCCTCGATAGGGTTTATGCTCATTGTAGGACAGTAGTGTTGCTATTTGTGATGTCACCTTCCTTACTTAATTTACACATTTCTTCTAAAATTCCTACCATCATGTAATATATGTAGTATATATTTCTGACTTGGGAATTTTCAGTTTTGTATACTCAGAGTCATGACTGGCCCCTATTCAGCACACATCCTCAAAGGAACCAAAATACTGCTACTACTACTACTACTAATAATTATAATTTCATATTCAAGAATTTGTATGAGTCCAGTAGTACTTTGAGCATGATGCAACCCTTGTCTTACCAATATTGATTTATAAATTCTTTGAAATTACAGATTTTGTAGCAAACATAGTTTAAATTTTGCTTGATTTCTTGACTGGTGATGGAATTTGATGATATTAACTCAAAGTATTTGTAACAGCAGAAAGTTTCCCTTCCCATCAAATATATGATTTCAAGAGTCAACAACCAACCCCCTACCTGTACTATGTTAACAATTTATGATGTTTAGAAGATTAAATGTATTAAATGCATATTAGCTTATAGTAAATTTAAGTAATTATTTAAGGAATGTCTAGGTACATTATTCAAATGTCTACTTTATGGATGTTGAAACTGATATGTAGAAATGCCAGGAACTTACACAAGTTTGTACAGGAGACCATTGTTAGTGATTGGTCTGCTTAGAACATAGTACTTGCTGTTTGGAAGAATGAAGTCCTATTGTGTAGGTAATTACTGTTTGTTCTGATAGAAGGATTAGTCTGTTAGTATGCCATTACAATCTATTTAAGAGCAATAAGCCATGAAGTGAAATGATCATAGAGAAACTAAAATAGTATACATGACAAAATTGAGTCTTAGAGAAGGTAAACAATTTTATTACATTTTACTCTTTCTTGTGTGTGTGTGTGTGTGTGTGTGTGTGTATGTATGTATGTGTACAAGTTCATATGTGTGTCAGATTGCATGTGTGGAAGTTGTAGGAGTTTGTTTTCTCCTTTTGCCATGAACTTCCCAGGGAGAAAACTCAAATTCCCAGGCTTCTTGGCTTTTGTCAGCTGAGCCTTCTTGTTGGCCTGGCAAATGATTCTTCAAATGGCTACACCCACAGAACAGCAGAACTAATAATTCCAAGTATGACTAGAAAGTCCACACAATAAAATCATCATTATTTACGGTTCCTTTCCACCCAGGTAATTCTCCCAAAAGAAGCAGGAGCTGATATCTCTCATTACAGTTCTCTGTACATCAGTGTTTCTGGGTACATGTGCAGCGAGGGATGACAAGCTGCACTCTAACTGAAAACTGGGATAAACACATATCTATGTGGAAAGTGGCAACAACTTGGCTAGACTGTGTAGAACAAACCTAAAGTGATAAAATTGCAAGATGAATGGGAGAAACAAAAACTTGGGTTGTCTCTAAAAATGTCATTAATATTGGGATGATTTTGAAAATAAATGATAATTTTACTTATCTATGGTTTCAAGATGAACAAAACCTAAACATTGACTTGTTGGCAAATTTTATGTATATCTAAGGAATAGGAAGGGAATGTAAAATATTTATTTATTTTGAGATAATTTTAAATGTAGGGTTAATCTCCTCCCTCTTAAATTTATGAAATGGACTCCTATAAAGTCCCTTTAATGTTAACCATATGTACGTGGGTTTAAAGAACTCAACACTGTAGCAAACGGAGACTCAAACTCCCTGAAATCAATGGTTCCCCGTAACTCCTCATCTGGAGCTGGTAACGTCTGAAATACCCCTCTTCCTCACTGGAAAGTCAACTGCTGTCATTTTTCAATCTTGCTGGGACAACTGTCTTGTTGAAGTTTCCTGAAAACAGCTTCCTTGTCACATCTAGAAGATACCATTTCGCAGCATAGTCCCTGAGATTTTGGGCCTTGCAATCTTCTTGTCCCCGATTGTTTGCTCTTTCAGTGAACTTTAGGAACAGAGGTGGTGTTGTAGATATCTCTTGGGTTGAGCAATCCATGGTCAATAATTTTCTACATTTTTGCCAGTTGTGTTTCTCTATAATAGTTCTATCTGGTGCAAAGGGCTTCTTTAATGAAGAGCTACAGTTATTCTCGTCTATGGGTATTAGGATAGAATTTAGGATACAATTAGAAACAACAATGTTTAGAAAACAGCCCATAGTAGGTTCTTTCCTAGGATCTGTAATTTCTCCAGCTATGTGTAGTTGATTAAATACACAGTACAGGCAAGGAGTCCCTACTTTGATCAGGCCTGTGTCCAATTTGACAAGAGTTTGTTACCCACCCCGCAAAATCTGAGTGTCTCTATGGCACCTTTGAGGACATCTTACTGGTCTGATCATTGTGGCTTGTAGGCTTTACAGCTGGAAAGAAGTACTTGATATTTTTTATCCCTTAGCAATTTGCATAGCATATCTAATTTTTGTTGAGGAGGCTTCCAAGTTATTTTCAGTTCATTCTTTCAAGTCTCACATCTGAAATATGTGATACCATCATCAACAGGAACTTACTACCAAATTTAGGAGGTAACCAAGGGCAATGACATTAACTTATATTGTTTTCTGAGTCTTGTGGAACCACTCTGACCAATAAGTCAATGGATGTTTTCTTATGCCTGGTATTAGATATTATACAAAAAATAATGTATCTCTCTAACATTTTAGATGATATACACCATTTTATTTTGCCCATGGTAATATCACTTTTGCTTAGCTATTGTCAAGGAATCTGGTCTTGAAAGTGTAATGTTTTTGTTCCTTTATGTCTCCTTTGCAAATGCTAAATATGTCATATTAATTTCACAATTCTTATGAAAAGTTTGCTTCTTGCTTTCAATTTTGGTATAAAAGTTAAGACATTCATGATTCAAGACAGGCACTCATAGTTCTGGGTGTCAGAATTCTGATATTCACAGACCATTATGACATGCCAGATCATTCCCAACTCTTTACAACCTTATGTTTAAATGGTAAGCAATATTTTTTTCACAATTCAAGTTCAGAAATATCCATTTAGAGGGAATGTCAGTGAGTCAACTATTAGTGAACAGATTTATCTATATAAGTGTTTGCCAAACATCTCTGAGCAGGTGAATTTTCTGGCATGCTAGCTGCTCAAATCTCTTTTAGTAAAAATAATAGAAGAAATATACTGAAAGTGTTTTTATTTCCAATTTCCCATATAATGGTTATGCCTCCTAAAACTTAAACACAACAAACTACAGATAAAAGTAATACAAACACAAAAACTAAAATTCACATGTTGAGCAAAAGTCCAGTTGGTAAAAACTGTATACTATCTCATTCTTTAGTCTTCCTTCCCATGTATCCTCCCATAGTTTTTGTTCTTTCTGTCCTTTAGATAGTTGAACCAGATGAATTGTTCCTTTTGGAGTCAGACCCCAATCTTGGAGGCTTGCTAGACTCATCATGTGTTACAGAAAGACTTGGAGAAGAAAGTAATTGTCAGCAATGTGACCTTAGAATACATTGTATATGTGACTATCAAACGTAAAATACCACCATAATAGATAATCTCTTAATTGAATGTCAGTGAGTTATTGGACTACACATGTATGTTTATTGACTTCACAACATAAGTGATATTTAGATCCCAAAAGAAGGGGCTATTTGGTTTATAATGGAAATGGGGAGAAAATTTTCTCTAAAGCTTTTCAATAATCATGCTCAAATACAATAGTAACTCTTACCTAGCAATCAGATGAAACAACACCTATCCTTTCCTTAACTCTTGATAACTTTACTACTCAGAATCAACTTATTGTTGATGTTGCATGCTTCCTTCCTAGTCCCACTAGATATCTGTCTTCATTCACTCCAATTCAGCTTCCATTATTGGGTCTTCCCTTCACAAAAGGTTGTCCTACACAATTTGTCATTGGCATCTCCGTTGAAAATATTTAAAAATCATTCATAAATAGCCTTCCTTGGCAGCTCTTTTGATAATTTGACACAAGCTAGAATAATTGAGGAAGAGTCCGCCTCAGTAGGGAAAATGATCCAGGCAGATTTGTCTGTGAGAACTCCTCTGTTTAATTTTCTTAATAAGTGATTTATGAGGGAAAACACGGCCCATTGCAGGTTCTGTCATAAATCCACAGACGGTACCGAGTGTATGAGAAAGCACTGTGAGGAAGCTTCGGGGAGTAAGGCCTTAGGCAGCTCTCTTCCATGGCTTGTGCTTCAGTTTTGGCTTCCAGGTTCTTTTATTATTATTATTAATAATAATAATAATAATAGTAATATTATTATTATTATTATTATTAAAAATTCTGCCTCCTCCCCGCCTCCCATTTCCCTCCCCCTCCCCTGCTCTCCTCCCCCTCTCTCTCAAGTCTGAAGAGCAGTAAGGGTTCCCTGCCCTGCAGGAAGTTCAAGGTCCTCCCCCCTCCATCCAGGTCTAGGAAGGTGAGCATCCAAACAGGCTAGCCCCCCCCAAAGCCTGGCTTTTGGGGGGCTTCCAGGTTCTTATCTTGGGTTTTTGCTCTGACTTCCTTCAGTGATGGACTTGATGTGGGAGGGTAAACTCACTAAATAAACCCTCTCCTCCCCAATTTGCTTTGATTCAAGATATTTTATCACAGTAATCCAAACTCTAAGTCAGAAATTTGGACCATGGGGTAGACTATTGCTCCGACAGACCTTGCCATGCTGTTTTGGGAAAGTTTGTAGGAGTTTCGGAACTCTGTGCTAGGGAAGTCAATGAGTGCTGTGAGCTTAATGGGCTAATCTGCAGGATCTTGCATGATAAGAATTTTGAGAATGATGCAGAGAGTAAAGGCCTAACTTGTGAAGTTTCAGAGAGAAGCAAAGACTCTACTGGTGTCATTGATGCTATATTTTATATTAAGACTATGTGGTTCACCTGGAACTGAAGAGTCAGCTTCCATTAACAAGGTACTAGAACTACTAAGATGAGATGTTTGCTTTGCTGAGACATTAGCTGCTAATTAGTGAGGACTGAAAAATCAGTTGTGATTAAGAGGGGACCAGCAGCACGGAGGAGAAATCTTCTGGGAAGCATTTCCTAAGGGTCAGCATACAACAGCTGTGGTGTACATTGTGATAGCAGGTGAACTTGGGAATGTGTAAATGATTCCCAGGTGGTATTGATTTTGAAGACACAAAATGTCACTGAGAGCAGCTGGGTCCTGACATTTATAGAGGTCAGGAGAGGCCAGTGGTGAAGGTAGTCTCCATTGCAGTAGAAGTCCCAGGAATGAAGGGCTGTGAAACAAAGTTGAGGGTTAAAGCCATTCTGTAGTGTTAGAATGCCTAAAGATACCACAGGAAAGACTATCTTTGAGCATACAGCCCATTTGTACAGAGATCAAGAATATTAGAAATACTAGTAACCATGAGATAACCACTAAGGACATCAGAAATAGAGTTCACTTGAGTCTCTAATAAAATCTTAGTGTGTTACATATGGTAGAGCTGGAGAAATGAGTCCATTAGAACCAATAAGATTATAGGTGCAGACTTCAATCATTGAACTTTTTATATTGTTGAATTATGATTTATTTTTGAGTTTAACTATACCCTCGTTCCTCCTTGATGGAATAAAACAACATTCAATTTTTTTAATTTATTGGAGTCCAGTTTTGACATTTTAGATATCATACCTGAGAACCTTGAATATTTGAGAGACACTTTGGAGATTTAGGCAAACGTTGAATGTCTTAGAAAAAATACTTCAAAAATATTGCTTCCATACATAAATTTCAGTAAAATTATTTGACCTTTGTTAATTTTGTGTGAAAGATAAATATTGTAAGATTTTAATGAAATAAGTCATAGTGCAAAAATTTTTACTTGTATACTCAATAGCATTTTTGAGGTGTCTCTTCATACATATAGGAAACAGCCTTCACTCCACATATTTTAAATATTTTTGGATAAAATTTATTTTTATTTTCATGTCAAAAGTCTTCGAAGTCCAAATATTGACTTTGATTCGAGACCATACATAAACAAGAATGAAATACATTCTAAAGGAATATATGGAGGAGAAATCTATGGAGAAAAAGTTCTGCATACTTTTCCCCTTGAAAATTGAATTAAGCTTGGAAAAGACACAAGTAGAGCTTACAGGACAATGGAAGTATTAAAAATGATAATAAGAGGGCTGGAGAGTGGGCTCAGAGGTTAAGAGCATTGCCCTGTTCCTTCAAAGTCCTGAGTTCAATTCCCAGCCAACCACATGGTGGCTCACAACCACCAATAATGAGGTCTGGTGCCCCTCTTCTGGCCGCAGTCATACACACAGACAGAATATTGTATACATAATAAATAAATAAATATTAAAAAATGATAATAAGAATGTTGAGAACGTTGGTAGTGCTTTTGTACAAAATTAACTATGGACCTTTAAAAATGCTAAATGATCACCATTTAGAACAATAATATGGATAGTATAATTTTATTTTATTTTCATATATCTAAAGATGCATATGGAATAAACCTATTAAGGCTGACAACAAAGGGACAGCAGAAAAATCAATATCTATGAACAAAAGAATATATTTTTCCACTTACATTTGTTAGTAAAAGTTTTGTGGTATAAATGAATTATTTTTAAATATTAAGTTCTTACTTAAAAGATATATGGCTCAAACCCATCGCCATTGTCCTTGGCTCCTCGGTCAGCCTCCACCATCAGCCACACTCAGAGAGTCCGATTTGGTCGCATGTTCCATCAGTCCCATTCCAAGTGGACTTGGTGGTCTCCCATTAGTTCTGTCCTGCCGTCTCAGTGGGTGAACGCATCCCTCATGGTTCTGACTTTCTTTCTCATGATCTCTCTCCTTCCGCTCCTCATCAGAACTTTGGGAGCTCAGTCCGGTGCTCCAATGTGGGGCTCTGTCTCTATCTCCATCCATCGCCAGGTGAAGGTGACGGGCTCTATGTGAGCCTTGGCAGTTTGGTTGCTCACCTTCCTGGACCTGGGGGGAGTTGGGAGGACCTTGGACTCAACATAGTGTAGAGAACCCTGATGGCTGTTTGGCCCCAAGAGGGAGGGAGTGGGGGTGTGGGTGGAGGGGAGGGGAGGGAAGGGGGAGGAGGAGGGAAGGAGATGGCAATTTTTAATAAAAAATAAATAAACTGGAAAAAAAAGAATGGAAAAAAAGATATATGGCTCTAGATATTAAGAGTAGTATAAATTACTGTGTTTTAATGTTCTTTCTCTTTAAATCAGTGAAACTGAGAATAAGAAGTATATTTCCTCAACATTAAAAGACAGACTTGCAAATAACAAGTAAATGGGAAAGAATAACATACACCCTAGGACATGCGATTAGTTGTAACAATATTAACATCTGTTTCTCTATTCTTGTCTCTGTTGTCTGTATCCTTGCTTTGCCCCCGAGAGACCCTGGGAGCAATCACACATCAACAGCAATGAACAGATCTGTCACTCTGATTCCAGTTTCTGACACCATTCTCCGGTCACAGAAACCATTACTCTTTCCCTGGGCCAGGAAGAATTAAGTATTTTTTGCACTGTAAATAATATAATGCTCAAAAATGAAAGGATCAGAGCAAAGGAAACAAAAGGAAAATTCAGGGAGACATATTTTGAAACACTTTAAGCAACCAAACGAATCCTAAGATTATAATGGGTGCCATTTATTGAAAAGCAAGGAATACGAAGATGTAGGATGTAAATCAGGAAGGAAATAAATGATAGTGGATTTTTTTTTTAGAGTTATTTTCCATTTTCATTTAGTTGATGGGAAATTATACTTCGACTAATTCTTCATACTAATAAACCTAATATTTGTATTTCCTGTATTTATGAATTTTTTGAGATATTGTATTATTTGAAAAGTACTAATTTTAAGTATGTTAACACTTGCTTTGCTTTAGCTTTTATTAAGTGTACTCTGGAATGCGTGATGGAGCTCAGCCTCATGATTACTTATTTAGCATATATGAGACCCCGGTGGGCCTAACTTTCCTAGGTCCCAGCAAATCAGATAGGGTATATGTCTATAATCACCATGCAACTTCAGGTAGAAACTGATCCAGCAGGGGATACATGAGACCTTGTTTCAGATAAATAAATAGATACATAAATAAGCAAACAAACAAATAAATGAAGCACTATAATACACTAAAATAATCATATTTTTACAATGAATATCAGATTGAATTACTACAAAGTTGGATATTAAAGACTTTGTAATTCGTGAGCATTTGTGTTAAGAAACATTTAATGTAGGGATAACATCTATTGACTTGTGTCTGGGTGTTAGTTCATTTCCTTATAGAGTGTGCTGTAGACTATTCCTGGTCCTTTTCTTTTTCTAATTTGGTGTCTCTCTGGCCAATGAGATTGTCTGTCTGATTGCGGAGCCTTGGCACTGAAGGGAACTGACGACTGCTCTGATTAGCCACTTTGTCAAATGTCAGTTGCAATCAATTTGGCTGATGGAAGGAGCCTTCAACTCTAGTCAGAGAATGAGTTTGTCAGGGGAGTGGAGCACCAGGATACATAGCAATGCAGTCATTCTGGTTCCTGTTCTGAAAGGGCAAGATAGAAACACAAACAAGCATAGATAATTGAAATGAAGTGATATGCACAAGCATGACATTGGGAAATTACTCCATCACTCAACTAGCTACTGGTCTCATTTCAAGCTTACATTCAAAGTACTGTGCTTCATATAAAAGAAATAAAGAGTTGAGTGTTACTGAGTTAAAGAGCATGTAGGCAAACGTGACAACATGAGACTAAAAATATAAGCACTTGCACAACCAACTTCATAAGCTATCCTTGCACCTGTCTATAGAGCGTTGTTATAATTTCAGGAGGATGCATGTATGTATGCTAGTATATCATAGATATTATGTTTATACTATTTGACAAAGATATTTCCCTCACATATTATAAATAATCTGCTCACAAAAGGCTTTCTTTCTGTGATTCTGCAAAATGTTCAAGTTTCTAAATCCTAGTCTTAGTTGCAGCATGCTTGTAGTATGCATTGTCATTGTCAAAAATATGTTGATATATGCTTTGCCTTGAATTAAAATCTGGGCATTGTGGTCTTCTTTTTTTATTTTTATTTTTTATTTTTTTATTTACTTCTTTTTTTCTCATTTTTTATTAAACATTTCCATCTCCTCCCCTCCTCCTCCCCCTTCCCTCCCCCTTCCCTTTCACCCATACCCCCACTCCGCCCCTCTCAAGACAAAGAGCCATCAGGGTTCCCTTCACTATGTTAAGTCCAGGGTCCTCCCAACTCCCCCTAAGTCCAGGAAGGTGAGCAACCAAACTGACAAGGCTCACAGTGAGCCCGTCCATGCTGTAGAGTTCAAGCCCATCGCCGTTGTCCTTGGTTTCTCAGTCCTCCTCCACCTTCAGCCACATTCAGAGAGTCCGGTTTGGTCCCCTGTTCCAGCAGTCCATTCCAATGGTCTGGTGGTTCTCCCCGTTAGATCTGTCCCACCGTCTCAATGGGTGAACGCACTCCTCACGGTCCTGACTTCCTTGCTCATGATCTCCCTCCTTTTGCTCCTCATCAGGACCTTGGGAGCTCAGTCTGGTGCTCCTATGTGGGGCTCTGTCATTTTCTCCATCCAATGCCAGGTGAAGGTTCTATGGAGATATGCAAGATATTCATGAGTATGGCAATAGGATCTGGACATTTCTGGCACCCTCTCCTCAGCTGCCCAAGGAACTGGCTGGGGGCGTCTTCCTGGACACCTGGGAACCCCTCTAGAGTCAAGTCTCTGCCAACCCTAGAATGGCTCCCTTAATTGAGATATATAATTCCTTGTTCCCATATCCACCCTTACTATATATCCCAACCATCCTCTTCCCCCAAGCTCTTCCCATCCTCCACTTCACACTTTTCTCTCCCGATCCCCCCATCCCACACCACTCCCAAGTTCCCATTTTTTGTCTGGCAATCTTGTCTACTTCCAATATCCAGGAGGATAACTATATGTTTTTCTTTGGATTCACCTTCTTATATATCTTCTCTAGGATTTTTTACGAATTATAGGCTCAGGCCCCAAAAGATGAACATGGGATGTACTCACTCATAATTGGTTTCTAGCCATAAATAAAGGGCATGTGGTCTTCTATTGATGGCTCTATTATATGTATTAACTTTAAGTGCAATATGCAAACGTAAATAATGTAAACCTCTAAATATTCTTGTGCACATCACTTACACATCTAATATCCAACTGGTATGTCCAATATCTTATGTGAACCCAACATCCATGAATCCAAAGTTCTTTATTTAATTGAGATGCACTTTCTGTAATCTATTCTGAAACAAAACTGCCACAACTTGCTATTACAATATATTATATTCATAGCATTGCAAGCTATTATTTCATGCAATTAAAGAGTCTAGGATTATCTTCACAAATATACTCACTCTGAATTTTATCTCCCATAGTAGCTCTGTTTCATAAGCGATCGGTTTCTTTAGCCCAGCCAAACTTTCTGAAGACCATGAGGAGATTAATTAACCCCTAATCATCATTAACTCCTAATTATCATTATAATTTTTTCAATCTCACACCCCCTAGGTGAGTGATTTTCACACAACAAATTCTCAGCCAACATTTTCTAAACTAAACACAAATTTCAATAATTAACAAACTTCCTTTTGTTAATGAAAGAATTTCAGAAATAGAATTTCATTTGTTTACCCAATAAATTATGATTACATATACCTTTTGCAAGAGTGAATAATCATCTATTTTAATGTACTTGTAAATGAATTACATTGAATAAAAATAATCAGATGAATTTATCAAGGGCTTAATAGAAAATCACATAACAGATGCTTACCAAAGAATTTCTACTTTCCCAGTGGGACAATTAATAAGCCAATAAATCACAATGCAAAGTTATTTTTAAAATCTAACTGACTTAATAGAAATGGGAAGAGATACAGGGTTGAACTGATAAAAAGCAGGCTAAACAGTGTGCTACTACCAAAAGGACATGTGTAAAGCAAAAAATTGTTTTAATCTAGCCTGTCATTTGGTTTTCAATTGCATACTTTTGAGAATATATACATGATATAGACAAAGGTATAAGGTAAAATTAAATAAAAGCTTTATTGCATAAATCAGCATTGCAATAGTATGAAGACACAGAGATTGAGTTGTCTGGAGTGCTTGGAATTGAGGGAGGAGGACTGGCTGTATTGATCACACTGTTTCCAGGGGAGAGTCCTGTAGGAGCAAGTGGACAAGGGCCACAAGGCACACCACCTGGTACATGTTGCCAGCTTTGCCCTTTGAAACCACAGCTGAATGGTGTTTTGCAACTCAATGTGTGGGGCTTTCACATGACGAGCTGAACAGGGATGGCACAAATGAACAGTGGACAGTGGAGAATATCCCACAAGACCTCATCTCTACACAAAGAACTATAGGTAATCGAGGAAAGATGGGAGCAGGAGACATGATTTTGTACAGGGAAGAGCACAGCAATTGGCTATCCAGTGCCAAACAGTCAGCCCTTACTGCATATGTATAAATAATATTACATAAACAGGTGACATATATCAATAACAATTAGTGAAAAAAGAGGTAATAAATTCGAAAGAGATTGGGAATGGGTATATGGGAAGATTTAGAGTGAGGAAAGAGAAGAAAAAAATGTTGTAATTTAATCTCAGGAAAATAGAGTCTTGAAGCATGATTAACAAAAGCCAAAAGCTCAGGGATCAACCTGAAGATCGCGTTCACTCATGGAGACGGTGGGACAGAACTAATGGGAGATCACCAACTCCAGTTGGAATGGGACTGATGGATCATGCGACCAAACCCGTCTCTCTGAGTGTGGCCAACAGCGGGGGCTGACTGAGAAGCAAAGGACATTGGCGCTGGGCTCTGATTCTTCTGCATGGGGCTCTGATTCTTCTGCATGGACGGGCTCTGTGGGAGCCTTCTCAGCTTGGTCGATCACCTTCCTGGACCTGGGGGGAGTTGGGAGGACCTTGGTCTTAGCATAGAGTGGGGAACCCTGATGGCTCCTTGGCCTTGAGAGGGAGGGAGGGGAGGTATGGGTGGAGCGGAGGGGAGGGAAGGGGGAGAAGGAGGGGAGGGAAGGGGGAGGAGGAGGGGAGGAAGGGGGAGGAGGAGGGAAGGAGATGGAAATTTTTAAATATAAAAAAAAATAAACCATGAGGAAAAAAAAACAAAACAAAAAGTAAAACAGCCAGTCACTGGTTCTTACCTCGATCTCAATCTGAAATGGTGATACTGGCTCCAGGAATCTCAGAATGAAACTATGCCGGAGAGTTGTCTCCTCCTGTTTTATAATACCCTCTAGGGTTGGGATTAAAGGCATGCACCTCAGATATTAAAGGCATGCACTGCTTGCTTACTATGGCAACTAGTGTGACTACTGGGATTAAAGGTGTGTATTACCATTATTACCTGGTCAGTAAGGCTGACCAATGGGGCTATTTTACTCTCTGGTCTTCTGGTAAGCTTTATTAATTAAAATACAAATGAAGTGCCACTAAAGAGTCTTGCCTCCTTTTGCCTGCATCACCGTAGCACTGAGCATCACAATTTATTGAAACAGGCATTGTTTGAATTTTCTGACAAACCAGCTTGTTGCATGAAATATTGTTCATTATCACTCTAAAGAACAAAAGTGTTTCCTCATGAGGAAACAGTTGCTAATAAATTATTTTCAACTTTAAGGAAGATCATTATATTTTAAATTCTTTTGTATTTTAAATAAATTTATGTGCTATTTTTAATACATTTTCCAACTGTTAAAGCATCCTTTTCCTTTCCTTTTGTTATTTAATTTACCTTCATTTTTATTATGTCAGAAAAACATGGTTTATTTAAATTTATTCTAAAGCAGGCTACACTTTCATGTTTGATGTCAATTATCTATGTGATAAGTCATCTGAAATAAGACTAGTATGAATTTATCTAAGAATTAAGAATAATTAAAAATTATATAGAATATAAACCACCAAGAAAGTTAATAGAGTCAATCCAACAATTCATATGACTTTCTCAATCTTGGAGTATTTTTTGAAACTTCCACAATCTTCTGCTTAAGGAGATTTTAAAAATATTGTTCCAATTTTATAATAAGAGATTTAAAAAAATTTTCCTGTCCTCTTTAGTAAATGAAAATCTCGGGCCTGCAAACTAAAGGTTGGAAAGTCATTGAAAAATATCAGCAGTTGGAGTGTGTTACCATGGCAATGTGCATCATGGGTTAAGTGTCAAGTGGTGATGGAAATTAGCACAAGTAGCCAAGTATTTAATAGGGAAGCACAGATCAGCCTCTGAGAAACCACTGACACCTGTCCTTAGTAGAGGGCAATTCATTCAACAACTACTAAAATAAAATATGTTATATTCTTAGATGAAACAAAGCTGTATTTTCTACTTGCTTCTCAAACTGGAGACATGGTGTGACTGAGAAAAACCTTGTCTCATGTAGAAAAGAGAAAGTAGTGTAATATCAAATATCATTTTACCAGGTCCAAAGCAAGGTTTCTCAGAAGTTTACTTAAGCATCTCCTTGTGTCTATAAATAGTTTTGGCACAAGTTAGTAGTTCAAAAAGACAGGGGTACCTAGAATTTTCAATAGAGATGCAGACTTTAAAGGTAGCAATGCATCTACCTGTATTATGATCTGGGATTAGATTTGATATGTCACTTATAAAATATGTATTTGTTAGATTTTGGGAAAATAAAATCTTTCTAATTTAGAGGGAATATAATGAATATAATGAACAAACACAAGGGAATTGGTTTGTGACACATTGGGGGTAGGTTACTTTGCAGTGCTACAGCAGGCTTGGCAACACCCCATTCTGTGGTCTGATTTCAAGCATTGTTAACTGTGAAAGTGTGAATTCGGGAGAGCGAGAGACCTGTAGGCTGTAGACCCAGGAAGAGAGACACCTAGGAAGGGAACTGGTGCTGAGTTGGGCTCTGCTTTTCTTTCCTTCCTTCAGCAGAGGACATCCAAAGAAATAAAGGGTTTTTAAAAGATAGGTGATGAGTAGATTTTATATTGGTGATTGACATGTAAAAGATTGTCATAATGCCAGAATTCTTTCCCGCCCTTCCTCCTTCTCCCCATTCTTCTCCCGTTTTTCATTTTTCTTATCTGTCTCTGTTTGTGTCTTTCTCTAATTCTCTCTCATGCCTATGTGTCTCTTTTTCTCTACCCATTTTCTTACCCCCTCCTCAATGAGCATCATTAATACATGATGGCCTTGCATTTAATGTGTGGTTCAGACCAACCTTGAACGCCTACCCGTACCCTTTGAATACCCAGGTTACAAACTTGAACCATGAAGTCGGACTGAAGGCAGAATCCTCACTACCTTTTGCACACCAATATCTCTCCTGACAAAATCAACATTCTTTTATCATGCCCCAAATAAACTAACAGGAAAAGCTGAGCCAAAAATAAACCCAGGGCCTATAGACATTAACTTAAACACTAGTCTCCATTTACCAGTTTCCATTGACTCACATTGAGCACATTGAGGGGCATTTCAAAGTAGCAGCTAAAAATAAGCAGAATCTGTTCTGATGTGCCTGTTCTTGGTCTCTTTGGCTAGTTCTTTCATGTACTTTAGTTTTCAGATTTTAAGTGGCCAGAGTACATACTTCACTGATGTTGGAATCGGGGCCATCCAGGGCTCCTTCTTCAAGGATCCTCCATCTGGAAAATCTTTTGTTCATCCATACTTAGATCTTAAAATAAAATAGGTTTATCCTCGTTTTCAAGCAAGGAAATCCACAGAATGTTTAAAGTCAGTGTGTACATTTCCAAGACAACTGTTTCAAACCGATGAGGAAGGAAGGGTTTTACATCATTGTCTGATTGACTCAATGTATGTGCATAACTGCATAATTGCCATCCAAAAATTAAGTATTTAATTTAAAACATATAAAGAAGAAAGACATGTAAAGAAGTCTGTGTAAAAATATTATGATTGGGGCTGGAGTGACGGCTCAGCAGTTAAAATTCTTCCTTGTGTTGCAGACAACCTGAGTTGGTTCCTAGTATCAAGATTAGACACGACAACTGTTCGTGAGTCCAGCCCCAGGGAATCTGGACCCTCTTCTTGAATCTATGGGGCACCTAAACTCACATGCATATATATGTATATATATATATATGTGTGTGTGTGTGTGTATAATTTTTGCCCATGTATTTCTGAACTCCTCTCAGACCTCTCTAGGGCCGACCTCAAACTTGAGTAGATAGACAACACCAATTAAAACAGATGGTTTTTTAAACAACAAAGGGGTAGAGCTACTTTTATCATTACTTAAAGATATAGTTTATCTTATATGACAATGTAAAAGCTGAATTTCTATTCTGTTTATAGACATTTTGAGGCAATTATATATTATGACTATTATACTTAATTGAAACCTACCAAGTGTCCTCCCATAATTTTGAATATATTTAATATACTTGTTGAAACAATTTAAAAAATTTTTCTATAATTCTAATAATGACATATAGTCATGAATCTATTGAAGTGACGAAATCTGAATAAAATTTCTGTGATACGATTAATGACATTAGCATAAAATATTTTTTCTGATTAAATCTTTTCAGAAAAATATAAATAAGTATTTTAAAGGATTAACTAGCACAAGCGACCTCATATCTGAACAGTGGCCAGAAGATAAACAATACTTAAAACTCATATGGTAAATAGCGCTGAGCTCGTTGGTATTTTGTGTCATGGGTTGATCTAATTTAATTCATTTAATAAGTTCAAGAGAAAGGTTTTGATTTTGATTCATATATTTATGTTTATAAGTGTTTCTTCTTAATTGGGATCACCTATTATTGTAACCCAAGTTCTTATACAATTTATCAGACTTCAATTTTATTAATTTCTTCAGATTTAATCTATAAACATAAAATCACTTTATCTTTTGACACACTTGAAGCATCCTGTGACTCATAATAACAAGGCAGTCTTTCCTAAGATTGTGTACAATTTACTGGCTTGCATCAAGAAACCATTACATTGATATCATAACACATTTAAAATAAAGATGTTCACCTAAAGGAAATCAAGAAACCTTTATTTAGATTTCTGGTTCTCGGCATAATTAATACTTTAAAGATTATGATAAACATATCTTTAATTGTTTTTTATCAGAAAACAATCAGTATACATGAGTTTTAACATTTAAATAATATAAACAATTTCATTACTTTTAAATAAGGTCAAGAAATATAAATGTTATTTATTATATTTTACTAATATGCATTAATGTATTAAAAATATGAGTATATTTCATATTTTAATATCCCTTGAATGGCATTAGTATGTTTCTTTAGGGAAATGTTTTCCCAATCCTTTGCCATTGTTTGTCTGTGTGTGTGTGTGTGTGTACATATATATATGTGTGTGTGTGTGTGTGTGTGTGTGTGTGCATGTTTCAATGTGTTTGTATGTATGTCTGCATATGTGGTAGCACCTTATGCATATTTGGGGATTTTACTTTACAGACATACAGAGGCCTGAGTAATACTCTGCTTTCCTCTGCTATCCTACTGTTTCTTACCTTGAGCCATGGTCCTTTTCCCTACTGCATGCTCTCAGAGTTTTGTCAAATTTAAACTGATTATAAATGTGTAGATTTATATCTCTGCTTTATTTTTTTTTCTGTTCCATTGTCCTGTTAGCCTAAGTCTCCTGGTTCCATAAGACTTTTATGCTGGTTTCTTTGTATTTTAAGAAAAAAAATATCAGTATAGTTTGCTAGAATTTGCCTTTAGTCTATAGATCACTTTATATAGCAAAGAAAATTTAATAGTATTCCTTCAGCATCTGGTTCTCTGAGATCCTATCAAATTGATTATTAGGATTTGCATACAAGACATTAGACTTTAAAATTTTCTTGTAAACCAATTTCTGAAACTTACACTTGATATGGTCTGTTGCAATCACAGCAGTATTCAAATTCCAGAGCATTTTTTTTTCTGTGCTAGTCAGATTATCAATGATGTGATAAACACCCAAGAGGAACAACTTAAGAGGCAAGTTTTAATTTGACACAGTTTCAGAAATTACAATCTAGAGGAATCTTGTTCCATTCTTTTGGCCTCTATGGTGAAGAAAAATGTTATCAGGGAAGCTTGGTAGCGGGAGATTGTCAGCCCAACGAAGCTAGAAAAGATGAAATAAAGTTCTGGGCACTGAGAGGATGTGGACAGTGCCAGTAAAGACCCCAGGGACCTACCTTTTTCTAACTTGGTCTATATCTTCCTAACTGTCAAGAATAGCATGACTTAGTATTTCATCAATGGTTTGATCCACTGATGAGGTCCTTATGACTTATCACCTCTCAATGAGTGACTCGACCAGCAAAGGGTCAAACTTCCAGCACAAGAGCACCATTGTAACCAAATAATATCACTTACCATACTTTTTATCTCTAGAATTACATGTCTGTGTATGAGAACACTTGCTTAGTGTAGTGAGGAGGCTTAATACTATGGCCTTCGAGTGTGATCCTGAATCTTGGGTCTCCTAGTCATGGGACTACTGGGAGCACATGGACAACCTTACATTGAAGTTGGTTTGAAGAAACTAATCTAGAATGTTAAGTGGCATATTCTAATCTCGTGCATGGAACTGTAGATACTCTCTTGGGCAGTAGAACTATAAAAGGTAATTTGAGGATTTTTATCTACTGAATTCATTCTGTAGCATGCAGGAATAAATGCTTATCTAAAGGCTAGATTCATGAGAGTTAGTGTGAGAGCTATTGCTGCAGAAATCCGCCTGGACTTTGCTTCCATAATGAGGGATTTCAGTGGCACAGGCATGGAGTTGAAGTGAAAGACAAAATCTGTAGCTCAATTACCTCTACTTTCCCTGGGAGCGGGGTTTGTAGTTGAGAAAAGGTTGTTTGTCTTTTAAATCTCTATTTCTGATCTTCTTCAAATACATCTTTTCACATAGTAATGTATTACTTAACAGCAGGACTATGTTCTGAGAAATACTAGATAGGATGATTTTATCACAGTGGGAGTTCCAGCGTGTGGCTTTATCTAAATCAGTAAGGAGTAGGTCAGTCACTCTATGTGGCCTCTTGGTAATCAGGAAATGATAAACATGAAGTATATGAGGATGCTCCAAGCATAATGTGTCACACCACTTTAAAGTAAATTTTTATGTATAAATAAGAGAAGAATGCTCTAAAATGATATAAAAGCTAAGCATAGTAAATATATGTGGTGATAATAGACATTTGTCATAAGTACAATTATTTTAGGTATTAATATTTACAGAATAATATGTGCTATATTTTATAGACTTGGAATGTAGTGATTTGTTTAAATCAGCATCTACACAAATAGTTCATCAATATCATTGTCTTTGTGCTATGATGTTAAGGAAGGAATGAATCTGGAAATAATCATTGGAGGGAAGTAATGCAGATTCAGAAAGACAAATGCCTCATGTGCTCTCTCATATATGAATGGCAGCTTTTAACCTTTAGACATGTGTGTTTGAATGGGCAGACTCAATACTAGAAGGTGGTAAACTAATCAAGGACCATTTGGGGGGATTTCAAGACAGAAGGGGGAGAGGAGATGGAGAAAAATGCAATAAGAAGGGCCAAATGGGGTGTGAAATTGGGGACATGGTAGAGAATGGGGATGGCTAATTAAAATTAAAGACCTTCAAAATTGCCTTGTGGAAACTTACCATAAAAGCATCTTAAAATACATGTACACACGCATATACCAACATATGTTAGTAGGGTTTAAATTGAGTTACTCTGCAATAATGATGTGATAATACCTCATCAGAAACCATGGGATATTAAATCAAAGTTCAGTGCCAGGTATGGCTTGCCTCTTTTTGAGCTGGCCAGTGACCTCCCATAGACTGACACTAAAACAGTAAAGGCTACTGTCATTGTCTTTGGTTACCCTGCATAACTTGACTGTAAGACCTTAATGCTTATGACACCACATACCCGAAGCACAGGACATGGAGAAATAAAGCTGGTATTGAAATGGAATCTTCATTTCACCTGGTTAGCTTTCATAGAGCAGGAAGGTTTTATTTATGCTACAGGGGGAGAAAAGTTATCAACAGTTTTACTTAGATGGAAAGCCTAGGAGTCACAACAACTACTCATCTGATAAGATATGCCCACTGGTGCAATATTTGCTTTCTGATTGGACTTAAGATCTGTTCCACAAGATAGAACCTATATTTGGCACAGTACCTAAAATCTGTGTCTAGAAAGCTATTAGACACTAGAGAAGAACCTACTATTGATACTCTGCTTATAGACCACAGTATTGACTGACTCCTAAAGACTTTTCATTATGCCTATAGATTAGTTCATCTGTCAACCCTCATCGGATAAGATCCACCTTGCCTTAGATAGTAATTGACTTACAACTGAAATCCTCAGTCTTAATGGGAATAACCTTATGTCTGTCCCCCAAGGATCAGAAATCCTCACTGCAGAAGACAGAATGATTGTAATCTCAAACAGTTGATAATCACTGTGCAGGAGTACTCTTTAGACATGGTAGAGCAGTCACACACATGAGCTAATAGGGGCTGTGACTGCATATAGAACTCTTACACAAGGCCAAGTCAACCAAAATCCAAGAATGAAATGGGGAAAGGGATCATGAGGCCCCAATCCTGTCCGAGGACTATTAAAAACCAATGACTGCCAAGGGAAGAAGAGTCAGGAATACAGTCACCGAGAAACCTCCCATGTTCTAACAGATGGTCAGGCACTCATGCCTTGCAGGTAGCACTAAGTGGATTCAATGGGTCTAAAAGAATGGAAATCGAAAGCAACATAAATATGGGAGGGGAAAGAGGCAGTTAGGATAGAGGAAAATTAGAGAGGAAAAAATGGGAGTGGATTTGCTCATAAATATATGTATATGTTAGTATTAAATAAAACAATTTGTAAGTTGTTATAATTTTTTGGAGCCACTTTCATACATAGGATCTTTCATGGATCAAAGCATAGTCCATGAAACCCACAGGAGTCTATTTCTGTGCAGCCCCCTTAGTTTTTGTGCTCAGCAATGAGTACTGATTGATGCTTCCGTGAAATCTGCGTGCTGCGTAGCCCAGTGTGCCATCTTGTGATTTAAAGGGAAGATCAAATTAATATTATTTTAGTGAGGTTCATTTTAGATACAAAATTTGGAATTTGAATTCATGAAACTCCCAATCATACTCTTTCTCCATGTATGGTATACCAAAATGAAGCCGCGTGAATGTGCAGGGCATTTGGAATACATTCCCAGAGTGTGTAGACAGTGAACATGGCACACACAAGTTTTAGAGTGGCGTCATATTAAAACAATTAAAATGAAGTCTGAGCATCTCAAAGTTATCGTGTCAAAGGACAAATTATAACATCGCTGTGTTTCCTGTTCACTGGTTGCACCCACAACATTTAAATATTTATTCCTGCTTTTCAGAGCATAACTGATATAGATGACATTATCCTGTGAATAGTGAAGCAACGAGCATTGACAAGGAGACTCTTTTCAATGCTGTCAAGAGCTCTGTCCCTAAACTAAAATGCCAGTGAGGTCCTCAGTAGCCGAGGAACTTAAGTTTACTTGTTGACGGCCTAGTGACAATTGAATGAATTTATACGTGTAAAGCTCTTCAGTGGTGGAGAAAATGTTGTAAGTTCTCAATAAGCATTAGCCATCATTGACATTATGGGTTTTGTTTCCTCAGATCTTAGCTTAATGCAAGATAAACAGCCTCTTAGTGGACTAGGTTCAGATTCAACACTCTTTATCCGCTGAGAAGTGGAAGACAGTATGAATAAAATATGACAATATTTCTATAATATCTTTGGATCCTCTAATTGAAATGTTCCTGCCAACCACAAAGACCATGTTGTAATTGTAAATAGTAGTAAACTCATTTTGTCATTTTAAGATCATTTCATAAATTAACAGTTTCATCCACTAAGACTAAATATGCTATCTAAACTAAAGCTACATTCAAACAGTTTGAATTTAAGAATGTCTTTTTTCTAACAGGGTGTTCTAAATGACTTAATTTATACCTTTAAATAAAACATGCTCTGGAGGTGGTAAGTTTTGATTATCTGAAATGAAAAGTGGATTTCTTTCCCGAATGATGCTCCAGAGAATATATCTCTTTATACTGTTGTTCAATCTGTTGGTACTGGAATCAGAGGTAGCCTTTCCTGCAATTGTTCTGTCTCATTTTTTCCCTTTACTCTTATATTGATGGCCTCCCCCTCCCCGGGAAGCCCTGTGTGGCTCTTCATTCCTTTGGTCTCATTCCTCCTGATTGTGGCTCTCAACCGAGTCAGTGTCAACATGTAGTCACCCTATGAAAGTTCTCTTTCTGACCACACAGTAAAGTCGCCAATGAGAGATGCCCCTCTTTACCTTGAGATTCTATGAGCTTGGGATGATTCCTTGGATATGGCAGATACTCAATAAATGTTTAATGCAGGGGAGATGAGGGAGGTCAGCATATCAGATGATATTGATCTTTCACTTTGCTCAGGCTTTACCCCCCTTAGTATTCCTTTTAATCACCTGGGCACTTTGAACAGCTAAAATCTACTTCTTTAAATGAAGATTTATCTTGAAAAGTTTTGGTCCATTACCATAAAAATTTGGAATCTTAAAGTACTTTTAAAATGGTCACAACATTATTTTAAGATCACTATATTTTATCACTATAAGTTGGAAACATTTTCACTGTACATTAGCTGAAGATGGAACTCAAACTATAGATAATGGAAAAATAATGTTTTTGGTGTTTAGAAAACTCTTATTCAACCTTCAGAATCCCTCCTAAGTACTGTTTTGTATATTGTCTCTAATTTGGGGACTAATTCCTGATAGAGATTACTGAAACGTCTCTGTTATTTCCATACCTTTTGTACATCATTGATGCTGCACAGATCACTCTGTGCTATGATTAGTTTTTCCCATCTCCTTAACAAGAGAATAGGGTTCTAACACCATGTCTTTGATCTTTTCTTGCCACTCATACTAAGAACAGTGCCTGGCCAGGATTACTACTTAGGAAACTATTTTTGGTTTGAAACTCTATGACACTGAATGGAACAAAGAGGCATGCATTCCATTTCAGATCACTCGCTTGCTTTGAAAGCGACTCCATAAAGGATTTCTAATTCAGGATGATCTATTATAACCATCACATGGAAGCCATTATTTTCTGAGAGCATGATGATAGCTTTGGTGTGTTGAAATAGATTATAAAGGCTTTGGCTTGAAATGCTGCTACTCAAAACAGTGAAAGCATAATCAAAAATTGATAAACTTGTAACAAAACAAAAATTGGCTTCAGTGTTTCTGTTATTATTCCACAGTGGACAAGGGATTTCTAGATTGCTCTCCAAGTCCTCAAATAACAACTTTTATTTTGTTCATGGAGTAAATGGAAAAAAGTAAAAATTCAGTGAGGATTGTTTTCAACTTGCACTTGTCATGCAACAAAAGGTGCCTTGATTTGATTGAGAAACTCAAGTTAATTTACCAGTAAGGTATTTTGTACACACACACACACAAACATAAACAAGCATATATGCAAAACACACATGTACAAATACACACATGCACACATATATGCACACACATAAAGACACATACATGCACACTTACACATACACAAACACACATTCACAAATAGACACATACACACACAAAGATGCATGCGTACACACATAAATGCACATAGACATACATACATATATATACACGAACACATGCACACACATACACACATGAATTCATACACGAACAACTGCAAAATATACATGCACACACATACATGTACACATATACACACAAAACATATGCACAATTACACATATACACATACAAATATGCATGCAAGAGTACATGCACATAGACTCCCATACATGTACAAAAACACAAATACATAAACACAGTCACAAATGCCCACACATACACATATATATGCATGCACACATACACAAACACATGCACACATAAAAGCACACAAACACACATATGCACATACAGACACATACACATACTTTCCGTGAAAAGCTATGTAGTCAAAAAGTCCATTATATGTATTTTGAAACTGACTCAGATGCACAATTTTTCCAAAAAGATGTACCTACAGATCTGATTTTTCTCTGAAAAGTTCCAGTTTTAAGTAGCATTCAATCATATTCAATTCTTTTCTATCCTAACAATTGGTTTCCAGAAACTTCAAGACTCTTAAAGTAAGGTGATAAATATTTTCTGTTCATGGAATAGTGCTTGCTTATAAGTTTAGTTAGCATATGCATCATGTATAGATTATCTCTAAATAAAGGCTTTATCCACAGAAATTTCTACTATGAAATATTTGCAGTATCATCTTTTCTTAGGCATTGGTAAACAGATAGTTATGTCTTGTTTGGCTTATCAGAATGCAGACAAATGCTTTTCTTTTTTTTTAAAAAAAATTAGACTCATTCAGAAATTTGAATTCTGCATAGGAAGTGTAATTTTCAGGTTTTCTCCTGTTTTTTGAATTAATGGGATTGGGTGATTTGCAGAACTATATAAACAATATAAAACTAGCTGATTTATACTTGTTCCACTGCTAGTGGCCCCCCAGACTGCCCATGCCGCTCAATGGCTGCTCACATTCAGAGGGAGGAGTTTGGACATTCCATTTCTCCAGCTGTCAAGTCCTATGTCTGTGCACTCCACTTGCTCAGGTCAGCTGTTTCTGACATCGTCTTGGCCTATTTGCTCATAATGTCACTCTTTCCTCTTTGCACCTTGACTCCGGAAGTTCATCTGAGTGCTTAGCTGTGGACCCCTGCATCTGCTTCCATCACTTACTGGATGAAGGTGCTATGATGACATTTAAGGAAGTCAACAATTTGATTACAGGAAAAAGGCAATTAGGGATACCTTGCTCAGCATAGATACAGGGTGGGGGGGGGCCTTGGTCCTGCCACAAGTGATGTGACAGACTTTGTTGACTCCCCATGGGAGGACTCACCTTCTCTGAAGAGAGGATGGATAGTGGGGTGGGGAGAAGGTGGAGGGAGTAGGAAGATAGGAGGGAGAGGGAACTAGGATTGGTATGTAAAATAAGATTTGTTTTAAAAGCATCCCACCTTATTCGATGTCACTAATCTGTGAGAAAGAATATTGTAATCCTTGGGTTTGATACTCACATCCTAACATTATAAGGAAAAGAAACACTTTCTCCATGCATCTAGAAAAGGAATGAGTTGAGGTCACGGGATGTGCAAATTTTCACATCATTTCCAGGGTTCATATTTTACCCATAATACCATAGTAACCAACCGGACTTATACAACAAGCACATTTATTAGGATAGAATGATTATGATAAAAGTGATGAGTTACAGACTCCAAAAAAGCAAAGAGACTCCATGAGTTTTTAAACATCATTAAAGCTGTACAGATATTAGGGTAAGGTCAGGAACAAATATATTTATTTACAGCAGCTTCATCCTAAATTATGATGCACATATATATATATATATATATATATATATATATATATATATATAATTTAAGTCCTTAGTATTTGACTAGTTAAATGAAGATTATTATAATCTCTTAAGTTCTCTATAAGTAGAACAAACTGATCATAGTCCTACTGAATAATGTTGAGGAAAAAGGATGCTAAAGTCAGAAAACAAATGGGTTCAAACCCTGTCCCCACTTTATTTACTATATGTATATTTTTGGACAAGATACACAAGCTTTTCTGTATTTTATTATTTTACTTCAATATATAAGTGTTAAGAATTAGTCTTTCATGGGTTTCACTCACAATAGTTGTTGTAATAATCACATATTAAGGATGATATCAAGTTCAGAATACTAAAAATATCTTAAACATAATCTGCATCTTAAAATTTACATGATGGTTATGCTGCCTTTTCTGTTTTCTATATTATAAATCATAGTAAAAACATATTTATTTTCAGCTCATGGGGTAAATATGAGGATGCTGATTAAATATAGACAAAAGATTTAATGTAAGATACTGTCTGGTTGAAGGCATATTCCAGGCCTCAACCTTATATCTTGTGATGCCTTTTGCCTATGAATGAAAGGCTACTTCGTAGTCCATGATTTCTCTTATCTTCAAAGATAAGGACTATTACAACTAGAAGATACCATAGAATATTCTTGAGAAGGAAAATTTTATTCATAATGAATTAAGTTTAACACGACTTCTGTCATGAGTTTCAAAGTAGAGTTCCACAATCACGTAGAAGGTAGAATTCTCATTCTATTTTTAAATTTAATCTTGGATAAATTGTGATTTTTAACAAAAATATAACTTCACTAAAATACATAAAACACTATATAATTTGTATAAAGTAAAACATGGAGCTGTTCTTTTATAGTATTTGAAGAAAACTATGTTTTCTAGAAGAGATGGATGGGCTCCTTTATTTGGATATCTTGGGATTATAAAACGTATGTGTACACTGCAGTTCCATAAGTGAAGGATTAAAATAATATTTAACAACAATTTTTGCCAGAGGGTGGGAGTTTCAAAGAGAACTAAAATCTCCTGAAAGTAGCAATTTTTATGTATTATCGACAATGTCCATCAGGGAGAGGAGATTTCATTCCGTGTTTAAACAGTAACCACAGCAATTGTGCTCCTCTGTGAAGTCTGTCATCGGGGGCTGCCTCCATCCCTTAGAACCAATTTCCTTTGCCAAAGAGCTAAGAGAAATGACCATCAATAAAACTTCTGATGACTGAATGAGGAAACACCAGGGACCTGTTATATATCTCTGCCATACTCTATATCATGTGTCTACTCCACTAGTGTCTCGATGAGAGATGAAGGAAATCTGGAGCTTCGTTTCACTTTTATTATTCTAAAATAATGTATAAGTAAATCTAATGGAGACGTGCTATAATGTCTTTAGAGGCACGGTCTATGCTTATTCTAGCAGACACTAATGGAAGCAGACTGACACAGAGGCTTTATTAGGGAATGGTTAGGGCGATGCATTTCTCAAGCCAAGTTCTGATTGGCAATCCATTCCCGTCTGTGTCACAGCTGTGCACTGTGCTGGGGTGGTGTCTGTGCACAGCTGGGACAATGTGGTTGACAATATATAGAAATGAAAATCGTTGTACTTTTGTTTGAACTTGTCCCTGATTTACTTTGATAAACAATGGCCGATTTTGTCTGTGTTTCTTTTTTTTTCCTTTTTTTTAATCTTTATTTTTTTTAACAAAAGAATCTGTGATTTTTGTTCATCTCCTTTCTAGAAAATAACCACGGCAAAGTTATAACAAAATCTCCTAATTATTGAAAAATTAAAACTCTTCTCTCTTACGAAATGGCAGTGCATGAAAACCAATAAAAATTGTAGGATGTTCAGAAAATATTTGATTCTTATCATAGGGTTTATTTTTTTACTAGAAACATTGAGAACATTTTCAAAATATTTTGAAGATAAATCAAGTAATCTGAAAATTTACTACTTTATTGGACTACCTAATGGAAAGCTTTGTTTACTCAAATTGAATTTGGTATAATAATAAAAATTGCAAATTCTTCCGAAAAGTCATGAAGTAGCTACTTTTCTATTTTAATATAAGTAAGGGTCCCCAAAGAAACAATTTAAGGAAAGAAGGTTTATGCTGGGTCACAGTTTAAGGTACACAGCCCATTTTGGAGGAGAAGGCATGGTAGAGGCCAGTTCCATAACAGAACTGTACAACAGGTGCGACTTACCCCTTTCTGTTTGAGTAATAAAGATCTCACGTAGAGCAGGAAGCTGAGCTTTGTTCTACAGTCTAAGTGGGATAATCCTAGAAGCTAACTGCTTCCAAGGAGGCTGTGCCGCCTAAACAATCAACATTATAATCAACATTGCCATCAGCTCAGGACCAAATATAGAGAAAGACACATGATCCTGTGGGGGACATCTCTTATTTAACCTCACACACTGCATTATGAAAGAAACCAAACAAATAGACTAATTTGCTTTGCAAGATCAATGGCCTAGAAAGAAAATATATCATTTGATAATTAAATTTTATGTTTTTTTATTTATCTAGGAAGAGACACATTTTGAAACTCCATGATGTATTAGAGTAAACAATATGTAGCATATTGTGCAATACAGAGTCCTCCATACTGTTAAAATATAAAAAATAAAAATGAGAAAAATGTATAAGAACACAAATAATAATGGGCTTAGTTATACCTGTTTAGATGACACATGTAGAATGCGCTTTACAGGAACAGCATTAGCTGCGCTTTCCTCACATATTTCTTATCTCAGATTCCAGGAGAACTCTTACGTTGCACAACCAATAAACATTTATTAAACATTTAAAAAAAAACAGTGACAGAGTGGGTGAGTTTGTAAGGAGTTGGAAGAGTGGGTGAATATGATCTAAGTACATTTTATGAAATCCTCAAATGATGAACTAAACATCATTTGAGAGAATATATTATTACATGAATATTGAAATTGCCTCAGGACTAATTATTTTTCTACTTTCAAATGAAGACACTTGCTGTCAAATCCCAAGTGCAAAATCTTGATCAGTTGACTGGGAATGTCAGAGATTAGTTTATCTTTAAAGCTCTTATAATGCCTTAGCAGAACAAGATTTCAAATCAGGAAACCTGGGATGTTTATATAATCTCTACTTCCACCTGTAAACCCCCCCCCCTCTATCTTATATCTACATTCAGCAATATATCATCTATATAACTGTCTGTCCTTTTGTCTATCATCTATCTATCTATCTATCTATCTATCTATCTATCTATCTATCTTATATCTACATTTACCAATATATCATCTATATAACTGTCTGTCCTTTTGTCTATCATCTATCTATCTATCTATCTATCTATCTATCTATCTATCTATCTATCTATCTATCTATCTATCTATCTATCTATCCTATCTATCTATCTATCTAACATCTATCTATCTAATCTATTAAAATATATTCTTCTATGGGGTTCAGTGTGTTTGGATTTCTGTTAAGATCTTTCATCCATTTGTACTTGAGTACTGCGCATGGAGATAGATATGAATCTATATTCATTCACCTACATGTTGATATCCAGTTAAGCCAGCACCATTTGTTGAATAAGCTTTTTTTTCCATTTGATTTTTTTTTTGCTTCTTTGTCAAAAATCAGGTGTTCATAGGGATGTGGATTAATATCTGTGTCTTTAGTCCCATCAGTCCTCCTGTCTGTTTTTATGGCAATACCAGGCTGTTTTCAGTACTGTAGCTCTGTAGTAGAGTTTAAAGTCAGGAATTGTGATGCCTCCAGGAGTTCCTTTATTGAGCAGAATTGTTTTGGCTATCTTGGGCTTTTTGCTTTTCCATATGAAGTTGAGTACTGTTCTTTCAAGGTCTGTGAGTAATTCTTCTGGAATTACAATGGGCATTGCTTTGAATCTGTAGATTACTTTTGGTAAGATTGCCATTTTTACTGTGTTAATCCTACCTACCCAAGAACATAGGAAAACTTTCCATTTTCTGGTGTCTTCTTCAACTTGAAAGTATTGACACAGGAGACCATTTCTTAAATATAACCCCAATAGCACAGACACTGAAAGAAACAATTAATAAGTGTGACCTCTTGAAACTGAAAAGCTTCTGTAATGCAAGGGACACAGTCAACAAGACAATCAGCAGCTTACTGAATGGGAAAAGATCTTCATCAGCCCCACATCAGAAAGAGGACTGACCTCCAAAGTGTACAAAGAACTCAAGATATTGGTCATCAAAAAAAAAAAAAAAAACCAAATAATCCAATAAAATATGGAAGCACAGACCGAAATAGAGAATTCTTAACAGAGGAATCTAAAAATGACTGAAAGACACTTAAGGAAATACTCATCATTCTTAGCCACAGATAAATGTAAATCAAAACAACTCTGAGATTCCATCTTACACCTGTCAGAATTGCCAAAATCAAAACCAGTGATGACAAATTATTCTGGAGAGAATGTGGGGTAAAGGGAAAACTCCTGCATTGCTGGCAGAAGTGCAAACTGATACAGCCCCTTTGGATATAGGTATGGCAATTTCTCAGAAAATTAGAAAACAACCTTCATCAAGACGCAGCAATATCACTTTTGGGTATATACTCAAAGGATGCTCAATCATACCATAAGAACATGTGCTCACAGTTATCCATAGCAGCATTGTTGGTCATAGCCAGAAACTGGAAACAACATAAATGCCCCTCAACCAAAGAATAGATGAGGGAAATGTGGTACAATTACACAATGGAGTGCTACACAGCAGAAAGCAAATAATGACATCTTGAAATCTGCAGGCAAATGGATGGATCTAGAAAACATCATATTGAGTGAGGTAACCCAGACCCAGAAAGACAAATATCATATGTACTCACTCATAAGTGGCTTTTAGACATAAACCAAAGAAAACCAGCCTACAAATCATAATACAGACAATCTAGACAACAAAGAGGACCCTAAGAGAGACATACATGGATCTAGTCTACATTGGAAGTAGTAAAAGACAAGATCTCCTGAGAAATAACATGGGGACCACGGAAGAGGGTTGAAGGGGAGCATAGAGGAAGATTAGGGAGCAGAGAAAAATGTATAGTTCAGTAAAATCAATAAAAGAATTAAATTAATAATGAAAATAGATTCTTTTCAGCCAATACATCCTAACCAACCCCTCTCGCCACTCCTCCCAGTTCCCCTCCACTTCTTTTCTCCCCCAGATCCACTGCTCCTCCATTCCCATTCAGAAAAGAGAAGACCTCCAAGAGATGGCATCAAAACTTCACAAAAGAGCAAATAGTTGTAAGATAAGGCACCCTCATATTGAGTCTGGACAAGGCAACTTATATGAGCAAAATAGTCCCATAAGAAGGCAAAAAAGTCAGAGACAAACATGCTCCTGTTCTCAAGAGTCTTCTCAGCTGGCACAAGAAAAATATAGCTAGTAAGAAATGTTTGCTTTTCCATTTTTATACTCTATGTAACTGTAGAAGGAAGAAAAGAAAAGATGCAAAGATCAAATTGTGTAGGAGGAGGCCGAAAGTTCATCCTGGCTGCCCAGAACCAAAATAATCAAACAGAAACTGTTATTAATTAAACCAGTGCTTGACCCAGTAGCTCTAGCATCTTATTGGCCAACTCTTACATTAATTTAACCCATTTGTAGTAATCTGTATATCGCCATGTGGCAGTGGCTTAGTGGGAAAGATTCAGCATGTCTGACTCTAGCAGCTTCATGGTGTTTCTCTCCCCACCTTCCTTCTCCCAGCCTTCTGCCTAGCTTTTCCCGACTACCAAAGTTCTGCCCTATCAACAGGCCAAGGCAGTTTCTTTATTCATTAAACAATGAAAGCAACACATAGACATAAGGGCCTATCACACGAAAATTATGTAAAGATGAAAGACCCTCTTTGCTCAAATAAAAAAAGAAACTAAATTTTTCTCTGCCCCTTCCCTGCCACTCCCCTTCCCTTCAACCCTCTCCCAAGGTTCCTATCCTTCCCATTTACTCAGTAGATTTTGTCTTTTTCTACTTCCCATGTAGATTAGATCTATGTATGTCTCTCTTAGGATCCTCATTGTTGTCCAGATTTTTGGGATTGTGATTTGTGGGTTAGTTTTCTTTGCTTTATGTAGAGCTCAAAAAAATCAATAAAATAATTGTGTTCAGAAGTGGAAAAAAAGAAAAAGAAACTACACACACATAGCTGTCTCTAAGTGTGTGTGTATATATATATATATATATAAAACACCTATATAATATATTTACATAATATGAAATTCTATAATATGTAAATATATTATATATAATTTAAACCATATAAAATATTTCTTTTAAAATGAAGAGAGGTTTTTAGCAAGTATAATAAAGCTCATATTATATTTTGGCTGATTATATTTATCTTAAATTTAATATGAAAGTTCTTAGAGGAGGCACAGAATATGATTTCATCCTAACAAATTTAGACAATAATATTAGGCAAAATTTAATCATGAAATTCTCTCACATAAATATTCAACTTAATCTAGATATTATTATTGTTTTTATTATTCACTGGGTTCTAGCAAGTATTATTTCATCACTATCTTGTTCCAACCTTTTTTTCAGATCTTGTTTAAACATTTGCTTTGAAACTCAAGCATGATGCTTCAAGATATTCCCATATGTTTCCTTGGATCTACTTCTGTTGATGCTAAGGGCTTTGACCACCTACCCCAATGCCCCAGACAATTGCTTCTTCTACATTCACAGTATCTTAGTGCTAGTTACCCTGCTCGAATTATTCATTTTTTTTCTGTAGAATTTTTCACATTCTACCATATTGCACAATTAATTTTAATATCCTTTATAATTATTGATAATCAGTCTTTGGCTTGCATACAAAATTTATGAACTTGATCAATATCATAAAAAATACCATCACATGCCATGTGTTCTATTTCATGTTCTATTTTCAAGAAACTTGATGATATGATTTTGGAGCTTATAGACTAGAAACAGATGACTGTTGTTTGCAGGAAGAAATAAGTGTCACTGTATTCTGGAAAAAATGAAAAAAATGATAGCTGATTGGGTAATTATTCCAATCACTGAAAAACAAAGGACACAGTAGTCATGGGTCATTTAGTGTATAGTCAATAAATCTTATCTACTTGACCTGTGTATGACTTCTGTCTGAATCTATGGCTTTACTATGTGAGACTGTGAATCTTAAGATGTTCAAAGATGAGTCCTTACTTATATTGCTCATAGGTTACATATAGAAAGTAAAAACTTTGCTCAGTTTTTGAATATCAAGTAATAAACACTTAGACTTCTTTTGTAATTGTGAGAAGCCACTGGAGGCTATTATTATTATTTCTATATTTCTGCCTCTTGTTATTTGACATACTGATCTTATGTAAAGATAAATGAAAATTTGTTCTATTTATAAAATATCTTAGTAAATTTCACTAATAACATTTAATGTAAATTTCAATGCATTTTACTTTTAAAATTATAACTTACTGACTGAGACATTCACAATGTCATTTAATATTTTAGTTCGTTTCTGTCTGAACAAAATGGAAAGACACTCAAAATGCTAGAAATTCACTTATGTCTAATGCAGCATATCCTGCAAATGTCATAGTAAAACTTGAAATTTCCAATGTTGTGATGACCCAGTTGCTTTCATAGTTTTGATTCTATCTCCTTGTGAAACCATGTACTGTACTTCCATAGCCAAGATATGATATTTTTTAAAGATTAAAATATAAATTTAATTTGTATACAAGTTTACATTTTCATTTCATTATCATGCTTCTGTAAATTGGGGTCACCAGGGGGTGTTTCTTGGAAAGGTTATAGAGACAGAAGGAGATGAGATGTTAAAAGAAAACAGTAAGTCCATAGAATTACTGGCATATGTCATCTGGGTTTTCTCACCATGACTTAGTATTTGGGGAGAATGACTTGTAGAAAGACTCATTTATTTATGATAATGGGTTTTAGATTATTAAGAGCATGATACGTGAGGCAGGAAATCATAGTGAACAGGGTGTGGCATAGTGAAGCTAATTCCCTGCTAGCAACTAGGAGAAGAGAGACAAACAGAACCAAGATACAAACAGTGAGCCAGAACCAAGTTCTCACCCTCAAAGGCACCCTTTCAGTCACCTTGACCCTACCCAGTATCAACTCATAATGTCTTGTATAATATGAACTCAGAGTACATTATCCCGCTAATGAATTTAGTGCTTATATACCCTATCACTTTTCACTAGCACCATAAACTGCAGGGAAAAAAGCCATTAACACATGAGAATTTCATGGGACTTTGCATATCTGGAACAATGATATTATATGCAGTTATCATGATTGAAGTAGACCTGTCTCAGCTAAATTGCTTATTAATATACATTAGCTAAGAACTTGACAGATAGGACACTGACTTTAATAAAAAAAAGTAGAACTTTGTAATTAAAATAAATTATAACTCATTTTTTGAAATAAGAATGTCAATCATCTTATTTAATATCATCCATTCATGTAGAGCAATAGAGTTTAAGTGAGATGAATTCAGAAGTTAAAGTTATTATTTTTTGTTAGCAGACAGTGGATATATTTTAATAAAACAATAACAAAAGCAAGGGCCATTGAGCGGATGCCTATCTAGTGTCAGAACAGCTCTAACAATTGCCAGAGGAGCAACACCAAATGCATGCCACTTTGCAAGGAGGAAAGCAGTTCCAGGGGTAAGAAGAGGATTTGGGGACAAATATTTTTTCGTTGTTATTCTTTTTATTCATCTAGTTTACATCCCAGCTGCAGCCTCCCCCTCATTCTCCCCTCCCACTCCCTCCCCTATCCACCTCCTATCCCTCATTCCTTTTCCCATCCCCTTTCATCTGACTTCATCCAGGAAAGTGCAAGTCTCACACAAGTATCAATAAAACATGAAATATCAAATTCAGTAAGACTGAGCACCCTCCCACGTACTAGAGCTGGGCAAAGTGACCCAGAATGAGGAGTAGGGTCCAAAAAGCCAGTAAAAGAGTCAGAGACAACCCCTGTTCCTGCTGTTAGGAGTCACATAAGAAGACCAGGATACACACCTGTCACATATATGCAGGCTCCCTCATTACTGATCCCAGTTTAGATGATTCTGTGAGTTTTATTGTGGTGTCCTTGACCCCTATGGCTCCTACAATCATATCTCCCCCACTTCTTCAGGATTCCCCATCTCTGCTGTTTGGTTGTGGGTTTCTGCATCTGCCTCCATCAGCTGCTGGATAATGCCACTCTGATGACAATTGGTTCAGGCACCAGGCTGATCACAGAAGAGGGCCTGTTCTGGCTACTTATCTTCTATTTCTAGGAGTTTTAGCTGGGTTCCTCACCATACACACCTGAAAGATTCCCTTTTGTTTGGCTTCCACTTAACCCCAAAATGCCACCCACCAGTGGTACCCCTCAAAACTCTACCCCTTTTTACCCTTCCTACCTGATTGCATGTGTACCCATCCCTACCTGTACTCAGTCCACTCACAAATTCTCTTCTATTTTCCCTTCCCATGAGATCTAGGTGTACCCACAAGAACCCTCCTTGCTACTAATATCTCTGGGTCTGTGGTTTGTAGCATAGTTATCATTTATTTTACAGCTAATGTCAATTTATCAGTGAGTACATACCATGTTTGTCTTTCTTGGTCTGGGTTTCCTCACTCAGGATGACTTTTTTTCTAGTTCAACCTATTTGCCTTCAAATTTTTTAGTGTTCTTGTTTTTAACAGTTGAGAAATACACCATTGTGTAAATGTACCACATTTTGATATGGACAATTTTAGACATAAAATAGCTTCTAATTTTTTGACTATTTTAAAATTTCTACTAAAATTAAAATCTAAACCATTTTAATCATGGAGTTGATAAAGTCAAAGGTTTTACACTTATGCTACCTTAATAAAAACTATATGTATATAGATTTAACCATTCTAATAAAAAAATATAAAAGAACCTAGCAATAATTCTATATTTTTCACATATGGTTTTATTAAATATAATTACTATCATCCTTTCTTGTATTAACTAATCAGATCATATTTTTATTTTTAAGTTTCAATAAAATGTATCAATATTTATTTATAATGATATTTAATGCCTAACCATGTGTGAATATTGTAAACAATCACTATGTGTCAATCAGTTCCCACTTTTAATGGTAACATTGACCTAATAATTGGACAGACAGGATACTGACCATGAAAAAAAGGACTATCTTATGATAAGATAAATTGGAAACCATTCTGTTGGAAAACAAATATGTTCTACTATTTCATTTAATATTATTCAGTCATGCATAATGATGGAATCTGATTAAGAACTGACAATCAATGCATTTTAATCAATAAATGATGGCAGCAAGGACCATAGAGAGCATGCTTAAACATTTCTTATAAACACGTTTGACTCTGTCTCCAGCCTTCATCCTTAGCTCAACTTGACAGGAGGCAGTGATTTAGTCAATGGTTGATTGGGCTGTACAAGCTTGTTCCCACATTGTTCAGTAGGACAGATGTCTTCAATTACTATGAAAATGAGCACCTTAGATGAGTCAGAGGCGAAGTGTGTGGGATTCTAATTGAATTCTACCTGTATCAAATCAGTTGCCTTGAGCAAGCCAGGATGAATTGCTAGTGAAGAGTCTTTCACGAAGTACCCCAGAAGACCTGCTTAGGATAGCATGACTCAGAGAGATCTTGATTTAGGGCTGGTGACACTGATCCACTTTGGAGAATCTAATCTTCTTCAGGAAAGAAGTACAGTTCTCTTAACCACTGTTGCTATAATTCATTTGATTTATGCCGATATCCCTGAAATATACTTATATATAAAAATGGCACAGCCAGATTTTTGCATTTTTATATATGAACAATTATTATCCTGTTTGCTACTAATGTCTACCCTAAATTCAATATTATCCCTATGTGCCTACTTGAAATATCCAGCTGCCTCTGAAGCCTAATATATGCTAGGCAGAATACTTGCTTCTTGACTTTTTCTTACAGATTGGCATGAGGTCTAATTCTGTTGTAAGAGAGTTTCTAGACACAGGTAATTGAAGCTACAAATGCCAGGTTTATTGCTGATCAAATCTAGATAGAAGGACATGGCTTACTTATAGTGTCCCAGTGAGATTTCTTTTATTCATCTGCTCCCAGGCTGAGCTGAAATCACTTGACCCAAGCCCAACCTGTATTTCACTTAAACACATCCATGAACAGCAGAGAGAGCATCCCTTCTCAAGCCAAGCCCACACGGACAGAAGACTAGAGAATGCTGTCTACCCACATTAGCGTCTTCTGATGTTAACAATCATGTGAGTCAGGCCCTTTCTATAAATAGGAGAGGTGGGGCTAAGATAGGAAGAACTACTCTCATGGAAGTTCCTTAGCTTTGAAAGAGACTCTGTGTGACAGTAAGAAGCCCAGCAGAACTCACCTCCATAAAGAGCTTTAATGTTCCCATAGGAAATTAACCAAAAGTTAACAGTGCCCTCTACTTCCCACCTATTCTTATCTTTATAACACACACTGAACTCTTCTAGCTCTAGTGTCAGAAATCTGCTGATTTCAACTTCTGCTCTTTCCCTCCACAATCCTGTGCTCTGCATAGGTTATCATGACAAATCATTGTCTCTTTTAGAAGTTACTGAGCAAAGCTCATATGAACCCACAGAAACTGCTGTAGCTAGAAGATGGCCTGAATGGGTTTGCACCAGGTCCTCTGTGTATACAGTATAGCATTCAGTTCAGTATTTTTATGGGACTGATGAGCATGTGAAGGAGTGGATCTCTGATTCTTGTGTCTTCTCTTGGGGGCATCTTTTCCTTCTGTTGGTTTGCCTTGTCCAACTTTGATGTGATGGTTTTTGCTTTATCTTATATTTTATTTTGTATTGTTTGGTTGTTATCTCTTAGAAGTCTGCTCTTTTCAAATGAGAAATACAAACGGAGTAGATCCAGAGTGGAAGGGAGGTGTGCAGGAACTGGGAAGGGAAACTGTAATCAGAATATATTGTATGAGAAATTAATCTATTTTTAATAAAAGGGGGGAGTAAAATCTTACACGCAAATCCTCTGATGTAAGAACAGTGATTATTTTCACTTGGTCTTAGCTAGAAGACCATAAAGGGACATTTTTTTTTATTTCCATGCTCATGACTGAATCCCATGGAAGTGAAAATAAATGATTCTGATATCAAGTTTTAGAAACAAACTCAAATCCAGGCTTGCAACCAGAGACCGATTTTTTTCAAACAAATATTTTTTCAAATATTTTCAGGTGCACTACATAATCTTTTATGAAACAATTATTGAATAGTGGGCTCTTGATCCTTTTCAACAGCCAGATTAATTCTACCCTTATAATGGACATCCATCTCAATCACACATCTATAGTCTAACCCCATGGAGGAGACTGCTTCATTTGCTCTGTCTGTCTTCTATATATCACACAGGGCATGGTTTGTGAATGCACTGTCAAAGGGTGATAGGAAGGGGGCACAGCTATTCCTACTCTGTTATCAATGTATCCACCTACTCCAAAGACAGGATCCTTCTGAGACATGCAAGTCAGCAGAAACTTTCTTAACTGTTGGACGAATAGTCATTTGTAGAATGTCAGAGTGCATAGTACAAAGTGTGGGCAAACTGGGAATCCAGTGGAAGAGTACAAAATAATAGCATGGAGATAGTTGCTTTATAGCAGTAACTGGAAAAAAAAATCACATTGAATCATTGCATATGATTAATTGTACCAAAAGAATTGTGAGCATATTCCTATGCTTATCCCTAACAAGGAGGAACTTTTTCCTAAATCAATATGTACAGCATGTCAGAGAACTACCTACAACATTGGCGTGACTGTGCTTGGGAAGAGTAGCTTATGGACCTGCTTTCAGCTGAGGAATCGTGGAAGGAACACATGTGTTAAGTGGGCAAATGCTATAGACAGCCAACTCTAGGATCAGGTAGCTTCTGACCTGAATCTGAATCTTAAGCACATTGGAAATTAGAACAACTACACGGAGACACACTCAGCGGTAAGCATAAGTATAGCTTATTTGTTATATGTTCACTGAAGAAAGAAATCACAATCAGCTTTCCTCTAGAAGAAAGCACCTGTGAAAACCACCTTTTCTGAGCAAAGCAAATGTACCATTTGAATATGTAACTTTCCATACACCACTTTCCAGAGTCAGCACCCTGCAGGACTCCTTATAACCACCTGCTTTAGCCTTCGTAGATTCAGCTCAGTTTGGGAACAGGAAAGTTGGACCATTTCTTTACTGCAAGCTGTATTACATGAAATTTTATGAACACTGTTAGTTTCAGCGAATCACACCAATGATGTGTAGCTCCTGGGTTATTATGTTACATCCTAGAAGACATTTTTGAGACCACTCTCTTTTAGCGTCATTAACTTTTTATCATTCCCAAGGTGAGTGATTGGAGCAAATGAATACTTTGCCATTTGAACGACACTTGAAAAACAAAGCTTTGTCTTGTTGAGGTTTCATCCACAAATGAGGCTTCGTGATAAACTTTGTTTCTTGTGCAGCCATCGTGATTATGAATTAGAATCGGTTGGTTAAGGTGGTTCTCATCTGTAGTCATAGTACATAGTATTAGTACTTAAGACTACTACATAGAAGGATTCCTGGCATTTCAAGAAGAGCAGGGCCTATGGAGAAAGTTCCTAACCAGCCTGGGCCACACTGTGTGATACTGTCTGAGGAAACACATGCCCTTTCTAAAACCAAACCAAACCAACCACTAAACAAAAGTGACAGAAAAGCATTTGCATAGAATAACTATTCTAGTAAAATGTGGCTGCTTTCTAAATGAACATTCCACAAAGGTGCATCATTAGCCATTTCCGGTCTGTCTGGTCAATGTAACTTTAAAGTGTGTTTATATTTATCCTTAACAGTAAATTCTATTTTTCTTTTTCAGGTTGCAACATTGTAGATTCTCTTTATGTATTACACCTTTTGATTAATCCTGCAATGAGGACATCTTAGTGTCACTAAGTTTAAAGTATTGTTCCAAATGCATTGAGCTGGCAAGTATGCAGATGAAAATTTGAAAAAAAAAAAAAAAAAAAAAGACCTGCCAGTTTTGATTCTGGTTTCATTCTGTTAATGTTTTAAGTTAGCTTTTCTCTTTTCTCTTTTTCCCAGGCATCGATTCTCTCAAAATATGCAAATATGAGACTCACTGGATCAGAAACCAGTCAGGAAAAAAGAAAGGAAGAGATGAGTGGGAGGGAAGGAGAGAGAGGCAAGAAGAAGGAAGGAAGGGAGGAGTATATTAAGGAAAGGAAATTGGTATTACTTAAGTAATTTTCAAGTGCCTTTGAGGAGCTATTTGTGGCTACATATTTCTTTGTATTATAGATGGTAAGGGAAAGATTAAATGCACCCACTTCAATTCATGAGAATAAAATACATTTTCAAAGAAGTTCTTTCCACCATAGCAACTTTATGATTCCATTATTCCGGTCATTTTATTTTCAATCTGCTTTCTTGTTCATAAGGGTTCATAACTATGAATTTTATTTCAGTAGCCCCAAAGAGAAATGTATTGAGATTATTCACACAATCTAGATTTTCATATCTGAAAGCAATACGTCTGTGCATAACATAATTAAATATGACAGATAAGCTGGCTCCTGTTTCATAGAAGAAACTACCATGCCATGTGTGATGTTTTTTTTCTTTAGTGCACACTGGCTATCATCTTTGAAATTTAACTAAAACTTAGTTACCTAAAATTCATCCCATTTCTAGGAAGTTGGCACCAGTCACAATTTCTTTAAACTAGCTTTTTAAACTATGTACCTCAGGAAAATGTGACTTTGAAAAGCATAGATGTGGTGTGATAATTCACAATAAAACAAAACCAAATGCCATCTTTAGGCATTACAAATGGGTTTACACAGATTTTATAAAGGAAAGAATCAATATTAATTTAGACTTTCACCTGCCAGATTATATATAATAATATAATATAGGCAATAATTAGAAAAATATCTCTCTAAACACAAACCATTAGTTCAGGAAAAGATAAGCGTCAATAGAATTCTGATAATAAAATAAGGTAAAATATGCAGGGAATTTTTAAATGCAACTTCAAAAGCAGATGCAAGCGTGTATGCTATCTTAGGTTTCTGCTTGCAGTGAAGGTACATGGCAACTCTTATAAAGGAAAGACATTTAATTGGGGTGGTTTATATTTTAAGAGATTTAGTCTATTATCATCACAGTACAATATGCTGGCATTTGGGCAGACATGGTGCTGGAGCTGAGAGCTATCTTGATAGGAGGGAAAAGAAAGTGAGGTAAGACACTGGGTGGTATCTTGAGCATATATGAGACCCCCAAAGCTTGCCTCCACAGTGACACACTTCCTCCAATGCCACAGCTATTGCAGCAAGGCCACGCTTCCTAATAGTTTCACTCCCTTTGGGGGCCACATTCTATGAAACCACAACATATGGCAACTAGAGATATCAATGTGTTGCTAGGTTAGTGGTGCTCAAGCTAGTTTTCTGTTAGTAATCACTGCAGATATATGAGATCAGAATGAATTTATCATATATGTGTACTCTAAAATATGTTTTGTTTTTATTAGTGTCAATATCACTTATGTTATTATATTTCATATCCAATGTAACATTGATTTAATTTTATAAATATATTTTGTGTAAAATATTTTCAATGGTGACAAAATTTTATTTTTTTTTTGCCAAGAACATAGTGACAAACCACTATTTAACAGTCTTTGACAAAATGTTTAGTAATATTTAGAAGTTACTGAGATGAAACACACATTTGTTCAGAACTGATGTAGTTTGTGTTAAAATCTAGTTTAAAATTTGGATTATAATAACTTACATTATCATGCAATTGGCACTGCTTCATGGGCTCTAATGAATGACTACTTTTAGATACTTTTATGAGAAATTTTGGATTTTGCTTAATTTCTACTAATATATACGCCAGAATTTGGCAGATCCCAACTCATCTTCTTCCGTTTCATCTTGAATTTGAGCATTTAGAGGAACACTGTTGATTAAATTTTTTCTTGTTTTGTTACCAGTCTTGTGGGTTGAACGTAGGCTTTGCATATCCAAAACAACTATCTGAACACTGAAGTATATTACTATGGTCATTGAACTGTTTTGTAAGCCATTCATTCAAAACTTGAAGACGTTTCTTAGAGAAAGCTGAAATGTCATTTTCAATTCTATTCAAATTTGAAAAGACAAAAAATGTAATTTAGAAGCATGCCTGTCAAGTGAGATTCTATGAGACTACCAAATGATTAGTCATAAAATGGGGTGAACAGATCTTAATTATTTTGAATACAGAAAAATAAGTGAAACAATTTCCTTAACTATGTATGTAAACTTCTGTGACTATTCCTTAAAAACATGGAATTTTTTTCAAATAAAATAAAACCTCATATCTATTGGTAAAGCCCAATCTGATTAGAAGTCATTTTATTGCTATGTTCTTTTAGCAGAACAAGAGTATTTTGTTTGCCCCTAGGTCCTTGGACTATCCATTCTCAGGTTCTTGGCCACCGAGCTGTGTCAGGCATGATATTCATCTAATAGAGTGGGCTTTAAATCCATTCAGAAAAAGTATTCACTCTCCAATGGATTCTCACAGAGTCTATTAACCATATTTTACAGTAGGATCTATGACAAGCAATAAGTGGTCAACACAATATAACCTCACATTGCTTTGTTTGGGTATTTTTTGTTGTTATTGTCTTATTTTCCTTATGTGTTATGGTATACAATCTATGGGTTCAAGTGTGTGTGTGTGTGTGTGTGTGTATGTATGTGTGTGTGTGTGTGAGTATGCATATGTTTGCCTCTTAGTTTTCTAAACTAAAAGAAATAAATGTCATGGAGATGCTTGGGTTGGGAAGTGGGAAGGAAGATGGAAGAAATCGCAGAGGGGAGAATATGAGAAGGATTTATTGTACGTGAAAATTATTTTAAAAGGAAAGAAAAAAGAAAGAAAAAGAAAGGAAAGAAAGAAGGAATAGAAGTAATAAAGAAAGAGAGAGAGAAGAGAAAGGAAGAGAGAAAGGAAAGAAGAGAAAGTACGTTAAAACATGATCATGAGAGCCCATGCCTGTAATCTCAAGATTACATGATAGTGCATGCCTGTAATACCCAGGATACAGCAAAAGACTAGTTCAGCCTAGGATACCCCTACTGTAAACTTGAGATCAGAGTTAGGACAATTTAAGTCTCTGTCTCCCTCCCTCCCTCCCTCCCTCCCTCCCTCCCTCCCTCCCTCCCTCCCTCCCTCTCTCTCTCTCTCTCTCTCTCTCTCTCTCTGTGTGTGTGTGTGTGTGTGTAACAAATATGTTACTGGTTTTGTGTTTTGTTTTTTAATTCACAAAAAAAATGCTCATAAAATTTCTAGCCCTCAGTTGCTTGTGATTTACTGGTGAATACATAGTTGTATCTTAGGTAAAGAACTGCACAGGTTTAGATTGCAGGACATGGGCTTCTATGCTACTCAGGTGTACAAAAAGAATTACTTTAAAATAATTACTATGCATGGGGAATGCCATCTTGTAAATTATCTTTGTTAGTCCAAGTGGCATAACCAGGACTTCCTGGCAGATAAGACTCCCACTTCTACAGTGCTTCCTATCCACATATAGACTTATGACAATCCCTATGTGAATACAGACCCAGATTTTAATTTTGCAGCTCTGATTTTTCCATGTAAGTTTCTGCTGATTTCCTGGAAGGCCAATCCTGGATCTCTTATCAGCCTGTCATAAGTTTTATTACAACCACCTCCTACATGGTCATTGCAGTATCTAAATGCAATTAGTTGCAATTATTTAAAAGGATACTTTTAATAACTTAGTGAATTAATGTTCCACCTGAAATCTTTATCATATATTAAATTAGGCCTTCTTGAAAATGGGTGCTAATATGAATATAAGCTCAGTATTACACCCATCTTAAATTTTGCTTTTGTGTGTGTCTATGTGTTTAGTGGCTTGAAGCCAACATCAGGAAATATTAAAGGAAACATCCAGACTTAACCAAACTCAAGTTTAGAATTTCGCCTCTGCTAATTATTGTGATGAGTTCTGTCAGTGTTCCCCTTAGTGTCATGGGAGCAGTGGTCTGGCATAGCCGTGCTGTGCATCTTACCCTCCTGCTAGCAGCTCTCCTGGCAGACCCACTGCCAGGGTACTGCCGTGTTTATAATTATGTTGTTACATTTTTTAAATAATGTATTCAAGGTTCAAAGCAATAATACCAGGATTAGGATGTACCAAAACAAATATAAAATGCTTGTATTAAAGAAAAGATGAAAGGTATGGAATTAATAAGAAAAGTTTTAAAAATTGTATGCAGAGTTATGCAGAGTATACTATGGCAGGGATACATCTATTTGTAAATTTCAAACAATAAAACCAGTTTACCAGTGTAGAGGCGTGGGAAAAATGAAGACACAATTCACACAACAGTATCAGGAGGGAGCTTCAGGGATTATTCAGATCCTGAAATTCACCTGCATTTATTTTTCACACAGTTTTTATATCAACTTAAACTGATGAGGGAGGTAACAAAAGCTTCATTGGCATTCTGTTTCCTAAATAGCTGTGTGTGTGTGGGGGGGGGAGATACTTAAGTCACCTCTTGCTTATGTCCATTTGGTCAAGTGGGCTGAAAACACCTCTACCCCAGGTGACCTCATAATTACAGTAGAAGGAGCAGAACCACATTAGCATATCCTGAGACTTTCCCCGATGGTTCTGGCTTTGCATCCTATCAAAGGAGTTAGGGGACCACCTTCTTTTAGGAAGGCGCCAATAGCACCAGTTAGTCTCAGGGCTACTCTGACCTTCAGACAAATATGGCAAACGGCCTGCATTCTCGGCGCCCACAACTTTACCATCACATTCCATGTCGTAAAAAACTACATGATTATTGCTCAACTAAGGGGGAACAATAATTATACTTAACATGGGATATTCAGTGGAGATGTATATTTCGAGGATTGGGTATCATCAGTATTTGCAGCCATTGACTGCATTAAGAAAGCTAATTCCCAAAGATACAGTGCATGGCTATAAATAAAGTCTTCACTTTTAAAAAATAAAATTAAGAAATGGACCCTGTATAATGGTTATTCTATTATGCTTATATACTCCTGTAAAAACTTATTCAGTGTAATTCTGAAATATGTAATAGTTTCTTTGCATGTTTCTATTTAATGGTTGTACTAGAGTCCAACATTTTAGTAAAACAGTAGAAACTAATAATGCTGTTTAAATATTTCTGAGTTATCAACAGAATAAATACTAAAATAATGAGTTGGGAATTATTTAAAGAGAAATAAAGCAATCATTCATGAGTCATTTGTTCCAGAAGTATTCTTCCTTCCACTTTTTATTTAGAGAAAATAGTTTATATTTTTCAAGTAGTATTTTAATTTCAATGCCAATTTTTCTTAATGTTAAGAACAACAAACTAACACTATTCTTGTTGCTAGAAGGTAACAATTCCCCTCTGAAATAGTATCAGCTACCTTTATAAAATAAATTAAGTAGAAAATAATCTAATATGTTGTCTCTCAAATGGAATGCAAAAGATCGTTTATGACTTAAATGAAAAAAAAGGAAGACTTTTCAAAGTGTGCTGTGTTTTTTAAGCTTGGCTGTGTAATTATCCATATAGATAGAATTATTTTAAGACGCATTAGTCCAATTATTTTAAGAATGAAAGAGGAATATGTAATGACTTATCCTTAAAGGAAATATCAGCTACTCACACTATGAATCTGCTAACTATACAGAGTTCTGAAAGAGTTTTGAGTGCATTCCAGGAATTAAAATACAGGTGCCTCAGAGAATCTTTCTCTTAGGATTGATCATCCATATGGTTTTAATTAAGTTGATCTTTGTTTCACCTGGGAACCTCTTACCAGCCCCACCTGATGCTGGTATGGCTTCCATTATACACTGAGCTAAATGGATGGGCATGAACATCTAAAATTGACAATCTCTTGAATATGATTCAAGATAATTTAAAAACAAATATTTACCTTAAGAAGGACATTATATAGTTTATAATAATGTATGCAAATACAAACAGTACAATATGACCCTAGTAACAAACCTGTTGACCTGTTGATGTGGTTCTCAAATCTACATTGGGGATGGTTTATACCTAATTATAGTTTTGAGAACGGAGATGATATATGAAATAGTAAAAGGCATAAAATGAAAGGGAGAAATGATTAAAATATAGTCTTCAAAATAAAATAAAAATTAACCAATAATATTTTATTTATTGCAGAAAAATGGCCGTTTTTAACACTAAATCCTCTCCTGCCCCACTACTTCTTTGATAGCCTTTGTGTTGGCTTTTAGGTTTTACATTTAGCAGTTAAAATATTGGGTGAAAGATGTACAGTTAGGTAGCCTTTGGGTTTTTTTTCTCAACTATGGTGTTTTTTTTTTAAAATATATCATGTCTTTATTAAAATTTGCACATTTTATATGAAATAAGAGTAAAAAAATAGCACAAATTCATAATAATAAAAAACAGAAATTTAAGACTCGTTTTTAACAATTCTGTAGCCCCAAAATGATAGACAGAAATGTATTTAATACTAGCAGTTAATGAATGCCAAACCAGTATCCATTAATCTCATGCCAGAGAGATTCTTGTTCTAACTTTTGTTTCTGATTTACTTCTCAGTATATCACTAATTTTGAAAAATTAGAATCAGAGTTTATAGAATTAAATTGCTTAAAAATCCCAAAGTTTTTTTTTTAAATCTCAGAAAATTTCCAGAACTAAATTTAACTGTTTTATTTTAGAACCACATTTTGTATTATTATTTTTTTTGTAATTTGACATCAAAATAAAACACAGTAAACTGAAAAAATAACAGAAATATACCAGGTATAGACCTTAGCCCTCCAGATGCATGTCTGTGTGCACATACACATATAGTCTCTACACACTAGAACACACATGAACAAATACCACACAGTTAAAATATGATCCTAATCCAGGAAATCAGTTTCTTGTCTAAATATGCTTTGGTACTTGAGGTTGGAAATGTTAACATTTAGATCATTTTCTTTGTCTGGTCATTATAAGAGGGAGTTTTAAATTGTTTGTGTGCTGTGTTTCAAGGTAGGTCCATTCCCTACTCCTTAGAAATGCTGATTGCTTTTATGCAAGAGGACACTTTTCCTTTAGTCAATGTTTTATTTTATTTTTTGTCAATCTTGTTGAAACATTTATAAATACAACTCAACATGCAACAGTTTCTTCTTAGTCTGAAGAATTATCATTTCCTTTCTTTGAAAAGTAACTGCTAATTTGTTCCTTCAAATGAATGGTAGGTCATTTTGATGTTTTAGGATAACAAAGGTCAACACTTCACCAGTGTCATTTGAATTGCAAAGATATGTAAAGTAGCATATTTAAAATTCCCTAATGGGACAAGTTCTAATATTATATTTTATGAAAACAGACTAGAATAATCAGAATTAACATTTTCTGGCTTATCTATGAAAATATACATAGATTAAAAGAAAATCTTATCACAAATCCTTACTTTTATTTTGTTTTTGTTTTTTTCCAATAAGTGAATCTTTTGTCCAATCTCAGAACAGAATTGACACCAGAAATGCAAGCCCTATAGATTCCTAAATGTTTCTGTCTTTACTCCAAATTTGCTAATTCTTGTCATTTTGTTTTATTGTTACTTTGGACAGTGCTTAGCCACTATATTTTTTTGTAGGGTAGACAAATGATCATTATCATGTACTAACCCAGCTTCATTTCATATTTGAATCAAAACTAAATTGTGCTTTGAAAGTTCCTTGGCAATGTACTCTGGCTGCACCTATGAAATCATGGTCTCCTTTGTTTGAGCTGTACCACGGAATAGCAGAATTTTGATAATCTCATGTTCTGCTTCAGCACCAAGAATTGTCAGGATGCCAATTATTGGCAAAATAATAGTAGCAGTAATAATGTTCTCAAACTGAAAATACACCTGGAATCATGTTTACAACATTTTTATGTTAACTTATCACAGGGCTGCATGTGCTTCAGTTTAAGTCAGGATTCATATCCCCACATTCTGTCCCTAAAACAGACATTTTTTTCACTATACTGTCTCTAAAGAATTCAGCTGTATAACTACACTTTGTGTATTGTTGATTTTAGACTCTTCAAAACCAAGCTGAATACTAACTGATATTTAAACATATTATCCAAGGCCTTAACTAGTCTTTTTATGTTACTACCAGATTCCTGAAATAAAATCGTTCTGATCTTATAAGGTTTGGATGTAATATTGTAGCATGACATTTCAGGCTTCTGGAAATAACTGTTATGGTATGTTATTTTTTTTTAATTTCCACACATAATGTGCAATGGAATAGGGACTTCTGTCATCAAAATTAAATTTTCTGATAATGAATCACGAAAATTTAACTATTTGACCTTTGTAAACGTATCATGTCATTAGTAATATCTTCCGTAATAGTGGCACAGCCTATGTTGATTCTACCACTGATATTCCCAGTTTTGATTGTGCTTTTATATTTAAACTTAGGTATGTATAAGAGAGGAGAGATACAGATGAAACATTTTCTACTGTTTATTTATAAATTATAAAATATGGTATAGTATTCTAAGAAGGACCCCAGACATGTCCATGGTATGTAATTTTTTTTGTGCCCAGTACAAACAGCAATGTCTATTGCATTATTCTCTGTTGAAGTCCCTGATCATTCTTTGGTAACCTCCAAAACTGTTCAGCTGTTTGAGTGAAGCTCTGCCTGAATCCTCTCACCATATAGCTAAATATTATGGAACATTCAGGAACACACTGTATCTCTCTGCAGGGTTCCCTTGATATTAGCCTACAGTGTTCCCTTGATATTAGATAAAGTTTCCTGTACTGTGGGTTGGAAATTGTTCTTGACAGTTCCATAGCATGCATTTCTGCTCTCGGAGAGTAGGAAAGAAGTACGTATATTAGTCAAAATTTAGTGGTTGTGCTGTAACTCCTGAGTTGATACCCTGAGGATTTAAAAACAGAATCGTCAGGAGGTTCCAATGCTGTGAGAAGATATAGATTTAATGAATTAGGAGGCTGTAAAATAGGAGCAGGAACAGGGACTATCTTTTATGTTAAAAAATATGAATATGCAGGCATAATTGCCATATTTTAAAATGCATGCTTGGAAAAGGTGCTGACAGGAGATTACCCTTTCGAATGTACTTTATTAGGAGTCAGAGTCTCACAACAACTAAGGGCCAGCAGGTCTGTTGAGGTAGGGCAATGGGAAAGATTCAGCAGCATTGAGAGAGAGAGAGAGAGAGAGAGAGAGAGAGAGAGAGAGAGAGAGAGAGAGAGAGAGAGAGAGAGAGAGAGAGAGAGAGAGAGAATAAAACCTTCATTTTAAAACCTGGAGCAGAGCAACTTTAGAGAGATGGCTGCCATTTCTAGCATGATACAATCTAAAAAAATGAGACTCCAAATTCCCCGAGCAAATGGGACTTCTGACTCTCAGATGTTTTCAGGGATGGTAGAAAATTCTACACCATGTGACTTAGTGGGACCTAACCTACCTGACAAGAAAGCAGGAAGTAAATAGCACTACATGCCTCTCTTGTAGTTGCAAAGAGTAGAGGGTGATTTATTTTTCCCACTGAGACTTTTACTCAGCAAATTATCAGCTCTTGTTCTAAGTAACAGAATGCAGGGACATAGCCTGGTTTCTGGGAGAGAAAGTCAGTTACTGAGTCTGGGATCTACCAGGAATATCACTTCCTTATTTCTAAACATTATACATTACTTAAGTGTGTAAACAACTTTACAATGAAGAGTTCATCCTTTGGAAAATGCCTGTGCCTAGCAAAGTCAGAATCTGCTACCTTTTATGGAGAATTGCATGGATTCTCTCAGTAAAAGTAATACTATGAAGTAGTGAGTGAAGGCTCCTTTCCCATTGAAATCCCATCCCCTCTAGCATTCAATCAAAGGCTACCTTAAAGGATCACAGTAGGGAAAACTTACGCTCAACGTGAGTGCACAAACGCACACCAGGAGCCAGTTCTGGGAGTGTTTGGAGCAAGGTGTTCTAAGCTACCTCTTCAGAAAGGCTAAATCAGAGAAGAACGAGGGAAGGTAGCTCTGAGAATCTGCTCTTGAACTACACGGAAGCATATGTTAAAAATATTCATTTCCTTCCCATAGTCACGTGGGGATTCCTTGTTGTATACTATTTGTAAGGTTGGCATACTGTTTCCACATGTCGTTTTACTACATCCTAGCTTCTCAACACTTTAATTCATTAACCCCAAAATCTATTGAAGAGTTACTGATTTGTATGAGATATATTACAAGCAATCTGTCTTTTATAATACTAGATTCCCTGAGGGTTTTATTAATTAATAATTATACCATTTATATATTTGAGGTAGTTATTGGAGATTATGTTTGAATATTAGAGTAAGTTTTTTATATATGCTCATGTGTGGGCATACACTTAGGTGTGTGTCTGCATGTAGGGACCTCAAGTTGATGTCTGGTTTCTTCTTTTATTATTCTCTACATTTATTATTTTTATTGCTATTGTTATTTTGTTTTTTTTAGAGTATTATTTGTTAATATTTATTCATTGTCTGATTGCTGAATCTTTGAACAATACTTTCAGACCCATAACAATACATCAAACTGTCAATGTTTTCTCTTCTTTTTTTTAATGACACATTTCAGTTCTTGACCCAATGCTGTCAATGGTTTACTTACCATACCCCTGACTCTGTGTCTGAGGTTATTCTCTGTCCTATGAGCCTTCTTAGTCATTGCTTATCCTATCTGTGTACCACTTCCAAGGAAACTTTGCCCATCAATTTTGAAAAGGATGGATTTATTTGGGATGCCCTTTATAAACTCTCTAACTCTATTGACTTCTTTTAAGTTAGATTTAAGAAGTTACATGGACTGGTTCTGTAAAGTTTTGACTTCTTAGAAAGTAGACAACCAGCGGCAACCTGTTCATTTTTCTGGGTCCTCATTTCAATGTTTTCCGAATGATAATAGCAATGCTATATGATTATAGAACAGCTCGTTGAGTAATAATTATCAAGATTACTTTCAATTGTTAAAATCACAGTTAAACAAAACTCTGCTAAAACTGAGATGCTTTACTTGCGAAAGGCAAAATTTCCTCCATCAATTAGAGGCAAGAGGGTGAAGGTAGATGCTAAAATTTTACGTTTCCAAATTCATTGAAACTGATTTTTTATTCATGTACATATATTGAACACACTGACCAGTTTCATAAAAATGTTTTATTCATGTATTGAATGTGCTATGGATATTTACCTAATCTATTTCTTTTTTTCCCAGATAAGCTTGCCTCTACTTTCATGTATATATGATCATTAATGCTCATTGTTGACTTGACTGGATATTTAGTATCACCATGGAAACACATCTCTGGTTATGTCTTTGAGGCTTTTTCTGAAAAGATTTAGCTGTATAGGGAATACATCCTCTGTCTACATAAAAAGGAAAAAAGTTAGCAGAATTTTATCATTCACCTTTCTTCGGTGCCTGACTGCAGACACAGTGTGACCAGCTATATACATACTTATATCCGTGAATACCCTGACATGATTGACTGTCTCGTCAAACTCTGAGACAAAATTAACTCCTCCTTCTTCAAGTTGCTTTCTTCTTTTCATGGTTATCACAAAAATGGGAAATGTAAGTAGTAATAAAGTCAATTTACAATGTGATATATGTCTTATATTTAACATATATATCTTTATCTGTATCTATAATCTATCTCTACACACATATATTTCATCTTTTCTTTATTTACTAATACTGCAGGACTATTTTTTAATTTAATTTAATTTAATTCTGCCTCTGTTTCCATCAGTTGCTGAATGAAGGTTCTATGGTGACATTTATGATATTCATCAGTTTGACTACAGGGCAAGGCCAGTTCGGGCACCCTCTGCTCTACTGCTTAGGGTCTTAGTTGAGGTCATCCTTGTGGATTCCTGGGAATTTCTCCAGAGCCAGGATTCTTGCTAGTCCCATAATGGCTCCCTCAATCACGATATCTCTTTTCTTGCTCTCATCTCTGTTATTTCTCCATCTCAACTATCCTGTTTTCTCAAGTTCTCTTCCCTACTCCCTTTCTCCTCTCCTCTTGCCCTTCCACGCTCTCTTCTCCTCCACCCCCATGCTCCCATTTTATTTCAGGTGATCTTGTCTATTTCAACTTTCCAGGAGGATCTATATATATGCTTTTCTTAGGTTCACCTTGTTACTTAGCTTCTCTAGGATCATAAACTTTAGGCTCAATATCCTTTGTTCATAGTTAGTATCCACTTATGGGTGAGTACATACCATGTTCATATTTCTGGATCAGGATTGCCTCACTCAGGATGGTGTTTTCTAGTTCCATCCATTTGAATGCAAATTTCAAAATGTCATTGTTTTTTTTTCCCCCGAGTAGTACTCTATTGTGTAAATGTATCTCATTTTCTTCATCCATTCTTTGGTTCTTCATCCAGTCTTTGGGTGAGGGCTTCTAGGTTGTTTCCAGGTTCTGGCAATTATAAATAATGCTGCAGTGAACATAGTTGAACAAATGTCTTTGTAGTATGATTGAGCATCTTTCAGCAGCAAGCGGTTTTGGCACCAAGCTCCATGTGCTGTAACATAGCTAGAGCTCTTGTCTACGATTCATTTTCTTTTCTGCTTCTCACCTGCATTTCTGGGATGACTTTGAAGCTGGTCTAATTTTAATGGCATTGGCCATATTTTGAGCTTACTGTAGTTGCTGTAACAGAACACTGACAAGCTTTAAATAAAGAAGTAAAGAATCACTTTTGGTTTTCCAGGGACCTGGGGCCATAAGTTTAAGGTGTTTTCTTAATATGATCTTTGAGGCCTCTGTCACTGGATACGCATAGAGAAACACAGAAAGCCTCTTCGTGTGATCTACTGAGTGTGCTCATGTTCTTCTCTTATGGGTGAATTTGTTTATTAATATCCAGTATCAGTCAGGTTGGTTTAGAGTCCATTTTAATTACCTCTTTCAATTCCTTAATTGAAGGAGTTTCTTAATTCCTTCAATTCCATAAACAACACATGTTGCATTTGAAGAAACCAGTCAGCTTCCTAACATATGTACCAAAACTTACTCAAGAATATAAAATTAACAAAACTTCTTGCTATTTTTTGACATAGAGTCTCAACTTCAGCCCAGAATAACCTGAAACTCACTGTGTAGCCAAGGATGGTCTCATAATCATATGGGTACTTCTGCCTCAGCCTCCGGTATGCTGAAATTACAGATATGAACAACCCCACCTAGCTAAATTCCTAATCAATAAATCATTTGTTCATTAATGAATCCTTATGCTCAATAACAAGGACTAATGGTGAGGATGAAGTCTACCTTTAGAATATCATTTTTTAGTCTTATGATGATAATAAAAGCTGAATATGTTACTCCTGCCTATGGTATGAGCAATTCTAAAAGAAAAGAGGCATATTTCTTAACTGTAAAAGTTTATGACCAGTCTGTATGGTTTTGGAAAACAATGACTCAAAAGGCTAAATCAAATTATACAGAGATTAGAACTGAGTTTGAGTGTAAAAGTATATTTCATGTATGACAGCATCTAGATCCTTGTTGTAAATTATAATTGGAAATCTATGTCAAAGAAGATTGATAATAATAATTGTCTTTTTATAGTGATATAAACCTAGTAAAATTCCTCTGTCTTACATCTCTGAAAGAAAACTGGAAGAAACATCAACTTCCTTAGTAAAGAAGATCCTTAATAGGCCATGAAGCTAATTTCTTTAAGAATTAAATGGGAATGCACACCCTCAACTTAAATCTGCGTAATTAATGATGCCATGCTATTGCCTTTTAAAATAACTTACCTGATAGTAGATATAGGCAACAAATCATTTTTCTCATTAGAGATATTATAATCACAACCTTTCAGTTTATCCAGAAGTAATTTTTCATTAATGTGATTTTATATTTTCATGAAGGAAAAGAAATGGTTTTGTCTAAGATAACCAAGCCTGTATTACCATCAACAGTTTTTAACTGTTTTTTCTGAGTAGTGTAGAAAAGATGTTTACCCAAGGATACTCCCTCAAACCTCTCTCTCTAGGTTAATGCTTTTTGGTCTTTAAGTATTGATGATTTTTCACAGCCCACATTCCCTTCCTATTGTGTTTGAAATAGGTACAGTCATTTAGTGGCTGCTCTGTTCCCTTGCTGAATCTTTCTGGGATTTTTGACAAAAGAGAGGAACACAATTGGGATGTTTCATTTCTTTACCTCACATGTTGTAAGTGGAGACATGACGGGGACAATTTCTAAAAGCACAAATCTTGAGCATAATGATGCCTCATAGCTACTGGTGCAGAAAATAATCGCAAGCTGAGGATCCTGATTAATATCATCACATATTAATAACATCTAATTAACTTGCACGTGAAGCATAGCAGCTGTATCATATGATCTTTGCATAAATTTCACCACGATAAAAGGGAACTGCATGCTAATGTATTTCTGCTTTAATCTTTCTTAGTAATTCATCCATTTACAAAACTGTGCTACTTGTATACCAAGATGTTCTTACTGCTTCAATAAGACTCTTCTTCAAAAGGGATAATGCATGCTTCATTGGAAAGGTTTATGGCAACTACTCTTAGCTACAAGCTGTAGTAATCCATTAAAGGATTTACATGAGTTTTAAACAAGAATAATATTTCATCACTGATTAAAGTCTTAATAATTTTAAAGAAATCTAGAAGTCAGCATTATTCTCCCAATAAATAAGTAAATGGAGTAATGGGGAGACAGCCAAGTATTAAAGTGCTCACTTTGCATGCATGAACACAGGAACTAAAAGAAAGAACTCATTTAAAAATATCATCATATAAGGGTTTGTTTGTAATCTCAACTCTTAAAACAGACAGAATAGGCCTATCCCTGTGGCTCACTATTCAGCTGCCTAGTGTATTTGGTGAGTTCCAGGCCATTATAGATTCTGTCTTAAGTAAGCGTGTTAAATGCTGATGAACAATACCTGAAGTTGTACTCTCTCTTCTGTAGGTGGTCACTGTGCTTTCTTTTCACATAGAAACTATATCAATTACAGCACTGCTTGGTGACTTAGGTGTATTCCTAGCTAGCTCTTACTCATTAAGTTAACCCATTTCTATTAATCTGTGTATCACCATGAGGTTGCATGCTATTCCTTTGGTAGCTACATAGTGTCCCTTCAACTCCTCTTATTCTACATCCACCTCCCACACATATGTAGGTTCATGTCTATACATGTACACATAAGCAAACATGAATGTAGTCACACAAACAACACAAAGAAAATATAGCAGTGAATGTGTATGATGTGTGTTTGTGTGTGTGTGTGTGAGAGAGAGAGAGAGAGACAGACAGACAGACAGACAGACAGACAGACAGACAGATACACAGAGAGAAACAGAGAAGGGGAGAGGTAGAAGTGGAGTCAGAGAGGCATCAGAAGAGAGGGACAAAGTGAAGGCATTCACACTACATGACTGTACTGAAAGAGAAAGCATGTAAAGTATGTAATAATAATGAAATAAATCTTTAGCCATAGACATCAGAATTATAAAGGGGGATTCAAGTCTTATAAGAAGTGATAAAAAAAGGACTTGGAAAAGAAAATCCCACCACACCCACACAGTTGCAGATGAATACGAACAGTAGATGCCTCATTCCCTATAGCAGTTATGATGGTTTGACTGGCATGTATATAATTGAGTCTAACCTGGCAACATACCAGTTACAAACCTAGGGAAGAAGATTCATTGTCTCCCAGTCTTGCTAAGTGTGCGAGTTTTAAATAATTGCAATACACAAAGAAGCACACTCCGGCAAGTTATTGCTTGACAAGAAGCATTTTTCAGTGTTATGTTGGGATGATATATGACTTTGTTATTGAGAATAGAGAGGTCCAAAAGGCTACTTCTGGTGTCATTTTTGTACTTTTGAACTTAACTGTGACTAAGAAAATCTGCTAGATGTTTTTAAGACCATGATCTGAGTGTAGTGAGAAGTATCAGGGAAGTCACACCTTCATGACTATACCAGTTCTAAGCACATGTGAAAGGAAAGAGATGTTTTAAAAATCTAGAAATAGTTTGCTGTTGTTCAAATCTCAAGCCTGAACTTTTGTATGATGAGTATTTCAATCTTTATTTTTCCCTCTTAATTAAAAATAGATTATTTTCTCATGAAATATATCCTGATTATATTTTGCCCTTTCTCTACTCCTTCCAGTTCCTCCTACCACCCATTACATCCAGATTCATTTCCTTTCTCTCTCATTAAAAGGAATATGCTGTGCATTAATCTAGGTGTTATAGGTATAATAGTGAATTACGCAGATATATACTACACTACACACACACATAGATATATACTACACACACACACACACACAGAAACACACACACATACAAACATACACATACACAATGTGCAGTCCACTCTCCTTGTGGATCTTTAGTACCACGTGAATAAGTATAATATTACTGAGTGACTGAGGAATATTTAAAGAGATACAAGATTCATATTAGCCCATGATGGGATATTACATGAGAAGGCCAGAGAATGTTTTCTGTTCATGTAAATAAAGTTAGGTATGAATTTACTTTAATGTAAAATAATAAAACCTTCATACAGTGAAAATATGCCTTGAGAACTATAAATTAAATACACACAGGGTCTGGTAGATTCTCACTAGGGATAGATCAAGGTTATGCCTTAGGTTTCCAACTGGCCTCACTGCAAACCAAAGACCAATCATGACTAGGCTCATTGTTAGTGTAAAATTAAGACAACATCTGCAGTCATCACATTGAAATCCAGATGAGGTGATATCATGAACTACCCAAATCTGTCTCTAATTAAATTTCCCATATAAAGAGGGGGGAAAGACCCAGATACTGGCAAATATCTACATAATCCCACCTTCCATCCCTTCAACAAGTGGTTTGCTCAGTCTCATTGCTCTCTGCACCCTAACTTTGTCCCAGGTCCTCTGGTCTACGTATTCCTCTCAAGGCTGTGTGTCTCTTGGATATTTACCTGCCTTTGCTCCTAATGCTTTCTGCCTAATCTACTTGAGAGTTCCACTCAGATCAGGCCTTCACTTTCTTAAGTTTGTGATTACATCTCTTACTAAAACATGAATACAGCACCTTCTGAAACATCCTTTCGCTTTCTTTTGGTCCCTCATCATCATCTGAAATAGTACACTTTTACAGTTACTTATGATCTGTCTCTACACAACCAAAATACCAGCTCCAGGATTTGACTCTCTTATTTAGTCAGGTATTTTGATCTGTTATTTTTTTTTTATGTTCTATCGCATTGCTGAATTTATGTTTGGACTATGAGAATAGTACAGGGTAAATTAGTGTTGCATGTTGAATGAGGGGGTGAATAAAAGAAAGGTTTTATCCAGAGGTAAGCCAATGCATACAAAATATTTGTTTTAAGTGTAAATGGGTAGATCTGTAATGGACAGATATCAGTATTTCTGAGCATGCCTGTTTAAGAATTTTAAAAGCACGTTGAATAAGTCAGGGAGAAAAATAGTTATACTCAAGAGATATTTGAGTTTTCTGACTGTGATCACAGCACTTGAGAGACTGAGACTGGAGGACTGACATGCATTTTAGGCTAGCATGGGCTACATAGTGGGTTTCAAGCCAGCCGTGGCTGCAGAATGAGACCTTGTCTCCACCTCTTCTTTCTCCCCAAAAGAGATACAAAAACTGTTTCATTAGATTTTGTAGGGAAGATGGGTAACCCGTCAATTTCCCAAAGAACATTGATTTCTTATACGGCTTCAAGGACCTCTATTAGAAGACAGGAGCTAGGGAATAGAAACTTAGAGCTTATTGTAGAAATATATGATTTAGGTGATTGGTTACTTCCAAGAGATGCATCAAGTGGCCAAATGATATTGAAATACTAGAGTTGGCTGAAGTTAGGAATGTATGGGTCATTTGAGGTTGCAGAATTAGAGGAGTCTATTGTTATTTCTACCCTTGTTTGTTTGACCATTGAGAAAACTTCAACACACATGTAACTTGTTTGCATATTATTATAATGTAAACTTCATTTTGCATAGGTCGTGGATAAGTCTAGCTTTCCTTTTGTTTGACAGGTTGTTTGTTCTGACGCCTCTAACCTTTGTACCACTGTTTGACCAGCAAATTATTTGCTACAATATAGAATGAAAATAAAAGAATAGAGACCATCTGCAAAAGAACACAATAATCATCCTTATTGTCTGAAAAATTATAGTAATACAGAATGTAAATCAACAAAATCAAATCAGCAATAATCTCATGTTCACCAAAAAAAAGATAACTATGAAGTTTTGAAATGGTATGATTGTATTTTAAATATATTAAAATTTTTACTGGTATGCAATTTTAAGTTGTATTCTAGTCTTCAATTAAAACATCTGATATGAAATATTTGATTATAAACTATCATTAAGATTATGTTGAGTAACTGCACAAAGATTATAAATATTATTTAATATGATTCATTTTAGCCACCTGGGGATTTAAAGTTAAATGCTGAGTAGAGAGGGTAGCTACAAGGTTTTGTAATTTAAATACACACAAATTACATGCCCATCTCTCCCTTCAACTGAAGAACAATTTTTAGTGAGGAGAAGTAATTCCTCTGGGTTGCTTATCATCTGAGCCCACTATTTTTAAGCATATATTCTAATTTTCCACATGCTGTCAAATTTTTGCACTGTGTTGCTCTAATTGCTACAGTTTTGGTTTTTATTCTTTCTAAGTTTGTAAATGACAAGGCTGTATGATTCATGTTTTATTTTGGAACTAGGAATAGAGGGCATTGTTCATCAGCATATAACAAAAGAAAGTGCTACCAACTAAACTTTCAGCTTCTCTGCCACAGTGATACTTATGCATTCTTAGCTGCCAGAACTTTGTGGCAGGCATTCTTGATTTTCCTTCTTCCAGCAGTATAAGTGACAGTTTAGTTGTTAGTCTTTATCCTAGTGACCATGTTATAATTCATTCATCCATCCATTCATATCTTTAGATATAACAAAATAAAGTACAGACAAAAACTATCATACAGCATTCGGCAAGACAATCCAATAAAAGAAAAAGAGCTCAAGAGATGACAGAAGAATTGGAGACCCAATCATTTGCAGACTCAGGATTCCCATAAAACCCTATGCTGGAAGCCTTAATATGCATTAAAAGGACCTCGTGCTGAATTGTGCAGGTCCTGCCCATGCTGCCTCAATCTCTGAGGTCTTAATGAACTTTGTTCATATTGATTTTGGGAGCCTTGTTTTCTTAGTATGCTCCATCCACTCCTGATCTTACACTATTCCTATCTCCACTTCTATTGTGTTCCCTGAGCTATGTACTGTAGCATGAGTGCAGAAGATTGTCAATAGGAATCATAGCTCATTCTTTTTGTTTGTGTGTTTTTAAACCAGTAATATTTGGCTTTACCTTAGGTCCTGGACTGTCTAATGTCAGGTTCTTGGTCACCCAAGTATTGTGAGATACAGGTTTCTTCTCATGAAGAAGGCTTTAAGTCAGATCAGTATGTTGATTGGAATTTCATTTAAGAGCTCAGTAATTTTTCATTGTATAAATGTACCATATTTTTATATGCATTTTACTATTGAGAGGCATCTAGGTTGTTTCCTGTTGCTAGAAGTATCAGTGAACATGGTTGATCATGTGTCTCTGTGGTAGAATGAAGCATTCTTTGGGTATATGCTTGAGAGTGGTATATCTGAATCTTGAGGTAGATCAATTCCTGTCTTCCTAATGACCTGATAGAACTGATTTTCATAGAGACTGTACAAGTTCATAAAACCAATAATTAATTTTTCATTGATTCTGTTTCCACTTTCAGGTCCTTAACTGTTTTATTTCCTTTCACTGTTTAGGTTTTCATAGATTTCTTTAATAAGTTTATTAATTTTTTCTTTATAAACCTTTATTACATTCAATAAGACTTTTTAAGGTGTTTGTCTTGTGTTTCAGCTATGTTGCCTTTTTCAGAGTCTATTGTAGTAGAGTTGCCTGGCTCTTGTGGAAACATATTGGCTGTTATTGACTGTTTTTATCTTGGTGGCTAGGCACCTGGATGTGGGAAGATTGCAGTTCCAGGTGCTGATAACTGCTCTTGCCTTTGTAGGATGGATGTTTTGTGCCATCCTTTGTTTCTTTTGCCTTCTCTGTTTCTTATGAAGGTATGGTAGTTGTGTGTTGCCTGGTAGGAATTTCTTCTGGGGGCCTGCTAAGTGTTGCCACTGGGGGTTCCTGGGAAAATGTGTTTCTGGATATTGGGATTGGATGTTTAAGAGGGGATAGATGTGGAGGGGAGAGCTGCAAGACTCCACAAGTGGATAGAAAAAAGAGCAGTGAACCCGGATCTGCTTAGTCCCCCAGGAAAGGGGCCAGAGGGTGAATAGAGGCCACAACAAGTAGTCCGCTGGGATGAAAATCTGGGATCGGATGTGAAAGGAAGGAGGGGCAAAGTCTAAAGCTAGCCTTCCTGCTTTGCTGACCTACTTGCTTCTCTGGCAGGTTGGCTATGGGGTTCTTAGGAATGCCTGCTGGAGTTGGGAGCTGGGATAACAGGGCTGGTGGGTAGGGAAGTTTGGAAGAGAAAAATCTGTGTGATTCCTTGAAGATGAGGCCCAAAAGGGAGGTAGAGAACACAGATGGTGGTATGCCTCAGAACTGTAAAGAGGCAAAGGGATTGGAGTTGCTGGGCAAGAGGGAGCAATGTAGATCTGCAGTTCAACTGTCTGCTTCCGTGGAAAGAGTCCAGGACAGTAGTAAAAGCCAAGGAATGACAAAATACCTTCTTGAAAACCTATTTTAAGCAATTAGTATTTTGTTACCACTTATGGAAACCTCTCTGCCTTGAATATTGTGATTCAATAGGTACATAGACTTGGGGAATTTTTCCCATATTTAGAATAAATAAAAAGTAAAAATTAGTACAAATATGCGAAGTTACTTTTTTATATTTCTTACAAAAGCATTTCAAAATTAAGATATCTTTACTGTATATTTTACTTTCAGCAGCAAACATTTGTATTAAGATATGCTGAAAAGCATATTAAATTTAGCTGAGAAATTCTCTGGATACATGTTAGAACAATAGCTGTCTGTATGTTTTAATTTTTGTTAATTGTGATGTATTTAAAGTGTACTAAAATAATTTTATTAGCTAAAAGTTTATTTTAAATGTGGTGAATTATAACTTTGGGAAAAAGGGAACAAAACACAAATGTCATATATATATACGTATATATATGCAAGTAATAAATGTTATAATATAAAGAGAAGCAAGGACTAGTACTGGGTAATTCAAATCTATGTTCACTTGTGGATTCTACGTAGGAAATGTTCCAATCTTTGGTTTTATTTAAACACTATTCACTATAGAAAGTAGATTATATTTTTGAAAGATGGATGGAGCATTGTTGGGAAGTTGTTCTTTCTTTTCAACAGATGATTTTGTGAAGGTGGAATGCTTGTTTCTATTAACACTTACAAATTATTAATTTTATCATGTTGCTAGGTAAACTAGTTTCACTTTTCTGATGATGCAGATTTTGCTTTTCTGTAGAATGGGTGGTGTGACAAATATCACCTTAAATAATACTTTTACATTGTGATTTATATTTATAAAAATTAATAGTCATAGGTTTGCCTACCTATACCTTAAAATGAAGATGGAACACTCAAAGAAGAATTGATAAACAGAAATGTAATTATGTCCTCAATGATTATTGTAATTAAATTCAGTCTGTTTTATTTGTGAATTACCTGACATTGAGACACATTGATGAAATTCCACTGCTCTGAAAGTTTAGAAACAAATTAATTTTTCAAAACACTTCTGGCAATTTAATACACATATTAATTGATATGTAACTTTATGCAGTAAAATTGTTTCCTGAAAATTAATTACCTTATCCTCCATTTGGTTAATTAAGAAGCAATACAATTTCAAATTAAAAGTGTAAATGGTTTTGATTTAATTAGATTGTGAAAATTAATAATGCAGGTAAGTCTCTTAGAATAAAGACATCCGTGATCAAAGGCTATAGTCCTAAAGGATTTTTGGTATAGTTTTATCATATTCTAGAGAGAAATGCCTGGGTATGTATGTTAAAAATGAAAATATATTAGCAAAAAGTAATTACCAGTGGGATTTTTGTGCAGTCTGACTGAAACGTTCACAGCACCAATATTTGCTTAATACAATGTCTGTAATATTTAGGTGAAGTAATATTAGCAAATTTTTTCCCGAGTACCGATTTTTGGCAGGTGAGTGGAACTAAGTAATTACATAGGGTGTATCATAGGGGTCAGGGATTTAACTCAATAGTATAGCAACCGCCTCGGAAACTCATGGCCTTGAGCTTTGCTCTCAGCGATGGAAAATAAAAAATGGGCTGTGCAATAACTAAATTATGTAAGAGGTGATATATTATTGTCTTGACTTCATGAATAGTATATTAATGCTTGAATACTTTTATTTCTCTTTTGAACATTTCCTCTTCTGCACAAACCCTTAATTGGAAAACATTAATATTTTGGCCTAATTTCACATGATAACTTTTTATATATTTTTATAAATATGGTAGTTTTTCAATTTAATAATCTTTAGACATATAAACAAAAAACAACAACTGTAGGAAAACTATGAGTTACACATTCCTAGTTACAGTCATTTTCACTAATTGCTCTTTAATATACTGTTCCAATGTAAAATAAGATTAAAACTTTACCTTTGGGCATTGAAGTATAAAATAAATAAATTTTAAAATATTATTTTAAGGAAGTTATGTTATTATTCTTTATCAATTAACACATAATTGTACCTATATATTCTTCTATTTTAAACATCTGTGAAAAACAGCAGTGTTGATAGCAGAAGACGTTCCACTATACTGCATAATAAGGAAATGTACTAATTAATGCACAATTCAAATAGATTTCGTCATCTAAATAGATTGTGAAAGTTTGCGCTTTACTTCTGTATCTCAATTGCCTGGGAAAGAATCATATGAAAAATTATTACCTTAGGCCAGAGAGAGAGAGAGAGAGATAGCTCAATTGTGAGTATACATTGTTCTTCTAGATCAGCAGCTCTCAACTTGTGGTTGGTAACTCTTTGTGTAAACCTCTATTTCCATAATTATTTACATTATGATCCATAACTGTGGCAACATTACTGTTATGGTTGAGGGTCACCACAACTTGAGGAAATGTGTTGAAGGGTTGCAGCATTAGGAAGATTGAGAACCACGGCTCCAGAAGATGTGAGTTTGATTCACAACATCTAGTTTAGTAGGCTCACAGGTGCCTCTAACTCTGGTCCAGGGATCCAACGTCTTTGGTCTCTATGACACCTGTAAGTACACAAAGAAACCAACACAAATATTCATAAATATACAAATAAATAAAATATGAAAAATGTTCATCTTTCATTTACAATAATTTCCTAATGAAATTTCAGGTTACTCATCTCTAATTAATGTAAAATCACTGAATAAATAGTTTGGTATTTGTACTAAACAGACTGAAGCACTGTTTAAAAGTCTATATTACCCAAAGGGAATCACAGTTTACTGAAATCTAGGTCATTGTACAATCAGAATTTGAGATGCTTAATTACACCAGGGATTTGAACAGCATGACCAAACATTTTAAAGGACTGTGCAATAACCCAAGAAACAGTGGAAGTAATACTTATATATCTCCTCACAGTGGCCTCTATTTAACCTTTATTCTAGGAGATATTATTTTTCTGTATGTAAGAATATATTTTCTGCAATTTACTGTAAAACACCAATAATACATATACTTATTTAACAGAGCAGTACTACTATTTAATGTATTATAGTTCACAGTATAAAGCAAAAACAATTTCATCCTATTGTATTTAATGCAGTTTCTTTCTAATTCAAATCCCACTGTTCTGTTTATTTTAGAACATCACAGTGCTTGATTATTTCATCAAAGTCCAAAAGTTCTCAGATTTTTCCTTCTTCCTCTCTTGCATTTATTTAATTGAAAGAATTTCACTTATTTTGACTTATAGTTTTATTGTTCACAAATAATTCTAAGAACTTACAAGGAGGCTTTATATTTCAGTGATGTTTCAGGCTATGATTCAGCTACCTGGCCTTGCAATACAGTCTGTGTTTTGTTTTTTTTTTTTCCTGATGCCCTAAATGGGCTACTGTGATGCCCTCCACACATTCCATCCTTGAATCCCTCCTGGATCTTTGACTTGCACACAATGCAACAATTCACTTCTGGCAGTGAACGGAATGGAATACATTAAGCACACATTCTGCATACTGAACAGCTTTCTGTTTACTTTGAATTGCAATTCAAGACATTGAGGTCAGGCTCTAACTCTCTGGACATTTGAGCCCCTAGTTTTCTCATAAAGTTTTAGTCCCCTTTGCTCCTCCCATGATGGAAAGTGGCCTGAGATAAGTTGACTCCATGTGTATAATTTAGGTTTGAGAAAGAGTGCAATATTGTCTTTTCTCTTTTGGTGATAGAAAACATAAAGATGGGCCTTTCCACACGTGAAACAGTCCGGGAGCAGGCTAATGCTGTCGCCAGCTTAGGGAAGCTGTAGAATTGTGGATACATTATTCTTCTGACCCAAGGGAGAATATAGAAAAAGGCAAAGTGATATAATTTTCCTCCAGTTTTAATATATTACTTTTCTACAAGTAGAGACAAATGTAAGTTTCAAAATGTATTCACACAAATTCATTTTCATATTTGAACATTGAAGGTTTACTTATTTTTAAATAAGTGAAGGCTTGGAAAGAAAGAAAACATAATGCACTGGACACCACCGCCAAACAAAGAACCCTGATATTTTGGAAAAGACGTCAACATTGTCCTTCTAAATTCCATATATGATATATTCAAAAATTTCAACAAGCAACCCAAACATTTAAACTTTCTCTAAGCTAATAGAAAGAAATAATCCTGTGGAAAACTCAGAACACAAAATCCTGTACTGTACTAACCAGAAATCTAAAAATGAATATATGCCCTAATAAGAGGAATTTAATTTGTGTTTAATGCAAAATTATCCTGGAAGAGTATGAGATAAATTACCAACATTATCATGTTGGTATTTAAATTGGTTTAATTCAAATTATATTAGCAGAAATGTACTTATTATAAAAAGTTACCCTGACTATAAATAAATTGCTAGATCACATAGATAAATCCATAGACTTCCAACAACTCACATCTATTTACAAATGACAGTGTAGACATTTCATAACAAGAGCAGCAAAACTCAGTTTCATGGTACTCTGAAGACTAAAAATATATATTTCAGATAATTATTTTGTTTTGGGGCATGTATTGTGTATTGAGGGTGTGTGTGTGTTTATGCATATGCTCGTGTAAATGTGTTGGACAGCTGGAGTTGCAGGCACTTGTGGGAAGCCTTGCTTGCTACATTGGGTGCTGGGGTTCAATCTTAGGTTCTCATTACCGAGCAAACCCTTGAAACCACTGAAGCAACTTCCAGCCTCCACACATAATTGTTTTCTTAGCAAACAAATGGAGAAATAAAAATTTGTAAATAAAGAGACATGAAAAACTCTAAAATTTATAAAGTTTATAAAAATGTGTAATTTTGCAAATTATCCTTGGAAATGTGGGCAGTAGTCTATTATATCAGTGGACTTTTACGTTTTATGCATCATAATGGGATAGTAGTTATGTATCACCAGCCATGCAGAAAACATTACAGGTGAAATCATTACAAGTGAAATCATTACAGGTAAAATCATTAGAGGTGAAATTGCAGGTGATCCTACCTCAAAATAATTCAAGAGGATTGGAAAATACAAATGAAACAATACTGGCTTGAATAATGTCCATGTGGATGCCTTACATAATTCTACATTCATCCATTTCTGTACAATTACTTTAATAAAAGAAGGGATGCTCTTGAAGTTAATTTGACAATAGCAGAATTACAAATTAGACAAATATTTAAAATCCTCTCCACTCACATGTGACATTGTGAGTCAGAGATCCAGTGTGCTGGGCTTCATGCTGTAAGCCCCTGGGGGAAGTCATTCCACAGGCAGAATGCTGCTTAGCTTTGGCTCATGTTTTTGGAGATTTTATGCCACACTCAGTTGGTGTACTACAGCACATCACTATGTGGGTGGAGAAAGTTGCTTATCTGGTGGGAGAGAGATGTTCTCATTTTCAATAGCCCTTTCAAGTATATGCCTAATTGCTTCTTAGTAGGCTACACTATATAAGGTTCTATTATCTTAACGTATCTGTGATCATTAACGTATCTATGATGATAAAAAGGCAAATCTGGGAATCGATTTCATGAGCTCACGAGAAAAAATTATCCATACCACAACATTTAGTCTAATTCATAAAAAATAAAGAAAAACAAAAGAAGGAATATGCACTAAAGAACACTTTATGATGTGTTTCTAATGAGACCTAATTTTGTTGTGTTAACTATGTAAAGATGCTAAAGAAGAAAAGTGTGACATACAAAAATGTTCAAAGTTTAGAATGAATTTTATTTTATTTTTATTTTTTAATTCTTTATTTTTTTTTAATAAAAATTTCCATATTCTCCCCTCCTCCTCCCCCTTCCCTCACCTCCCTTCCACCCATACCCCCACTCCTCCCCTCTCCAAGACAAAGAGCCATCAGGGTTCCCTTCACTATGTTAAGTCCAAGGTCCTCCCAGCTCCCCCAAATCCAGGAAGGTGAGCAACCAAACTGACAAGGCTCACAGTGAGCCCGTCTATGCTGTAGAGTTCAAGCTCATCGCCGTTTTCCTTGGTTTCTCAGTCCTCCTCCACCGTCAGCCACATTCAGAGAGTCCGGTTTGGTCCCCTGTTCCAGCAGTCCCATTCCAACTGGACTTTGTGGTCTCCCGTTAGATCTGTCCCACCGTCTCAATGGGTAAACGCACTCCTCACGGTCCTGACTTCCTTGCTCATGATCTCCCTCCTATTGCTCCTCATCAGGACTTTGGGAGCTCAGTTCGGTGCTCCTATGTGGGGCTCTGTCATTTTCTCCATCCAATGCCAGGTGAAGGTTCTATGTTAATATGCAAGATATTCATGAGTATGGCAATAGGATCTGGACATTTCTGGCACCCTCTCCTCTGCTGCCCAAGGACCTAGCTGGGGGCGTCTTCCTGGAGACCTGGGATGGTTGGGATATAGGAAGGGTGGATATGGGAACAAGGAATTATATATCTTACTTAAGGGAGCCATTCTAGGGTCGGCAGAGACTTGACTCTAGAATGAATTTTAAAATATGAAGAAACGAAGTCTGTAGAGAAACGAATCTCAAAGCTGTGCTTTGCTGTTTCTCTCGTTTCAGAAACGCAACTAACTTTCCCCAGCTTCATGCTTTCAAAATTATAATAAGCAAACTTACCTCAGAGGACTGTGGTGGGCATTTCATAATTTATGGCATCACTCGATACAGGAAATAAACACTGTCACTTACATAGTACCTAATATGTTCTGAGAATGGTTAGCGTGGATTGATTTATTTAATTTTCATAACAACCCTGTGGCATACTTTCAGTCTCATGTTTTATAGAAACAGAGACACAGGAAATAAGTGCCTTCTCTGAGGGGCTGAGATTCTCCCTGCCCCATTTCTCACCACTATCTGTTGTCTTTAGCAGCTGTGTGAGGAAGAGCAAGAAGCACAGGAAACACTTAATAAAGTGATAAGGAGGAGATAGTGTCTTTTAATTATTGGAGCCACATTTTAGAGCTACATTTGTACACTGTATCTGCCAGCTTCAGTGTCTCTCACAATTCTATCTTGACTTGGAGAAACCAAGAATAATGCACTCAATTGTAAGTTGCGTTTTAATTCTTGGTAGCAATGGGGCGGAGGCTATTATTTTGAACACTTACATTGTAACAATCAATGCCTTCCAGACTTTCCGTAGTTCAGCCTGAGTTACATTCCTCGAAGTCAAAAGGGTTTTAAATAATGGTGTATCTTCATAAGGTCAAGACAGGGACATGTGAAAATGGAGAGTGATTTCCACATGTCCCCGAGCTTTGATGACTGGAAATCTCCATAGTGGAACGGAGAGATGACTCCACAGACTGGTAGCGAATTTTATTACCCTATTCTCTCTAAGAAGGGAGGAGAAATTAGCAATTAACCTTTTGAGCATCGTACTGAATATTTCAACAAATATTATCACATCACACTCCTTTTATAGCCTTCTGAGAAAGTCATTAGTGTTTCAAACTCTATAGGAGTAGAAAAATGTAAGTTTCAAAGAAATTAAAGAATTTCCTTTAAATTACACATTCTACAAATTATGAAGTAAGTTTTAAACCTAGCTTTACATGCAATTAAAGATCCTGCATATGGATATATTGACTATTGGCTGGTTTTTCACCCGGTCACTGGAGGTGATGAAACACAAGCCCATTTTCAAGCTAAAATACTCTGTTCGTTCTTACTTTTATTTTCACACAAGACCACTTTCATTTAAAGTGATATTTTCTGCTCCTTTATCCACTACTGCCTAGTCTTCCTCCTCATTCCCCTCCTTCTTCCCAGTTCTGCCTCAGGTCCAAACCAGCATTTCAGTACATGTTGAACAGGTGCTCGACCAATTGAGCTGCTAGCTCAGCATTCAAATGTTGTTTTCAAACAGAGAATAAACCTCCCCCAGCTGTTACAATTTCCAAATAGAAAGCATATTGTGTTGGAAAGAATTGGTGGGTCTTACTTACTAGAATATGTAAGAATGATTATCGTTATGCATGTATGTCTTTTATGTTTGTGTATCTATGAACTGTTCATAACCATGTATAATAATCATGCTAATTGGAACTAACTAATTTTGTATTACCATGACTGAAAGTCACTGTATTTTTGTCATATAGGAAAATAGATAAAGAAATATTACTCTAATCTAAGTTTTTAATGGCCTATTAAATAATTAAAGGAATTCAATGATGATGGTTGTTCAGGAAGAAACATGTCCTGGATTCCTCTATCCTTTGCATGGAGATAACCTGCAGAATTAAGTTAGCTTCATGAGGGTAGTAAGATTTTACTGGGTCATTCCCCACTCAGTTGAGTCACAGAAGTGCCTCTAAAACAAACCTGAATTTTAGTCCTTTCATTTATGCACCATTTTAATGCAGATGGAAGATAAAATAGGGTTGTGGCTTACATTCAAATGACAATACAACTTGCAAAATCTTAATAAATCAATTTAATTTGGGGTTGAGAAAATGGGCATGCTTTGCTGGAAGAGAAGGTATACGAGCTGCTTGGCTAATAAGATTTTATAGGAAAAGATCAGAAAGCTTTCTCTTTATGTTAGAATACTTTCTATTTTCTTTAGACCAGGTGAAAATCAACGTCAAATGGATGAGTATAGTAGGCAGCTTTATTCAAATCATATTTGTATAAGACTTTATGTGGCATAATTTGTATAAGACTTAAAATTGGGGAAATTTTTCTAAGAATCTTTGTGCATTATTGTGGTTCTACTGAAGCTATCAGGCTGTTAAGATATTGGGGAGAAAATAGAGGTGTAATTGAGAAGAAAGCTTTAGGATGTGAGAATGTCAACGATGCACACATGCATAGCTAGTAGATGGCAAGTAATTATAGATAAATAATAACATCTCATACTTATAATACAAATTAAACTGTAAAGATGTAGTGGATCACTTTTACTGCTATATCCAGATTATATTGGTCTATGAGAAATGGTTTTCTTCTCATATATTTGCTTCTAGGCTGTGTTCTGTGTCTCAATGTCTCATCTAGTTGAAAAAAATATTCTTGAATTGGTGAGAAACAATAGGACCAAGACAAAAAAATGCCTCTTAATTTAGTGAGGCTGTTCTTTCCTTATGTCCTACCAATATACCCACACATTCCACAGAATACCCATGTCTAGCCAAAGACAAAGCCCAAGACTTCATGTACTTACTCATGTATAGATTCTACTAAACCTTTCTTCTACACCACCATTAGACCACATTTAACATAACGGTGTAGCAGGAAATAAACTTATAAATTTCAAAAATATTTTCCAATATGCTTTGTGTTTACAAAATAAATATAGGGAACATATTAATGAGACTAGATGCAATGAAATACATTTTTCCAAGTATTCCAATGTGCCACCCCATCACTGGATTCACTTTAAGGCTATTTTTTCACTTGCCTCAGACGACTACTACTTATTCACAGCTAATAAATGGAAAAAAACTATCTAGAAATACATAAGTTGAGAGTTTCTCATGGAAAAATTAATGGGCTGGTTTTGTATTTTAGGTGCTGGTTTTATCAGCAGTGCCTAAGAGGCAAGAGCACTAAAAAAACATCTTCTACAATAAAGGCTATACCCAAGGTGCGGCTTCATTCATTCCCTAAAGTGATTTTTTTTTTCAAACAGATTAAGGAGGTAGCTGCTAACATTGAAAAGGCAACACTAAACTAGTCCAGCAGAAAGGCATATCCATTAAGTTTACAAAAGGGATTATACAAGCATCCTGAATTACCTCCAATTTTCTTGTAGAACATTTAGTTCTAGGGACTACAAGTTTTTTCTAGGTCCTGATTTTTGAAATATAGAGGCAAATAATTTCATACAGATGTGTTTGAATGTGCAATTGAGCGATTCCCGAAACCAACCAGGATAAGCTTTTATATACTGATGTTTGTCTTACAAAATATAATGATATTTCATAGGTTCTATTACCTGCTCATGGTGGTGGAGTTCATAAAACAGTGGTTTTACAAGGATACCTCGATCGTTAGCTCTTCTCACCCTTCCCCTTTTTTTTACTTCTCCCTACTATGCCCTCCTAATAGTCTCCTTCCTATCCTTTGCCATTTTGTGCCATTAGTGCCACTTTATTACTGATAATGTTTTATCCCTTTTATTATTTTCTGCACTGCTGTAATTGTGAGGAAATAGGATTCATTCATGGCAGGAAACAGGTAATTGATTCATTTGGATGCCCTCAGTGTCGCAAAAAGGGTAGGTGAACACAAAGCCCTACTTTATTAACACAGGGCTTTATTTCCATAAAATTTACCGAGAAAGCAAAGATCTGGAGACAGCGCTTCAACCTGGCAGCCAGAGCACAGGCAGAAAATTCAAACGTAGATACCAGCTATAGGAGCTGCTATACAGAGCAACTCTGAGGCATCCTGTGTGGGAGGGCAAAGGAAAGACAAGAAGAATATAATTTTCAATAGTAAGTTAAACTTAAAATGAGTGGAATGTCTAAAATGAGGGGAAGTACATATAAAAAAGAATTTGTGTGGAATAACTGAGAGAAGGAATGTACAAATATTGGGAGTTGAGCTGCTGGCTTGAAGTGATCTGCATGGTGTAAGTGAAATTCTGCTGCACAACGTGAAAACCAGCAATGATTACACGGGATATACACCCAAACATGTACAATATATTTTATTGATTTTAATGGACAAGAAGTAGACTATTGTGTCCTTAAAAATTCATTGCCAATGCATATTTTTAAGAACATAGAGATTTGTTATTTTAAAAAGTAGGGGAGAAGGCCTTGGGCATCAGGTTAACCTTGGCTCAAAGCTATGCACTCTAACAAAGTCTTCTGAGTACACCAGAAAGCTTCAAGCAAACTTTCAGTGGTATTATATTTTTGTCCTGTCTTTATTCTTCTCTGTTTAATATGTAAATGATTATGTCAATTAAACTTAAATGAAGCAACATATAAAACACCTTCTATTGTGCTCTGTAAAGAATACGCTCTCATATAAAAATGCAAAGAGATATTAAGAAGACCTGGATAAAAAAGAAGTAATAGTTCAGCTACAAGTAATAAAGAGATGCTGTATAAAACCAGGGATAAAATAAGTGTTAATATTAAATACCTGTTCAGTGCTTGGTGCAAGTTAACCAGGTCACTGACTTAGCAGTTATTCAGTTTGTGATGACTCTCTACCAGCCTCTATTCTTTATATGGGAGACACAGTACCTAGTAGAGCACACATTGACACCAATAAAGATATATCTATATGGAGGGGCAGTGTGGAAACTTAATGTTGAAAAAGATGCAATCACTGTTGTTAATGAATTGTCAAGCAGAATAGTTATGTTTCTGCACCCAAGATTGTCAGAAAAACTTTGTGTGTGTGTTTAATATATATAATATATAATACCTATTAAACACATTCTATATATTAAATTTTTATTAACATAGTTACAAGAAAGCAGCATAAATAGCTAGAATTGGTTGGCTCATAATTCCCCGAATGTCTTAATGTATTTGAAATGTAGTTTACATGAAGAAAGTGATAATGGCAAATAATCTTAGACCACATTCATTTTAAATGCGATAATATATCTCACCCACATTTAAAAGGAAATTTAAGTCACTGCAGAGGGTAGCTTAGGGGCTAAATTTGGCCTTCAAATAGTGTTTTTTGATTCTTAACTTTTCAAGTGAAATTAGCAAAGATGTTCTATAACCATGAATTTAAATTAAGACAAGCATTTAACCCAAGATTAACACTGGAGAAGTGGTATTAGCTCTACCTTTACCATTATTGTACTATGTATTATTTTATAATGCTCAGGAAATGGTTGAAGCTGTTATCTTGTGCTCACTAGACTCATACTTCTTTCATTAAGATTGTGTTTTGACCTTTCTTTTGTCATCCGAACCTCATACCTAGAAGGAGAATTTTTGAAAGGGACTTAGAGATAAATATATCTAAAGATTTACAGCAGGCTAACTTAGTGATTGGATAGATACAGTAAGTCACAAGTCAGATAACCTAAGGAAGGTGGAGCTAGTTTTAGCCATAACATTTAATAGTGGGAAGATTAACGTTTAAGAATTTGTATATTGAGTTTTTTGTAATCATTGAAAAGATGGAATATGTGTCTAAACTAACAGGAAGGAGTAGATTAAAGAGATTTATTACCAATATGGTAAAATATATCACATCCTAACAGAAATTCCAGCATTTCCCCTTGCTCATGGTGGTTTGAGACGTCTTTGAACCATATGTTTATTCCTGTCTTAGACATAAAAAATAAATGTCAGAAATGTCAGATACTGATCTTATATGTTCTCCCCCCTATCTCTTTCCCTCATTTTTATTATTTATTGCATTTTTTGCAGTGTATAATGGTTCTAAAGACACTCTGGCACCTCTTACTCAAGCTGAGTACTCTAGGCTAATAGTGCGAATACTGATATTTCAGTGCGAGCTTGAAATAGTCAGTCTCCTTTTCCTTTCATAGAGATGAATGTGGACTTTATTGTGAATTTTTCAGATTGTATATGACATTACTTTATAGCTTTAAAATTTTTTTGTGATTGAAACAAGGAAGATACTTTTCAATATCCTTTGATGAGGATGGTCAGACACTTGTCGTTTAGAATGAAGCAGCTGTTCTCAATATGGTCTTTTTGGGGGACTCAACGCTTAGAGATATAATAAAAAGGTACCCCCGATGTTCCATTTCCCACTTCAAATGTATGGGAATTTCATGTTCCAGTCAACTATTCCAAACACTGTGTTAACTAGAACATAGAAACGAAAACAATTCTTTTTCATTTTTCATTGAATCTTCTCATCATTCATCATTTTCAACCATCTAGTTTGAAAAAAGTTATTCGCTTTCCAAGAGTTTTTTCATTGTAGTATTTATAGCCTATAATTTATAGCAGAATTATACCTCACAGCATGGTGGTAAGAAATCTCATGAAATCATGATACTAAGCAAAGACTTTAAGTATATTGGTTCCTACTATGGTAAACCTCTTGGTATCAAAGTATAACTTGGAGCTTCAGAAAAGTCACAGACTGTGTATCTCCCACAGTCATTGGTATAAGTGGTGTCCTGGACTTGGGGAGATGAACAAGTGTTATTGGTGATTATAATGTTTATAGGAGTGTGTGAATCTATGCATTATCTCCTGGAGATGCTCATCATATTAGCTCTTCCTCTTTCAGGGTGTAGCTTCATGAAAAAGATGGTGCTTTGACATCTTGAGCTAATTTTGAGACACTAGATGAATATTCAACATCATTACATATAATACACAAAGCAAACATTTTTGTCTTTGTTTTTAAGAGAGTAAAAAATTTGTAAAGGTAGAATCAAACATTGTCTAGCTTATACTTCTAATATCATTTTCCACAATAAAAATTTGAAGAGCCAATCATGACTGTAGCAGTCACAGGCAGTTCAAGAGCTGACTTTGCACAATGTCAACAAGTAAAAAGATGTGCTGAAGCATTTGCTAATGATTTGCAAGTCAGCCAGGGCTGCCAGCAGCTGCTTTATAGGTGGAGGAAAATTGCACATCGTTTTTACCCTCAGGGAATATTTTCTAATTCATTTCCTCTTGCAAATGTGAGACTCCAAATCAGACTCTTACAAAATGTAGCATTTCATATTAGGATTATAAAACTGATATGAATTAAACAGAAAACAAACAAACAAACAAAACACCATAGATTCACTTGGTTAGTATGGATAACAAATAGAAACTCTGCAAAGAATATGGACTCCATCTGTTCTTGAGGGGTTATTAATAATAGTTGCTGGGAAAGAGATTTTACTTTTCTAATAATCTATCCATTTGAGATTGAAAAAAAAAAGGTGCAGAGAACAGTTAAGGGAGAACAGATGATCACATGGAATGTATATAATTCCAATACATTGTATGTAAGAAACCATCAAAATAAAAAGAAATGTACGGATATTAATCGAAGTAATTTCAAATGTAAGCAAAATAAAACTAAAGGCAGATAGTAGATAAAGAGGTCACCTTACATAATGTCCTAACTACTCTAAGTTAGGAACTCTTACAGTGGTACCCTTATCTCTTCTACAAACATCAGAAAATCTAGGAGACAACTCCACAATGTCATGTTTGCTCTTGTAAGAGATTTGGTTGTGTGATGATTGCCTTCTGAAGGATGAATTGTTATGGATGGCAATGCTTAATGATTAAAATCTGTATTTCTTTCAACTGATGGATAAATTTCACTTATGTGCTGCCAAAGAAAGAAAGTAAATGGAAGTAAAGATGGAGCCTATATTTGAAAAGTTCATGACAGAAGAGGGCAGAGCTAGACAGGGCACAACTTCCAGATGAAATGAGGATACAGATTTCAGGGTGACGGGATGCATAGTGCTGAGGTGTGGAGGGCCATCTATGTTTGGCCATTGTCTTTACTCAGAGCAGAAATAAAATCTTTGTGATACTTTTACAATCCCAGCATTGTACCCACAGCTTCTACTGGTGAGACAAATAGTTACTTGAGACTCCCATGATGAGAGGTGGGTACAGTCTACCATGAAGTCAGAGCTTCAAATACTGTTTTTGAGAAATGCGGTTATGAACTAAAAAGGGGGCAAGGTCTCTATAAAGAATTATACATTCAAGAGCAGAAAAGGGATGAAGAATTAGAAGTTGCCTAAGGTAAATCTGGAAGAAGAGTGAGGTACCAGTCAGAAAGAAAGGTACTTAGGTTGGTCAAGTGCCGGAAAAGGTTACAGATATTGTTCATTAGCTTAAAACAGTCATTTTATTTCTAGATTCTATAGATTACCTTTTATTTTTTATTTTGCATATTTACACTTTTCATTTCACTTTATTTTCAAAGCATATTTTGAAGCAATAAAAGTTATTTTATAGTCAATGAAGGAATTCAGCATAACAGTGTTACTCATAAAAATTGGTGCTTCTGTGACTGGGAAGATCACTCAGTAGGAAAAGTGCCGTGGAAGCAGAAAAAACTTGCTTCCCCTACACCTATGGGTAAAACAGCGTCCTAATATTAATAATGTGCGGTCTATAACCAGTAGTGTTAGGTAGAGTAGAACACAGAGAAGGGTGAGAATTGTGGGAGGGGAAGGAAGAGGGGAGTGAGGGGGGAGGGGGGAAGGAAGAGAAGAGGGAAGAGGGAGGAGAGAGGAGGAGAGAGAGAGAGGAGGAGGGAGAGGAGAGGCGAGGAGAGAGAGCGAGAGAGCAAGAGTGAGCGAGCGAGAGAGAGAGGACTCAAGTGTCTTGCTGAACACTAGTGTAGCCAAAATAATGAGTTCCGGTTTCACTAACAGACACTGCCTAAAAAATTAAGGCGAGATCCTGAGAGACTTTCTTCCATTCACGTTGGCATGTCTGTTGTTGTGGTCTTTGGAATTGGTGACAGTAGCATCCTTGCTCTGTCTAGAAGATGCTACCACACAGCATGTTTCTGAAGCCTCAGGTTCTTAACAATTATTCCACCTCCTCTTCCTGATGTTCCTTGAAATTTAGGTGTGAGTGTTTTGCTTTAGAGACCCCATTTGCAGCAAGACTCCCATGACCACCTATTTTCTACATTTGTTTGATGTGATTCTCTGTAATATTCTTTATCTCCTGCAAAGAAGCTTCTTTGATGCAATAAAGAGCTTCTGAGGTAAGGAGAACCATTTTATTTTTTTTCTTTTTCCCTTTTTTAGTTTTTTGTCCTTCCTTTGTTTCTTCCTCTTCTCTTCTCTTCTCTCTCTCTCTCTCTTCTCTCTTCTCTCTCTCTCTCTTTCTTCCTCCTCCTCCTCTTCCTCCTCCTCCTCCTCATCATCCCTATGAAAGAAAAAAATTGCCAGTAACCTTATTTTTGTCTTTTACATGTGTGATATAACATGAACCAAATGAACCTTGTGAGTTAAAGCAAAAATAACAGACAAATATAAAATAATAATTTTAAAGTCAATGTCCAATGCAGTGAAGGACACTGGTTCCTGAGAGACTGAGGCTAAATAAATTGTCTATTTTGTTAATGTTTTTCGTTTCCCTGAAAACGCTCCAAAAGCTGAAGATCAGTACAAAGATAGTCAAGACACCAGACAGATGCTGGGCTTTGAGGAACTGCAGTCCTAAGGGAAACAAAACTGTTGGAATTTCTAGGAAGCATTTTCAGAGAGGACACATGTGTTCACAGAACAAACAGAGGGATACCTTTCAATGTGCAGCTTGATTGATACATATTTGTGTACATTGAGGAGAGGAATTCCTGGAACAATGATAAGTAATAACATCTAATATTTATGTAGAGATAAGAGTTGTGCTTCGTTCCATTCTGACAATGGGATAAAATCATGATTTATTTGTCTTGGATAGAGTACACAAAAAGTTCTTGTCTAAATGTTAGGGATAATTATATCTATTTGGTCTTCCTTCATTTTAATCAAATAAAGCATGGCTCAAAAGGATTAACACATGTTTTTTAGGTACAGTATTTGAAACCTAAAACAAATATCACTTGGGAGTGTTCAAATATTTATACAGAACAAGTTAGTGTTCATATTTGGAATCGGAATAAATTATCGTGTGAAAACAAGTAAGGACAACAGTCATAGAAGGGAAAATGTATCTACAGTAATGAACGAGAGTGGAAATGATGACCAAATGGGTGGATATGCAAAATACTTCATTATTGTGCATATTTCTCTAAAGCAATATTAACTATCCAAATGGTCATTATAGCAAGTTCTGTGGAGAGAACATTCTGTGGTACATATTAAAACTAAATATATGACAAGAGTATAATGACTAGTGGTGGATAGTAGGCTCATACTATGTCTTGCCTCTTAAACTGTATTAAAAGTTCCACATAATCTCCTTTAATCTAGCATGCAATAAGTTAATGATGATACAGTGAACCCTAATGTAGTTACAAAGGACAATATAAGATGTGCAGCAAGCAAGATTATGAAGATGATGCAAACCAGAATGATAAAGACTTATAAGGTAGCCATAGTGGGAACAGAAAGGGAAAAAGCAGAGCAAAGAGAAGTAGACCAAGAAGCAGCAAGATGACATATAGGTGGGGCTTACCAGTCTTGCTTAAACAACAACATTTTAACTGTGCTGCCTAAAGAAACTCGCTTTGGGAAGAGAAGAGTGGCTAGGAAATTATATAATTATATTTTAATAAAGTAAAATTAATAAAAAGGTGAATGCACAAAGAGAAGAAAGTAAAACATATAATAAAATATTTTGGTCATACAACAAGTTAGATTAATTAGGAAAAAGGGAGAGAAATGTCACAAATCATTACGTTTATCAGGATTGAAAATGGAAATATTACAACAGAAATAGACAAAATTAACAGATTATTTTGAATAGTTTTATGCTAAGTATTTCTAGTAAATATTGTGAAATAATACAATTTTTTTAATTTCACTGAGTGACATTTCTGTGTAATTTAGGAAGAAATAATATGAATTCAATATATGAGCTTCACAAAAATTTTAAAGGAAGAAAATATAATTTAGCTTATAAAGGCAAGATATGCATACCAGAAAGAAAATTATAGTTCTATATGCCTCATGAAAAGAATCCACAGGTTTTGTTTACAAAATTCAAAATATGTAATAACTGAGTGGGATGTATCCCCCCCAAAAAAAGTTTGGCTTACTATTTTAAATTAATCAGTATAATTTCTTGCATTAGCAATATAAAGGCACATTACAAACTTTCTGATAAACAAACAAACAAACAAAACACAATAGAGAAAATTGGGTATGCTCTTCTCTTTCTTTAAAGTGGACATAGATGGGCATCTTCAAAACTAGAGAATAACTCTGACACATGCTAAACAGGAACATAATAAAACAGTAAAACCTACTTGGGCTCCCTTAATTTGATGAGATAGAAAGTACATTATTTGCTGTTAATTCTTGTCTACTAAATATTCTTTTCAGTGTAATGATGGCCAATATATATGTCATTTTAAATATGAGAATCAGCAAATATTGCAATTTATATAGATAGTCATATGGATACAAAGTCATACGAGAACTAGTGAGAGCAACATTTAGATGAACGATTGATATACAAAATCAATTTTATTTCTCAAAATGGCATCCAGCAGTAAGAAATCAACTATTTTTCAGAGAATCAAAAAATACTAGGATGAATAAATTTTATAGAACATAAGAAAAATGTAATCATTTGTTAAAGGAAATGAAAACTACCCTTATAATGAAAGTATAAAATATATCTCTACTTTAGCAAGGGCATTCTACACAATTGATTTATAGTTATAAACCAACGACAGCCAATATATCATCAGATACTTTTGTTGGAATTTAGTAAACATATTTATATGGTAATGGAAAAAAACTATAATAGAGAAAGTTACATTGAAATGAAAAAAAGTAGGCTATCAGGTTTTAAGACTCAACAGATTATTATATTTAATTCAGCTTAGTATTTGTAAAAGAGATAAAGGTTTGTTAAGAAAACATAACATGATCCTGAAACAGGAGAATCCATGATATGTGGATTCTTTATTTGCAGCTCCCAGGCAAAGATAAGTATAAAGAAGGTTACCCTTTTCAAGAACTCATACAAATAAAGCAGGCAACTAATCCTTCACTCCATACAAAATTCACTCGCTATGGAGAATCAGTCCTAATGAAAATCGGCCATTGTAAGGATATTGAAAGAAAGCAAAGACAAAAGATCTTTACTTTATTAAGTAAACAAATGTGAGTAAGCAAAGCAGAATGTGCCATTGAGCAAATTCAGCAGAGTTTCTGCTCTTTCTTGTTTTATTTGTTATTTTTGACAGGATTATGGAAGATAAAAAAACCTAGTATGGAGAAGTATGAGTGAATTATGTATTAAACTAAAATAATTAACTGTCAAGTGTTAAAAACAGGTGTGGGAGGGAAAATATTCTCATGGAAGATGAAATGGTACAGCCATTAATATGTAATACATTTTTTGCAATTTCATAATGTTGAAACACACACACACACACACACACATATACAGTCCAGATATTTTGCCACCAAAAATACCTATAGATATTTGGGGTTTTGTTGATTTAAACCATAATTCAGTTAATAAGCGTTCTACAGTAGAGATACACTAGATATTTTCATCATAGAGGTAATTTATATTTCCTTTGAAAATGTCTACATTTTTACTATCTTCTATAAGATTTATTCATCATGACATTTTTGATCCTCTGATAAATAGTAGTTTTAGATTTCCAACTGTTGGATGCCATTATTAGAAATAAAATTAATTTTCTGTCTTTATTTCTATTTGTATTAGCTCAATATTCACTTAGGAAAAAACAATGAAAGTATCTCTACAGAAAGAGTTGTACACAACTATTTCTACCAGTTTTCTTTGTAGTAGCAAAAGGGAACACAGCTAATATATCCAATGGATGATTGGATTAAAGAAGGAAAAACTAATGTTTAATATAATTGTAAAGAGTCCAGTGAATAAAACATGTGAAAAATATATATTTGCTGCAGCATGATGAATCAAAATATAGACAGTTGAGTAAAGGGAAACACATAATACACAATCTAACTCTACTTACATGGTATTAGGTAGTAAATAGAAACTTTTGGAGACAATGCGTTAGTGTAGTGTCAAGATGGGGAAGTGCCACAGTGATGACTATTAATATAGATACATATTCATCACATAGACAAAATATAAACATATTTTCTAGATGATGAATATAATATATATTGTTGACTATAGGTATATATTCAATGATAGCACAACTATTCATTGGCCTAAAATTTTAGTAACTCTTAGCCATTCAAGTTTAATTAACATGATATAATGTTGGACAGACACTGGAAGTCGTTGAAGAAACATTGGACTTAGAAGAATTAACTCAGTCAACTGTTTTTATTTGAGTATTTTACAAGAAATTTAATTTTATTGGTGTGAGAGTTCAGTGTTAAGTGGGCCAAAGTTTCTCAATAGAGTCTTAATAGTACCTCACGTTTTCTATACCATCACATTTCTTTTTACACAGAAATAAGTATCATTGTCATGTGTGATGTAGGCTACATGGGTTAACAAAACAGTGTACACTGAAAAATTCTACATTTAATTTGAACAGGACAATAATACTTGTGAGAAAAAAGGTACTGTAAGATACAATTTATGTCCCTAAAGGAAAATATTTAGACTTTCTTCAGCTATGAAATGCTTGGCTCCCAATCATTACCAATATTAGAACTACAAGTTAAATCACCAATTGTGCTTTTTATGCCTTGAACTGCTTATGAATCACAACCAACAATATTTTCCTCTAACTTTTAGAGGAGCCATTTTTACTAGGAAGGTCTTTCTGGGGTCAATTTTGTTTTCTCAAACTATTGTTACTTACTTTTTAATTTTTTCTCAATATACTACACAAATATTTTGTATAGCATTGAGACTACATTTTACACATCTATTATATGGTTTAACAGGCAATATCATATTGTTCACATTCCTAGTGAATGTAATATGATATTCTAATCTCCTATAGTCTATTATCATTTATGAAATAAATATTTAGTGGCATGTTAACTAAAATCATCAGTTTGGGTCTATTTCATAGTTTATATCAAATCCTGACAGTTACTTTTTTTATCAGGATGTCTGCCTATAAATCTAAGTTAGAAGTTGACATAAAATGCTGAGATTCTCAGTGTTCCCAGGAGATCTATTCAGGTGATTTTAATCACTCTGTCACAAAATCATACTATAATTTACAATTATGTGGTGAACTATCTGTTTGATAGTATCAAGACAAAATACTACAAATCACTGGAATATATTGAAGGCAAGAGAAATATGAAGTGCAGATTCTGAGAATAATTTATTCTTTAGAGGTGCACAACAATTTTAACCAATCTGTGGAGACATAAATTTGTGTATTTTATACTTATGCTTATTATAAAGTCTTGTCTGAGTTGGACTCAATTCTACTTGAATTAAATTCTATACACAATGGATACATTGTGGTGCATATTCATTTCATAACAAAGCTTCCTAAATATATTCATAATTGGAAATGATATAGTCTTGGAAAGCTATGTGAAGGAGCGGCCAACTCCAGCAAAGATCAGCTGACCTCCTTGAAGTTCCTCAGTTGTTTGCTGTGGACATACAAATTTAAGTTATGAATAATTTGTAATCTTTTGAAGTTTATCTTGAGTATTTTGTTTGAAATCTGGGGAATTCCTGTCTACTATGATTGGATAGTGTTAATTTCCTCATGGTGTTTCTGATCCTAATTGAATAGTGACATAAATCAGAGAAAGTCCCCATTCTATAAGTGACTCAAAGGGCATTTGATGCAAGAGATAAAAAGTTTGGTGAGATTGTGATTAACCGTTAACAGGAAAATGAATATAACATAGCATGGAAAATAGGGGAAGAGCACAGTAACCAGAGGCAACAGAAAGTGCTGTGCTGGAGTGAGGACCAATAGTAAGGGGATTAAAAACACACTTTGGTGTTCAAGATGGAAGAAGAGAACATTACGTATATGAAAAAATCCTTCACAAATAGGACCAAGGCTTTCTTGTCTTTGAAAGAAGGCAGACATTTGAGGAGGGTGGCCTTGAAGCCTGGAAAATAAATGAGGGAAGTTGAATAGAAGCCAGTAATAAATTGTGAAGTCATTGTTATCACATTAAATCTGGGTAGTGGGAGAGATAGGCAAAGTGGTGTGGGTTAGAAACCTGGGTCCATGCTATATGGGGTGGATTTGAGAAAGAGAAGCATTTGTACAACTAGGAAAATGATGTTTTATTCACAGAGAAGAAATCTTCCAAGTGTTTGAGATTTTGATAGGGCTTTTCAGGAGGGGAGAGCAATGACTTACACATGTTAAACTTTGAGAATTATAAAGCGTGATGTCAGCTAGGTCTCTGGGTAGTAGAAGTAGAGGTGACTTGCTGCACCTGGTTTACTGAAATCATAATTGGACAGAGGGGTGCAGACATACCAATTAAGAAGAAAATAAAGAAGTAAAATGATGTTCGAAATAACGAAATTTGTGGGAAGTGACAATCTCTAGGTTTGGGGGATAATCACAAAGAAATCACTTGGCACCACAGATTGTGGCTAGGGAACAAGCAATCTTTATCATGAGTGGTTCTTCTCGTTAGAGCCATGTCTGTAACATATATACTAAACCTTTAGTATTTGTGCAGTGAGGGAATACATCTAAGATCAGAATAAAACATACCTTAATGACTTTAAAAAATACATTTCAATCATGGCTAGAAACCGAATATGAGTGAGTACATCCCATGTTCATCTTTATGGGTCTGGGTTACCTCACTCAGAATAGTGTTTTCTATTTCCATCCATTTGCCTGCAAAATTCAAGATGTCATTGTTTTTGCACTGGACTGAGCTCCCAAGGTCCCGATGAGGAGCAGAAGGAGCGAGAACATGAGGGAGAAAGTCAGGAACGAGAGGGGTGCGTTCACTCATGGAGACGGTGGGACAGAACTAATGGGAGATCACCAACTCCAGTTGGAATGGGACTGATGGATCATGCGACCAAACCCGTCTCTCTGAGTGTGGCCAACAGCGGGGGCTGACTGAGAAGCAAAGGACAATGGCTCTGGGCTCTGATTGTTCTTCATGGACGGGCTCTGTGGGAGCCTTCTCAGCTTGGTCGATCACCTTCCTGGACCTGGGGGGAGTTGGGAGGACCTTGGTCTTAGCATAGAGTGGGGAACCCTGATGGCTCCTTGGCCTTGAGAGGGAGGGAGGGGAGGTATGGGTGGAGGGGAGGGGAGGGAAGGGGGAGAAGGAGGGGAGAGAAAGGGGAGAAGGAGGGGAGGGAGGGGGGAGGAGGAGGGAAGGAGATGGAAATTTTTAAATATAAAAAAAATAAACCATGAGGAAAAAAAAAATACATTTCATATAGTGTTAACCCTAGCTGTATTTTAATTGCATTGAAGATATTTCTTTGTTAGCCATTTTTTTTCTTTCATTTCCTATGACAAAATGCTGTCATGTTGGACAACACATCTCTTTTACACTGTTTAAAGAACAAAGAAATGAAGCTATGCCAAAGCCCATTGAAAAAAAAAGTCACGTATAGATTTCTACCATGCTATATTCATTTCTTTTCTCTGTTTTGGTGCTTTTAAAGGAATAAATGAGTAACTCAGTAAAAGCATTATGGACTATCCTTTGGAGATTAAATATCTTTTTTTTTGTGAGACAGGGTTTCCTAGTAGCTAAGGTGCCAGTCGTGGAACTAGCTCTGTAGACCAGGCTGGCTTCAAACTCACAGAGATCTGCCTGCCTCTGTCTCCCAAGTGCTGGGATTAAAAGTGTGTACTGCCATCACCCAGCTGAAATTAATTATCTTACCTGATGCTTTGGGTAGAGAAAATTTCGGGTGCAACATTGAGGAAGAGATCTCAAAGAATAAGATTCACAATCATGTCAAGTTAAAATAGCTAGTGACTTCTTGTCTTTGGGCAACCCTGGCCATAGAATAATGTCCTCAAAGGATCATCGTATAAATGTAGATGGTCCTGACATGTTGTTATTTCTGTATCTCCAATACCAAAATGTAGTGAGTTTTAGTTTACACCAATATTGCTTCAAGAAGAATAGATAAAAATGACTTTCCTATTGGGTGTGCAAGGTGTAAGATGTAATAATAAGTCAGTGAGCCATTAATTTCCACTCCCAAGTGAAATGTGAGTGGCTTTAGCATTACAAACTTCACTTAGTTTGAAAGACACTAAATAATGTTAATATTATAGGAATGGCATCATGTCCTACCTCACGTTCACATGAGTAGGTGTTGTGGTATTTCACAAATCCTTCCTTGGGGAATCAATGGCAATTGCTCAGAGCTGGGACTTACTAGAAACTAACAGCCCCTCGCTAATAATTCTAGAGTCTGATCTGAACTTCAGGGAGCTGCTCTATGGAAAAGCAATTATATTCAATATTTCCCAAATGTAGGATTTTGAATGATCATTTTACTTTTCCAATTCAGGATCATTTCTCAGAGCCATGTCACTACAGATTGGGAGCTAAATTCAAAGCATCTTTCTTCCTAATCTTCTCCCTATACTCCCAAGTTCCTGTTCATACTCAGAGTTGTTTCAATTGAATTTTCACATGTAAATATTTCTCCAATTTGTTTTTATGGAATTTAGAGAAAAACAGTACAATCTCAATACATATATGAAATTATAAAGACATAGGCATGGAATTAAACTTCTTTCAGAAGCTTTTTGAGGAATCCAAGAAAGAAATTAGAAGTGAACAAAACTCATAGATATATGTTAGGGCAATATCTTTTGTATGCTTCATGATGTCATACAATAAAAGTAAGATTTTTCTATAGGTTTATTATGATAGATTTACATGTTGTACTGCAACTTAAAAACAATGGCAGTACTTTTGATGACCAAATCCTTCTAAGAGTGACAGATTCACTGACATAAAGAATGTGGAGGGGACTTGAGTTGAGCCAAAGCTGTCAATGTACAGCAAGATGTGCTTATTCTATGTTTTCATTGTGTAGTTTGTGAGATTAATTTATTTTATTCTTAGTCCTGTAACCTTTGCATAGGAATTAAAGAAGTGTTTGATGTACTCTTATAACTTTAGCAAACCTATGTTCTGGTCATACTAGAGATGATACTAACAAGTTTAAATCTTTTTTTGTTCTGAGCTGAAAATATAAAAAGTAAAATATTTGACTTCTGAAGACATGGAAATAAACAATACATCAATTTAAAGGAGAGTATGAGAATTGAAACACCACAGAACATGTTCTTTCTTCCTGATGTAGCAAGCAGAATTTGAGTGAGGCTTAGAGCAAAACCATGTGCATCTATTTTCTCTACATTTCTTTAAAGAGTTAGCTCTTCTATATTGAACTCGAATTTCAGAATGAGACTCCTTTAAATATTTGGGAGAAAACCCTATACCTCCTTAGGAGCTCGCATTTCAAAAATGTTGAAATTTCCCAATCCATTTTCACTTCGTCATTTCTGTGTATATCACTTTCCTGAATATAACACAATGCAGTGTTCTTTGTTGACTGGACTAATTCTCTACAAGAATGTAAAGCATTATGTAGCTAACAGTGCTGGTGATTTTAAATGTAGTAACAAAAATATATAAAGAAAAGCTTTACAGACAGTACCAGATCATGAGTCAATTCTGGAATTATGGGTTAGACAGTGTCTTGAGGCATTAGGTAATGATGCTCGCTAGGATTTAGAAGCAGTTACTCACTTGCAGTACAAAGTGTCATGTGGGTGTGTTCAATTCCAAAGATAGATTCACATTGCAGGTGTCTTGTAATTACTTCTTAGGAAACTCAGACCTACTTAGTCTTACAACAATCAAGCTAAGCTATAAGAAATTGAGTCTTGGCCAAATTTATATGGCCATGTATTTTTTTTTTCCCAAAATTCAATAAAACCTTCAAGTCCAAGAATTTCCCCACTCTTGTCTGGTTCTGTCTCCTATTCCACAGTTTGCCTAAAACAAATCCTGAGATTTTTTATTCCAGAACAGGGCTTATCCTCTATTGAAGGCATCATTTTTATGTGAATTTTCATTTTTTGTGTGTGTCTGCAATAGAAAAGAACAAACTGTTCTTACAATACATGGCACAATGACTCTTTTGGGCTGCCCATCTTGTCTCTGATGGATGCCTTTCTGAGGGATACTTACCCAAGTTCAAACATTATGCTTTGCATTGCCCTTATTATTTTTTAATCCTTCTATTTAAACAATAATCTCTGTGTCAATCTTTCACATGAAATCCAATCGACCTAGCATTTACTTAAATGATTAGTGACTGTATACTATTTTTATGCAACTGCCATGCAAATATACCAACGTGGATTTCTGCATGTTTAAAGTGGAAAATATTTGTGTAGTTCACAAAATATATTCAATAAATGCTCAAATTAGATAATTCAATGTATTCTCCTAGTATTATTTGAGAATTCTATGGTATTTAAGTTATCAACAGATAAAAAATAGAATGGTAATTTATTTTGTGTGCATAGATTGCCCAAGCATTTATAAATGTGATAGCCCATATATGATTTTTGCCTTTCTTGTAATCCTATTCAGGGAAGGCACTGACTGTTAACTTGAGGTATCATGACTTTTCATAAACTCAGGGTGTTCTATGTTAAGTAGTTTGTCTGTATGTACAAACCGTGGACTTTCTAAAAAAGCTTCATACATTAAGGAAAATTGAGAAGAAAGAAAATAAGGTATACCTGGTGGCCATAATGGCTTAACATATCATTGAGAGATTTCAATACCATGTTTGATGTTAAAAGGTAAATATTTTTTCCCATATCCCTGTTATTTTGTACTACTTTGAGTTCAGATTCATGATGTTTAATATGTGGTCTTGAAATCAGAAAGAAACATATAGAAATTAATTGAAAGTTAATATAAAAGTTCTTTCTGAAAGTGGGTAGTAAGTACTTAGGTGCCTGAGTCAATTGTAAGATGACTTTTATAGCTTATGACTCCTAACTAGGAAGTCAGCTGGGTTCCCATACAATTGAACAGAAATTCCAGGAAGTCCACTGTGCTATTCAAACTACCCACCCTACTTGCACTAAGTGGAGTTAAAGGGAACCTCTCCATTATTGCTTTTGGCCCGCCCTGTGGTGGCATGTGTAATTTATTTTGTGTCCTTCTACAGCTGTTCCTTATCTTTCAACTTTTACATTTGAGAAGCAATTATATTTTCTTAAGTTTCCCAGAGAAGTTCACTGTTCTTGCATTCAGCACTTCTCAACTGGAAGGACATTTGAATCTAGGATGGTTCTTAGAATTTGGAAGGACTTACTAATCAAAAAAAATTTGATGAACGAAAAATGATGAAACTGGAAGGTCAGCAGATTCTTTATTCGTATTAACGGACAAAATTGCACACAGAGATTAAAAGGCATAAATCAGTGCAGTTCAAGCTTCACTGAAACATTGATTCTCACCTGGCTGCCAAGCAACTTAGACATAACATGGTCAGCTAATAATAGGATACTCTCAATGGACGAGCATTATCTCCTCTGATAAAAGTGATTTTTCAATGTGTGTGTGTGTGTGTGTGTGTGTGTGTGTATGTCTGCGTGCTTTGTGTATGTGCATGGTATGTGTGTTTGCTTGTGTGTGCACATGTGCATGGTATATTCACATGTGTAATATGTTTGTGTACATGTGTATATGTGTGGTTGTGTTGCATGTGTGTGCTCATGTGTGTGTGGGGTGTGGTATATTCCCATGGTGTGTATATGTTTGTGTACATGTGTATATGTGTGTATGTATTTCCAATTTGTTTCTTTTTCTTCTAATAGAAAAGCAATGTGTTCTGTTGTGAATAGAATACAATTTGCTCAGGTGCCACATGATTCTCTATTCTTAGCAGTAAACTTGCATTAGAGTCTACTAAGTACTATTACTAATTTATATAATTAACATATTAGACAATAATAACCACTGGTTGGTACTCTATAAGTGATCCTTTGATATTTCTTTAGTCTCGCCAAAGTAGTACTGTATTTATGGTCTGTGATTAATCACATAATATAGTGCAGCTGGAGTATATCTTTTTTTAAAAATATTTATTTATTTTTCATGTATACAATATTTTGTCCGCGTGTACTCCTGCAGACCAGAAGAGGGCACCAGACCTAATTACAGATGGTTGTGAGCCACCATGTGGTTGCCGGGAACTGAACTCAGGACCCCCGGAAGAGCAGGCAATGCTCTTAACCGCTGAGCCATCTCTCCAGCCTGCAGCTGGAGTATTTCACATAGGTGTCTCAATTTTCTGTTATAAAGATAAATTAGTTCCTTTATGTCCTGGTATTGCACATCATGTCACCTAGTACTCTGGCATCTGTAAGTGCTAGCAGACATAAGGGGTGGGACAATATTCAAGACTGAATGTAAAGATCTTGTTCTTCAACTGCTTTGGGTGGAGTTCAAAATGTTCATACTTTGCATCACTCCCAGGCTGTGAAGATTTGACTGGAAATATTTTCTTTGAATCACAGTCTCAAGTGATAGCTTCTGCTTTCAGCAGTGTCTTCTTAAATATTTGAAATCCATCAAAGAACACTAGTAGAAGCTACTCATACTCTGAGTATCGTAACTAGTGATCTGAAAGCAAATGATTAAGCCAAGAAAATTATAGAATTAATTGTAAAAGCAACTGACCCAAAGGTTACAATATGTAAGTAGAGTCTTTACTATGCTTCCTTTAGTTGAAGAAAAAACGCATTGTTATTGGAGAAGTGCTAGCTAATGCTCTAACAATGCTGCAAAGTCTTCCCCTCATATTACAGTTTTAACATGTATTTCAGGCTTCACTTCTTGTTTTTGTCATGATGTGCCTGCCTCCTTTTGCACTAATGAGAATGAGAATAGTGGTAAAGGGGGTAAATCTGGGGAGATTTCTGTGCTGCAGAATAATCCTACTGTACACTGTATAGTTGTATTGCTCTCATTGTTAATAAAAAGATGATTGGCCAATAGCTAGGCAGAATTGTGGGGGCAGAGCTAATGCTGTATAGAAAGGTAGAGTTACCAGGTGACAGCATGAGATGCAGAGTGAGTAAGATGGGCAGTAAAAAGATGAGGTAAACAAAACTAAAGGCAACACATAGATTAATAGAAATTGGTTAATTTAAGTTAGAAGAGCTAGTTGAAAACAAGACTAAGCTACCAGCTGAGTAATTAAAATTAATAATAAGTCTCTGTGTTGTTATTTTGGAACTACCTGGTGGGGCAGAAAATTTGCTTACACTTCTTATTGGCTGTTGGAATCTACAGTAATCAACCAATGATAGCATCAACAAATTTTATAGATAGGCAATTAATAGAGTTAAATTCTTGCTTTTTATTTCATTTTTGTTATGTACACACATGTATCTGTGTGGAAGTGCTGTGCACATGTGTTAAGTGCCCACAGAAGTCAGACGAGGGATTTAGAGTCCCTGGAATTACAGGTAATTGTGTGCCATAGGTCCTGAGAACTAAATCCAGATCCTATGCAGAAGCAATATGCACCCTTAACTCATGACCTACATGTCAGGCCTTCGCATCCTTTTGGTTTGCTGAGTAATCCACTAGAAGAATTTATTACATATATTTTTATTCATTCAGGAAAATGCTGTTTAGATACAATATTAAATCTTTTAAAGGAGGCTAGTAGTTTGAGTTGTTTGGTACAAATATCTCAGCAAATTTACATTACTATTTTTTCTGGATAAAAAAAGACTATTGACAATAAAAATAAACTAGTATGGGTTTTGTTCATAAAAATGTAAGAATACGTTTTTCTTTTCTTTGGGTTCACCTTCTTATATAGCTTCTCTAGGATTTTTACGAATTATAGGCTCGATGTCCTTTATTTATGGCTAGAACCCAATTATGAGTGAGTACATCCCATGTTCATCTTTTTGGGCCTGGGTTACCTCACTCAGGATGGTGTTTTCTATTTCCCTCCATTTTTCTACGACATGGACGGGCTCTGTGTGAGCCTTGTCAGTTTGGTTGCTCACCTTCCTGGACCTGGGGGGAGTTGGGAGGACCTTGGACTCAACATAGTGTAGAGAACCCTGATGGCTGTTTGGCCTCAAGAGGGAGGGAGTGGGGGTGTGGGTGGAGGGGAGGGGAGGGAAGGGGGAAGAGGAGGGGAGGAGATGGCAATTTTTAATAAAAAATAAATAAACTGGAAAAAAAATGTAAGAATACAAAAGCTAATGATTCAAATTAAGGTTATCCAACTTCACCTGCTGCTTATAGTCAATATGATACAATTTAAAATATTCTTTCATGAGTAATATGCTACACTAAAAATGAAAAAGTATACGACAACTGATTTGTGACTTTGGAATGCTGTTGTTTATTTTCTTAGGATTGTTGATTTAGTATGTTAAAGTATGTTAATGAGTTACTCAACCACTGACATAAGATTTTTTTTCAGTCAGTCCTGTTGTTATTTACTTTGCTAAATGAAGTAAATATACACTATATGAATATTAGGTTTCAGTACAACAAACAGCTAGAATATATGTGTTCAAGTATAGCCTCCAATATGAAAATAAGCTCATTTTATACTATAAATTTTATTTACAATATTTATGTTGGATTTGAGATGTGATATCATTTGAAAAAGTCTTTAAATAATTACTATAAACATACATAAACTGAGAGGCTATAAGTCATTGTATCCAGACATTATATATGTAATAAAGTGAGCAGTTTATTTCAATGAAACATGGGAAGTAATATAGTTTTATCTCATTCAAAATTATATAAGTATATATAAAATTCAGAGCTGCAACTGGATATGTTATATGAAATTCAAAATGTATACCTTTGTCAAAATAATTTCTCAAAATAAAGAGAATTAAATGATTTAATTTGAAAATATTAAAATTCAGTTGAAGTATATTTTATAAATAAATCTACATAATGTAAATATGCATAAATTTACCTAACATATTGAAGTTCTTTTGAATATATTCACCACTAATGTTTATTGTAGCTGTAATGTTTAAGATGCTAAAATATAATTATATTTTCCATTTTAAATTCTTATGTTAGTATATACGAATTTAACTGGAAGAGCTCACGATCTGTTGTATGTTTGCCTGCTTAGTTACATAAATAGATAAAAATTTTACATATTCACAGAAAGTATTTAACAATAAAAATTATAGTTAATTTTATGAAAAGATAGCTTTGTAGGTAGTTATCAAAGTAATTTTCCTACTATCCTTAAAATTATTTAAATACAAAAGGCTTTAAAAATTATCATATTCTTCCTGTATATTGTAAACATGAGCATTTGTGATTCATTTTCCTTAATTAGAAATAAACATACATGTATGTGCATAATTTTATGTTTGTTTATGTATATGTATACCTGAGGAAAATATTCACTCTCAATTTAAAACCACATGTAATTAAACAAATAATACAAAAATAACTATTACCATCCTTCCTAAAAGTCAAATAATAGAAACATATTATTATTTATTAACTTAGCAACATGAAGACCATATGTTAGCCTTTTGCCTGAGCTTACACTCTATAAATATTTTACTGTAGAAATCTGAAAAAAAAATAATGAAAGATAAATGACATCTCTGATTGCCTTTCCATAACTACCTTGTATTCCTCAAATAATACGTTTTATGTCAGAGGATTTTAGTAATGAAGTGGGTTTCTTGCTTGGCAGGTGGTATCTTAGACTTAGTATTATTACCTTGGTAACATTGCCCATGTCTTTTATTCTCCAGTAACTGCACCGCATTTTCAGGCACTATAAATAACAGCCAGCAAGGACAAAGCACTTAGAGGTGAATGAGTGTTGGTGGGGATGAAGGGAAAGAAAAGAGTGTGTAAGTAGATAGTAAACATAATTCATAATATACAGGTATACAATTTACTAACAATGATCCAGGTTAATAATGTTTGTTTCTACCCAACGTAATATATTCTGTGGATGAAATGTAAAATCCATCTTGCATTTTTTTTTCTATTCGCAACCTTGTGTGACAAACACCAAAACAGCTAAACTGCAAACATCCACACAATAAATTTAATAGTTCCTGAATCATAGTCTATAAACAATATTGCATATTTGTGGAAAATAGACAAAATTTAAGTCATAGATATTGAGATTCTGAGAAAAGTCTCCTTAAATTAATGATTCACATTAAGCACTAAAGAATTTCAAGTCATTTCTAAACGTCAATACATTAGAATTATATGAATTTTAGAAAAGCCCCAATCACATTGGAAAACACTGATATATATGTTCAACAGTATTAAAATTAAAATTTGGACCTTGAGAGATGGATTAGTGGACAAAGCTCTTGATGCATAAGTAGAGGGACCTCGCCTGTCAAACACATCAATGCAGCAAACAACAGAATATCCTGCAGAAGTTAAAGACTGACACCCAAGTTTATCCTCTGACTTCTACGTACATGTTGCGGCATGAACGTACCATGCAAATATATCACATACAAATATAAACACGTGAAATTTAATTACATGTAACAACTGCTAATTGGTGAAGGGTAGGATAGAGCCCAGCGGGTACAGGCACTTGTTTAGTGTCTACAGGACTTGGGTTCAGTCTCTGTTTGTGTAAAACAATCAATCAAAAACAGCCCAAATAAATTTCAAACTGGAAAAGATATAGGTAATGCTAAAACGTCGAGAGGATTTTAGGCTTGTACATGATTTAAAACCGAAATTTATATTATGTATAAATATTGAGAAAGCTTTGCTTAATCAAACCAAGGAACCTCAGATCGATTAACAACTCTTAAAAATACTTAGAAAGTGAGAGCATACATGTCACTCAACTGTTAATTAAACTGCCGTAATTAAGAATACGAAAATGTAACACATGTTTACATGATTATACCCCTAACAGATTGGAAAGACTGAATAATAGTGACAGTGTAAACATTAATGCAAATATAGAACAGCATGAATGTTCATACACTAGTGATAAAGCCACTTTGGAATAAAAACCTAAGTATCCAAAACATGGAGATGTTCACTATCACTGAGGTGTCCTTTCACTATGCAATTATACGGGTACAAGCATGTTGGAAGAGAGATGTACAATGATTCTCACAGCATATTCTCTCAATGAATAGGCTCCAACCTGTAGCTAATAACCAGGGTATTTGGAATGACAATTCAGTAGGCTCATACAGAAGACCAAGATGATACGCAGAACACAAAACCGCTAAGCATTTTCCTGTGGTTGTTCTTGACAACGTAGGGATGAGACAAAGAATGAACCCACAAGAAATGAAGTTTCTTAAAACTTCCATATTACAATGTTTGGAGATGAATGCACTGTTGATCCATTATAGAGAAAACGGGAATGGCCGTCAAATATGAAGATAGTTGGGTCATGACTTAGGAGTACCAAAAGGCTCTTCAAAATTTTAAGACGTAATTACACATAAAGTAAATCTATGAAAAAGGAAACTGTTCTGTTTATTCAGTTACATAGTAAAAAAGCACCCGTTAGGCAAACCCTTGTTTATAGGCTCTTTACACATCTATGGATTGGGTTTCTTTTTTTTTAAATTGATGTTTCTTGAGCTTTACATTTTCTCTGTTCCCTTTCCTGCCTTTCCTCTCCCCATCAACCCTCCCTTAAGTTCTCCATGCTCCCAATTTACTCAGAAGATCTTGTGTTTTTTTTTTTTTGTAATGAACTGTGATAGTTCACTATCAGAACAATGATGGTACAACATACACTGTTTCCATCAATTTTTTTTTTGTCAAGAACTAGAACACTTCATTCCATTCATTTTACCTTAAGGTCCAGCCAACACTGAAGATGTCAGTACTATCTGAGGAAGAGCTGGGGAAGATCCCCTCCCAAGCTCACATGGGCTTGTCAGCATTAAGCTTCTGTGGGATTCTAATGTAATACATGACTTCATTATGAGTTGTTGAAACTGTTACAGTTATTACTTCATCATGCTTCCAGAGAATGGTGAGTGAAAAGTACTGAGATGAGTCATAAGTAGAACCATACAAAAAATGGGGGGAGGGAGAGGCTTAGGATGCTTAGTTTACAGTTGCCCAGCCTTGGTACAGGTTAAGACTTCTCTAGTAACATGGCTGCTTTTTTTTTCCTGGTTTTCACGTTGAACCCTAATTTCTGTCTCTTTGTTTTCGTTAGCTTTGCTACAGTTCTGATTATATAATCTCAGCAAAGAAATTACTTTATTGGCTGTCAACTTCAGAATTTGAAGCTGTAGTTGTGGAAAGCTAAATTATATGACTTCTGCATCTTCTTATATTGGCTATAACAGGCCTCAGGCCTTACACTTCCCAGTGAGAAAACAGGCCAATATGTGGTTCATAGACCTTGGAAGACAGTTGAGGGCTATCTGCATATCTAGATGCACTGTCTTAGTTGTATGGAATCTCAAACTTAATGACAATTTTTATTTCATTTTATATTAATACTAAAATCTTGCACCCTAAATATCTTTCACTGTACTTGGCAAATAGTAGCAAGTCAAAGCAAACTTCATATAATAAATTAATGAGATATGTTCTTATTTTATTTTGGCAAAACTGGTGATTCATCTCAGTGATCCCCATATGTTAGTCGAGAGATCTTCCACTGAGCCATATCCACAGCTCCTAATGAATCTTTTATATTTATAAAAAATATGTACATAATCTACATTTTCTTGTACCCAGAAGAGTAAAGTTCTTGTGTTTTAAGGCTAAATCAAGTATCATGTCAAGAGCATATTAAAGCATAAATTCTATTTGTCCAACACCATTGTATTTATCATGTAACTCCCATATATACTACACAAAGCATTTACTTAACTCAGCAGTAAACTCACAAGTAGTACTATAAAGCAATAGTGAAACAAAAAACTGTTAGGAATCCTGTGTCTCTCAAAATGCCTTAGAGGCCAATGTATTGCTAGTAAGAATGAGCTCCATGTTTAATATAATTATAGAGATGAACTCTGAAATTATGATGCAGCAATTAGGAACATTTCCTTGTGTTACATATCAAATTCTGTGCTGTTCTAAACTCTTAACTGGTATGTGTTTATTTAATTTTCATGTTTATTAAATGTCAAATTCTGTGGATGCTCTAAACTCAACAACTGGTGTATGTTTATTTAATTCTCATGTTTAATATGCTAGAGAGAATATTATTCTCTATATGTTACAAACAGAAAACCTGGGAGTTAGAAAGAGACTAAAGCAAAATGGTGTATCAGAGGTGAAGAAGCATTGAGGACAAGGGAATCTGGCTTCAGAGTGGTGTTCTTGATGTCAATGGGACTGTGTTTCAGTCACCCTATCTTCATGATGAGCATGCTGAGAGTCATGCCCTGAGCAAACGGAGAGTAAGTATTTTTTCTCTAAATATTACTCCTGAGAAGGATTCAAATCTACTAAATGCTCTGTGTTCAGAAGCATTGATAACAATATGTATTTCGTTAATACAAAAGTCAAAACTAGCAAACAGCCACTATGATTGGCCTGCATAGTATTTATTTGTAGACTATTTTACCATAGCTGGTGTCATGAAGACTATCTCCTGAGTGCTTATAGACTGTCCTCATTTCTGGGAGCAGGGCAACTATACAACCTATCATATATTTTTATTGAGATCAGGAAGAAAAAAACTGAAGCAAACTTACTAATACCTGAGAAGCAGTAAACAATTCTTTGATCATATTCTTCTCATTTTTTTACCCAACTATGTAGGTAGTATATTTTAGAACTGTTGTACCAAAATAGTAAAATATTGGAGTCAGACAACAACCTATGATCTAGGGACTTGCAGATCTTTTGTGGATTGCCACCATGAGGAACTCATTTCATTTTTACCATCCAGAAATTTGATTAAAGGAAATAACCATTTTTAGGGGGCTAAGAAATGATAGGAACATTTTGTAAATATCAAATCAGGACTTTTGACGTCAATCTAATATGCTACTAATTCAGGAAATTATAAAAGATAAGAAATGTAAACTTAATATAATATCAATATACTTTAAAATTATCTAAGCTAAAGGTTGCTCAACTTATCTTCGGGAAGAAGGGGAAGAGAAAGGGAGAAAGGGAGGGGGTCGGATAACTAGAGGAAACAGGATAGTCGAGATGGAGGAAAGACAAAGATGAGAGCAAGTAAAAGGTATTTTGACTGGTGTAGCCATTATGGGGCTAACAAGAAACCTGACACTAGAGAAATTCCCAGGAATCCACAAGGATGACTCCAGCTAAGACCCTAAGAAATAGTGGAGAGGGTGCCTTGCCCTGTAGTCAGATTGGTGAATATCTCAAATGCCACCATAGAACTTTCATCCAACAACTGATGGAAACAGAGGCAGAGTTCAGCATTAAAGCACTGGACTGAGCTCCCAAAGTCCAGTTGAAGGAGTGAGAATATGAGCAAAGAAGTCAAGACCATGATGGGGACACCAAATGTTAAATGTTATAGTTTACCTAACCTAATGGGAGCTCACCAACTCCAGCTGGACAGGGAAGGAACCATCATAGGACCAAACTAGGCCCTCTGAATGTGAGTAGCAGTTATATGGCTGGGGAAGATTGAGGGGCCATTGGCAGTGGCACCAGGATTCATCCGTACTGCTTGTATTGGCTTTTTGGTAACCCGTGCTCTTTGGATGGATACCATACTCAGCAGAGAAATAGTAGAGAGGGCCTTGAACCGTCCCCATTGCAATGTGCCTTACCCTCTTACATTTATTATTACATTTATCTCTTACATTTATTATTCTTATCTCATTTTTAATCATCTGCAAAATAAGGCATAAAGTTACTATTTACTGGGTGTACCAGAAGATGGAATTAATCTTGTAGAATCAACAGAGAAAGTTCCAATGTTTTAAGACTTGTTAGAATTATGTGAATTCTGGTTAACTGAGTATGTTTTGAAAGTCCTTAATAGGGATATGCAGTATTTGGAAAAGATAAAATGCTAAGAAAATGTGATGTGTTCTCATATACTGTACCTCATAAGAAAGACCGAGATTGCATTTATTTTCATTAAAATGAGTGGTTTAAGAATGAAGAACATTAACTTACCATATTTTGATAAACATCTTATCTTTAGATGAAATATGATTTTTATTTTTTATGCAGAATTATTATATTACCTGTATGGACACACGTTATCCTGAGAAAAGATATTTATATCCTGGAACTTGTAATGCAGTCCAAGTTGGTCTTACATTCATAGATATGTGCTTGCCTCTGCCTCATGAGTTGCTGGAACTAAAGGCATGTACAAAGACACCCTGAGAAAGTACACGTAATGAGCCAGAACTCTATGGTTTCATTATCATGATAATACAACAACAACAAAAACAATCTTTGTAACTAAATGCAGAGTAACATAGAGTGTTAAAAACTCAGAAATGATATAAAGAAAACAATTTATCTAAACCAATATTAAAATGAAGAATGCCAACAAAATGACCTCTACAGTTCCTCAAATACAAATGCCCTAATGTACCAATAAAATATCCTGCCTTCAGTGTTCAATTCATGCCAGGGTTTTATGATCTTTGGAAGTATTGATTTTCTCTTCAATTTCCTAAAGTAATAACTTCTTATAATAATAAATCTCCATGTTCTAGACAAATCAGTCATGTGCAGCAAGATCAATCTTCCCTTCTACAGAGTAACACCTTCCCCAATACATATACTGAAGATTATTCTCTTAAAGAAACATGTGCTTAGTTCTCACTCTGATTCTATCCTTTTTTCAGTTTTCGTACATTCCTTCTACATCACAAATGCAAAAGCATTTATATTTGTCTAGATAATCTATTCAGCATATTCTGCTACATACTTAATCATACCTAGCACTAATTTTATTTAAAGCAGTTATTTAATATTAAATGCACTCACATATTTGAGAGGAAATGGGAAAGCAACAGATTGTAGTCCAACCTTGGTAATATATATATATATATATATATATATATATATATATAAAACCAAGTAATATCATAAACTAGTATGCTATATATATATATGTATATATATATGTATATATATATATATCATACTAGTTTTCTTCTCAGTTAAGTTTTGAGTTTCAAATTACAAATTACAGAAATTTCTAGTGTGAGAAAAGTATTATGGGCATTTATTAGTTAGGAAAAGACACTTTATGGATCTGTCTGCCTGTTACCTATCAATTCTCTCTCTCTGTTTATCTATTTATCTATATTATCTTTCTATCCATCTACTCATTCATCCATCTACCTATATACCTATCTATCTTACATCTATCCACCTATCATCTATCTGTCTATTATCTGTCTGTTTATCTATCTATCTATCTATCTATCTATCTATCTATCTATCATCTATCTATTTATCTATCTATCTATCTATCTATCTATCATCTATCTATATCTATCATCTATCTATCTATCATCTATCTATCTATCTATCTATCTATCTATCTATCTATCTATCTGTCTATCTCTGTCTGTCTGTCTGTCTGTCTGTCTGTCTATCTATCATCTATCTATTTCTATCTATCATCTATCTATCTATCTATCTATCTATCTATCTATCTATCTATCTATCATCTTTCTATCTGTCTATCTGTCTGTCTGTCTGTCTGTCATCTATGCAGTTTGGAATCATGATTGCATATCTATGCACTCACTGTGGGATCATGACACATAGATAAGATCAGTAATCCACAAATCAAGAATAATTGAAGAAATTCATACTTTTAAGATACATTAGAACAGGAAAAAGCTAAAACGAAGTCAAATTTGAAGTGTATAGTAAGATAGAAAAGAAACATAAAAATGAGCAAAACACCTATGGGTTATCTTGTCACAAAAATCAGAAGAGAATCTGTTGGAGCTCTGTAATGTGACCCTGTGAAAGACATTCAAGAACAAAAACAATGTTAGCATGAAAGCATCTGTGTAATATGTAGAGTTATCAGTAAATAGAGATTTAAACAGGGACCATTTCATTGAGGAGAAAATAAAGAAAAAAATAAGAAGCAACTTAAAGAATAAATATGGTGTGAGGAAAGTAAGAGAGACAGCATATGATCTGCTTTTAAAAACCACAGTACAGTCCGGTGCTCCAATGTGGGGCTCTGTCTCTATCTCCATCCATCGCCAGGTGAAGGTTAAGGCTCACAGTGAGCCTGTCCATGCTGTAGAGTTCACATTCATTGCCGTTGTCCTTGGTTTCTCAGTCCTCCTCCACCGTCAGCCACATTCAGAGAGCCCGGTTTGGTCCCCTGTTCCATCAGTTCCATTCCAACTGGACTTGGTGGTCTCCCGTTAGATCTGTCCCACCGTCTCAATGGGTAAACACACTCCTCACGGTCCTGACTTCCTTGCTCATGATCTCCCTCCTTTTGCTCCTCATCGGGACCTTGGGAGCTCAGTCCGGTGCTCCTATGTGGGGCTCTGTCATTTTCTCCATCCAATGCCAGGTGAAGGTTCTATGGTGATATGCAAGATATTCATGAGTATGGCAATAGGATGATGGGCTTGGTCTCTACGACATGGACAGGCTCTGTGTGAGCCTTGTCAGTTCGGTTGCTCACCTTCCTGGACCTGGGGGGAGTTGGGAGGACCTTGGTCTCAAAATAGTGTAGAGAACCCTGATGGCTGTTTGGCCTCAAGAGGGAGGGAGTGGGGGTGTGGGTGGAGGGGAGGGGAGGGAAGGGAGAGGAGAAGGGGAGGAGATGGCAATTTTTAATAAAAAATAAATAAACTGGAAAAAAAAATAAAAAAAAAAAAACAAAAACCACAGTACACAGACTAAAGAGATTTCTCAGTAGTTGAGGTCAATTGTTTTTGGGAGAACGAAAGTTTGCTTCTTAGTGTTCAGGTTGGACATCTCACAATCTCTTGTATCTTTAGTCAGGGGATCAATACCTTCTTCTAGCCTGTGAGGGCATTTTCAATCACGTGACATGCAATGCACATGTGTACACATACACATGCACACTCACACATGAGAGAATGCATAAAATGTTTAAAAACACAAAATATAAAGAGACAAAGGGAAACAGGTTTATGGAAGAGGTGACTTTGGGTTGCTTTTTCTTTTCATGTGAGAAAGGTATAATGGGAAAAATCATTTGCCCACATTTTTCGATTTGCACAAACATTAGATTTGTTTTGAAGTGGAGAGAATGATTTTTAGTATTTAAGTAGTCTCTTCAATTATAGTCATTGATTTTACAGTGGCTGAAAACTAACACTTAATTTATCAAGTTTAGAGTTTGTTTCTAACATGGTTTAAATCTCAAACAACTAGTAATTATTGAATAAGAACACAAAGAAGTAAAAAGGGAGTATATTTCTTATATATTTACATTAATCAAATTTTAGCATGGATAATCTCAAGATAACCCTTAATAAGAGTGTAACTCTTCTGATATTATACTGTTAAACTCTTGTGGTAATGGTAGGATTCTCTTTTTATCTCATCTATGTAAGAGAGGTCTCAGAAGTTTAGTTTTCTAAACAGCACAAAAATACTTTCTAAATAGCATTAACTATCGTTAGATACAGCTCTAGGGTAGAAAGGAAAAACTAAGATAATTGGATCAACTCAAATCATCAGATTTTCAAATTCAATATGATAAATTTTATACAAATATTCTTGTCCTGCAGTAGCTGCCCACAAGGCAAAGCAAATGGTTTATTAAAATATTAATGCTTGTCGAAGAATTGATGGGAAATCAGGTGCCTTAATGTCTCATATATTAAAGTTAGAGTATTCTTGTGAGATGGCATCATATTCTGTGTGTCTCTTCCAAGTATCATCTATAATGGATTAAACACAGAGGACAAAATACTTAATGATATTTGCTCTTGCTCTCTCTCCTGAAGCTTATTTGCATTGCAGAGTCCTGTGCTTTTAGGATCAGTATAAAGACATTTTATATACAGGACAGTTTCAAAGCCATGTTAACTCTTGAATCACTCCCCCTAGTCCATTACCATGACACTTTTCTGTGGAGATGCAATGAGTAAAATTCTGAGAGTTTTAAGTTGTAAGGGTTATCCACAGCAGAGCAAATGCAGAATTTTAAGAAGAAACAAACAAACCAATTGTGTGGTATGTTTATTCTGTCAGTGAAATGCCAGGATTTATCTCTCTGGTTTTAACCACTGAACAAAAGCATTGTCATCCACCCAAATCAGGAGCTGTGCCTCTCAGTGTTTGCTAATGGTCCATTAGGGAGTTTGAAGGGCTTCCAAGATATTTACTTCTGTCCTGGTACCGTTTCTTCATCTTGTGGCAAGAACAATTTGTCCTTCCTCAAACACTTGCACTGTCATTATTATGATAGATAGAACTATCTCTACTCAAAGTTGAATCTAACTGTATAGTTATGTGGTTGAGGTGGCTTTTTTTTCCTAGAGAGGAAATTTGATAAGAACGTACAGAAATATTTGCTTTGTTTTCTCAGTTTGTTTTATATCCTTAAATACTTACTATAGAAGGGAACAGAAATACAAGTCTCTTAAAGATTCATGTTTGAATATGAAGGGGTCCAATTCTTGTTATCTGATAACATTTGTTTATGCTGGCTTAATATAAGAACATTCACTGAGATGAATATGCAGCAGAAATTAAATATATAATAGCAAATTCAATTCCTGCCAGGAAGATTATAAGTTAGATATTGAGCCCCAAAATGCATGTGGTAATACTGGAAACATCATAGAGAAACAGAATAATTTTCAAGAGTTGCCTGATATAAATGGCCAAGGGCAGCCAGCACTGTGGTGTACCTTTGGACTAGCAGAGTATGAAACTATCACCTTCAGTAGGTACTTCCCTAAATAGAGAATTGGTGTGAGAAATCCACCTGTATATGTGTTCCTTTAATTGGTTAATTAACAAATATTCTTTGGCCAGTGGCTTAGCATAATAAGGGCAAGGCCGGAGTTCCAAGCAGATAGAGGAAGAAAGAGTAGGCAGAGTAAAAAAGAAACCATGTAGCTACCACCAGGGACAGACGTGCTGGAACCTTACCAGTAAGTCCCAGCCATGTGGAAATACAGATTACTAGAAATGGGTTAATTTAAGGTATAAGAGTAAGCCAGAAATAAGCTTAACCAAAAAGTATTGCAAATAACATAGATTCTGTGTGATTATTTTGGCAGCCTGGGCAGCCTCCTCCAACAGATTGATGTGCCAATGCAGTCGACTATATCCACGTAAAATCTGAGAAAGTTTAGACAGAAAAGAACAGAGTTAAGCATGGCTTTTTGGTAGCAACATTTTCTCGGTTGGCCTCTGTTAGCTAGAAGCAAGCAGAAGAACAACTCTTTTAATAGAAGGCTTCCAGACTCAGTGGTAAAAATAATCCATTGATTAGAAATATTTGACAAACTCATATTAAGACTGTATTATCTTATTAATAAAATTTTCGGTTCATAATCAGATTTTTTATATTTATGTGTTTCATATTATGCTCATAAGTGTTTTGCCTGTTTGCATGTATTTGGAGCATGTGAATGCCTGGTGGCAGCCAAGGTTAGAAAGGGATGTAAAATCTGAGGAATTGGAATTATAAACAATGTGAGATTTTATGTAGGTGATAGAGCCCAGACTTGATGCAAGAGTGTTCATTTTTATTTATATTTATTTGTTTGCTTTTAAAACAATCATTTCTCATTTTACATACTAATCCCAGCTCCCACTCCCTCCTCCCCTTCCACTCCTCTCACCCTTCCCCAACTCCACCCATATGCAACCCTCAGAGAGGGTAAGGCTTTCCGTGAGGAGTCAACTAAGTCTGGCACATCACTTTGAGGCAGAACCAAAACAGTCTGTGGGGCTACTGACAGTGGGACCAGGATTTATCCCCAGTAGAAGTGTTGTTAATCACTGAGCTCTCTCTTCTCCTGCTCCCCTCAAAATCTCTCTTAATCCAATTCTGTTCAGCAAGCTTTTTTGTATTGTTTACATTATGATACTTTTTTTCTTATTTCATTCATTCGTGGATTAAAATACTCATCCAAAACTTACTTACCTTTAAAAATTATTTTATATCCTATCACTTTGTCTTCTTTGGATGTAAAAATGTAATAGATACATTATATTTGAATATACATTACAATGTGAAAAGCATGGTCACAAATATGATATTAAGTGTGTAGTATTTATCCAGAGCTTTCATGCTTGTATACAATAAAGTATGATTAAGTTATGGTAAGAAGAAGCAATGCTGGTAAAATGATCATAAAGAGGTGGAATAGTGGAGAATATTTTGAATAATAAGGGTGGCGCACGCCTTTAATCCCAGCACTCGGGAGGCAGAGGCAGGCAGATCTCTGTGAGTTCGAGGCCAGCCTGGTCTACAAGAGCTAGTTCCAGGACAGGCTCTAAAAAAGCTGCAGAGAAACCCTGTCTCGAAAAACCAAAAAAAAGAAAAAAGAAAAAATATATTTTTCCTGGGCGCATGGCACATGACATCATTAGTTTGTTTAATGATTTACTTTTCTTGTGTAATTATTATTGGAGTAAGTTAGCATTCTAGATGAAAACAGGATTCTTTCTATTGTCCCTGAACTGAAAATGGGTTATAAACCTACTAGAGAAAGTTGCTGTAATAAGCCACAGGAGACACTGAAATTTGCCAAAAGGTAGCAAAGCCAATGAACTTCAGACTGTAGACCCCAGAAGATTCAAACAAAGCTGGTCGAGGAGACCTAATTTTTTTTATTCTCATTTAGATGACAAATGCAGGAGCTTCCCCTTCCTTCCTTATTGAACTGGCAGGCTAAGAGAGAGATGGATTTTCTGCCACCTGGATTCCCTATAGAGGAGGTCAACAAGCCCCACGGGGTGCCTGCGCATCCCTATGGAGACTAAACATTTTGTGGTTTCAAAGAATTAGTACTTGGACTCCGAATGGTGAGCGCTTATTATCGTTTAGTGCCTGTTTGATAGCCTTGGAGCAACAGAAGCGGTTTGCTGGGCATTCTGCTACAGACTTAACGCAGAAGATTAAACTACCATTTTTCTTTATTTCTTCCAAGTAAATAGTCCCATTTTAAAATGCTGTTTCCAAACTCATTCAGAGGTTCTTCTTTATATCTTTGACAATGGATCCCTTGGTGACACTTAAATAGCCGAGATTTAGAGAGTCAGGGGAGCAGTAAAAGTATTTTGAATGCAATGTTGTGAATCACTTTTGCTATATTCTGTGAATCCTATTGAAATATTACCATATTTTGACAATTTATTGTAAATAATGTTTTATTTTTCTCGGTTAGAAGATATAAGAGTTGAATATGTCTGGAAAAAAAGAGTCATGATTCAACAGTCAATCTAAAAATACGGGTACATATGTTAAACAACAGTCACTGAAGACTTGTAATATAGTCTGTTGTCAGTGTGTAGGGAAGGACAATAAAGCGCCCATAAGAATTTTAAAATGAGGTATAGAATATAGCTTCTCCTTTAAAAGTGTAAGATAACCACAGCATCCATCAGTGTTATTGGGAAATCGCCTCAGTTACATGAAAGAATTCTGACCTTGGTAATGTGGATACGTGTGGTAGTCAGTTTTCTGTTACTATGATAAACCACCGTGGCCAAGGCAATTTACAGGAGAGAGCCTTTGGCTTATGGTTTCAGATCTTTACAGTCCATAATAGAGGAGCAAAGGAAATGCTGCAGGCCTGCATCTTCATCCACAACAGTATGAATCAAGAGTTAACTGGGAATGGTGTGAGTCTTTTGAAACTTTTGAAACCATACCCAGTGGCATATCTCTTCCAACAAGACCACACCATGCCACATAATCCTTCCCAATCAGGGCTACTAACTGTGGGCTGAGTATTCAAAGATAATATCCCATAGGTGCCATTCTTATTCAGATGATGGCAGGTTATATCACACATACACACACACATATTTTTGTACACACACGCACGCACACACACACACATACACACACACACATATATATATATATATATATACATGCATATATATGATTATTTAGGCATCAGGTCATCACTTGAGTCATGATCTTATTGCTCATTGATGTCATCTTTTAGAAAAACTATGGGTTTCAGTATTTTTTTAGTCTATTAAAATCACAGCTACTAGTTGGTAATTACTACTAATTATATACTATTTTTATACTCTAATTTCTTCAGACAAAATAATAGTCACTGTTATGCTTCACTATCAATAAGATATAATTTAGATTTTATTCTACTGAAAATTATATTTAAATTAATATATTAGCATCCTGATTTTTATATGTCTCACTTGGTTGAGTCTCTGCCTATCCTGCGAAGCATCTCACCTATGTTCTCATACACTAAAGATCTGGAACAAGGCACCGTAACCAGACACTGCTCAGCAGCATAACAAGTTTCTATGGAAACTGCCTAAGCACAAGCTATATCTGCTACCTGGATTTCCTAGTGATACAGTCCCAATAATAGGATATTAAACAAGTAATAAAACTCAAGGTAGCATATTTTATTCAGAAACAAATACTACTTTGTGCAACTTGGGCAATTTTTATTGTAGCTTTTTTTATGCAACTTTTAACTTTCATTGTCATTGTCAAAAGCATATTTCATAAAAATATACATTATAGAGCTAAAACATTTGCTTCATATCCCATAGTTTCTTCATATTGTGTCAGAATTTTAATAGCAGCAGTAAAATTTGAAACATACTATAAATGCTTCTTTGTAACTTACAGTTTTCTACTAATTATACAAATAACTTAAGGATGTTATAATGATTATTTAATTTCTTATTATCTGCTATTCTTTCGTTCCTCAGTAAACAATGCTTCTATTAATAGCCTTAATTATAAATTCATTTGTGCTCACTTTTAAGAATAGGATAGTTTCCAAAGATGAAATAATTCCTAATGTAATTATTATTATATATTCTTAATTCTATATTTTTATAATATATTCTACATCTACTCACAATGCATATATGAAAGTCTCATGCCATCACACTGATGTTTCCTGTTCTGTTCTTTTTGCCTATATGATGGTCAATAATTGTTTCTGTGGCTTAGACAGTTTTTAATACTGAAATTTTTATTTCTGTTTATATTACTTGATTGTATTTACTTGAAAATCTTATATTTATTTAAATATTTCTATTTTGCCTTTCATAAATTCTATTGATATGCTTAACATAAATGTATAATTTATGATATAATATTTTATTAATGATTTGAGAATTTCATAAAAGTGATTTGATCACAACCGCTCCTCACTTCCCCTTCCATGAAACTACAAAGCTAGCTATACTACCTCCCTAGTCCCCAATTTTTTGGCTTTTCATATTCTTTTTTGTTTTCTTTTTTTTTCTAATAACCTATATCATAGCAGTTGTTCTCGTCCCTCTGACCCTTACATTCTCTCTGGCACCTCTTCTGTGATGTTCCCTGAGACTTAAGTATATAGATTAAATGTAATCTACAAAAGTGTTGCCTGGGGAAAGGCACCCTGCAGTTTGTTGATCTTTGCAATTTGACCAGTTCTGGCTTTCTGTAAAGACCTTCACCTGCAGCCAAAAGAGGGGTGAACACTACACTTGTGTGTGAGTTTGAGGATGAGTAGAATGCAGGTCGAAATTACAGTGGTTTGGGGAAAGGACAGATGTAGGTTTTCCTCTAGGATTCACGATCTCACCAGCCACATGCAGTGGACTAAGGGCATGGTGTCAAGTATGAGTTCTTTCTTCTTAAGAGGATCACAAGTCCAGTTATTAGCAATGTGATTCTCTTTGGACCATATGTGTTGCAAAATTTTTCTCTCATTTTATTGCCTCTTTTTAAATTTTATTTTCCATGTATTTAATATTCTACCCACATATTATTCATGGTTTCACTTTCTATATTTCCATTAGCCATGAACAACTGGGTAGCAATCCTAAGAGAATTTCTTTTTCCTTTCTTTCAGTTTTACCTGTTTACCCTCAGAGTGGTTATGTATTATATATTTCTTTCCTTAATTTGAGAATTTCACCTCTTCTAATAAAAGAAGCATTTTTAGCTTCTCCGTGGCATCTCTGAATATTAAAAATCAGTACAGTTGTACTTTATGGACGTTAGTAATGAAAATAAAGGTCACATGAATAGAAGTAGTTTGATACCCTGACCATCAGTCTATAAAAGAAGCTAGCTGTTTTGAGGTATTTTGAGATAAAGTTAGATAGAGATAGTAAAAAATAGAGATAAATAGGGAGATAGAAATAATTACAGAGATAAAGGGAGAGAAGCCACAGCTACAAACGTTCTTATAGTGTAATTGTTCTGTATCATGTTTGTTGTTAATCTTTTATTATGACAAATATCTATGCAGTGTCATAGGTAGTCATAGAGATAGGTGAGTATGTTGTGTATGAAAATCTTAATGATACCCATATCTGTGTATATATAAATATATATAGTGTTTAATATTCCTGTAGTTTTAGGGATCTACTTGAGTTTTTAGTGTCTTAGAACAGAGAAGGGTCTATTGAATACATAGATCTTTTGTTTGTCTGTCACATATTGCTTACCTATTTCTTCTTTGGTTTATAAGTTTTAAACTTTATTAAAAATAAGGCATCCTGGGGGGCAAGAGAGATGGTACAGTGGATAAAAGTACAAACGGCTTTTCCAGCAGTCCTGAGTTCAATTTCCAGCACCCATTAGGTGACTTACAACTGTCTATAAATGTAGGCCCATTACATCTGATACTATCTTTTGATATGTAAATGTACCTACAGACAAACCATCCATATACATACATATAGATCTATGTACATATATACATACAGAAATCTTTTAAAAATGAAGGAATTCTGGCCTGCACTGGGTAGCATAATTGCTCCTTAGGGAAATGAATCAATTTTGCTGACCATGCAAAGAGAAGCATTCTTTGCTGCATGTTGGTCTTGTACTTATAGCATAACCATAACATCGAATGAAGAAATACACATATTATGTAATTAGGTCTGCTTAAGTGATTGGCTCTCAAATTTGACAAAATTTGTTGATTATTCATAGATTTTCAATGTCTTTACTAAGATGAAAAACTTTGTATGGGGTGCAGAACAACATGTTCCCTTTAGCTGTACAATTGGATGTTAACACTTTCAAAATTATAAAATTTGAGCTACCCTGAGTTTAACAGCATGCTGTGTAAACATCAATATGCTACATTAGTTATTTGTCCTGTCACTGTGATAAGCAAGTCACAATGGAAAGAAGCACCCAGACTAATTGGAAAAGGGTTTATTTTGGCTCACAGTTTAATAATCAATCTATCATAAGGAAGCATAGTAGCATCGATGGAGAGGTAACATAAGCTTGCTGCTGCTTGCCACAACATGCAAACCAGAAAGCAAGGACAGACATAAGGTGAAGTAGGGCCGTAAACACAAAAACCAGCTACATTGATCATTTTCTCTAGTGAAATTCCCTCCCCAAAGTTTCGCAAGCTCTCCGAAGAGCACTACATTTGAGGAAGAAGTACTCAAAGCCATGAGCTCAGAGCAGGCATTGCAAATTCACACCACAACACAAACTTTTCATAATTACACAATTGACCCAATTCTGGTAGGTGTCTACTCTGCAAGTGCACATGCACTCACATATGTGTTTCTCCGTCAGGACCACGCCATTCATGCACTCTCCTATTAAACTCGAAAGAGACAGAAGTAGTGACTCTTTAAGTTGAGGTCAATTTTAAATATGACAGGTTAGGAAACAGCTGTAGTCAAGTAGTAAACAAAATGGATATTGTAAAGAGTACATCACTTCCGTGATTACAATTTGTATATTACCTGGAAACTTTTATATCTTCACATGAAATATATCTCTGGGTTAGTAATACATTTTTTTGCTGGATTTCAGCAAAAATAAATATGTCCATAGGATAAATATGAGAGCAATTTGTCAGTTGTCCAGTTTCAAAAGATGATGATGATTTTAAGTGTATAGTATCATTTGATTAATTGAAAGAAAATTGTTTAATTTGTATGTTTTATTATATTTTGCTTAACTTTATACATAAAAAATTTGTTGTCCTTAATTTTTCACTAAATTTGTTTTAAAGTGTGTGTGTGTGTGTGTGTGTGTGTGTGTGTGTGTGTGTGTGTATTTGTCTGTCTGTCTGTGTTATTTTGTGACATACAAAACTTGGAAATCACTGATTCCTAACCATTATATTTTTAAAAATGTGAACCTTGACCATACTTTGGAAAATGTGTTGAGAACATGGTTGTAGGTTCTTAGAGATTCTAGGTAGTTTTTTAAATTTTTATTTCCTAAATTTAACTGCACATTTAGATATCTTCACAAGGTAAGTTGGGATCCAAGAAACTTTAGCTTGCAAAATCCAACTGATAGTTATTTTGACAAAGCTTGGCTTAAGTTAAGCTCAAATGCCTCCGTCAGCCCTCAGTGTTTACTGGAATCTCATCTAAATTGGCTGAGAACATACAAGGTTGATGTAGTGATAAATCATTATATAAATCCTGGAAAGGATCGAAGAACCTGGTGAGACCCCATAGTTCGTTAATGAGATGTCTGTGTGGGGTGCTGGCTGAAGCTGATTGCCTTGGTAGAGTAGCTACTGTTTGATTTGGTCCTATTTTGCTAGAGTTGAGGTACCTACTGGAGGTCACCAAAGCAGGATAGGCTCCATGCAGGCGAAAATCATACTCTATTAGTAATGTCTGCTCTGAGCACAGCTGGATGGAGACACAGTGAAATAAGCAGATGTTTAACATTCCCATTACAGTTTCTTTTTCCTAAAATGTGATGTAAAACAAAAGAAATTATGTGAGGACATGGTAAATATGAGATGAATTTTAACATTTATAACTGACAGGTACTAATTATTTATAGTAAATTGAAAGAAACAAAACAACTTTGAAATGGTTTTTAGAAGCTAGTTCAAGGTTGCAATTTGTTTTGTTTTCAATATTGTTTAATAAAATATTCTAAAGAATCAATCTACTTTTCTAAATCATTTGAAATCAAAGGAAACATTTCTAAGTAGGATTTTCCTTCTTTTAAATTGAAAATAGATACATTCCTCATAAAATACATCCCAGGCATAGTTTCCCTTCCATTCTAGCTTCCTGCTGTGTCTCCCTCCTCTCCCCAATAAACGTCCCCTCCATTTCATTTTCAGAAAAGTGCAGGCCTCCAAGAGGAGATATCAAAACAGAACAAAACAAGATGCAATGAAAAAGAGAAAGTCTTCATATTGGGGCTGAATGACAGAAACCATGAGAGGAAAAACAGTCTGAAAGGCAGGCAAAAGAGTTAGGAATCTTACCAAAAGACCAAGCTAACAGTATAAAATATATACAGAGGACCTGTTGCAGAACCCTGAAGAAACCCATGAGTCTCTATGAGCCCATGTGAGCTCTGCTTAGTTGATTCTGGGCCATGTTATCTTGGTGTCTTCCATTTCCTCTGACTCCTCCAATCTTTCTTCATGATCTTCTGCTGGGTTCTGAATCTCCTAGGGTTTGGATCCTATGGAGACCTTCAATTTAGACTCTCTCTTCACACAGTGTCTGACTGTTGGTTTAGGCACCCATACTCAACTGCTGCTGGAGGAAGCCTCCCTGATAATGCCCTGTCATAGGTTTCTAGTTATCCAGTTTCATTGCTACCCATCCAGGCTGAGTGGGGTATAGGCTCTCTCTAGTGGTTTGGACCTCAAGATAAACCAGATGCTGGTTGGTCATGCCCACAAGTCCTGCACCACCTTCTCACCAAATAAGACCAGGATATCTGTTTTTCTCTGATTCCAATATTATTAATGTAAATATGTATCATCAAACTCAGTTTTCTTTCACTGCTTTTAAACAGATACATTTATAGTTTTGATTACTGACCTGTTCAAAAATGACTTCACTTTCATGGTTAATGTTTTCAGTAATTTAACACTATATCTTTAAAATCTTAATGATATACACAGGTATTTTCTCCAATGCTATGCATTAACTATACCTCTGACTATCCAGTATATAAATTTAATCTCCTAAAATATGCATTTATTTATGGATTTATTATATAAACTTTAAAAATAAAATGAGCAAAATAGTCACTTGGCAAAATTCTCATGGGTTAAGGTGGTCATTCTTTTTAAAGTGATTTTTAAAAGTTACAGCATTTTTAGATCCAAAATATGTTTCTTATGGTTGAATTGGTACAAGGTTGGAATTATTTGTGTCTTGAATGTTTGCTAGAACTGAGCTGACCTGAAAAACCATCTGGACCTATGTTTTTTCTTGGTGGGAATATATTTAAATGAAGCAACAATATTGCTCAAGTTTATGACAGTGTGTGTGTGTGTGTGTGTGTGTGTGTGTGTGTGTATAAAATTTCATGATCTTTCATTACTTGATACTTTCTATGTAACTTAAGTTTTTTACGTTGACCTTTGTATGAATGACATTAACATTAGAAACCCACGGCCAATCATTGGGCAGATAATAACAGATCTTAGATCACTAAGCCTGAAGTCAGATGTCTCTACAAATTCCTTCTCTCATCGCTGAGAGAACTTCATTTGAAGAGGAAGTGGAGTGTAAGAGCCAGAGAGGATGGAGGACACCAAGGAAACAAGACCATGTAAATCAACCTTATCAGTGTTCAGAAGAACTCAGACAGACTGCAGCAGCATGCACAGGGCCTGCAGGGTTCCACACCAGGTCCTTGGCATACATGTTTTTGTAGACAGAAGTTTCTGTTCTTTCTGGTCTTGCAACTGTTCAGTCCTAAATAAACACACTGAGGTTTATATTAATTATAAACTATTTGGCCTATTGCTCAGGCTTATTACTAACTAGCTCTTACAATGTAACCCATGATTCTTATCTATGTTTAGCCACATGACTTGCTACCTTTTCTCAATAAGGCATTCTCATCTTGCTTCCTCTGTAACTAGCTGATGACTGTGTCTATGCCTTTCCTCTTCCCAGAATACTCCTAGTCTGTCACCATGACTATAGTTCCTGCCTGGCTATTGGCCAGTCAGTGTTTAATTAAACCAATACAAGTGATAAATCTTTACAGTGTACAAGAGCATTATCCCACAGAATATTATGGCATGGAGTTTAGCATATTTGTAGGATTCCCGAGTGTGATACCAAGTAGTTCTTTGATTCTTGTGCCTTCTCTTGGGCTCTTTTCCTTCTATTTGTTTGTTATGCCCAACTTGATGTTTTAGCTTTTGTTTTATTACATTATATTTTATTATTATCCATTAAAATCCCACTTGTTCTCTCATGTGAGACCAAAAGGGAGTGGACCTGAATGAGAGGGGAACTAAGGAGGAACTGTGAGGAAAATATGGAGGGCAAACCATCATCAGAATATAGTATATGAGAATAAAACAGAAAAAATCCAGATAATTAGCAAAAACATGGAAGAAGTTTTGTGTTCTATTAGGATATCAAGATTTTTAATATGTATGTAAAAGTTGATAGATATTAATTAGTGTTCAATGATAGCACATGCAATTACTTAGAAATAATTAAATAATTTTAATGAAAACATTATATCTAATTAATTATTAGAATGCCTAAAACAGTTCTGTCAGCATCAGATAACATGTATCTACATGAACAAGTCCTGTCCAAATAATACAGTTGGCCCAAGTTCCATGTGGATGAAGTAAAGTATGGGAAGATCTCACATATTTATTCATAGTTATTGTCCCTAGAATTAAGCAGAAATCATTTACAAAATGTTCAGAAAACCTATTCATCTGTGATGAGAACAGTTTAAGTGGTATTAGGATGGCACAGCTTTGGGTACCTCTTGTCTGTATTCCTGCCAAGATTATCACCCTCTTCTGGCATGTCCTACATCTGTATCAGAACTGGTTCCATTTAAACCCCGTTCTCTCTTCTTTTATTCCCGCCTGTCTATTCTCATTTAACCACATTGAACAGTCCTGAACCTTTTATTTTCATTGCTAATATGAAATACTGGTTCTTTAATTGTCCTCTACTCCTTTCAATTAACTAACTGAAATTTTGGAATGCCAAGTTCTCCACTCAGACTATAGCGCATGAAGAGTCAACTCTATTGCATCCTGTGCAGCTTGATACAGAGATATTTTGGAATTCTCTCAGTTATATGAAGGTGTAAACAACCTTTCTTCGTTGATATGAATAAAGAATATTATATTATAGTTTGCCGGAAGACAACTAGAAGTAAACTGGGAACTTTTGCAACTACTGTTTTTAATTCTTTTAAATCTCATAAGCTCTAAGCAATTGTACTTAGTGCTTATACTTATACTTTCACAATGTGTTAACCTAAGTATAATTTTATTGAGGCAAGAAAAATTTTCATTTATCACAAGTCAAATATTCTTTTTTATTTTATCTCAATATTTATAAGTTTATACAAACAGGATACATTAAAGTCAGACTTGGTTTACAGCAATATGGTAAAAATGGTGATTAAAGGTAAATGACAAATATTTCAAGAGGTATTAGCATATTCTCTATATAACATGTTTCCAAATTTGCTGTAGACATTGCAGAATAGAGCTGTCAATGCAAAGATATAACAGAAAACTCTTTCAGTTACTAATCATGATATCTTTTCCAGATTAAATGACAGTGGTTTCAAGGTATTAAAAATGTAAATAAAAAAAAGCCCAAACCAGCAGTTTATTCAGAAAAGTCAATTAGAATTTCAGGGAATTACTTACTAAAGAAATTCAAGAAAATATTATTACCATGAACAAACCCATTTTAAGACAGTAAAAATTTAAAAATGTTGCATATTATATTCATTTTATAGTATCCCTTCATCTTAGGTCACAAGCATTTATTTAACATTCAAATGGAATATTTGAAAGTGATCATAACAGCATTAATTTAATGGAAACGTTCTAGATGCCCCTCAACTGATGAGTAGATAAAGAAAATTTGGTATATTTACACAACGGAGTACCACTCAGCAGTAAAAAGCAACAGCATCTTGAAATTTGCATGAAAATTGATGGAATTAGAAATAAAAACATCCTGAGTGAGGTAACCCAGACCCAGAAAGATGAACATGGTTGGTGTGTATTCACTCATAAGTGGACACTACCTGTAAAGCAAAAGATATTGAGCCTGTAGTACATGCCTAGAGAGGCTAAGTAACACGGAGGACCCTTAGCAAATCACATTTACATCCACCTGCGAAAGGGAAACAGACAAGATCACCTGATAAAATTGCGAGCATGGAAGTGGGGGTAGAAGGGAAGGATGGAAGAGTGTAGAGTTGAAGAGGAGGGGAGAATGGGAAGAGGAAGAACTTGAGAGAACGAGATGGAGAAAGGACAGAGATGAGAGCAAAAGAAAAGATTTTGAGGAGCAATTACGGGACTAGCAATAAACCTGGAACTACAGAAATTCCCGGAAATCCACAGGGATGAACCCAACTAAGACCCTAAGCAATGGAGGAAGGTGCCTGAACTAGTCAGATTGACGAATATCTTAAATGTCATTATAGAACCTTCATCCAGCAACTGATAAAAACAGAGGCAGAGACCCACACTGGAGCACTGGCCTGAGCTCCCCAAGTCCAGTTGAAGAGTGGAAGGAATGAGAATATGAGCAAAGAGGTCAAGACCATGATGAATATACCCACCATCTCCAGCTGGACAGGGAAAGAACCAACATAGAACCAAATTAGACCTTCTGAATTTGGGTGACAGTTGTATGGCAGGGGCAGACTGTGGGGGTGACCAGCAGTTGTACCAGTATTTATCCCTACTGCTTGTACTGGCTTTCCAGGAACCATTCTCTTTATATGGATACCTTGCTCAGTCTAGATATAGTAGGGAGGGCCTTAGTCCTTCCCCAAGGCAATTTGTCTTATCCTTTCTGAGGGGCAGATGGGAAATGAGTGAGGGGGCAGGTGGAGGGATTAGGAGGAGAGGAGGGATTGGGAACTGAGAATGGTATATAAAATGAAAAAAATGGTTTTCTTTTTTAAAAAATATCAAATAAAATTAAATAAATACATAAAAAGAAAGTGATCTAAGAGTATGCATAGCTCACACTGAAATATTCAATATTAATCAGATTTTTAATGAATAAACATTGGATTTCCAGAATGTTTTGTCCAGAGTTATTGCTCCTGGATTGTCCAGTCATGGTGTGTAAGGGAAGAAGGAGAATTTGCAGGTACTTTGCTCGGATAGTTACGAAATAAACCCAAGGAGCAAGATCAATCTCATTTCAAAATGCTGCATCATTATAATTATGTATTGTTCAAACAAAAAATTATAAGATCAGAAAAAACAGAAATAACAAAATTTACTAAAAATTCATAAAGTGCCTTGGATTTTGTGACATTTTCATGGGAATGATATGTAAATACAATGCGACTTTCTCCAGCTATGTGGCTGACATTCAATGAGCCGTGCAGATTGTGTGATCAAGAACACACAAACATTTGAGGGTAAATTAACTTTAGATGGTAAAGCGAATCATGTAGCCAATATCTTTTTTTTTTGCAGTTAAATGCATTTAATAGAAATATCAATCATTATAGTTCCTTATATCCATATAAAGAGAATGGTCACAAAAAGCATATATGTCTTTTGTAATCAAAGTAATTTTTACCATGCAAAAGGCATTTTTATTACATTCATATGAACAGACTAGATTTCAAAACAAGTTTATACAGACTTCAAAAGGTGTATTAGGCCCAAAGAAAAAGTGGAATTTATTTAAATATTACTAAAATTACATCAGATGCCACTGGGCATACTCATATTCACAGTTTATGAAGTTAAAAATACTCAACTTCTAAAGTCAGCTCTGAGATAGATGCATTTAATCAATACATTCACTAGTTAGGTCTGTTCTAACATGGCAGGGGTGGGGGCGGACACTGAGAGATAATCGCTTTAAGAGAACAAATTCAACATGTCAGCAGCAAACCAGCTAAACCAGGTTGGAAAACAGTGTTCATAGTGACTGAGGTACAGAGTCAGGGTTCTAGCTGAGACTGAAAACTGAGAATCAACCATATGCTAATAACTCCACACTACATCAAAACCTTATAATCACATTCAGGCCTGAAAGAATGAAAAAAATATTTGAGAAAATTGAGCAAACGATTCACCCAAGCAAATTACCTTTAATTCTTAAACTCCTCTGGTTTATGAATAATTCCCAGGCTAATAAAGAACAGCACTGAGAATCCAAACACCTCTAAGTGTCTAAATTAACCTTTACCCAATTTGCAGGGATTCCCAGATTTAGCTCTGGTGCCAGGAAATAATAGTAAAAACGCATACTCAAAACAGTGAAAAAACCGTTGTTTAAAAATGCCAGCAGATAGGTTCCTGACCATAATTATTTAATCCATGACAGACATCAACTCTAAGTCCTATCTTGTACTTGACATTCTGCTGAAATAATGATGAGCATTTGCTTGTGCCAAATTCCACATACTCATAACATTGAGTCACTGCTTTTACTGGCCACTAAAGATGTTAATTAACTGTGAAGTACTGAGTTCAAACCCTCAGTCCACTGGGAATGTCATCCAAGGTGATTTTCAATTGTTTTCATATAAATAATCCTCAAAAGCAGATCCCCAAATTTGGATTTGAAAAACAATAATGGGGTCTGTTATGTATGCTTGCATCTTTAGAAACATTAGGATAGGTCAACATATTCTTTTATTTGAATTCATGTGTCCTTCGAGACCTACCCTTCTATGATAGATGGGTGTGCCTGCTGATGTTTCAGATCTGCTGACGTTTAGAGAATATTTATTTTATTGTTTTCTTAACATTGTCTAGGTTAAAACCCCACCACGCCTGTGGGTGAGACTATAAATTTAGTATGTGGGCTTTCTTAGCCTAATTAGCCATTCAGTCTCCTTTTATCTATAGCAAACCTGTCTCTCTTTATATAAGCCACACAGTCTTTCTACACTTGGGACATTTTAAAGTGTGCATTCATGAATTATAGATATTAAGAAATTAAAATGATATGATATATCATGTAACTTAGAAGAATAATGTTCATTTTAAAAAACTTTTTGTCAGCCAGGCGGTGGTGGCCCACGCCTTTAATCCCAGCACTCGGGAGGCAGAGGCAGGCGGATCTCTGAGTTCGAGGCCAGCCTGGTCTACAAGGCTCTAGTAACTACAGGGAAACCCTGTCTCGAAAAACCAAAAAAAAAAAAAAAAAAAAAAAAAAAAAAAAAACCCAAAAAAAAAAAACTTTTTTATCTTTGGCAGGGATAGAAACCAGATTAAAACTGTGTGTCTACAAAAATGCCTTATAAAAAGAAAACAAACTTTAAATGAACCTCTTGAAGTAAAATATTGCCTTAAATTTCTAGATGGTATAATAGAATAATTATACCTATAAGAATAAGGTTCTTACAACAAAAGTTAAAGAAGTTAATATTTTGCAATATTGAATTATGTTTGACTCAAATTCAAATTATTATATTGAAAAAGATATAAGGATATTATTCCATCGCTTGCCATCTTGATGATAGTTGATCATAGTAAAAAATAAAACCCAAGTAAATATTTCTAGTGATGCATGATTACTATAGACACTGAGGGCTTTCACGTTAAATGTTCTGAAAAATATTTTATGTAAGTTGAAAGCTATGCTTTCTTCTCTTAATTATTTGAATTGTCTTCCTGAAAGCATCCTGCAAAATACAAATTTCTAAAATGGTTTTTGCTTTTTTAAAAAAAAAAGAGAAAAAAGCCAATTTATATCATCTTTATAGTTCATACTGAGATCTATTCATCTGTTGATTCTTAATTTCAGGCAAAAACAAACTTTTATGCTTTTAGTTTCTGTCCCTGCAGTGAGTAAGCTTAGCTGACCCGAAACACATTAGAAAAAGAAGGAACAGTCACACAGCAGAAATAGTTGATCTATTGCTGCTAGAGAAAGAGTGACAGGTGTGCTGGTTTTTTCCGAGGAAAGGGACCATTCAGGATAGTTCTTTATTAGAGACAGAGCCCCAGGACCACAGGAATCATGAAGGGGCCTAGAGGTAGGAGAGCCTTAAAAAGAGAGATTACTGCACTGGGGAGATGTCTCAGTGGTTGAGAACACCTGCTTCTTTTTACAGGACCCAGATGAACTCACGCTGGCTAACAACCATCCATAAGTCAGGTTCCAGGTCTTCTGACAGCCTCCATTGACTTCCATAGGCACAAAACATGCCTGTGGTGTAATACATACACACAGGCAAAACCCTCATACACATGAAACAAAACAAAGAAATCCAAATAAATAAATAAGAAGGGAAAGTATATTACATTAAAGGAAGCAAGATGGGGCCATATAAAAAGAGACTTTTCTTTAAAATATGGTAAGAACATTTATTAAACAGAAAGCTTAAGGGAGAAATAATAGTGGCTTTCTTAGATAGCCTGATTGGTGGACTACGGGTATGGCCTTCATGGAACCCTGTACAATTTTTATATACTCTTATGGAGTGATTGCAAGTTCCACATAATCTATATAAGAAGAATATTACAGAATGCAGGAGATAAATAGTATTGTGATTAGTTGTAATTAGGTATTATAAAACCACAGCAAGATGACTCAACTCTGTCAGAAACAGAGAGAGATAGAGAGAGAGAGAGAGAGAGAGAGAGAGAGAGAGAGAGAGAGAGAGAGAGAGAGAGAGGTGGGTTGGAGAGAACTACAGGGGATCATGGATGGCCAGATTTCTTTTCGTTGTGGGTCTGGCTGCTTAGAGAGAACAATGTCATAAAATTTACACGTGCATGATGTACCGACTGTATCAAAATGAAGTCAGAAGCTACACTTCATTTAATAATATGTGCCTGTAACCCCAACACACAGAATGTGATGATAAGACCTGCCTGAGCTACACAGGAAGGCCTCCTGCCAAAAACAAATGATGAACAAAAAGTGAATGAACTAACCTCTCCGTTAGGTGGAGAAACACTCAGGGAAGAACATACATTTCTTTAGAGATAAAAAAATGGATTTTCAGAAAAATGTGTATGTCTCCACTTGGTAACTGCTCACAAAGAAGATGTTAGTTTTCTCCAACAGAATCCCACTGTGTGTACAAACTACACTTGAGGGGAGATCTTCGTCCAGCAGTAGATGGACAACAGAAAGTGAACTCAATGGTATTTATGGAGGGTTCTTTGTTAATTAATTAATTTTTCTCATAATGCTTTGGACATTTTATGTATATTTAATTTTACGTTGTAAGTCTCTTGCTTATATATTTTTGTTTCACTTCTTTTGTATATTTGTCTTTATAGAATTTCTATGTCTGTAAATGTGTCCCTGCCTTTGTATGTGTGTCTTTTGCTTTTTCTTTGGTTCTTTTTTTAATTTTCTTGTTCATTTGTTTGTTTGATCATATTTGGGTATGTTTGCTTTGTATTTTAATTTTCATCATATTGTGTTTTTTTCTTCTTTTATTTTTTAATGCCTATATGTTTTCTAATGAGAGAAAGAAAGGATGTTGATTTGGGTTAGTGGGAGGTGGGAAGGATTTTGGAAGTGTTGGGGGAGAAAAAGCCATCATAAGAATATACTGCATAAAAACTATTTAAAATAAAATATACATTTTAAAAACTGTAACATTGATCAGTGAGGTAGATATCTGTGGCCCTGCTGTCTTATCCAGGCTTGGAACCGAGATGTTGTCCTCTAGCATCTTTGAATCGCAACCTTTTTCATATTAAAATTTTGAAACCATTCTTAGGATTCTAAGGGTTCTGTGTTAAAAGTATTGATTTTAACTGTCTTCATAGAAATATGTTCTGCCCAAATAAACATACAACAAAACTTGGAAAACTTAAAGAAAACTTGTAAGCATGTCAACGTTTTCTAAGTAGGCAGGGCTGTTGTTCATCTGTGACATAATTTACCAGGCAACCTTTTGTTTGCAATGATTATCCATTTATTCCTTGCATTGGAAGCCTTTCTTCATACAACAGACTAGAGAAATAATTTTGCTATCACAGTTATATGACATCTCCTTGAAGCCAGCCTCTGCTGTCTTTGTGATCTGAGGATGCATCCAGACAAGTTTGTCAATTTTTTTTTTTCTCATGGTTTATTTTTTTTTATATTTAAAAATTTCCATCTCCTTCCCTCCTCCTCCCCCCTCCCTCCCCTCCTTCTCCCCCTTCTCTCCCCTCCTTCTCCCCCTTCCCTCTCCTCCCCTCCACCCATACCTCCCCTCCCTCCCTCTCAAGGCCAAGGAGCCATCAGGGTTCCCCACTCTATGCTAAGACCAAGGTCCTCCCAACTCCCCCCAGGTCCAGGAAGGTGATCGACCAAGCTGAGAAGGCTCCCACAGAGCCCGTCCATGAAGAACAATCAGAGCCCAGAGCCATTGTCCTTTGCTTCTCAGTCAGCCCCCGCTGTTGGCCACACTCAGAGAGACGGGTTTGGTCGCATGATCCATCAGTCCCATTCCAACTGGAGTTGGTGATCTCCCATTAGTTCTGTCCCACCGTCTCCATGAGTGAACGCACCCCTCTCTTTCCTGACTTTCTCCCTCATGTTCTCGCTCCTTCTGCTCCTCATCGGGACCTTGGGAGCTCAGTCCAGTGCTCCAATGTGGGGCTCAGTCACCTTCCCCATCTGTCGCCAGCTGGAGGTTCCCTCACTGTCCTGACTTTCTTTCTCATGTTCTCTCTCCTTCTGCTCCTCATCAGGACCTTGGGAGCTCAGTCCGGTGCTCCAAGGTGGGGCTCTGTCATTTTCTTCATCTATCGTCAGGTGGAGGTTCTATGGTGATATGCAAGAAATTCATCAGTATGGCTATAGGAACTGGCCTTTTCAGGCTCCCTCTCCTCAGCTGCCCAAGGAACTAACTGGGGGCGTCTCCCTGGAAACCTGGGAACCCCTATTTTTTTTTAAAAAAAGTTCTGTAGTTATTAAGGGAGCCAAATATGTGCATTTGAGTAAAATCTACTTATTTGCAATAGAAACAACATAAGAGATGAGAGAATAAATTCTGTCAAGTCAAGGATGGATGAGAGGATGTTCCGTCACCAAATTTTCTAGACACTAACGTAATTTTGTAGTTTTAAGAAAAATGAGTGTTAACCAAACCTGAATTCTGGAGTTACTAGACAATTTTACTTACTCTCATAGTTCTTTCTCATATTAGAAAATGTCCTTTCAAACATACAGTTAGGAAGAAGACCAAAACCCAATCACAGAACCAAAATAAGGGACATGTGTAGAAGCTCAATTCATGATGACAAATAATAGAACCTGTGTGAGAATGTGAGGAAAATACCTCATTCATCCTTCTTGGGTGAATCAAAATTCACAATCGTGAGTAAGAAATCACCCCCTTCCAGAAACTGTGTTGCTCTTTTTTGAATTGTGGCAACTGGGTCCTCAATTCACTTCTTTTCAGGGTGCTTTCTCCCTTCTTGTTCTCCATATTTAGCACATTTTTGTTACTTTTGAGTTATCTTATCATGAGGATATAAATTTTTATAATTTAGATGAGAATCATACATTGCCTATATTATTAACATGCAAGGTTCTAGGGAATAGCCCTAATGAACCTATGGTTTAAAATTTTATACTTTTAAATTATGAAAGAAAAGTTCTAATTAACTTGTTTGGGAACTCTTGTAGTTTAAAAAGCCTATATTTACTTTATTTGCTGTGTCTTCAAATTACATTGACTCAGTACATATAGTTTTTGTTCAGAAGACAAATATATTTACTGGGATAGGTGCTGTTTTAAATAAGTGGGTAGGATTTCTGACTAACTGTATTTAATCCAGTCGTGTGAAGTATATGTTCTGAAAACCTAGTGAGCAAGAGCCAAATGGTATACCCCAGTTATAAGTTTACCACAAACAACATTTATAATGAGTCTCTTTGCATTCTTTTCATTCTTCAAGCTGTTATGTATCACACATCTGGTCCACCAAGGTCTCGGGCTGACTAAGGGGTATTTGAAGTACATCAGTCACAGCAGGGATAAAGTAGCACTTGGCTTCACTCCAAGTGTCATCAACATGCTGTGATTAAGGAAAATAGACTCAACAATAGTGAAATGATGACATTGTGAGGTGAATGTTTCTAAGTCATCAAAAATTTCATAATTGCTGGTTTCGCATAAAATATATTTTCATTGATTGATAATGCTTAGAATAGGAAAAGCTTACAGATAGTGTGACGTTTTAATTTCATTTTATTTATTTTTGTGTGTGGGTGCTTTGCTGCATGTACGTCTATCTCCCACTTGCACATTCATGTCTTCTAGGCCAGTAGAAGACATTAGATTCCCTGGAACTGGAGTTACAGACTGTTATGTGCCACCACGCCCCAGGCTTCGGTTGGGGAAGCAAGTACTCTTAACTGCTGTGCTATCTCTCTGGCCCCATGTTCAGATTAATAGTCTAATTGACTATTTCATTTGATCATTCTGTCTCCTAATTTTTAAAAGATTATTTTTAGTTGAACAAAGGATACTGGAATGCTCTAACTCGTTCTGACCCTTTGTACAGAAAATAAAGTCAGAGGCAAGTGTAATTCATTTGAAAACAAATCTGGGCTACTTTGTTTGTACTTTGATGGAGTGACTAGATGATTCAGGTGTTGATCTGAGAATGAGATGCTTATTGGAGATATTTGTCTATAACACAAGTGGACTGAGAGAATGATAGAATACATAACTGTTTTTTTTTTTTAATACTAGGTACCAGCATTATACAATCCAATCCTCAGTTACTATTTAGGTAGCCGTCACTTCTTTCTCCATTTGCAATGAAGAAATTTTCTAAGATCACTGGATCATGACGACATAATTAGGTGTCTGATTTTTTATCTGAACTGAACATGTTTACTATTCAGAAAATCGTCTACCACACCATAGGTTATCTGGGGTCTGAAGTAGACCCCTTCTTGTGGGGATTATGGTCTGTGTCTGGGCATGCTCATGGGGGACCTTCCTAGAAGAAAATGAAAAGCTGAATTGGGAGGTATCCTAAGCCCTTTCACTGGGTGCTTGAGACCCTCATGGCCTTTAGGCATGTTAGAAGTTACAGTAGTGAATATGACTGTTTCTAGATAGTCATAAGTAGTTGGAAGTGGGTTATTCTGACACAAGAGGCAATAGCCTATAGTCTACCAACCTAACTGCTGAGTCTCTTTCATTAGTTAAGGCTAATATCATAACCATGAGTCTTTCAGAACCTATCACTAAGATCCTCCTGGAAAATAAATTCTCAAGTATGTAGAGTAAATGAAGCCTGTTAGGTGTAATGTAAATATTCTAATGATCAAACCTTATCATAGTTAAACTGTTTTACTGCGCAACTTGGATTCTGTTCACCTTGTTCTCTGTGTTAAGGGGGAGTCCATTAATTCTGTGTTGATACCTTTTTGCTTATCAGCCTTCCCTGGGACTCTATTCAAAGATTTTGATAGCCTTCTCCATACTATTTCTTGCTCTGAGTCCCCTTATGTCCTAGATTCATAAATTCGCTTCACATTCCCATTCCTATGAATTATTCTTTAAACAATTGGAAGGATGTTCATCTGATCTCTATGCTGTTCACACCACCACTTCAATGACTGTTTCCTTCCTTTATATTCAGGTTTACATTCAGTTCGGAACTTACCATAATAGCAGCCCTTTGAGCAAGGTTGCCCAGATTTCTTTTTTTCTACCGACAGTGGATGTATGATGTGACTGCTTTGCTGGCAGGTGGCCCATGAATCATCAGCTGCATTTTTGTGTCTTATTATAGTGACACTTTGCTTTGGGTTACAGTGATGTTCTGAGGCTCTACTATAAGTAACTGACAAGCTATCCAACAGAGAGGAAAGCCTGTTCCAACACTCATAGGCTACAGTACAATTAAAGTCATTGTTTAATTCATTTACTTTCTAAAGCGTAAATAGTCTACCAAAACAATCAGGTTCATGGCATCGTTCCACTTGTATTTATGTTTTTTTCCAGGATGGAAACAAGACACAGCATGCACCATATTGTCATCTGCGATAATTTTATTTAGAAAATTTAAGTATTACAAAGGATAAATGCTCTGTTCTAAGTACTTTGAAATAAGAATTCTTTGAATAATGACAATAACTTCATACGGATATGATTCACAGTCATTCTCAAGGCCACAAAGCAAGATAAAATAACACTGGAGGTCTCTGAGATAGCACTGCAGGAAAGGTTTGGAATGCCCAGTCTTCCTTTAAGGTCTATGCTGCTAACCAAAGCATATGCTGCTTCCATGTTGATTAATCACATTTGGGTGTGAAGTCACAGTTGTCAAAACTTCTTAATAAAATTTGCCTAGCTCTCTTTTGGCACCACGCATGCACTGCATGCTCTTCTTAAACAGAGAAAGCCTGATGTGATTTGCTGAAGACAGCTCTACCTATTTTTTTATTCTTTTATATTTTAAGACGATACTGTAATCCCATCATTCCCAGTTTCTATTTTCTCCCTCCAAAACATTCCATATACCCCTCATTGCCTTTTTTTTCTTTCAGAGTTATGGCCTCTATTTATGACCCCACACAACTACAGCCCCAGATGTAGCCAGAATTCCAAAGGTGGTGTTGAGGCTTCTGTGCCTTCCAAAACAACAATGAAGTGTTATCCAAATATATTAAGAACCCAATTATTGGCTGAAAATTAAAATAAAAATGTGTATGGTGAAACTGTAAAAGTAAAGAGTTCAAAATGATCCATTAAATTGCTTCATTTTATTGAAAGGTCACTATTATTTATGTTGTCTATAATCAAATATCCCTAAGCTTCAAATTTGGACTCCCCATTTCTAATGAATGTAATGATACCTTTTAGCATTCGTGAGAAAACTAAATGTTGTTGCTTTTTAAATGGTGCTGTGAGAGACTCTCAGTATGTAGAGAGGTACATGTAAGCTGTGCTCTGTATCTAGAGAGAAAGCTGTGCTTAACTTACACCAGCTGGAACTGCGGGCCTTCTTCCTTGAACTGGCAGGACAAAGTCAACAGATGTTACCATGGTGACTCTGATTTCTGTTGCTGTTGCATCGCATGGAGGCATTGTAATCATCCACAGTCTCCCTTACAGGAATCAACACAGGAAACCGGGAGGAAGGGAGATCGACTCTTCACCTCAGATGCCTCCTGAGAACTCATTGCATTTTTCTTAATCTGAAGTACAAAACTAAGCAATCATGTTAATAAAAACTCTGGCTCTAGTATGCATTTGGGTTTCCAAGAGGACAGTTTTTTGAGGTCCATTTAATGAATATATTTATCATGCTTAAATGAAATAATAGCAAGTATCATTATAATTACCTTACTATCTTGACAAAATTGAGGAAGTGTACTGTGAGCTCATAGAACTGATAGTTCCCTAAAATGCCAATATTCAAGCAAATGTTATACTGTTACTTCGTTATTCATTTTTATTTATGATGTGATATTCACTTCCTAAATAATTTAACGTGTAATAAAGGTACATATGACACCAAGTAGAAAAAAAATCAATTAATGCTTTTGTTCTTTTCAAATGCAGTCAGAATGTGTATGCATCAGACAAATGCACACGTAAGAATGCATGACCTTTCTTTTACTTCTTTCTTTCTAGCCCTACTGAAATTTTTGTGGGAGTTCTTATATATGGAAATAAGATGAAATGTAAGTGATCTATTCACAAATTGATTTGAGCCGACAAAAATCTGCATTGTGCTGGTCAATTTTCAACAAAAGGCCTTTTCTGGGAATTAATAGATAAACCCGATGTCCCTGAAAGACATCTCACTTAGTTAAAAACTAAAATAAAGAACCTGATTACAGTATTATATAATACGGTCTATTTGAACAGTTTCTCTGACCCAGTGCTGTTATTGATTAAATTCTGTAATAAAAGAAAACAAACAAACTTGGATTTAGGAATGTATTTTACAGTCAGGATTCCATCAGTAGATTTTCCTTCTACTTGGCTAAATTTATAATAAGAGTAGAGGAAATAATCGCATGGCAACACCTAAGACTTGCATTCTTAAATGGGCTACCTCTTTGTTTTCAGAATTTTCATTTTTTCACTTTTTATTATTATTGCCAGCAGTGCATTATGTAAAATTGGTCACAGTCATCACGTGGCAGTGAGCCCACTTGCTCCCACAAAGCTGATAAATTATGACTGATGAAACAGGCAGTGAGGGATTTGCTTGGCAATGTGTGTGCTGTTTAGCTAAGAGCTATACCAGCTACCTACACCAGGGCGCATTTTCTCTAATGAGCTTGATATAGCCAAGCCATCTATTTAAGTAGCGATGACTACTCACAAAATTTATTGCTAAGTGGAAAGTCAGATTTTGAATGTGACTTTTTTTCCCACTGACATTGAATCACGCTTTTATACACAAATCTAGCTGTAGATTGCTGAGAAACTCAATGTCCAACCCTGCCCTCTGAGACCTATAAATTGTTCTTTAGAAATTATTCATGATTCTGTAATATGTCTCAGATGAATGCATGTACTCGTAAGAATAGACCTATGTTACATATGTGTTCAGGACTTCTCTACTCTGTACCATAATAGGAATAATGAGCATATCAAATAATCTTTTTAGGCTGGCCTGGAACTCACAGAATATGGCTGTCTTTGCCTCACAAGTTCTGGGATTAAAGACATGTGCCATCACTGCCCAGCTAAAATGTTTTTAAGTGTGTGACACTGTCTCATAGAATATGCTTTATTTTATTTTATTTTTATTTTTTTTCCTCATTTTTTTATTAAAGATTTCCATCTCCTCCCCTCCTCCTCCCCCTTCCCTCCCCTCCCTTCCACCCATACCCCCTCCCACTCCAAGACAAAGAGCCATCAGGGTTCCCTTCACTATGTTAAGTCCAAGGTCCTCCCAGCTCCCCCTAAGATTTTTTTGTTGTTGTTGTTTTGTTTTGTTTTAAAGAAGAGCTTGTTGAGACATAAATTCACATGGGAAACAAAGGCTTTTAAAACTGAATAGTTTCTGATGGCAGATATGATTTGCTCACATGGTGAAGTCACTGGTAGATGTGAGAAAAAAATACAATTACTTTTCCAAATTTTAAGCATTATTTGATATTGTTCTTAAAACATCTCTCTCCATTCTTCAAATTAATTATATTCTGGTAGATTTTCTACCCAGTATTCAGTGTAAGCAAACCTTTATAAATGGAGCAATGATAAATATTGTCTTTTGGGGGTCTGTACGTTATGCTTAAATAGCTTTTTCATATGTTTATTTATACATATTTCATCATTCTAAGGTATTAGAATAGCAAAGATTGTAAATATTTGATCAATTATTTATATACCAGTGTCTCCATGTTTTTACAAATTTCTGAAAGCTGTCTAATATGCAAATGTATTTTTGATCTGTATAGGCTTTTAGGTATATCAACATATAACGTTTTAACTTTGTAATTTAAATGCAAAATATAGTTGCACATTTTAAATATAACTTCTTTTTCACTTTGTTACAAAGTAAAATTATCTAGAGTTTATTAAGATTCTTGAAGGTTTTATTTTGTTAAGAGTGCTCAGACTCTCAAGTTAATTTACCTCAATAACTGATACACATGTTCAAGTAGATTTATAATTTTCAAAGGAAGCCTGGTGCTTCACCTTCAGGTATATCCTTGTATTGTGCTTTTATGTAAGACACATGGAACTTTTAAAACTATACTTGCTAGTCATACTTATGTCTCTAAGCTTTTAGGATAAGGAGGTAGGGAAAGCGATAGGATACATGCAAAGAATTTTCCCAGGCTGAGAAAGAACTGGTGTAACTGGATCAAGAAACACATGTGAGGCAGCAAACACGCATCATGCTTAGTTTGAATGTCGCTGCCTTTCCACCAGTCTTGTGCTTGCAAAGGCCTGTGTGACAAACCTCAGAGCATCACAGAGAGACTGTGGAGCTGATGCGCAGCCACGAAGCAGATTCTTCTAGAATGTGACTTCTCTGAAGTGCAGGTATCAGAGTAGTTGCCTAAAGAGCTCCCTAGTATGCATAGAGAGAAATTTGTCTTCTGAAATTGTATAGAGGCATAATTAATGTTTCTGAGGAAATCCAACTTCCCCTAGTTTTTATCTACTCATTTGATAAGACTGTTGGAATATATTTGAATGAGTATTTTGTAATTGTCCTACGTGTCCTAGTTATTGAAGATTTTGTTGTTTAGATTTCAAATTACCATCCTAGTAGGAGGAACTGTAACTAAAATAACTCAATATACATCACTGTAGCCCTTCTTAGTGGTTTACCTGCTTACAAGCAATGCTTGACAAATAGCCTTCATTTGTTAGCCATGATGCTCTAGTACATAGTGAAACTTCTCACAACATGAGACCTTGCAGATGTCACCAGGAGCATAGACACATGGCAGGCTGATGGGAAGAAAACATACTAGCCATTATGAAGGATGTCGAGGGGGCCTTGAAGAGGACTCAAAGATACACCTGCTGCTATTTTATTATTTGACTTTTGTCCATAACTTCAGTTAATTCTCTTTATACACCAAGCATACCATATGAATGCAAACATTCAATATGGAAATTACTGTAGTTTACTTAATTTCTCAGCACAGGTTTGCCTATTATGAAACACTGTCTCAGAAGTAAGACATAGCTCGGTTGTAGAATGCTTGCCTTGCATATGTGATGCCAGGCCTTCAGTTCTCAGACACACAATAATAAAGCTATGATCAATCTTCAGTTCCTTTATAAATTACCGTAGCAGTGATCTTTCCTTTATCTTTTTCTATTTTTTTCTAATATTTTCAATATTTTGTGTTTATGGATATTTTATTTGCATGAATGTCTGTGTACTACATACATGCAGTTTCTCTAGAGGCCAGAAGAGGGCAAAGGATGACCTGGAACTGTTGGGAAGGACCATGTGTGTTCTGGGCATCAATCCTAGTTTTTCAGAGTGGTGGCTGCCTTTTAAAAGAGCTAAACCATTCCTCTGGTCAATTTTTTTTTCCATTTTCCCTTTTGCAAGTGTGAATGGTAGGTGGATTGGAGGGGGGCTTGGAGAAGGAGGGGAACTGTGGTAGGTATGTAAAATGAATAAATAATTTTTTTAATTAAAAAAAAAACCTTTGTACTCAGCCAGTAAGATGACTCAGTATGTAAAGGTTCTTGTCACCAAACCTAATGACTTGACTTCGAACCCCAGTATCCATATGATGGAGGGAGAGAAGAGACTTCAAAAAGTTGTTCTTTGACATAAACATGCATGTTGTGGCATGTGCACAGCCACAGTCAACTGTATATGTGCATGCACACACAAATAAATGCAATAAGTTTGGCTTAAAAATGAGAATTAGCAAGGACATCCTCATGTAGAAATTATTTTTTTTATGTTTTTCTGAAAACTTGATTGTTCTAGTCTTTTGACATTTTTGTAGATCAGATTTCCCAGGGATGGCTCTGAACCAAGGAAACTTCACTTTTACCACCCCAATTGACTGAGAATCTGTATTGATTTTCAAGTCACTTAGAAAAAGAAGTGCTTGCCGGGCGGTGGTGGCGCACGCCTTTAATCCCAGCACTCGGGAGGCAGAGGCAGGCGGATCTCTGTGAGTTCGAGACCAGCCTGGTCTACAAGAGCTAGTTCCAGGACAGGCTCCAAAGCCACAGAGAAACCCTATCTCGAAAAACCAAAAAAAAAAAAAAAAAAAAAAAAAAAAAAAAAAAAAAAAGAAAAAGAAGTGCTTGTTGATATTCTTGTATTCTTGCCTGGTGCCATTAAATTAGGTTTCTAATTTGAAATTATTTGGCATTTGTTATTAAATTCAGAATTTTACAGATTTACTCTTTATTAAACTTTTGCACAAAGAAAATGTTACTTTATTTAATGTTATAGAAAAATTGGATCGACTATAATGCAGCATGTGGCAGCAAGAGAGACTTTCTATGCTCCCCACCTGTTGCAGACTTGTGTCAGACTTGTGTAGCATGTTCTCATGAAAGATGTTTAAGCTTGTATGATGAATACTTCTCATTCAAAAAATATTATAACGTATGTGAATTTCAGTGTTACTGTTATGTTTACCCTCACTGTCAATAGTGTACAAAGATAAAAATGACACTTTAAGAAAGTAGTTTCCACATGTTTAGAGCTTTAAAAAAAAGACTATGTGATTTTTTTTCAGAAAGAAATGTAGAAAGCACTGCATCGGATATTTCAGATTTGAAGAATGAAGTATATACTTAATTCCTATACAAGTTGCATTAATTAGATAATTGTATTTTCATTTTAGATTCATACAAATATCTTTAAACTTAAATATCTTTAAACTTAAAAAATAGAATTATATCACTTCCTTCCCTTTCCTTTCTACAACTCCTCCTATACCTCACTCTGAGCTGCTTAGTTTAGAAACCTTGCCTATTAAAGAATGCCTTGAAATATTTGAAAACTATTTCCCCTATTTTTAATTAAACTAAATATGGTTCATGACGACATTTGCCAACACACATACTTTCATTCATCTGTTTTTCTATCCAGTTTGTTACAGTGACCACATCTATTTAAAAGCACACTCATTATTTAAATTTTTCATAATATCTTTAGAAAATAGAGCAAACAATGTTCCACTAAAGCCAAGACAAGAATGTGGAAGTAACTATTTGATTTACTCTTCCAGTGTTGGGCGTTAGCTTTTTTTTTTTAATGAAGCTCATGAAAGATTTAGAAAAAAATCTAATGCAGTAAGAAACATTGCAGGTGGTCCTCTAAGAGATAGAAGGATGGATTTCATTTGCTGTTGAAATCACATTCAACCCAACTTTTATTTTTCATCAATTTTGGGAAGTTCTAGGATCTGACAAACAATGATATGCCAAAACTCTACCAAGCTCTATCAGTGTGCCACCATTTGTGACACTTTTCTTTGGTCTTTCTCAGGTGAGTGCTGACTTCCCGCATATCTCTGCACTGTTCTGTCTTGACAGACATGGTACATGAGTTAGAAATACGATTTGACAAGCAAGTCACCCTGACAATTTGGAAACATCAGTGTTATATTCCTTCTTATGTCCTCTTTGTTTGAAGTGTGCAAAATCTTGCTTGTCTAAACGTGAAATGATGCATTAAAATCTATATTCTAAAATATGCATAGTTATAAGCATGTATTAACAAATAAAATTTAAATATTTGTATGCTGAAGGAAGATAACTTTTTTTCTTCCAAATGGACAATTTATGGGCCAATTACTTTTGGAAGCCTCTTCATGCTGGAATAAGGTGGCAACTGGTAGGAATCATGTGCAGAACAAGGACAAATTACATGTTCCCTCTTAATTCATTGCATCAAACAATACATGCAAGGCAGGATATGCTCCATTTGTGTATACTCCAATAAGGACCTCCAGATGAACCAATTACTTGATGCAGCTCTAGTTTCCATATAATCTGTTTATTGTTTAAACCAGTATTTTATTAATGTTATTGTTTTGATATTAAATCTCAGAAATTAGAACTATAGATAAACTTAATCTCCTATTATAATCTAAATAGGTACTCTTCCGCTTAGATACTGGGATAGAGAAATGAGAATAGATTAAACACCATTTTACTGGGCAAGTGCTAATACAATTCTTTGATATGTGCAGAAACCTTTTAGAATATAACATGAGGATAAAAGATTACTTCATGCTAATTCTTGCCACATAACTTTTCCGGGCGTTATTTAGGCTTCCACATAGAGTTCATAATAGATCTAGTTTTCTCGTCATAGTAAACATTTTAGAATATACATGAAAATAAATGAAAGAAGTAGACTTAAAATAACTTTAAATAGCATATATACATTTAAAAATATTTTAATACCAATATAAATATCTCATGGTGCTATGTTTATTTCAATATACACTATCTTGAAATTATAGCAAATGACTTCATTATTTAATAAAATAGTTCCACAGCCAGGTGTTATTTTAATAATGATTAAATATTCATCTGGAAGCAAAATTATCCATCACTTCTGAAATTTTGTTTGTATAAAAAATATTCTTCAATGAGTCAAGATAGTTCAGCCAGCTTGATATGAAACCCAATACTCTGGATAATCCTGTTGACCTGAGTTTGACCTCCAGAGGCAGCTTGGCAGGAGAGATAGGATGGCCACAGTTCCTGCCTCCACATGTGTGCTGTTGCCCGTTTATACCTGCAAACACACATAGAATCAATAAAGAAATAAAATTAAATAAATCAATTTGTGTGAAAGAAAAATTTTAAAAAATGTAAGGTAAATAAATTAACAGACGAGTAGTTGTTCGATGCTAGCTGCCAGGATTATAGGGCTGACCAAATGTTTGTTTAACTTTGAAGTTCTTCTTTGTTCAGTAGATTTCTCTATAACCCGGCTTTCCTTCTAATTTGGTCTACCATACTCTAATGAAATATGGAGATCAGTAACTCAGTCTACAGTCATTGATCTTTGTGGAGATTTGGTAGACTGGAGATAGGAGAGGAATGAGAGCTTTGGGTCCTAGAAAGGGCAGAGCTACCTACTATGGTGATGATGCTTGGCAGTTTCAGTTACAGCAGCTTTTATAGCAACTGTCAACCCCATGAAAGCATGAAACTAAACTTGATATGTGTCGAAGAGTCAGAATATGTCATGTCTACTGAAGACAGAATAAGCACTTCTTTCCCTTCACTTAGTCAAAACACAAATCATACATGTAGAAGAACCCATTTAACTTGTATTATTATAATGAAAGTAAGACCAATTTAGTACTCACAAGATAGCGGTTTCATTCTTACAAAATTTAAAATAATTTTTCTACTATATATTGCCAGTTATTTTTAACTTTTTAGTCAAAATATAATGACATCATTTCTACTGCCCTTCTCTACTCTTACCCCTTCCATGCCTTCCACCCTAAAACAATGCATGGCAGTCTCTTCCTCACCATTGTTACTTTAACAAAGAAAGAAATAGTCATAAAACTATCAACCTCTTGAGTCCATTCAGTGTTGCTGCACATATGCTATTTTATTCACTTTTTGAGAATTTCAAGCATGTACATGATATCCTTGGATCATATTCAACCACCATTTTTCCCACCTACACACCAGCCATGCCCAACACTTACCTGTTACCACTTCACATCCTTATATCTTTCTCCTGCTTTCTCTCTGTACACCAACACACACACACACACACACACACACACACATGTATGTATGTATAGGCATATATTGGCTCTTTTATTCCTTCCTGTTTTCTTCACAGCCTTTGCTGTACAGCCCTTACTATAAATGTCCCACTCAGGATTTGGAATGCAAGCTACTTGTTCTCATTGCTCTAACCAGTGATGAGTCTCTGCATCAGCCACTCACCATTTATTACTGGATGTTTTTTGTCATATCTCCTTTAAATTTGTGGCTCAAACACAGACTGTATTCAAATTCCCGACAAAAGCACCCTAAGGAAAGAAGCCTTTACTCTGGCTCATGGTTCCAGGATACAGTCCACGATTGTGAATTCATGATGGCAGGCAATAGAAGCAGCTGCTGACATTGCATTACAGATAGAAAGCAGAAGGGAAGAGAGAAGAGGGAGAGAGAGAGAGAGGAGAGAGAGAGAATAGAGAGTAGCGATAGCGAGATAGCTAGAGCACATACGTAGAGATGAGAAGACAGAACGCGCGAGACCTGCTTCGCAGCCTCTTCCTTCGCTTCGAGGAGAGAGATGAATATTTGTGGTCAGCTTGCTTTTACCTTTATATTCAACCCGGTTCTCTTCTCTGTTGAAATATAGCACCCATCTTTAAAGTTTGTCTTACCACTGAATATAATCTAATCTCACTAACCCATCACAGGCCTGCTCAGAGGGCTGTCTCTCTGTCGGTTCTGGATCCTATCAAGGGAAATCAATATCAACTATTGCTGAAACCTACTTTGACATAGTCTATTTTTCACTACCTAAAAATGCTTTCATCTTTAAATAAAAACAGGGAAGTGACAGCATAAATGAAACTCGGTGGTTTTTCAGATGTCACCATTATCATTTCCACAATAGTGACAGACAAATAAGATGTAAATTAGAAGCATTATTAATCAAGTTCTCTAAGGAACCAACAGCCCAGGCTATCAACCTATCTTTGCAATGATTGGTACCTATCCTAAAATATCACATTCCCACAAAAGAGGGACTAGAAACCAATATTTAAATTTCCAGATGCAAACTTTACAGACTTTTGAGGCAAAGTTTTGACAATTTTAGTTCGAAATGTTAATATCTGCTGTGTAATGCTTTTAATAAGCAGGAAAATATATTCTTATGTGTTTGTGGCAAACATCATTGTAAGCTAGAGAGACACTGTAATATCATATTGGAAGTTTATCTTTACCAACATTTATCAATAATTAAAATGAGTATATAGAAGAATGAACTTTAATTTTGAAGATGACGGAAGTTTGAAAAAGAATGAATAGTGGTCAATAGATTTTTTTCTTTGAAATAATATAGCTTAAAGTAAAATATTAAAAAAGTAAAGTGAACTTTAAATTATTACTTTTAGATACAACAGTCAATCAGTAAACCTCAGAGAACTTCAAGTGAAGTTTAGGTTTTAAAATTGTAGAGGTGAATTGAATGTCAGTAGACCATAAATTGATGGGATAGAGTGGTTATTAAAAAGCAGACTACAGCTTTTGGCTGATGTTAGAGCACATGGCCTAAAATGTGCTGCCACTGTAGATCTCCTTTTGTCTGAGAACATATGAAATCTTAGTGATTTACAAATGGATGAATTGAGGGACATTGCAAAGCATTAGATGGACCAAAAAATCTAGAGGAGGGGGCAATATTACTAATTTCATTTGGCTTAATTGCTTAATACCTTATCCTATAATAAAATCTGTCATGTGTCTAACCTAAAATTTGGACATGTTTTTAGTAAATAATTTTCCAGACTTATTTATGTAAAATATCAATAATTAAGTCACACTAACTTATAGAAAAATAAAAAATAAATTTCACGAAAATACTTTTGAATGTAATTAAGTCACACATAGGTAAATTTAGAAGGTATCATTAGAAGGTGGAAAAAGTACATTTTCAGACAGATTACAATTGATAAATAAAAAGATATTATAAAATTAAAATATGATCAATTACTTTCTAAGGCAATGAATTGCAAAACAAAGAAACATAACTCTTAACTATTGGGTTTATTAAACATACTCGAGTAAACATCATGATCAAAAGTAGTCAACCAGAACAGACTGGACACCAAATTTTTATTTTTAATTTAACTTTATTGGTTTTATTTTTTAAGAGAATGAGAGACTATGGAGGTGAGGGAGTTAAGAAGTGGGGAGGCATCTGGGCGGAGATGGGAAGGAGAAGAGATGACTGTTGTCAGGGGCACATGGGAGGAGATGGGAAAGAGGGATGACTGTTATCAATAATATATTTCATTATATTGTCAAAGAATCAATAAAATATTATTTAAACATGAAATAAGGGGATTTTTGAAAAGAAACTTTTGGAAATTAAGTTATTGGATTCAATGAACTCTTCAATAGTTTTCCTAATTAACAATTCATTTCCAGGAGGCAGGTGGGTGCCTATAACAATGCCTCTTCACTATTGTGTCTGCTATTTGAAAGTTAAAATAATTGATCTAAGGGAGTGGCCTGAGACAATATACATTGATTAACTGTATGAATTAATCCTATAAACTTGATGTGATATGCAATCAAGACCACATAAGTGATTTTTAAACTTCTCGTTTTGGAATAATTGACTCATGAGTAAAGCTTATATTTTACATCAAGCATTGGGTTTTCTGTTACCAGAAACTGAAAAAAAGTTTATGACCCTTGTTCTTAGAATTTTATGAATTAAATTATGGTGATGATCATACCTACAATAAAACTTTAGAGAGCATGAAAATGCACTTGCAAAATCAGTAGCCAATGTGCCTCATGTAAATGCAGTATAATTTTTGGTGCCACAAAGTATAAGAAATATTATAACTTTTAGTAGATTTTAATGAATTTCATAGATGAACATTGTATCTATATGGCTCAGGCCTCTATCTCCCTCCTTTCCAATTCTGCCTCCCCCTCACACATGTTTGCTTTCTTCTCTAAACATTACTGTTACATATGTACATATATATGCACAAGTAACCTTGTGAGCTCATTTAACTTTGCTCCTATGTGCACAAGTCCAGTTTCTAGCAGGGGCAGAGTTTGGTATTGAAGGGAGAATTGTGTAAATACTCATGTGAGTGAGCACGTGTGATTAAATTCAGAGACCCTCTTCTCTGAATCATGATACAAATCTGTGACTTGATCATTCCTGACTTTTCTTGTTTATCAAATAGATTAAAGGAGCCCAGCTTGATGGGGACTACAGCATAACCACAGTACTTTTTATGATGACCACAGATAAATATTTATTAGAGTAAATAAAATTTTCCTTCATATTTTATATCTGTGACCATACTTATCTTTTAAGTTTATTTGAATGATTTTGAGGGGCAATAATAGTAATTAGAGTATAAGCAAAATAAATATACTTGCCAGGACATACAAATATGTAACTGTAAGACTTACTCTCCTTAACCAATAAAAGAGGAATAGAGGGAGACTGGAGAGAGGGCTCAATGGTTAAGAAACTGATTGCTCGTCCAGAGGACTCGGGTTCAATTCTCTGCATCCTCATAGCAGCTCAATATGATTTTAAACTGCACCAGGCATGTACAGAGTGAGCAGACATGCTTGCACACAAGGTGACCAAATGCATCAAATCTAAAAAGATAAAAGAGATAAATGAAGGATATGTTAATAATCTCATTTTGTCCTGACCAGATACAGACACAAAGGATGATAAATAACAAAATTCTTTTTTTCTTCCATGTTTATTTATTTGTTTGGGGGAAAAAAGAAAGAAACTGTTTCACTTGATACAGTGTAAATTTATTTTTTTTGTCAAATTCAAAAGTTAGTGTTTAGTGATACTGTATAATTAACAAAATATTTTCGCCACTCCTTTTTTTTTGTTTTTGGAGATAATGCAGTATGAACATTATTTATAAATGTTAATATTTATATTATAATGTGGGGGGTTTTTGGTCTTGGAGATATTCAGTATGATTATTTGAAACTGATATAGGGTATAGGGGTTGGAATCTGTGAGCCTTGTTTTAGAAAAGATAATTTCTGACTTCATTCAGGAATTTGTTTAGTCAAAACAAGCAGATTAGCACAGGCATGCATCTTCCCAAATTCTGTGTCTTATGATAATGCCCTGATACGATAGAAGACTGCCTCTATATGAATGAAACTCCTCTCATTTTTACTGACTTTTAATAGCTAATACTATCTATCACCCTGATATTCAACTATTGGCCAATGTAAGGTTGAGTTAACACAGAGCGAGGGAAACAATAATCTAATGGGACACAAAGGTTTTTATTCTTATTAAAGACAAAAGCTATGGAGAGAGTGTTTGCTGGTGGCTATATGAAGGTCATAGTAATATTGAAATGATATTTATAAATATTTAAATTTATATACCAAGGAGATACATTGGAAAATCATTAGCATTGTATTATGAAGGTGTTTCCATAAACAAAATTATTGTGATTTTATAGACAGATGATTTATATTTCAATGAGTCACTGACATGTATAAAGCTAACATCATACTCCTAAGGAAAATAAAAAGTGAATGAAAATTTTATGGGAGAATTTTGAGTTGTTTATGAGACATAATTTAAGATTATTGAATTACTATAAATTCTCTGAGTGGCAGAAATATAAATTTTTTCTGCAATGAATGTATTGAAAAGAGACTCAGTCCATAGTGAAAATGTTTTCTGATTTAGTGTTGTGGTGATTCTCCTGTCATGTGAATACATAGAAGGAGATGTCTTCTCTGTACTACCCAAGGTAGGCTAAGGACCATTCTCTATGACTAGAGAAAACATTGCATACATACAGGAGGCTTCCTGTTGGTCTCTGAGCAGTAGCCTTTGTGGCTCTGTGCCCCAATCATCATTCCAAGTTATGTATTCTTAGTATTGAAGACCGAAGAGGCATTTTGGTTTTAGTTCAAGTATTTGAGTCGTTAAGTTTTTATCATAATGAAATTAAAACCATTTATCGGCCATGAAATTATTTTATATTAAACGTTTTGTGAAACAATGTGAATTTTCCTCATTTGAAAACAATGAAGCAGATGAAATGGATGTTTGACTGTGTATATCGGCACAGAATTCAGTATTCAACATAACTTGACTGTAATCAATGGGTAAATACAAATCTGTTTTTCAGAAATTTTCTTTATTTTGGTAAGGTTTGTATCTATTTGTTTAAAAGTTATCTATTTTAACAATATTTGATAAGTATTATATATGAAATATTCATTTTCTATGTTGAAATTTCATTTTGTATTCATAATTATTTTTCTGACTTGCACAATTCATTTTTTATATAAAGTCATAGGAGACAATTTAAAACATACTGCCAGAAATTATAGGAAAGGAATTTAGAACTAATCTCTTTAATATATAATTAGTCTTTTATTTTCTTTATTTTTATGACAAAGAATTGCAGCATTTCATTAAACTTAGGGAATGATATACAGAAACAAGCATCTTTGAAAACCATTTCTTTGATTTTTAAAATTTGTATTTTTATCCTCGAATCATGTCCTTTACATCACCCCTGATTCTTCTTAGGCAGGAGTGTGCTTCAAATGTAAATATTCATATGAATGTGTGCACATGTGCATAAGGATGCTATTTTTGTGTGTGTTTCGTTTATATGAGAAATTTTAAGCTTTAAATTTCACTCTTGGGTAAGTATGGGTAGAGGCCATGTTTTGATTATTTTGCAAAACTATTACCTGACATACTACTGTAAGACTACTCATTTATACTAAAGTTTGGCTATCAAGTTATTGATAGATAAAAATAATTTAATTTGGAACAAGTAGAATTTTATTTTTTTCTTTATACATTTTGTGATTTGGGGTAAGAGTTTTACGAAACCTTTCCTTGGTTCCTTGAGATGATATAGCAGGGAAGATTGTTGAAAAATGGACTTCCATTCTTCAGACCTGATATAATGTAGAGAGAAGCAATCCCTGCAAGGTTTTTTCACTTCCACATGTATGTTATGACATAGGCACACACACAATTGCACACAAGCCTGTATGCAAAAAATGAATTATTTTATAATATCAGCAGTTACTATTTTCAGGGAAAACAGAGAGCAACAGTTTAAACTACATAATTTTCTTGTTTATGTGTCTTTAATGTCTGTAATGATAAGTCTATTCCCAAAATGATTAAGGTACTATGATTGAAGACATCTTTGACTATTTTAAAACTTAATAATGTTAATTTTTGGATTTTGTTGCTGTTATTATTGTTCTAGATACCAAAAAGTCATTTTGTCATATATTACTTACTATTGAACAGTTTAAAAATTCCTGGTTTAAAATTTTGCTAACCAGCAGAAAAAGGAGAAACTGTGTTTGGTCTATCTTTTTTTGTATTTCTGTGTATTGCTTATATTTAAATATTTTGTCTTTTGCCTATGTGTACTTTCTATCATTTCTAGGTCATCTCCTTCTCTAGTATGGAGTTCACCTGCTAGCCCTAAGTTGACTCCCAATTGCACAGTAACTAATAACTAAGGTTATGTGTAGACTTTGGACTTAGAATGGGATCTTAAGCCCCTGTGGTTTGGCACTGTTGGAGGACTGGTGTGGGACTGTTCCTCTTTTTCTCGTCATCCTAACCTGAGGTGGACAGTTTGGCTTTTTCTTCTAGTCTCCCTGATGATAACTTGCCTATAAACAGATCCAAAAGTCACCGGGCCCAAAGACCTGGCAACACCAGAACAGAATGAACTCTTCTGCCTTTCTTCACCATAACGTGATTTACCTTAATCATTTGCTATAGCCATATTAAGCTAACTTGCATAGGTATAAATCTTCCAAATTCTGTTTCCTCGGACAATATCTTTCTTTGTTTGTTAAGACTAGTTGAAAGTTTTCTAATTTTAAATGATTTTGATGGCTCATATCTTCTAATTCTCATGCTGGTATTCTTTTATTTACTTGCTTATTCTTCAATAAATAGTGCAAATAATTAAATAATTTGAAACACTTTTTACAGGCACAATAATACCTCACTTACACTTTCTGTTTGCTGTGCTGTCAGGCTTTTAAAAGTTACAATTCATTAAAATTTACCCTAGCAGGGCATGTTGGTACAACCCTAAAATCTGCCCTGGTATAAAAGATCCTGGAAATGCTAAAAGGAAGTGTTCACTAGGAAAAGAGAAATCCAGCCATGGGAGTCGAAATTAAAAACAGCTATGAGTGTGTAATAATAAGACTGTGGAGGATTGCAAGTTTGAGGACAGCCTGGACTATTTTTGTTCAAAGTTAGTGCAAGCAACAGAAATAACATATTCTCCTAAAAGCAAATTAAAAATAAAAAGAAGCTAATACAAATGATTGATAAACCAGTAAAAGACTGAAAAGAACAGACATTGGGTGGAAGAAGGGCAGAGATGGAGGTGGGCCATTGGCTTGGATATAAAATGGCAGGTCTGGGTTTTGTAAATCCTTTATCATGTCCTGCAAGACATACAAAGTGAAGTAGGTCATCAATCAATCAAATGTATTCTTAGCCATTTACTGAGCAAACAATTTTGAAATAAGATACCTTTGTCAATATTATTGTTAATCTAAAGTTAGGCCATATCAATTAATGAGTGGCTTAGTTTCCTCCTGAAATTTGAGGAGCAGTATTTATTCTTGCTATTACATGTAAAGAACATTTAACATTTTATGCTTGCCTTGGTCCTCTTTTCACTGATTATAGAGAGAAGACTTTCTTCTCATGTATGGTTCTATGGCTCCATCTCGTTCATATGTGTAAACTAAAAGTGTATCATTAGTTTAATATGTACGATCTTCTGAGCACACTATTTGTGTGTGTAGGCACATTGCTTGCAAGCTTGACGACATCGTCACACGATCTGCATCGGTAATCTCTATTCCTTCCGACACTGCATTTACATTATCCTTTAAATACAATTCTGACTAAAGGTATTTGAATTTGAAATCAGGAACACTGTTAGTGGCAACCCTCAATGCCCTATTGTCAAAAGGAAATTTTTATATTTCTACATTGTATTCTGCAAGTGTCCTGTCTTCTTATCGCCACAGGAAATTCTCTCAGGTCCTAAATAACCAATGACCTTGAGTGTGGTGACTCATCAGTCATGTTTGAAAGATTCAGCTTTGAATAATGGTCAGATTATTTCTGCTCATTCAGCTCATCACAAAGTTGTCATCACCAGTGAGTCATCACTGGGGGACGTTTTTAGTTCAGTTTTTTTATGTTTGTTTTCTACGTTTAGAGTTTATTAGCTATATGATAGAGGTTTCTCCTAGCTATAATTGCAAATTGGGTCCCAGTTTTCAAAGTCTACGCATTCACCTGAACTTATCTGTATGCTAGAACTGTGCCAAGATTTTGAGTATGAATAATCAAAAGTTTCTTTGAGAAATTTCTTATAATGATAACCATGGTTTTGGCAAATTTTATTTCAAACCTGGTACTGGGAGATATTTAGATAGCATTTTCCATAGAAAAATATTAATGATAGACAAAGTTTTCAATTCAGAATAAAATCATACAAATAAAAAGTAAAAGTCTATTTTTAACATTCCTCTAATGTACCATTGTGGAAAGTGTCTTTTAAAGAGAGGATCCCAAATTTTTAACTCTCCTTTAAAAATTTGATAAATATCCAGTGCTATTCATGATTTCCTACTGCTGTGACAAAGCACAATGACGAAAGGGAATTATTTAAAGAAGGATTGAGAGATTCAGAGAGTGAGTCCATGGCTATCATGGCTGGGATCACATCTCCAGGCAGGCTTGTGCCATGGCATTAGAGCAATACCTGAGAGCTTACATTGATTCATAAGTACAAGGTAGAGGTAATTACATGGAATGGTCAATGCTTTTAAATACTCAAAGGCCACGTCAGGTTTTGGACCTCCTCCAATAAGACCACACCTCCTAATCTTTCCCAACTAGTTTTACCAAATGGGGACCAAGCATTCAAATATGTGATCCATTGGGGAGAAACCACAATTTTATACATACATATACATATGTATATATGTATATGTATGTATATCTATACATTTATATATATGTGTGTGTATAAAATTGGCTATAACTATTGAGCCAATTTAACATGTATTTTTGTCTTTATCTGACTTCAGTAATATTATATCTTTTATATCCTGATCCTATGTAGAAGTAAATTATGTAGAAGCAAATTTCAAGTTGAGATTCATTTTTCTAAATAGAAAATGGATTTAACATTAAGTCTGAGATGAATGGCCTTCAGCTATTTCAACACTTATAAATAAGTTGACTAATATGTATGAGTTAATAGGTACAATCAAGCCATTCAATTAAGATATGATTCAGGTTGTTTTGGAATCAAAGTTCTTTGTGTTAGCTGGTGTTTTTATTGGCTGATAATTGAATATCACAAAAATATCACTTTTGGCTTGAATGAGTCTGGAGTCTGGCTTTAATACTTAAAATAGAAGAAATAAAGTATGTCTTCTAAGTAGTAACTGTAGAATAATATGGTTCATTGGATGGTCTTTCAGAAAATGAGGACAATGTACCATATCATAGCTTATCACAGCAAAAACTCTGTATGCGCTCTGATTAGTAACAGGCCACTGGCAACAGAAACTTTATCTATTTAATTTGATATTATTTTTAAACATTTTCAACATGTCTAATCTCACCTCCTTGCTCTCTCTGCTGGATCTTTTGTACCTTCCTTTCTCTCGTCACTTTTTCTTTCATCCCTTTCTTCCTTCCTCCTCTTTTCTTCTATTCCATCTTCCCTGATAGACTCTACTTCTATCTTTTTCAAATATATATTCCAAGTTAAAAGAACACAATTTTATCAGTTAGCAGAATCTGTGTTCTGGATCGGGTATCACTCCAGGATGTAGGAGAAGATGGAAACCACGAAAGCTTTGCTGGAGCCAGGAATGCTATAGAATGTTAAAGAGAATATATCCAGAGTATTACTTTTTTATTGTGGAAATAGAGTGAAGCAGTTTTGTAGAGCTTAGAGCTATTTTTAACTCATTTATTTTGCTCTTGTGTTATGGTGAATTAAACTGTTTTAACTGACCTGTGCAATCTTAGGGCCAGAAATCTTTTATTCATCTTATGTATCTTCACAATGTCCTAGTTGCTATATGAATACTGGATGGACTGAGAAAGGAAGAGAGAAAGGGAACTAGCAGATTAAAGAACAGGCTATAGAAAAAAGAGAACTGAAAGTAAAAGCTGAGTTAGTAAGTTGTTGTAAGAATTACAGAACATTTTATCTCACAACTTCTCCTAATATATAAATTTATTTTATAAAAGTCTGTATTAAAAAGGATTCTTTCTCTTCATTTTTTAAATTTGTATTCTTTGCAAAGTATTTCAATCATATTAATAAATTTTTGGACTAATCTCTGATGCCCACTATCCTTCACAATCCTCTCAATGTTGTGTTCTTGTTACTTTTAAACCCAGCATGTATGATTGGTGCTGCCCATATATTCTTGGATGTGTGGATTCAGCTATTGTATGGTCAATCCACCAAGGATTATATATTTAAAAGAAATCAAATATTCATCTCATATCAACTTTCAGTTGTCAGTACTTACTTAGATATGTTTAAGCCTTCATTTTTTACCTCATGTTGACAAGCTAAGATTTTGTTTAGGTTGATTATGCAAGGGATTTGTGCATGATGTATTAGGTACTGCAAACTCATATGGCCATCTTCCCTGCTATGTCCAGAAAAAAAAAACAGTTTCCTTGTAGTCATCCATGGCAATTGACTCTACAATCTCTCATTTCTTTTTACTTTTTTAAATGTTTCTTTTATGTGTGTGTGTGTGTGTGTGTGTGCCCTGAACACTTGTAGTTTTTCTAGTTAATTGTCATCTTCACCAAAAAGAAGCTTCTCTGGTGAGGTTTAAAGGTGTAATAATCTGTACATATGATCAAAAATCTTTAGAAGTCCCTTTAATCCCCCCTCTTTCAGCAGAGTGATACGTTTATGCTTTCGACTAGGGCCTATGACTTATCTACCACAGATTTTTGGCCTCAAAAGGTTCAAACTGTATATTCCAACTTGTAAATCAAGACTGAAGTCCAATCAGAAAACGGTTGGTTACTACCTTAACGTTCATGCCACTATTGCACCAGCTGGCATGTCTTGACAGGTTGATCATTACTGTAGTTCTCAGAGTTGATATCATCCAGTAGCACACATAGCATCTTCCAGTGCATGAATGCTAGCCAGTGTGGATGAAGACTTCACGTGAGCACTAGTTTTGATTTTTCTCTGTTCTATGACACAAGTAAGTGACTTTAGGAATGCAATTACAATTCCTTTATAAAGAAAATAGCTCCTTCTTTTCAAAATAACAGAAATGTTGCTGAAGAGTACCCCTCCCATTCAAATTTACCTGGTCAGTTTGGCATATTTGTCTCCATATATTACATTTTCCTCATTACAATGGAGGTAATTATTGTGAGCTAAAGATATACCACATTTGTTTCTCTCGAGTGAATTTCATCTTTCACTTCCATACCCATTATGCCACTGCCTACAATTATCATGAAAATATTTCATACATTTAGCTTCACTGTCATTTCCAAACACTAAGTCATTATTGTACATATGATAAGCTAGTTCACAGCTAGCACTCACTGTCCTGCGACTGATATTTCTACTCATGATATTACACCACATGCCAGAGAATTATTCTTAAATTTGACTCTCCCTCACATCTCCTATGTAATCCATTTAACAGTCTTTTTGATTCTAACTCATACATATTCTGAAATTGTTTCATGTCTATTTCTGTCACACAAATCCAACTGCAGTATTTTACATTATTTTTGCAATTTCAATTTATTCTTCATGCTGAAACCAAGAGAATATTTTAAGACCATAACCTAATCATATCAATTGTTTCCCAGTGCTCAGAATAGTGCCAATTGTTTATCAGTGGCATGCCAAATCTTCCTTGATAACACAACTTGCTTGCTTCCTGATAATCAGATGCATTCTCAGCTGTCCCTGCATATTGCTTCCTCGTGGCCCAGTCTGTTCTCTGTACAGAAATACTTCTTCCTATTGCTCTTTGGATTCCTCCACCCCTTCATTTAAACTCAGCTCAAAATTTGCTTCTTCAGTGTGCCTTACCAGAAGATTCAGTTTACAAATATGAACCGTGTTTGTTTTTGGTTTTTCTCTTTAGTATGATCCTGCATCTTTCTTTATCTATACTTCGTATGCATCTCAAGAAAGGAGAATACTTATCCTCTAAAACTACTTTACCCCATTGTGGTCACTATAGTGTCCAGAAGGATATACTCAAATATATCCATTTTTCAAGTATAATATGAGTAAACAGAAATGAATAGAAAGAGCTTGAGAAGACATACTCGTGAATCAATCAGATACAGATAAGAAGAGATATAGACACACAAGCAAATATATTTTAATGCCTGGAACTACTTCTCTGTTATACAGCAGTACAATGTTCAGAGGTATATTCTTCATGTCTTAAGAAGACCCAAAAGTTTATCATCTTCTAGGAATTGTGACTTATAAATGATGAGAAATACAAATGGCAACAGATTCTAATTAGATCTATAAAATGGAATAAACTATGGAGACAATTTGTGGACTTCTTCAATGGACACTCACTGAAGAACGGTTAATTCTGTTAAAACAAAAAGAAGGCACTACCATAAGTTGCAGTGTTATGCTCTGCAGGATGTTACATAAAGTATGAAGTTCATCAGGAAAATAAAGCTATAGGTTGATTCTGTGTAGAATAATGCATCTATTTATATTCCCCACACTGTAGTTTTACTTTTTGCATATTTTAAAGAACAACCAGAAGAATATCAAATATATTTTTTCATTAATAAGTTGTTAACCATAATTTTGTTTACTTAGATAGAGACTTTACCTTAAAATATTTACATAGCATGATTGTGGTAACACACAATTGTAATTCTATGCTTCATAACACTGAGGAAGTAGGATGTGTGAGGATAGCTGAGATTCATAGTGGGAATGAATGAATATCTCGTTTCTTTTCTTCAGTAGCCCTATCAAAATAATGCTATTTGCCCCATTATTTGCCTTTTTTTCTGGTTTTAAAAACCTAGAGAGATTGAAAAAACTTTGATATTTTTTATTGTACTGGTAAAAGAGTTGATATGTTTTCAAGGAGAATTAGAATATCCTGTATCCCCCACATTACTAATTAAGTTAAAGCATATTCTAATTAATCAATTTAGTTTATTTACTCCTCCAAAATATTAAATTTACCCATATTTTTGATGAATAAACTGAGAATCATGAGTTAAGCAATTTATCCCAGATACCTATGTAGTGTTTTTACTTCGCCTGACCCCTTGGTTCAGCACAGTGGAATTCCTATCATTGACTGTCATTGCCACACCAGATAAAATAACTAGTATGAAATAAATCCTGTTAATAGTATCAGTAATTGCTACAGCATAATGTATAATTTTATTGATTAATAATGCTTTCATTTTATAGTAATTGAGAGTTATTTCAAATTCTATTTAACATTTTTTACAAAAATCCAAATAATAATGCTAGCCACAATATAATAATTATTACACTAATGAATTGAATATGGTCATTGTTTTTTATTACTATTGATAATCAAATTCAAGCATTATATATGAAAAGTAACAAATTGTATTTTGATTCAGCATTCACTTGTTTTTCATAAAAATTAAAACTGAAAATAAGTGCTTGTATTTTGTATAACACATTTTGTTGTACAAGTGAAGAATATTATTTATTCATCTCAATCATTTTTTAACAAAAGAATAATAAAATTTTTCCCTGGAGTATTCTACAAAAGACAACACATCTAAATTACTAACTTAGGCACATCTGGACCTATAAAAAAAAATCACCCAATGATTCTAATAATTTTGCCCAGGACTGTTTCAGCTGGCTTGCTACCAGTGTGAGAGGCTCCAGCTCATCTCAAGCAAAGGAGCACTTAAGCTCAAGAAAGCAGCAAGGACTTGTTGGAACCACTCGAGGGATCCTGTACATTTCTCACTGGAATTGAAACCCAGGGGAAAATGGTTATTCTTTTAATATTTCTTTCTATCCTTTGTGTGTGTGGGGGGGGGTGGGATTTTACATGTAACAGTCCTGGCTTTCTAGTAACTAGCTTTGTAGATCAGTCTGGCCTTGAATTTAGCCAGACTCACCTGCCTCTGCCTGCCTCCCATGTGCTGGGATTAAAGGCATGAGCTACCATGGCCCGGCTCTTTTAATTTTTATTAAGAAGTGGAAAAGTAGAGACAAGCTCTTCCCTTAAGTTTGTACCATTTACATTCTAATAATGAATGGGTGTAGTTTTGAATCATGTTATTTAAAGACACCCAAGGCAGGATCTAGGACAGCCATCCATATCTTTAACTGTAGTGCTTTAAGAAGATTTCTTACAGTATTTCTTTATTTGGACATTAATATATTATTTTAAAGACAAAGGCTGGGTAAGACAGAGGCAGTTTCATATCTCTTGTGTTCAATGAATGTTTTATACTTGATTTTTTACAGTCTTAGAACTCTGAAGCATAGCATGGATGGAAGCTTATAAATCTACATGTGTTAAACGTTTTCCTTATTTTCTGTGGAGTGACTTGAGTCCTTTTTAAAAGACAGCTCAACCCAGCTACCAGTTCCTTTTCATGCAGATACTCGTGATAAGGCTTTACAGTGCAGGGTCTGGCAAAATGCTTAGAAACAAAACGGAGGTGGGGGGAAGAGCCTTGTGATAGAAGAATGAAAGCAACTGAAGAGAAAGTCACTCACTATGACTTTCCGAGTTTTAACACCGTACGAAAATACCACAGTCTTGTGAATAAATGATTACCAAGGTCTTGTTTTATTTCTCTACGGTAGCGAAAAACGGGGCAGTACTTTCCTTACCATGTTTTAAAGATTTTTGTGATTTTTGTATTTGCAAGATTATAATTATCATCGTTTGAGCACAGATTCGTCACAGCATGATTCTTAGTATTGCTTATATGCTACTCGCAATCAGATCCTTGAGAGGTAATAATAGCATTTATACACGTATGCAACAAAGTTATGGGATTAGATGGAAGTTACTAATTCTCCACAGTTTAGTATAAATACTGATAAAATATAGTACAATTTCTTCTAAAACATAAGAAAAACATTTTTTTAAAGTTTCCACCGTTTTCTACTGCTGTTGTAAAAATTTACCCCATGTGTAGAGATTTGAAACCATGTGGGATCATTTCCCTATCCTTCTTCGTCAGAAGCGTGACAGAGATCTCACTAGGCCAAATACAACTGACCTAGAGACTAAAAGAAACCCTTTCTGCACTCCATAGGCAGAAGCTGTGATGTTAACACTGCCAGTTTGATGGGCTCTAGAATCATCTATGAGGCTGTGCGGGATTCTCTAGGTAATGTGAAGTGATGTAGGAAGAGCTGCTTTGAATGATTGGGACTGTTGTTGGCCAGCTGCTGGAGGCGGGGGATGGGGGGGAGACACGGATATGGAGGGAAAAGAGACAGAGAGACAAATTTCTGGAGCTGGGCAGGACGAGAGAAAGGGGGGAGGAGAGAGAAAGTTTTGTCTTTCATGAAGGGATATAGCTATAGTACATTGTACAGTCTGGACTATGCACGGCTGTACAATCTGGACAATAGGGCAAAATAAATTCTTCCCTTCCTAAACTTTATTTTTTTTAATCTACTGATGAGTCAAGCTTCCCACAGTTTTCCATATTTAAAAACATCCTCCATCTTTAAAACCAACTATAGCTTTGACCAAAGCCCTCAACTTACTATTATCTCTGACCTTAAACTTTTTTTTTTCCCCAGTTTTAAGGGTTTATGGGAATAATCCATACCGATTTGGATAATCTAGGAAAATACCACGAATGACCTCATCTCCATTTTCACAGTTATTTTCCAAGCAAGGCAGCACATTCACAGAGCTCAAATGGGGATTTCCGTCATTAAACTGACGACAAGAACAATAACTTTATTATAATCAGAAATGGACTAGGATTTTCCCTTGGGATGCTAAAACTGAAATCACCACTGAGCAACATCAAGATTTTAAGATTACACGATGCTATGTTTGTAAGTGGCTGGATAGGTCATCTTCCTCATGATTTTTCCAAAAAAGATAATATGATTCACAAGACATGGAAAAGGTCCACATGAATTAATGGATTAATAGTAAAGTTCCAAATTCATCATAAAAATACTAAAATTATGCTCCAAATATTTTCCTAAATTCGAATATAAATCTATTTGGAATTAACTTAATTTTTCTTATGTAGTAAATTCTTCTTCTTCAGTTAACATGAAAGATTAAGCAATGTGAGCCTTATTAGGATAATGAATGATAAACTAATCAAATAAATGTTTAACTTTGATTTTATAAGAAGGCAACATGTTGACCTTACCCCCAAAAGAAAGATGCTGTAGATTCTTTGCAATTTCTAAAATTTCTATATTGTTCATTTTTAATGAGGCATATTCTCTGTCTCCCTCACCCAATCCATATTTTACAATTATGTTTTATAGAATTAAACTAACAGAAAAATTAACTTATTTTTTATTTCATTGCAGGAAGATTCAATCTCTTTAATTGACACATTTTATCACACAATTGGATGGTAGAGTCATCAATAGAAAAATAAGGTTCCGTATGCTATGGTGTCCTCAAATCCAGCAGCTGTTTACACATAGTATAACACATTAACTGTACACCAAAGTTTTATTTGAAAATATATCACCATAATGGAGAAGTCTCAGAAAAAAAGAAGGGTACAATCTCCCTTAAGTGTCTAAAAATTGTTTGGACATCAAAAAACACTAAGAAAAAAATGTAATAAATTCTGACTGGAAATAAAATCTTCTTTGAAAGGATTATATTAATGTTGAGAATCAACATACATCTTTGAAACATTCCTATTTTTCTGAGTTAGTGCTCACCTTATGTTTATGGATTTTGGTGACCTTATTCTCATTGCTTTGCAGATGAGCACTTGGAAGACAAGTTTAATCTCTTACCCCAACTGTTACTCTTTACACCTCCCCATTGCTGATTTTTGCATATGATTATTGTCAACACAGAAAGCTAATAATATAAAACAGGTTCCATGAATCGTCTGACCTCTTTCAGGATTTTCTAATTACCTTTGTAACATTAAAATTAAGAGTATATCATTAAATAGAATTTTTAAAACACCACATTGAAATGGTATCCTTTCACAGGGATTTTTATCAATCTTCCATTTATTGTCAGTGTTCTCTAAATAAAGCTGAGTTTGGAGAAAGAAAGCTGACAGGGTGTAAATCAAAAATAGTTTCTTGCTATGTATACTACATATTGATATTATGAGGATATTTTGTAATGTTGATTTTTTTCCTTTGAATCAGAGGTGGCAATGAATTAAGTGATTTAGATTGAAGCAGAAGAATATACAATAGATTTCAAAATTATACTGATTATAAGCATTCTAAGAAAAATTATTGGGGTGGAGGAAAGAGTTTGGGGAAATCAAAAAAGGCACGCTAATTTGTGCACAGCTTGAAAGTCGACAAATGCGCTAAATAATATTTTGAATGCATTATATGATTGTCTGAAATGAATAGCAATTTTTTTCAGGGGAAAGGTTTTATAATAAGGTGCCTTGCTATTTTAAATAATATGGTAAACCATAGCCATAATTATATGTTAAAAATAAATTTACATGGTAAAATACTGTTATTTGTATGATTATTTAGTTCATTCCTTAAGTTATCTACACACACACACACACACACACACACACACACACACACACGTTCTGAGATGTAGTAAAGCTATATACCCCAGACTGGCCTCAAATCATTGTCCTTCCCCACCTTAGTAAGGTTATATGTATGCATGATTATGCTTAATTGCACTTCTATACTTTTGAGAAAGACAAATAATAGATTCTATCTGGTACTGCCAAGGTCTAGAAATGTGTTGACCCAACTAAAGGAACTGCCCAAGTTTCCAACTAAAATATTTGGTTACACTTTGACATAGTTAAACTAATTACATATCTTGTGTTTATTAGGATGCAAAATGTTATATTATTTAAACAGTATAAAAATAAGTACATTGCAATATTTACTTATTTCTCTCATTTTATCCAATTGGTGATATTTGCTTTACAACATATTAATTTAAATAAGGAATAGGTGATATCATTAAGTTTATATAGTTTGCAGCCAGTATACTACTTTTAGTTTTTAAATATAATTATATGTTAACCTGAGTTAGCATTCCTTTATTATACAGCTTTATTAAAATTTATTTTAAACAGACTCAAAGTCAATTTCCAAATAGAAAAATACTTTTGTTAGTTGCTTTTGAAATATTATGAAAAAACTGCATTTTTAAAATAAATTGGTTGACAGTTTTTCAGTATTTTAATTTTTTAAGCATGACTAAAATATTTAAAATTCTATGGTTTTTTATTTTATGTCTTTTTGGTTTTTGAGATAGGGTTTCTCTGTAGCTTTGGATCTTGTAATGGAACTAGCTCTTGTAGACCAGGCTGGCCTCGAACTCACAGAGATCCACCTGCCTCTGCCTCCCAAGTGCTTGGGAATATAGGCATGCACCACCACCACCCGGCTAGAACTTTATTTTTTATCTAGGCCAAAAAATGTTGGTCTTCCTATAACTTTTATGCACTTTACCAAAGCTCTTTAGGTTTGCAATATGATTGTCTGTATGTTTATGCATATGTGCAAATTTATACCTATATCTGTATATTTTAGTAGATTTTACTGGTTTTGATGGGATCATTTCCCTTTGATTTCTAACCAAACATATGTTCAGCAATTATGCAAAGAATTTTAAAATACAAGTGAAAACTGTATTTATATATGTATAAATGTATGTAATTTGTATTTAAATTTACATATGAAAATATGTAAGATGATTATCTATACAGAAAAGTGAAATAGGCACAGTGTTTGGGAAGACATTTTAAATGATCGAGTCAGAATATCCAAACTCAGTATCTTATGAATAGTTATTATTGAAAGAAAAAGATGAAACTATAGAGATATATGTGAGTAAATACATTTATTTAAAATATAATCTGCATGATGAAGAACTGTACCTCTATTCAGAACTTCTTTGAATTCCAGATAAGTTCATTTCATTGCCTATTTAGCATCAAGACTTGGATATCAAATGGAAAGAGAGAGAAGATTGGTAAAGTCCTGGGTAACCTGCTTGTCTCAAGATCTGTCCATCTCATAGAGCATGCTATCTCAAGCTGCTCAATTGCAAAAGCTTGGCATCATACTAGATTCTACTATTCTCTTTTTCTTCCCTCCCTCCCTTCCTCACTCCCCCTCTCTCTCCCTTCCCTTCCTTTCTTCATCTATATGTGGGGTGGGCATGTCATAGTGCACATATGATGTCAGAAGACAACTCGTGGACCTTGTGGATTCTGGGGGATCAAACTCATGTTGCCTTGCTTAGAGGCAAGATTACTGACCTGCTGAATCATCTCACCAGGGCCCTCATTATCTACTTCTAACCTATTTGATATGGCAATAAATTCAGAATTAACTGTGTCTCTCTCCAGTCACTGAAGTACTCTGGTCGTGGTTATCCTCCTATTCTCTTCTTGTGTAGCTTCTCCACCACCATCTTCTCTTGGTTTAACACTGTAGACTACTTTACCATGAAAGCCGGGACCATCAGCCTAAAGCATTAGTTTCATTTCGGTTTGGTGCAGCTCTTCTCGCACAATAGACTTCCCAGCTCCTTGAAAGTAGGGACCAAAGAGAATTAGCAGCCCGAAGCTCCTGCATATCCACCCCGAGACAACTCAGACTTTAGTCTCTTTCTTCTCTGTCTTCTTTGTCTCACTCATAAAACAGAGCAACTGAAGAGCAGTAGAGGTCAGAGGTCTTCTTATCTATTCCCATGGGCCTGGGAGTTAACCATTTGTCTCCTAAGCGCATTACAGACGTGACTATGATAGTTTGGGGATCGAAAGAAGATCCCTTGATGTAGACCAAACCGTCATTCTCTTCTTAATAATGATTCCTATTCAGAAAGTGTGTGTGTGTGTGTGTGTGTACACGTTGTGTGTGTTTTCTTTCTGTTTCTTGAACAAGGCAGGAATTCTCTGGATTTGATTATGCTTTTTCTTAAAATATCCTTTCTCTTTTTCAGTAAATCCATCCCACAATGTGGGTTTTGCTTAAATACTATTAGTAGGGAGATCTCTGAGCATCTTAATCTAATGTTTGACCATTCTAGATATTCGCTTTTCCGCTGCCCTTTTTAGCATTCCTCTCTAATGTATCAAATATTACATTATTACGTACAGTTTTTCACTTTTAAAGTATGACCTAAGTCCTATGAGAGCAGAAATTTTGAATTTATTTGTTGTTTATTTTAGTATTTAATTTTCTGTACGTACCAACCACAGTTTCTCTTGCCTCCTCTCCTCCTGTTACCTTCCCTCAAGAGCTCTAGTCAGCTCTCCCTGTGAATTTCCCCATCATGACCTTGACCCCCCACAAGCCCCTTGCTCACATAATCCCTCCTCACTCTCTTCAAATGGTCTCCAGGAGTTCAGCCCAGTGCTTAGATTTCCAATGACTGCTTTCATCGGTTACTGGATGAAGGTTCTATGATGACTATTACGGTAGTCACCAATCTGATTACAGGAGAAGACCAGTTCAGACGCCCTCTCCACTATAGTTAGGACTCCTACCTGGGGTCATTCTTGTTGTTTTACTGGGAATTTTACTGATACCAGGTTTTTCTCTACCCCAATACCACTCCCTCTATCAAGATATCTCTATCATTGCTCTCCCTCTCTGTTCTTCTGTCAACTGGACCATCCAGATAACTCATGTTCCAATTCTCATTCCCTCCACTCTACCCTTCCCCCCACCCCCAATTTATCCAGGAGATCTCATGGATTTCCCCTTCCCAGGGGCTTCTATGAGTCACTCTTATGGTCCTTCTTATTAACTAGCTTCTTTGGGGCTGTGGATTGCAGCCTGGCTGTCCTTTGCTTTACATCTAATATCCACTTATGAGTTGGTACATACCATGTTTGTCTTTCTGAGCCTGAGTTACCTTACTCAGGATATTGTTTCTCTAGTTCCATTCATTTGCTTGCAAATTTCATGATGTCATTGTTTTGATTTGTTTTTACCACTGAGTAATACGCCATTGTATAAATAGAGCACGTTTTCTTTATCCATTCTTTGGTGAGAGGTATCTAGGTTGTTTTCATTTTCTGGCTATTGTGAATAAGATCGAAAAAAAACTCTATATCTATTGCCCTGCACAAAGCATAAGTTTAAGTGGATCAAAGACCTCAACATAAAACCAGTTACACTGAATCTGATAAACAAGAAAGTGAGAAGTAGCCTTGAATGCACTGGCACAGAAAACAATTTCCTAAATAAAACACCAGTAGAACATATACGGAGAGCAGCAATTAATGAAACCTCCTAAAACTAAGAGGCTTCTGTAAGGCAAAGGACACTGTCAATAAAACAAAATAACAGCCTACAGAATGGGAAAAAGATCTTAACCAACTCAAGATGTGACAGAGGGCTGATCTCCAAAATATTTAAAGAAATCAAAAAACTAGACATTAAAATACCAAATAATACAAAATTTAAAATGAAGTACAGATTTAAACAGAGAATTCTCAACAGAAGAATTTCAAATGGCTGAAAGACATATAAAAAATTGATCAACATCCTTTTTCATCAGGGAAATGCAACTTAAAACAGCTCTGAGATACGATCTTACACCTGTCAGAATGGCTAAGTTAAAAAACACTGATGATAGCTTGTTTTGAACAGGATATGGAGTAAGGGGACCACTCCTCCACTGTTGGTGGGAGTGCAAACTTGTACAGCCACTTTGGAAATCAATATGAAGGTTTCTCAGATAATTAGGACTCAATCTATCTCAAGATGCAGCAATACCACTCTTGGGCATATACCCAAAGGATACTCAATCATACCTCACGGACAATTGCTCAACTATGTTCATAGCAGCATTATTCATAATAGTCTGCAACTATTTCTTTAAAAAATACTAATTAAAACAAACAAGATAACGGTACCATTTGCTTGGCTTTCTTAATACTGTATATTAAATCAGTCCTGTATTTAATAGGCTTCTTTGGTGTGACAAGCCCTGCTGAGGAATATCTCCTCTTGCCTAAGGGTTTCAGATGAGACAACAAGGCCACATCAGACCCAAGATAAGGACCTTTAATTTTCTTTGTGATAGTTGTATAAAATAGGTCAGAAGTGAACATATATTGAGAAGACCCTTCCTTTTGTTTTGACTTTTTTTTCAATAAAAGAAAGGCCTGATGCAGCCAATTATATGTTTTGCACAATGGAATTTGTGGCACATTCAGATATCAAGGCAAAGAACCCTGAAATTATAAACAGTGTCAGCATATATGCATAACCTATAGGTGGATGATATAATGCTTGAACTGCAACCAGGTTGTCATTAATTCATTTTTCTGTAAATCAAGCACTATGCTGCCTCCAAAGATATGGAGCTGAACAAATTTATCCTCTTTCTCCATGTAACAAACAAATACATGGACATAATAAGTAGAGAGATTTATGTATTACCAAGGGAAAACATTAAGGAAGGTTGCCACTGTGGAAATCTATGTTAGAAACACTTAATCCATTTGATATGTAAATTCAAGTACTGGATATGGGTAAAGATTTCCACGAAAGGTGAGATTTTAATGCTTATAAACAATGCAAATAGAGATTTCCTGAGAGAAGGGAGAAGTCAAGGCTGAGGATGGGAAGTGCTCTGACCTTGTAGAAAAGCAAAGGTCATGTAGATGTCCGAGGTGAGGGGGAGCCCATCTGGAGATGGATGTGCCGCATGTTAAATATTGCAGAGCAAGGACACTGAAGGGACAGAGTAGGGAAGAATCAAGCTTGGCATTTTCTCGTTTACTATTAGATAGACTGTGAAGATCATTTGTAACATAAAATAAATGAAAAAAATAGATACCCAAAATGATGACATTTACAGCGATCCTAACTATCTAATCATATTTTACTACCTAAGGGAGTTCCAGGGTTTTATACTTTTTGTGATATACTTGGAGATTATCAATTTTTTTCTGAAAATTGACCTTTAAATACCATGAACAAAACTTTGTTTTTACTTGGAGTTCAGGTTTTCTTTAAAATAAACTAAAATATCATATAGGCAAAATGCCTAGCAAAAGTTGATACCCAATGTATTAGTTTTACCTTTCTCCTATCAAGAAAAAATAACCACACAAGACTGAAAATCATACTGATTTCCAGTATATTGTTGAAAGAAGTAGTTAATTTGGCTTACAGTAATTTTGGGTTATAGATTTATAAGTTTATTAGGTGACCATTACTCTTAAACTTGATGTCTATGTATGTTTTATAGTACACTCAGCCCATGTGTGAAGAACGTGACTAGCTAAAAAAGCATGGGGCACTTAAAGAAAAGTGCACATTGCCTGCACACAGTGTGGTGCATACTAAACAAGACATTTATATTTAGAATTAATCAGACACTTAGCAAAACACCCTGATTGTTTATTCAACCCGATGCTGCAAATTATCTCTTGCCTTGCTCTTTTAAATCAGTCTGTCTAAGGATCAAGAGTAATTAGTGTTTGCTGAACTCCCCATATGAAATTTACGGGCGATAAAACAAAAGGTTGGCTCCATTACAGTTCAGTTTCCAATTATTTAGTTGATATTCTAATATATGCTGGGTAAGAAGAAAATGTTTCCTTCAGTGTGTGTCTCTAATTACGGTCAGTTGTTCCTTCTAGAAATATACAAGAGAATCTTTATGTCTACCTGTCAGTTTTTGAGACATTGCTTCCCTATCATAGACTGGCTTTGAACTCACAGTTCTCCTGTATCACACTCCCAAGTGGTAGGATGACAGGTCAGTACCGTCATTACTCAGCATAATCCTATTTTTTTAAGGTCCATGTTACCTTAAGGTAGACAATAAATAAAAGGAATTGAAGGCTGCTATTGAGAAAACAGAAACCATGACCTGGATGATGCACAAATTGCTGTGGGGAATATATTAGTTTAGTCCAGGGCAGAGCTGCAACCTCACTGAGTTGAAGTTGGAGGCCATCAACTGGGGGTATGGTTAATACAATACACACCTTGGCAGAAAACTGACACTCAGCTTAACAATGAATGTTCTATAGATTTCATCATTATTGAATGTGATTGAACTATAATAGGCAGCGGCTTCTAAGTCCTGCATTTTCTGTAGCCTCTTGCTTCAGAGTGCTCCCTGTATAGCCAATATTAGATTATATTATTTAAATCTTAACATTTTATTTTATATGTGTATGTCTGTGTGTCTTTCTGTCTGGCATGTCTCTGTGGAGGCCTGCAAAAGCCAAAAACGGGAGTTCAATCCCCTGGTACTGGGGATATAGGAGTTGTGGGTCACCTGATCTGGGTGCGGAGTCTGAAATTAGGTCTTCTGGAAAAATCAACAAGTGTTAACTGCTGGGCCATCTACGGAGCTCCTAATAAAAATTTGGCCAAATGTATTGTTTTGTTGACGTCATTGTTTTTCTTTGCTTGGGTACTGAATTAATAGCAGTATGGATACTAGGCAAAAATGCTACAATAAGTTATTTATACCCACTTATTACGCTGGGGTTGCGAAAGAACACTGCTAGGAAGAAAATAGAAGTGCTGGTCCTCATCTTGTAGTGAGGAGTTAGGTCAGCCATTAGGGATGGGACTCCATCGGCTTCCCTCATTCTAAAGTACAGTTTGAACAAAAGGTATAAAATGATGATGAGTTGATATCAGAAATGAGAAACAATAAACCACTACATAGACCAATTAAGTATATACATACTTTTCTGTAAATTTTTTTCTAAAAATAATTAGTACTGTTGTGCAAAAATATAATTTATTTACTGTTAATTATATATATATATGTATATATATGTATATGTATATGTATATGTATATGTATATGTATATGTATATGTATATGTATATATATATATAAATGGAGCTATAGTTAGTAACTACGGATGTTTGAAAAATTAAAAGTCAATAATTAAGGTTGGTCAAGATATTTCAGTGGGTAAGAGTGCTTGTCCTTGAGCCCGATGCCAGAGACCCAAAAGCAGAAAGAGATAAGAAACTCCACAAATTGTTCTCTAACCTTCATATGTGTGACCAAACATATGCACATACACACACAGACACACAAAATAAATAAATGTAATAAAATATTAAAGAATACTTATTTTGCAATTGATCCATACATAGACTCTTGTTTTATTTGTCTGGATGGTATGACCTAATTCATAAATAGGAATCTGTAAATTCATTTGTCTAAGAACAAATAATATTGCACACCTTCATGATTCAGATTACTTGAAATGATGCTGATATGATAATGTTTAAAATGAGCAGAAAGGGCTTTGAATCTGGAGGTACAGTGCAGGCTAGACTGAATCAAGTATTAGAAAGAACTGTGTTGCTAGCAGCAACCAAACTGGGGCAATAGACTAGAGAGGGGATAGTGAAGTAAGTGTAGGTAGCAGAGTTGTTGCCGTTGCCACTGGGGCAGCTGATTATTTGAATGTGATATCTCCACAAAACCAGCATGTGTAAAATTGCTTCATCTACTTTATATTAATACTAGTTCCACAGAAAAATAGCATCCATGTCAACCTTGCAAAAGTATTGATGGTTCACAATTGTATATTAACCTGATGTTCAATAAATCAATATTGACTATCAATAAAGATAAATCTGGTAGAGATACGTTGGAAGATGACAGAACAAAAAAAAAAGAATAGCAGAATACATTTTATGTATTTAAATACATAAAAAATTGAGCCAGTGGTCTATTCAAATGTCCTTATAAGGAATTACCACAACACCTCCATATAAGGGAAGATAATTATCAAATATCAGGTGCCAGGTGTTGCCTTCAAAAGAGAAAGCCAATTTGCTCAAGACCTCTTGTCCAGTGATAGATAGTGACTATGCTATACAGTCCCAGCCATGAGGCCAGCGTAGAAAGACTCTAATGAGCCTTCATGAATATGGAATTCTTATTCTTTGAGACTGTCAAAGTTCTACATCTCGGCTGTACTTTTGTCTGCCCACATCTGTGTTCTTCCACTCCCTTCTTTCCATGGGGCAAGTCCAATAAATATTCTTTCATATCAGTTCTTCCTCAGAGTCTACTGTCTTGAGAACATAACCAGTGACGGGGTATATTGAGGGGAGGAGTGTCACTGTAAATCCAAAATATAGGGAAAAGAAAAGAGTAGCTAATCTGCTTGTAAATAAAATAGGATGAATGTACCAATGACTGGGACACTGTGTGATCGATAATTATTATAAATCAATGATGCTGTTGTAGTTTTAATGTTTGATGACCCCCAAAGACTTGGTTTCTCAAATCTGTTATGTATTGTTTTATTCTTTTGGCTTTTTGAGGGGTCTGCCACCAAGCTCCCAAATAAATTACACACAGAGGCTTATTTTTAGTTATGAATGCTCGGCCTTAGCTTGGCTTGTTTCTTGTTTGCTTTTCTTAATTTGTATTATCCCAATTATCTTTTGCCTCTGGGATTTTATCTTTCTCTATTTCTGTACACCTTTTGCTACTTCTTTCTGTGTAGCTTGCTGTATAGCTGGATGCCTGGCCCCTGATATCCTTCTCTCCTTGTTCTCTTGTTACTTGTTCTCCTCCCCATTTCTCATTTTATAGTTTCTATCTGCCAGCCCCACCTATCCTGGCTACAGTCTCACTGTTGGCCATTCATCTCTTTATCAGGACCATCAGGTGCTTTAGACAAGTAAAGAATCACAGCTTCACACTTAATCAAATGCAGCATAAACAAAAGTAACACACCTGAAAATAATACTCCAATCAGTGCTATTATGTGCTGTGGAGCTTTAGAAGGCCTAGCCTTATGAGAGGTGCTTAGGTCATTGAGGTATGCATGCCTGGGAAAGAGAGTACATGTCATTGGCACCTTCCACCATCAAATCTCAGATGACGAATCTGCCTAGCCATATGTATATGCTATGATGCAGTGTCTCATCAGAAAGCCCCAAACTGTGAACTAGAACTTTCTAAAACTAAGCGCAATAACCCCTTCTCCGTGTTCCTCATTGCAGCTGGGTGACAAAACTTTCTCACAGAACCATATGAGGGAAAGCTTCTATTTTAGAATTAGTATCAACAAATATGTTCACAGTGGTTTGAAATATTGTGTTCTCATGAGTGAAATAAAGGATTTTAGAGGTAAGCACTATCTAAGAGCAAATGCTCAGCCTTACCAGCACATGCTTTTAGCCAATGATTGGTATGTACTTTAATGTTATGTAATGTCAACCAATACCTTATGAGAGGCAACTGAAGGCCTTTTGTGAATGTTGGTGTAAAAAACACTTTCTACTCTTTCAGAGTACCAGAGTTATCTCCCAACCTCCACTTAAAGCAACTCTCAGTGGCCTGTAGTTCCAGGACATCTTCCTCTGCTCTCTTTAAAGTACTAAATAATTAATCTAGTATATATATATATATATATATATATATATGTGTGTGTGTGTGTGTGTGTGTGTGTGTGTGTATGAGCAAGATTTACATGACCTATTCATTTTATCTCTCTATTTTTACAACATGATATTTCTTTTAGCCATGAACTAGTTTCTTTTCCTAATTACAAAAATTAGGAACACAGCACCTAATCTCCCCTATTTATGAAAATGTGTAGTTCACAGTGCTGGATTTGCTTGACCTTCCTTAGCAGTGCACTCAGGTCAGTTGCTCTTTGAATCTCTTTCCCTTTTTGTTGAACCGGAAATCTCCCTCCTCTTTTTTATTGCTAATGTTTTCTGTAAGCTGCATTATTGGTGGGGCATAGCTTTCGAGATTCTTTATTTAGTTTTTGTTTTTTTTTTCAGTGCCAAGCCATATGGAAATTATTCTACTTAGTGATTTCATTTGCTCTGCTCCTCCTATTGCTCGTAACACAGATATTCTGAAATTGATTCCATATCAATGCATTTCTTCATTCAGCAGCATCCTTTACATTGTCACACCAATGGGGAAGACATTAACATTCAACTTTGATATTGCATAGAGGTTATCTCACCTAATTCCCAATGGGTCCAAGAATGCAGGCCAAATGCAAACTGTATCAGATCCATTGTGCTGCTCACATCCCTCATCTGGTTAATAAAACATGCAATTCTCCTTTGATTTCCAAATCACTCCCATTCTTCCTCTGTTGCAATTCCTCATCATGATTTAACAGCAAATATATCTGCTAACCATAGAGAAATTATAGGTAGCATTCATCTAAAATATGCCAGGCTCTTAAAATAAGTGTTTTAGAAAACTTTATACTAATCTATAGTAGGTATCTATTTGTGTTTTGAGGTTAACACTAAAAAAATAAGAGGAGTAGAGACAACTGCTCATGGCTTTACCTGTCATCTTGCATGTCTTGTTTCCTGTATGCCTGGTTGGCTGGAATCTCTCGTGACTCTACCCTCCTTCTTCCTACCATCCTCAGTTTGCCTTTCCCATCTAACTTCCTGCCCAGCTTCCTGCCTGTTAGTTTTTTACTAACCAATGAGAGTAATGCATATTTATAGTGCAGAAAGGATTGTTCCACAGCATGTTTTCTTCAGTAATAGGATCTTTTCATTTAGTTCTGGTATGCAACCAAGGAGAATGGCAAGAAAAGGCATTAGTTTGGTGCACTCTGGGATCTCCCTGATGAACAGTTCACACAAGAAGGTGTCCCAAAAACATCATTAGTTATTATTATTATTATTATTATTATTATTATTATTATTATTATTATCATTATTATTATTATACTGATCCATGAGTCCTGGGAAAGTATTTTTTCAGCTGTAGAGAGTATCAACAATCTTTTTTCTTTTTAATTTGCTGAGGAGATAATGAGTTAATACATGACATTTCGTATATCTTTGGTTTGCTGAACCCTTCACAACTCTTTCCTATTTTCCTCCCACTCCATTCTGTCTCTGTGTAAACCTGTCTACCCACAGTCATTCTCCTCTTTCTTCACATTATGAATGATTTACAATATTTGTTTTCTTCAGAAAGCTTATTCTTCCTCAATAAGTTTTTTGGTCTCTACAGTTAACTCCAGATTAAACACACAAATCTAAAAATTCAAGGATAACATCATGAACAATAGAATGCGATACTTGTATTTTGTATTTGAATTAAATTATTCTGTATAATTTTTCCAGTTCCATACACTTACACATATTTTCACCTTTTTGCAGTTGAATAAAAGTATATATATATATATATATATCACATCTTCATTTTCTACTCATCAGTTCATGGAAACCTAGATCGAAAATATTCCATAGATGTTGTGAATTTAACAGAAGTGAGCATGGATAAATACATATCTTTGTAGTAGGATAACATAGACCCTTGGGGGTATGCTTAGGAATCATATGACTGAATCATATGGTAAATCTATTTTTTACCTTCTTAGAAACACCCACACTGATTTCCGTAGGGGTGGTATGAGCTTATATCTACAAAAGTGAATAAATATCCTTTCCCCATTGTTGGGTGTGAAATAGAATCAAAAATTATTTTAATTTTAATTTCCCAGGTAACTACTGATGATGAACAGTCTTAAAACTGGTTTTCAGCTTTTAATATTTTTTTGTTTTGAAAACTCTCCACCAAAGCCAATTGAGAGTTGGAAGACTTTTAAAGAAAACTTGTCTATTTTGATGTTTATAAATTTCTGGCAAATTGTTAAAATAGATTATGGGATATTAAAATTTATTATCTAACTGAACATCAGGTTTAAGATCTGCTACTTTAATATGCATCGTACTTAAATGAATATTTTCTATTTTAATTTACAATATCTCACAGTAATGTCAGAGTGTTCTGGATATTTGCTGATTTTCATTAAGTATGACACCCTTTTCAGTTTTGAACTTCTTTGCTAAACTTATTTTGTGTATTGTATTACTTTTATTATTATTAAAGGTATACTTTCACTAATTCATAAAGTGTCCGTTGCTAATGTGTAAAAATAGCTGTGTGTGTGTTTGTGTGTGTGCATGTGTGTACCTGTGCATATGTGTGTGTGAAAACACAACCTTTATGATCTTTCAATATTTAACTTGATTTGCTTTTAATTAGTTAGGAGTATTAAACTTTTCCTTGTTTCAGAACAGGAAGGTTATGTTAGGTACTTGGAGATTATTTTATCTTCTTTCTTAAAACTTGTTCAAACTTTTCCTGCATCCCTTAGATTATAAAATCCTATATTCATCATTTTCACATTACTGTCATGTATTTACTTCTTTAACTATTGATTACTGTGTCCTATTAATTTTCTATTATCCTGGAAATTACAGCATCTAAATGTTTAACCAAAGCGTTACTTGCTTTAAGAGTTCTAAGAATTCCAGGGTTGAGAGGACATGGACACTCTTCACTCTTGTTGATTCCAAGAGTTCTGAAGAGGTTTGTACGCATTAGTTGTACTACATTGCTATTGTTGGGAGAATGGGAGAATTTATTATTCTGCCCTCCCGAATGTCAACTCCCAGAAGAACCCTTTTGATCTTTGCAAAGAGCTTTAGGCTAGACTAATGTTTTATTTTCCAAACAATAGAATGTGTGTCCCAGTATAAAATAGTTCTCTCAAGACTGTGCTTCTTGTTTATTATAAAGCTAGAACTTAATCCAACGTATTTCCTCTTTTTCTGACTACTATACTTTTTCTCTATATCATGGCACGTACAATTACTTTCCAGTTACTTAATTTTGGACCCTTGCCTTGAAATAAATTCTGGAGATAACTGGCCCTAACTCCTCATTTCCCAAATGAAGAAACTATAGAGTTTTATTGGCTATATTAATATGTGGCATTTTATTTTTTGACTATAACTACAATCATGTAGTAAGCTGGCATAAAAGTCTTAGGCTTTTTATATCACAATATACATTTGTTAATGTTGCATACATTGTTTGTGCTTCATTATAGGGCCACAAATTTCATCAACCTAAAAGGCTAGTTCTTGGTTGAGCCCCATTATTCATGTTTTGGCTTTCCATTGTTTCTAATGGTGGAAGGTAAAACAAATAGGGTGAGCAGAATAAAACCTCTACCCAGTGTTTCCAGGCTATTATCACTGCCAAAGAAACAATGCAGAGGTAAGAATCAGTAAGGATCAGAGAGGAGTTTATACCAAGCCAGAGTATCCACTAAGTGTTGCACGCAGACCTTCTCAGGATAGAAACATCACTGACTTTTGCAAAGTTTGCTTACTGTGTAAACTCGAATTGAGGAAAGAATTATTCATCATTTAACTCAGAGACAGCATAAGGGATTCCAGGGATGTATCAGAATTTTCCTAGAGTAGGATTATTCCATTTTGTAGTCTTTATATGGGCTATTCAGATGTGGCATTACACCCAGTATGTGCTTTCAGCCTTACATTGTGTAAGGCTAATCACACAGAGAAGGTAATGAAGCCAGGTCAGTTGTGCCATGCTAGTCAGTGCTGCTTTATGGTGGCTACATACCTTTCCCCTTTAATGTCACGTGATGTTCTGTTGTAATGTAACCCGGTAACCTACCTTTCTGTAGCTACTACACTGCATTTTGTGTCTTTTTTGCCCTGTGCTTCCCTGGGTTACCTTATAAGGCACAGCACACACAGTGTCTTAAATTAACAACCATTATCAACGCAGTATATAGATCAAGAACCAGATTTGAATTGGCCTATCATTTTAGGCTCTTATGTCATCAAAACCGAAGTGTTGATAGGACGCATTCTTAATTTGGACTGTGGGGTTTTCTTCTGAAAGTATATACATGTAGCTGAACCTACCTAGGAGCTGTAAAGTCATCTCTCTACCTGCTTTCAGTGGCAACTTGTTTCCAGGTTCCTGGGACTAAACTCCATTCTTGCCTTCTTCAACTTACAAGAGAATTTCCATTTCCTATTTCTTTTTTAGTTAATTAATTAATTATTATTATTACTTTTATTGAGCTCTACATTTTTCTCTACTCCCATTCCTACCTCTCCCCTCCCCTTCAACCCTCTCCCAAAGTCTTCATGCTCCCAGTTTACTCAGGAGATCTTGTCTTTTTCTACTTCCCATGTAGATTGATCATGTCTCTCTTAGGGTCCTTGTGCCACAAGGACATGTGCTCAACTATGTTCATAGGAGCTTTGTTTGTCATAACCAGAAACTGGAAACTTCTAGGGAATGAAATATGCTTCCTCTCTAAACTTGGACAGATGATTAGGCCCTTAGCAGACCCTTAAACTGAAACTTGAATTTGCATAGTTCAGTCTCCAGGACTGATAGAAATAAGTTGAGAAAAAATGATTTCATTGTTGTTGTTGTTATACTTATCCAATCTTAGTTTATAGCAGCAACAAAGGACTGAGATACTTTCTTGTGCTTTGGATTTTTCCTAGAAGAGCTACATTCCTTTGAAAGACTGGTTCACTTAAGTAGGTCAGGTTTAACCCGTGTAACATCATATTCCCCAAATCAATTGCTTTGGGGATTTAGTTACATCTGAAATTTGTTTCACAGTAATAAATAGACTGCTGATGACTGCTGGTGATAAATAGAAATGAAATATAAAAGTCATATATCTGGTGTGTCATTTTGAAATTCCAACTTATAGGGGAGAAATACATTCTTTTTAAAACTTTTAATTCCGTTTCCAATTAACGAGTCTTGTATACATTATTGGAAATCTTGCATGAGAGATGTGCAAGTGGTCCCCACTGTTGTCACTGAGGTCAGCCTGGATATGAGGTCAGTATGACATATATATATATATATATACATATATATATGTATATATATATATATACATATATATATATATATGTATATATATATATATATATACATATATATATATATATATATATATATTCGGGGGCTGTTCATTCGTTCCTGGCTACACAGACCAGAAATAATCACACAGAGACACTATTATTTGCAATATTGTTTGGCCAAAAGCTTAAGCATATTTTATAGGTAGCTCTGATATCCTAAACTAACCCATCTCCATAAATCTGTGCATCAACACAAGGTAGTGGCCTACCCGCAAAGTTTCAGTGGTCTCTGGTGGAGGTGTTGTTCTCCCGCTGTGGCTACATGGCTTCTCCCTGACTGCCTACTCTCTCTCTACATCTCTGTTTGGATTTCCCACATGGCTTTACTCTGTTAAGCCATTGGCTTAAAGCAACTTTATTCACTAACCAATAAGAGCAACCAATACGAAGAGAGACATCTAACTAAAACAAAAGAAAAATTATCTCTCTATTTTCTTTTCTCACTGTGATCCATTTAGTCAAAGTTGAGAAGTAATTTGTGTTGCTTTGTAAAAAGCCTAATCAAGCAATTTTAGTTGTAAACATTTTTCTTTATAAAATTGCACTTAGTCTACAGAGAGGTGCTTCTATGAGAGTCCATGGAAGAATGATGTGCCAAATCCCCTTGAACACAGAGCTTGGGACAATTGACTTTTCGAAAGTTCCCAGTAAGTCATTATGTCTAATTAAGCAGTTTTTCAGGACAGGCAGAGTGGCTGTAATAAGAACAATTTCTGCATAAAGGTGTTGAAATAAATGAACTCCTTCCAGGGAGAACTGAAAGATCACATTGCAGAGGATCATTTCCATAAGGAAATGGAGCTAGACTTCCACAGACAGTTGAGTTCTCAAACAATTCTATGTTAGAGAATATATCTAGACACTGTGCTTTCTCACATTTGGCATTCATAATTATTTTTCTCCTATTTGTCGCTAACTTTTATGACTTTGATAACACCATAGACAATCACGCAGTCTTTATTTTTAATTTAGTTATAGATTTCTAGTAGATTCAGGAGCCAGGAAGAAGAAAATTGATAGCAACACAATTTGTAAATGTCACTGTTCTAAAATATGAGTTCCATTCTGAGTTTCTTTTTCCTAATTAAGTATGCATCAAACCTAGTGTTGTTGATGCTAAAGCAGTGTCTTTTAAAGAATATGTGAATTAATGCAGGCCAAGCCATGGTAGCTGAAGGTCACTCACAGAATAACAGTGAGAACCCACCTTATCTCACCTGGCCTAGGGCTGAGCTCTAACCTAGACTAAAGGTAGAATTTCTGTTCTAATTCACCCATGAGCTTATCTAAATTGACCCCTGAGAAACCACTCCTCCTGATATTTAACAAGGAAATTTGTATTTCCTTTGAATCTATCAGAATTCCAGAAAGTCACTTTCTAAGGATAGTTATCCATTCTGAGGTCATTTAAGATCAGTAGTGAAATCTATAACATAGAATATCTTAGATGCAATCAAAAACTCAATATGATTACAACTATGCAATATGGGACAAAATTGTTATTCTTTATTAAAATAATGAGGTTACATTTGTATGTGCCTCTAATATTTGTCCATTTATGACATTTTATCTTATAACATTTAAAAAAATCGTCCTATGTGTTGTAGAATATTTGCTTAACTTGGCTAAACTGCGCTATATTTGTTTATGCTGCATTTCTTTAACGATGTTAAGATGTATTGCATTTGTGTTAATTAAATAAAATTAACCTGGGCTCAGAGAGGTGGGGTTAGCATCTAGTCGACAGGAAGTAGCAAGGAGGAGCAGAGCACATGGTTTTGTTTTGTTTTGTTTTTTCTTGGGACATGTGTAAGGAGAGAGGCTTCCAAGATGCCAGTGAAGAGAGAAAGTTAGCCAGTTACTACTCCATCTCTCTGAGTTTGTAGGTTTTCATCCTAACCTTTGAATCTTGAGTTTTATTACAATGATGGAGATTTAGTTAAAACTGCCTTTAAAGGCAGCAACAAAGTCATTGTCTGGGGAGACTGAATTCCCCCTGGCTATGGCCTGAGCCCTTGGGCCCCTAGTGTGAAATGCACAGCCTTTGTATGGAAGGTAGAACAGCCTTCAAGGGTTATCAGGATTTTTGTCTCAGTCTCACAGCAATGCAATGCTAGGCTTTAAATCCTGAGCCAGACTTGAACACTTCTGCCACTAGCAAGCCTCTTACCTTATGTAAGATCCTTGCCCCATTAATTAGGTACTATATTAAAACAGCTCCTAAAAAAGTTAGCCTAACTTTGACATGCTGTAACTTAGGTCAGAAACCTACCTGATCTCTGAAGCCATTCAAAACTCATCTAATTGATCAAGTATTTAAAGACAGCTATTCGAGTAAAAATTGATGTTTTCATTGAATGTGATTCCCAAAACCAGCACACTTCATCCCTGCAAATTTTAGTAGTTTTAAGAGACAAGTTTTAGACAGGAAAGATTGCTCAGACATTAAAGGGTAGGCTCCAAAGCCAAAATATAAGAAACAAATTTTACTTTGTTTTTCATGTTCTTCTGTAGTCAGGCCAGCATGCTAAGAGGCAGAGAGATTTTAAAAGTGAGTGAGATAACAAGACCCTATCCTATAAGATTGAAACCAGCTCATTAGCTGCTTAAAGTAAATTATAATTTTCTGTACTTCGTCTTTCCATGGTATTTTCAAGAAGGCAAGGACATTTGGTTGAAATGTAAGGATATTCAGTGCCTTCTGGTTATACTGGAGTCTAAGAGGCAGATATGCGAACATTGTGTTCTATAAAGAATGCCTTGCACATTCTAAATTGTACTCTGCTAATCAGGGATGAAGAGACTTCTTTCCCCGAGGCCAACTTTTCATTTCTTGAAAGAGGCTGATTCTATTACCAGTGTGTAATTCCAATTAAATAGTGTGTTTCTTCAGCCATTCTAGATATTAATAGCATACATTTTTATAACAAAAATCTTACATTTATAGACAGCACTAGAAATACTTGTGAATATCTTGGAGAAGCAGTAGATGAGGTGTTATATTATGATATTTCAGATAGTAAAACTGTGGAACCTTGAGGTTCCTTCTGAAATGATATTTGTGTAGCAGATTACAAACATTACAGCTTCTATAGCTTCACACTGTGCTTATTGCCCATACCTTCTAAAAGACTTGAGTTGGTCTATGTAAAACAATATTCAGATGTAAATTAAATAATTTTGTAAAAGGCAGTCAACCGCCTGATTTAGTCTCTTCATTAATTCTTATTCTACTCATTTAGTAGAGTAGCATTATAAAAGTGAAAGCTATAGAAAGTTCACTGCTTGGTAAGTAAATTGAATAAGTAAACGGTCATGGTAAAATATTTTGCCAATGATTTAGCTGACATGTATTAAAGCTGTGCTGATGGTTTAAAGAAAGATTAATGAGTGTTGTCAGAATAGTATGGGGCAGTAGAGCAAACAGAAGAAGCACAGGATTCAGACAGGTTAGCAGGGAAGCAGGGGCACCGGCTGACATGCAGGCAGCAGTTAGGAGCATTCTTCCTCTGCTCTATTCCTGGAGCCTATCGTCACTCTTCACACAGAACAGTCTTCAGTATGCCAGGGAGTTTGCAACCTCCAAGTGTCGTATATATGGGAATTTCGGAGCTTGTGTAATATGTTTTTAGAAGAATAGGAACCAACAAGATTAGACTGAGTATGCCTTTTCTTCCTTACAATTAGAATATCAAAATAATAATAATGTTTCTTATTGAATTCTGGGAGTTGATACTAAATTAACCAAAGAGAAATAACAACTTAAACTTTTAATCTATAGGAAAAATTCATCTCGTTTATACCTGGGAAAGGAATTATTTTAAAACCAATAATACAGTTAACTACAGTCTTTTTTTTAAAAAAATTATTACTCAGGCAGAGGAGAAAGTGCCAACATGATGCTCCAAATTTAAAGAGACAGAAATAGCAACACATCCTTTATTTTAATCATAGGAATATTTTATTGCATTTTGCCTGCAACAGAGGAAATTTAATATTAGTATGCTACCTGTGGAAATTCTTTTCCTAACTTTATGCTGCAAGCCTTAAAGCAGAAAGCAAATAGAATTTTATTAACATTCTTCTATAAAAAAATCAAAATTAACATCCTAAATCATCCGCAATGCATTTTTCTCCAGAAAGAGCAATTTCTTTAGAGTTAGGTGCTTGGAGAGGTACTTTACACCGAGTAGTCCCTTAAGAACTTCTTGGTGGTAAGCACTACCTCCATTGGCATATTTTAATATAAATTAACAGTTAATATTTGTTTTACCAAAGAATTCTCCCTTTACAAGTGTTTCACCAGAGTATTCCTTCAATTAGCTTCCTCATCAAGTGCACGTGAAAGGGTAAGACCACGGCTCCATGCCACAGAAGTCAGTTCTGAGGAACACCTTCTGAACATCATTGTCCAGTGGGTTCCAAATTAAGTAAGAGTATATGAAATGAAAGATGCTGGTGTGTGCATTCAAAGGACAAATAGTTGTGCCACATCCTTCAGGTAGCCAGAGTCAACTCACCTTGGTATCTGCATCTACAAATCAGGAACCTCCTGGGAGTTTGTTGTGCTCCATTTTCCTGATCACAGAGAAAGAAGAAATTAAGTCAAAGAAGTTTTGAGTACAATTACGAAGAGACGGGGCAGGGGACGTTTGAGGAAGCAGAAACATATGTAGAAGAAAAATGCCAAAGTCATCAGGACCATTATTAGGTTAAAAAGTTTGTTCAGAGTCAGAACAGTGTTAACCTGGAATGTAGAACCAAACCAAAGCAGAGAAGGAGGGATTGTAGGAGACAGAGGGATCTAAGACAACCCAAGAATCAGTTAAGGAGGGCTAATAAGGGCTCACAGAAAATGAAGGAACAGTTATAAATCTTCTATGGGTCTTATTTAGGTCCTTTGCATATATAGTATGCCTGTGTAGCTTGGTTTTCTTGTGGGATTCTTAATAGTGGGAGTGGAGGTATTTCTGACTCTTTTACCCTGTCATGGGATTCTTTTCTTCCTGCTTGTTTGCCCAGTCCAGACTTGACATGAGGGTTTGGGACTTTTAACCTGTTATGCCATTCAGGTGGTATATCTGGGAGGACTCTTCTTTTCTGAAAGGAAATGGCATAGCAGTGAGTGAGGAGTGTGGAAGCCTGGAAGTTGGGGTGGGGGAGGACTGGCAGGAGTGGACAGAGGGGAAAAACATCAGGTGTTTGGGATGTAATATATGAGCAAAAAGTTAAAAAGAAGGAAATAAGTGGCTGAGAAGGACTAAGGAAGGTAAATCAGGAAAAGTGAGGAAGGGAAATCAATAATCATTTGTAACAAATGACAAGTATAATGAATACAAATGCCATGGAGAATGAATAAAATTTAAGGCAACAGGAAATATTAAACACTTTTTACATTTAAATACTATGATGATATTTATTTCTTAACTAATATAAGAAATACAGGAAGAATTTCTCACAAAGATAACAGGTAGAAAGTTGAAAAGAAATATGTGAGCTACAGTTCCAGCTTTGGAAAGGAAGCTAGGGAGCAGATTTACATACACTAGGGAAGGATAGAATCTGCCTATCACCCATATAGGGGCTATGGCAAATGTAAAAGAGACAAAAAAGCCTTCAGATTGAATATAGGATGACTGGACATCCATACCTTGCAAATGAGAGCTGAGTGGGAAACTGTAGGTATTCTGTGTCTATCACTAAGATTTATGGCTTTTGTTAATACATCTCCATGTTTTATGTTGGTAAGGTTGTAAACAGAATAGTAAATATAAATTAAAATTTCTGGTTCTATAATGTAAATGCAAAACCTATATTTTGGGCTATGTATTATGGTGAAGAACAATGCATAATCTGCAAGCAATTTCTGTAATTTGTTTCCCATTGTCTTGAATATATCTTTGAGACTTCTCTTCTCACTGGGAAATAAGTATTGTACTACAAAAGAAAATAAACTGCTCCAACTCATTTGATTAGAGTCTAGGATTGGAGAAATTTTCTTTTTAATGTGGTAGAATTTCATTCATTGTTTATGTCTCTAGTTTTTGCTATTTTATGACTTTTGTGTAATTCTACAACTAAGTAACATCATTTTTTTGTAGTTTATTCATTTATTTATCAACAAAAGTCACCAAGACTCTAGTTTCAGGTGAGATGGGCAGAAGTTAATTTTCATTAAGTAATTTTAAGAAGGAAGATGGTGGGCTTCGTAATAATACTCGCATGAGTACATGTTTGATCATATATGACTGAGTATTATGCATATCAAAATCATATCCCTGCATCTTTACATGACATGTGTAGTGTTAAATAGGATGTTCAGCTACAGATTCATATCCCTATTTTGTAGTCTCACAATTTTCACTAAGCTACTTAGGTGAAGGCTGTGAGGAAGAAATTTTCCTATGTGACGAAACTAGGTTAAAATAAGGAGATGACAGAAGTTGTAGTTGGTTGGGGTAATAAGGAAAGGGTAGGAAACGCTTTATATCTCCCTTCTAGGATACAAATGCATTTTCGTTCTTGATTTCCAGATAATACATTAGTTCAAAAATGTGTTGAAATAGTAAACCATTTTCACTGTAAGGATTTTGTTGATACGAATAGGAGAGACCCAAGAGAAGCCCATGTTCTTATCATAGGCTCTCTACTGATAATTTACAACTTCCTAAATATCTTAGGAAATACATTGTACTGGGCAGAGTGTTATCTTAAGAAGAGCAAAATGGTCATGTGGAACAAAAGAAATGCGTCTTTGCTCATCAAACATATCATTTACCTGATGACTTCATTAGCTTCTTTCTGCAAGTGCAAGTAAATCTGTGAATCATGTGGGTAATTCCATCTACGTAGCCTTATCGAAGAGGGTTGTCATTCCCCTCCTAGAGCAGGTTCTTCAGCTTGCACCATCAGCAACACTTCGCCTGCAGAAGACTTCATTCAGTAGAGAAAAATCTTTCCTCGGGGTAGTTGATTACTCTGCTCAGACACTTTAAAGCTAGAAAGACTTGGTGTTTGCTAAGAGGATCAGTGCTAATTTTTTCTTTGTTCATGGGTGACTCAGTCACTGATTTAGTGTTAAAAATAGAGATTTCACTAGTTAGATTACCAATGAGGGTCATATCACCATGGCTAGGCAGCAAGGCTATCTGCAGGGATAGCACTGTTGGAGGATGGGAGGCATACAGTGGAAATCCTACACATCAGACCCTGGCAGGGCAAACACAGGCAAGTTGGTATTTCTGATATTTTAAATGTGTGAGATGAAGATTCCAGTGATGACCCCAAATCTTAGCTCCTCAATTATCTCAATAAAGAATATGATCTTTCTGAGTTCAATGAACAGCCTTTCTCATTATCTCCTTCTGGCTTGAAATGATAGGAGTCCAGAGTCAGCCTTGTAATGAGTCTGCTAGAGCAGATGGAGGGAGCAAAAGCTCTGTTGCTTTGCATGTTGAAAACATCCCTTCCTGAGTCTGGTGTCTCTGATGATGGGCTCCTGCATCCTGCAGCAGAGATGTTGGCTGGGAACGCAAATTCCTTTCTGCTGTCTTTGGTAATAAAGAGAGGAAAGGCCAATAGAAACTAATGAAATCACCATGCCAGTTCTTCTCATTACAGTCTTTCCTTAATAGTCAATTTATGCTAAGAGCAAACTGGAAAGAATGTTTGAGAAATGTTTTTCACTGTGGATACTTACTACTTTTATATAAATGAAAGATGCTATCATCATAGACCCTACTTTTGTTCTCACAGAACAAAAGGATTGTCACTTAGCCTCATTTCTTTATATAATTTTAAGATTGTTTCTATTTGGCTAGCCTTCTCATATAATTCGTTCATTAAAAGATTATTCATGGACACTATGTTCTATATTTTTCCCACTGGGGCCATAGCCACATAGAGATATATATAAGCATAACACTGTGAAAAAGTCATCACTCTGCAAAATACAAACCCACAATGGCGGAAGTGGGAGGAGCCATGCTCAGAGGGATGTTATCACCAAAACAGTGACAGGTTTTCACAGCCTTGCTTCAAAGCATAAGATTTATTTAAATGATCTTCTAGCCCTCACCATAGATGTGATGATATATTGATGGTCTTCCTGACCATCACACATGACCTGAAACTTTTAGGAGCATAATCTACAAGTACAAAGAACAAAATTTGTAAAACCCATTGAAAAATGAAAACAAAAACACCCTGGTTCAAAATCAAGGCACCTAGACAACCATCCTTCCTTTCATTCACAAGGTACTCTCTGAACTAATGAAGGTGTGTTGATTTGCTATTTAAAATTACTCCATGCCAAGAAAAAGTTAATATTTCAAATCGTAATCATCTTATAAATATTGATACTCATCTTTATATATCATAATGTCAAATTCAAATTAATTTATATGAGCATTTAACTGCTAAGCAGAAATCACTGATATATATATGCATATATATTTGTATGTATATATATAATTAAATTTTTATAGCCTCTATATGCATGTTTATTTCAGACTTACCAGAACAGCAAAATTGCTGCACAAATCTTGTTCTACACTTTCTGTTTCAATTGATAATATATGTACATTCTAATAATGAACTTCTTTTAGCGAATATCACAAAAGGGAATGATGGATTTTCATATCTCTCCATGCCTACGTCTTCATTTTCAGGATGTCTTGTTAACATAAGGAAAACGTGTCAGTGGACATTCATTGGATTGTTTTATCATTTTTGGTTCTCATAAACAAGTTTTCCTCATTGCAGACAAATTTCAGTTGTTAATGAAAATGCTATATTTAGATGTTATATGGACTTGCTGCTGAAATTACCTTACAGATTCGTTTGAATCTTTCTTTAATAGGTATAACTCATATGTCCATGAAAATGACCATTGTCTCCTTTATTTCAAAAGAAATAGCAGATTCAAATATAAAACTGTTAGAAAATTCAAGAGAGAATCAGCAGTGAACTGGGACAAACTTAGGATCATATCATCTGGGCACAGGCTATTTGTAAATACAGTATTGCAAGACTACTGAGCTTCCCAAGCTGGAGAAACTGCACAGACTCTTTGTCTCCATCTTCAGAGAAGGATATTGTTATTGAATTATTACAGAATTGACTGGACCAAAGGTGACTCTTGTCCAGTGAAACCACACATTGAGAAAGTGCAAAGGCTATGTAAAGCAACTGACAAATCTTTAATCCCGTCCTCACATTTCAATATGGCAGGAGATGCTGAACAAAAGTTTATGCTTTGTCATCTGCTTCAGTCACCCTCCATCCTCCATCCAACACAAAGGATAGATGTCTCACTAACTTAAGGGGGCACTGGTTTTAAACAAAAGTTGCTGCTGCTTAAGTACGAAATCTACTTGCAGAGATCCAGGCTGCCAAATCAGATTACTCTCAGGCTGCTGAGCAGTGCACATGCTCCCCACCTTCCTTGGCTCTCCTTCCTTAGTTCTCTGCTGACTTCCAGCTGCCAGGCTTCCTACAACCCATGCCGCCTGTTTTCGCTGCACAGTCGGCTTGAGTATTTTCTTGGACTGGGTCTTTGCTAGCTGGTACTTTCTTGAAAATGAGCTGGTTAGCAATAATGGGCTATTGTGAAGAATTGAAAGTGGCTCAGGTTCTTCTTGGGGATCAGGCATTTTAGTAGTGATTGCCATTATACACATGAAACTTCTACGTACTGAGAAAGGTAGAAGTACTTTTCAGTCAATGACTATTGATTGTGACCTCTTAATTCTCATTAGTTGAAGAATGAGCTATCACAGACAACAGGCACAACTTGGTGTGTAACTGTTTACTACAACAGGCCACTATGTTTTTCTCTGAGATTCATGCAACTTATTACCACATGTTGGAATATAAAGGCCCATCCCATGACATACATGTATACATATGCCCTGAAATTTTTCAGCAAAATGCAAATGCGGTGTAGCTTTCCCTTGGATTTTCACTTCCATATATTATAGAACAAACACAGAGATAGGTCACAAAAAGCAAAATGTCTGTACAAAGGAAAAATATTGAAAAGGATAAAACAAAAATATGAAAAAATTGATCACTTGGATAGTCTTCATAAAGATTTGTGTATCAAACTTGGATATTTGAAATCAAGTAAGAGAAATGGCATATGCATATTCAAAACATGTAAAAGTCCATGTAGATAAGTCATGATTTAAGAGCAATATTCAGTGAAAATATCGTTCAATTCTTACCATTTTAGAATTAAAGCTATATTTTCATGACAGGCCTCATCCTTAATCTTACTCTCTACATTTTTACAATATGTTTTATTTCAGTTCATCTTTTAAAAGTACTGGTCAGAAGTATAAACACTTCGAGTAGAAATGCTGGAGAAATTACATACTTCAGACAGCAATTGAATTGTCAGTAACTAGAGCAGAGTGCTGTTTGCTGTCACCTGCAAACTCTTGAAAAATTCAGGGAGGCCCTTGGTGAAAAAGTTGGGCCTGTTCCTATTGTAACCTAATATCAAATCACCAAGAGTGTAAGTCACAAAAATGAAAGCCTTCACATTCTATCAAGTGAATTACATGCTGGCAAAAAACTCTCACACGGCTGCCCGTGGAACATGACGTGACTATTTTGTTCCAAGGCACGCACTGACTTCAAGATCATGAAAACCAAGGGGGGTACGTTTCTGGGAAAAATTCCTAAGATTCTTGCCTCTGTAGGTTTTTGCAATAATACAGCTGCAGTCTCACCATATGCTTCCTTTCAGTATTTCTCATAACTTCTGGGATTTGGCTTCAGTTTGTCTGTGTTGGAAATGCCACTTCGTGGTTCGTATGAATGCCTAGATATGAGAGGCAAAAGTGGGCCTCCGAGCCAGTGCTGTTTATAAGGTGAATCAAATGACTCTAATCTATTCTCCAACCTGAGAGGGAAATGTGGTACTTTAGAAAAAATACTTATTTAATGTGGGATTCCCCTCTGAATATGTTTTATTGCAATTGGTTAATAAAGAAGCTGTTTTGGCCAGTGACTTAGCAGAATGGAGCTAGTCTGGAAAATGAAACACAATACTAGGAGAAAGTAGGTGGAGTCAGTGAGACACCAGGTTACTGTGACAGGAGACAGACATGCTGGTACCTTGCCAGTAGCCACAGCATGTGGTGATTCATAGATGAATAGAAATGGGTTAGTTTAAAATATAAGAACTATCTAGAAAACCACTTAAGCAATAGATCAAGCAGTGATCTAATTAATACAGTTTCTGTGTGGTTATTTCGGGTCTAGTTGACCTGGAATGATCTAGTGGCCTCCACCTGCAATTAGACGCACAATGTGGGACATCAAATGACAATGGAAGTTGTAACATAATCCCACACTAGCTCAGCATTCTGGAATTCTGGGAGATTCTAGAAGCTGAGAGAGAGAAATAGTGCCCACTTTACATTGGCATTTATAGTATAAGAGGCCACACCCAAGTAGGCTAATATCTTAAAGGCTACTGGCTGAAGGAGTTCCTACTCCACTCATTTATTGTATTGATTGTTTTAGTTATTCTTTCAAAATTTTACTCTGCCACACATAAACAGAGTTCTTGGATCATTTTCATCCCTCATTATTTTTTTTTTATCCAACCTCTGTTCCCACCCAAACCCTTCCTTCCAACTGAATTTTTAAGAATTATTTCTTTTTTTGTTTTTTTTTACTCATATTTAGGAATATTTATTCAATTCCCTCTAACAGTCTTGTAGATGCAGTGAGAGAAGGTTCCATTATCAGTGTTATAAGAGCTATAATGTTAAGAGGAATCAAATCAATGAAGATAAAACAACTAAATTTCACTAAAAAGTAAAATTCTGATACTGGCAGAAGGCCATGCACAGTGGCTTACACCTACAGTCTCAGCACTTGGAAGGGCAGGATAAGATTGTTGTGAATTCCAGGTCTGCCTGGGCTGCAGTATGTGAGCCTGGCTCAAAAGCAGGAAAAAAAGAACTGACCCATACATGCAGTTATTTCTTTATTTTCTGAGATTATAATATAATTACCCCATATCACTTGCCCCGCCCCTTTAAATTAGTGGTTCTCAACCTTTCTAATGCTGCAGCCCTTTAATACAGTTCCTCAAGTGTGGTGACGGTGACATCCAGCCATAAAATTAATTTGTTGCTACTTCATAACTATAGTTTTTATACTGCTGTAAATCATAATGTAAATGCTTTTGGATATAGAGATTTGCTAAGTGTTTGCAAACTATAAGCTGCTGCTCTACAACCCTCCCATTTACCTCTCCTTGCTCTCTTTCAAATCTATGGCCTCCATTTTTTTCATTATTTGTTGCTATACACATGTATGTATATGCATATATATTTCTAAATCCAAAAACCAATAAATATGTCGAAGTAATGGGACCAAGCCCAAAAGCCTCAAGCCCACACAAACAACTCTAGGTAACTAAAGATCGCTAGAGAAGAAGAAACAGGGAAGAGAACACCAGTTGGTTATTCAATACCAAATGACCAGCATGAAAACATACAACCAGGAAACATCCTGTTTTTAACTTGGAACCATCAATCAGGAGTAAGAATTAGCCTATGTTAAGAAGTTGTATGTAACATATCAAGGATAGACACCTGTAAATGTGATTATGGTAGAATCCAGGAATACACAGATGCCCGATACGTAAGGAAAGAACTTTCCAAGAGAAGCACTTCCAGAAACTGACCAAACCCCAGAGAAAGCTGTCTATCTATATGACTGTGAAGGACATTTGATTGATAACAAAGAAGGCTGAGAAGAGACCTATTCTGGACTCCCTACAGATGCAGCCAATGTGTTTTCTTTTTATATAGGTTGATCAATGATAACATTACCTTCATATGGAAATGATAGAAGCAGGAATCAGAGAGATGGCTCAGTGGTTAAAAGTACTGTAGCTCTGACGGAGGACTTGAGTCCAATTGCTAGCACCCACATGGTGGCTAAAACCATTTGGAACTCTCGTTCCAGGGGATTTGACTCCTCCTCTTATGTCCTCTGATAGCAGGTGAAGCACAGAAATACAATCAAACAAGACACCCTTAACCATAAAATAAAAATAAATTATTCTAATGACTGCTGGAGAAAGAAAATAAGCTTTCATATATATATATATAGATAGATAGATAGATAGATAGATAGATAGATAGATAGATTTGTGTACACACATGTTCATCAGTATTAATAATAAAAGAGGCTTTTGTCTTAAAGGTAATGGGTATGAGAGGGCCTCAAGGGACAATTTGCTGGGAGAGGCTACAAAAAGGAAAGGAAGGAGAGAAGTGATACAGTCTATTTGAATAAAATATATTACAAACTAAATAAATATAATAAACAAATACAATCCTTGTCTGCATTCCTGAAATAATGAAAATCTCAGAAAGTAACAAAAATTAACAAATTTTTGTTGGTTTCATTTGCTACCTGTGTAGGTTTAAGATATTTTACTTTTGCCACAATTATATGTAGAAAGAGTATGCAAGAATAAGGGAAAATACTTTCCTGTTTTTTTTTAAACAAAAAGTAAAAAGTACTAAATTTATTGTATCTATATTTGAAATGAATTAAAATGTTTACTTACTAATTTATTGTACTAGTATCAAAATTTGTATGTATACTTTTATATTTTTGGTTCTTTCTTTTCTTGGTGTGAAATAGAGAAACTTAAGTAAATTAAGTTTATATGTTTACCACTTTTCTTGTATTAACTTATTTTCTGTAATATGAATTAATGTGTAATTTTGTTAATTTTTAAAATAATTTCTTAGTTTTCACCTGTTTGTTGAGCCTAAAATGTGGAAGGCAAAAATTCTTGTGGTTTCATTCACTTCTTGAACAGTAGATTGTTGTGAGATAAATATAGGGAGCAAGGTGAAAATAATGCATTTAGCTGGTTTTGGTGACTGAGTTAGTTTCTTTATTGTACATTGAGTCAGAATACATAAAAATCAAAGAAATCAAACAAAAATATTTCTGCTAGAAAACTGAAAGATTGTGGATCAATCAACTTTCAGCCTAACACAAATGCTTGGAAGTTAGTGTGTTCTCTAGTTGCAAGGAGGAATGGAGGATTTGAGTCAACTACAATGTCACAAAATCATTGATTGTTATAATTAAATCAGTTTGTTATAGCTGAAAAATAAGAAAGAAAATTAAATTCTGACTGTAATAGGCGTTTGCTCGTGTTTTCATCTCTTCCTCTTTCCTTTCATAAACTTTTCACTGCGAAATAACATAAGTTTTTATGCAAAGCCTTTGTGATAATTATTCAATATTGTCACAAAAAGTTATGATGAGTCATTTAACTTTAATTCTCAAAAGGAAAAAAAAAAAACAATTCAGCGACTGATTTCTTTTTTCTTTTGTATCCCGTGTTGTTCGCTATGCTTGCGTACTTTGTCAAGAGCCTCCAGAATCCCTTCGTCACCTGCTCCTCAGATCAGAAGGTGATTGTGGCTTTGGGTGGATAGTAATCAGCCACAGCACTGCCTGGTCAGAAAGAGCAAGTGTCCTAGCCTTTTGCCACATGAGACCTTGTGGGTCCATCCAGCGTAGGTCCAAAGGGAACTGCGTGTGTTGGACTGGAATGGCCAGCATGCTTCAGGTGAGATGACAAATCTAATATTCAACCTATATCTGGAAGCTCCCTTTTCTCCCAAGAAACCAAGTGTTGGGCCACATGAGTGCCTCTGTTACGATTTCTTCTTTATTCTTTAACATTGAATGTTATAAAGAGAAAATAACTTGTTATTATTTGTGACAGTTAGAATCTACAGGATATTTCAAATTGTAAATCGCACGTTTTATAGTATGCATGCATGCTATTATTGTGCTGACGTTATACATAAGCACTGATTTCATTCATGATGAGAAGGACGTTACTGGAAGGCGCTGTCTCTCATCTTCAGAAACATAGTTCGGTGTGGTGGAAACTGTGGTTGAATCTGCTGTCCTAACAGTGGTGCTTACTATTGGTAAAGTGAAAGTCCCAGAGAAGGATTTTCCAACATGCTTAGAAGCGATTAGTTTAGCAGAATCTGAGCTAAGGAAAACCCCAGAATAACACTGAAGCACTCTAGGAAAGTCTTTGCCGGAGACAAATGCTATTACCCTCTGAAACACCAGGGCTGGGAGGTGAGCCAAAGGAAAATTTTGTATTTTGTAATTTTTCCTATTTTGGACCTGCACCAACATATTATAATTACACAGGCAGTGGTTGCCAAAAACTAAATATGAACAGAAATGAAAAAGACAAGATGTTTGATGAGAAGACTAGAGGCATCTGGTATGAAGAAAAAAGTCAATAACATGTTCAGTTGAGATGAAAAATAACTAAATTCTAGAATGTTTTCAGGCAATTGTTGGCAAGGCATTTCTACAGGACTATGAGCCTAACAGCAACTTTTGTTGAATAAAATTTCTACTTTGATTAAATTTTTATTTAGCCACACATGACAGACCACTTCTCTCCTGAAGTTACAGCTGAAGATTTTCCTCATATTTAGGAAGACAAAGTCTTTTATAGCTAGGTGTATGTTAATGGAAAAAGCCTTTGGATATTTTATATCAGCTATTAAAAATTTATCAACGGTTTGGAAAACATATTTTTAAAGTCTTGGCGCAATGTCCCTGCTTCCCAAATGATTGACTAGTATTATAAGTAAAGCTATTCTATATCCAAATATTGAGAGAAATTATTTTGCAACACTTTAAAAACTACTGTTATTCAGATTTGTGTTTTTAATCTCAAGAAATTGCTGCAAGAAAAAATTTATTTTTAAATCTGATCGAAAAAGATTAGGAACCAGAAACATTTTATTTGAAATAATAGTGGTTAATGGTATATTGCTGACGTATATTATCTAATTTAAAAGAATACATTAAAAATAGATCTAATAATCTTTTCTGATATTTTGTGCAATTTAGAGAACGCCTGGTTTCTCATTACTAAAACCCATTATCTTGTACAGAAGCCAACTTTATTCTAGGAGAGGAAGAAGAATCAAGAAATTGGAGAAAACCTGCAATTTTCTTTCTCTACCAGGTCCTCATCTGGACATAGAAAGTGTTTAATCTAAAGCCTGGAAGTTTCTAACTTCCAGGAAGTGTCTAACGTATATTCTATTGTGTCAGTTTGGGTTATATTTTGTTTTCCTATATCAACATATCATAAATAATACATTACAAGGTATATTGTCTGATTCTTTCCACTTAGCCTGAATATTTTAAGACCAATTCACGAAGTTGTGTGTACTGATCATGGATAATGTTTATTATTGAGCAATATTTCATTGACTAGTATATATGCATGTGATGTTCTGAAATTTAAAACAATATTTTAATGATAAATTCATCAACTTTATGTATAATGTTGGTGAATGTTTAGCTAATTAATTTTTAGACGTTTTTTGAGACAAGGTAACACTATTTTGTCTTGGCTGTACTGGAAAATTTTAGGTAGACCTGGCTGGCCTCAAGTTTATAGAAACCTTCCATTCTGTGACATTTGAATGCTGAGATGATGGGTGTGCACTATCAGACACTGGTAGTTTGTTCCTTTTAATATTTTTTCAGTACTTTGAGAGTCTACTACCCATTCTAACCCTGTTTTCTCTCCTTTTTTTTTCCCTCATGGTTTATTTTTTTTTTATATTTAAAAATTTCCATCTCCTTCCCTCCTCCTCCCCCCTCCCTCCCCTCCTTCTCCCCCTTCTCTCCCCTCCTTCTCCCCCTTCCCTCCCCTCCCCTCCACCCATACCTCCCCTCCCTCCCTCTCAAGGCCAAGGAGCCATCAAGGTTCCCCACTCTATGCTAAACTCTTCCCAGGTCTATTCTCTTCTCTACCTAACTTATGCCCTTTAAAGAAGGTTTTTATTTTTGCTTTTTGTTTGTTTGTTTAAAAAAATCTATAAAGATCACTTTAGGGTGATCAACTCACCAGGGCAGCCATTTTTAAAGAATATTTCCTCTCTCCTTCTAGTAACTTAGTTGCCAATGACTACATACTGGGTTTCTTTCCTAATTCCCCTCTCTATGCTGGAAGTTGGAGAGGCCTGGGCTTGTGCAGGTCTTCTGAATATGTCACAACCATTACGTATTCAGATGTTTAGCTGTTTTCCTCTCTGGAAGAGATTGTTTCCTCGTTGTCATCCATCACCCCTGGCTCTTAGACTCTGTCTTTTCTTCCTCATAATCCCTGAGCCATGGGAAGATGTGTCGTTTATCCTTTTCATTTATGTTCATTCTCCTGTTCTCAGTTGTGGCTCTCTATGTTAGCCAAAATCAACTGCATATAGAAGTTTCTCAGGTGAGGGTTGGAAAACGCATTGGGCAATGGGTATAATGATAAGTTATTAGTCACTGATTTAATATATGCCATTTAGGAGGATAACAGTAGGAGATTCTTGCCTTTGGCCTATAACCTGCCTAAACAGTGGTTCTTGGCCTGATAATGGTGCTAGGTATGGGTTGCACCTTGTGGAGTGGGATTTGTATTTGGTTTTAAAATGGTTAGTTATTCCTTTATGGTCATAACACTACTGTACCTGTGAACATGTCTTGTCAGGCCAGTTGTCACTGTAGTCAGCAGGATTCACCTCTGATTTGATGATTTCTTTTCTCTTCCAGTAGCACAGTTGCAGCCCAGCATTATGAAATCAGCTAGGAGTGATGAAGCTCCTAGCTCAATACCAACTTAATATCTGAATGATCTATGTTTACACATGTCGCAGTTTTAGAAATAGGGACATACTATCAATTTCTGAAGGGTATCCCTATGGGCAATAATCTGAAATGTTTGGGGTTTGTGAGACATCACTCCCCAATAACTCCCAAAGAAAAATTTCATTTCTGACTGAAAATTTTTTACATGTAAACTTCTGTTGCCTTGTGGAATAGGATAACATCATATGTGTGTATATATCATGTATATGTATATATAAGTACACACACACACATATATATAGTAGGTTATATATATATAGTAGTTTTTCATATTACTTTTTAAAACAAGGGGCGATTTGTATTATTTATCCAATATTTCTGCCTCTATTCTGTCATCTACTCCTTTAGCACAAATTTTACTTTTCCTGCTCCATAACATTCCTAAATTGTGGGTAATTTTGAAAGAGTGCTTCCATGTGAAATAGTGAGGAAAAACTTGAACTTCCATATATTTATATTTTCTGAAGTTACCCAGAGTAGTACGAAAGGTCATGTAGTAGATGTGTGTTTCACGTTTAAGAGCACAGCAAAACTTGTTTGCAAAATGAATTTAAAACCAAATTTAAAACCTAGTTTACACCCCAACATTGTGATATCTATGATGTCCACTTTTTATCAAGTTCTCCACTAGTAGTCATACTCACTTCCTGAGTTCAAGTATTGCATGAAACATGTAGCGTTTCAGTGTGGTTTTATTCATCTATAATGATAGCAATCTTTTCTTCTGCTTAGCCATTTGCTATTCATATACATTCCTTAATAAACTAAGAATTTAGCTAAAGTTTTAAGTGAATTGTTGACTTCCTTCTTATTGAGTTGGTAGTCCTGTATATTTACAGATGCAAAGGATTTGTCTGGTACAATGACCTGAACTTCATTCACTCTAGGGTTGTATTTGAACTTTCTTAACAGTAACTTTCAAAGAATCGAAGTTCAATTTTGGGGAGTCAATTTAGTTCTTTTATAGGTTATGTTTTAGGAACCCTGCCTAAGAAACCTTTGTCAAATGCAATTAGACAAAGTTTTCTCCTATAGTAACTCTTAAAAATTTTATACTTTCAGTACTTAAATTTGCTTATAAATTTCCAGGTATTACCTAGTGGAATATAAAATTTCATCTTGTATAAGAATACCCAATTCTTCCAACCCCATCTTTTGACACATTATCCTTTCTCAAAGCAATGCCCCAGATCTTTGTATGAGATGTCCCTGTTTATTTGGATGTATTTCTGATTTTCCGACTTGTTCCACATACTAACAATTCAACTTTATATTCTGCAAATTCCTTGATTGTGCTGGATTTGTGTTGTTTTTAATAAGATGGTAGTAGTTCTCAAATTTGATTTCTCAGTTTTAAGGTTGTTAGGCCTGTCTTAGGTCATGGGATAGGCCACAGAACCAGACAGTAAGCAATGGTTACCCCCATAAGAAATGTGCCACTGTCCCACCAATGCATGTATCTTGCTTTGAAGATTAACATTTTAGTTCATAGGTTAAGAGATTTGCAGGAGCCTTGCTTCTACCCGAACAGTCTAAATAACACTTTCCTGCATTATGAAGGATAGCCATTAGTAGGATAGCTAGCACAGTTTGGGCGTAATTTCACCATATTTTACAAAGCAGGTATAGTGTCTTTAGTCATAAGATCTTAACAACTAGTTCTGGCGGGCAGCCAAAAGGAAAGACAAATGCAAATGTTTGAATGGCTTTGGGCCTCCAGGGTCAGAAAGCAGTTTTTATGTTTAGTGTTCATGGAAGATGTTTGCCTATATTTTTTATGACAGTGCCAGTATCTTATTAATGTTATTGACAGTATTGACCATATTTAATAAACTGAGGAACAGTTATTAACTCTTTTAATTTTCGAAGATGCTTGGGTAGAATTTATTTTCTTCAATGTTTAATAAGTTTATCAGTGAAGTCATCTTTCTGATTTTCCCATAAAACATTTATCTTAAAACACCTTTTGACATTATGTGTGATATATTTTTAAATTAAACTTATTCATTTATTTTACATCCCTACTTCACATTTCCCTCCCTCATCTCCTTCAATTCCCTCCTCCCACCACCTCTCTTTCAACTCCCACATCAACTCCTCCTCTGATTATATTCAGAAAGGGGACAGGCACCCTCTCATGGGTATCAACAAGCATGTCATATCAAGTAAGGGTAAGACTAAGCACCTCTTCTTGTTTAAAGCAGGACAAAGCAACTTAATATGAGGAATAAACCCACAAAAGCCGTGTGTGTGTGTGTGTGTGTGTGTGTGTGTGTGTGTGTGTATGTGTGTGTGTGTATGTGTGCATACGTATATAGGGCTATTAAATTTTCTTTTTCTTCTACTGTAACTTTAATTTACTAATTCTGCTCTAAAATAAATTTACTTTATCCATATCTGTCTCAAGTTTCAAATTTATTGTTCTTGGGTTGTTTTGTAATATCACTTATTTGTCATTTATATTTCAATTATTGTATGTGGAAATAGTAATGATATAACATTACTTATTCTTTCTCTCAAAAATCTGGCTCAGTCATGAATTACTTTTTCCCCATTAGTGAGCCTGCTTTTATGCTTTTTTATATATACTGTTTTATTTCCAGTTTCCTGAACTTCCATATTCATCTTCATGATGTAACTTCTTGTAAGTTCTAAGTTTTACTAACTTACTTTCCTAGTGTCTTGAGATAAAAAGTGAGGTTTGTAGTCTTTCCTTTTTGCAGGACAAGTATTCAGCTGGTGAAGACATTGTATGTGAGATGAGGTGTGTTGATTAAGAGCCGGTTTAATCTGGTAATAGCAATGAAGAATGTTTCCCCCACTGTTAATATTTTATAATGCTGTTTGATAATTTTTATTACAATTATAGGATATATTTTTGTTATCACATTTATGCATTACTTATCTTAACACTCTATGATTGGTCATGTAACTATTTAGAGTCATAATATTTCTAGATTAATTTACTCCTGTGACCTTAAGAAATGACCCTTTTATGGAGAATTTCTTTTACTAGATACGATCCCAATGTCAAGTTGACCATGAAATTATTATCTTTATCAGGCTGCCCAAGTGCATGGGACACAACACATAGCCTAGCATGTCCTCTTTATACCTGGTAGTATTTTCTTTCTATTCTACTTTTCATGACATTAATATAACCATCTTTTCTCTCTTTTGGGACATTTAGTTATTCATGCCATATCCTTTTCTATAATCTTTTGTCAGTTCTGTCTGTAAATTTAAAACATATTCCTAGTAACAAATTTTGTCTTTCTTCCTAACTTGCTTAATCTGGCAAACATCTTTCCTCTATATATTTTATTTTGTTTTTTTCCTAGTGATCTCTCATTAACCTATTTATTTTTTAATGTCAAAATTAGCATCAATTACATGCTCTAAATTTTTCACAGATTATGTTATTTCGAACCCTAAATATTTAATTAGATGTTTTTTCTTTATATTTTCCTTGCTTCTTCATAAACTTGAAAACATATGGGATGCAGTTCACAATCATTTTAATGTGTTTTCTTCCAGCTAATTTGAGCGTTTTGGGTCAATTTTAGTTCATGTCCTATTGATTTTTCTTCTGATGATAAGTTCATTTAATGTATTAAAATGGAAGACATTGATGAGGAGGAATTTAGAAGTCCTTCACCAAATAGTTGCTCTGCAAAGCATGTTTGTGGACATCTATGATGTCATTTCCACATTATTTCTTTATAAGATACCAATCAGTCTATTTTTATTGTACATTTTTAAAAACAATCACAATGAAGCAAGCAAAACCATAGCCTCTGAGATTGAAACTTTGAAAGTTCTTTTGTCTTATAAATAATCTATGAATACTGTAGAATATATATATATATACATATATATATATACATATATATATGCCATTACTTTGTGCTTTAACCATTAAGTCTTTAACTGAGAGAAATATTGAAATCCATTATTTTTATTTTGCACTTCTCAAAGCGTACACTTAAAGCATTGAGGTGAATTCAGGTTTCCATCTTCCTGCAAGGAGATTTCAGACAAAAGCATCTGAAAAAAAATGTCTTAGATGAAAAGATATGTAAGACTGAGTTTAGAGACAAGAGAGGAAGCTAAAATGGGAAGCTTGATAAATATATAGTATGTATTACTAACTGGCATCTTTTTTCTAAAACAAAAATGCAATACTAAGAGAATGACTTACTGGATAAGAGTGTTAGCTAGGCAAACATGAGAATCTAAGTTTGGTTCCCCAAAATCCACATAAAAGATGGCATTGGTGCATGTGCCTGAAACTTCAATGTTGGTGAGTAGAGACAGGCAGCTGCTAGGAATTTGATCGCCAGGCAGCCTCCATATGAGTGTACATGGATATGAGCACCTATACACTCAAATATATATGCTCTCCTACATGTGCATGAGCACACACACACGTCACATGCACACTAGCACAGCAAAAACACAGTGAAGATGGAAACAAAGAAATGAATCTGATAGCTTAAGTCACATATTCAGATGTTTCTACACATTTGTCTTTTATTTAAGTTTTAGATTTTAAGATTATAATGTAATCACAAAATTCCTATTTTTCCCTTTCCTATACCCAAAACATTACATACAGCTATCTCCCTTTCAAATTTGTGACCTCTGCTTCCCTGGCTCTTACAATACCATCACCACCTTTTCTGCAATGTTCCCTGAAGTGTGGGAGTGTTTTGTAGATCTATCCATTGGAACTGAGCTGCAAAGCTGTGCATTTTGATTGGTGCTTTTTTTCCTCTGCTGCAGAGAAATTTTCTTGACAAGTAATTAAGACCACAGTTTGCCGTCGGTATAAACACAAGTGTTTAGAATGTAGTTAGGGATTATGCTGGTTTAGTAAAGTGGTGATTATAAATTCTCCTTCAGTAGCCATAACTTAGTTAGCACCAAGTAGTTATTTCAGTTTTCATAACAAGTCATGGTATCCCTCATGCTGAGTGGTTCTTAAGCTTAATTAGATAGCTGTTTTCACTGCAAAGGTGTTTGTCATTACTTTAGCTTCAGGGTTATTGTGCTATGTGGTAGTTGATGTGGTTCATAGGCATCATAGCTGGGTAATACTGCTGGTTGCCTCTCTCCTTTGGAAGCCTGCATAGAGCCTTTCATTAATACAATATTTTGTGAAAGTTAAGTGACTTGTAGAAGTTAGCTTTTCAGAAGATAAAATATCTAAGAATCCTCAATTTATATCATTAGATCTGAGTGACCCAAAGATTGCATTTACAGCCCAAACTGAGTGACCTGATGAAGGTAATATCTAAAGCTCAATGCAAGCTCTTTTTAGGAAATAGAGATTGCATTGCCTTGACATTGATTATAATTACAGTCTCTATTAGCTCCAATAGGCAATATCAAATTTATGTTTCCTAGAATTTAATAAATATCATAGTTCTGATTGGACACCCAACATTGGTATGATGTCCTCCTTTAAATAAACTCTAACCACTGTAACATAATTAATTTGCACTTAAATAAGATATAGCCTCTCTTGTCAGTAGTTTGTGATTTGAATTTTAATACTATCTCCTACCATATAGTAGTTGGCAAGGGTACTCTCTGAATTCTGGTTAATAACTATATCTTTGAGTTCAAAAATTTCTGAGCATGGTCTGCTTTAATTTTGGGTAGGTACTTAGACTGTGAATCATATTAATAATCTTTTATTGAACATCTTCTACTCTAATGCTCACTTCATTTCAATAATGTATCTTATTAATTGAAATCTTTGTCAAATTTCAGTGATGCAGAGTTAAGACTTGGTTGGTTACTCAGGATTACTGTTGCCATGAATACAAAAACTGGCTTTTCTCTGGAAATTTTCACTGCAATGTGGCATATTGCTTGGCAGTGATGCAGTCAATGTATCAGTGGAACAAGGAAAAAGCTATTTCCTTTTAACCCTTGCTGGGATACAATCCTCTTGCTCACTCATGTATTAAAGGCTCGCTGATGACTCAGCTGCCTCAAGCACCACGGGTAGGGTGATGAAGAGAGGTTTCACAGAAGGGGTCATAACAATCATTATAATTTCAGGAGTTTGGTTAAGAGTATTAAAATAGTTGACTTTGTTATGATTAGTTTGAAAAGTAATAAGAGAGGCTACAGTTAATAACACAATACCGATAAAGCTAGTAAGTAAGGCTCAGTAAAATGAGGAATGATTAACAGAGCACTTGGCTGACTTCAATAATTCGAAGCACTTGGAGTCTTCCTTTGTGAGGTTATTAAGAGATAATGTGAAAAACAGAGAGAAAAAATGGGTTCATGCCATTTTGGATGCCTGTGGTGAATTATAAAGTGGTACTTGAGACATGGCAGTAAATGCATGTGAATCATTGGCTGATTATATAAAGTACTGCAATGTAAGTATACAATATGTTTGATCATCACTTCATGACATGCAAATATCAATGGTGGTACTATAAATGGAGTTGTTATAGAGTGGCAAAAATGATAACATTTTTTGCTTCATTGATATAATGTTGTATGTCTATTTACATTTTATTTGTATTTTTATTAGAGCTTATAGTATTATACAATCCATTGAATATTCACGTTTCTAGTATTATTTATTTTTCCCATCTATAGTTTTGTAAGAATTTAACAGCAAAGATATTTTGTGTTCTCAACTCCTTTAGCATGTGGCTGACCAAGGATGCTCCTTCCCCATCTTATAGCTTTGAAGAGAAGCAGTAACACTAAAAAAAAATGCTGGAAATTTATGGAGGTGGAACAAAGTAAGAGGATACCTTTTAGAGGTAGAACCAAGTAAGAGTACATCTATTGGAAGTAAGATTAAGTTAGAAGATGTCTTTAGGAGATAGGACCAAGTACGAGGATGTTTTTTGGAGGGAAATAAAGTGACAGGATGTAGGTAGCTGGAAAGATGTCTTGGAGATGGTATTTTGCCCTAGCCTTCCCTGTGCTTCTCTCTCTCTACTTCTAGCTGCCATGAGAAAAGTTATTCCTATCATACTTTCCTCTTCTAATGTAATGCACTAACCCAGCCCAGAACAAGAAGACTGTGTTCTGTATCTAAAACTATGAAATCATGACTTGGGATGAGTCTTTCCTTTATTCATTTCTCTCAGACATGTATTACATTTTGTTAAAGATAACCAGTTTGAGCTATAATACATAACTACAACAATATTATATTTATGTATACTTTCTCCTTAATCTCTAGAGTTATCATCTAGATATCAGTATGATATTTGCCATCAGAATACTTCCTATATGTCTCCAGAAATGGATCCTATCTAAACTCTCGCTCTCTTTGTGAATTAGAATTTTCTTTCTTTGCCCAGTTACTCAAGCTTAAAACATTATGGCTACCATTCACCCGTTTTCTCCCTCCCAGTCCAATATTTTTACTTGCATTCTCAAAAATACAGGTTGAATATTACTCCTTCATGCCCTGATGGTCATAGTTTAAGCTACTCTCTCTTCTTATTTTAATTATAGCATTACAATAACCTATCCTTGCAATACTACTTTAGTCTCTCACCTATTCCTGAGCTCAGCCTCCTTCTATCCATTTGTAAGTCGACTCTTCTAGAGCTAAAGCAGGTGCATTTATTCATTTTCCTTAAGCTCTCCAGAGTCTTCGCTTGGTATGAAGCTTTATCTTAACTTTGCCCTTACATTTTGTATAGAATACCCAGTCAGGTTTCTACCATCTGCTTTCCCTCTTGATGTTATCCCCAATCTGGCCCAAACTTGGCATTTGTTCTGTAACCCTCTTTGGCATCTCTGAGTAAACTGGCATCTGCTTTCCTACACCTCTCTTGTATCTTCTCTTAGGGACGTATGTGACTAAGTACTACACAAATAAGAACACAAAACTGCTCCTATTGATTAAAGTAAGGGCTTTATATAAATTAGATTTGTCACCATGATGATTACATAGCAATGGCTGACAGAAGTATCAACAAAAGATTTCTAAAAGGGGGCAATGAATAAGCCAGGCTAAATTTTGGTTAGAGTTCTCAATTGCTCAGGAGAGCATTGGCTATTCTGATATAAATATAAACAACAAATATAAACCCGCGTTCTTTATTTGATATTCTCTTTGCCTAAAGAGACCCCATCACGGATCATTTTCCTCATCTCATTTGAATCCTTGTGTCAGCATTATAAATTCCAGTTAGCCTTCCTAAGCACTCGTCATATCTTAATGGCCTCTCAGGTCACTTGGTACCATAGCATGTATTTTCTTTTCCCATCAGAAAACTGAACCTATTGTAGTTTAGCAAACTCAGAAAATAACTATATATTTAAGATTTTTCTTTATTAGCCAAAACCAATCTGTCTGGAGGTCGAAATTTGGGTTTCAGGGTGTCACACTAAGCAGTGTGATTGGCCATTATAAGTTAAGATGCCTACTGAAGGGTGAGACATAATATGAGGAACAAAGATAAACAATGGGAGCCATGAGTTAATGACACTGGATGGCATTAATTAAAACATAAGACCTCGGGGAATAATGGAGTTACCTAGGGAAGGAATGGTTATTTAGCTGCTTTGTTTGGAATTTCATATGCAAGGCTATTTATGGTGAGCTACAATATAACACGTCTTTGGAAATTTGATCTCAACCATTAACCTGTAGATATTGACTATCAGATTTGATCCCACAACTCTTATTATAGAAATATAATACATTAATGCTTTGTGATTAGTATTTCAATTAAATCTATTTTCTAGTACTTGACACAAAGCAGTCTCCCGCAGAATGGAGCAAGAGTGACTTCTAGCCTGAGGAATTCAAATGCGTTCACACAGCCAGCTTCCCTGTGACTCGCTGAGATTTAGTTGTTTGGCCAAACTCAGACTGGCTTCAGCACACCAAACCTAAGTGAGGATAAGTAGTGAGATATTAAATTAGAGCAAGTGTCTAGCAGGGTGCCTCAAGGATTGTTTCTGGGCCCAGTCTTAGTTAACACTCTCATTAACGATCTAGAAAAGCAGAAAAGCAGAATTTCAAGCTTTGAGATGTGCTGTAAAAACAGGGAAAGGCAAGAGCCTACAAAAACTTCTGTCCTTCATAAATACAGATTAGTTTTAGTGAATGGAGGGAGAGTATGCAGGTTTAAACTACAATTAGATTTATATTGCTTCAAAGAAACACGAGTAAATAGGCTATCTTCTGGGTTAATACCATACAAGTTTTCACCAACAAATCCAAAAGGAACTACAATACTTATTTTAAAATCTTGTGGAAAAGTTTTCATTTTGTTGAAAATTATAGGTCCAAGATACCAAATGCCCCATCATATCAGTAGTCAATTATTTATGGAGGGGATAAGTACCATCCATCTGTGTAAAACACAAAATACTGGAGCACAATTAAAAAAAACCAACATACAGGAACATTTCATGGAAAGATGAATTTCTTTAGGCACAAGTGACATAACTTGAAGTTAATTCATTATTAATTTGAGACAAATGCCATTTCAGAGGCATCTACAGAATTGCCCCAGATTTTACAATGATGGGCAGAGGGAAGCAGGTTAAGGAATTTTTTTTTTTTATTGTACTTCCTGAGATGTTTCACCAAATCACAAAGAGAAAGAAAATATTTTTGGTAGGGAATGGAGATGAAGACCTGGTGCGGGAGTCCCCTCTGTGAGCTGTGATTACCGTTAATGAATAAAGAAACTTCCTTGGCCAGGTGATAGGACAGAACTTAGGTAGGCAGGGAGGCCTAGACTGAATGCTGAGAGAAAGAAGGGTGGGTTCAGAGAGACACCATGGAGTCACTGTAGAGATATGTGCTGAAACTTTGCTGGTTAGGCCATGACCTCGCGGTGACAAACAGATTAATAGAAATGGGTTTAGTTAAGATGTAAGAGCTATCAAACAAGAATCTAGAGCTAATGGGCCAAGCAGTATCTTAATTAATATCGTTTCTGGGTGATTATTTTGGTGAGGGGTGGCCGGGATGAACAAGCAGCTTCTTACTACCAAGACCCAAGGGAAAAAACAATTTGCTTCCAGGTTCTATATGTGGCGAACAGATAAACTGGAACAGAAAGTTTTGTTCTTTTGTACTTTGTCTAAAGGAGATCTCCGAAAATTCCATGTGATTGCCTATTCTTCCTGTTTTCTTGATGCTTTGCTAGGGCATGAAACAAAGCTGATATCATAAAATTTGGCAAACCCAAACAGAAATTCTGAAAAGGCCGTTGGATAGTCTTTTCTTCCTTTCCTCTCTGTTATAAACCACCTTCTCCTGTATAGTCTATCACACTCATCAGCTCAGTTTTGCTCTGTTCCAGAAGAATGGAGTACAGCTGCCTGGAGTACAGTGAACCCCTTCATCTTAGGTCATCTACAAACACATTTGTTCCTTGAAGCTTATTCACTTTGAGGGAAAGCATTTGAGGAGCTGGCGCTTTCAAACCAAATCATCTACTAGAATGCTCAGTATATTTGAAGATAATCTTATATTTTGAATTCATCCTTCCTGGATCAGTGTCAGTCATCAGGTCAGATGTCCCCACCCCATCCAAATTATAACACACACACCTGTGCACATTTACATGCACACTCACACACGTACGGGGGGGGGGTACTTAATTACCCAGCAGTCACATACTTGTGTTGTGTAGTCTTTCTAGAACTTTACGAGCTGCATCTTTGAATGCCATTAAATGGGTGTTTCCCTATCCAGCTGCCAAGTTCCACTGCTCAACCCTAGTCCACCTGCAACTACTTTATTCATCATGACTCTGTGGATACCTGGGTATGATATCAGGCTAATTCCACGTGTCTGCATTTCTACTTAGTAAGCAATTATGTGAGCACAGGTATATGCTAGTGTATTATTTCCCCTTTCAAAACATGAATATCTTGCTGTTACATCACTTCACTATTATTAAAGTGTTTTCTATTTATAAATACTCTATGCATATTATTATACTTACTATGATATTTACATTTTATCTTCTATAATATTTCATCATATATGGAAAATAATTAGAGAGTATCTATTGACTTCTCTTCTTTAGTCAGGGTCAGTTGGTGCTCAGGAACAAATCGAGGCCTTTATACATATGTATTAGGTCTGATCTTGCTAAACATTAGGCCCAGACTGAGTATTTACATTTAGAAATGCAATGCAAATGCACTGATAACAGTTGCCTAAGGAAAATATACAAAAATTATTTAAAAATTAATAGTATTTGAATTCAGTTGAATAATTTTTGTCATTTCAACAGAGCAGTCATTAGCATCTTATTGGAATATGTACCATTACTCAAGGTGGGAACTGTTGTTGTTTCTCTCAGAGGATGAGGAGGAGTTGAGGAGGCCTATTAGCGTTTTCCAAGAGTCAATATACCCACATAGTTTTGTTCCAAGCTTGAGGCACAGGATTGCCAGAAGAGTCATTATCATGCCCTCTTCATGAGACCCCTATGATTATTTTCATTAAAACTTTTAAATTCATTTGAATTTTATGAAGTATATTTAATTTTACTTCTACTGTAATAAGGGATCTTATTAGACAGAAGCAAGTTATCACTCATTAGTGAATAGATGCTATACAAAATGTAAGCAGCACAATGTAAACCTGTTCTTGTCACTATTACGTCTAAGCTGCTTCCTGGTCTTCCCTAATAATAAAGAACTTGTGTTAAGTCCAGGGGATCTTTGTTTCATTTTTAGGTGAGATTTTTACCATAGATTATAAACTTGAAATACAGTCAAGTTTTGAAGTAATTTTGTTCAAACTTGGTGAAAGAATCCATTCCCTGGTCTTTGTCAATCACACTGTTGATCTTTTTTTAACATTAACTGTACCTCATTTTCCATACACACATACAAACACATATGAATATGAATGAATATGAATACAATGGAGATTGATGATTGCTCTTACCAGGCGAGACAGTTTGTACCATCGCCTTTACAAGGACCCTAAGATTATAACATTTATTCCGAGTACTGTGATAAGAAAGCCCTAATATTTCGCAAAGTTATGATTATTGTCATCACCATTTTTTTCTTGTAGCTATTTTCTCCTGTTGCTGTGTTTCTACTGATAGTTTGTAATGACTGATGAGTTTTTACTTGCCTCAAGAAAGCATAACACAATTAAGTACACATTGGAAACACACATTAGGCTGGGCAATGGTGACACCGGCCTTTAATCACAGCACTTTGGATAGAGACTGAGAGATCAATGCTTACATCTGTAACCCAACATAGAAAAAAATATCATGTGCCGATCTAAACTACCGACTCAGAAGTACAAATAAAGAACAAAGAGAAAGAGGGAAAGGAGGGAGAGAAGGGAAGGGGCTGTGCATAGGGGAAACACTAAGTATGCAACATGGAGTTGAAAAGAAAATGTGACATAGGGAGGAGGATTCTGAAGGGAATAGGAAGGGGACAGTTCAGAATGGATATAACTAAGACACATTGTGTACAGGTATGAACGTCTCATCAACAAGAACACTATTCTATAAAGCCAGATGAAGTATCCCATTCTTACAATCCATCAAATAGGAGAAAAAGGCAAGGTGGCTAGGGATTCAAAGTCATATTTAGCTTCATAGTAAATTTAAGGCTAGCCTAAGCTATAGAAAACTGTCACAAACACACAAACAAACAAAATGAGCAACAAAACCCACATTATACAAGTTGTTTGAAGATGATGAAAATGTTAATTTTTGACATTTTTACAATAAAGAAAATTTATTAAAAATTTATTAAAAATTTATTTAAAAGGGGCAATGGAGCATTTGCTTTCCATTTTATTATTATTTTTTGTTTCAGAGAGGAAAAACAAAAGTATGAAGGAGAAATAGAGAAGGTAGGTGCTCTGCTATATGCTCTGCTATAGTAAATGAATGATTCCACAGAAAAACCTGGTCTACATAGGCATGCTTGTCCTCTCCAAGTACTCAGAGCAATCAAACATTAAACAAGATTGACCACTGACAGATTGTCTTGTGGGGATAAATTGCTTCAGTTAATAAAACAAATTGCTATGCTCTGCAGAATCTTAGCTTTAAAATGAGAATCTTCAGAAGCGAGAAAAGGGGCGACATTATCACATTCTGAACAATTCTATTGTGTTGTGCTTTGGAGGAGAGATTAGGGGTTAGATTTTTCTTTCATAGAACTCTCTTTATCCAAGCTTTTATTCTTTATCTTTCAAAACAATAATGTCTTATTCTTTTTGTCCGAAAATGCAGAAACTTTGTGAGAGAAGAAACGGAATGCTAGGCTGCATTCGTTTCCCCAATCTTAGCAAGAACCACGTACTTATGCAGGGTGGATAGCAGGTCAATAATTTCTTTATCTGTGGGGTGCTAGTCTATAATCTGGTCTCCACTGTCAGATTTTGGGCACTTTAGAAGGTTTGCAAATTGTGCTGGTTTACTCTCAATGATCACTAGGCCAGCCGGGTGGTTCCAAGTTAAATTTTCCAGAGGACACATAGGACTGTGAAAGCAAAATCATCCTTTAACTGCCTGCCGAGTCAATTGGGTCATTCATTAACGTTAATACCCACAGATAATAAGGTGCTTCAGTTTCTTTATTAATTCAGTACCATATAGACTATATGAAATGTGAAGGCATTTAGGTTATTGTGTGATTCGGAGGTACTGAAGTTTCAAATTAGTTGAAGAATTCAGCTGAATTAGCATCTTAGGAAGAGTTAAACTTTCCAATGAGATTCTTTCCAGAGAAATTCATTGGAGCCACACCCTAGGCTGCACTGTTACCTTTCTGTCAGACATGTGCATTATAGTATGTATCTTCCGGAGGCCAGAATAACTGCATGATTTACATAACACTGAATAGACAATTGAATTTCCATCCACTGTCAAGTCTTTCTATTCTTGTTAGGTTTTACATGGTTTAACAGTCTCTAGACACATACATCTCTAGACATAACATCAGTGAGTTCGTCAAAAATGTTTTAGTAAGTTTGGATGATTCCCCTATTCGATGGGGTGCTCTTGCTGTACCCACAGCCTATTTCTATGATCATTACCGAAGAATCTCATCCTTCTGTGACAGATGAGGACCCTAGTTCAGATCTAAACTCGTGACTCAGAAGTACAAATGAAGAAAAAAAGAGAAAGAGGCAGAGGAGGCAAGCAGGGGGAGGGACTGGCAGAAGCAAAGGGGTCAAAGGAGAAGAGGTAGAGATTAACCATATTAAATCAAGGAGTGAGGTTGAGTAAAATAAATAAGCAGATGGATCTGAAGACCATTCTGAAGCCTCTCCTAGAGCTGTCCTTTTCATTTGAAGAATAAAAACAGAAAATAATTAAACTTATTTAAACATAACATGCTTATACACAATTGAAAAGACAGCAATACTTTCATTATAGTTCCACTAAAACATATTAATTTCCAGGGTAATACTTCACCTAAGAAATAATTAAAGCAGTAGCTTTGAGAATAAATTCAGCCAATAGCTCTTTACGTAGTTCTGATGTCAGTAATTACTACTTTTGATCATGGACTCTGGTTCCAATTGTCAGAGGCTGTGCCTTTGGGAAGATGAGCTGATGGCAGTTTAATGTACTTTCCCCGAATCTCTTCAATGCAATTATATAATGCACACAATAACTACAGCAAATGTTTTCTTCTCTGGCTTATGTTATAGGAAGAACAAATTTTGAAGTTGGAGCATGATGCAAAGTACAAACTCAAATATATTGTGTCTTTTTGTGAGAATATTATTTCCAGCAAATTGTTTCATATCTGGTCTCTTTGTCTTTATAAACTTTAATTTCATAAGGAAAATTACTAGACTGATGCTTTACAAACTTCTTTTAGCATTTTTACCTGTTATTTATACTAAGTAATGTCATGATGCATATAATGTGATATACACATAAAGGTATGAAAATGGAATTTTATAGAATCGATTGCTCTTGTAAATTTCAGTGTATGACATTTATTTATAGTGAAGACAGTGAATGAAGCACTGAATTCAATCAAATGAATACAAAATATGAATCATTATGGCATATTGGACAAAAATATTAAATATCATAATTATAACTTATTTTTTAAATTTATTTTCTTAAAAAAGAAACAAGCTTCTCTCATTTTACATGCCAATTCCAGTTCCCACTCTCTACCTTCCTCCCAGTCACTTCACCTTGGCTCCCACTCCATCGCCCACCCACTCCCCTGAGAGCACAAGGTTTCCTATGGAGAGTCAACAAAGTCTATCTCTGAGCCAGGATCAAGACCGTCCTCACTATTTCCAGGCTGAGCAAGACATCCCTTCTAAGAGAATGGGCTCCAAAGAGCCAGTTCAATCAGTAGGGATATGTCCTGGTCCCACTGCAGGTGATCCCACAGAGTGCCCAGGCCTTACAACTGTCACCCACATTCAGAAGGCTTAGTTTAGTCTTAGGCCAGTTCCCCCACTGTCAGTCTAGAGTCGGTGAACTCCAATTACATCAGGTAAACTGTTTCAGTGGGCATTTCCATCATGGTCCCGACCCCATACTCATATTAATGCTTCTTCCTCTCTTCGACTGAACTTTGGGAAGTCGGCCCAGTGATTGGTTGTGGGTCTCTGCATTTGCTTCAGTGAGTTGCTGGATGAAGACTGTATGGTGATAATTGATGTAGTCATCAATCTGATTACAGGGCAAGGCCAGTTCAGGCACCCTCTCCACCATTGCTTTGGGTCTCAGCTGGGGTCATCCTTGTGGATTCCTGAGAATTTCCCTACTGCCAGGTTTCTTGCCAGCTCCATAATTGCTCCCTCAATCAAGATATCTTTTTCCTTGTTCTCCCTCTCTGTTCTTTCCCCATCTGGACCCCCCTGCTCATCATGTTCTCCTCCCTTTCTATTCTCTCCTCTTCTCCTTCTTCACTCCATTCTCTTCTCACGCTCACACTAACAATTTTCAAGATATCTTGTCGAATCCTTTACTGTAGAGGATTATTTTGACACTCTGGGTTTTTTATTTTTCTATATGAAGTTGATTCTTTAGATTTACGTGAAAATTGTGATAGGATTTTGATGGGGATTGCATTGAATTGATAGTTTTTTTTTGTTAGATTGTCATTTTTATTATCTTGCTCTTACCTATCTAAGAGCACGGTGATATATTCTTTCATTTCTTTCTTCAAAGACTTAAACTTCTTGTTATACAGGTCTTTTGCTCATCTAGTTAGTGTTATCCCAAAATATTTCATATATTTGTGGTTATTGTATATGGCGATGTTTTGTTGATATCTTTCTTATCCCTTTTATCATTTGAATATAGAAGGGCTACTAATTTTTTGAATTGATCTTGTATCCTGCAACATTGATGAAGGTATTTATCAGTTGTTGCAATTATACCTGCTTGTTCACCTGTGAGCTCAGTGGAACCCTGGAACACAGCTTGCTCCAGCTCCAATACAAGGGAACCTAAGCAGTGTGTCAGTGACCACAGGGCTGGACAGCTGGATGACTCACACTCTGGGACCTACCCAGTGGGAATTCCCTTGTAGAATTTTTTTTTTTTTTTGGTTTTTCGAGACAAGATTTCCCTGTAGTTTCTAGAGCCTGTCCTGTAGACCAGGCTGGCCTCGAACTCAGAGATCCTCCTGCCTCTGCCTCCCAAGTACTGGGATTATAGGCGTGTGCCACCACCGCCTGGCTCCCCTTGTTGAATTTTGTGTCACTTAAATATGCTATTATATATCTGCAAATAATGAGAGTTTGACTTTTTCCTTTCCAATTCATATTCCTTTGATCTTCTTTTCTTGTCATGTTCTAGCTAGACCTTCAAGCACTACGTTGAATAGATATAGAGAGAGTGGAAAGCCCTCTCTTGTTCCTGGTTTTAGTGATATCGCTTTGAGTTTCTCTCCATTTTATTTGATATTGGCTTTCAGCTTGCTACGTATTTCTCTTACTATGTTTAGATACATTTCTTGTATCCCTGATCTCTCCAAGACCTTTATCATTATGGGGTATTAGATTTAATAGAATGCTTTTTCAGCATCTACTGAGATAATTTATTGGATGTCATTTCTTTCAATTTATTTATATTATGGATTACATTGATAGATTTTCATGTAGTGAACCATCCCTGCATCTTTGGGATGAAGCCAACTTGATCATGGTAGACGATTCTTTTGGATGTGTTCTTGGATTCGGATTGCCAGTATTTTATTGAGTATTTTTGCATCAATGTTCATGGGGGAAATTGCTCAGTAATTCTCTTTCTTGGTGAGTGTTTGTGTGGTTTGGGTATCAAGATAACTGTTGCCTCACAAAAGAAGTTTGACAATGCTCCTTCTTTTTCTGTTGTGTGGAAGAATTTGAGGAGTTTAGCTATTAACCCTTCTCTGAAGTTTTGGGAGAATTCTGTGCTGAAACCTTGGGCACTGGACTTTTTTTAGTTGGAGGCTTTTAGTGACTGCTTCTATTACTTTAGGGGTTATAGGTCTATTTAAATTGTTCATCTGGTCCTGATTTAATTCTAGTATGTGGTACCTCTCCAGAAAATTGTCCTTTTTTGATTTTCCTTTTTTTTTTTTTGAGTAGTTGTTTTCGAAGTATGGCCTAATGATCCTCTAGATTTCCTTGGTATCTGTTGCTATTTCCCCCAATTCATTTCTGATTTCTGATTTTGTTAATTTGGATGTTCTCTCTCTGATGAATTTGAATAAGAGCTTTTCTATCTTGTTTCTTTTACATTTGTGGGTGCTCTTTATTTGGGACATAGATGTTCAGAATTGAAAATTCATCTTGGATTTTTGCTGTAATAAGTATGAAGTGTTCCTCTCCATCTCTTTTGAATAATTCCATTTCAAAGTCTATTTTGTTAGTTATTGGGATAGACACACCTGCTTGTTTTTTTTTTTTTTTTAACTACATTTGATTGGAAACTCTTTTCCTAACCCTTTCCTATAAGGCAATGTCTGTCTTTGAGGTCAAGGTGTGTTTCTTTTATGCAGCAGAATGGATCCTGTTTTTGTAGCCATTCTGTTAGCCTGTGTTTTTATAGGTCTGAAGATTGTGTAAAAGGAAAAAAAATCTAGTAGCTGCTACTCTGCTTCTCCGATCTTTCAGCATTTACCTCTGACTCGGGGTTTTTATTATTAAGAACTATTAGAAATCATGCTACAAAGAATATTAGATTAAAACTTGAAACTCATTTTTAAACACTAACAAGAACATTTTTATTAACTTTAAATTGTATAACATCTATAAACTTACATTTCTTTTATAAACTCTCAGTGTGAAAGGGAGTGATGACAGGCTTCTAAAGTTGATTCTCCAAGTTTCTCTGCTAGTGACTTTAAATATCTTATGCTATATTTTTTCGTATCACTCAACAAGAAGCTTATCAGATAAATAAACAGGCACTTAAGGCAATCCCTGAAGAAGGACGCTTAAAAGAAATACCACACTAGCTCAGAATTGAGAATAATAAATGGTTATTTATTTAGGGGTAGACTCACAAATCAGAATACTCTGCTGGAATGGAGAACAGCAACCAAATTTCGCAGCTGAAAAAGAGGCCAGTTGCATGCTTTACATAGGCATAAATAGTATAAGCATCCATGCCCCAATAGGCAGGTAACTTAAAGGCTACTGGCTGTAGAATTTCCTACAGAAATCCCTGATTCATAGTGTTTGTTAGCTCTCTAGTTTGAGAAACTCCTAGAATAAGTGGCATCAGATTTTTATAGGAAGTCAATGAACTGGAAATGATCTTTGTTTCTCTTTTCTTTGTGCTAATTCTAGCTGTCCCTGGCACAAAGATGCATTCATATTAGCTGAGATTCAAGTTAAAGCTTCTTACATATCTAGAACCTGAGCTTGATATTAAAGGTTTCAAAATACTACATTTGTTGTCAGTTCTATACCTAAACCTGACCAATATTTTCCTTTTCCCTTTATGAATATATTTGCTGAAATATAGAAGCACATTTTACTATTTTGGCATCTATATTAGACTGCCTTTGGGGTCCTAACAGGATATGTCCTTAGTTGTAACCAATAGGAGCACTTGCTCTGCTCACTTGCTACAGTTCCTTTTAAAAGATGGGCCTTGCCCACTTCCTCTCTCTCTCTCTCTCTCTCTCTCTCTCTCTCTCTCTCTCTCTCTCTCTCTCTCTCTGTGTGTGTGTGTTTCTTTCCCTTTCTCTCTGACTCTTCTAAATTTTTTTATTACCTTTGTCCCCAGGGACTGGTCTTTACGCCCCTCTCTGACACCTTCTCTGCTCCTTCTCTCTCCACTTCCAATAAATCTCCTATGTGAGCCTTGTTGCAATGTATAATTTCTCTTCTTGATATTTTAAAATAAATTGCAACAGTATTGCTAACCCACTGACTATCTGGGTTTATTTTGAAAAGGTCACTGTGGACTAAGACTGTTCCCGGGCACACACACATGAATAATCACACAGAAACTATATTAATTACATCACTGCTTGGACTATTAGTTCAGGCATCTTATTAACTAACTCTTATATCTTAAATTAACCCATTACTATTATTTTATATTTTACGAGAGCTGGGCGGTGGTGGCGCACGCCTTTAATCCCAGCACCCGGGAGGCAGAGGCAGGCGGATCTCTGAGTTCAAGGCCAGCCTGGTCTACAAGAGCTAGCTCCAGGACAGGCTCTAGAAACTACAGGGAAACCCTGTACTGAAAAACCAAAAAAAATTTACCACGAGGCTCATCAATTACCAGTAATATTCTGGGGTGTCTATCTCCTTCAGCAGCTACAAGGCAACTCCTTGACTCTGCCTACACTCTCTCTTCATTTTTGTTCAGATTTTCTGCCTCGCTTTAGACTGTTCAGCCATTGGCAGACAGCAGCTTCTTTATTAACCAATGGCAATAGAATATATTCATTGCATACAGAAGAGAATCCCACATCAGGTAGCAGAAAATAAACACTATTAAAAGTGACTTTGAAGTCAAATGTGGTAAAGGCCTTTAATGTGGATCTCTGTGAGTTGAGCACATTTCTAGGCCACCCAGATCTCCAGGCTATATAGTGAGACCCTGTGTTAAAGAAATTACTCTAAATTTAGTTACTAAGAAAATAATTTTTTCTTCCTTTTTGCTTCAAATATTTGTATCAGTACTTTTTTTTTAGACTGGCCATGATCCTTGTTCTTTTTAATATCAATATATTTGCAAGTTTTATTTATTAGTGCTCAGTTAAATAAATTTTAAAAATGCATACTTTATTCAATAGTAGATCAGATTGTTTTGACAGAGTATAGCTGTATATAATAGAGATTATGTTGCAATGGTCTGATAATTAGTTACAATACATCATTTCTGGTCAAGTTTTCTGAACTCTTTCTTCCTTCTATTTTTTTCCAGTAATACAATTTCATATGCTTTTTCCTCCTTAAATGACTTGAAGACATGTTAAAAATGAATCTAACTTTATACACTTCCTCTTGACATGTATGTTGGGTACTTCATAAAAAATGGTTAAGTTTTTCTTAAAACAAATAATTGAAAAAACACAGTACCTGAACATATAAATGTTTTACCAAAGAAATTGTGAATATCTCAGACCTTTCTTTTTATTACCTTAAACATTCCTTTGGGTTTACATTTGAAACAAACAGAATTGATTGTATATTTGCTGTATTAATATATTTAACATCTTCATGACACCCCTAGCTTTGCATTAACACAGGGTTTCTCTACGAGTGTATGGCTGTCATTCTCAGTAATTAAGCTAGGAACATATTTTCATTTTCAGATAAAAATTTATATAATCACTTTCAATGTAACCAACACTGTTTTTCTGAGCTTTAGAGAACTAATTGTGTATTGTGTAGGTTCTGTGACATTTACCAGCTGGGTGTAGTCATGTTACTTATTTGATGCCAATGTGTCTAGATCTGCATTAGAGCAGCTGAGCCTGCACTATTGCTTCCTCTCTTTTTAAATTCATTTTTCTTACTTTGCTGCTTCAGCTTTTCAGATTGCAAGGAGATTCTTTACTCCGGACCTCCACACACACCCCTTGCTAGTACTAAAGTTGCATTGGAACATAGAAGCCAATGGTTAAAGACTCTTTTTTTTTTCCAGTTTAATTATTTTTTATTAAAAGTTGCCATCTCCTCCCCTCCTCCTCCCCCTTCCCTCCCCTCCCCTCCACCCACACCCCCACTTCCTCCCTCTTGAGGCCAAACAGCCATCAGGGTTCTTTACAGTATGTTGAGTCCAAGGTCCTCCCAACTCCCCCCAGGTCCAGGAAGGTGAGCAACCGAACTGACAAGGCTCACACAGAGCCCGTCCATGTCGTAGAGACCAAGCCCATCGCCATTGTCCTTGGCTCCTCGGTCAGCCTCCACCATCAGCCACCCTCAGAGAGTCCGATTTGGTCGCATGTTCCATCAAAGACTCTTAATAAGATAGAAGAATCAAGAGTTCCTAACAGTCATAGTGTCAGTAAACCAGTTCAAACTTGGTGTCTCCTAGAGCTTCTTTCACTGAGCACCACAAAAATGATTCAATAAATATCATGAAATGTTTTAATTAATTATTTTGCATTCTGAGGACTGAACATCGATCCTTATATGTAATCAGGAAATCCTGTAGACCTCAACTACCTACCTAGGCCTAATAAAGTCATTCTTAGTCCTTTATGTTTGGTAGACGTTTCGGTAATGAAGCAATCATTTGATCTACCTCACCTTTGACTTTATAACAGAAATGGTTTTCTGATAGTCTGCTTCATATGTAATCATGAGGTAATCTATAACCTTAATAACATGGGAATGAGATGCTCATGGGGTACACCCTAGTCCATACTCCTGTTTTCCTGTAGCATCATTTAAGCTCTCTAAATATAGCATATATTGTATAATGTCTTCTGTGACAGGGGTGTGCTTTATCAAGATAGCTCGGCAAAAGCTGTTAATCCATTTTAAAATTCTTGTCTCCAATATTTCTGGATTCTTGTTTACTTGATCTCAGAGGTAACTTAAGCATTCCTTATGTGCATTATTTCTTCTGGAGATCAGAGTGCAGGCAAAGATAGTGTAGACTGACTATTTGTCTGAGTTTGATTTCTTCGTAAAATAACAATGTATCCCTGAGTTCTATATTAAAAAGATTTCCCCAGTTTTGGAAGGTCCATGCTGGTAGTGAAATTAGTGAGGAGGGAGGCACAGGGTAAACAGAGGGCATTAAAGGACTTTATTTCTAAAAGTTAAAGACAGCAAACAGTGGAGTCACACTCACATTGTACCAATCATCCTTCTAGACAATCAAATAGTTCTGGGATTCTTATCTCAAAAGATGGACATTCTTCCCTACAGCAGTGAGGTGTCAGCAGCCTAGTGCCACTCACTAGGTCTCATTGGATTCCTAGTCCCTTGTGCTAAGGAATAGTTTTCTAACACATGAGCTTTGGGGACAAAAAAAGACAAAAAGTTGTCTGCTTGTCTAGGAAGATCATCTGTGTGGCAAAAACCTGTGTTATAAACACTTTGAGAATTCCGCAGAATGAATTCTAGAATAGCAAACTCTTGTACTTAGGAGAGTACAGAATCTTCTGATAAAGGACACTTGTAAGGCATTGGGTTTACAACACTTTTTTATTGTTATAAAAAGATGGTGTTTCATCATTTGATTTCACCTTGTACAGTTCTAGTCATCAAACCTGCAGCTTCATAAAACTCTTCATATGACTGCAGAGACACAACTAATCCAGGTTATGAGTTTTAATTCTGTATATAAAAGAGAAGAGTTTTCTAAAAGCAATCTAACCAATAATTATGAGGGTAGTCCTCAAAGCAGTAATACTGATTATCTAATATTTTAAATGGACACTGTACTGAGGAGCATATTTTAATTAATCTTAGAGTTTAACTCTGAGGCAGATGGAAGTGCCTTCTGCTAACTTGTGTGTTTGTCATACAATACAAATTGTCACTACTTTAAAATAAAAGCTACTTCCCACTGTCCAGGACCAGAGGATCATCAGTAACTAATTAACTAATACATTACTTCATTTGATGAATCTGTCTCGTTTAGAACTTTTATTATTCCCAAAGTGAGCAGTATCCAGATGACAATATGGTGAAAGGCACGAGATGCAAAACTACTTCTGTCAAATGATGTTCTATGTTAAATCATAAACGTTACACTACTTTTATTTTTTTATTTTTGTGTGTGTGTATGTGTGTGAGGGAGGAAGGGAGATAGAGGGGGGGGGCATCTTGGCGCAATTGTGGAAGATACTGAACAACACGTGGGAGTCGTTTCTCTACTTTTATGATATGGGTTCCAGGAATCTAACTCAGGTCATCAAAGCAGATAGTCAGCACCTGTCCCCTGGAGTCTTCTTTCCAGTGCTTCCCGAACGTTTTGACGAAGCATTCAGTTCTTCTTACATCTTAGTTATAAAGCCTTATTGTATAATCCCATATTTGCTATTTACTTTATAATGAAAATTTTCTCCCAGATTCCATAAAACCAAACTCTTTTCTCATATCTTAGTAAGAAGAATCTGAAGAGGTATCTAAAGACATGTTCATCCGAAAATGCCATCGTTGTGCTCCCTAATTTATTTTATAGTTCATCAGATAAAGTACTATTACCTGAAAACCGTTTTCCTTCATACAATGGAAGAATTCTTCTTTCAGGTTTGCCAAGCTTCCACTGCTGCTTTTCTGAAACTGGACACTGTGCCATTGCTGAGGTTGATGTAATCAGTTCTATCCCTCTCAGGTAGCCTCATAACAATCTCCACAAATATAATACAATGCTGTGTCTTCTGCGGCTATTGTTTTCATCTGTGCCTTTTTTTGATTTATTTTCATAAGAAGGCGAGCGTTAAATGGCAGTCAGAATGAGTATAAAAATCAACTGAATATTTTTAAGTGTGGGTTGAGATGGCAACAATAAATATTGAAAAAGATAGCTATTCTGAAACTTTTGAAATGTTGCTCACTATGGCTTAGTTTTCCTGAAAAGGGAAAGCAATGGCAGGGGAGAGAATTGCATGCTCCATAAAGTATTCTGCTTAAGGTATTTTACATTATAATTATGTAATTATAATATGATAGCTCTCAAGTGGTGATGGGGTCACAATGAGTTAAGTGTCCGAGGTAAAGCTGAGTTGGAGAGAGATTTTTGGAGAACATTAACACACCACATACTTGTAGAATTAGAAAGCTTCTTGTGACTATTTCAACAGACATGAAATAGTGAAGGGAAAGGCTGCTCACTCAGCTTGCAGATGCAAGCGCAAGGATGTGACACAACGTAAAGAGATGGAAAAACCACGGGGAAAAAGGCAAAAGGAGCAAAAAATAAAGACCAAGCCAGAATACCACACCAACTTGAAAGCATGGAAGGAGGGACCGAAAGAGCGAAGAAACAATCTCTTTTTGAAAGATACTAATAACTCAAGTAAAATAGTGCAAATACATTGTTTCCTGAATCGTTTCAAAATGAAGGCAATTATCATCCAAAGCATAAATAAGATTGAAGGTAGTTGCCCGATTAGACAATTAATGATTATAAGTTTTAAGTAGGTCCTTAACATCAAGAGTTGTTTTTCTTACAGGTGAGTAGAAAAATCTGTTTCAACAATCAAAACAATGTGAAGATTTTACAAATATTTATGAATTGGTATGTGTATATAAATTCTAAATTCACCGTCATTAATAAGAATTTAGCTGTGCATGCTAGCACATTGGAGAACGTGGGCGGTGGAAGCAGAAGCCTATTTCTAAGGTCAGCCTACTCAACACTGATAGACTGCCAAAACAATAAAAAAAAAGATTATTAAATGTTCTGAATCATATGTGTTAGAAGCACATAATAATATTTTAAATACTCTATTTTAATGGGAAATCAATGTTCCACTGATGTGTAAATATTAGTATATCCCTTGTTTATTTGTACATAAGGTTGTCATTTTAAGACCATGGTGGACAAAGAATTTGATCTATAAATTCCTGCATTATCTAATGGTTTGCATTCATTGGGAACTGGTTCTAGCATAGAGCTGAGCATCTCTATAAACTCTTGTAATTATCAAGTGCATCACATCACTATTTATTCTGTTGTTTAACTTCTCTTTAAATCATGGCCTTTACATTGCAACAGTTTAGCTAGAACTGATTTAGGTGACCTGTCTGTATCATTTCCATGAAAAGGAGACAGAAAGTTTATTGTGTCCTAGTTTTTGAGTTAGAAAGTCCATAGGGCATTTAATTTAATGTAGGTTGAGGACTACTTAATGAAACGAATTGCTATTGCTTCACAGAGGTTACTGGGAGTTGAATCAAAACCGCAGAGTAAAATGCACATAAGATTCTCTGGGGTTTTGCAGCTGTCAGAGAATCCCAGTGTGTGCAGGTTTGTATCACGCAGAAGATCGAAGGAGGCGATAGACTTGGTAATCTTCTAAAGTGAAAGAAAATGGTTTTGAGAGTGGTTGATGATATCTTACATTTTTCTAATAATGCAAAGTATAAAATTGCTGTGGAATCATCAACTATTCCAATGTGTACATATACATACATACATATGTGTGCATGTATGTTTATTACTTGTATACATGACTTTGTTTGTCTTAATGTACACATATTAAACAGCAACTCTCTCTCTCTCAATTGCCACTACTTATATGAAGTCCAGTAATCTCAAAATTCATAACAAAGACCTGAACTGCTTCTGTACGAGTATTTATTCTATTTAACTAAATAATAATGTATAATGTCCATGTATGTGACTCTTACATCATGTTGAGCACCATAAATAAACTAGAATAGATTTAAATTAACTTGAGAGAATAAAGAAATTACAATATACACAAATTAGATTTCATGATATGAGAGACTTGAACACCTACAGATTGTTTTATTTTTAGACATCTCTTCTACAGAAAGTCTTTTGTAGGTGTGTTGGAAAAGCTGTAGACATGCGTATGTGCATATAAAAATATGCATATATATTTATAGAGAGAGGCTAACTAAGGAAATATATTAGTTTGCTAAATATTTTAACATTTCTAGAAAATTAGTATTTACTAGATTACTTTTAGATTACAGCATTATAACAGAAAACATTTTCATACAGCTCAATATTTTAATGCTTATTCCATTAACTTGTTAGATAGAATTCTCAGAAATGTTATATCAAAAGCCACACATTTGTGAACTACAGCAAAATTTCAAAAGTGCACTCATATGAAATAAACTAATGGGATTATCATCACTCAGTGCCTGCCAAAATAATCTGTGAGATTACAATCTGCTTTAGTTCAGAAGTTCTTGTTCATTTTCAAATAGTTGTTGAATCATATTATTGAGTGTACTTACCTGAATTATTTATTCATTCAGAAACTTCTAAAATGTTGTGTATTATTTGGCCTTTTCCTCCTTGAAGTAACAGTGTTGCATTTGCCTATACAAATGTGAATGCATAGATCAATGTCATTGTACAATTTCTGATGCAATGAAGAGACTCAGTAGCAGTTGTGTCTTGAGCTTACTATGAGAATAACTTGTGTGCTGCTTTATACTGTATCCCTGCTTGGATCTCATTAACTGGTTCCTGCTTTAGTTCCTTCCCTGACTTCCCTAAAAAAATGTGCTGTGATGTGGAAGGGAAAACACAAAAAACCCTTTCCTCCCCAGCTTGCTTTTGGTCATGGTATTGCTTCATAACAATATCAACCGTAAGTTGAATAATATTTTGTGCACTTACACACCTAGTAACAAATAATAAAATAAAAAAATATTCTCATTTCACTTTTGAATCACATGGATGATTTGATTAATAACATTTACAGCCATATCTACAGGATGGATGCATTTGAACAGTGTCTCTTGTCAGGTTATAACATGACCAACTGACCACGAGAAGGTTCATGTGTGGTGCCCTTAAGAGACTCACGTTATTTCTGTTACCCTTTATTACATTCAGTATGGTCATCATACTATTTCACCTTAATGCATTTGTCTACTACTATGATACACAATTAACATTCTTATCCATGTTTACATCAGATTCCAAAACTATAATTGTTCTCTGTGATTTTCACATGGTAAATTATTTTATAACTACAAAAATGTTGTATGTTTTCTGCAAAACAGAATTTTGAACTTTAGATTCAGTAGTGTGGAGCAAGAAAAACTAATACCATACAAGATACAAATGAATAAATAAATAAGTTGTAAGAAAAAAAGATTTTAAAAATTCATTTAACCATTCAGCATGTTCACAGAGATATACACAACATGATTTTGAGTCTTCTGCCTATAAATAAAGGATAACTTAACTAGATCTGATTTTCCTCCTTAAGGTGACAGACTTTTACCTTTAATGATGTTGACAACTTACTTTAGGTTAAGGAAGTGCTTAGTAGATATTAATACAATTAACCTATGAATTTTCTTCATGAGAACATTCACAGCAAACATGTAGACAAACTGCTACATTATGGATATGGAATCTGGGTTGAAATGAGTGAAGTTATGTGTTGAATATATCACTATCAGTGAATGACAAGTTTAAATATGTTCCCCAAGTATCTCAAGAAGTAGTGTAGTACATTCCGCAAACATAGTCACTCTCTATAAGACATTATTAATAATGAGTGAGTAAAATAGATGGATCAATGATTTTAATATATTACTGCTAGATAAGGTAGGATAGTAGTGAGGAAATGATAGCTGTGAAAACTAAATGCTGCAGACATTAATTTCAAGATAATACCTGTTTACCTGTAGCCACTGTATCTTTGTCACGGAAGACTCTTGATTATCCATTTTATTAACACTTATGTATTTGACTTTTTAAAAATATTTCTAAATACATTAAAGGTACCATTTGAAAAGAAAATTTAATATAGATAACACAACTTCCAGAGACAGAAATACTATAATTTAATCAAATAAATGGATTAGAAAACTAAAAAAAGTAAATTTAAGATACTTAAATATCTTTAATATTTTAGTAATATTTAGTAAAAATTTAGTAAAAAGTATTTAGTAAAAAATATTTAGTAAAAATATTTAGAAATTTTTTTAGTAAAAAATAATAATCAGCGTATTAGATTATTATATACACTTATTAATTAATAAATCACTGACTATGTATTAAACAATTTTATATAAATTATTATTAATTTATTAGATTAATATTTAATAAAACAACTCTGACCTACTATATTCAGAGACTGAGAAACAAAATGTATGTTTGAATGGGTCTTTAGTTGAATTTCTAAGAACCATTAATTAGCTTCTTGTAAACTTATCTGGGAAAATTTTATATTTTCCTGTGGAATATTCCTTTACATACTTAATATATGTCACTGTGATAGGCTTAATAAAGAAGCTGACTGGCATTTAGCTGAGGAGGAAAAGGTTACACAGCAGAACCAGTTTTAGAGGATGCTAGGAGGATGAATGAAAGGTGGAGTCTGAGAAGAAGGCACCGTGAGACACAGAACGAACAGTATGGTAAATAAGTACACGAGGTAAACGAGCCTCCGGGCAGCACATAGATAAATAGAAATGAGTTAATTTAAATTATAAAAGCTAGCTAAAAAAGACCTAAGAAATCAGCCGAACTGTGTAATTAATATTAAGTCTCTGTGTGGTTATTTGGGACCTGGTTGGTGGGACAGAAAACACCACCTACATTTTTTCTGTCTTTTTCTCTTCCCATTCCTTCTCTGCCATACACCAGATTATGGAACAATACCTTCTTATCAGCATGGATGTCCATCCTCTCCATTACTTGCTGTGATCCATCATAGTGTTGGACTACCTACAAATGCAGGTTTATTCAGATTTCTCAATACTCAATATGTTTTCTCTTTTTCAGAGAACATTGAGAGTCACATTTTCTTGTTGTATTTATTCTTCCAAAGAAGCCATCCTCCCAACTTCTATTTTATAAAATCTAGAAAGGCACTTTTACTGTACAGCAATAATTCCTTCACCATAATTACATGTCATTCAAAAATCCTTAGTAGAGTTTAGAGTCACAAAACACAAATTAACATGCTAACATAAAGGAATGCAGTGGGTGCCAATGAACATAGGCATAATTAAATTGTCTGGAGTCACAGATTTCTAATAAAACTATAAACCATTTTTCCAAGAAAAACTTCACATATAGTTTTTCATATAATTTGAAGCATTCATGAATATAATAAAACCCAGTCAAAACTGTGAGTTATCACCACCCACTCCTTAGAAATAATGTTCTAAAATTTAGATGAAAGAGTGATATATTTTAAGGTGCAACTGTAAGTTTCATAAAGTCCTAAGAACTCATATCATTTAAAATATTTTTAAAGAAATGTGCTAGTTGCTTTGAGGGAAAATGAAGTTATTTCAAACATTAAATTATATATATTGCAAGAAAAGTTAAGAAAACATTTATGTATTCTGGATTCATATTTAGTAAGCATTTTGCAACATTGGTTTCATGATCACTATCTGTTGACAGGTGTCTTGCCAGGTCCTACAGCCGTTCAGTCCCAAAGAAACACACAGAGGCCTACATTAAGTATAAAATAGTTGGCCTATTAGCTCAGGCTTCTTATTAACCCTTACATCCTACATTAATCCAGTATTTTTGCCTGTGTTAGTCATGTGGCTTGGAGCCTTTATCTGTGAGGCATTCTCAGCTTGTGTTCTCTGATTCTGGGTGACAAGTGCAGAGGAGTCTTTTCTCTTCCCAGAATTCTCCTGTTCTCGTCATCCTGCATCTATTTCCTGCCTGGTTGCCCTGCCTCTACTTCCTGCCTGACTACTGGCCATTCAGCATTTTATCAAAACAATACAAACAACAAGGTAGAAGACCATTGTCCCACAGCAACTCATACAATCTCATACATGTGCCAGGCACATAGACATGCAGATAGTTCCAACCATTTAAAGTATCATGCTTTCTAAATACCTTGCATATAACATCCCCATATGATGTGATGGTTATAGACATACTTCATTTACCACATCACTTTTATTAGAATAGCAATGAAGCCCTTCAGAGTACATCAGATAATATGCATTGTCTAATTGGAATACACAAATCCTGAATGAATGAATTATAAGGCTGAAAATGATAAGTTCTTTCAGCAAAGTTATAGAAAGGAATTTTGTAGTTTTTGAAAAGGTCTATGGTAATTTTTGATAGTATTAATTCATGGTAAGAACTCTTTTCTCACTGTACCATTTAGTGGATACTCACACATTTGTTCTCCATTTGTTTCTTTTAAAGCAACCAACTTGTCATATTTTAAATAGAGCATTGGTATATGTTATGGTTTCTGACACAATACAGTCATACCTTGCACTTGGTTATTCTAATTCAAGTCTAAATATTAAAGTTTTAGTGACATTTTCTAGATTATTTAAGGGTAAATTTATTCTGAGTAGCTTTGGTGCTTTACATTCAGCATCCTGCAACTGTGATGGAATTTAATCTATGTAAAATAACCTATTGCATTCACGGTAGAGATTCACCATATGGGGAACTTTATTACCTCCTTACACATTCAGTTCAAGCCGGACTACATCTGGCTCTCCCTGCAGCTGTCAAATGTCACATTTGGGTGTCATCAAGTTCAGTTATATATTTTACTTCACTACTAATTCTCCAAGGGAGTACATGAAAATACAAAAAAAAATATTCTCTGATTTGGCTGCAAGTTGTCCTTTTCTGCCAGTTTCACACTTAACTTACTTTGTGATTTAACAAAAGGAAAAAGTATCCACTTTTACCTTCTAGATATTTTTTTTCACATTCCTATGAAAAAATATGAAATATGATCAAACTACCACATTTTACATTTTATAAAATAAGAATTTAGGGTTCAACCTTTCATTCTCTCTCACCATTTATTGACTTGTAAACTCTACAGACATTCTATAATGTGTACATGTGATCGTATTTTCTTATCCCATGCTGAACATAGTGAGATAAAGGACGTATAAGTTTAAGATCTCATATTACTTCTTCCATCACCCAGTTACATGAATCTTTTCTACATGTTGAAATTTTATGTGATCCTGTTGTCTTCCAGTTAACAGATTATTTGTTGACACTCATCTGTTGTTGCTAAAATTTCCACCCTGGTGTTAAACATGAACAATGTCTACCCCTTCACCAAGGTCCGCAAAACCAACAAACAAATGCATAAGGCCACCAACATTCACTACAGCTGAACTAATGGGATCATTGAGTTTTCTTACAGTGCATAGGACAAATCAATGAGATCAATGGGTTTTCTTACAGAACATAGGAGAAACGTACAAGATCACTGTTTTTTTTTAATAGAACATAAGTGAGGAATTATTTACAGAAATGTTTTCATCCCTCCCACAACTGTCTAAACCTGAAAAGCCTTACACACAAGCGTGTTGGCTTATTCACAACTGCATGCAATATAAGATGCCCTGTTCTAGTTCTCTCCTGCTTCGCTAGACTTTCAGCCCATCACAGGCCACATGCAGAGTTGTCAGGGGGTAGTGAACAGCCAGATTCTTAGATGAGAATCTCCTTCCCAGATCCCATGTCCAAGTCTGGCTTAGATGAACCTTATACAAGGGTCAGCTGGGAGGGGTTATAAGTGAACTTTCCAGGATGGCAGTTGCTTGGCTTGGAAAAAAGTCACTTTTAACAACTGTGGTTTCCCACTTATATCAATTTAGCTAATTCTCAATGTCATGGTCAGTGATATACAGTGGACCTATTAGACATTCGGCACTCCTTCATTCTTGCAAAGAAGAATAAAAATCATTACTTGCAATATTGCATATTAAATTTTAATATTAAACTTTATATACTTGTGTTTATATTAATATGCATTATTTAATACAATTTTATGTGTTGATATGTTGTACAACTGATTTATAGTAACACATATAAAGCAAGGACACATTAATTATTCTTTTCCTCATGAGGTCTATGAAGTAGAAAGGAGAAATAGGGAGGCGGGGAGGGTAAAAGGGAGGGAGAGAGAACCAAACACATGCCATCCAAAGATTCTGATAGGAGATGCCTTTCTGTATATGTGTTGCTTTTATTGGCTAATGAACAAAGCTGTTTCAGCCAATTGCTTAGCAGAGTAAAGCTAGGCAGGAAATCTGAAGAGAGATGTAGAGAGAGAAGACTGGGCAGATCAGAAAGATGCTATGTAGCTGCCAAAGGAGCAGATATCAGAAACTTACTGGTAGGCCACAGCCTTGTGGTGATACACAGATTAATAAAATATGTTATTTTAAGATATAAGAACTAAGCTATTGGTCAAACAGTGTTGTAATTAATATAGTTTCTATGTGATGATTCAGGTCAGGGCAGACTGGAAACTAATGAGCAGGCTCCATTTAAAAAATGGCACCCAGCATGGGGCATGGATCCATATAAAATTTTAAAAAGCTTCAGAAAAAAAGGAGGGCTTCTAGATCCTCAAAAATGAAAGCCAAGCACAGCATGTTGGTAGCCAGATTTATTTTGTTTGCCAGATTTATTCATTAGCCAATGAAAGCAACACATATATAGAAGGTCAACCTACATAAAGATTCTTCTTAAAATATCAAAATATATAAAAATATAAACTAGGTGAATAATTCTGTGTGGAATATAATAGACAATTTTACTGTGAGTAAAAATATATGAAGTAACTGTTTCCAAATTATTCACTATTGCAACTTAGAAGAACACAGTTTACCAGTTGACTGCTTAGTGCTAAAAAGACCCTAAAGTCTAGACTCACTGCTATTCACAATGGGATTTGGTATACATCATGTTTGAGAAAGAGAGGACTTTGCTGAAAATGCAAAATCTAATGTCCATTTTTTCCTGTTGTTGTGCATCTATCTTTACAAATTAGTCTACTCTAATGATGACTACATCTCTACAGCCTTGAGCATTTTTTTAATCTGAGTATTTTCTTTCATTTTGTGTTTGAATCAAAGTCACTACAATGATAGTTTCTTTGACTATAAGATTAAAACATTCAAAGCCCCTTACTATAACCAGTATCTCAATGTAATTAAATGAGTACTTAATAGGTCATGAGATGATTAAAGAAGTAATTAGGAAGCAAAACATCAAGGATAATAAGAGATTAAGGAGCTTTTGAAAGGATAGCAATAGTTCACGTTGGCTTATAGGCATTGCTTTTGTGCTAATGAGGATCATTGGTTCATTAACGACATTACAAGCCGGTGAGCTTTCAATGCTTTCAGCAATATCAAAGCCAGAGAAGCACAACATGGGAAGCTGGAAAGGTCTTCTAAGACAAGGGGAAATATCTATGTTATTCATAATAATTCTCAAACACTTCTACAAATTATTTCAAGGTTACTGATTTCATAACCATTGGGAGAGTCCATATTAAGAAGAAATATTTGATCCTAACTCACTGGATTGATTCTCTAGTAAGAGACACAAATATGATGAGTATCCAAAATTAATTGAATTTCTAAATAACAATAGCATGGTGTAAGGTATCTGGGATCCACGCGAAAAGCCGAATGGAGTTGGGCTAGAAGGAGGGGCACCTGTAAGCAGGGTACAACAGGGCCGAGAGTGAGATTGGAGAGATTCTAATGGAGGAAAGGTCAGATTGTGAAAATTTTCTACTCTATCCCCATACCATCATGGTCACTGGGGTTCCCTGAAAGAAAGTGTTTCTGGGTTAGAGGCTGGCACAAAGTGCTGGAGATAAGATAGGAAAGACAGCTGAGAGTGTCTGCCAAGACAAATTTCAATCATTTCTTCCTTTCAGTTGTGGAAAAGAATGAACATTGAAAATAAACAAAATAAGACAGCGCAGGTCTAAAACTTCAGTTCAGTGAGCTAGCTCTTTATATTATCTTGTCAAATATGTCCTAGCGGAGTGGTTGATGGGAAAAATATTCTTATCTCTGTAAACATGTCAATTAATTCTCCTGGCTCATGAGGCTCCTTTTATGCTAACCTCGACTACGTGGATAATGTTTACTTGATTAGCTAATCACAGCAATTGTGGAACGGCATTGGTGCCCAGCTGGCCATTTCAACTGCTGCTGTCTGTTAATTAATGTTATTTCTGCTTTTGTCCTAACTTAAATTCTCTTATGTCCCCTTTGACCTTGGTTCTTTTTTTTTAAGAGACACTGAGGCACATGAGTTGTAAAGTTTTTCTTTCTCCTTGCCTGGAAGCTGTGTTAATTTATGCATAATTCAAAGATCACCAATACCATAGCAGCCCTACAGTTGTGTGCACCAGAGAATGTTTTTGTCTCTCTCTGGGGGCTGCTAGAATGCACCATGATGTGGGGCATACAGGGAAAAATTAGGAGACCTTAGACTTTTAATGATCTATATTCTAAAGGTAAACCTCATTCTAAGAATGGAGTATCTGTCCTGAAGAAGGGGCAAGAAGAGTTTGAAACAGTGATCCTATGCGGCTTAGTTTTTTTCCCTCCATTTGGATGTGTAATGCTGTTATCGAACTAGAAACCTGAGCAAAAACCAAAGGATTTTCTCATTTTCATCTGTTTTGTTTTCGTGACTGAATACAGAAGAAAAATACAAATTAATATGACATTTGAAAAGCTATAAATTCAGATGTCCCAGAATGAAGGGCCAAAAAGTATTTAAAACTTGTTGAAAAATATCATAATTTTCTTGGAAAATTTAAAGTTGTAATAGATTAGCTCTTCAGTAGATATGAAAAAAGCATTTTATCCAAGTAATTATTTATTCAAATATTTAAAGCAATGAATATTGCAATTTGTTACATGAAATCAAACAGGATATCTAAGGTGTTGTGATATTACCAATTATTACAAGAGCTTATTGATCCTAGTCATTACTGGAACTCCTAACTTTTCTCTGTGTAAATAACTCATCACAAAATTTTATTTGGTTCTGAACATTATAAACATTTCCCTCCTCAATGCTAGAATACTATGCTTCCTTTTCTATTTATACCATTTTATGGAAAGGAGAGAATACATCACTGTATTGAAGTTCATTTGATTATAAACTTATTTAGAAAGTTCATTGATTAAACATTACTACAATGATCAATTATTTTTTGCATCATCTTAAATATGTATGCCAATAATATGTCACTTTATTATACAGCCACTAAAAATAACTCATATATGTGATAGGAACTCATATAGTTACAGTGGCAACAAAACACTCACATTGGCATGATAGCTCATTTAAAGAAATGAATTTGTCTTGGTGAATTTGTCTCAATTGCTGAACTATAAACTCTTTTTTGATGGTTTGATACCATGTCCTATTCTTTTCTCTAACTTTTGCTTTATATCTTTTTAAGCTGATGTTCGAGGATGTGTTCAACAAGAAGTTCAATTCAGTCCATAATTATGAATACACCAGTCTGGTTATTTGAGTAATTAGCCTGTTGCTTTATAGTATAAAATTTTAAAGTTCTGAATGTCTTGAATCTCTGTCTCTCTGTCTCTCTCTCTCTCTGTCTCTCTCTCTCTCTCTCTCTCTCTCTCTCTCTCTCTTTCTCTCTCTCTCTCTGTGTGTGTGTATGTGTGTATTTGGTATAATCTCTGATAAACAGTTCCTATGTTCAAGAAATAATCTAGGAATCTGCAATTATCTAAGTAGCATATGACAGTCACTCACATTCACTTTATTTAAAATGATTTTAGAAGATCCTATTAAATTTTATAAGCTTTTATTGTAACTTTATACTTAATATATTACCATTTTCTGATTATGTTGCCTTTCAGCATTTATTTTACAATATATGTGGTCTATTGAAAAGTCCTATTTTACTACTTGAAACTTTTTTTATTTATTTTTTGTGTGTGTGCGAACATAGATATTTCTATACACCACACAGAAATATGTATCAGAGGACAACATACATTGTTTCTTTTTTCCATAGCTATTGTAGCTTGGGGAATCAAGCACAGGTTATCAGATCAGTGCATTGGGCTTTCTCCACTGGTCCATCTCGCTGTCTTAAAGCACTGCAAGTTCTTCACACTGTCTGCCATCCTCCACAATCATGAAGTTGTTATCAGTAGTTTCATGTGATACCAACATTCGTCACTCCCAACACATGGTGGAAACTACGAATCTAGTCACCGAAAGGCACTATTAGGATAGCTCTATAAGTCGGTAGTTTAATATTTAGATGAAGTGAAAAGTAATAAATGAGAACCATGAATACCTCATCTGGCTCATAGCAGATGTTATGATGTTATGTTTAAGGATGTCTTCTGTGTCCTCCCATTCCTGGGATTCCCAGATTTTGTTCCCATCATTCTCAGCAAAAAGAACACTTTCTTGCTTGAGGTTTTCCATAATTCATGATTTAAGCTCTTAGATCCTCTTTCTCACTTCACTGAACTTGAACTCTTGCCCTCAGTTCCTCAAATTTGACTTTTTAAAAATATCCTCTTGTGATCGTTTTTCAGCTGATTAAGGCCCCAAACCTTTAAATCACATTATTATCCATGGTTCACACAAGCTTTCATCTTTGCATTGATGGTTTTCTCTATCATTCTACTTCCTTTGTTTGCTTAATTCCAGGGAAACAGGTTATTGAGCATATATGAGTTCCTATGAATCTGTTTCTTTTTCTGGAAAAGTCTTCTGTCTGTCTGTAAAGTTTGCCTTGTTCTATGATATATTTTTAATTATCTTATATATTTTAAAAGATATTACTTAGTTTTTTTTTGTTTGTTTGTTGCCTTTTTTGTTTCCCAGGTTTTTCAGGCTAGGGTTCATTTCTTTCTGTCTTTAATACAATGCCATTTGTCATCCAGTGTTGCTGTCAGTGAATTTGTCTCAATTGCTGAACTATAAAATCTTTCTTGATGGTTTGATACCATGTCTTATATTTTTCTCTAATAACACTTTTCTGGTATTGAAGGTATTGAATATTAGTTCAATGTGTGTGTGTGTGTGTGTGTGTGTTTGGTTGTACAGGGATTCTTTCTGTAGTCCTGGATCCCTGGAAATCTCTCTGTACACCAGGTAGGGTTTGAACTCAGAGATTCTCCTGCATTTTTCTCTCATTTGATGGGATTAAAGGTATGGGCCACCACAACCAGCCAGTATGGCTTTTTTTTTGGTTTTTTGAGACAGGGTTTCCCTGTAGTTTTTAGAGCCTGTCCTGGAACTAGCTCTTGTAGACCAGGCTGGCCTCGAACTCAGAGATCCGCCTGCCTCTGCCTCCCAAATGCTGGGATTAAAGGCGTGCGCCACCACCGCCCGGCTTGGCTTTTTTCTTGAACAAGTGAATGTATCATCTGTTCTCCCACAAAATATGAGAGTATAAAATATCATATAGATGAAAAGTATATTTTATAATATTCAAGTTCCATTATAGTAACTGAAATTTTTTTCTTACTCCTTCAAAGATATACTGATCCTAGTTCAAGCATGTAAAATAATTAATATTAAAACACTTTTATCGGTGTCAGGTATGGGTCCGACCGACTGTATTTTAAATCAATCAGAAAATATTTGACTACTCCAATATGATTTGTGCCACTATTGTGCCAGTGTTTCAAGAAGGCAGGTTGTAGGTCACAAGGTGTATAGATAGGTGATATTGAGTATTAATTTTCTCCTGTGGTAACATGAAGAAGACTTTCCAGCACAGCATATTTTAATAACAGAAGTAGTGCTTTTAGTTGAGCATCAGTTTAATTTCTCCAGTTTTTAACTTGTTTTTATCATTAATAAGAACTCATTAAAACTAAACTATCATGAACTAGTAAAACGTCTTCTTATATTAGTGCTTTAAATTGATAATAAATTTAGCAAAGACAATAGTGTGTGTGTGTGTGTGTGTGTGTGTGTGTGTGTGTGTTGGTCCACTACTTGGCATGCGGCCTATCTTTGGAAAAATTGTATTTTCTCATTTTCCAGCAAATATATATTGCAAATAACTTGGTTAGGAGTAGGGGTGTATTGTTCAGTGCTGCGACTGTTTCTGGAGGGAACCTGGGCAATTCTTGTGAATGCAGTCATAGTCTCTATGAGTTCATATGCTCCTCAGTGCTTTATGTCTGAAAAATGCTAATTTATTGAAATTACCATCCTTCCTGGTCTCATGGTGTTTCTAAATCTTTTCATTAATCTATTCATATATTTTGAGGGGAGAGGTTTGATAAAGACTCATGTAGGACTGAGTGCTCCAAAGTCTGTTACTATTTGTACATCATTCGATAGTAGGTATCTGGTTAGTTCCCATCTATTAAAGAAGAGACTTCCCTGATGAGGACTGAGCAATGCTTTGATTTCTGGGTATAGCAATATGTCAATAGGAGTCATTTAATTGCTATTCTCCATTATCAGAATAGTAGAAAATTTACCACTAGAATTATAACTACCTAGTCTCAGGTCCATAATCACATCTGTGTCAGGTATGGGTCCGACCGACTGTATTTTAAATCAATCAGAAAATATTTGACTACTCCAATATGATTTGTGCCACTATTGTGCCAGTGTTTCATGAAGGCAGGTTGTAGGTCACAAAGTGTACAGATAGGTGATATCGAGTATTAATTTTCTCCTGTGGTAACACTAAGAGGACTTTCCAGCACAACATATTGTAGTAATAGAAGTAGTGCTTTTAGTTGAGCATCAGTTTAATTTCTCCATATTGATGACATAAGTAAATAATTTGGGGTTTCACCAACACTGCATTATATTCAGGTTATGAAAAGTCATTACATTCATGTTATGGAGAGTAATAACAGCCTTGGCAGCATCCTGTAATATTTCGAGTGATCTTTTGGTTTTCTTTGGTCTCAATAAGATATGACCAATTTTGGGCTTTGGAGGTTTTACTTGGTGGCATTGATGTCTAGTTTGGCCATTCTCGTTCTCATTATACAGTGAATTGAAGAAAGATGAAAGTTGCAGGTAAATTGATGAGACTAGAACCAATATCCTTAGTGTGAAAATTCACATCCCAAAATACTGCATGTTTTCTGCTCTAGGTGGTTGTCAGCTTTTGAGCATTAGATAAGTGTTTGAAGTCAAGTTTCGACTGACATTAGTTAGCTAGAAAGTAACTAGAGAGGAAGAGGGGCTCTTACAAGAAAGGAGAAGTAGAGTATATTATAATCAGGAGCTAAAGATGAAGCTAGAGTAGGAGGATTAAGTAGGTGCGGGAGGAGTAGGAGAGGGAAAGGTAATGGAGAGAATATTGGGGAGGACAACCAACAAAATATGTACATATTGAAATGAACGTGCTTACATTTTGAGACAAGGTCTTACTAGCAATCTCTGGCCTGCAACTCACTATTTGATAAGGCTGACCTCAGACTCACAGAGTTCTGCCAGTCTCTCCTCCTAAGTACTGTGATTAAAGGTGTGTTCCTGTACAGAAATTTGTATTGACCTTGGAACTAGAGTACCTGTTTACTAGAAAAACTTTAAGAGAAGCAGGACTGACTGGAAACCCATGGGAACATGGCATTCCAGGAGAATCCAGGTGAGTTTCATATTTTGAGGGAAATATCCTTTTTTTAAAGCAGTAAATTGGGACTGTTGAAAAATTTTATAGATCAGATTTTTCTATTGTAATCAATACTAAATAAAAGTGGGATTTGTGATTAATGTAAAAATTTATATAAAATTTATAGTTTTTTCCTAAGTTTTTTATATCATCTCATTTTCTGTCCTTACATTTTCCTCATCGTTACACACACAGATGTCCCCCACCCGAAGTATTTTTTATCTGCAATCCATTCTCATGTGAGATACTCTTGTATATTCTTTTTATTAAATATATCATACAAAGGAACATTTATTATTATTTATATTATTTTCTTCTCATCAATATCATTGTATGTCTTTTTCAACCTGCTTTCCACTTGTTCTCCAAAGTTTTTTTTTTCTTATAGATTTTATTTTCCATGAGGAATTAGATCTATTTGATAGGTTCATTTTCATTATTTTCTTGCTGCCATTTTCTCACCTGGAGAGAAACAGAGACAGAGAGCAAGCATAGAGACACAGAATGAGAGATTAACAGAAGGGATTTATCATGCTAGAATTTCCAGACACCTTCCTGGTCATTTTAGCATATGTCTAAATCATAGCATTCAAGATATGGAAGCAAAAAGATTGTTGGAAGTCCCAGAATAAAATGGACTACATAAGAATTTTAATTGAGTTAAACAAGATCCTATCTCATAGATACATCAAAACAATCATTGCTGAGGGAATTCTGAGGAGACAAAGAATCTTGTAGTGTTATGGAATACAAGGCTATAGATTCACTTAGCCACATGCCATTAGCAGAGCTTAGACTGGATAAAACCCAAGATCAGGTGATACTGTACACATATTGACAGGTGGAACTCAAAGAGAAGAAAGAGTAAGAAAGTGTTTAAACACAAATTATCATAGTTTATAACATTGTACAGTTTTCTGCTGTTAAGAATGGAGAGTTTTCATAGTACTTGTCTGAAAAAAACAAGTATTTTAAATGTATTTCTTTCATTTCAATATAGAATTTTTTGCTATTAAAACAATTTTAACTAATGACAATTGTAGCTTTAAAAGAGCAACAACTATTATCCTCTTCTTGACTAAACACTTACTGAGTTTTTATAGATCAGAGGTTATGGTAAATTCTTGCCTAGCATTCTGAATTTACTATCATAAATGTACAAAGTTCATTTTTTAAAAAAAGATCAATTTATCAACAAACAAATGCACTTTTTCAATAGAATATTCTCTCAGAATAACATACACTCCCATTAAAAAATATTATAGGATCATGAATTATAGGCCCGATGTCCTTGATTTATGGCTAGAAACTGATTATGAGTGAGTACATCCCATGTTCATCTTTTTGGGTCTGGGTTACCTCACTCAGAATAGTGTTTTCTATTTCCATCCATTTACATGCAAAATTCAAGATGTCATTGTTTTTTACCGCTGAGTATTACTCTAATATGCATATATTCCACAGTTTCTTCATCCATTCTTCCACTGAAGGGCATCTAGGTTGTTTCCAAGTTCTGGCTATTACAAATAATGCTGCTATGAACATAGTTGAACAAATGCTTTTGTAGTTTGATTGGGCATCTCTTGAAAAAAAATATTATAGCTATACCTATGAAATTTATTTTCTCATACTTAAAAGTTGATTTAAAAGTGAATATTACAGCATTTTCAGTAAGTGCTCAGTGATATTGACAGTTGTGATAAAATTGACAGTGTATTCTAAGTATAAATGCTTTAAGTTCAAGTATTTTGTACTGTTCTGTTTTGTTAACTTGGTTTCATTTTTTTTCTCCTCATTTTTTTTATTAAAGATTTCATCTCCTTCCCTCCTCCTTCCCCTTCCCTTCCCTCCCTTCCACCCATACCCCCTCTCCACCCCTCTCCAAGGCAAAGAGCCATCCGGGTTCCCTTCACTATGTTAAGTCCAAGGTCCTCCCAGCTCCCCCTAAGTCCAGGAAGGTGAGCAACCAAACTGACAAGGCTCACAGTGAGCCTGTCCATGCTGTAGAGTTCATGGTCATTGCCGTTGTCCTTGGTTTCTCAGTCCTCCTCCACCGTCAGCCACATTCAGAGAGTCCCGTTTGGTCCCCTGTTCCAGCAGTCCCATTCCAACTGGACTTGGTGGTCTCCCGTTAGATCTGTCCCACCGTCTCAACGGGTAAACGCACTCCTCACGGTCCTGACTTGGTTTCATTTTTGCAGGCTAAAACACTGGTGAGAAATTTATCTGTGTTTGAGTAAAGACATTCAGGTGACAGCTGGTGTTCACCGTGATTTTTCTCTTTGTCCACCATTCTCTTAGATAGTTTGTCATTTTTTATTTTAAATACTTGTCAATTAAGGGTTTTGTTTTTGATAATTGCAATTTTCTGTCTCTTGCTTAGTAGCTTGATGTCTAACTGGCGCTTTCTTGCTACATACTTGTCAGCCTCACAGGGAATATAAAGGCTAATACATTTGTGCTGTCTACTTCTCTGCTTCTCAGTTTTCAAGAAGGCTATGCCAGGAGACGTTGTGCATAAGAACAGATAGGATGGGAAGTTTTAGTCTCATAGCAACAGGATTAAATTATACTTAAAAACTTTAGTTATGATTCTCTTTAGTACCCATTTCTATGGCATATTATAAAAGAAAGTGTTACATTCACACATTAATATTTTATATAACTGAAACTTCTGCTTCAGAAAATTCAAAATGCAATCATTTGACACAGAATTTCCTTCTATTTATTCTGAATCATATCACTTAAAGGTTACGAAGTATATTCAAATATGTGACTGGGCTGTTTCTTGATTGGTGAGATAACTACTTAAGTAGATGGAAATCAACAGCAGATTCTAAAGTTAGGTAGGAGTGATGTTAGCCAGAAGTGCAGGGATGCAGGGGCATCAGAGAGTTAGAGACCTGGGCTTTCATACTTGGTTGAATCCCTGATTGCTAGACATTGCCTACTACTCTTATAGAGATATTTAATGTTATTTTGTCATATAATCAAGACAGGTACATTGATTATAGGAATTTAAAAATATAAGAGACATTCTTCATAAATTAAAAATATTTTCATATATATTTTCTTTGTATACACTTTGTGCACACACAGCACATTTTATGTAAATGGAAAAACCCTGTCTTCTTATCTATAAACATTTTAGCATGTGTTTTGTGAAATTATTATATTAGATAAAAGTAATGTGATTATTATTTCCTCAATGATATTTAGATTTTATTCTAAAATTTAATTGTTCATGTGTATTTTTTATTTACTACAAATCCACTCAAGGTACAATTTTTCCACTCACTACTGTGCCAGGAGGCCCCTTTCATGAATAGCAATGACTCTCCTACAATACTTTTACAGGACAAAGATGTAGTTGAGAAAATTAAACCAGTTCTTTTATAAAGTAGCACTGGAAGATCGATTTTGACAAGAAAGCTCTCTAGGTGATGGTGAGCTTTTACTTTTTCATCACATCAAGAGACATTATGCAAGTTGATTCCACTACTCAATTATGACTGATGACTTATTTGGACACGTGGTGACTTGCATGAATACCTTTTAAGGATCTGCTGTTGCTTCTGCAATTAAGACATGATTTTGTGGGTTATGTTTTGAGGTTGTCTGTCAGCCTTTTCTCATCTCATCTCCTTATGCCTTTGTGTGAGGCGGTATTTTTAGAAGTTCCAGTATTATATATTCATTCCTATGTGCCATTTTTTTTCTCTGCAAGTGTGATTCCTTTTCATCATCTTAAGCCTGGTTTGGGGGAGCTTTTCAAAGTGACTGATTTGTCTGCTCTGCTTTGATATTTGTGTCCATCTTCCGACATTCTCTTGCTGTCTAATAGCTTCCCTGCCATACCTGACACCAACCATGTCCCTCGTACATTTGATAAAAAAAAAAAACTCATCCATAGAAATTCATCTCTATGTATAAATATGACTCCTGGGGCGTGAGTTCTTTCAAGGCTCTGTAGGGACAGCACTAGGAAGAGGCATCCAAAGGCAGATGACAGAGATGATGGGCATTCAAATCCAACGCTACTTTCTTCTTCATTCCTGTTACCATGTCACATATTTTATCTAGACTCAGTGTAATACATATTTTCAATCATCTCTTCAGCCTCATTCATTTATAAGTGACGAAGCAATTTTAGTATTTTGACTTTGTCAACAAGCTATATAAACATACTATTGGGTCTTAAACTATTATTGAGGACTTTTACTTTTAAAGTATATAAACCTAATCGTTACCAGTAATTAAATATTAAGTTTATTTTAAGCAATTTCTTGGTTAGAATTTTTTTTTATTCTACTGAAGTTGAAGGTAAATTGTGTTGCAAGGAGGGTGGCTTGTTCGTCCCGCACCTCCTACACCAAATGTGTGTTTTAAAAACCTAGATGTATTATTTATTTTTCAGCAAGAATTAAAACCTGGTTGAACTTTAAGACTGTAGGAGGAAGTGAAATGTCTTCAGACCTTGTCAAAGTTGATCATAGGTTTGATTTCACAATCTTCAATGTTGAAAACACATTTTTAAAATAAATACATAATACAAAACGTCATAAGCCGGTTTAAGGAACGTTCAGAAACTGTTGTAAAGTCTCTCCTAATTTCAGGTCAAAGTTACTAAATATTCCTGTATGAAATATAACCATTAGAATATCAATTTTTAAAATCAAACATTCCACGATAATACCTTCCCAAGATATACTGAACTTTTTTTGTTATTTTAAGAAGCACTAATTTGATTCCTAATGAGTAATGGTAGTTGGAAAATATTGACTGTCTTGAATTCTTTATCAAATCATTATGTTTATACCAGTGGAAAACTTTGTTTAGTAAAAAAATCAACTTGAAGAAAGCAATAGTCTTAAATGTGAGTGGGGGCGCAATGGGTCGTGCTTAATAACATTGCATGGCTCACTGAAACTTGCAGTTTCATATCTTGATATTGTGTGTTCAGCAGCAAGGCTTCCGTGACATCATAGTGTACACTGAAGTCATATATGTAGCATGGGTGAGTGCTTCAGAAACACCTCACATCCATTACTTTTTTGAATGATTTTTTGTTTCATTTTTTTTTTGATTCATAGTTTTTAAGGCTCGCACATTCACACAATCCCATATGAAGTAATAACACAGATTAAGTTTCTGCTCCCTGGACTAAGCAGGTAAAGACTTTATTTGTAGTTTGTAGTCATGCTTACTTTACCTTAAGTATTATGCTGCTATGACATCTTCCTCATGATAGCCCTGTAACACTATATCTCCACGATTCTCACAATCATGCTTAGGAGTTATAAATTTGTTGAGTTATACTTATCCTAGAGCTAAGAATTAAACTTAGAAATGAATTATTCAGTTGTACATTAGAGACTGTCCTGAAGACATTTCTTCCAGACTTTTTCCATATGTAGAAGTAATATACTAAGGAGGTCTTTCATGAGGGAGACAGGTTGGGCTCATCTCTAGATATAACATAAGCAAGGGTACTTTGTACTGTAGCATTATAATAGTGCATATGATAAATTGTCCTAACAGTTTGCTTTATCCTGAATTAACACTCCAGAACAGGGAAAGAAGCAGACAAAATCCATTTCCTCAAGAGACTTGCAGTCTAGTGTGTTGTGGAGCAGTTATCTGGGAAGAAAGCGTTTGAGGACTCTTCTGATAGTGAGAATGTCATTGAGATTGGAGATGAAGCTTATATGTTACCTGGGAAAGATGTTAAAAGGATATTACAAAACCTCAACTCTCTAAAACATGACATCTTGAGAAAATTTGTTAATGCAAAATAAGCTGTGTGCATTGCTGTATGCACTGTGAACTTGTCTTAGGTTGTGTGAGTGCATGTGTGTGTGTGTGTGTGTGTGTGTGTGTGTGTGTGTGTGTGCAGGTATATGTGTTCATACATAGATATGGAAGCAGATGAGCCCAAGGACAACCCTGGGTGTATTTCTCAGGTATCATCTGCGGGTTTTTTTTATTTTTTATTTTTTATTTTTTTATTTTTATACTGAAGCTTTTACTTACCAGGACTTCCCCAAGTCCGCTGATGACTTTCAGCGGTTGCCTGCCCCTATCTCTCAACACTAGAATTACAAGTGCTCAGGGTTATGCTTAACTTTTTATGTGGGTTCCAGGATAAATTTAGGTCTTGTGTGTGCAAGGCAAGTCATCTCCCAACTGAGCAATCTCCCAACTTCAGAGAAAATTTAATATTTTGCAAAGGACTGTGAGCCATCTTTCTGCTGCTGACTTTATTTTCCCTTTTATAGTAGACATTAAACAATTCTTATTCAGGGAGGAGATACTATCTCATCCCCCAAGACTATTTGTTTCACTATATGAGCACATTTGACTGTGTACTATGAAAGCAAATATGCCATATATCCATCTCTGCTCACAAAACAAAGAGAAAGGTGAAAGTTTCACAAATCTTTTATTACATTATCTTCTTTGTATCACTAGTTTCTTTCATAGCTTTCAACAGCACTGATCTAAACAGAAACCAGTTAATGTACAAATCATATGTAAAGAAAATGTCATAGTTCACAAATGTGATGGAATTAGTCATTCTTCTGTACTGAAGAACACTGAGATTTGTAGAATTTTTGGTAATTGGATATATCAGTTAATAAATTGCACCCCCACCAATTTTCTATTCTCACCATTTTCAAGCATCAAGAAAACAAGTATTCAGTATTCACATATGCATATGAAATCACTGCTACATAATGAACGCTTTCAGCTGAAACCCCAGGGTGTTTATAGAGATCCATGCTAGTGCAGCATTCACTCTGATTTGGCTTCTACTTACCTCATCAGGTTCCTTCTGGGGAAAGCTTTCTGTTAGGAATTTCAGTCTGCTCTGAACTGTGCTGGCAGGAGTGTCTTCATGAGTTAGTGAACTTGGTGCAGACTGACTCTTTAGCTGGAATGTCAGACACCTTAAGATAACTATGATGGCCACCTTAGGCTTAGGAGTTAGAGGTGTTTCTGTATTAGAAGCATCAGTATTTTCTCATGAGGCAATCTGCTGATGAACCAAAATAAGACATTACACTCTCCTAATGGTTTTTCATAATAAGTATTTTCTGCTATTGATTAAATACATAAGAGTCTTTAATGAGACCTTTAGTGTTATTTTAAATACTGATATTTCAACGGGATTATTTTAATAGAAAAAATTATATCTTTTTAAAATATGGTTTTCAAATATTTTTGTTAGCATGTTTTGATTTTGTTTTGTGCATGTGTGTGTACACTCTTAAAACTTGTTTTTCCTTATATTAAATAAATAAAGGATCATAAAGCACTGTGAAAGAATAACTATCTTTAATTATTTTCATTATATAGACTGATAAAAGGAATTGATTAGAGAATCATCTTGTGAAAATAATAGTTTCACATTAGTGGCAAAATCTTTTTGAATTTCTGCCACCTACCATCTATTCTTGAGTACATTTGATACCACTTTGAACACACATCCTCTTGTGTAAATCAACCCTCTGACACATTCCCTAACTAATTTGGGTTATTCTGTTTGGCATATTTAGTGAATAAGGAAATACAGTGCTTGTGAATTTTGAATTTTAGATGAATAAAGATTAGATATTTTAATATAAGTGGCTCACAAATGTCAATGTCACCTATTTAGGAAATATTCCATTACAGAAATTTTTTCAAATAATTTATTTTGTAATTGAAGTACATTTTAAAATATGTATAGCCACAATTATTTTTCTATCTACTACTTTTAAAAGGAGACAGATAGTTTCATAATTTCATTAACTAAAATCATTTAAATTCCCACTAGTCTTCACAAAATGACAGATTTATTATGATTTGTTTTATTTAAATATTTTTGAGATTATAATATTATAATTTCATTTCTCCATTTCCTGTCCTCCTTCCAAACCTTCACTGGTATGAAAACAAACTTATTCTCACTTAATTACTCTTTTTCAAATTTCTGACATCTTTTTATATAGTTGCCGGTGTGTGTGTGTGTGTGTGTGTGTGTGTGTGTGTGTGTGTGTCTGAGAAAGAGAGAGAGAGAGAGAGAGAGAGAGAGAGAGAGAGAGAGAGAGGTGTTCTAAATACATAAATATAATCCTTCTCAGTCCACATAATGTTACTTGAATGTAGGTGTTGTCAAGGGTGAACATTTGATATTTAGTAGCCATATAGACTGGTCTTCCCTGAGAAAAATGATTTCACCTGTTCTCAGCATTCTTTTCTTGGCTATAGGTCTTTTTCTAAGGATAAACATTCCTGAGATTTACCCCTTCCTGTTAGGTAGCCTGTCTACTGTTCTCGTCCTTGTTCAGATCATGTTTAGGTAGCCATATTGGTTAGACCTAATAAGTGTAGTTTCTGGCATTTCTAGGAGACACCATCTCACAGTAAACTTCCCGTTCCCTGCCTCTGCCAGTCTTTCCCCCATCTCTTCTGCAGTAATTCCTAAGCATTTGGAGCAGGAGTTGTGTTGGACACATCTCACTTAGGACTGACTGGGCTCCACAGTTATGCATTTTAACCAACTTTAGTTTTCTATAATAGTGTCCATTGTTGCAAAGAGAAGTTTATTCAGTGAGGGTCAGACCTACACTTATTATAATGATAAATAATTAGAATATATTTTGAAATTAAACTACTATAGTAAAGTAGTATTTTAAGGTTCTCCTCCAAGATCCATGACCTCTCTATCCTGGGTAGCTGTTAACCAACAAAATTCATGAATTATTTATACAATAGATTTGTGTAGTGATTTCTTCCTTTATTTATTGAGTGAAAAACAAAGCACACAGGGATTAACTTATTGTGCATTGGTTATTTTCTAAGAGTCAGAAAACAGTTACAGTTAATATCATTATTTACAGGCAGAAGAATCATTCATTTGTAGAATCTGTTCAATTTGAGATGATTGTAGCTGTCATAGAAACAGAGAACTCTAGGCACATTGTGCTTTTGTGTTATACATAAGCTCTGCTGCTACCTACTAAAACACTATTCAATCATCTCAGATATTCACTGAAAGACACTTATGAACACAAGTTTTTAAGTAAAAATGGCATTTGCTTCAGAGCTAAGTTTGTGTTCTGTTGATCCTGGGACCAATACCTCACTGGGGTGTTATGAACTTTTTTCTTTAAAAAAAATAACCTTACAGCCATAATGCAAAGGCCTCTCTACAGATACTAATGTGAGCTTAAATACTGTGCTGTCCTTTATAAAGGAGAGCTGACACACATTCAAAGCTGTCACAACTGGATAAGTCTGGTCAGATTCATAAGGGATTAATTGGCCATGGGCACTTTTGAGCTGAAATACTGTCATCAGGGCTGTAGATCTGTCACTTTGATACACAAGGTAATCAACTCCAGTAATAGACTCTCCATGAATGTTAATAGCTTACCTAGCAAGAAATCATTAGGTGCTGTTTATTGGACATGATGTGGAAGAGTGTACTCTGGGCTTTCAGTGAAGGATCATCATGTTTGGTGGAATAAACTTCCTGAAGCTACCCTGAGATATCAAACTTGTTGCGGTTGGCTTTTGTGAGGAGCCACAAATCAAATGAAGTTTTACGAAATAAATTTTGAGAACTAGCATTAAAGAGAAACGCATTAAGGTAACATAGAAAATTATTGTGTTCTTTTTAAATTTTTGGAAACAACTAGAACTTTTTAAAAAAAAATCAAACAAAATGTGAATGTTTCTTTTCACATATGTCCAGTTCGGTCCCTAGAGACAACTTAATTTCCTGCTAGAAAATCTTTGCACAACACAGGATTCATTTGCATATATTTGTATGCATAAGCACCCATTAATAAGGCTGTATATTTTATTTTTTCCACATTATATCTACTAGCTCCAATGCTTCCCTCTGACCTCCTCCCACTCACCCAGCTATAATCAACAATTGCATGATTCATTAATGATTCTGATCCAGGTCCCAAGATATTAGATGGAGCTGGGCAATGGTGGCACACGCCTTTAATCCCAGCACTTGGGAGGCAGAGGCAGGTGGATCTCTGAGTTCGAGGCCAGCCTAGTATACAAAAGCTAGTTCTAGGACAGGCTCTAGAAACTACAGGGAAACCCTGTCTCGAAAAAACCAAAAAAATAAAAAAAAGATATTAGATGGAGACATTCCACTTAACACCGTGTGTTCCAAGGTCTCAAACCCTCTGGAAATTGTCCAGTTGTGTGTCTCTGTATTTATTCCATTCTACTACAAAGGAAGCTACTTTGATGATGGCCGAGCAATTCAACATTATTTTAAATGGCATTAGACTTTGTACCTATCAAACATTATTTTGGTCTAAGGGGAGCTTAACATCATCAGTGTTGCCGTATTTCCAAGGCCTTGAACTCTTAATGTGGAATTTCACACGTTGACTGGTGACCCAAATTTCTCAGGAACGATTAAGCTTCTAATTAGACACGAGGTGAGAATAGCTGTCTGTGACTTCTGTCTCTAACCGTAATTATCCCTCTGTAAGAAATTGCTAGTGAGATGTAAGAAAATCATAACATTATAAATTGAGGACACAAAAGCAGACTTGGTTAGAGAAAAGATTTTGATTGTAGCATTGGAGTCGATAAATGAGTACAAGCATGTAGGGCAGGACATAGAAATCAAAGGATAAATCTCCTTTGGTATCATCCTTATCTATCTGCCTCATTCATGGTAACTTCATGGGTGATAGACACAGGATTACTAAATCAGAGGAGTGACTGCATAATTTCAGACCACAGATTGCACAACTGATTATGTGAACAGAGAGAAAAATAAACAGTTGCATTTATCAGGTGCATAAGCAAAAATGCAAGCAAAGCACATAATCATGTAGGAGAAAATTTTAAAAAGTGGAAGTGGAGATACTGTTATATATACCATTATATATATATCCTGTGTGTGTGTGTGTGTGTGTGTGTGTGTGTGTGTGTGGCATTCATGCACACCTCTCATGTTTACAGGGAGAGTTAACATAAAAAGTACTTATTAAATAATTAGTATCAGTTTAAATCATAATACCCTACTAAATTGTGACTCCATCTTTAAATCACTACTCAGTGAATAGATAAACGTAGTATATAAAGCAAACATTATGGCCACTAATTATGTATCATAAACTGTTTGACAATATTGGATTTTTATTTCAGTGTTGATTGCTTCTTGAAACAATCTTTGTGATCTGTCTGGGACTTGTTAGATGTCACCCTAGTGTTTCCTTCTATCTTGAGTCCCTATAATCAAAACAGATTTTTTTTAACAGACAATTATCTGGTGTAAAGAAAATTTGTGGTCCCTAAGTCCAGGTTATTTTGAGGTTTATAGTCCATGAACCTGATGTCTAGGTGAATACGGGTAATGTGAGTGGAATATAGGAACATACGCAGTGGCCACTTCTGAATGTCAGAATGTCAATGTCAGAAAGCCAAGCAGCTAAAGCAGTGTCTATCAGGACAGTAGAACATGACTATAAAAGTGTTTTTAGTTGAAAGAGGATGGCATGAATGGATATATCAGGGAATGCACCACAAGACTTCGATGTGGCTTGGCTAGGTGGTTGTTTCTAGAATGAAAAGCAGTATCTCTATGGTAAGAGTACTTATTTATCATTTTCACCAAATGTTATGGCAAGATTAATTATTCAGTTTTGGAATATTATACCCATCGTTGTATTACACCTTTAATAGTGACACAATTCACTGTTGACTGCTGGATTTCCGCAACCTGAAGGTTTCTTTCCTATAGGATTAGCATCACAAGGGTTTCAAATGACTAAACTAAATGCACTCACACACATGCATACACACATACACACACATTCTCCCTCTGACATGCATATACATATTTTCACAGATATTTATTCAAAACACTTTGGAGAAAAGTTTATGTTCTTTCTATTCTTTCTATTTCTTGGTTTATATACAAAACCAAAAAAGGAACAGTTCTTTATAAAAATATATATATGAACATAGATGCATCATTTTACATGAATGTTTGAAGATATATGGTAAAGGGCATTAATATGGATGTTCTGAAACACAATGATGTCAGGACACCAAAATTTAACAATGTCAATGAGCAAATCACTCCCTTTAAATAATACTAACCTTAAAACAAGGCAAGTTCTACATTACCATGTAAATGCACATTTTAATGACTTAGAGTTTTATCTAAAATTGGTGGCATAGAAAAGCAAAATGTATACTTACAAAGTTGATTGTTTCCATACAATAGAAGCTTATAGATACATAAAAAGCAAACACAATAGGAAATTATACTTTAATTATGTTTTTAAGAATATTTCTTACCCAAATCACTCTAGATTACCACTTACTGAAAAAATAAAATACACTTTAATGACTTTATTAATCTTTGTTGACATAAAACACTTTATGGTAGCTATACAGTTATATTTTCCTAATGAAATATTCCTCATCTTGAGGCTCAGCCAAACTGCCATCCTCATGACAATCTTTCCTTTGCTCTCTTCCTTCTTTAACTTTAATTTTTATAATTTATTTTGCCTTTCTATAAAATTTTGATGTTGAATGTCTTATTTACTCATCCTCTTTTATTTATTTCAAAAATTCACTCAATGTACACATACTGATTAAGAGCCCTGTACAACAAATAATATTTTGTTTCCTTTTAGTTCAGGTTGATACTATGCTTGTTTTGTGATCAGTGAGATGAGAGTCCAATAGACCATGAAAAGAATTACTCTTTATTAAAGGACACTGGGATGGTGATAGAGAATTCATGAAGTAAACGATAATGGGTTGGAATAAATTCAAATCACAAACTTGAACCATACTTTTAAAACTATAGATATTATGGTCTTCACATGAAGTGTGACTGAGCAACTCATGAGATGCTTATAGCTACATCTAAGAACATAATGAAGATCTGGTGTAAGAAACATGCAATGAAAGAACTATTGGAAGTAATGAGTAGCAAGGGTCAGCTGAAAAGTAGAACAAACTCAACTGAAGAGGAAACAACTGAAGCCTTATATCAAGGAGTGCTTGTAAGCTGAATATTGAAGAAAGAAGGCTGGCAGTCATCCAGACCCAAGCAAGGAGTGAGAGAGAGAGAGGGGAGGGAGGGAGAGAGAGAGAGAGAGAGAGAGAGAGAGAGAGAGAGAGACAGACAGACAGAGACAGAGAGAGACACAGAGAGAGAGACAGAGAACAGAGAGAATAGGTGATAGAGGAAAGAAAGAGATGGGAGTGGGAGGTAAACAAAAGAAACACAGGGCATGAAAGTATAAGAGACTGGGGGAAGATACAAAGATGAAGCTGGGATAGCAAGGTAATCAGGGTTATGGAGAAAAATAGAACCACTTTTACACACTTCGTTAAAAAGTCCCATAATGATATCTATTATTTTGAATACTAAAAATATTAATTTTGAAAACAGTGTAGAAGAAGGTTTCTTTGATTCTATGATGTTCTCTCTGGGGTTTCCTGATACCATTTTCACTCTTCTTCCTCTTTGAATTTTATTGTTACGTCTGATGCTCTCATTGTAGCAAAACTTTGTCTCTGCTTCTCTTCTACAGTCCCCTAATGTTGTAAAGGTGTGGTTCTACTCAATATCTATTTATTTTGTCAAGCAGTTACCCAAAAGCATTTAGTTGATCAGGGAGGCATTCACACATAGCAGAGTTGCTATTAGATGAGAAAGGAAAGAAAAAAACTTGATGGACATGGACTCTTCAAGTATATAATTCATTTTTATAATTAATGAAAAAAGAGCGTTATGGATCCTAATATATATAATATATAACTATAACTATATCTATAACTAAAACTAACTAACTATATATATATATATATATATATATATATATATATATATATATATATATATGCGACCAAATCAAGGTTTTGTGAAATCTGGGGAAATGCTCTACCACTAAATTAAAACCTTACCTTAAGTGGGTATATTTTTTACCAATTAAATTACAAATTGTGTTCTAACCATCATTATGTTATAACTATATACATATTTTTAAAATAATTGATTTGATTTTATATCAAAGGATAAATAAGATATCTCGTAATAAAAAAACTCAATAAGTAAATGGGCCTGGTAGGTGTCTTGTATCATATATTCCTGAAGACTGCATTATTATAAGTACCTCTTTAGGAAGTGCTGATCTCAATGAGAACACTTTGCATTAGCTAATTCATTAAATCAAGTACAGTATCAGTATGCAATACATTTAATAATCTGACTGTAAAAAGATTTAAAAAGCTATTAATAATAACAATTTATAAATATATTTGCTAAAGATAAGTTCTTACCAAGTGAAATATATTGAAATACTTTCACCACCAATTTGATATGAGTAGATTTCTTTTCCCCAAAAAATGCAATTTTAACTTAGTCAAAAGGATGACTCAATAGAAAAACCTGTTATTCATGATGTCACTATGGTTGCTTTCTGACAGCCACTGAAAAGTAAAAATCCTTTTCTATTCATACAGCCTGGGTAAAGGAGAAAGGAAAAATTCAATTACCAAATCATTAACTTGAATTGGCACTTACAGTAACGTACATTTGCAAAAATTATTCAACCTTGTACAGTAGCAACTTTTTTGTATTTTAGTGTATGTTGCCCACCTGATTAAAGATGTGTGCCTGAAAATATCATGTATCCAGCTGTTTTAAACATTCTACATTGTGTCTGGTGAGATCTTATTCATATTGAAATATTCTATCATTGACTTGCCTTTCTGCTCTCATGTGTAATGTATTTTCCTTTAAGGAAAGTGATTCTTGAAAGCCTCTTACTTACAACTGTTTTTATATGGTAAGAAGATTAATGTATGAAATCATTCATAATGATGAAATGAGCATCAGACAGTTCAGCCATTGCACAAAATCCTGTTAGGTTTTACTTGCTAAGATATACTCTGCGAAATAAAACTAGCAAGGTCGCCTACTTTCTACCTTCTAAATGCTATGTTCTTGCATTCTTCCTCCACTAAAGTAAATGTTATTGTGGCTCTTTAACCATGCAAAATTCCTTTAGATGTGATCACAATACTGTTATTATTTTCATTCCTGTAGAAGATGGTAAACCAGTATTTCCTTGACCCTGAGTCAATGAACAAGCAAGAAGGAGGCACAGTTTTAGGTCATCTTTTTGCTTGCTTCATTCTTCATATGTGAAAGTTGTTATTCTAGACTTAATTCAAAAAGCTTTATGTATGTTATCTTACCTAAAGACACAACTATGAACATTAAGAAACAAGTACATTCCCTGGCTTCATCTTTCATTCCTGTCAATGATGTATATTTTGATATCTTTTCTTTTTAAAATTTCGGTCACACTTGGTTCTTTCTATGAGTCTGTGTACATGTGTTTGCACACACGTGGGTACCATAGAGTGCTCAGGTCATCAGGCTCAGTAGAAAGCACTTTAGTGAAGAAGCTATCTCAGTGGCCCTTGACCTCATTTCTAAAAGGTATTTTAACATTTGTGTTATATTTCTGACCTTGTTGAAATTTGGTGGTTCTAAGAAATGCATATTTTTAAACTTGGATGTGTGATGTTCTTTCAGCTTGCGATTCTGTGTTTTAAGTATTTCAATTCTGTTTATTTTTTGTATTTTAAAGTATTATATAAAATATGTTTATTATTAGTGTAATATAGGAGGTTTTTGTAGATTATATTGCTTTACTTTTGGCTTTTATTGCCATGAAGACACCATGATTACAGCAACTCATATAAAGAAAAACCCTTAATTGGGGCTGGCTTACAGATTTGGAGATTTAGTTCATTATCATGGCATGAAGCATGACAGTATGCAGGCAGTCATGGTGCTGAAGAAAGCACTAAGAGTTCCACAGCTTGATATACAGATTGCAGTAGACACACTTAGTACAGCTTGAGCATATAAGACCTCAAAGTCTACCTCCACAGTAACACACTTCCTCCATGGCCACACCTCTTAATAGTGTCATTCCCTTTGGTCATGGAGTCAAACACATGAGTATTTAAGGGTCATAACTATTCAAAACACCACAAATAAGCTATTTAAATATGATTGAATATATTTGTCTTCTCAGCATTTATTACTTCTTTATCAGGAATAATTTAAAATCCTTTTTTAGCTTTGTAAATCACATAGCATTTTTTTTTCTTATGCATATCCATTCTACAGTACAATAGCACACCAGAGCTGACATTGAAAGACTTTAACTCAGAACCTAAAGGGCCAGACTTTCCTCACCCCCACCTTCTCTTCCCAGTGTCTCATAACTTTATTTCTGTTCAGAAAATGGTTGGCTTCCCATAGGTTTCAACAAAGCAAGGCGCGTCAAGTTGAAGTAGAAGTAAGCTCTTTCCTTTTTTATTAAGGCTGGGTAAGGCAACACAGTGTAATGAATAGGTTCCAAAAAGCCAGCCCAAGCATAAGTGATCTTTTTTTTTTAATCTCATCTGTCTCATTTTTGTATTGAAGTCTATTTCTCTAAGATGTTATTTGAGATACTTGCCTTTCCCTAGCACTATCTCATCTAATTACTTTCTCCAATCCTTAGTAGTACGCATTTAAGGGTGACAAGCTTTGCTTTGAGAAACAAATAGATCAGTTTTTCCCATCTTCCTCGTGCTACAGCTACAACTCTTTAATTCAGTTCCTCATGTTGTGTTGACCCCCAAATATAAAATTATTTCAATTCCACTCCATAACTGTTATTTTTTTACTTTTATGAATTGTAATGTAGATATCTTTTTTTTTCTCATGGTTTATTTTTTTTTATATTTAAAAATTTCCATCTCCTTCCCTCCTCCTCCCCCCTCCCTCCCCTCCTTCTCCCCTTTCTCTCCCCTCCTTCTCCCCCTTCCCTCCTCTCCCCTCCACCCATACCTCCCCTCCCTCCCTCTCAAGGCCAAGGAGCCATCAGGGTTCCCCACTCTATGCTAAGACCAAGGTCCTCCCAACTCGCCCCAGGTCCAGGAAGGTGATCGACCAAGCTGAGAAGGCTCCCACAGAGCCCGTCCATGAAGAACAATCAGAGCCCAGAGCCTAATGTGTAAGATACCTCTGATAATCTGATCCCTGTCGGTATCATGACCCATAAATTGAGAACTGCTAGATAGTTGGATCTAATTTTTTTCAATCCATTTTGGTACTGTTTTTATTTTTTAATTTTATTTTTTTATTTTTGGCCTGGGGAAATGACACCACCAACAATGAGCATTATTATGCTTTTACCAATTCTTTCCATTTTGTTGAACTTAAAGTGTTTGTTATTTTCCAATTCTTCATTTGTTTAACTACTGATACAATGCATTTTATTTGTTTAAAACTCATGGAGGTGCTTGCCATTTCCTTTTATCTGGTGGCTTCCTTACGGTTTCGTCAATATAGTTGGTTACTGTTCATGAAGTCTAAATCAGTGGTCCTCAAGCTGTGGGCTTTGCCCCTTTTGGTTTTTTCACAAGGGTTGCTTAAAATCAGGAAACACAGATATTTACATCACGTATCATAAAATAGTATCAAATTACAGTTATGAAGTAGCAAACAATTAATTTTAAGGTTGTAATCATCACAGCATGAGGCACTATTTTCAAGGGTAGCAGTATGAAGGTCTAGAATCACAGTTTTTGACTGTCTTTCGCAAGCAAATTTTCATCTTTTCCAAAATTGCAGAGTTTTCTTGTTTGTAGCTGTCTGGGTCAGTTGCTTTAGTCTTTCACAAGTTGGATTACATCATCCCAAGCACTCCTGAATTTTAATGTTTTGTGGGGAAATCTGAAGTTATTCTCATAGATGTGGAATTATATGTGAACTAGGTCTGACATGAAGATGTGTTTGTTTTAACTTTTATAAACAGGTGAAGTTTCATATTTGTTCTTGCCTGGTTGTGAATGTATATGCAGTAGTAGTGGAAAGGGCATCTGTAGCCTACAGTTGGAAATGTGCTACAATAGAACATTTTCCCATGCTTTTAACAGAAGACTACTCTCTTTTATTCCTGTGAACATTATCCTTGGTTTTAACACAGCACTTCATATTATAGACAATCTCATTCATAGTTTCTTATTAACTTGTTCATTGCCGGAATTTTCTAATCCTTCTACCTTGTCATTAAGCCCTGGTGTTATGAATTCTCCATGATCCACTTTTATATAAAATTTTAATTGAATCAATTGTTTATGAGATTTTAAGAGAAGTAATACTTGAAAATTGTGATAAAGATACTCAAGCACAACTTTGAAACATGTTTTGCTATGTATATCCTTTTATTCATCACAAAATGGAGAAAAGAGTAAATTTGTTAAGTTTATCTGTATAATTTGACCCTAGCAAAGCTCTTAAGACAATGAAATTAAAATTTCAAGCAAACAATTTTTAAAAAAATATTTCCATTTTGTTCCTTGTAGGGTTTTTTTCTAAAATGTTTCTGAATGTTCAAAAAATGAATGCTAAGTACATAAAAAAAGAAACTAAATTCCCTACTTGTCTTGGGAACTTAGGCAGGGAAGAAATTCCATATATCCTCATTAACCCTCCTGCTGAAAGAAGTAGATAAAGAACAGCTTCTTCAAGTAGATACAAGGTGATAACGTAAGGAAAAGCCAAGTGAAGAATTAAAGACAGATGAGCCCTAAGAGGGTTTGGTAATTGCAATGTTACTGCCGTTGAAGGTAAATGACACAGCACTACATAAGTACTAGATTGTGTAAATAATTTACCGACAGGGGTGTTTCTTCAGCAATAGTCTCTCAGAAACATTTTTTACCATGGAAGAAAAAGTTAGTTTCCCTTTATGGAACTTCCATTAAAACATACTTTTTTTCCTATATCTTTTTCTAAACTGTTAGTCCCAAATTAAAGTTCTATCTTTTTCAAAGGATACAAACAGAGCACACCTTTCTACAAATACAATTTTCTACTTATTGCTTCTTCCCAGGAAATCTTCATGGAAGTACTGATTTTACTCCTCAGTCTATGGACTTTCCTCTTCAGTAAAAGTAGAATGTAGTCAGGTGTTAAGCTTGGTGTAGAAGTGTTCTACAGGCTGCCATCATGGCAAAACAAGCCCTCCCATGCAGAGATAAAGACTCAGAAATGCTAGAAAGGTATCTATTTGAGTCTACAGACTGTTGGCTTAAACAGAGAAGTGATCATTTTTAGACTAAGATGGGTATTTTGGACATTTGCTACTGTGAGCACTGTAGGAGAGAATGGTGGCTGTGTATGGTTTGCCTGAGGAACAGTGACTCTGTTTATTGTCTTTGCCACTCTTCCCTATCTTAGTTTTTCAGAATCATTGTTGTCGGTGGTGGTGGTTTTTCTTTGTTTTGAATACACTGAGATTACTTGAAAATCATTGTCAGTACCTTAAGCTGGAAGCCTTTTAAAGCCTGGTAATAGGGACTGGCCACAATTCTAGGCATCTGGAACATATGAGGCAGAGTTCATTGGGCAGAATTTGGTGGAGGAAAGAGTGTGAAAGGACGGACAAAGAGATTCTGATCTGAAATAACAAAGTACTAGGGACCCCAGAGCCTCACTAAAACACTTACAGTGACTGCATCATCATTATCTGGCCTCAAATTCTCTCTCCTAAGCTACAGCATGACAACTTTGATCAAGTATTTCTTTTCATATTATTTTGGGTGTTTAGTTTTGTTTTGGACAAAGGTTTAAAAATTAATAATAATAACAATAATAATAATAATTTAAAATATGCAAGATATGATTAAAAAGCTCATAGGTGGTGGAAGAAATAAGAATAATTTAAGAATTATATTACCTTTTATTTTAAATATTTAAGTAATCACATAACTGTAATACATCCACCTAAAGATTATATTGGATTTTATATATCTCAGTCTTCCTATACAGTAGGGAAAACCAAGGCTGGGCGTTCATATATTCAGTTACTATAAAGGAAATTGACATCAACTTTTGGCATCCACATGAGCATGTACAGGGAAACAAAACCAAGTACACAACAGACACACACACACACACACACACACAAGTTAAAAAAACATTATTAGCAGAAAGAAAAGAAATAAGTCTGCTTCTTTGTAAATATTTATATGTATAAAGGAATGCAACTTAAATAATAATTCGTACAAAAACAGTGTTCTATTAAGGATCTTAAGATACCTGTAAAAAGTTTTAAAGGGTATGAATAATCAAATGAAACTTTGAAATAGTTGTATTATTCACATTAGAATAGATATAAATTAGTAGCAAATCATGCTTAATGAAAGTGTTCTGAAAATAAAAATCATATACAGATAATTTAATATTTATATTTTAGGTTTTTTATTAAGCTTCCCATACTTGTAATCATTATCTTCCTTTTAAAAATAATTCGTATGAAATAGCATGCTTTTGCCATATAATATTTTTAACTCAAGAAGTATCATATAACCATTAAAAAAGGAAGATTGTGGTTTAGTGGATCAGAGAGGCAACGGTTAGTAATATAGTGAAATATTACCAACTCCACGGCAGAAGCTGTGGAGAAAAGATGATTCCAAGTAAATGCATGAACAATTTGAAGTGCTTGTCATTTAGTCTTAAAAAATAACCTTCCATTATTTCTTTTTAATATCCATGCTTAAGGAAAAACTCAATATTGTAATAACAAAAATTAAATATTTATGTAATTTACATCCTTTTATAAGAGAAATATATGCTTTTATATCATCCATCTGCATTCAATTTTCAGATACAGAATCAGAGCACCAGTTGACATTTTTAACATGGTTGTGTCTACATAAAATATATATATTTTCTTAAGTACAAAGTAAAGTACTTAAAAGCATATATGTGTTTATTTAGAAGCATAGAAAAATACTAAAGTGAATATTCAATTACATAAAGTATACAGCCCTTTCTGCTGCTCTGTCTGTCTCACTTACATTTCCTATGTTGTAAACAGGTGGTGTAACTTCATTATTCCTCATGGTCTTTGTTTTATTGAAGGATGATGCTTAAAAATTCCTCTTTATTTATAGAGAAGAGACTAAGGAAATGCAGCATTCACAATTAGACTTTCAATGTTGAATTTCAAGCTTGGTAATTGTGCAGAACTAATGTCAGTGGTTGAGGTGTGTGTGTGTGAGCTGTGCATATGTGCTTATGCATTTTAATTTGAGGGATTAATGGTGGCTGCTCACCTGTGTTTTCAGTGTTTAAATATCTGCACAGATGGATCATCATGGTTTTGCAGATGGTTTATTTGAATTGCATGTTTGGATTGTTAGTGTGGTATATAAACTTTAGACCCAGGTCTCCTCTCTAGAATATATGAATATTTATGCAGTTGAATCTAGTCATTCCGCTAAATGCAGTGATCTAGTTATCATCTTAATAGCATTGCTATCAGAGATCAATAAATAATTATGCTTTATATACACTGTATATGTAAACAAACAGATGGGAATGTTTGACTGGTTTCAATTTTGAAACATCAAATTTACATGGGTATAAAGGAAGCTTTAGAAAAGAAGTTTAAATCAAGTTAGTAAGGGAGAACTGGATGTGATGTTGGTATTCCATTTTTTGGTGATTTAATTAAGATTTACCAAATAATTAAGTCTTTTCATATCTCAATGATACTTTGACTTTATTGAATGATTCAAAGTGTTCAAAGACCACATTTAATTTTCCTTCCAAATGTGATTCTGGAAAAGCAATTTAGGAAAATATCTTTATCTTTGCACATGGTGCTAAGATGGTTTATTGCCGACCTGTTCTAGCAATGTTGTAAAAAGCATTAAGGTAATATAATTACACATTTAGGTGGTCTGTGAAGTAAAATAATGTTCATATTTGTATTGAAAACACATATTAATTATTGATATAAAATGTTGTGCAGTAAAAAAGCTAAAATCCTTTAAATTAATTTGGGAATGTTAACATTTTCCATTACAAAATATAAAATTATAAATGCACCATATATTGTGAGGAGACAACACAGAATGGAACAGTTTGAGGAGGGGTTTGAACCTTTCTTTGTAGCAGCCTCCTATAAAAAGAATTATTAGTTTGTTTCTTGGTTAATGGTCTGAAAATCTATCTAATTCTTTATATTTATTTATTTAATTTTTTAAAAAGAAATCAAAATAACTTTTTTCATTATACATACGCAATCCCAGTTCCCACTCCCTCCCCACTTCCATTCCCTCCACTTACAACCCTTCCCCACACCATCCTCCATTTCCTCCTCAGAGAGCATAAGGCACATTGTTTTAAGGAAGGTCCAAGGCCCTTCCTACTATATCTAGGTTGAGCAAGGTATCCATCCAAAGAGAATAGGTTCCCAAAGCCAATAAAAGCAGTAGGAATAAATCCTGGTGCCACTGCCAGTGGCCCCGCAGTCTGCCCCTGTCATACAACTGTCACTCACCTTCAGAGGGACTAGTTTGGTCCTATGCTTGTTCCAGTCCAGTTGGTGTTGGTGAGCTCCCATTAGCTCAGGTAGGCTATTTTAGTGGGTGAACCCATCATGGTCTTGACTTCTTTGCTCATATTCTCATTCTTCCCACTCTTCAACTGGACTTTAGGAGCTCAGTCCAGTGCTCCAATGTGGGTCTCTGCCTCTGTTTCCATCAGTTATTGGATGAAGTTTCTATGTTGAAATTTAAGATAATCATCAATCTGACTACAGGGCAAGGCCTGTAGCAGTAAACAGTTTTCAAAATACAGTGTGATTTCCCAGGAAGATTTGGCTACAGTATAAAGAAACTCTCAATCATCTCTGAAAAACAAGCAAACAACCATGCACTGATCCCTCTTAATAGTTATACACACCTCATTTTAAAACGTGCAGACAGAAATTCAATTACTGTTTTTCTAATTATTAAAATTAACCAGGATATCCTTAAGCAGTTTTCTTTTGATTTCACAACTAAATCTGCCTCTGTTATTCTTGGAAGATTTTGTTTATGGATGGTGTTTATTGTAGGACCGCATAAATGCTTTAGCATGACTTATCCATGTTGTTTACATGTTACTGACAAAAGCGTCTCTGTGTAGTGAACAAGATGGCTCTCTGGCTTGGTATGTCTTTATATCTATATATCACTTTTGCAAGATGATTAAAAATATCTCTTGAGAAGGAACTCAAATCATCTCAGGATGAAGTGGGGAGAATACTTAAATGAAATAAAATTTTATTCCCCCGTGTCATCGAAAATACAATGTAAGCGCTCTAGCAATCCCAGAGCGACCGAGAAAGCACAGAGTTGACGCATATTCGCTGCGCGGCACCTCAGGAGCTCAAGTTATGCCGATGTCAGCTCTTAATTAGTGCAGCTCCATACTGGGAAGGAGATTTAAAAACAATGGGGTATCATTAGTGGACATTCATAGTACAATATTTTGCCAACTTACCAAATGTCTGTTTATGAGCCATCCACAGGATCCCACTAAAAAGAAAGCAATTTCTTAACTCCTTTGGTAGTCTGTGAAGTAGAACTTCAGCCAGAGGGACCTGCTTATGAAACGAAATGGAAGGAAAATACAAAAGTGCATGCCTGCTCATGGACAGATCTGTGGTTACTAATGAGGTGGCCATGGTGTAGAGCAGACTAATCAGCACCAGTTCAGGTGCAGATTGGGCTCTGGGACTGTCAATTTGAAACCTTCCAACTTCCTTGTTTAAGAAGGTAAGTATCCAATACCACCAAATCTTTTTTTGTATGATTTTTAGATCATTTTTAAGAGGCATTTCAAAGTGGATGACTTTGTAATTACAGTTGAGAGAGCGGAAAACGACCCATACCCAAGGTTCATAAGTTTGGATAGTTGTAGTCAGTGATCTCCACTGTACAATGATCTTCCACTTTTCGTAGTTATCAATTTTAAATGTACTTATAAAATATCTGCCTTGGAAATGACTGAGAGGCATGCTGGCCCTGGAATAAAGGAGACCGTGTGCACATGCAGTGGGTACTTAGTGTATGATAATTAGGATATGGCATATCATCCCTGTGGGTGGCATGGGAATGCTTTGATGTAGTAGAACTGAATGTGGACAGGCAGTGGTGCTTCTATTGGATAACATGGAAGCTCCCAATGCTCACTTTAGTAATTATGTAGCTAATCCCTCTTGAATATACAGAGAGATCACATCAGGGTGTTTAGTAGTACTCTTTCCATGTTCTGACTCTTATTAAGGAGATTAATTTTAAATAATTTAATTACTACCATACCGTCCATAGGACTTATTTTCTTCATTGTATGCATGGTTGTACTGAAATAGAGTCCTGTTCTAATAGAAGAATGAGCATTTATAGTAAAACTGAACAATTATGATCAGGTTTAAAATGTAAAATTTTGTTTGGAATTAGGTAGATTTATCAAATTATATTATTTATCTGTTGGACTATTCTTGAACTCACTTAAAAAGAGAAACTAAGAAAAGAGAAACATATATTGAACTCAATGTTTAAGATGGAAATCAGAGTAATTAATCTTAAAATCTGTTTGAATGCATGGGTATGTTATCTCAAAGTGCATTACAATTACATAAAATCTCTAGTTAGCTGACTTAGATTTAGTATTGTCTAACACTGAACATGAGTATACATTATACATATAAATATATATAGAATCTATACAGCATACACTTGTCACCTCTTATGCTATCTTTTTCCTTTGCACTCTATGCTTTCTTTCTGAAGATTCGATATTAATTTATTATTTTGCCATTATCATGTATCATAAATGTACTCACTACTGAGATTCCAGAGTTACTTAGGAATTCTGCAGTTTCCTAAGTAAACCATACCACCAACTCCTCACTCTCTCTCACATACAATTCATTAGTAAATAACATAGAATAAAGAATTTCCAAGGAAACTGACAGATGAGGGTTGGGCTCTACTCCAGAGTTAGCATATTTATAAAATTTCACAATGCAAAAATCTTCTGGAAGACATCTGTCAACTTCTTAGGCAGTATTATTCATAGTTATGCTAGTTATAGATATTTGTGTCTTTTGATTTGTTGTTCCTAGCAGATTTTAAATGCTGGATTATTTAATGTAATTTATGGAAAATTACTTCATACTATCTTTTACCTGTTCTTCAAATGCACTTTTTGAAAATTCTCAGACCAAAGCATGGCATAAGCTAAATTTGGTCCCCATCAACTAATTTATTTGACATTTAAACTATAGACCCTATGATGGAATTTGAAAATAAGTTCTTCAATAATGTTATGTAGAATGTGGCTCTTTTCTCTATGAAAGAAGATACAGGCTCAAATAAAAGACCATATGAGAAAGTAGGTGGGAGACACCACTCTTCTACAAGTCCTGGAGAGAGGCCTTTGAGTACACCAAAAACTTGGTCTTCACCCTAGACCCTCAGAATTGTCAGCAATAAATCAGGAGTTTGTTCCATGCACTCTGTAGTACTTTGCTGCAGTGGCACTAGTAAACTAATGTAGTACTTTGAACAATTAGCGCAAATGAAGGTCACCTTCCACAGAAGACTGACCATGCTTAAGAAAGTTTTGTGCTCTCAGTGGGGGAAAAAAAAAAAAACCCTAGAACTACAAACCAGCAAAACAGGGCATATGAACGTGCTTCCAATGGACATCTAGGATTCCAAGGCTTGAATTTCATTCATTAAAACTTCGAAAAATAACGTTGTGAAACTAGATTGCTTGCATCTCCATTGAACAGAGGATATGTCACGCAGAAACTCATTGTTTCTTCAAGAAGTGTTCTTTTCTGAAGAGAAACAGAAGGGACATGTGTCTGGGAAATGGGGAGGTTAGGGAACTGGGAATAAGGAAGGGAGGTGTCACTGTGGTTGTAAGAAAAGAGAAAAATCTATTTTCAATAAAAATAAATAAAAAAGAAATGTGTCATTCATTTATTTTTGTTTGTTGCTAGTTTGCTTTTGGGGTGTTCCAAGATAAGTAACCTTAATTTAATAAAGAATGAAGTGATTAGGACTAACAAATATGTAAAAACTCCCATTTAAGCAGAATCTAGCACTCATTATTCAAATTGAATTACATCAGCTTACACAAATTTAGAGTACTGAAAACACAACAAGCAATAATTTGGTTGAAGTTCTGTAAATATGTATAGATTCTCAAATATCTAGGATGAGGTATATCGAAGCAAGATAGAATATGCACAACCAATTATACCCAAAAACCTAGTATTATAATTTTCAAACTAGAGATAGTAATAGAGTAAATTCGTGGTAGAAATTAAATCTTGAAATGTTATTTCTTCATGTCTCAACATGCTTGTGGTCTCCGTATTAAAATACACTTATCAAAATTTCCAAATAACATGATACATTTCCATTGCCCTGAGCCTTCCTCATTTTATTCCATTTGTTCTGGAATGGCTTCACATATATTGGTGCTTTCACCCCAGAACAATTTCTTTCTCATGAAGATTCTGATCCAACCCTCAGGCTTCTTAAACAGTATAAAAGATATCAATAGTGCTTTCAGGGCACAGTTTACTTTATTGTTTGAATCTGAAATGTCCCATATAAGCTTAGTTTTGAGTATTTTGAACATGGTTTATGATACCTTTTAAAGGCTCTGAAGTCTTTAGGTGATTGCCATTGTTAGTAGTAATACACCTAAGGAATGTGCCTTTAAGACTATATCTTCGTCTGGTTTGTACTTCCTGGCCATACATAATATGACTATCTCTGTCTTATGACCTTATCTCTGAGAACAGAGTTCCTTCTACTATGTCCTTCTTATAAGGTGACAACGCACAGGACCCTCTAAAATTATTAGCCAAAATAACTATTCTCCCTCTTCAGCTGTTTCTGTTGGATGATTTGTCATAGGATGGAAAATAGATAAATATGTATTAGACTTTTATTAATTCAGATACAATTGTAGGTGCCTGAAATTCTAGGATATGAGAGGCAAAGGCAAGGACTCTAAAGTTGCTGGTCACCTTTGGATGCCTAGTGAGTTCCAAGTCAACATTAGCTATATAGATATTAGAAAGAATGTCAAACAAAATAAAAAATATATTTATCTTAATATAATATCCAATTCAGAAAAATATGCAATTTATCTAGATGGCATGAGGAAGAGCTAGGCTTTAGCAATGTTTCCATGAAAGGATCAGATTCGGCTTTTCATAAGAATATCGAATCCTAGCTTTGAGTTTTAAAGACAGAGATTTTAGACACTGCCCTCTGTCTTCATGTCCCTTATGCTTGTATTTATGTAGCTAAACTAAGTTAATCACTGTTTTCTGACTGTTCTGAATGTGATGTTCCTCTACAGTTTATATATCAAGTAATGACTAATCAAATACTTAATGAACCAGAGTAACAACTTCCAAATCAAGACAAATGAGAAGAGTCATGTTCATAATCTTTTTTGTGATTGTTTAAAAATTTATTAAACTTGATAGTATAATAAGTGGTGAAATAATTTGAGTGGAACTATTTCTAAAGTGAAAAGAATAATGTGTTGCACTTCTTAATCATCTACTATATATTTCAGAGATGTTTGTGCTTTATAGGAAAAATATTTAGAGAATGTGTTGATGTTGATAACATTTTTGAATTTTAAAAGTTGAAAGCACTTAGAGAATATGTCAACAAATTGGGGTTTGGAGTTACCTGGTATTGCTATAACACTTTGATAACACAATAAGATACCAAGGTATGCAAAATTTCCAAAGCAAATGCATGTATTTTGCTATTGAATCTCTTTTAACCTCATTTAAACTGAATTTAATGTCTTGGTCATGGTTCTATTGCCGTGAAGAGACACCATGCACAAAGCAACTATAAATATATAAAAGAAAACATTGAATTTGGAACTTCTTTACAGTTTCAGATGTTCAGTTCATTACTATAATGACTTGACACATAGGGACACTTATAACCTGGAACAGTAGATAAGAGCTACATCCTAATGCACAGGAAGCAGGATGAGTGAGTGATTGGGGTTGGAGGGAGACTGTGTTGGGCTTGCCTTGGGCTTTTGAAACCCCTCAAACAAACCCCATTGCTATACATCCTCCAACAACGTCATACCTCTTAATCCTCTCAAACAGTTCTCGTCTTTTTGTTAATTATGAATTCAAACATATGAACCTACAGGGCAATTATTATTCAAATCAACACAGTATACTTAAATTTAATTTTCCAAAATCCTGAAGTCTTAAGTCTAAACTTTCCTTACTACAAGGATGTTTGGTACAAATTTTATTTGTACAGATACTTTGTCTTCTGCTCACAATCTTTTCTGCCTTAACTCCCAATTGTAGGAATTCAATGTTTCTAATGGAGCATAACCTTGTCAGACTTTGTGTTGAGCTGACGACCGCAATCACAATGCATTTCAACATTTGCTGTTTTATTCCATAAATTTATGTCAGGGCCCTACAATGCTCTACTCTGACTTCTTGATCTGTAACAGTTTCCATGATTGCTGCTTCTGTTATTATGTCAAATGCTTTTCAAGGAACATAAATAGTACACACAATGGCTGAGAAAACTGGTTTAGCATCTCCATTTACAGACTTATGGGCTGAAGAGTTGAGAGAAAAAAACTTCTTTTTAATGCCACTCTATTTTTTGATTCACTATAGAGTTGAGTGTCTATCTAAAATGGGAGAAATAAAATAGCCACAAGTCTATAATTAACACAAATAATTTCAAAGCCTTGAAATTGCTTTTAACTTATTCTGTTTTGTATCAAGATTTTACAATTGACTTAAAATTAACCTTGAGGTCAGTGGTGCCTTATCAAAAATATTTGAAAGCTATGATTGTTCTTTAAATTCTCTAGCTTCCCTAATGATAGTTATTCATAGAGATTAATACATAACATTTATAGAGATCAATTTAAGAAATTTCTGTAAACTAGCAGGAACTAATACTCACAAAATAAGGAAGGTTTTTTTATAAAATATAATTATTCACTGAAAATTAATCATGCCATATCTTTATTTTCAACGTATCATATCAGGAATTTGAATGACTAGGGTAAAGTAGTACATGAAGAAAGAAGAAAGAGTTTTGAGGCTCATAAAATCTTCCAGCATCAGGAGTCATAGCTGATTCTTTGATTCACATGGAAAAGCACACATAAGAGCAGGGGGTAAGGAGAACAGGGGGCCATGAGGAGGGAATGTGTATTTTGGATTCTGATGCACAGAATCCCCATGTAGGTTTATGGTTTGAAAGTATGCAAGGTTCTTTGTACATACCACTGTAAGTCTTGCCCTTCAATGACTGCTGTCTGTTCATGGTTGATTAGGACAGTTGACTTTTTAGCCTAAATATGAGATGCACGGTAGCAGGAGATCTATGGATTTGGGTAAACAGGTATGAATGTGAATGGCATGCTTAAAGGAGATTTGTTTCCTAGGTATAGGAGCATGGCAGACCTAATGAAGACTGAATTCCAGACTTTGCACAGTTTCAGTTACAATCTACTCAATGCACAGAAGTAATATATTTCTAGAATTGTAAAATTTAAGATGTAACTTAAAATATGGTTCTAAGCTATCATAACTGTATGATTATAGTATCAGCATGAAATACAGTAGAGTGCTTAGCTCTTTGTGCTTAAACTACACATTAAAGAAACAATTAAATCTAAGAAATTAATCACCCAACCAAAATGATCCATGACAGAAATGGAACTAGAGAAATAATTAGTATTATATCTTTCTTCATAACCTATGCCAATTAATTGCATTGACTCATTCACATTCCAACTAAGTAATAATGTGAAGCCCTTTCATACAAAGCTTTTGTTTTTGTTGTTGTTGTTATGCACACCATCTTCTGTATGTTAAACTCTGTTTGGTAAGGAATTCATTCAAGGTGGTAAGTAACTTGCGAAATCATTCTCTTGGAAAATATCAATAGAAGCCACATTTATTATTCCTAACTCTTCTCTTTGTCTTCTGCTTTTTTGACTATGTCTATGATACATTGGCAGGAGCCTAGCAGTCACACATTTTCACTGCTGGAAATGTTACCGCATGATTAGACTTTATTAGCATCCAGAGGTTTCGAGAAGTGAAATACTTTGGAACATTTTTTTTCTCCACCACTATTCTATTTAATCTAGACAGGATCATTGTCTACTTTGATTGTTTATTTGTTCATATTTTTGGCTATTGTTCTGAGATACCAAGCAAGTGGGATACTACATATAGAGTGCCAGTAGAATCATGGGAGGGAAAGAGACATTTTCAGACTCTGGTATTCCTTAGAAGAGCTGCAAAGGTGTTGTCTTCTTTGATTAGAATGAGAGCTGAGAACAAGGATGGGCAATGAGACTGAAGAGTGAATTACAGTGGGTGTAAGTGCCATGCACAGAAGAATTGGAATCTGCCATCCCTTAAATAACCCAAAGACACTGAAGCTCTGCAAACACTAAACCGGAGCGCAGAAGCACCGCTCTGTCTAATGAAGAGGCTCCACAAGTTCTACTTGAGTCACAGTTACCTCTGAGGTTCGTTACAATTCTCGGTTTCTCAAGCACTCTTGTCCCACTTCAGCGTCATCGTTCACGTTAGGAGTATAGAGAATGGAGTAGTCATGGGATTCACCATGTGGGATGCACAGAGTACTTAGCTCCATAATGAGCAAAAAATGAGTTTAGAATTATTAAAAAGAGAAATCAAAGAATCTCTTGCAGAAAGGTACAGTCGAGAAAAATCACATTCCAGATTGGCTGAACAATTTAGAAACTGTTAAATTTTCTGTGATATTTAATAACTGATTGATCCAGATGAAAGACAAAAGGAGTGGATGTATACTTCTCATTATTACTTAAGTCAATCATTTGAATGCGGTTGTTAATTTTGTATTTTTAAACATTTATTACTTTACTTCAACAAATACTTCTTTACCATCCTTTAAGAGTTCTTTTAATTTTGAGATTATAAAACATCATTTCTCTCTTTCAAAATCTATATACTCCTCAATGCCCTATTTCAAATCAATGGTCTCTTTTTTAAAATAAATTTTGGGTATTTATGTTGATACTGACAAAAGTCCTGAGTAATAAACAAAAAGAGAAAACCATTACCAGATTCCAAGTATCATAATGATATTCCATAAAAGGTTTGGGTGATCATTCCCAGTTCCCGTTGCCTGGTGCTCTCCTCTCCAAATGATAAGCCTGTCAACCAAATGATTCATATAGTTCAAAGGTTAGTGTTGGTCCTAATTTGTATCTCCAGTCCAGTAATGTAAAACAACCATTCATGCTTTGGAGTCTCTTCAAAACAAAAACTTAAGTACGAGAGAAATATTAATATGCAGAAGCAATATTGTATTAGTTTTAGTAATTTTAATAATTTTTGTTATCTTTCTGTCAGTCTTACCACATCACCTTATATTGGCATATGCAATTCATATGCCATTTTGTCTGCCTCTCTTGGCCATTTAGAGTTAGATATTCTAAGTAGTTTCCTTTATTTTTCTATTTGTTTATGCATATGCCAATATTTGTTTGAATTGATGAATTAATTAAAATTGAGAAATTGCCTGTGGATCATAACACTTCTTGTGATATGTCAGAAGATGCCCCTTCCAATTGTGATGATGAGGAACATTTCATATGGCGACAGCCAAAGACTGACAGCTATGTGCAGATACATAAAGCATTGTTATTTCAGCTAAAATATCTGTAGAAGTATATTTACAAATAAATATGTTAGTCTTTTAGAATTGCCCAACAAAGTAATAGACAGGATGATGTCATCTGCTGGGATGCATGCCACCATAATTATTTCAGGCTACTGGTCCAGACTGGCCTTCACTTCTGGTATTTTTTTTCTTTCTACTTCAAAGACTCATTCCTCTTAGATTCTGCCTTGTTGTCATGATTTTATTTATTGTTAACTATCTCTTCAAGAGGCATCACCTCCCAAATTTTCATACTGAATGGTGAGTCTTTACCCTGCAAAATGTAAGGGTATATAATATTATTATAAAATTAAAGAGTAGTATAAAGTTCATTAGAGCCAAGTATCTGCTGCTGAATGCTTTGTTAGCAGTCATAAAGCAGTGTTGTGACTCAGAATGGTTATATCAGTCTCTGGGAATGTTGGAGTAGAAGTTTAATTTAAGAACACTAAGATGGACAAGAAACTAAAAACGTGTGCTGCACCATTCTGATGACCTGAGCTCAAGTCGCTGAACCCACGTAAAGGTAGAAGGAGAGAATGGAACCAACTCTACAGGGAAGTCTTTCAGAATCCACATGAGGCTCCTCAACATAACACACACAAAAAAAATCCAATAGTAATAAAACCTCAAATATCAGAAGAAACCTAGAGATTTGGCATTGGTGATATCAAAACAGTATTCATGTGTCCATTTCTATTATAAATATGAACAGAATTTCCCTGGGAAATGAGAAAGGCCAATAATAAAACTAATTTTACCTATGTGGCTCCTATTTGAATCTTTGATATGATTTAGTGACCACATTATATAATGTTTGAAAGCTTGATCACAAAATTAGCTGCTGATAATTGACTTTTCAATTTGTGACTACACTATTAAGAAGAGTTATGTGATAGTGTTTCACATGGAAACACTTTCTCAGAAATGAGTTCAGAATCATCAGGATGAAACATGCATGTTGCTTTGTTTTTAAATGTTTATTTGTCATTTACAATTTTCTGGGTATTGTTTCCTTGTGATGATTTATTTAACTTCCTGGTATTTGTCCCTTTAGAGAGCCTCATTCACATGGGACATATTAATAAATATTACCTAGTGACATTTTGTGCAGATTGGATTGTGTTCTTATACTCTTAACTCCTTATGCCAATTTTTGTTCATTTTTTTCAAATGTGGCTTAAAACGTTAATAACAGTGTTAAAATATCTTTGTTAGTATTTTAGATATCTAAAAAAGTGTTCTTTAAACTTTTACTCCTGCTTTGTTTTCTGTACCTTCTGAAAGGCCACTAACTTTGTAAAATCCATCATTTATCTGGAGATTCATTTTATTCTTACTCTTTCTCTCCTGACCTTTTAGTTTTATTCCTTTGTTTTGTTTTATTTTGTAAGGATGCTTAGGCTTACAAGTTTCTTCTTTTACAAAATATATCGATGCTATAAATATTTTGAATTTAGATACTACGTCCCTAGTACTTTAGCAATATGTATATATGAAAATAGAATTGGGAGAATCCCAGTATTTAGTGCTATGAGTTTTGAAAATTGTACATACCCGCAAGTAGCAATGATCGAAAACATTAAAGTCTCACCTTAGAAAATTCTAGCATGTCTTTTTTCTAGACTCTATCAACCCCAACTAAGTAAAACTCAGTGCATTATAAGACAATGGATGGCCGGGCGGTGGTGGCGCACGCCTTTAATCCCAGCACTCGGGAGGCAGAGGCAGGAGGATCTCTGAGTTCGAGGCCAGCCTGGTCTACAAGAGCTAGCTCTAGGACAGGCTCTAGAAACTACAGGGAAACCCTGTCTCGAAAAACCAAAAAAAAAAAAAGACAATGGATTAATCTTACTGTTCTTAAATTTCATGTAAATGGAAATACCAAGTATCCAATATTTGAGTGGGAGCTGTGTGTATGTGTCTCTCTAAATGTGTAAGATTTTACTTTCTAAGTATGATTTTATTATATGGATGTATATCTAGTTACTGATTCAACTTTTTGTAGAAATTTTCAGTTGGGATCTTTGCAGAAATATTCTTGATAAGTTATTTTGACAGTACATTCTTTCTCCTGTGTTGGGGGACATTCCCAGAGATAAGACTGAGGATCATGAGAAAGAATTATCTGTAGTAAGGAGGGTGCTAGTTAGTTCCTGGCCACTTGGCCCCAAAATAATCACACAGAAATTGTGTTATTTAAATTGCCGCTTGGCCCATTAGCTCTAGCTTCTTATTGGCTAACACAGATTTTAATTTAACTCATTTCTATTAATCTGTGGCTTACCAGCTAAAGTTCATAGCATCTGTCTCCAGAGGGCTACATGGCTTCTCAATGACTCTACCTTTCTTTCTCCCAGCATTTAGTCTAGTCTTCCCTGCCTATCTCTGCCCTGTCTTGCCCTGTTCTGCTATAGGCTCAAAGCAGTTCTTTATCCATTAATAGTAATCACAGTATATTGAGGGAAATCCCACAACACCTCCCCTTTTCTGTTTAAATAGAAAAGAAGGTTTTAACTTTAACATTGTAAAATCACATACAACAAAACAAATATCAAACAAGAAATACAGTTATAGTATTTATTTCTACTTTATATTTTATAACTAAGGAAAATTATAATTTTTACTATAAACTCTGAAACTCCATCTTATAGCCTCTCACCTTAAAATGATGAAGATTGGGAAAGCAGTGCTGGATAACAATTACAACATTTTTGCTATGACTTCTCTATTAACAAAAGCCTGCAATGATTATGGACAGAAAGAGTAGATGAATTTCTGGGAATACGGCTGACCTAAAACAAGTTATAAGAAACAAACCTTGAGAAGCAGACAGGTTCTTTGTCAATAGTAGAGACTTACTAGTGTATCAGGTGTGGCAAGAGAAATGTATTGAAGGTTCAAAGAAAACTGAAGAAAAAAAAAGAACGTACCATCACTGAACTATTTGAATGTTGCAGAATGAATGGTTTGCCAATAAGAACAAAAATCAGGAATTATCTTTTAGATAAATGATATTTGAGAGGCTAATCAGAACATCCAAGTAAAATGTCTATTGGCCAGGTAGAAAAATGAATTATGGATATTTGAGAGGAACTGACATAAAGTTACAAAATGTGTCTATTCTCCAGGTTATATATAGCTAATCTTCCAAGCCATGCAAACAAGATGAAATTACCAAAAAGTACTTGCCAATCACCGTACGTGGTTATATGGCTAAAAATGTTAAGGAAATGAAAGCCAAATGAAATTAGAGTGAGACAAACAAATGATAAGGAAGATTATAAGATCCTGTTGCCAAGCAACAGAAGTATCTAAGTCTAGAAAAAGTGTCTCAATGAGAGAAATTCAGTCATGCCAAGCACCGAAGACACAAGGCAGGATGCTAATAACCAATGGCAGGCTAAGGCTCACCAATTTAAAGGGCAGATAAGAACTTGAAAAGAACACTTTCAGAAATTTCATTGGCATAATCCTAATAGATGTGAGTAGAACAGTCAATGCTGATGTAGAACGTATGAGCGTGACTAAATTTGTGATATTCTAACAAGATAACCGCCTTGACAGTTAAGAACAGGAGTTGTTTCTCTTTAGTTTCTGGAGATAAAGAAGTTCAGGCTCAAGCCACCAGCATACAAACGTTTTCTAGCTGCGTTCTCATGTATTAGATGTAGAGGATCAAGAAAAAAATGAAGAAAGAAAAGAAGAAAAATGTAAGTCAACAGTATTTTGTAGACTTTTTTTCCATTCATTTGTTTTCTAATTTTATGTCTTTGTGTGTTACTGGCCTTTTGCTTCTATAGTATGGTTTCCAAATATGCTCTTATATATTTTGGTATGTTTGCATGTATGTCTTTTGTTCTCTCTCTGTCTCTTTATGTTTACTATGCTTTGTTATTATTTGTTTGCCTATTTATTTTTGAAAGAGAGAGAAAGGAGAGAAAGGTTGTAGAGTTGTGGAGTTCTATAAGGGGTCATGAGTGGGGATATCGTGATCAGAATATTTTGTATGAAAATAATCAATTATAAAAGGGGGGGGAGAAAGAACTGAAGAGAAAAATCTCACTCCCAACTTCCCTCCTTCTTCTTGGGCCCCGCCATTCCCTTTATATTATTAGAAACAGGGTATCATAGGCCTTGATCTTTCTAAGTTACATATGATGACCTTGAACTTCAGATCCTTCTACTTCATAAGGGCTGAACTTGCAGGCAGGCATCACAGTGCAAGGCAGGCAAGTTCATTTTATTCAGTGGTTTTCATCCACTTATGAGGGTGGTGTTCTCAGTGCTAAAATCTTCCTCTACTTAACACTGCTCTACTGAGGCCTAAGTTTCCAGCTTGTGATAGCCTGAAGGATACAAAACTACAAAACACTCAAGCTATAACATTTCTCAAGATATTTTCTATAACACCAAGAGCTTGCCATTTGTTTTGTTGATATAGTTGATAAAGGGACTGTTCCAGCATTTATAGGTTACATGGTCTTTGTCCTTTGTCATCTTACATAATATCTTTGCTGCAATGGAGACAGAACAATAATAAAGCACTAGAATGGCTGCATTATCTTGCCTCAATTTTTGTAAATCAGAGAGTCAGGCTTCATTTGTGAACCACAGTTTGCCGGCATTTGTCTATAGAAGGTAATTAAAGGACGCTAACACAGTGTACTTCAGAATCCAGTAGAAACTTATTTAAATAAAACTAAAATCTTAAAAGAGTTTCTTCTAAAATAGAAAATTGGTACCATTTAACTCCCCTCCATTTGATTATTTTATCAGAAATAAAGGATATTTTCTGGCACTTTAGTCCTACAATTACCATAGCTTTTATTTTTTACAAATCCAATTATAGCCAGTGATAGGTACCCGAGAGTTTTACCGTGAGCTTTATCAGGCATGAAAAGGAGAATGAAATTATGACTTTTTTCCTTGAACAGTATATCTTTTTTCCTGTATTTCCCATAGTAATAGACTTTTAAGTATTTGGCTATTTATAAGTTATTTACTGGGCAAAGAGAGTTTCTTGAGTACATGAATTTTTATTAAATATCAGGAAGCTGTAATGAAAGAAGCATGTCAAAGGAAAAGGAAAGAGACAAGAAATAATGAGAAGGTTTTTCTAAAAAGTGTCCATTTTTGTAACACCAGCAGTTGCTTTTCTAACTAACTTTTAGGCTATCATTAATCATGGGAGACCAGAGAACTCAAGGCTATAATTCAAATGCAAATTTTTCATAATGGGAAATTCTGATGAAGTCACTTGACTTCCTAAAAAGGTCAAGACATCACCGAGTCATTTGGTTATGTGTAGCACTTAATCAAATTTTCTGAACTATTGTGTACAGCAAATGTCTTAAGTTTAGTGTATTCATTTTAAGGCTGTTTTGACTTTGTTTTTACCTATCTAAGAGGATTTTCTACCAATATTCCAGGTTTATATGACAGGATGATTTATGCTGACTAGTGATTTATTTCTGTTACAAAAATATTTATTTCTGATCAAAAGAGAGATACGAACTCTAGAGGCCTTCTTTCTGTTCCATGATGTAGGATCAAAAGGAAGAACAAGTGCCCATGTGAGGCCCAGAATTAGTCTGAAGTCTGTAAGATGCAGTTTTCAGGTGCTGACTGCTCACTCCCTACCCTGGTTCCAAATTACCACACAGAGACTTACTATTATTTATAAATTGGTAGCTCAGGCTTCTTAGTAGCTAATTTTTACACATAAATTAACCCATATTTCTATTAGTGCTTTGTCATGTTGCTCATAGCTTGTTACCTCATTTTTTATGCATTCATTTGCTGGGCAGCTGGCTGGTGTCTCTACTGACTTTGTCCTTCTTTCCATCATTCCCAATTTATATTTCCTTCCTAACTTATTGCCCAGATACCTACCTGTCAGCTTTCTATAACCAACGAGAGTAGCACATGTACATAGTGTAGAGAAGGATTATTGCACAGCAGAAGTCCATCCTTTTTAATGTACTCCAATATCCTAGTAAGGGTTTTGCTTCATAACAGGGTCAAACCAGCCCCATCACTACCTTCTTCATGATAACAGCCAAAGCTCAAAATGAGATTACCCTCCCTTTTTCATTTATAGTTTTTCTTATTACATAGATTAGTTCATTGACAGTTTCATATATGCATATAATACATTCTTATGACTTTCTTCCTATACATTCCCTTGTGTCCCCTACATCCCTAATGAAACCCCTCCTTCCTAACCCCCTATTTCCCAACATTAAGGTTTCATTGTTTATGAATCACCAAGTTTAGCTATTGCTGTCTATATAACCTTGAAATTCAGAGGGGCATTCACACACAACAGCTGTTAGTACTTATTTAGGACACATGCCTATTTATAGCCTTTGTTTCTATTACAATAAAAAATACACTGATTGCCATGCACCGTGGCCCCATTCTGTGCTCTGTGTTCTAAACCCCAGTTTGCGAGCTTTGGGCAAGGGGCTGGAGGTTGAGAATACACACTCAGAGACAGACCGACACACAGACCTTAAAAACACTGGTACAAAAAGCCCATCTTTAATAGCATCATGGAGGCTTAAATACACTGCAGTCAATGGCCAACAGGTGAAAATCCCATCCTCTGATTCTCTAAGCTAGCCACAGCTTCTAGTAACTTCAATTAAAAGGTTCTAGCAGGGAAGAGTAGCTGAAAGCCAGGACTCAATTAGTCCCAACAACTGATGATTAGTCAAACACAAATGTGATTAATGCATGTTCATTACTCTTGCTCTTAGTGACTTTTTTGTTTTATGTTTTATTCTATTAACAACAAGCTATGGGTTACTCAGTTTTTAAGGAGTGATGAAAATCATCAACTGTAAACCAAAATTAAAAATCAAAAGGGGACAAACCTACAGATCCAAAACAGCAAGCCCTCCATGACACAGAACAGAAACAGGATGTCCAGGAGGAGCCCCAATGACAGTCCATTGTTGGCGGTGTAGCAGAAACCAGACCAATGACTTGTGGTAATGAACTCTTGCAAGTAAAGACGAATAGACTAAAGGATAAACTATGTGCCTCAGCGGATCATAATACAGCTTCCATAAGAGTCTTCTGTTTTGTGTTTTTGTTTTGTTGGTTTTGAGTTTTCCTTTGAAATTCTATTTTATTTTGGGGAGAGGTTACTAGGGCAGAAGGTGGATGTGTGAGGGTGGGGACATAAGCAGGATCAGAATACATGATGTGAAATCTAGAAAGAATCAGTAAAAGTAAAAATATATATAATATATAAAAATAAAGTATCACTTTGTGTGGATGTGTGTGTGTGTGTGTGTGTGTGTGTGTGTGTGTTTTGGTGTAGGTTTTATGCACACATGTGTGTGCAGGTGTACCCATTTGTATGAGGGTATGTATGTGTAGGCCAGAAGTAGATGCTGCGTGTTCTCTTTTGTCATTCCCTGCCATTTTCCTTTGAGAATGAGTCCCTCAGTAAACCCGAACAAGTCTAGTGGTAAGAAAGTCTCAACAATTTTCCTGTTTTACACCTCACAGCATTGCGATCCCAGGTATGATGGTGACCAAGATCTACTTTTCATATGAGCGCTGGAATTTTTCTGCTTAAATAGTTTTAAAAATTACTTTATTTTATGTGTTTGGATATATTTCTGTGCACAAAATGTAGTATGAGTCTGGTGCTCCAAGAGGTCAGAAGAGGTTGTCTGATCCCCTGGAACTGAAGTTACAGATGGTTACAAGAACTGAGCCTTGTCCTCTACAAGCATAGCCAATGCTCTTACCTACTGGGACATCTTTCAAGCCTCCTAAACTCGAAGTTTCAATTTGCAAATGAAACAAGCATGTTTATTTTTTAAGGTCGTCAACATTTTTTGTGTAGATATATATGCGCATATATGTTTGCAAATATAAATATATAAATACATTTGTATGGAGGGAAACAGGTAAAAGTATATATTCTAGCTGGGTAATGGTGTTGTATGTCTTTAATCCCAGCACTTGGGAGGAAAAGGCAAGCAGATCCCTGTGAGTTCAAGGCCAACCTGGTATACAAAGTGAGTTTAAGGAGAGCTAAGACTCTGTCATGAGAAATCAAAAAAGAATACATACTATAAAATATATCACAATAATTTAGTTATCAGATTATTTAGTTCTTTAATTGAAATGATGAGATAAATATTGAAATAAATGAGTCACTTCGAGCTCTAGTAAAGCTTCTAAGCTACTGAGCATCACCTGGTTGTAACTTAGTTTGTGATTATAAGTTTCCTGAATTATACTTAAAAATATATACAATATTAATTTTATTTGGTGCAGAGAGATTGCATAAACTCAATGGAAATATTATAATCTAAGAAAATTGAAAGAATAATATTGGAGAATCACAATTACAAAATTTTGTAAGTTAATACTTCTAGTTTTGTATGCCAATTTTAAAATATAACTTTAATACACAGTATTGTAAACAAAACAGTTTTGAATAACACCTAAACAATGATAAATATCTATTCAGTTTTGTAGAGTCTAAGTCTTTATTTCCATATTATATGATACCAGCTTAAGTATGAAACTGTAAGTTATTAAAATATAGAAAGGTACAAGGATATTTTTATTAAAATAATTTTTTATACAATATATTTCTTTTAATTTTTTTAACAGGGTTTCTCTGTAGCTTTGGAGCCTGTTCTGGAACTAACTCTTGTAGACCAGGCTGGCCTCGAACTCACAAAGATCCACCTGACTCTGCCTCCCGAGTGCTGGGATTAACAGTGTGTGCCTGGCATTACAATATATTCTTATTAGGAATTCCCCACCCTCAACTCTTCTCAGATATCCCACACCTCCGTACCTACTCAAATCCAAATTTTTTAAGCAAAATGTAAGGTTAAAAAAATGACCAGATAGCCGGGCGGTGGTGGTGCACGCCTTTAATCCCAGCACTCGGGAGGCAGAGGCAGGCGGATCTCTGTGAGTTCGAGACCAGCCTGGTCTACAAGAGCTAGTTCCAGGACAGGCTCCAAAGCTACAGAGAAACCCTGTCTCGAAAAACCAAAAAAAAAAAAAATGACCAGACAAAGCTTCATGAGACAAAATATAATTTGTTCATAACTTTGAACATTAACTCAAGATCACTCACAAAAATATCTCAGACTGATCACATAGTTGGAGGTCAGAACTTACCTAATATACAGGGTATTTTGTGTTTGATCCTCATTCACAAAAATAAACATGTTATGACAAATAACAGGGAAGCAGGGCTTTAGGCTATTGCTTTCTTCAGCTCTTAGTTTTATGTCTAGTTTCTGTTCTCTCTTTTTCACTTTTATGTTCGTTCTCCTGTGCACCTCAAATGTGAACATCTCTTACAGTCTTAACATTTTTAAGAGAAGAAAATGCCACATATCTGCAACCACAACCTCTGCCAAGAGACACCCCTTGCCATTTTTATAACTTTAAAATGTTTGAGGCATTTCCTCATACCTCTTTTCCTTTTTGTTTAATCTCTAAAGCTAACCATGTTCTCTACAATAATACACTGAAAATGCTTTTATTTTCCTTTCCATTGTGTTGCCATTCTTGTAAGTATCTCTGCACGTGCATCCCACCACACAGCTATATATATTATCTTTCTTCATATTGATAGTTTTATATTTATAGTTTATTTAATCAATCAGTATCTGTTCTCATCAATCCTGATTGTTAAGTTTTGTTGATGTAGAAATTTCCTGAAAGAGTGATCCTTTTTTTTTTTTTTTTTTACCATATGAGATGTGTAGTTTCCTTTTACAAGCCCCAAAGTTTGACTTTCAGAGTTCTTATTGTATGACATTTCTGGTCATAACAGCAGACACTAGCATCTTTCTTTGAACAAACTTTGGTTGGTTGACTTTTTTCCTGACATGTCCCAAGATATTTATATTGCAAGTACCTTGGCTTAGTTTAATTTGATCAGAGTTTCCTGTGCTATTTCTTTGAAGCCATCTATGAAGTATAATAATAAATTGCATTTGAACTTACTTTTGCCTGTGTCCACAATCCTTACCTACTTAGGATGACATTCATTTATATTTTCTAGGTATGGATTTAAATGTCTGAGATAGTAGACTCATTCTCAGAAAATATCCTATCATATCCTGTTGTGGGAGTGAATATTCTCTACCCATAATCTCTTATGCTTAAGATCCAGTTTTTGGGTTTTATGGTGTGTGTGTGTGTGTGTGTGTGTGTGTGTGTGTGTGTGTGTGTGTGTGTGAAGGTTTCTTAAATTTATTCTACTAACAACTTCCTTTCATTTCTGAAATTCTTACACAGGTCTAGATACATGGTTATATTTAAAATCAAATATTTACTCACTACAAATCATAAAAATAAACAACTTTGTGGTACATAGAATTTTACCATTTGCTTACAAAGATGCAAACTGAATAATAGCATGCTGAACATGCTTACCTATTGTTATATAAAGAAGGATTATGTATTGGCTGATTATGTGAATAAGATGTATATCTTCAACTATTTTCAGAATGCATGACATTTCAGTTTTACGATCACCAACCAAAACCACAGAACACATCAACATATTCCACAAAGTGATAAGACTATCTCTGTAGAAATTTAGAAACTGTTGGGATTTCTATTATAATCCTTAGTCAAAATTCACATATTTTATGAGGAGCATATCAGGAACTCATATAGTTTTAAGATCAGACATCTGACTTAATAAAATCCAAAGATATACTTATTTGAAATCTGAAGGATGAAGAACTAACTGTAAGAAACTCCCTTTTTTTTTCGTTTTTCGAGACAGGGTTTCTCTGCAGCTTTAGAGCCTTTCCTGGAGCTAGCTCTTGTAGATCAGGCTGGTCTCGAACTCACAGAATCCGCCTGCCTCTGCCTCCCGAGTGTTGGGATTAAAGGCATGCGCCACCACAGCCCGGCTGTAAGAAACTCTTAAACAGACTATATTTTATTAAATTAAATCAGGCAGGAGGGAATATTGATATCCAACATGAGCATGTACAGTTATTTGCTTACACTTGTCACTTTAGCTCTGAGTCCCTGCCTTAACAACTACCCACTATAAAACAGCCAACTCTTCAAAAAAAAAAAAAAAAAAAAAAAAACAGCCAACTCTGAGAACAACACAAATCTATGGGTATAAATATAAATATTTAGAAGGCCATTGGACAAGACAACGATTGTGCTATGGTTATGGATGTACCTGTTTTACAGTACCAAGTATGGTTTTTCATGTGAAAGAGACCTCATCTGTTTAGCTGTTCTTGGACAACTTGCCAGGTGATTCTGTATTTTAGCATACGTGGTCCAGTGCTGAGGAAAACTACTGGCGTCTTTTCCCCATAACAGCTTGTATAGTACCTTAAGGTACTATGCTAATTAGCTAGCTGGGAGTTTCTTAGACAATTCAGATTGCTTTCTCTATGCCATGCATCCAAACTGAGGAATGTCCAATTCTCCAAGACTTTCTATTTAGGTGTGATGAACAACCAAGAGCCATGCCCAGGCTGTATTGTTTTGATTTTCTTAGGGAGAGTTATCCCATACTTGGATCTGATGTTTTAATTATTAAGCATTGTATTCAGTGATTAGTACTCCTACCCATGAAAGATGTTGTTGAAACTCCTTCTGAAGAATATTATATCTTAATTATCTTATAAACTATTGAATTTCTATAAGGCTTCTTCATGTATTATCGGTTTTGGCTAACACAACCTCTATTTTCTAGTGTCATATTGCTGATAGGAGTGTCCTTTAAGTATTTTTAGAAAAATATAAACCTATGATGATAAAAATTCTATTATTATGTATTCATATTGTCTCCAAAGCTCAAGCTACTTTATTTGAGAGATCAAAAGATATCAAACCACTTCCTTTCCATGTTTTCTTGAATACATAGGATAGAGAAGTATTTCCTTCAAAAATTTCCTGTAGCCTGTATATAAACAAAGAATAAAACCACAATAACTAAAAGAACTAAAAGCTATAACCTTCTTTATATCCTTAACTTAATGAGGGAACTCCAAAGCTCGGCAGTGTTAAAGCAGTACATTCCTATAGTAAGGACATTTAGTAGTTTGACCACAGCTTTTGTGCCCCTTAAAACTCACATAGATGCAACTTTAAATATCAGCATGAAGAAAATCCCTATGTATTCTGGTGACTACTGACACCATATATGAAAGGGTCCTGGTGAGGCTGATAGCAGAACACGGGTCCTATGAAGTGGGGAATGGGAAAAATGAAAGGACTTCAGCTGGGGAGGACAAGGAAGGGGAGCAGAGAAAACACTGTGAATGCTCTGACTTTCCCTGCTGAAGACATCAAACATGTCTGCAATCCCATTATTCCTTCACTGTGCAGCCTGATGGCATGTTTATTTTCACCTGCTCTCTCTTTGTGAATTTTATTGACTTACTTTCATGGTTATAACATTTTATTTTTAATTGTTTTAATTTAGGTATACTCATTTAATAACTGCTAGCCATCTATACAATAAAGCATACTTCAAAATAACAATTAAAAACTGTACCACAGGCAGTTTACACTATTACAAATGGAGTATATCTACTAATAATGCTTTAAACTTTAAAATTTAAGGCATTCATCTAAAAAATAAAGGCAAATTTCTTTTCATAATATGGGTTTGTTTTATGATACCTTCTGTTATTAATTTGTGGCTCAATGGAATCTAGAGGTTTAAGTGAATTTTGTTCTTCAGCTTCATTATGATGTGTTATTTTTCCTTATAAAATTTTATGAGCATTTTCATTCATCCTTAAATTGTGGTTGAAAATAGTAGGACTTTTGGTTTGTTTGACTGCTTTTTTCTTTATTTGTTTTACTTTTGACTCTATTAGTATCCATAAGAAACTGGTTGTACCAAATAAAAGAGTATTTTATGAGACGGCTTTCTGCAGTCACTGTGCCAAATAAGCACAGATACTATTGCTTATAGTGATGAAGGACTGGGTATCTAACTATGGATGTGACTTATTATATACTACTTATTAATTTTTCTTTAGGCTGGGGCAGTGAAAATAACTGTGATTGTAGAATCATATTTTTATTTCCGAGTTAACTCCCTTCTTCATGGTCATGAGTATACAAAATACATGGACACTAAAATTCTAGGTATGTACCAGTTAGCACTCGCACCACCAATGCAGGAGTGTTCCCATTACCCCATAACCTCTCCAGCATAATTTATCACCAGTGTTTCTGATCTTGGCCAATCTTACAGGTGTAAGATGGAATCTCAGGCTTGTTTTTATTTACATTTTTCTGAAGGCTAAGTATGTTGAGCATTTCCTTAGATGTCTTTCAGCCATTTTAGATTTCTCTATTGAGAGTTGTCTGTTTACATCTGTAACCCATTTTTATTGGATTATTTGTTATATTGATGACCAATTTCTTTGTATATTTTGGAGATCAGACCTCTGTCTGATGTGGAGTTGTGGTGATATTTTTCCATTCTGTAGGCTACCATTTTGTTTTGTTGATCATGTCCTTTGCTTTAGAGAAAATTCTCAGTTTCAGGAGGTCCCATTGATTAATTCTTTCTTTTAGTGGTACAGCCCTTTGAATATCAGTATAGCGATTTCTGAGAAATATAGGAAACAACCTACCTCACAACCCAGGAATACCTCTTTTGGGTATGTACCCAAAAGATGCTCAATTATACCACAAGAACATGTGCTCAACTATGTTCATAGCAGCACTGTTTGCCATAGCCAGAACCTGTAGACAACCAACTTGCTCCTTGACCGAGGAATGCAAATGAAAGGTGTGGTACTACACAGCAGAAAAAAAAAAGACATCTTGAAATTTGCAGGCAAATGGATGGAGCTAGAAAACATATTGAGTGAGGTAAAAAAAAAATATGTAAATTTTTTACAAATATGTACTCACTCATACGTGGCTTTTAGACATAAACAAAGAAAAACCAACCTACAATTCACAATCCCAGAGAAGCTAGACATCAATGGGGACCCGAAGAGAGACATACATGGATCTAATCTACATGGGAAATAGAAAAAGACAAGATCTCCTGAATAAATTATAAGCATGAGGACCATTGGAAAGGGCAGAAGGGGAAAGGAGAGGAAGAGAGGGGAGTGAAAAAAATATGGCTCAATACAAACAATAAAAAGTTTTAAAAATATTATTTGTGTATTATTCTGGCAGGTTAGTCCAGAATAATTCAATTAGAAACCATACGAACAATGGTGTCTGGATGGTAGAATTTGTCCCAGTGTGTCCTAATTTTAGGGTGTCATCACTCTGAAATTCCTTTCCTTCACTTTATACACACTTGCTTTCTATTTTTTTGGTCTGCTGATAAGTAATAGAGGTAGTAACTATTGCATAAAACTGTAACATTTTATTTTAAACAGTTGATCAAAATATCTGAAAATATAAATCAATATACAAATCAATATACAAAACTGTGGTTCATGGAATTTTAATTTAAGTCTGACTTTGCTAGCCTTGGACATTTATTTAGTCTTTCAAGTTTGCTATGAAAATATTAAGTATCCTGTCTGAGCAACTGATGCAGTTAAACTTAGTATTAGTAGATATTACATTAGTCCTAATCATAGCTAATTTATTTAAATTCCCAGGAAACACTTCTAATAGACCGGTGAGCCTTTTACTGTACCTAGTTAATTACTTTTTAGTAAAAACGAGCACTGAGAGGCCCACTTAGTAGTTTAGCAAATTAATAAATTTGTCACCCAGATGTTCTGTTCTTGAGAAAGTGTTGTGTCTTGGCAGTGCTGGGCAGTCTTTTAATTGGCTTGTGTTTAAAGAACAACGTCACAAATTGAAGTTGTTATTCTTGAAAATGTTGTATTAGCAACAGTATAGAAACCCAAAAGTATCTTCACAAACTGAAAACAAAAGTTAGGGAATGTTTACCTAAAATTTTTAGAGTTTTCAGGTGTTAAATCAGAATTGGTAATGAAGCCAATAACCAGAAAACAAAACTTCTGGGCTTCACTTTTCATTATGTTTTATGTGCTGAGTCTTAAAGCCACCTATATAAGAGGATGAATTGGTGTCAGAATCCAAGAAATGCTCTTTCACTCATTGGAGCTTATACCAATAAAATTGGTTGCATCTACTTCAGTGGAAGGTCACATTTCCAAAAATACATGGGCAACACAAATTGTACTTGATGAGCACAAAAATAAACAAAGGAAAGAAAAGGACTTTTTTAGGTGGGTAGGTAAAGGGTGAATTTTGGGAAAAAAAAGGATGCAGAAGACAGAATTAATAAGATCAAAACATATTGTGTGAAATTATCAAAGAACTAGTAAAAATAAGAATTATTACCATTCAAGAGACAGCAATTAGCATTTGTTTCTTAATAAGTGGTGATTTTCCTTAATATTTTACTCAAATTTCATTTGAATGTAATATCCCCACTGAAATTATGAGTTTTAAATTTTAGCCTCATATCCTGCAGCCTGGTACCTTTATGAAAAGCTAAGAATTAACAAAGTAACTTTACTGATGCCTTGGTTAAAAACACAATGTACAAAAAGGGATTGATATACAATTTTATGAAATAATGTAAAAAATGTTGAAAGATAAATTCCGGCACATTAAAACATCTCTTTAGAATTTGTTTGACCAACCAGCAGTTTCTACAGCTATCAGGCAACAAAAGAAACCAGATGAAGCTGTCACTGAGGAAAGAAAAAGAAATGCATTTGCAACCTGCTCTTAGAAACAACAAACTGAAACTGTGCATTTACAGTGGAATAATAATAGGATAATAGGAATAATAATAAGGAAGAAGTCTTAATGTCTCTAGTTAGTGTCTATTGGAAATTTCTTATTGATTGAGGTAAGTCTTCATTTTTCTAGCTCAAGAAACCTACACTGAATTCTATAGTGTAATTTGTTTCCATAGTGACCCTGGTTTCTGAAAGATCTCTCTCTTCTCTCTCCCCCCCCCCCCCCTCTCTCTCTCTCTCTCTCTCTCTCTCTCTCTCTCTCACACACACACACACACACACACACACACACACACATACACACACACACACATACACACACATACATAAACCATAAACTAAGTATATATACCAAGAGTGTAATATATTATTTCAATGGGGGTATTTGCTGTATATCTTCAAATATTTATCATATCTTTGTGAAGGAAACATTTAATATCTTCTCTACCTGTTTTGAAATAAGAATTACTATCATTGCTTGCAGTCATCCCTACTGTGCCAGAGAACACCAGACTTTATTTCCTTCATCAATTTAATTCTTATCTGTTGTCTCACATCTCTTTGCTCCCTTTCTTGTTGTCCCTGCCTACTTACCTAGTATTCACTGTTCTATTTCCTATATTTATATCAACATTTTAATATCCTATATATTAGTGAGGTCAGGAAGCATTTGTCTTTCTGTACCTGTCTTATTCGCTTCTCATTATGCCCTTTTGACTTATTAATGTTGCTGTATGTGATATAATTTCATAATTTTATATAACCTATACCACCTGTATATTGTATGGTTGTAACCCATTATTTTGTTTTGTTATTTGTGAAGCTGAGGCATGAACTTTGAGGCATTAAAGCAAAGATCATGATAAAACCACCTACCAGCCTGCTTCCTCTTGCTTGTTCAGCTATTTTCCTTACACAGTTCAACCCCAACAACCTAGATATGACACCAGATACAGTGGGCAGGGCCCTTCTACACTAATTAGAAATTTAAAAAAAGTTCCACAGGCCTTCTCTCATGCTAATCTCACGGAGGGATTCCACAGTTGAGTTTTGTTTTCTTGTCATCAGATAACTCTAGTTTGTGGCAAATTGACAAAAGCTAATAAATCTATAGTTAAAATCCAATTTAAATACTAATTTAATTCAAGGTTTAGAAAATATATGAACTCCGTGTGAGTATATGACAGACTTATAATACTAAGGATAATTAAGAGTAAAAACTAAGCTTGAGAGATTAATTAATTTTATTATAGTTTTGTAATTTATGTGTCATAACCAAGATCAGAAGTCTCTACTTTCAAAGCCCTAAAAGTGGTTTGGGAGGTCCTTCTGTATATGTGTTGCTTTTATTGGTTAATGAATAAAGAAGTTGCCTGTGATAAGGCAGAGTACAGCAAGGCAGGGGCGGGGAGATCTAAACCGAATGCTGGGAGAAAGAAGACAGATTTTTGTGACATCATGTAGCCTCCACTAAAGACAGATGCACCAGAAACTTGCTGTAAGCCACAGTCCCATGATGATACACAGATTAATAGATCTAAACAAAGAACTTGCAAAAGAGGACTCAAAAATGACTGAAAGACACTTAAGAAAATGTTCAGCATCCTAAGCCATCAGGGAAATGCAAATCAAAACAACTCTGAGATTCCATCTTACATCTTTAAGTATCACCAAGATCAAAAACACTCTTGACAACTTTAGAAGGAGAGGGTGTTGGGTAAAGGAAACTCTCCTGCATTGCTGGTAGATATACAAACTGGTACAACCCCTTTAGATATCAGTATGGTGATTGCTCAAAAAATTAGAAAACAACCTTCCTCAAGACCCAGCAGTACAACTTTTGGGTATATACCCAAAGGATGCTCAATCACACCACAAGGACAGGTGCTCAACTATGTTCACAGCAGCATTGTTTGTCATAGCTAGAAACTGTAGACAATCTAAGTGCTCCTTGACCAAAGAATGGATAAGGAAAGACATGGTACATTTACACAATGGAGTACTACACAGAATAAAAAAAATAATGACAACTTGAAATTCACAGGCAAATGGATGGAGCTAGAAAACATCATATTGAGTGAGATAACTCAGACCCTGAAAGACAAATATCATATGAACTCATGTATAAGTGGTTTTTAGACATAAAGCAAAGAAAAACAGACTACAATTCACAATCCCAGAGAAACATAGACAGTAATAAGTACCATAAGAGAGACATACATGTATCTAATCTACATGAGAAGTAGACAAAGATAAGATGTCCTGAGTAAATTGGGAGCATGGGGACCACTGGAGAGGGTAGAAGGGGAGGGGAGAGGAAGGGAGCAGAAAAAAAAATATATAGCTTAATAAAATCAATAAAAAATAAAATAAAATGTAAATAAAAATAAGATAAAACATATATAAAAAGAAATAGGTTAACCAAATATATAAGGGCTAGCTAGTAATTTGCTTAATGATTGGCCAAGCAGTGATTTAAATAATGTAGTTTCTCTGTGATTATTTCTGGGCTCAGCATCCAAGAACGAACAACAGCCTCCCCCAACAACAAAAAAATGTGTTCTTCATGATCCTATTTGCAAGTATATAAAATATGTTATGAAATTAATTGATCTTAAATCTATGTATTCTAACTTTCTTATCAAAATAATATATCCTTTTATTCTCAGAATAGGTATTTGTTACTATTGTGAGGTATAAAGGTATATTTTAAAATGTCTTCCAACTGAATTAATCATGGATCAATCTATCCAATCATCAGTCATGTAATGCTGATTTTAATATTCATACTTTTCACTATTCACAATTGAAGATATTTTTAACTAAGTATACAGACTCTTCAACTTAAGATAAAATTAAGTCCTAGTAAATCAATTGGAAGTTGAAAATGTAAGTCTCAAGTGCATTTCACCTGTGTGATATTATTCCTAGTATCATAATCCAGTCAAGTTTAGCTTGATCAGCTTCAAGCGATTTAATCTAAAAGCATCATCCAAAACAAAGTCCATTATATTAAATAGTGTTACATATCTAATGCGAACATGAAGATTAATGTTTATGGCATATGGGAAGTAAACATGTAAACACTACTTAAAAAACACTGGCAACCTAAAATGCTCTAAAGTGGCAGGCTATGGTGGCACAAGCCTTCAATTCCAGCACTCGGGAGGCAGAGGCAGGCAGATCTTTGTGAGTTCGAGGCCAGCCTGGTCTACGAGAAATAGTTCCTGGACAGGCTCCAAAGCTAAAGAGAAACATTGTCTTGAAAAAACCAAAAACAAATTACAATACTCTAAAGCATTGATTAATATCCCCATTATCCATGACACACTGAAAACATTGCCTGCATTTAATTCATTTATTAAAAAATCTGATATATGGTATCTATTTACTACATATTACTCACAAACCATCTTAATATTTAAAACCCACCTTTGAACCTTATTTTAATTAGGAACTCTCCGGATCCCTAGAAATCTATGCTTTGAGATCTCTTTGCTATAACAAGGTTCTCTGCTTGTGAATCTCAAGTATAAAATTCAGGTAAGAAACATTGCCAAAGGCCTAAGTTAAAAGACGTATGTCTAACTTAATATGATGGAACATATATGATGATATCATAGGTGGAGGAACTATAGGTATGTGGCTTCCAAGAAGGTCCTCGGGTCATTGGGGATGTGCTTTTGGAGAGTATAGTTGCATTAGGATTGATTTTTCTTTTCATCTTTTACTCCACGGTCATGAACGGAGACTTTGTCCCCTGCCTCAACCACTGCCTGATGTGCTGAGCTGTCTGGCTAACGGTCAGAACAGCAGAATTACCAATCAGACACTGTGAGAAAAAACAAGTTTTCTATTTCATCAATTGTCTGTCACAGGTGTTTACTATAGTGACAGATTACTAAAACACCGAGTTACTGGGAGTTTCGGGAGATGTTCAGTTTAGTTTCACTTACACTAGTATTGATAATGAAAAAAATTGGTTCAATTCTATTCTGGTGTTTGAATGACGATATTTTCATGTGTTTGTCATTACATTGCAAATTATGTTTATTTTATGTCTAATAAATACTTTTTCTGATGATTGGAAGAATATATTATTATCTCATAGATATGATATTGGAATAGGGAGAAAACAAGATATTTTGTGCGTTTAATGAAAATAAAGTTGAACCGTGTAACAATTCTCCTTAAAAGACGCACGCGGGTTTCACTGAGAAACTGAACCTTGGAGAGATGTATCTAACTATCTAGGACTGCAGCTATGTAATGAATTCTGTCTTTATTTTAACTATATGATTTTGAGGAAATACTATTCTCATCCACAAACATCCTGCAAGGAGTTTCAAACACATCTTCAAAACTCGACAAGAGATGGAAGAAATAAGAAGTTTACAAGTAGAATAACAAGTAAGAGACTTTGATTATAATGATAGACCTTAATGCTATACACTCAATATTTCATATTTCCTTTGTGATATAATGGTATAATGATTTAGGAGTGATATTAAGAGTACACAAATAAATAATTAGTTATAATTTTAAAAACTGGTTAGAAGGATTTGGTACTATGGTAAAGAAAGAGATGTCCTAGCTTTCTGTCTTATATAGACACATTTTAAAGATCTTTGCATATGGGGCTGGAGAGATGGCTCAGCTGTGATGAGCAGTAGCTCCTCCATAGGGCTTTGATTCCCTGAATCCACGTGACAACACAATACTGCCTGTAACTTCAGTTCCAGGGGATCCACGCCATCTTCTGGCCAATGTGGGCACTGCATGCATGTAGTCCACAAACATGTAATCAAACCATATAAAAGAAAAAAAATAAACCTTACAAAACTTTTAAAAAGGTAGAAATATGATTAACTGTACTACCATGAGATAGTTTCTATAGAGATAAAACTCTTGAAGTTGTAATATATACTGTGTACTGTTTTAGCAATGTCAAATACACCGTACAATGGATGCTATTCGTGAGACAATAAAGGAACCAATAACGCATGAAGAAAAAGTAAAAGAAAATCACTATTACTAGAGTGTCATATTAATATACTGGTCTCTCACAGCTTTAGAAAAATTAGAGGGTGAATTTCTGCTCATTAAACTTCTGAGCCACCATAGCAAATTTTAATGAGTTGCTTATTAAATTAGTAATTTTCTATAACTGGTATGATTCATCAACTCTCTTTTATTCTTGGTTTTCAGATTAATAACTAAAAGTGCAAATTGCTTGATATGGCTCTTCAATCAAATGGTATTATTAAGTGGGCCACAGGCACTAAAGCATTTTATATAACTGATTCAGTGGATACTTTTTTCCTGCTACTGTCCACCAAGCTTCCAGAAATTCACATGAATTTATATTTGCAAATCGTCCGATGCCATTTAATTACTTTTTCAATATACATTAATTATCTTCTGCGTATCAGTGTAGAACAGTGATACCTCTCTCCTAGAGTGTCTATGAATTACATCTCTTCTCATTAGCTATTGTGAAAAATATTTCAGCAGCATTTTAAAATGGAGCACACCGTAGATAATTTTTAGAGTGCTTAGAAGCAGTATATCTCATGTGGCACATTGCTTGAGAAGAGTCCCGGGTAAAAGGTCAAATCAGTTCAAGAACTGTAATAAACGACCCAGGGCAAGAGGGGAGCAAAGATACTGGCTAAATATGCTTGGGCCTTGCCGTAGTGAAAACAATCCTAGCTAACGGGAGTTCAGGTAAGAATGTTCTAGATTGGGCTATGGTTCAAAACAACCTTGTATTGAGTTTTGATTGTAATAGGGACATATGGAATGTTCATACTGATATAGCTATATAACCTAACACAATTTTAAATTTTTTACTGATTGTTTTAAAAGTATACCTATGAAGACCTGTTTTAAAACTATTTCATCAATCCAGGTGAAAATGATGGATGACTCCGCCAAGATGGTAGGGACAGGGGTTCTAAGGATATTGGAACTAATCAGATTGTAGATGTAAAGACACATACATACACAGGTACTTATAAAGAGGGCAGCAGAATTTATGGAAGCATATACAATGGCGTTGTTCGTTTCATAATGGTTCACTAGAGCAACTGGACAAACAATGTTGCCCTTTGTTAAGATTCAGAACATTAAAAGAGTTTATAATTAACCATTGAAGAAATACTCTGTGTATCAGTTTGAGTTACCGTTTAGTTATGAACTTGGAAATGTCATCTTTTAGAACCAGGAAGTACAAGAATGGGTTAGAGAACATCATAGTGTTAGGGGCAGCATTATTCATAATCACCAAAACATGAACTCAACCTGTGTCTGTCAATGGATGGAATGATTAACTTGCGATAAACACATAATGACATACTATTTTGCCAAAAAAAACACAATACAATCCTCACATCTGTGATATGCTAAACTGGAGAATGTTCTTTTAACCCAGACATGAGAAAAAAAGTATTACATGATCTCATTCATCTTTTGAATCTAAAATGTTGATTCATTGAATGTAAACAAGAATCAGAACAGGAGACAAAAGAACTGAACAGACTAATTACTAAGTAATCTGAACAGACAGATTACTAAGCTAGTGGGAGCTCATAGACTTTGCAGTGGCAACTGACAGACCTGCATGGGGCTATATACTTGGTTTTGGGTAACTGTTATGTGGCTTTATCTGTTGGGGAGCAGGGCCCTGGATATGGGACAAGTGCCTGAACTGGCTTTTTGGAGCCTATTTCCTATGATGGGATACCTTGCTCAGTCTTGATATGGGGAGGAGAAGTAGGGCTTAGTTTTGCCTCAACTTCATAAACCAAACTTTGTTTACTCCCCAAAGGAGGCTTAACCTCTCTGAGGAACGGATGGTAGAATGGAAGGGGAGATGTGGGTGGGAGTGGGAACTGGGGTTAGTATGTAAAATAAAGAAAGAAACATCACATGCTACCCAATAAAATGTGTATTTGCTACTAAAAACAAATTGAGGGGAAGAAATAAGAAATGGAAGGAGGCAAATGGGTATAATATAGATTTTTCTATCATGATTTTGGAATGAAAAAAATAATGGTTTGTTTTAAATATTTTAGGAGCAGTAAGGAAGAAAGGTGATGTGTAAGAGAGTATAGGTTTCTTACAAATGGGGTGAGCAGATGGGGGTGGGTGGGCCTGGATCACACTGAGGCTCATGATTAGGGGCTGTCTGTGAATAGTGAGAATTATAGTCTACCGCAGGCAGTATATCATGGGTGTCATCCTAGTAGCTGAAGTGTGCTCTGCAGTGATTGTGGTTTGTTTGTTTGTTGTTTGTTTGGTGGAAATAGAAAAGGAAAAAGTTTACTAAGTAGGAAACAGAATTTGGAAGACCAGGATGTCTGGATTAGTTCAGCTAGAGTGTGGGCTTAAGGGAAAAAGAAGTGGAGGAGCATTACTGGCGACAGCATTGGCTTATGGGATTTGTGGTGCTAGGATTACAGCAATGCCACCTCAGTGCCTGTCTCTCCCTGTCCTCAGCCATCCGTGCAGGGCAGGCACTGAGCAGAGGGCCTGTGTGGAGCCAGAGTGACACATCATTTTATACAGGAACTTACAAATAGTTGTGGAGGAAAGCATATTGATTTTCAAAGTCAGAAAGCTTTCACCATTTCCACCAACGAGAGCGTTGTCGGTTCCTTCTTCCAGTTTGGAGGTAATTTCTTCCCAAATGATTCATAATGATACAAAGGAGAGTTAAAAGCTTGAACTCCTCTGGAAGGTTTCAACATTTGCACAATTTCACCTAGCAATTACCTTTGGTGATGTGTCTTGCTTATAACATTTACTCTTCATTCCATTTTCAATTGCCTTTTTCTTTGATGGAAAACCCCATATGAAAATTTGTCCTGAATAACTTATGCCTATGTCTTGTCCTCTATGATTTCTGTGTCCCCACTGTCTTTTTTCTATAATCTTATTAGTGAATTAAATTTAAAAGTTTAAAATAAGAGAACTAAATTTGAGGCTAAGTATATGCAGCTAATGTAAAGGAATTAGTTGTGCAGTTCTGGAATTCTCTTTATACTACTGTCTTTCAGTCACCTAGCAGTCCTCAGCTATTCTTTCTCCTCACTAATTATTTTTAAGTTTTAAATTTTTTCCTTATTTCCTTCTATTCATTAATCCTTGATACGATTTCCTTCTGCATATAGACATTAGTGGCTGCAGTCCTCCTTTGATTAAAATAAGTGCTATTTTAATCACGTTGTTTTTATGTATATCATTATATTTGGTAAACTATAAACTGTGGGGATTCCCGGGCAGGCTTTACAGCAGGCAGGGAAAAAAGATCCACAAAGAGAAGAGAATGAAATGGGGGAATTGTTTTTCTCTTCTTGACAGTGGCAGATCTTTGCTAGCATAACTCCAGGTTGAATTCTGTACCATCAGCTACACAAGAATTGCATCAGAATACCAATTGCTTCCTCAGATTTGTAGTCATTGCCTGATGAAAATTCCCTTGCTCTGAATACAATGGAATATCACTTGGAAGTGATAACTTACAATTAGACTGAATAAAACCCTCAAACTAAAAAAAAAGAGAGAGATAAGAATGAAACTTGGGTCAATACAATTTTATCATAACCAAGACTTCTAAAGACTGGCCCCGATCATTTTCCTACAGCCATATTTAAACATAACAAATTTTTTTTTGGGGGGGGGGGCAATTCCGATAAGAATTAACTCAGCCCCAAGTGCAAAACTGTTTAAGACACGGTTCCATTGAGATTCCTTACAAAGCACATCTGGCCTCTTTCACAAGAATGGGTGCAAGGAGGTTGACTGAGGTTACTATAATGCCTGTGGGTGTCAGTATTCTCTGGGCCATAAGGAAACATAGAAATCACAAATGAATCATTTATACTTATCACATGCAATTGACTGGGAGTTTGAATATTTGTGTGCATCAATTCAACCTTCATGATAAAACTACTATCCATTTCTAAGAAAGCGACTAGGCCTCATTGCAGATAAAGAAACATAGACTTATATAAACGTAAATGACAAGCTCCTAGAAGGCAATGGGGTATACTGCCTGACTTGGATTCTGAAATATTAGTAATATATTTGGGGTGTGTGTGTGTGTGTGTGTGTGTGCATGTGTTTAACAATTTTCTGCTTTATACTATACTAGTTTGTGCCAGGATTCTGTGACAGATGATTGTATAAGGGAGATATTACACTTGCATTTATTTAATCTGAAATAATTGTCTGAGTTTGTTTTCTATTGTTGTGATAAAGATATTGCCCAACAGCAGTTTTGGTACATAAGGGTTATTTATGTTATCGTTTACAGTTCATGCACTGAGGGTGCATAGTGCAGAAACTCAAAATCTGAAGAAGAGACCCTGGAAGATGCTGATTACTGGCCTGCTCAGTCTGCTTTCTTTGAACACCTAGAATTACATGCCCAGGGGTGGCACATCCTCCAAAGAGCTGGGTCCCTCTACATCTATCATGAATCAAAAAAAAGTGCCCTGTAGGCTTTGCCTACAGGCAATGTGATAGGGGCAATTAACAAAATATTACCAGGGCGAAATTTTGGAGAATCCAATAACATTTTCTATATATATTCTGGCAAAAGAATTGGAAACTGTGGGAAATTGTAGATAGATTTTTCTTTTTGGTACAACCTCACAAAAAACGACATGGAGACTTATTATTAATTATAGTAGCTCAGCATTAGCTTAGGCTTGTTCCTAACTAGTTATTATAACTTTACTTACACCCCATATTTTATTATACATTCTTTTTGATGGGTTGATAGTTTACTTTGTATTTCCCATCCTGCTTCCTCTGTGTCTGGCTGGAAACTCTGCCTTTCTTCTTCCCAGAGCACTTTTTGTCCCTGAAAGACCCAACTAACCTCTTCCTGCCTATCTATTGGCCATGAATCTCTGTACTAAACCAATTAGAAATTGCCTTGGCAAAGACATATCCTCACAGGGTAAACAAATATTCGCCAACTTATAATATATATCAAGCTAATTTTGTTGTTATTAAGTCGTTTTATTACTACTTAGTTCAAAGGGTAAAATTTTTTTTCACCTTTATATTCATGTAAACTAAAGTTCAAAGACATTAAATAATTACTAGAGGGTTGGTTTATTTTCCTTGTCCCAACCTTTGTAATATCATGTTATTTTATTCTGTCTATATGAATAGCCCTAAAATATTTTTTGGGCTGAGTATCCGTTCTTTAAGATTTTCTGAATTCCCTAATCTATCTTTATTTTCCCAGCTCCACATGACAGTTAATAAATGTGATTATATTGACGCTATCACATTTGCTCTTTGTTTTTTCTCATTTTCTACAGACATAAGGCCAGTTGTGTGGGTAATTTAGAGAGAAAAGCATATTGCTGATTTAGAACAGGGATTTCATAAATAAGTGTAACCTTGACCCCTCCTAAGGTTACGTTACATAAGCCCATGCCATATTCTTAAAGTCATACACATAAACATATATACATGTAACAATGTAACTGTGGTCATATATGAATGATAACATAATACTTGTGATGGCTCACACATGTTGAATGCAGAACATATGCAAATTAAAATAACAAATTTGTTTACTGATTAGCAGCATTTCTGTAGAAACATTTTTCCCCTTGTACCAAGTTTTCTTAACTCTTGCTACTGTTAACTATGTTTGAAAATTAGGGTTTAAGGAAGAAAACTTCATTCAAATGCTGTTAGTTTTTCAGTACACATTGACTCTTATTATGACATTGTAGATCATTGTATTCCAAAGCTTAGCTTGAAGTTTATCAAGTTGAAAAGAGGAACATCTTGTCCAGTCAGAGGCTTCGTTCATTTACCGATACAAGCTGTTGGGCTCAGCGCATTCGGAAGTACGCTGCATCTCCTGGAGGTCATCAGTAGCTATTTCACCTGGGAGCAAATTGGATCATATTCCAAGGCCTAACACTCAAGGAGGACGATTTTACTTTTAGTAAGAATCAGACCACATCTGCCTTTTGTTTGACCTTTCAGAAGATGATTCCTTGAATATGGAGTGGTCATTAAACAGCAAAGGGTTTTCTCAGGCTTCCTAGCTATTTATTCTAAAAGGTTACATGGCAAAATTTGAAATGTTGTCCTTTTAAAATGAAAACAATTCTCAGCAGCAGAACATTCAACAAATACCCAGCGATAGAAATGTGAAAGTATTTGTGTGTGTGTGTGTGTGTGTGTGTGTGTGTGTGTGTGTGTGTGTGTGTGTGGAGTGGTAATAAACAGAGGGTTTGAAAAATGAATAAACTAGGGAATGATTATGAATTCTAAAAAGAACAGATATTGAGGAGTATTGGGGTGAGATGGAAAGGGACACTGTTGTGTTGAATATCAAATAAGATTTTTAAAGTCAAACTTTTGGAGGCAGAGGTATGTATTATAATGTAATATTTGAAGTGTGAGAACCTCCAGCATTTATAAAAGGTTGAGCTGACTGGCTATAAGAAAGTAGAGAAATTCTTATTTTCATTTTAAATATATTTATAAGTAACCATTGGGCAAGGGATGGAGTAAAAAGAAAGATAGAAGCTAAATATTGAATTTACTAAAGAGTCATATATTCATTAGAATCAGGACAAACACACTTAACCGCAGAAATTGTACAAATGTGTGTATTAGCATTTTGCCTAGAGATTCGGATTCCAATATTTTCTGAATAAATTAATCTTCTAAAATAAGTAATCTAATAAATTAGGAGTTTTTCTTGATTGTTTTTAATGAATTGTCTCAAACATGAACTGAACAAAAATGGCATTCATAGATAGCCAGAAAGGATGGAGAAAAGTCAACCAGACCACACCCACAAAAAGAACTGCCAATTATTTATGCAATACCACATGGTCAACCCTGAAAACATACATACGAGCAACATTATGGATAAGATAGATAGACAGAAAGATGATAGAGAAATAGATAGATAGATAGATAGATAGATAGATAGATAGATAGATAGATAGATAGATGCAAGATGGATACATGCAACAAAAATTAATGAAAAGGGAGGCCTTGAAGTTTAAAAGAACCAAGAAGGGGTATATAGGAATGTTTGGAGGGAAGGAAGGGAAGGGGAAATGTAGTTACATTACAATCTTAAGAAGAAAATGACAGAGCCCCACATTGGAGCACCGGACTGAGCTCCCAAGGTCCTGATGAGGAGCAGAAAGAGGGAGAACATGAGAAAGAAAGTCAGGACCGTGAGGGAGCCTCCAGCTGGCGACAGATGGGGAAGGTGACTGAGCCCCACATTGGAGCACTGGACTGAGCTCCCAAGGTCCTGATGAGGAGCAGAAGGAGAGAGAACATGAGGGAGAAAGTCAGGAACGTGAGGGGTGCGTTCACTCATGGAGACGGTGGGACAGAACTAAAGGGAGATCACCAACTCCAGTTGGAATGGGACTGATGGATCATGCGACCAAACCTGTCTCTCTGAATGTGGCCAACAGGGGGGGCTGACTGAGAAGCAAGGGACATTGGCGCTGGGCTCTGATTCTTCTGCATGGACGGGCTCTGTGGGAGCCTTCTCGGCTTGGTCGATCGCCTTCCTGGACCTGGGGGGAGTTGGGAGGACCTTGGACTTGGCATGGAGTGGGGAACCCTGATGGCTCCTTGGCCTTGAGAGGGAGGGAGGGGAGGTATGGGTGGAGGGAAGGGGAGGGAAGGGGGAGAAGGAGGGGCGGGAAGGGGGAGGAGGAGCGGAGGGAGGGGGAGGAGGAGGGAAGGAGATGGAAATTTTTAAATATATAAAAAAAATAAACCATGAGAAAGAAAAAAAAAAGAAACCCTAAGTAAGAAAAAAAAAAGAATAAAAGAAAGTAAATGCAATCTCTTATCTCATTTAATATTCTAGATAGTCATATGAATAGGAACTGCATATGATAGCTCTTATCTGCATGTCAAATGGAAAAGAAGGATCAAAGAGATTTGCCAAAACCATGTCTAGTGTGTAGAAAAAGACAAAATTTAAATCAAAAATTATTATTCAAGATTGTTCTCTCACAACCAAACAGTATCCATGACAAACCATAGAACTGAGTGACATGAATCCATAGCTATCCAGTTAGCTTTCATATTTTATGTTAACAAACAAACAAGTGGAATTTTAATGTTATTTATTATGATTATTATATAATATTGACAAATTCCTTAATACTCTAGAACTTTATTTCTCCCTGTTGACTTCAATATTACAGAAGACTCATACAGCTAAACCATAGGAGTTTTTTACTGCATCAAAATATTAATAATTATTGAGTTACAATTAATTTACCATAAAAGCTGGATAATATTTCTTGTCTTGTTATTGTCTTGTGAACTTTACCACTATATTCCAAGAGATGTTTCCGCTTTGGAAAAGATAAATCTACAAATAATCCATGTTGTTCATTGGGATAAAAGGTGGAGAAAATGTGAAAGTATCTAAAACTGTTTTAACAAAGATAATTAATAATGATAATATCCATAAAATAAAATGCTGTAAAATAAAATGGTTGGAAATGTAAATCTTCTACATACCATGTAGAATATTATTTATAGTAATTTTGCCTCTTGTTACAAAGGCAAGCAACATTCTTTTTGCTCTGGAATTATTTTTCTATGGCTGTGTGAGCCAAGAGGTTTTGACATTTTTTTTTTTTAACCTCAGGAAAGCTAATGCTTTAATGAACAGCTTGTTATCAGCTGACTCTTGCTTTGCTTTGCTTGCAATTCCCAGTTTCATTCAGTTGGAGAGGAATCTCTGTGGAACATGTAAACATCTTTCATCCTGATAAAGCTTCAATGTGTTAGTCCCCAAAGTTCTCATATTTGGTATTTAATTATCTATTAATTAAATCACCCAGTTTAGAGAGGCTTTAGTTTAAAGGGATATTAAATGTCTAACTCACTTTTACCACTGTGATAGAGTGTCAACAGCTATGCCGGGGAAGGAACCAAGCATTTGGGAAGATGCAGTTTTAATTGCCCAAAAAAAATCTTGAATACTAGAATTAATCATTTCTATATGACACACATTAAGAGTAATATCTTTTCTCTACAGAATTCAAATATAGCAGGTTAAGATCACGTTTAACCTTAATATTACATATTACTAGTGTAGAATACAATTAACAAGGTTTAACTGATTATATTTTTTTATTTAAAAGTGTTATTTTTCTATTTTACATACCAACCACAGTTCTGCCTCCTTCTGCCCTCCCATGCCCAAAACTCCAAAACTCCATTCACTCCTCAGAAAGGTTAACACTTCCCATGGGGAGTCAACAAAGTCTGGCATATCAAGTTGAGGCAGGACCAAGACATTCCCCACTGTACTGAGCCTGAGCAAGTTATCCCTCCACATGGATTTGGCTTTAATAAGTCAGTTCAGGCACTAAGAATAAATTCTGGTCTCACTGTCAGTAGCCCCACAGACTACCCAAGTTACATAACTGTCACCCCCATTCAGAGAGACTAGTTCAGACCTATGAGGGTTATCCAGCTATCAGTACAGACAGTAAGCTCCCACTAGCTCATGTCACTTTGTATACCAATAGGGCAGTTTCTCAGAAAATTAGGAATCAATCTACCTCAAGATCCAGCAATACCACACTTGGGCGTATACACAAAGGATGCACATTCAAACCACAAAGACATTTTATCATCTACATTCATAGTAGCATTATTCATAATAGCCAGAGCCTGGAAACAACCCTTCAACCAAAGAATGGATAAGGAAAATTTGGTACATTTACACAATTGAAGATTAGTCAGTGGAAAAACAAACAAACAAAAAAAAAAAACAATGACATCCTGAAATTTGTAAGCAAATTGATAAAACTAGGAAAAGAAAAATCATCCTGAGATAACTCAGACCCAGAAAGACAAACATGGTATATACTGACTCATAAGTCTCATAAGTGCATCAGAATAAAGAAAAGGATAACCAGGCTACAATTTACAACTTCTGAGAATCGAGGTAACAAGGAGGACCCTAAGAGAGACATGTGTGGATGCCCCAGGGAAGGGGGAATAGATAAGATCTGAGAAAATTGGGAGAAGAAGGGGGTGAGGGGAAAGGGGAAGTGGACTTGCACAACATAAAAGAAATGGATGGTTGAGTTGACAGAGGGACAGAGAGGGAGAGCAAGAAAAGAGATTCTATCTTTTTAGGGTTTCCCTGTAGTTACTAGAGCCTGTCCTGGAACTAGCTCTTGTAGACCAGGCTGGCCTCGAACTCAGAGATCCGCCTGCCTCTGCCTCCCGAGTGCTGGGATTAAAGGCGTGCGCCACCACCGCCCGGCTGAGATTCTATCTTGATAGAGGGAGCCACTATGGGGTTAGGGAGAAACCTGGTGCTACAGAAATCCCCAGGAATTCACAAGGATGTCCCCGGTTAAGACTCCAAGCAATACAGGAGAGGGTGCCTGAACTGACCTTTGCCAGTAATCAGATTGATGACCACCCTAACTGTCATTATAGAACCTTCATTGAGTAATGATGTAAGCAGATGCACAGATCCACAGCTAAGTACTGGGCTGAGCTCCGGGAGTCCAGTCGCAGAGAGGGAGGAGGGATTATATGAGCAAATGGGTCAAGATTATGATGGGGAAACCCACAGAGACAGCTGACATGAGCTAGTAGGTTTTAAATTTTAATATTTTTATTTTTTACGTTAGTGTCACAGATTTGACAAAAGCATGATCTTTAAACATTTTATATATTAATTTGGAATTTGTTATTATGTGTTCATCATTATTTTAAAGACCCTTTTCATTTTCATGCCCTTTAGAGGTGAACATGCCAATTGGTATAGTAGAACTCTCAGAGGCACATGCATCTCTGAAAATATGTAGCTCTGGATTCTACCTATAAATATTTATTGAAATATGAATTTTGTTGAATACTATTGCGTCATGCAGATTTCATGCTTTTCTCCTTTGTGTATTTTTTATAGTGAAAATATGTGTCTATGTTGCTGTCTATTAAGATCAATAAATCTCTGTCTTCATAGTTGCCTTTCTATGCCTTAGTTTTCCTGATGGCGAGACTTAACATTTCAAGAGTTATATTTTCTAAGGTTTATTTTTATTTTCTATAAGTAATTGTTTTATCTGCATGTGTGTGTGTGTGTGTGTGTGTGTGTGTGTGTGTGTGTGTGTAGTGGGTGCCTGAGGATGATGTCAGATCTCCAACTGAAATCAACAGCAGTTGTAATGCACCTTGGGGCGCTGAGAACTGAACCCAGGTCTGCAACCAGAAAAAAAAAATGCTCTTAACCACCAAGCCACCGCCTTTCCAGCTCAAGAAGTACTTTTGTAAGCACAGAGCAAAAATAGCATTGAACGCCATTGTTTTAGAAAGTATCCTTTTAAAATAAATCTATTGATTCATTTCTGCTAGTGGCATTAAGGTGACTAATGCTCCAATTTTTCTTTATGTCCTGTCTGTGCTTAGTGCTCATCAAGGGTAATAACGCTCTGACCTTTAATTCTTCATCAGTTTTAAGACACAATTTCTCCATTTACAGAGATCTGTGAATTTATATGTCACTCTTCATCAATGCCTTTGTGTTTGCCAAAGATCAGAGGCAGTCATATTACAACTGTCAATGCCTGATAAAGTCAAAGCTGTGCAGTTTGGGGCACACAGTTATTGCTTGCTGAAATCACTTTCAATGAGTTAATTGTTTAAAGTTCCCTTCAATTTTTGCTTTTTCAAAAAAACAATAAGCTAGCATGTGCAAAGGAAAGCAGGGTTAAATTTTGATGGTAGGATCAGACTTACTTTAAAATGCCCTTTAAGTAAGTATATGATATCCAGAACTGGAAAGAAGTGGATCACCCTTGAGCGTGCTTAATATTGATGGGAGACCTAAAGCAGAGATCCAAAAGAGGCATTTAGAAGAAATATTCAAGAACACGCTAAAACTTTGCTTCTATGTGCACATGTACAGTTTCTACTTCTTCCAGGTTTTAATGTAGGAGCCATGATATAAGGATGATATTTTTACTACCAGCTAATCAGTTGCTAATCACCAACACCTACTACTCTGAGTGTTAAACGTAAGTTATGTCTTTTTATAACTGCTTCCTAAGCAGTATCTATATTTAGGAAACACATGATTTTACTACACTTCACTGTTCCCTCTTACACACTGACAATCTCCTTTAAAAAGGAAAGGAAAGTTACTAAGGATGAGAATTCACTGTAGTCATTTCTGAAGTTTATATATTCCACACACAGCAATAACATTCTCTGCTTACTTTAACTTCAGGAGGCAATCTGGTTGCACAGAAGGTAATAATTTTGTTCAACTGAAGTAATTTTGATTTTACACTTTATTTTTAATTTATCTGAAAGCTGAAAACATGGATGCCATGTGTCTTAATTATATTTCCATCACTTTCCCTTTTAATTATCAATAGGAACCCCATCACATCCCTATTCCCAAACTTAATGTCTGTCTCCCCTTCCAATTTTTCCTTCATTCCTTCCTTTGTGTATTCCTTCCTTCCTTTCTTCCATCCTTCTGATGGTCCTTTCTTTGTTTATTTCTTCTTTTCACCTGTTATATAACCTACTGAGTTCAATGAGTACGGTCTGTGTGCACATAGGGGAAGTCCTAGCACTGAGGCATAGGCAACCTATCTAAAGCCATACTTCTAAAGAACAATGGCACCCTCTGCCCCAGCAACCATCAACTTAGGGCTTCACAAATAATGAGGGGCCTAAAGAGAACATCCTGTACCCATGCCAGAAAGTGTACAGGGTTGATCTTGTGCCGCTCTTCTGTGATTAACCTTTAATATCGTGTGTTTGTGTGTGCAATAGTCATGTCATGACTGGCTTACACAATACACACCTACTTGTTTAAAATACATTTCATGGTACCATAAATGGATAAATAGAGAAACTGTGGTTCAGAATTGCCAGTACCTTTCTCCTGTAAAGTTTTAGGGTCAGACTAGGACTATTCTGAGTGGTCACTACTGGGAAATAAACCAACACTTAGGTCCTATGGTTCAGGACTCTGAATGGTGATGTATTTCTACTTCTGTGATACAGCACAAGTGAATTCAGAAAACCAAAGCTCAGTGTCCTAGGATTCCTTCCTAGGGCTGTTTTCTCCAATGAAATAAAAAATGTTCCATGATTTACTAACATCAGACTTAAAAAGGAAAATTTAAGTATATTTTTCTCCCAAGATAGATATAAAGGTATTTCCAGAACTTAGAGATATATTTTAATTGTTTCTTAGCATTTAGAAATTGAAATTAATATTCAAAGTTACATAAAACATAAAATCAGAAGAGTGATTTGATGTTTCATTACATTCATATATATGAATAATTAATTGGGGTTTCTTCTCAAACATCATTTTTTATAATGAAAATATATAGAATTTATTATAATAGCTTTTTTGGAATGTGTCTTCCTTTGTTATCTGCAGGCATCATATTGTACCATACCAGAACAGAGCCTTCTGTATGTCATAGAATTCACTAAGACTAAAGTGTAATTATGATAGAATCAGTAAAACCCTTAGTATTCTAGAAAACTCCAAATATATCTCCATCAAAATTATTGTTGAAAACAAGCAAATAGTTATGAGAAACTTTTTTAAGGAGCAACAATGTAAATTAGTAGCAAATTACTGTCAGGTCATATATATTAGTATTAATCAAATGAAAAATTAAACTACTTAAATTTTATCTTGAAATTGTATTTTATTGCTTCTTTAAGTGTAAAAACAATTATAACATTTGGAAGTTAATTAGGAATGTAATATTTAAGTTATATATCATATTTATAATGCATAATATATTTAAAATATACTAAAATATGATAAAGATCTAAAATGTTACATATCAGAGGTCTAATTAGGTTTCTTTTTGAAAATAGGTTTTGCAGTCAACCAGTAAGGACTTCACAAACTAAATTATAAAATCAACTGTGACTTCCACAGATTCACCTCTTCTTTGAGGATTTAATAGATAGAAAATATGCTTGAGTTTGGCTGTTATTTCCCTTGTCACTAATTTTTGGCATTTGGAGGTTGCCGTATCTTTTCAAGTTTGACTCGTGTGTTAAAATGGTTGCTAAAGACAATCTTTGGTAGGTTCCCTTCTCAACCCAACCCAGTGTGCTATAAAAAAAAGTCATCATCTTGACATGCTAATTTGAAGCTGCACCGCTTTTCTCTGTCAATCCAATGGAGCCTCTCAGTCAATTATCTTCAGGGAGACCAAAACACATAAGAAATAGCACACACCTTCTCAGGTCTTCCACTGTGCCCGCCTGAGGGCAGTTGTCATTCAGGAAGCCACCAGCAAAGTAAGTGAGAGTTCACTTGAGGCCCACTGACTGGTTATCACCAGGAATCCTGCCCGGCACGAGATTCAGAGCCCGGTCTGCAGAGAAAATTGCAGTTTCATCTTGGCATGTAAAGATGAAGAGAGAGACCGGAGGCTTTGCCGAAAGACCTGGAGACATGGTAGATCCTTTTCATACCTTATTTGGACTGTCACCTCTGGGACAAGAACAGATTACACCAGTTAGTCCTGTCCTTTGCATACCTGACGAAGTGCTTGAGAGGGGCAACGTCCAGCCTGACCTAGTGAGATAGAGTCAGACAGACATAGGAGAGTCTAAGTGTGCTATCAAACCTAGAAGTGACTGCTAATATTTCATGAAACTAGATAGTTATATGCATTATAAAATAAATACGTTGTATTTAGATTTTCTGTAGTGTTCACAAGTTACAGTTTTTTTCTCTACTTGCAGTTTTTTTTTTTCTGTTGTCTCCATAGCAGCGAACTTAAAAGCTGATATTTAATTGATGCCTCTCCATGTCCTGTTGACCTGTAACAATTGTGATGGAAAATGATTTTTGTTAACTGATACAAGTGAGTAAAACTCATGATTTAAATAAAACACACACAAAATTGAAAAAAACATAGAGAAACATAATCAGACTGGCACACAGAAATACACAAAATATTTATTTTCAGTTAAAGCTCAAAAATTTTTTTCTTGTCTTTCTTTCAGTTATCATGCAAACTGATGAAACTAATTATATTTTCATATGTTTTTTGTGTCACTATAGTTTGTATTTGTTACTTCCTTTCTCGACCAGCCTACATATTCTCCTTATTCCCCTTCTTTCTCATCCACCAACTCTCAGATAATTTTCTTGTGTATTTTCATATCACAGACAATGCTCTTTGGGGGTGGGGTTCTACTGTTTTCATAGTAATTTGGAAACTGTGTTGGGATTTCTTGAAATATTCATGAATATTTGTGTTTATGTTCACTTAATTTTATTTGTAGATTTTAGAAATAATGTCTTGAATGTTTTTGCCAATTGAAATAATGTTCTAAAATCATTGAAATAATGCTTTGGGTCATAATAAAAGTGCTTATCACAGTCATGTGGTAGTGGCAGATGCCTTTAATCCCAGCATTCGGGAGGCAGAGACAGGCAGATCTCTGTGAGTTTGAGGCCAGCTTGTTCTACAGAGCGAGTTCTAGGACAGACTCCAATGTTATACAGAGAAACCCAGTCTTGAAAACCCCAAATAAGTAAATAAATAAATAAATGTGCATAGCACTAGCAATCCATTGTTATATTTTCAAATATAAAAATAACATTGTAAAATTCAAATAACACTACATAATTTTCCTGCTGTTTAATCACAAATTCATGTTATTTGTTATGAATTTTTAAATTTTTCAAGTGCCTTTATTTATTTCACCAATGTATTTTTTGCATATTTAACAGATGACCAGGAGCAGATAATAGAACTAATTCCCCTACACATACTTCTCAGTAAAAGCTGTGATGTCTATTAAAAGGACACAACAATTGGCAGCATAGTAGAAATAACTGCATAGATGCTTGTTTTCAAGAACAAGAGATTTTGCAATGACTTCACATGAGATGACTTCTGTTAAACTGTTTTACATAAAAATATTGCAAAATATGTCCTAAAGTTTTGACCTGACTAGAAGATAATTTTCAACTGTGTATCATTTTGTAATTTTTAATTTGCGTGAATGACATATGACACGCACATTATTCACACTTACTCACACACACACACACACACACACACACACACACACACACACACACACAGATATATCCAGCAGTACTTCATGAAAGAGATATACTCAAATTAGGTTACCTCTTGGGTAGTAGAATTATTAGTTAAAATAAAGTTAAGTAACTTTAAGTCTATTTATTTAATAAAGTGCTTCCAACTGGGACAATTACTTTTTTTTTCCTAATTTTTTTTTTAAATTTCCATCTCCTCCTCTCCTTCTCCCCCTTCCCTCCCCTCCCTTCCACACATACCCCCACTCCGCCCCTCTCCAAGACAAAGAGCCATCAGGGTTCCCTTCACTATGTTAAGTCCAAGGTCCTCCCAGCTCCCCCTAAGTCCAGGAAGGTGAGCAACCAAACTGACAAGGCTCACAGTGAGCCCGTCCATGCTGTAGAGTTCATGCTCATTGCCGTTGTCCTTGGTTTCTCAGTCCTCCTCCACCGTCAGCCACATTCAGAGAGTCCGGTTTGGTCCCCTGTTCCATCAGTCCCATTCCAACTGGACTTGATGGTCTCCCGTTAGATCTGTCCCACCGTCTCCATGGGTAAACGTACCCCTCACGGTGGGACAACTGCTTTATTAAGATTTCCAGACCCCTTTTCATCTACTCAACTTTGTGTTATTTAAAAATCTTCAAGACAATTGTGTGCTACCTGTTTTAGGACTCTCTGGTCTCTACTGGAGCATGGTTGTCACAAGAGAACTACATTCCTAGAGCAAACAAATGTGTCCTCTTCCAGCTGTAACAAAATCAATGGCTCCATAATTAGAGGTGAGATTGTATGCCAAAATTTCTCTCCATGCCTGGATTTTGTCTGTATTGTCCTTGCACAATTTTCATGGCTATTATCATAATCGCTATGAATTCATATCTATAGAGGTTCTGCTGCATGTAGAAAACACTATTTATTTGTAGTCATTCAATACCTATGTCTCTTAATGCCAAGTCATTATGAAGTGATTTAACACTATGTCCATTCAGCAAAATAATAATTGGATGTTCTCCATTAAGGCCTGTACCTGTCCATGCAAGATGTTTGTCCTGATGTTGGTGGCGGGTGTACATTTCGTCTTGGAGAATCTGACTTAAGTTCAATCAGAAAGTGGTTAGTTACTCCAATGTTACTTATGTCAACATTCTACAAAATCGACATATTCTGCTAGGCTCCTCATTGCTTTAGCTCACAGGGTTCAGCACTGTGTAAGATTATTGATGACTTTTGGTCTCTAATAGTGAGCATAGCTCTCCCAGCACTATGAAAGCTAGTCATTGGAGATGAAACTCCTGGTTCAATACCAACTTGACTTCTCCAATTTCTATGACTTAAATTTGTGCTGTCTTCTGAAACAGGGTGTCACTGTCAAGTTTTGTATGGTTATCTAGAACAATGATTACTAGCAGGAAATGTTAAAGCTATGAGATTTCACTGGCCCACAATTCTGAAAAAAAAAAAAAAAAACCTTATTCATTTCCTAGCATCCAAAAACAGGCAGCAAAAATTGGTCTTGATTTTCTTAAGGACACAAAGTTGAGTTGATGAAAATGGATCTGACAATCTTAACAAAGTAATTATTCCAGTTGTGAATACTTTACTAAATAAATAAATTTAAACTTACTTAACTTTATTTTAACTAATATTTCTACTACCCAAGAGATTTATTTATGTTGTTTTTCTGGTGTCTAGTAAGGACATTGCTGCCCGCTATAGGATAAAGCAATTTTATGAAAATATGTGAACATGATTCCAATGTGAAAATATTCCATATGATTTTTAGATTGTCTTTAGTGTTGTTTATTTCTCACCATTGTCTCTCTACTACCTTGTTCCTGACTCCAATTTAACTTTTGCTCTTCTATTACTCATTTTTATTCCTGATACCAAAATGTTCTATTTCCCATCTCTGAAAAGACTTCACCAATGCCAAATATCAATTCGTGACCTCCATAGATATTCCAAATGAAACACATATACTTGAAGATTCAAAGCTAACAGTCATAGATGAAAGTAAACATCCAACATTTGTATTTCTGAGTCTGGATTACCTCACTCAGAATGATTGTCATCAGCACTATCCATGTACCTGCTAATTTAATGATTTATTTTTTTCTTAATAACTGAATGACAATAAACTGTATAATTATATCAAACTGCTTATATTGAAGAACTGCCCCTTTCTAGGCAAAGGCATTGAATGCACAGTAACACTCAGCCACTCCCATGTCCAGTTCAAGAACAACATTACCTGAGCCTACCTTTATTAATTCAATTTCTGTCCCTCTTCTTCAGTGGGGATACTAGATTTAAGTCACCAGCTCTACCACCACCCATTTTGCTGAGGAAAATATATAAGCACCTCCTCCAGACTTGTAAGTTGGTCTCCCAAATTTGATGATATTCATACTCTACATAAGTTTTTTTTATACCTATGTTTGGAAACTTCACTTAGCTTGAACTGACTCATTCAAACATGGACATCGAATTGACCAAAAATTGAACCTTAACTAACGATCTGACAAATTGAAATAACAGAAAAAATAGTTTTGAACAACCACTAAACAAAAAGATAAGAAACACTACAAATCACCTAAATCCAGACACTTTGGTCGCACATTAAATATACAAATATAATAATCAAAAGAGTGAGTCTCCATAAAACAGTTAGTACTTCCATGATAATATTCCATGAAACAAAACAACTGAGTTCATATAAAGTTATTTCAAAATAGCAATAATTTGATTGACCTAACAGGTCAAAGAAAATATGGATAAATTCTGTAACAAGGATTGCCAAAACATGGAGAGTTGAATAAGTAATGGAAACAAAGATATGTAAATAAAATTTAACAAAGTGAAATAATTTCTGAAGAAAAAGCACATGGAATTAAAACTTAAATGAATAATTGATGAAATAAAACAAAGTGAACCTTGTCAATACACTGAATAAAATGGAAGAGAGAACATCCATTTTTGGTTCCAAGATGAAGGAATTGGATTCCTCACTCTAAGAAAATACCAAATTACAAAACGTCTATGAACAAAAAGTGAAAGAACTCTGGAATGCTATAAAAATGACTAAAACTATGAATCATATGATTAGAAATAAGAATCAGAAAATATTTTTTAAAAACTAATAGAAGAAATCTTTCTTAATTTAAGGAAAGAGATGCCCTCCAGTCCAAAGGAATATTATAATATATATAATATTATATATAATATATATATATATATATATATATATATATATATAGTGTTCTATCCCATAAAACTGAATGTTATCTGAAAGGCCACAGGAATTTATCAATTATAATTATTTTAAATAAAATAACTAACTCATTGAAGTATTTTAAGGAGTATCTATTATGATTTTTTCCTTTTAAGAAGGACTCTTCTGATGGAAATAATGTAATCCTATAATCAACAGGATAATTTCCAAATAAAAAAAACAATTTTTGTTGCTTATTCAGTATAGCTGTAAATGAAGTATTGAAAGTACCAAGCACAAAACTTCATTATAGTTTTATATAAAATAAAATCTTACAAAGGAAGAAAATTTTTGGCTTGTGGATGACCTCCAAAATATACAACACCCATCACCTGGGGGTTGGCAGGCTGCCCTTTTTCAAACAACTGTAAGAACAGGAGCAACAAATAAGTTATCATGTTCTTCTCCTTAGAGACCTTTCCTGTTACAATGGAAACATCTCCATGTTCACACCACATTCAGCAGAAGAAAGTGCAATAGCCACTAACAACAAAATCCCAGTGCTCTTTCACTCACAAAGGAAGAAGCCAGAAGTACTTATAAAATTCTTGGTTGGTAGGAGGAATGTGATAGCATGAACCAAAATGCTTCCTTTTATAGTTTTTAAAGCAGTACAAAAAAAGGCAATCTGATTTTTAGAGAGAATTATTATGGTAAATGGGTTAACTGATCACTGTAGAATCTGAGAAAACTACCTTACAAATGGAATGAATATATTTAGGCTTTCAATTATTACAAACATGTAAATCGTCGCTTCACAAAGCAACTCAGTGGATGATCTTATCAGAAAAACATCTAATTTACCTGTGCAGAAGTGGCGTGCTGTAATTTATCACCTCTAAAGACTTTGTCATACACACCTTCAATATATATATCACCAAATAGTCACAATTAAAACTAAAACATACATTAACATAAACATAGAGCATGTATAAATTAGGACACATCAAAAATGTCAAGAACTGGAAAATGTACAATTTTAGAATAAATTAAATTTTATAGTTGCCGACACACTGAATTATAAGAGGAGCTGAATTCTAGTTACATAGCAATTCATGGATCAAAAGAGAAATAAATCTCTTCAATATTTGACCTGTAAGTTTGCAAGTGTTAATATCCATTGAATGTCTCTGAAGGTAGAATTAGCTCACATTCTACTCCTGTGTTGTGTTACTTTAACAGTGTAGTTGTCTAAGGTAGAACGACCATAAGCTTTCATTAATGTTTTATATAAATAACTTTAAGTACTGGTGACTGAACCCAGAGCCATGTGCATGCTAGGCAAGTTTTCAACCACTGAGTCCAGGCAACATAAATCAAAATGGAGCTCTCTGACAGTGGAAGAGATGACTTAGTGAATTTGGGAAGAAAATATATTTTCTATTTAAAGTTTTATGGTAAAAGGTAGTATACATTATTTTTTTATTTTCTAAGACAAACACTTGTCATTCATTTTTTTTGCACATATGTGTTACTGCATGTCCTGGTTTGTACATGCATGTTGAGTCCAGGAGTCAACCATGGGTGTCTACCTCAGTCATTTCTTTACCTTCCTCTTTTGAAATAAGGCCTCTTACTGAGATCCTGAATTTTACCAGTTCTGTAAAACTGGCTGGCCATCAAGACCAGGGATCTGGCTGTCTCTGTCCTCACAGTACTGGGATAATGGTTTACAACCTTGAACTCAGATTTAGTGGCTATTTTGATCTGTAAACAGGTTCTTATCTTGGTGTGACAAGGGCTTTCTGAGAGAGAATCCTCCAAGCCCCAGGAATTAATTTTATGAAATTTTGTTCATGTATTTATTTTTCTAATGATTAAATTTCTTTATAATTTTTCTCTCTGATATATTTCTAACATTTTTAAGTGTTATTTAAAAGGTTGTGGCCACCTTAAACAAATAGCCATTATTTTGTTAATATAAAATTCTGGTATATGATAAATATTAAACAGGTTGTTCTCAAAAATTTAGTTATAATTAAGATCATCTGAACTATTCCCTGACAACTTCTCTATGGTTTTGAGCACATTTAATGCTCTGGTGATTCCTAGTGATATTCTGCGATACTCATAGGTTGGTGCCTTTTTTTTGCCATCAGAGAGGTTCCCTCCAGCAGCAAATGGGAGAGGGTGCAGAGATTCACAACCAAACATCGTGTGGTGAGAAAGAGTATAAATTGGAAGTCTCTATCTGCTATCTCCCCTCAGAGTTCTGGAAACAATGCAGGAGAGATGGAAGAAAGGTATCAGAGGGCAGGAAGGACACCAGGAGAACATGGCCAACCTAATCAGCTAAGCAGGGCTTCTATGGACTCACAGACCTGAAGCAGCAAACTTGGGGCCTGCAAGGATCTGAACTAAGTTCTCTCTGTGTATGATATTGATCCTAGCTTAGTGTTTGCTTCCTTAGCATTGATTGTAGCGGTGACATATTTTGTATAATTTCTTTTTTTCACGTGTGTCCTTTAGAGGAATCTCTCCTTAGTTTTTGGCTTGTACTTTTATTCTGTTTCACAGTTTTTCTCGTACTTCTATGGAGCTCAATACAGCAATTATTTCTTTTGTTTTATCAAACAAAAATCATTACATGAGTCAATATTCGTCCTATGTCTGTCCCTTCTTTCACCATGCTCTCATTTGGTTACTCTAACATTATGGATTTATAGTAAATGTTTACTCAGGTGGTGTTGAGTCCAACTTTCTTCTCTTCTCTTTTTATATAAGCTTACCGATCTCTATATTTTGTCTTGCCTTGTAAATGTTGAAATCAATTTGTTGAAATCCACAAGATAACTTACTGGGACTTGGAATGAAATTCACAGAACCTATAAGTCAAATTGACAAGAACAGATATCTTGACAAAATTGAACCATGATATTGTCTGAATATTTTCCTCTCTCCCTCCCTCCCTCCCTCCCCCCCCCCCCCCCCCCCCCCCCCCCCCCCTCTCTCTCTCTCTCTCTGAGACAGGTACACTTCTCCATTTACTCAAGATAGTTCATCAGACACAGTACAGAATCAATTTCTCCCAAGTGTAGCATGATAAACCAATAAGTTTATTGGGTGTATTTGCAGTCGCATAAGGGAGGAATTACAAGAGCATGTCTCGAAGTACCTATATCATGGCAATGCCTGCCCCAGAATGGCTGACAACATATAAAAGCTGCTTTGATAAGAATTCTAGAATACTCCAGCTAACTACTGGGGGCTGTAGCCAAGAATCTCCTGGCTCTTGGTATTGTCAACTGCTTTTAGAACCTTGGGGAGTGACTTTAGGAATCTCATCAACGTTTGAGCATCTCAACCCTCTTTTAATTCTTTGCTGCAAACATCCTTCTTCTGAAGTATTCATTAAGGAATGCTTCAGTTTAGATGAGATAGCTGCATAACAATAAATATGGATGCTCCATACCCGTTTAGTTCACTGGTTGCTTTGATCAGAATTCTGTATCTACTTCATATAGATTTGTTTTTATATTTATGCCTATTAATTTTATTTTATAAAGTTCTAATATGAATAATTTACCTTCATATTTTACTTGATCATATCTGATGCAGAGCAAAAGTGTTCATTTTAGTATATCAATCTCGTGTCTGATTACTCTCATTGATTATTGACTCAATTAAATTTTTTTCAGTTCTTTCAGATTTTCTATATTGACATTCTCGTTTTGAATAACTGTGGCAGCTCTATTACATTTTAGTGCATTAGACTCAGATTTTAATTTATACTATGGATGTTTTGTCTGGATCTATGTCTGTAAACCATGTGTATGCAGTGCCTCAAAAGGGCTAGAGGAGGGTGAGAGAGCCTCTGGAACTGGAGTCACAGACAATTGTTTGTCACTGGATGAGTGCAGGTCCTGAGGTCCTCTGGAAAAGCAGCTAGTGTTTTGAACCACTGATTAATCTATTACCTCCACCTCCTTTTAACTTTTTAAAACTACAGTATGGAAATTAAAAGAGGCAGCAAGAGCATGTACTTAACTTGTTTCAAAACTTACTGTCTTAAAGAGCAAGAATGAACTTTCTCTTTTGCAATAAAAGAATAATGATAATTGGAGATTTTCTGTAGTTATCAGGTTCACTGTGGCTCTTCTGATTCTCTTTTTTTCATAGGTTATTTTTGTTGTTATCATGAATAGTTGCTATATTTTACTTAATTCTCCTTGACAGCACTTGACATATTCATTTCATTTTGTTGTTTGAGTTTCTTAAGCTTTCTATGATCTTCCTCTTTTTGCATATATGGTTATTTTTGAAAAATTAATTCTAGATATTTTGCTTATTGTTATTATCTAATACATTCATATAATTTCTTAACTAATGATATATTGTTTTTTGTGGAGCTAAATCTCTAAACTTTCTGTATTTCAAAAGCAACAACAAAAAAAACCCACAAAATCTCCATATGGTTTTGACTAACCTGGTAGAAACCTTAGATTGTGCTTGGTGGAAAGATGATTTCAGATGTGGGTTGTGCCCTAAGTATAGTTCCATCTACTCTTCTTATGCTGTTTTTCACCTCTGTCTCTGTGCTCATATGCAGGGATCTGCATAGAGAAATTTGTAGATATCACTCTGCAGACATCTGGAGACTCCTCTTTGCTTAACCCACACCTCTCTGCTGCTCTGATTCAAAAATCCAGGCCCTGTGGATTTCAACTGTGTCTACAACATGTCTCCTAAGTTAGCAAGAGCAAGTGGCTCTCTAGAGCACCCATAATTCCTTCTGGGTGGTGAACACAAAATCACAGTTCTCTTTATCAGGTTCTTTACATTGATATTAGTCTACCATCCTTCTGTGTTTGTGGGAGTGTGTGTGTGTGTGTGTGTGTGTGTGTGTGTGTGTGTGTGTGTGTGTTCTGTTCAAGGCAAAGTAATAAACTTAATTATCTCTCTCTCTCTGATCTTTCCTTTCTTCCCTCCTTCCCTCCCTCCCTTCCTTCTTCTCTCACTTCCTTCCATCCTCCCTTCTTGCCTCCCTCCCTTCTGTTGTCCCTTCTATCCTCCCTTTCATCCATCCATCCTTCCTTCTTTTCTCATTCTCTCCCTCCTTTCCTCCCTCCTTCCCTTCTTTCTGTCCTCCCTCCCTTTCTTCTCTCCTTCAAGCCTTTCTCCTTTCTTGCTTTTCATTTTCTTCCCCCTCCCTCCTCTTTCTCTGTTTCCCCTGCTACTCTGATTCTGATTCTTGTTTCTTCTTCGTTTTTCCTTTTCTTCCTTTTCTATATTGTTCTACTTATATTTTTTAGACTTCCTCCTTTCTTCTTTAATCCCTCTTTCTTCCCATCTAGATCCAAACTATTTTGGTTATATCTCATGACAGTCTTTCTAATACCTTGCTAAATGAGGCAATGAACTATGGAACCAAAATATCCTATTAATTTATGTAAAACTATAAATACAAGAATGTATTTATGTAGTGATAGAATTTATGGAAATTAATATAGCAGCCTTAAATATTTGAATTTATTGGGTATATTATATAAGTTTTCCTCCATAATTAATATAAAGATCATTTTTCTTTGGCAGGTTTATGAAATAATACATGTACAGTCTAAAGAGCAATTTTTTTTCTAGTTTATTTATTTTTTATTAAAAATTGCCATCTCCTCCCCTCCTCCTCCCCCTTCCCTCCCCTCCCCTTCACCCATACCCCCACACCCTCCCTCTCCAGGCCAAAGAGCCATCAGGGTTCTCTACACTATGTTGAGTCCAAGGTCCTCCCAACTCCCTCCAGGTCCAGGAAGGTGAGCCACCAAACTGACAAGGCTCACACAGAGCAATATTTTAATGATATCATGCACCTCTAAAAACATTGAATTGTGGAATTAGAGATTGATTATAAATATTTCTAAAGAGTAGTATATATTTATAGTGCTTTGCATCAAATGATACCCAAGTATAGAAAGCTATTACTGAATACCTACTTATAAGGTGGTATTTGTAAATAAATAGTCTTTGATTACTTCTCTGCAAACTTAAACTAAATTGTTAATTGACTAATATGAACATTATTAACTTTTCATAACTCTTTACTCTTACAGTTTTTAACTAAAAGGAAAAATACTTTAAAGCAACATGAATAAATTTCATATTTGTATTCAGAGGTAAAAGACAATTTCAGGGGTGCTTTTAAAAATTTAGAAATATGTTTTATGGGATTTTAGCTGAAAAGGAAATTTGGTCTTAATATCCCATCTATGAATTTGAGATATCTATTAATATCTGTGCATAGCTTTAACAAATCTAACATCAAAGTGACAATCATTACAAAACAAATAACACACAGTGAGAGCATGTCACATCCTTAATAAACCCTGTAAAATAAGTTGTTCTTACTGTGACGAACTTGACTCTGTGCCATTTAGGCCTTTGGAGCTGATTTGTGGAAGGGCTGTGCAAAACACTCTGAAGTCGGGCTAGAAAAGCTATTGAATGCTGGAAGCCGAGCTCGTGGGGACTTGGAAGTCAAGAGTGCTGAGAAATGGTGACTAGGGAGGCCCAACTGTGAGATTTCAAAGAAGAGCAAAGAATCTCTCAGGAACTGGGCTTGAAACAATTTGTACAATTTTGGCTAAAAATCAGGTGTAATTTTGCTTGTGTCATGAGAACCTGAGTGACATTGAGTTGAGAGCTAATGAATGGCTTCATTCAGAACAGGACAATATTCAAGCTGGTGCTACAAAAACCACCCGTGGTCGTTAAAGAAACCAGCACCAGAGACTAGAAGTCTCATGTGCTGTAATGGGAAAATAGAGGGGGTGTCCTTAGGGCAAAGCCCTACCTTCAAAGGTTCAATCCCATGGCAATTCAAGTTCAAGAAATCCTAGGCTTTTGAAAAGGTGTGGACCTCAAGAAACCAAGTGCCTATGAGGATTTCCTCAAGGCCAGACTACAGAAGATGGTGTAGCATTGTTCAAAGGGAGCCAATGGACATCTCACGCTGGCAACAGAATATGGCAATATTGTCCGGGTGGTACTGATTTTACAGTCACAAATGATGAAAGATGAAAGGCTTTTGAAGAAGAGCTAAGAGGTAGACAAGGTTGTTGGAATTCCCACAGAAGGCTACAAATGTCTCTCACACAAAGTTCTGAAGGATAGTCCCAGTCACAGTAGAGACTTGGATCTTTGGAAATTCAAGAATCTGAGAACACAGACTGAGATGAGCTGGGCATATTGAATGAAGCCAGCACAGGAGAGAAGTTGAATGTGATAAGGGTGCAGGGGCTTCAAGCATTTTTTACCTGAAAGCATTACAAGTCTTGAGGCATAAATACCTTACATAGAGCTATAGATTTGATGTCTTCAATGCTGTACTTTTATGACTGTTTCAAAGCACCGATTCTTCTATTTTTTTAATTAAAAATAGTAAAAATAGTCTTTTTTATTTTACATATGAATCCTAGGTCCCTCTTTGAAGGCGTATGTCACAAACAATTCCACACCAGCTCGAATTTTTATAGGCACTCAAATTTAAAGGATTCAGGATTTTTAAAGTTATGGAATTGTTACATATTGGGATATTTGAATCGTTGTGAAATATATGTTATGAGATAAGCCTGAATCTTTAGGACAAGGAATGGAAAGTTACTGCTTAAAAATGAAATGTTCAAGTTGTTGACACAGAGTGAAGTCGGAATGGTTAATAACAATTGCCAACTTGAGAAAATTTAGTCACCTGGGAAATAGAACTCTGTACATATCTGTGAGCAATTATCTTGATTATAAAATTGAGGGGGTAAAGCCTGACCAGACTGACCATTGTGATGACCTAAGGAAAGGATGTAAGGCTGAGTAAAGAAGGAGGGAAAAGAAGCTGATTACTATGAATATATTCATTCATTTTCTTCTGATTGTGGACATAATGTGACCTGTTTCTTCTAGTTCCTTTTTTCTGTGATTTCGACATCATGACTAACTGAAACCTAAGCACATGAGCTAATCAGATTCCTTTTCCCTGGTATCTAAATTTCACATTAGATATTCTTGCTTCCATTTTATTCAATGTTTGGCTTTTCCATGTTGTATTCTTACTTGTTCATTAGTGTATTCCATATGTAAGTACATATTTTTGACATTTACACCATACTCATCACAAGATAAATAAGTCAGAACTTAAGGCATGTACTACAATATAGTGCAAGACTAGACATATAACAAGAATAGAGAGTGGATAGTAAGATCTAATATAAAGGGTGGATAAAGACGTAGTACCTCAGGACATTCTAAGGACATAATCTAGTTCAAGTCTTTTCAAAAATTTTTCACTCATGACCTTATTTAAGAGTACTAGAAATTAGAAATAGAAATTAGTAATAGAAAAAAACTTTCTCTCATCCTTTATTTTTACAGCATCTCCAATACAACCTGATACATTATAGAGAAATATATTTCAAATAATTCCTAGATAGAATATAACTTTAGTATTGATAACTGGGGACAAGGAGGCTTGTGTTATTGAATCCTGACTAGAGGTGGTGAGGGAATGAAGAAAGGATAGACAAACAGACATGTGTCCAGAAAAGCTGTGGTCAGGTGGGTGGGTGCTGACTCAGAAGAAGTAGCACCAAGTATTCCACACTAAGCATGTTTGTTGGGTACAGCACAAACAGGAATTAATCCCTGTAGACAGTCTCTGTACCACACAGTTTCGGGCTATAAACATCCAGGAGGCAGAGAAAGAGAAGGCAGCTGCTACTTTCAGGACACAGTAGTCAACTCTTACGAAATATGCATAATTGCACATACGGTGGACATCCTTACTTGGCCCAAAGAAAGAATTTGTCACTGCTTTGAGCCTCACCTGGGCAAAACTTCCGCCAATATCTCATGGGTCTGAGGCCTTGAAACTAGACATGGCCAGCTCATGTCACACAATCACATGCACTCAGAACTTCTCTTCCTCAAGGCTTCAATAGAGCCGTATGCTTTATTAAAGACAAAAATATATTTGCATATAAATTATATGCATGTCCTTGTTTATTTTTGGTTGAGTAATTCATATATCAGGATCAAACATCTTCAAGGTGTCTCAGAGTCAATTAATATTTTGATCTTGTCATCATCAATGCTAAGAACACGACTTAACATAAATATGAAATAAAAATGGCAGAAATATGTTTAGGGCTCATTTAGGAATTGTTGAAAGTTCTTTCATATTCTCAAGCCAATGTTCCAATGTTTAGTAAATGTTTTTATGAAATGCAAATGAGAAACCGACTGAAAATATTCACACCGAATATTTTTAACATGCTAAGAATAAAGTAGGAAAATATTGTCTTTATTTTACACATTTAGAACATTCTGCCTCTATCAGAAGAGAAATTTTGTATGTTCTGTGAAAACACTACAATTCACAAGAAACAATCATCTCAGTCTTAGAGCATTTAATGGAGAATTTAGTAGTGTCATATGGAGTTAGGGCACACACATTTCAAATGTGAACTTGTGTTTAGAACGTAGCTTGCAATAAGTATGCATGATGAAGCACTGTCCAGATGTTCCAGAAAAACCCCCGATTCATACAAACTTGATATTGAATTATTGTTTATCCTTAAGAATTATTCTTAATTCATGGTGCTCTTAATGTTTCCACATTATTTTCTGTGATACTCGTATTCAGTTACTAAACTTCATAAGAGTTTTCAAACCAGAGTTTTTAAAGTGCCTATTTAGAGGATCTTGAGAAAAGAAAACCTTCAGGGTAATTTCTTCCCATTGTCTGTGTTTGGTAAATTATGTTTGGCTTGAACACAGGCAAACTAATTTATTTCTGTTTTCCTCTTTTCTCTCTATAAAACCCAAGTGGAACACTAGAAACACTGTGGACCCCGAGAGACTAAAGTGTTATTAACTGCCCTTTAATGATGTGATCAATGATATAATCAATGAGTAAATATCCCTTTACTCATTCAGTTAATGGGTGAAAATGGAGATAGAGAGAGGAGAGAGAGGAGAGAGGAGAAAGAGAGAGAGAGAGAGAGAGAGAGAGAGAGAGAGAGAGAGAGAGAGAGAGAGAGAGAGAATGAAGCATGTAAAGACATTGTTAAAGGAATTTTTTTCTCATTTTTTTATTAAAAATTTCCATCTCCTCCCCTCCTCCTCCCCCTTCCCTCCCCTCCCTTCCACCCATACCCCCACTCCGCCCTTCGCCCTTCTCCAAGACAAAGAGCCATCAGGGTTCCCTTCACTATGTTAAGTCCAAGGTCCTCCCAGCTCCCCCTAAGTCCAGGAAGGTGAGCAACCAAACTGACAAGGCTCACAGTGAGCCCGTCCATGCTGTAGAGTTCCTGCTCATTGCCGTTGTCCTTGGTTTCTCAGTCCTCCTCCACCGTCAGCCACATTCAGAGAGTCCGGTTTGGTCCCCTGTTCCATCAGTCCCATTCCAACTGGACTTGGTGGTCTCCCCGCACTTCTCAACGGAAGTTTGACAGCTAAACTAGAGGAACAGGTATGTCCCAGTTTAGAAGGTAGAAACCTCTATGACATATGACCGACAGATCACCCACTTCACAATGGGATTATTCATTCCTAAAAGCTTCTCTTGCATCTGTCTTCCCATTCAGTTAGTTCTTCCCTGAGAAAGCCTTTGTTATTAATCTTTTTAAGGGAATTTCCACAGGTGAATTGTATGCTATTAGAGCTAGCAACTTCCTCATTTGCCTTTGAATCATTCTTGAATGATGTAGCCAAATAATAGCCCTTCAGTGAGGAATGTTGTGAACACTTAGAAGGAAAGACCTTTAGATCAAGTTTACTCCTCTAAGTTAAATACCTGAACTTTCTTCAAAGAACATTCTTAAAATAGTAAGGCTGATCATCTAATAAATGTTCCAGCTGGCTTATCACAGATGAAATATTGGGGGATGGAGAGAAGGCTCAGCTATTAAGACCATTGCTGCTCACTCAGGAGACTCAGGTCTAGTTTCCAGCCCTCCCATGGCAGTTTATAATCTTTCATAACTCCAAACCTAAGAGATTCAACATCCTCTCTGGTCTCTGAAAGTGTTTCATGTATGTGGTGCACAGACTTGCATGCAATCAAAATATTAATATAAACAAAGAAACAAACAAATAAATAAAGCTTATAAAAATACTTTAATATTAGATGTAGAATATTCATTCGTTAGGAAATGATATATTGCTAGAAAGCTATCCATTCAAAATTTTCACGGTTGGCAGCTTAATTGAATAGAAAATATAGTATTTAAAAGTGAGGTTAGTAGTATCTATTTAATACATGTTACTGTTGGGACAATAGATATTTCATAGATGTAAAAGAAAAATAAAACTCTGAGAGCTTTTAATAATACTCACATATCTTAAATCCAGTGCTCATCCCTCGTTTCCAGTAGGAAGAAGTTCATAACTGCATCTACAGCTAAGAGCTGCAATATTTATGCTGAAAGTAGTTTTCAGGGTAGCTATGTCCTCATGTTTTAGAAATACAGTTTTAGAAACTGTGGTATTTAGCACTGCCAACTAGATAGAATCTAGAATCACTTGAAAAATGTAATTAAGAACAAGTTATGGGTGCTTTTCTTGATTCTGTGATTTGAACTAGGAAGAACCTCTATTTTCTGCGTGTGATGTCATTGTCTAACTGAAGTTCTGAATTATTATGTGTAGAAGAGAAACTGAGCTTGCATTTACCATCCTTTTGTAACACAAGGAGAAAAGATGCTCACAGATCATGTTGCCTTAATTTTCCCACCACAATGACCAGATCCTGAACTATGAGCTCAAAAAGCCTTTCTCCTTTGTTTTGTTATTTTTTTTTTTCAATCAAAGAAAAAAGAAAGAGCTAGGAACTTACACAGCAAAGGATTTTAGGGCATTTAAAAGTTAATCACGTTAGCATGCTCCTACTGAGAAAAGTTACTCCTGAAATAGAATATATGAGCATACACAGCATCCAATTAATATTTATAAGTAATAAGAGAATAAGATGATTTAATTGACCTGGGCTTTTATTTTTCTTTTGCATGTGACGTGGCTTAGAAATAATTCAAGGTATATTTCCTCCCATTACATCACTATATTTATCAGAATGAATATGGTTAGGAGGTGAATATGCAGGAATCATATACAAAGACTATAAATGACTCATGCTTAATATATAGGTTTTCATGTTTACCTTCTTAATTATAGTCTCTCTAATCCCTGCTTTATCACAGCAGGGATCCCTAATGCAGAGTTTGTAATAAAAAGTCCTAAAGTAAGTCCTCCTTGAGGAAATTTAATTGTGTTTGCACTGCCCTCTAATCCTTTTCAAAAACTTGCAGAGTAATTTATTAAAATAGGCATCATGGAATACATAATACCTTTCAAAGTAAGAGATTTAGGGGGAGCTGGGAGGACCTTGGACTTAACATAGTGAAGGGAACCCTGATGGCTCTTTGTCTTGGAGAGGGGTGGAGTGGGAGTATGGGTGGAAGGGAGGGGAGGGAAGAGGGAGGAGGAGGGAAGGAGATGGAAATCTTTAATAAAAAAATTTAAAAAAATCAGATACAAAAAAAAACTTAACATCAAATTATGTCATGCCATCTGTTAATAAGATAGGTTTATTTTCACACCTTATAAGGAATGCCTGTTAAATCAATTATAAATCTCAAATTGATGTTGTTATGAAATGTCACTGCAGAGAAGGGTGCAAAAGGGCATAGACGTGTCTGATATCACCTTGCACCACTAAGGACCTCATCAGTTTCTCACCTATACATTTTTCAACATTTAGAGAAGTCATGCAGGAAATTATAGATGGGTGAGTCAGTCCTTCCTGAATCTGAACAGGGGTTCAGATAAAGTATGACTTGCTTAAATCCAGGTGAACTGAAGAACAAGACGAATAATATGTTGGCTCCAGCTGAATGATGAGCACATAGTTGTGTATCTTCAAATCAAAGCCTGTCCTCCCTTCAAGTCCAATAGCTCATATGCCTCCAATCTGTGTACTCACTAAAAAATGTATGTTAAGTTATTTCATCATTAACAAAGGAAGGAATCTGTAACAAGAACTGAGTAAACCTTAGGTTCATCACTGACTTGCTATCTTTTCTTAATTAATTGGACATATCTTTTATTTTGTTGTTGTTATTGAAAGAAAACATGTATAATAAACTACATAAACAGAGATACATCTTCCTTTAATAGATGACATCAAACAAATATCTAATTTATTTCTACAAACTCTTCAACTGAGACATTTCATCAAGTTTTGGCATCAAACTAAAGAAGTTTATTTTTCCACCCTTATAACTGTTAGTGCCAAGATTAACTTTGTTACTCAAAATTCCTCAATGGAATATTCTGCAAATGAGAAAGAAGGTGACTGGATTTTCCCTCGGTGTTCTTTGTTGGACATGAGACATGTGTTCTTACAAGTGAATTATGAATAATATGCTTTCTGATAACACTATGTCTTTATTCATACTCGATTTTCTTACCACTGTTTTTCTGCTTCCAGCGTGGTAGAATTTCTTACCTACTAACTAAAGTTTAAATTAAATTAAAGCCCTGGTTATGTAGAAAGATCCAATTGTACCTAAAACCACTTAGTTCAAGATTAGTGGACAATTTCATGTGCCCTTTAAATTATAGAGTCTTGTGACTTAGAACTGAAGGTGCAATTTTATGGCTACACAATAATAATGAATGTTACCCCACTTACTTCAGTAGCCAAACTCAGGCTCATGTTTTATTTAAATGCATATAGAATTTGCAGTTTCTCTGCTCTTTATCTTTTTTGCTCGGTATTTTTCTTTTATTGAAAATATATTCTTTATCCATGTAATATATACTGATTATTCCCTACTCCTCACAGTTCTTCCCCACCTCCATTCTTACCCAAATCTACTCACTTCCTGTCTCCCACTAGAAAACAATAGGCTTCTAAAGATAACTTTAAAATACAACTAAATAAAATATAACAGGAAAAAATCACATTGAAGTTAAACAAGACAAAAAAAATAAATGGAAAAGATTTCATGAAAAGGAAAAAGAACCAAACCCACTCGTTTCCATACTCAGGATTCCCATAAGAATACTCAGCCATCCGAATGTGGGTGACAGGTATGTGGCTTGATCTCTTGGGATGGGGGAACTGGCAGTGGGACCAAGACTAATCCGAGGTGCATGAACTGGCTTTTGGAGGCTATTCCCTATGGTGGTATACTTTGCTTAGCCTTGATACAGGGGTGAGGAGCTTGGTCCTGCCTCAACTTGGATGCCAGACTTTGATGATTCCCCAAGGGAGGACTTACCCCTTTGAGGAGTGGGTGGGATAGGTGGGGAGAGCAGAAGGAGCGGAGAAAGAGGGAACTGGGGTTGGCATTTAAAATGAAAAAGTAAAATAAATCCTAATCTGGAAGCCATAGTACATATGCAGAGGACCTGGTACACACAGGCAGTGTAGGTCCTTTGCATTCTTCTTTAGTTCATGAGAGCTTTGCTCATGTTGATTTAGAGTGCTTGTTTTCTCAGAATCCTCCATCACCTCTTCCACTCTTTCTGACTCTGCCTCCAAGGAATTCCCTGAGTTCTGAGGGGTAGAATTTGATAGAGACATCCCATTAGTGTGGAGTATTCCAAGGTCTCTCACTTTCTGTATAATGCATTGACTAGTTTTCTCTATGGACCCAGCAGCCCTACTTCAGAGTTTATATCTGCATCAAAAAGAAGTATCCACACCTCGGTGTTCTTTGTGGCTTTACTAACTGTACTCCAGGTATAGAAGCACCATAGCTATCTATTGATGGGTTAACTGCTTTAAATAAAAATTATATGCACAATGAAACATGACTCAGAACAAATGAAAGCAATCCTGTCATCAGAAATAACGAGAGGAAGCCGGGCGGTGGTGGCGCACGCCTTTAATCCCAGCACTCGGGAGGCAGAGGCAGGCGGATCTCTGTGAGTTCGAGGCCAGCCTGGTCTACAAGAGCTAGTTCCAGGACAGGCTCTAAAAAAAAAGCTGCAGAGAAACCATGTCTTAAAAAACCAAAAAAAAAATAAATAAATAATGAAAGGAACCTGGGAAAGGTTATGCTAAGTAAATTACTCAGAAGGCAACTGACAAATTCTCATATTTATGAGAAATAGTTACTCTTGGAAACAGAATAAAAAGAGTCTGTTGGGGATTAAGGAGAGGAAATAGATGTTGATCGCGAGACAAGCTATCAGTTCTTCATAAAGACTGAGCCATGAATAGATAATAATAATAGTGTAAATATAAGTAATAGAGCATTTCCAGGACTTTAATTCTTTAACAATGTGTTGACCATGAATCAGTATGCATTAGAAATATTCATTATTTTCCAAATAGTCCTCAACAAAAAATATCATAAAGAATGCAGTATAAAAATACTACATGATATTGCCCCCCCTGCAAATTTTCTAGGTAAACCCTTTACTATCTAACATGTTCAGAATTCCCCAGAATTCCAGCCTAGGGTATTAGTATAATATATCATTTTTATCAGATATGAAAATCTATGTTAAGATTGTAAAGGAAAGAGTAATGAAACCTTGTACGTTTAAAATAAGTTACGAAGATGAAAACAGTTTAGTAAGTTGCTGATTATAGACTTAGGTTGGACTTAAAGTTTTAATTTTCTTGAGAAAGGCATCAAACACCCATATTTATCATGAAATTCTAATCTAATAAACTGAAGAACATGAGGTGTTAGTAACTAAAGCAAACAAACAAGTCAAACCAAATTGAGCATGATGTCACTTTTTAATTAGAACAAGCTATTATGTAATCAATGATAACTGTGATTTTAACTTAGATTTTTGCTGACTGGCACGATTAATTTTATTTGAAAATGAATGATGGCTGCCCTGTGAGCTTTATATCTCAAGGAGAGCTATGCAATGCATGTATACAAAAATATTTAGCAAGTTACTGGTAATTATTTATTTTTACCTAACTGTCTCACTTCTATTTTAAATATTTGGATCTCCAGAACTAAGCTTTCTTTACAGGAACTATGTTTTATTCATTTTAAAATGACAACATTCTACCTTACACACAGTATAAACAAAATATATACTCAATAGTGATGGTAATTCAGCATGCTGTGATTATATAATTTAAATAATTTTTAAAAAATGGTGTATCTTTATGGTATAAGCCCTGCACAAATAATCGTTATTACACATAGTATAAGAAACCTAAAGTAATATATTTTGATACCGTTTTGCACGTGGAAATATGCAATATAGATATTTATCTGTATCTGTTTTTTAGTTACATTACAAACACATTTCTGGAATTGTACTGTTGTGTGGTGATGAACCTTTATGATGACAGAAGACTAAGGGCACATGTATGTATGAGTCCTATACCACAAGACCAAGAGCCCATGTGTTTGTGACTTCCCTCTTCATGTATGTGCACAGTGAGCCATACATGGCATCATGAGAAGCTCTGAAGAGCCTGCAAGAAAATGAATTTATGGGTGGGATTTGTCCATCTGATCATATTGCTTCCAAGTTATAAATCTTAGAAAAGTTAATGACAGTCGAGCTTAGGAAATAGTGCCCACTTACTTTTTTGGGGATTACAGTCAGCTCTTTCAATCAAAAACGAATATCAATATTTTTCAAATATGTGTGTGTGCTTATGCACACACAAACAGAGAGAGACACATACAGAGAGAGCTTTTAGAGTTTATTAAAGATTAGTTTCATATGTACTTAGATAGAGTTAGTTCTTTAAGGAATATAGACAGAGGAGTTGCTACAAATACCCCCAAATCTGTAGATCCCAGCACTGATATAGACTTCTGTTCTCTGAGGCAGGATACGGATTGATTAAATGCACCTAGTTTTGTTATCTTCTTCTCTCAGAAACTTATACTTTAATTCAATTCTTTTCCATTTCTCTTTTTTTTTTCAAATCTTAGAAGTAAAGATATGTCCTTGTCTCTCCATCAGGTTATTGAAAAAATAACTTCTACTTTTTTTCAAATCCAAAATACTGATAAACATGTTTTGGTTTATCTGCCCTCAAAGCCAGACAAAATCCCTGTGCACTTATCTGTGTGCTGATAAGATATAATTGACATATTATTTCTGATTTACTTTTTATAGCCTTTAACACCTGCTGTTTTTTAAAAAGCAGACAAAGAATTGGTAGGTTGAAAAGACACTATTTTTTAATTCTCTTTAGCTGGTTACTAGTTACCAACAAATTAGAGATATTAATTAATTTACAGCATGTGTTAAGATTTGTTAGCTCACTATCCTGTTGCTGGCAGTGACCCACAGAAGGATCAATGTGGAAATCAATTATAGGAGAGGGACTGTTTATGATTTTTTGATTTTAATACCCAGCAAACATTTTCATAATGGGATATATACTATGTGGGATTTGGATGTAGGCAAAGTATTTGTTAGAACATTTGAAAATCATATAAATATTTGCCAGAAGCATCAGATGTTGAGAAGCTCCTAAGGAAAATACAGAAAGCATAAAGGACCTGATGTTTGTCCAGTGGTCAGGGTCATCTTCTCACTGCTTCTGCTTCAGGCCTTAATAAAGAAGATGTCCCTGTTCTCTTAATGATGAAGATGGCTTGTTCTTCATAGCCTTCTCAAAACTTATTTGTTAGAGTTACTATACTGATACAACTTAAGTTTGGTATAAATTACAATGAGAAGATTTTTTTTTCTTCTCCATTAGAACTGGGTGTAAAAGCATTCTTGGTGACAGGACAGAGTCCCCTGCGGTTGATACTGCTCCCTTTGTTTATGCCAAACAGTCTATAGGTAGGAGGCAGTGGAGTCTTTTCAACGCTAGCCATCCACATATGTTCATTCTCAAGTCCATTTAATTGGATTAAAGGGTCTTTGTCCTTTAAGTGGCTATTAGTAGAAATTCACACAAAAACATTTAAATGAAACAAAGCAAGATGTGCATTCACACCTTTTTTTTTCTTCTGCTCCATTTGTTAAATTTTAGAGATCCATAATAGCCTACAGAAAAAAAAAATAAAACCACAATTAAATTTGATTTGAGCAAAAGATAGCATTATACTGCTATACAAAATAATATTGTAAATAACTGATGTTTATTGAACAATTACTACATGCTATCTACTATGCTAATGGAATTATAAGTCATTTTAAAGTCATTTATTGCCTTTCTTAAAACCTAAATTATTTTAAAGATAGCTTGCCAAGGCTTCCTGTGCCAGGCAGAAGGCAAAAGTGAATTGATTCCAGAGGCAGATTGCCTGTTCATGATCCATATGGCAGAGAGCTTTGGACCAGGGGTGGTCTCGCCATTTAGCAGGGATGATAACTGTCGTTCCTTGAACATGTTCCTCAGAGCAGACAATTCACTGTGGCCATGCTAATACAATCCTGGTTATTAATGCAAGCAATATAATCACTGATTTAAAATGTTCATTCTTTGGTTTTAATAATGGGAACATAAATCAGTAGAAAGATCATCTATGATGGGCTGTTATGAAGTCATTCATCTAATAACCCATATACTGGTTGATAACAGGCTGGTTTCTTTTAGAATTGACTCGATATTTGGAGAGCTTATTCTCATTAGAGTCATGGTGATTAGACAAAGGCTACATTTGTTTGCCAACTCAAAGTCCCATTTTCTACTTGAATTCATATGTTTAGATCCAATCTTTTGAACTTTACTAAATGCCTTATGCTTCTCTGCAATTTAATTAAATATATATATATATATATACATATATATATATACTTTATTTTAATTTTAGCAATTTTCTAAGCACAAAATGAATAAGGAATGACCCACTGCTTAAGGGATTCTAACATAGTTATGGTTATTGAATGTCATTTACCTGAATCTACAAGCTGTGATAGAAAATGGCTTAGAGACAGTTTTTGTCTCCCAGTTTTACTGAACATGCCATCTCTGTCCTCAATGACATAAAAATGCCTGCTTCTGAGTTTAAATCGTATTTAGACACTGTTGGCTTAATAATTCAAAGGAAAATAAGGCTTATAGAATTTGAACACATACTCTTAACCCCCTTCATTGTGTATTTAAGTGTGAAAGTATAGTTTTTAATTCTCTGAACTTTTTTCATGTTGCATTAGTAGACTCTAATCTCATTAAGATTTTCTTGATTTATATGACAGAAAAAATAGTTCATATTTTCTTATATTCTCTAATTTCCTTTCAAGGAATGTTACTTTGTTTGGTTTTTCTTTTGGCGGTCAGAGGTAGAACTAGACAGGATGCATGTGCTAATAAAGAGCCATTAGATTAAGGAAGGAGACAAAATAATCAAGGGCGAGCTACATCCATCATTATAAAATATATTTTATAAATTTTATTTAAATAAAAATATGTATTACAAACAAAAATAAATAAAAAATGCGATTTTTTTTTTCTGGAGCTGGAGAGATAACTCAAAAGGCTTTCAAAGTCTTTGCTGCTCTTGAAAAAGACAATGTTTGGGTTCCCAAGACCCATATTTGGTAGTTGTGTGGAACCTACACTCATCCTTGTTCATGAGTGTACATCACATGAATATGCATAAAAGTATAAAAAGCTGTTTTTAATGTTTAAGTGAAAGAAAAATACTGCTATGTAATACTATGACATAAAGGAATGTGTTGTTTCATTCTGAAATGAAATATAACCTCGTAAAAAAAGAAAACTCCTTTTTGAGCACATGCAATATGCTCTGTGTTGCTCTAATGTCACCATTCCATCAAATCATCACAATTAAATGCTTTGTAAAACCTAAAACTCACAGGAAGAAACCTGATGGTAAGATATTATAGAGAGGTACATGAACTATGGGTGTCAGAAAATAAGCAAAAATCTCAGCCACAATGAAAATTTCAGTTTCTGCTGTAAAGTTTGCACTCACAAATTCAAAAAAGGTTTAGTTGTGGCATGTTTTTCCATGCTGGCATATGTTAAGATATTAATGTATTCTCACAAACTGCATTAATTTTAACATACTTTGAATTTTAAGAGAAAAAAATGGTTAGAGTTCACATTTCTTGAACAAATTTTAAAAGTTATATTTTTAGAATTGAAATAGTCATATGGATAGAAATATATGTTTATGATTCAATATTCTGCTCTCTTCTAGTTATTAGTTTAAAAGATTTATTTTTATTTGTGTGTGTGTGTATGTGTGTGTTTGTGTGCATGTGTGTGCATATGTGATTGTGAGCCTTTCACTGTTGGTCCTGAGAATCAATTTCAGTCTTCTGTAAGAGCAGCAATGTTCTTAATCACTAAACACTTCTCCAGTTCCTATTCTAGTTATTTTCAGATACCAAATTCAGATAGCTTATGCCTGTACAGGAGTCCATGATGGGGCAAACACTACCTATTGTAAGTGGTGTTAGCCCTAGCCTGGTAGTCCTGGGTTCTGTGAGAAATCAAGATGAGCAAGCCATGGGATGCAAGCCAGTAAGAAGCATGACTCCATCCATGGCCTGCATCAGTTCCTGCCTCCAGGTACTTCTCCTCTCCCCCTACTTGATTTCCTGTGCAAATTCCTACAAAGGTGGACTCCAAGGTAAAAAAAAAAAAAAAAAAAAAAAAAAAAAAAAACAAGCTGAATGAACCCTTTCCTCCCACATATTTGCTCACTGTGTTTCATCATAGCAATAGTAACTCTTAACAATGACAGAAAGTAAATAAACAATGACTGTGAAATTTCCATTTCTTGCCACTTATGAGAAGAGCAAGCAAAAAACAAACAAAAATAACTATTTTCTCATGAACATCATATTCTTATTTTTTAATTTAATAATTATATTTCTCCTTTCTTCATACTTTTATTTGAGAATCCTAAGACTGATTGCTTGGTAAGACCTTCTCGTTTACTGAATATTTCACCTGACATTAATACAATTTTATGGACTTCTCTCATTCAGAGGAAAACTCAAATGATCCTCCCTTCTGAGAGCTTCTGAGAGATCTAACTGAATCCAGTTATAACAGCCATTTTTCTCATATTACCATTCATTAGCACCTTTTATACACCATACAGTGTCTAAAATTGCTTTGTAACTTTTTGTCAGGTATGGTTACTAATGGGAGCTGTGAGGAAGAATAGTTCCATGCCTCCCACCACCTTCTGGGAGTATAGATATCCCTGGTCTTGTAACTCACAGTCTGACTCATCTCTGCCAGTGAGCATACTAGTTCTCCTGTGATTGTACTTCATCATTCCAAAGATAATAGTTTTGCTGGATTTGAGCCAAGAACCCACTCCATAGAATCCAATATAAACTTGTTGAATTTCTGAATAAATTTACATTGTGAGCTACCTAAGGGTATGGGAGTAGGGAACTGAAGAGGGAGGGCTAGGAGAGAGAATAAAATTAGTTTAACGCTGAAAATGTCTTTTGTATATAATCATTGTCAAATACAAGGAGCACAAAGCAATTGGTTGATTTAATTGAAAACTGTAGACAATATTAACAGTTCTGAGATCAATATCTTAGCATGTGTTTTGTTTTAAATGACTACAAACTGTTTGGGGGCTCATTGTTATGATGGGTCTGTCATTGTGACTATGGGGATTCCAAAAATATTGAAATAACATAATTTTAGTTACCATTGTCCTTATGTTATTAATGATACAATACATAGGTATCTGCATTTACTACATTATGAATAATTCCTACTAGAGAATGGTTTCATGTGAGCAGGCCACATGATATTTATAGATACTTAAAAATAAATATAGAGTCACCTTACACATAATTAAAATTCTGACTTGCTTTGTACTGTTTATGAAACACTTAATTTCTCACCATTAATGGAGTAACAACTTACAAGACTTTCTGTGTTAATCATGGGATGCTGATGAGCCCACAAGTGTGCAGACCATGTGAGGAATTATAATTCTGTCATGTGTGTGACAGCCATACCTTACCTAAAGTTCAGTGTTCAGTGGAGTGTCTCTACATCTGTCTATATCAAATAAGATAAAAAAAAAAACCCACAGATTGTTCTAGTTTCTAATTTCTACCTTGTATAAAGAGTCTTTAATGTTCACTGCTGGACTAGTGAAAATGAATAATGACCTCAGTTTTGTTTTTACATTGTATTCCTTCTTAATATAAATTGCTGACAGTACATCAAGAAAATTCTCAAGACTTTTCTCCTATCTGTTTCCTTCATTCCTACCTTCCTACCTTTCCCCATAATCCTAAGCATTCTAAGTACTGGGGAGAGAAATCCATGCTTTTCTGTATATTGCACTGTAGTGAATGTAGACAGCGAAAAATATACACAAATGAGTAAAACTCTAGCTTTATAATTCCAAATGAGAAGAAAAGTCAGCCAGAAGTATGGGAGAGTTGACACTTAGGGTTAATATTAGGATATGGCAACGAACTCAGAGATTAGTTAATCCTGGGGAAAGAGTAATAATGAGAACACCAGTGTGAGGCTTCATAGGATAAAAGAGATTAACTACTGTGAAATATCATACAGAACCTCGTGGTAATAAACAAACAATAGGTACCTGTAGCTCCATTGATAGTAAGAGTATAATCAATTGGGAGAGAGAAGCATTATGATCTCAAAACCACAATTGCCTTGTTTCTTGTTGAATGTTGAGAGAAAAATGCAAGACTGATGCATGAGGCCAAGAAGAAAAGCATTGTACTCATAAGATGAAACAACCATCTAATGAGGACAACAGTTGGCTCCATTCTTTTCTACCTTAGTAAATGAATAGAGCCCATTTTTCTCCTGAGATATGACGGGGAACAGCAAGGACAATGGCAAGGTTTACAATTGAACACCTCGAAAGAGTCTGTATTAATGTCTGAGAGAGACCAAGACAAGGGCAATTCAAGCTCTCTTTTTGACTTGTAAAGATGGAAATGCATAATTCTGTTTTGTTTTGTATTTTTTTTGTTACCATAGTTACAACTCTAGTCTCTAAGACTTAATACCTGACAAGTCAACTTGAAATAAAGAGAAAATTCTGGTTTTGGTTCAGCTTGTGGGAAAGGTGTGGTTTTATACAGCATTCTATACCATGGTGGCTAGGGAGATAAGAGAGGGAGCACGTGCTTTCTATTTTTCCTTTCCTTCTATCTCTCCCTCTGTCTCTCTCTCACTTTCTCTCTCTCTTCTTCCTTCCCTTCCTTCCTCTCCCCTTCCCTCCCTCTCTTTGTGTGCGTGTGTGTGTGTGTGTGTGTGTGTGTGTTATGTTATGTTATATAATCAGTTAGATGACAAACTCAGTTTTGGGGTATAGTTTCCCAACCTGTTTGAGACAGTATCTTTAGTGTCCATTCTGGCATGTGAGGATGGGTACGCATAACTCTCTGTCAGTTTTAATCATAGTTACTATGCTAGTCACTGAGTAATACTTGCAATACTTGTCAATTCAGCTTCATGGTAGCAATATGTTCGTAGCAATATAAACCTGGCTGCTTGGCCATCGAGCTTTTGTGGGATTTTCCCCATCTCTGTCTCCCATCTTGCCACAGAAACGGTGAGATAAAGGTGAGCCCTACGTGCATGACTTTACAAACGAAATTGATTAAAAATCAAGTTCATACTTATATGATAAGTGTTTTCATCATTGAGCCTTTAGGCTTGCCCTAATTTTTTTCTCTTTTTATTCACTCCTTGGCCTCTAGTCTGGGATGGGAATTCTCAGAAAATCACCTAAGTTGTGCTTTAATAATCTACTAGGGGCTTTTAAATCCAACCAACCTGAAAACAAAAATAGATCTCCATATCTGTCAATGTTTTATTGCTGGCAAGTGTTTAATCACTGCTGTGGGATAGTGCTCTTTTACACTGTAATGATTTGTCACTCATGCTATTTTAATAAAATGCCAATTGGAGAGTAGTCAGGCAGAAAGTATAGGTGGGACAACCAGACTAAGAGACTTCAGGGAAGAGAAAGGGCAGAGAGTCAGTCACCAGTCAGAAGCAGAAGAAGCAAGATGAAAATGCTTTACTGGAAAAGGTACCAATCTACATGGCTAGACATAGACAAGAATTATGGGTTAATTTAAGTTGTAAGATCTAGTTAATAATAATCTTGAGCTAACAATACAAACATTTTATTATTTATATTAACCTATGTGTGTTTCTTTGGGACCGAATGACTGTGGGACCAGGTAGGACAGAAACTTCTGTCTACAAATCACTGCTGTACTGTAGACAGAAAGGTTCCATTTTCCTTGATCTATAATGTAAGTGGATCAAAGATTCAGAGTATAGTAGAGCAGGTAAAAAAAAGACTTATTTGAGTGTAAATTTTAAATAAAAGAACTGAATTATTTTTTTTCTCATGGTTTATTTTTTATATTTAAAAATTTCCATCTCCTCCCCTCCTCCTCCCCTTCCCTCCCCTCCTCCTCCCCCTTCCCTCCCCTCCTCCTCCCCCTTCCCTCCCCTCCCCTCCACCCATGCCTCCCCTCCCTCCCTCTCAAGGACAAGGAGCCATCAGGGTTCCCTACTCTATGCTAAGACCAAGGTCCTCCCAACTCCCCCCAGGTCCAGGAAGGTGATCGACCAAGCTGAGAAGGCTCCCACAGAGCCCGTCCATGCAGAAGAATCAGAGCCCAACGCCATTGTCCTTTGCTTCTCAGTCAGGCCCCGCTGTTGGCCACATTCAGAGAGACTGAATTAAAGAATAAATGTTTGAAATTTTCTATTATATGAATAGACAAAAATTTATTTTTGTATTCAGTTCTCATTGTTCAATGAATTTATTAGTTATAAAAATAAAAAAGAATTATAATTTGAATATATGTTTTTATAAGTTTTGTTGATGTATTCTAATATTACCAAATAAATTTTTTATATTTTTTTAAAATTTATTTATTAAATATTTCCACCTCCTCTCCTCCTCCCATTTCCCTCCCACTCCCCCTACTCCCTCTTTCCTCTCCTTCTCCAGTCCTAAGAGAAGTCAGGGTGCCCTGCCCTGTGAGAAGTCCAAGCCCCTCCTCCCTCCATCCATCGCTAGGAAGGTGTGCATCCAAACAGACTAAGCTCCCAAAAGCCAGTACATGCAGTAGAATCAAAACCCAGTGCTATTATCATTGGCTTCTCACTCAGTCCTCATTGTCAGCCCCATTCAGAAAGTCTGGTCTGATCACATGCTCCATCAGTCCCGGTGCAGTTGGCCTTGGGTGGTCTCCGTGGGTGGATGCACCCTTCTCAGTCCTGACTTCCTTGCTCATGTTCTCCCTCCTGTTCTTCATCTGGACCTTGGGAGCTCAGTTCAGTGCTCCAATGTGGGTCTCTGTCTCTATCTCCATCCATAGCCCTATGAAGGTTCTATGGTGATATGCATCATCAGTGTGGCTATGGGATAAGCCCAGTTCAGGCACCCTCTCCTCTCTTGCCCACGGACATCTCCTTGGACACCTAAGAACATTTTGTTGCCAATGAAAAGAAAAATTTTTTAGGAACAACCTATAGTCTTCATCTGCCCTTTGGGTGCTTGGAACTAAACTCAGGTCCTGTGGAAAAGCAAACACTGTTAGTAACTACAGAACAATCTCTGTCTCCTTATTTCTGCTACAAACCTTATTGTAAACACCCAGAATGGATGTTTACAGTAAATCACCATAGCACTCTGATGTCTGCATTGAACTTTATATACAATTTTTAAATTAATTTGTTATTGTTCTATGCCTAAAATTCCAACAATTAAGTCAATAGTCTTATTTTTTTCATTTTTTTGGTTTATTTTTTTATATTTAAAAATTTCCATCTCCTCCCCTCTTCCCCCCCCTTCCCTCCCCTCCTCTCCACCCATAGGCCCCTCCCTCCCTCTTCAGGCCAAGGAGCCATTGGGGTTCCCTACTCCATGTTAAGACCAAGGTCCTCCCAACTCCCCCCAGATCCAGGAAGGTGATCAATCAAGCTGAGAAGGCTCCCACAGAGCCCGTCCATGCAGAAGAGTCAAAGCCCAGCGCCATTGTCCTTGGCTTCTCAGTCAGCCCCCACAGTCGGCCACATTCAGAGAGGCGGGTTTGGTCTCATGATCCATCAGTCCCATTTGCATTTTCTCTAGCACTTGAAGAATTTCATTCTATATCACAACACATGCCTATTTTCTACCGTTTTCTAACCTATCATGGTACAAATCACTGTTCCTCAAAACATTTCTATAAAATTTTGAGTATTTATTTATCCATTTAAAAAGGTCCCTAAGTCATATATATGAAAAGCCTCAACACATGATAAAACATTTGTGGAGATCATGATAGAACACTAGATTATTGATAAACATATAGATACAGACAATCTGCTTATAACTGTGTCTTTTGTGATCTGAAGAAATTACCAAAATCCTCCGTGTCTTATTTTCTCTATTGCTGTAAAGACAACACAGGAATGAAAAATACCCTGCTGACATCATAGATGAGAGAGATTAGTTCAGTATGTCTGATGAGCCATCTTCCTGATGATTGTATAGTTAAAGTAAGGAAACCTCCTAACCAATCATGTATTGCATTCATAATGGTGACATATTCAGCAATGCATACACAAATTTAACAACCTACTATGTGCTGACTACTTGCTCAAATATATGCAGGCACGTTGGAATTATGAGTAATTTATGTGCTTCTGTAGACATTACTTGCACAAATTGGTAGAGTAAAGATTTAATTTTATAGGTGATAAAATCCTGTCTAAAACATTTTCTGTAGAGGAGATTTTGTGTTTGAGCTATTACAGTTCAAACTTCTGTGAATCTATGCCTTTGTTAGAGTCAGTTAACTAAAATAATTGCTTACCAATGAAGTTTTCTAGTTAAAGATGATAATTAGCTGATATTTTGATATATTTGTTAGTTTTAGAAAAAGCAACATGTTCATAGTGAGACTATTTGTGACTTTCTGTTCAGTTATAAAAGAGGCGTCTAGGATGGAAGTGATTGAACTTAGTATCACTGGGTCAATGGAAAATACCGAAAAGTATGGTTCCTGACTCCCCATCATTGACAATAGTACATACTCTCATTAGCTATGTTAAGCAACTGTGTGATTGTTGATCAGTTCCACGGAAACATTTTCAAATGCCTTTACATATGATTGATTGTTATTTAGTATTTAAAATCATGATAGAACATTAGATTATTGATAAACATAAACATACAATTAGAGAACATAAAGACTTTGACAGCTGTAAATCAATAATTTAATATATTCAACTGATGAAGTAGAGGTAGTTGGCAGTTACTGAGTATCTGATCTTCACTGATTTCTCAGGCTCCTTTACAGTTAGTTTGAGGCAGTGCAGAGAGCTGTGGCCAAAGAAATGTGAAAGGACTTGTGCTAGTTCTTCTTTGAGGCAATTGCAAGTCAGTTGTTTAGTAAACTATCTCCCTTTCTACTACTGGCAAACATAAAGGCAGTGCATCAAGATGTGATAGTTACTGTTGGAGACGGAGGCCACTTGTTCATCCCAGAACCGAAATAATCACACAGAAACCATATTAATTAAATCACTGCTTAGCCCATTAGCTCTAGCTTCTTATTGGCTAACTCTTGCATATTAATTTAACCCATTTCTATTAATCTGTGTATTGTACCATGTGGCTGTGTCTTACCAGTTAAAATTCCAGCATCTGGTCTCCAGTGGGGCTACATAGCATCTCTCTGACTCTGACCTTCTTTTGACCCTCCTCCAATAAGCTACGGCATGAACAGTAGACATTATCTGTCTGCTTGAGGCCCACGTGGATACAAACTAGATGTTTATCATGTTTGATCGTGATACTCTCTAGATATTGGTCTCTTTGTTATTGCTGGATAGCTTGGTCTATATTTTTCAATATCAGACACAACAATTTACTCACTTTTTTATAATATTGTTTGAAATTAAAGTTATGTTCATCTCTAAGAATCAAATATATATAAATTAACACTTTCCTTTCCTGAAAGCATTCTTTAGCATAAACTCTGCTTTGACTCTTGGATCAGTTTGTTGACATGCTATTTTGACAAAGAGCATGCCCATTTAATGATTCTTGTCCCTGATGTGTCCCTTACTCTCTGTGTGCTCTACTTCCTCAGATGGCAAAAGGGGACCAGACAACTGACAACCTCTTCTGGCCTCCCCAAGCATGAGGTACACATATGTTACACAAGAATACATCCAGGCCAAAAGAACATACACATAAATTACAAGTAACAATTATATTATAAACTCAATTTACAAAGAAAAGAAAACAGAGATAGATATGACCAGGTAGTATATCAGCAATTAAATACTAGTTTGAAGACATATTGACCAAAATATCTTTTAAAAATGGTACGATCAAGTTTTTTTCTTATACTATTTAAGAATAATACCATCAATTATGAAATAATATTTGACTGTGCTTTTACATAAATAATATACTGAATGTTTTCCAAAATGTTACCACAATATTTTACAAATTCAATTTCTTCCTTCATAGATAAGATCAAATTATTAAAATCAGTTCACATCTAATTAATATTTTGCTCACTTCACACACATTTTAGATTTAAATGTAAGCCTTAGGAGGATGAAATTAATTATGGTAATATGCTTAGCCATATGTGTGATTACTATTGGCAAGGAAGAACTGAGAAATAGCTGCTAATTATACAGACTCATGAAATTGTCTAAGGTTAAAGATAATTACAAACACTAAATAAATCTGCATTCATTAATTACATTTGTGTTACACAGTATATAGTTCAATAAAATATAAGATATATTTTGTTTTAAGTCATTTGTACTAAATTTTGGTATAAATATATACCTTCTTAAGTGTACTTGTAGAACTCAAGATTTCACCATTAACAAGACTTAGTATGATTTCTTTGATTATACTTTGCATCATTAACATTTATTTCAATGTTAATAGAACTGTAATGACTAATGAACTAGGTTAAATAGAGTACAAGTTATAAGCATACTAACTTTGTTTCCATGCTCTTTCTTACTTGTTATGCCATATCCTTTAGCTCTGGTTTATTTGTTTTATTGTTTTTATTGTGCTATATATTTTTCTCTGCCCCTTCACTTCCTCCCCTCTTCTCCTCTACTTTCTTTTATGACCCCCACGATCCCAATTTACTCAGGAAATTGTGTCTCATTCTCCTTCCTATATTGATTTATGTATGTCTCTGTTAAGATCCTCTTTGTAGTCTAGGTTCTTTGAGGTTGTGGACTGTGGGCTGGTTTTTATTAGCTTAATGTCTAAAAAGACACTTATGAGTGAGTACAAATTATATTTGTATTTCTGGGTCTATATTACCTCATTCAATATGTTTTTTTTCTAGATCCATCTATTTGCCTGCAAATTTCAAGATCTTATTAATTTTTCCCACTGAATATTAATCCATGGTATAAATAAATGTACCTCATTTTCGTCATCTAACCTTTGGTCAAGGGGCATTTAGGTTGTTTCCAGGTTCTGGCTATTATGAAAAGTGCTGCTATGAACACAGTTGAACACATGTCCTTGTGGTATGATTGAGAATCATTTGGGTACATATCTAAAAGTAGTATTGCTGGGTCTTGAGGTATATTGTTTCCTAATTTTCAGAAAAATCACCATAGGGATTTCCAAAGCATCTGTACAAGCTTGCACTCTTACCAGCAATGGAGGAGTGATCCCCTTACCCTACATCATCTCCAGCATAAGTTGTCATCATTGTTTTTGATTTTGGCCATTCTGACAGGTATAAAATGGAACCTCAGAGTTGGTTTGATTTTCATTTCTCTGATGGCTAATGATTTTGAGTATTTCCTTAACTGTCTTTGGGTCATTTGAGATTCGTCTGTTGAGAGTTCTAAGTTTAGTATACCCATTTTTTAATTGTTATTTGTTCTTTTGATGTACCAAAATTAAATCAATCCCAGGTCAGCAGAATAAATAATCCTGTTAATGCTAAGGAAATAGAAACAGTTATCAAAAGTCTCTGAACCAAAAGAAAAAGTCCAGGACCAGATGGTTTCAGTGCAGAATTCTACAATATTTCCAAAGAACTAATACCAATACTCATCAAATTGTTCCATACAATAGAAACAGAAGGAGCATTGCCAAACTCTTTTTATAAGGTTAGAGTTACCCTAATACCTAAACCACACAAAGACACTACTAAGAAAGAGAATTACAGACCAATCTCACTCAGAAACATTGATGCAAAAATATGCAATAAAATACTGGCAAACCGAATCCAAGAATACATCAGAAAAGTCATCTACCAAGATCAAGTTGGCTTCATCCCAGAGATGCAGGGATGGTTCAACATATGACAATCTATCAATGTAATCCACCATATAAATAAACTGAAAGAAAAAAAAACATGATTATCCCATTAGATTCTGAAAAGCCTTTGACAAAATTCAACACCACTTCCTAATAAAAGTTTTCTTTTTTATCGGGATAATTTTACTTTTATTTGAAGCTAATTCAAAAAATTCTTTTTCAAGTTATACAATTTCTGCATAAGAAATATCAAAGATATTATCTACTCCCTGCAAGCCAGTCTCTCAACCTAGGTTGAGCTCTATAGATGGAATATGGCAAAGCCTCTTGCTTCTTGTTTTGTTGCTACACCCCTGCCTCAGTTATGATCTGGAGTGTTTGACATTCAGTCAAAGCCCAATGATTTAGTGAGAAATAAGAGCAAATGAAGATATTACATAAGAATAAAACCATGAGTGGCTGACATAATTACTCACTGCAAGGACCTAGTACCAAATGCACATATTAGTGAAATGCCTCAAGGGATTTTTTTTTTTTTTTTTTTTTTTTTTTACCTCCCATTGGTATTTCTAAGTAGTTTCCTGGCAAGGAAATCTTACACCCCAGGCTATGATAAATCACTTTTATTTTGCTACTTGAATGACTCTAAATCATGCAAATTCTTTTCACTGGCGTGAATCCACTGGTATTCTGTCCATCTACTTCAGAGGAATTTCTCTTCCCTAGGAAACCAAATCTGCTCCTCCCTGCTTTGAAAACAGCCACATTAAACCATAGGCTGGTGCATAGTTTGTTCCTGTGTTTATCATCTTTCCTTACATCAAAACACGAAACAACCATCCATGGGGGTACTTCTGGTAACAATCAGATTCCAGAGTACCTCAGACACCTCCAAATATAGGTGAGTTTGTTAATTAGTACCAGCGATGTAGTAGTACTTGCCTACAACCTCCAAACATAAACAGAAGTGAAGAGGAAAGTCCTCACAAAGACGATATAAGGGAGAACCCTGAGCTTTCTGTGTAGAAAACACTCACAATAAAACGTCAACTCAGCTCTACTAAAGTTCCCCCTTCTAAACATCCCATAATTAATAATTGGGGGAATAACATGACATTAGATTATTAACACTTACCAAGTATTCAATAGAATAATAGGTGGACCGTTTTGTTTTAGAAAATGTGACCAGCTGTTGTCTTTTCTTTTGCCTTCGTCTGAGTGGCCAGAGATAAAACTCAGATGATTAAAGGAACCAGCCCAAAAGTCAGAGTGGACCAATAAGATGTTACTCAAGGAAAATTATGCTGTTTCTCACGTTATACAAAATTAGTGAGACATGCTGAGATCTATTTTACCATGCTGTAGGATAATTTATGTTTTACTAATTTTTGTTTCAAGGCCCTTGTTCTGCCTAATATTAAAATGATATTTTTGTGATACACCATGTGAAATTATTTTACTCTATTTTTATCTACAGTAAAATATTTTCACACACATTTTTAATTTTTCAAATAAATATTTAATTAAATCATCTCTCTCTTCCCTTTTCTCTATCCAAAACCTATTTAGTCCCTTACTCACTCCCTCTCTCAAATTCAAGGGCTCCTTTTTAAAATTCTTACTGTTAGATATATGCATTAATTAACACATATATGTGTATGAGTAAATACAATCTACTGTTAAAATTTAGTGTTGCTTCTCAGTATATGATTTGGGGCTAACCAATTGAAATTTATCAATCTAATAAGATTTGGCTTTGGGTTATACGTAAACAATTTTATTTATTTATTTATTTATTTTTGGTTTTTCGAGACAGGGTTTCCCTGTAGTTTCTAGAGTCTGTTCTGGAACTAGCTCTTGTAGACCAGGCTGGCCTCGAACTCAGAGATCCGCCTGCCTCTGCCTCCCGAGTGCTGGGATTAAAGGCTTGCACCACCACCTCCCGGCCAATTTTATGTTTTTAATGACTGGTCTCTTACTATAATTTCAAATGCTCTTTAGACAAAGAGAACAGCTAGATTGTCCCTTAGTGACATTTCTGTTGACTTTGTGAATGTTTTACTATAGAGGCATAGTCTATTATAAGATTCACCATAGAATTTCGTCCAGCAAAGGAGGAGATAGAGACAGAGACCCTCATCAGAGTAACGGACTGAGCTCCCAAGGTCCAATTGAAGAGCAGAAGGAGGGAGAAGATGAGCAAGGAAGTCAGGACCGCAAGGGTTTGGTCCACCTACTGAGGCAGTGTGCCTGATCTAACAGGAGCTCACCAAATCCAAGCTGGACCGCGACTGAACTTGCAAGTGATCAAACCAGACTCTCTAAATGTGGCTGACAATGGGGGCTCACTGTGAAGCCATTGATAAAGGCACTGGGACTTGTTTCTACTGCATGCACTGGCTTTTTGAGACCCTAGTCTATTTGGATGCAAAGCTTCCTAGGCCTGGATGTAGGGGGGAGGGCCTTGGAGTTCCCACAGGGCAGGGTTACCTGCCCTCTCTTAAGGAGGGAGAGGGAGGTAGGCCGGTAAGTGGGAGAGTGGGAGGGGAGTGGGAGAAGGGGAGGAAGTGTAAATTTTTGAATGGAAAAATAAAAAAACCAAAAAAACAAAAAAACAAAAAACAAAAAAAGAGTTAATATTCATCCCTAAATGCCTAATTTTTAATGTTTTAAAGATGGCTATTATTTCCTCTTTCCATTAGTCAAGCATAAAGAAGATCATGTAAAATATCCTTGTTCTCTAAATGCAAAATATGTATAAGGTAATATTAAAGGTATTTTCTGTTATTGCTTGGTGCATAACCTTCTCTTCTATTTCTTGCTAGTATTTCCCCCAAGTCTTTTCTTAGCATGATTCTTTAAGTAAACGATATTATCATCAAATGAAACAAGCAGAATTTAAGGTAAGGAGCTTTTAGAACCTATTTGATCAAGATTAATTTTAAAATGATACATATTTCTATCAGAAAATATTCAATCAAATAACACTTTAAAATGGGTTTACTCTTTGTGCCTCATTGCCATCAAAATAGAAAAAGTATGCTTGAAATTATTTTAATGATATTATTTAATGAAGTAAGATGAAATAATACAATATTTTCATTTCCGATAATTAAAGTGGCAATAACTCCATTTCTAGAAAACTGACCAAAAGAAAGAGTTGCTTTATAGCCAACATTCTGCTGGATTTGAAATCGTGTTATTAAATATCCTTATAAGTGGCCTGGATGAGATTCTTATTTCCTTATTGGTTCTCTAGTTCTTCACTACTTAAAGTCTATTTTGGTTTCCTAATTAATTTTATTTCTTGATAATTTTATTTGTGTATATAATGCATCCTGGTTACTCCTCTCATATCTCTCTTTATTAAACTTCCACGCTTAATGAGCCCCCTTATTCTGCATAAATCTTTTTTTTTTCCTTTTCCAATACTTTTTGTTTTGTTTAATTATGGTTACTTCTAAAGTACTGCATTTGGAATTATCCAGTAGAGCCTGCTGGGCTCACCAGCGGGAACACAGCAGGATGCCATTCCTTCATCTTTTTTTATGGAATATGAGTGTGGGGAGGGTTAATCAAATATAAAACCGTATTTAAAAAGCCATGCAGAAACATACTATTTGGAAATCCAAATAAAAACATAAAAGAGTGTTAAAAGAAAGGTACTCTATAAGGCTAGGCAGTTTTGGTGTTAATGGTAATGAATCACTAACAAAGGCCCCTATGCCAATTGTAGGATACCTCCATAGGCATTGTTGGTTAGGACAGCTTCAGAGGCCTCCTCAAACAATAAAGGTTTTTACAAGTCATCTTGGTTGCCCATTCATCAAAAGGGGTTAATAATTTACCAGTTTGGGGCTGGAGCAATAGTTCAATGATTAAGACCACTTGATGCTCTTGAAGAGGACCAGAATTTGGTTCTAGGAACCCAAACCATAGCTTAAAATTACCTTTGACTGAAGTTCCAGGGTATTCTACTCTTCAGGCATTTGTGGACACCAGATATTCATTCGTGAGGTATAGATACATACATGCAGGCAAAATAATCATACAAAAAATAAAAATGAATCTTTAAAAATAGAGAGAAAAGTCCTGTTGCCCTGTTGCTAAAGATACCACAAATATTAGAGCACAATATATAGAGTTATGAAGCTGGAAATAACAGAAAATTCTCTCCCGACAGCTAGCTTTCTTGTTAGATGTTGCTATATAGCCTGTTTGGAAGAATAAAGACATCAATGCTTACAGCAGGTTTGAACTATATAAATTCTAATACTAATCGGCTGGATAAAATGTGCACATTGGTGTAGTCATGACATGGCTGTGATATAACCAACCACTATTTGTTAAAATTTGAGCCTTTTCCCCTGCTTTCATGCTTTCCCAGATAAAAATCTACTGTACATGGCAGCCAATTGCCTTTAAATGGTTGGTTTTGAGAAAGGACTCTTCTGTTAATATTCAATATGTGCTTAATGGCATTTGTTTACGTGTTTTTCTGGTTGTGTGTCTCTGATCGTGCTTTTCTAAATTCAAGCAACCATCCTTAGATCATTGCTTTCTTTGTCTCATTCACGTGCAATCGTACACTGAAACTGAAATAATGTGGTTCACAGCATCAGACTGCGGCCCACCCCTTTCTTTCTGGTCTTCTTATCCAAGGTCTTACAGACACAGATCTGCACAATTCGATGAAAGTCAACAATTACTGTTTCTTTATAATGTAAGAACTCCAAAATGACATATTTGTGGAACAAGAATGACCATGTAAGAAGTAAAATGATGTTGTTTCATATACATACTGAGTGAGCAGTCTTCCAATGATCAAACACTACGTGTAATCTGAGACTGATGTATGTGGAGTCTTAGCTGGATTGTCAACTCGAGTGGATCCAGAGACAGTAAAGATTAGTGAATCACTCTTCTCGGAGGGTTTTCCAGATATAACTAGATCATGATGACTCTGACCTCTGAGTTTTTAAGTTGTTTCAAAAATTTGATAGTTTAAAAAATTTGACTATTGAGAGGGTAGGACAGGTTGAAGGAAGTATACCCTCAGGGCCATATCCTTCTTAGCTATTTGTTACCATGACAGTGCTCTGTTTCTTGTCCTGTTGTGCGATCTTCCAGCATCTTACGCTGTGAGGAAAAGGACAAAACATGAGAAATTAAGTCTTGGCTCTCATGAACTATTTTGGTTGAAATCATGCTACAAATGTTACAGAAGAAACTAACTACTCCATGATAGATATAAGGACTTCTCTGTAAGCTGGAACTCCTCTGGTACCATTATCTGCGCAAAAAGTTGTCATTGCCTGAGCCATTTTCAAAAATGCTGCTACTATCATATTGCTAAATGGGTTTAATAACACACTGGTTCTCAAATTCTTATCCTTATAGATTAGTGTGATATAAAGGAACTTCTTTTTGATGTAGATGGTAAATAATACTGGGACCCAAGGTTGTTCAAATGTGCTACAAATACGAATCTTTGGAGTTCTTAAATGTAAATGGGATGTCAACTTTACACCCCTTTCTCCATAAGACTATGAGATGATTGCATGAGAGGATGGAAAAATTTTAAGAATCAGAAGTAGTGCAAACCTGCGACAAAACACCCTTTGCACAGCAAAGTAGAAACATTGCACACATGAACCGTGAATACAGGTCCAAGGCATATGTGAGATCAATTCATCCAAAACCTCAATCTGGCAAAAGGAAGGACTCATAAAGGCTCACCCTGTGTTGAGAAACTCCAGTCACGTGAAGGCTGCTGGTGAAGCCAAAGTCACTTTTCATAAAGAATGTGATTTCTGAGAATCTAAACACGCTCTAGTAGCTGGTCCTACACACATGCACATACAAACAGCACTAAGTTCATCACTAACTTTAAAACTAACCACACATGTGTGTCTGTGTATATATTTTATTCTTTGCATTAATTTAAGATGTTGAAAATATACATAAAACATGTGAAATTAAACATTTGAAACTGATTTTTGATATTCAGCAACAGATACATTCCTTTAATAAAGGATTCCTGTTTCCCTAGAATGATTTTAAACTTTCTTTAAGTACTTCAAAATACCCTCTATCAAATGGTCATTCTTTTCTCCTAAGTGGAGGAAATTAGTATGGGAGGGATGTACTAGAAGTACAGCAATTGGTGAAGGTAAAATATTTACATCATAGTTCAGGCTTCATTGACATCTTAATGCCAGTATTAAAACTGAAAACTTTCATGTCTTATAGTGGCAATTTTATTGCAGACGAGTTGTATATTTATTACCAACATAAATCCTTGTAAAAGTCATTTGCAAGAATAAATTATATCTCAACTGGGCTATATTAGAGCCTGTTGAATATTGCCTGTCTTCTTGCTTATCTATAAGAGTGATCACTTTCCCCCAAGTAACCACTATCACCTACGGCACCAGGTTGGGCATCTGAGCTGCAGCCAAAGCACTGTGGTGGTGGGAAATTTAATATTAGACTGTGTACTCTCAGAGTAAAAATGAACTCTCAGGAGTATCAGATGGAGTGTACTTACCATTATTTCTGAAGGAAACAATAAGAAAATTTAAAAAAAAATAAAAATAGAGGTGACAATATTTTTGGCTTCTTGCAGAACTCCCTGGAGACTCTTTGGGAGTTTCTTGCACTTCCCTGGTCTTCCGCATAGATAAAACGGTTTTCCTAATAATTTTACACATCAGTCAAGCCCTTCCATCATTTTCCCCTCAGACTATTGGACATATATCAATAGTAAAGCTCCAAAACAAAGTAGCTTTGTCCAGTGTAGTGGTTTGAATTAAAATGGTACCCATAAGTACATATATTTGAATACTTCTTCTCTACTGGTACACATGTTTGAGAAGGAACATGCCTTGCTATTAGAGTAGGTGTGTAATGGGAACTGGAGCAGGCTTTGCAATTTCAAAAACGCTGTATTCTGTCCCAGTGTCTTTTTCTCTGCCCCATAGTTGTCTCACAAGTAGGCTACAACTACTGTTTTAGTGCCATACCTGCCTGCTTGTTGCCATGCTTCCATTTATGATGGTCCTTTGACCTTCTGAAACTGTAAGTTCCAAATAAATGTTTTCTTTTAGAAAGTGCTTTGATCACGGCGTTTTATTACAGCAATAGAAATAAAACTAACACATCTAAGTATGATGCTATCAGCTGGCATGAAAATGTAATAGTAATTAACATTGTATAATAATGTTCTGTAGCAATACTAATGGCACTTAGGAAGGAATTACTGACAGATATCTGTTTACCATTGGCTAGTGGTAGAAAAAATCAGTGAAAATTTCTCAGAAGATAACTGTATTATATATGAAAATTGCATGGCAGTTCTATCACTCTATGAAACCCTTTCATTGAGTTCATCACAAACGTAGTTCTGGAGAACCCTTAGTAGTATAAAGTTGGTATAATATGTCAAGGCAGACATTCTTGTGGTTCACAGGGTAAAAACTGAGTGAAACTGTCCCTAGGTTCTCTCCCCTGTAGCTTGTAAAACTTCTAGCGCTGTGGAAACTAATCATGAAAGTCATCATACACTGATATTTGATTAAACAATCTGGGACCTTAGACCGAGCAAGATAAGACATAGCGTTAAGCATCACAACAACAGAGAGTTGAAAGGCATTAACTTCTGAAATAGATTATTTTTTTTTCATTCTCATGGTTTATTTTTTTTTATATTTAAAAATTTCCATCTCCTTCCCTCCTCCTCCCCCTCCCTCCGCTTCTCCTCCCCCTTCCCGCCCCTCCTTCTCCCCCTTCCCTCCCCTTCCCTCCACCCATACCTCCCCTCCCTCCCTCTCAAGGCCAAGGAGCCATCAGGGTTCCCCACTCTATGCTAAGTCCAAGGTCCTCCCAACTCCCCCCAGGTCCAGGAAGGTGATCGACCAAGCTGAGAAGGCTCCCACAGAGCCCGTCCATGCAGAAGAATCAGAGCCCAGCGCCAATGTCCTTTGCTTCTCAGTCAGCCCCCGCTGTTGGCCACATTCAGAGAGACGGGTTTGGTCGCATGATCCATCAGTCCCATTCCAACTGGAGTTGGTGATCTCCCTTTAGTTCTGTCCCACCGTCTCCATGAGTGAACGCACCCCTCACGTTCCTGACTTTCTCCCTCATGTTCTCGCTCCTTCTGCTCCTCATCAGGACCTTGGGAGCTCAGTCCAGTGCTCCAATGTGGGGCTCAGTCACCTTCCCCATCTGTCGCCAGCTGGAGGTTCCCTCACGGTCCTGACTTTCTTTCTCATGTTCTCCCTCCTTCTGCTCCTCATCAGGACCTTGGCAGCTCAGTCTGGTGCTCCAATGTGGGGCTCTGTCATTTTCTTCATCTATCGTCAGGTGGAGGTTCTATGGTGATATGCAAGAAATTCATCAGTATGGCTATAGGAACTGGCCTTTTCAGGCTCCCTCTCCTCAGCTGCCCAAGGAACTAACTGGGGGCGTCTCCCTGAAATAGATTATTGCTATTACCATTAGCAATATCAGGTCTCAATACCCAGAGCTTCTCACATGCAAGGCCAATAATCCACTACTAAGCTAACCCTTCCATTTCCATGTTTTAATAATTTGCTTTTAAGACCTTACATATAGAAATCCACCTGGGCTTAGAAAGTTATTGCTTTGCTTTCACCCACAAAAGCATTTCTTCTTTCCAAAATACTTATAACCTAGGGATTAATTCTTAACTGTTAATTACACATTTCTCTCAAATTGTCCACAGCATTGTTCTGTGAAAAGCGGGTTTCTATGCTTCATGATGGGACAGCAAGAATTCCACATCTATGAAAGACAAGCAATGCTGGCATCTGATAAACAAGGCTGTGCAGTTTTGCATTGCAGTGACTTCTGATCTTTGAGTTTTTCCCCAGTGTCTTGGAAAGACTGGCAGAAACTGTAATGAGGGATGTGCCTGTGAAACCCAACTTCTCTGTCAGCATTCTTTATCAGACAAATGTTTGGAGGCAGAGGCACTGTCATGCAATTCACATATATATTAAGTTTCTCTCTGTTCTATCAATACTGTTCTCACATACCTCTCTTTTCTTATTTATCCCATTCCATAAGATTTATGTGTAATACATCTCTACCACTTCCAAATATTTGTCACCAAATCTTGCTTGTCCAGTCTTTAATTTGAATATATTTGTTGCTTTAACTGCTAGGTATGTTTGAATTACCAATTTTAACACTTTCTATACTGTGCATTTACCAACAATTTAAACACAGAGATCTGTAGTACTAAATACATTGTGTGTGTGTGTGTGTGTGTGTGTGTGTGTGTGTGTGTGTAGTGTATGATATACATGGGATGTCAGGCTACCAATATTCATAGCAGCTAAAAGAAATCTCTAGATTCCTAAAGCAGAGGCTCTAGGCAGTTCTGGGCTGCTTCATGTGGGTGCTGGGAACTGTATCCCTCTGAAAGAACAGTAAATACTTTTAACTACTGGGACATCTCTGTAGTTTCCATACTAATTATTATGAGTCCACAAGAAGCTCTGAATCACTGAGCAGCTCAATCGATGCACATTTTTTTATATTTCATTTCTGCCAGTAGTACAAACTTTAATGTATTCTCTGAAAATAAATAGCCAAATATGCTCAAGGATAAGGCCATTTGTAAATTTCTTCCATACACAAAAATCTTACTGGGATGAGAAATTGTTATCATTAGAATTTTGACCCCAAATTTAAAGTACTTCAAATTTAGTATTCAAATTCATGTCACATGGAATTTGAATTGGAACATGAGGGATAATTGAACCATGACAACTCTGTTTTCATGAGTGAATTAACATATTAACATGAACATACAACATGCATAATTTACATATTATGGATGGATGTAAAAATGAATGGAAGAATGGACAAGTGAATACAAACACTAGTAGATGAGTAGGTTGTTATGAGGCAATGACTTCTAGATAAAGATGAGTCTTTGGTGTGTTGGATTCATTTCACCATTTCCCACCCTTGAAGTGGCATAATGCAACACTGAGACTCTCTTAATGTTGGGTTCATGGTCTTGGATGCCACACTCTGTTGAATCATGTTTTTATAAATTGCTTTGTCTTGCATATTTTATTATCGGAGCATCTTTTATTATAGGAGCATTAAAACAAACAAAATAATATTGGGCTAAGGATAAGTTCATAAAGAATTTAAAAGTAAAATAAAAATCTCTATTGTTTACTTTTGCAGGTCCTTTATATTTGATGGAGAAATTTCGGTAACTGAAATATGGAGTTCCACCACCCTGCTTTGTGCTCTGGCTGGGTTCCTAAACAGGATTTTCTCAGGCCACCCTACTCATTGTACATGTTTCCAAATAAATTTAGGGACATAGTAATCTAAACAAATTATTAATTATATCTTAACTTTCAAAGCCACTCACATATATAACTGGCATTCTTGAGTCCATATAGCTGTCTAATTGGTGATATTTTAGCTAAAGTTAAAAAGTCAGGTAAAAAAAAACATATTGAACAGTAAAAATGATCAAAATACTCCCCACTGAAGCCACATAGACTAATGGTACCTATGCTCCCAATGTTCACTTCAATTCAGTAGAAATGGCTCTTGTAATGCACTGTCTTTATTTATCCCCAGTAGTCTCTTTCCTTATTCATTGTCTACTAATTTTATTTCAAGGAATGATTTATTAGTATTTTTAATTATGTGTACATGAGTCTTTCCTTATGTTGGTATATACACATGAATGTAGGTGTCTTCTGATCTGGCAGGGAATTGTATGCCCTGTAACTGGAATAACTATCTGACCAACAAAGGTGCTGAGAATTAAATTGCAGTGTTTTCAAGAACAGCAAATGTTTTACTCCTCATCTTTCTCTTAGTTTCTTTTTTTTTCTTTTTTTTATTTAATTTTTATTTTTCTGGCCTTTTCAGGCTCCCTCTCCTCAGCTGCCCAAGGAACTAACTGGGGGCATCTCCCTGGAAACCTGGGAACCCCTCTAGGGTCAAGTCTCTTGACAACCCTCAGGTAGCTCCTTAAATTAAGATATATGCTTCCCTGCTCCCATATCCACCCTTCCTATATCCCGAGCATCCCATTCCTCCGAGCTTCCCTTCTTTTTTAAAATAATTTTTTTAGCTTCTTTTTTGAATGCTGTTGTTGAATGCACACTTTTTCTAATATACATACAGTCTGTTGAGTCCTGTATTATTGGGTTTCTATATGAAATTCTATATGTGTTTATATATCTATTTCCCATATCTGTCATATATATGTGACATATATTATACATATGTTAGTCAATATTATTTATATATATATATATATATGAGGCTCATTATTGTGAGAGGATATTTCTCCCTCTCAGTAGTCATTAAATGTCGATAGTTATTTCTGTATTGTTGAGAATTTGCAAGATATCCCTCTTCTTTAATGTATATATTAATATTATTTTGTGCACACAAATATACATTGCTTTAAATATCAAATTAGTGGGTTATTCTTTTGGAGGGTATCGTTTTGGGAGGCAATGGGAAACATGCATGGGATGGAGGGTTGAGACATAGGAGAACTGGAGGGGAAAGGGAATTAAGGGTTATAATTACATCATTTTTGTTTTGTTTTGTTTTCGAGATAGGGTTTCTTGTAGCTTTGGAGCCTGTACTGGAATTATCTCTTGTACCTTGAACTCACAGAGATCTACCTGCCTCTGGTTTTGTATTTTAGTTTGTTTAGTTGGTGCTTAATTTAAATTTTATGAAGAATTATTTAAACATACAGCTGTTGAAGATATTAATGATACTAATGTGATACTTAATTGATCCACCAATATTATAAAATTCCTTTATTTAGTAAATATGTTTATATGTACCTGTGACTGTGCCCCCCTCTTCTATGTGTGTGTATGTGAGTGTGTGTGTGTGAGAGAGAGAGGAGAGAGAAATAGAGAGAGAGAGAGAGAGAGAGAGAGAGACAGAGAGAGACAGAGAAGTGCACACACATGTAGGTTCATAGACAACATTTAGAAGTGTTTAGAGGGGGTTCTTGCCTTCCACTTGGTTACAAGAGGTTCTCTACTGTTTTGTTTTTGTTTTCTGTTCCTGAACTTTACATTTTATGCTAGATGTCCCATGAGCCCAAGATATTATCCAACCATACTATCTCTGCCTCCCATCTCAGCCTAGGAGTGTTGTAATACAGATACCAGCCTCAGCACCTGCTGATTTACATGAGGTACAGGGTCAAACTCAGACTGTCTCACATGTAGCACCTTTCACTGCTGAGCCAATGTCACAGCCCTGCTGTACCACTTTAAGTGATTTTATTTGTTATTTTTTCAGTCTGCTCCCAAACTGACCTAGAATAATGAAGCACTCACATGTGAGGTTTTTTTTTTTTTTTTTTTGGTTTTTCGAGACTGGGTTTCCCTGTAGTTTCTAGAGCCTGTCCTGGATCTAGCTCTTGTAGACCAGGCTGGTCTCGAACTCAGAGATCCGCCTGCCTCTGCCTCCCGAGTGCTGGGATTAAAGGCGTGCGCCACCACCGCCCGGCTCACATGTGAGTTTTACCATTAGCTAATGCTCTTGGTATTTTTCCATTATAAAAACACTCTCCAGAGAATTGTAATGATGTACTATAACAATTCTCCAGTAATAAGTCAATTTAGTGTGTAGCAGAAAAATAGAGACTCTGCAGATCACTTTTGAAGGTTCTTCACCTGCAGATTTTCACCTATAGAAAGTAGGTGGCTTTGTTCTAGAGTGAGTCTGAATATTATATCATCTTCGGTATTTTATACTGTGATCTTTTTTTACTAACAAGCTTGCAATGAGTAGAACTGCACTAGAATACATTCACTTGTAATTGTTATTCCTGTAGTTATAAGAATTATGGGAAATGGTGACATGACTCCAAAATTTGAGTAGCCTGAAGGTACCAAGGGGTGTTCATTTTTTATACAGGATTTTCAGAACAATAGCTCTCAGGTTATTCAAAAAAGAACATAAAATTAGACACTTTAAACTAAAAACAATGTTGTCAATATTGCAGATAATAACACCTGAATGATATTAAACATTATGTTGAACAATTTATCCTTTATTTCAAAGTCCAGAGACAAAGGTTAAAGAGCACTGAGAGAGCAGTGACTTGTAACTCTCTGAGACTACTAAAATCCTAGGAAAGTGTTATATAAATAATCCTCATCCATTTAACATATGTAGTATATTTTTCTATATCACACATTAATTTTGTTTTCTAAAAATAGTAACTAAATACTTGGGGAAAGGGAATATTTAAATGATGCAATTATATTATAGTCTCAAAAAATACTTACAATACAGTCTGTATGGGAATCAATTTTGTACTGTGAGGTTGTTTTGAAATCTTACCAAGATTTCATTTTCATATATAGCATATATGTATTCATGTTTGTAAGAACCCACGCTATAAAATTTAGCAGCCATAATTGGTATCAAAGCTAACCATTGACTTATATCACAGTCCTTGTATTCAAGTGTCCCTCAATTTACCCAATAATGGTCTCAAATCACTAGAGTAATAGGAAAATTTGTGAATGACAGATGAGAACTGCAATGGGCCTGCTTTACGTGAAAATGTTAGGTCCTAATTTTTTATTAATTTATTTAATAAGGAAAGAAGAGAATCTTCTCTCCACAAAATTGTAAAGTAAAAAGAAATTCATGTAAGATCTGTTATATGTCAAGCTCTAAAGTTGAGGCCAAGTGTATGCTACATGGTAACCTAAGAGAAAAAAAGACATTCATTTGTTGGGATTAATGAGATTCAGCCTTTCAGGCATCCACCAAGTGTCAGAAAACTTAATACTCTGGTTAATGGGATGCTCAATATAATTGTTATCTCTGTATTCTTTCAAGATACCTATCCCTTCATATATTGTTTATAAAAGCTTAGATTCCAATAAATTTGGTTAGCAATGATTGTTTTAAAAGAGATCTTATATTTTTAGATTTAGCATTACTACAGCAATAAATATTCCTCACATGAGTGAAGAAGTAGGTTTGAATATTTATTTTTCTCTTCTAGGTTGAATCAGGGACTTCTATCTGTTGGTAATATCTGAGTTTTTCTCTTCAAGTACAGTGATGTTCACCATGGCCTGTTATAAATACAGAATGTAATTATGTCTTTGGGATTTTCCTCCACTTGAAAATAAAACAACATTTTTCATGAAAAACATTTCCTTCCTCATCATAGGATTGATGTGGGCATTATTTTGATAATTTTCTGCAGACTTATGTGTAAAGAGTAATATTCTTGATGATTTTCTTGTGCTTGAATTAAATTTTAGTTATAAACATAAAGCAGATTAATATTATACATAAGATGAATATATATGAGGCCAGCAAACATTTAAAATTAGTTAAGGTTATCCTGTCTGTTAATTCCACTAGGCTACTGGGCTATATTGTGAAATATGTTTTTTTTTCTGAAGAAGAACAGCCACAAAAGAGCAGTAAAACTGAATAGATTTATTCCCTTGATAATTTCTAATATTCCTATTCAGTAATGTGTTCCTTTTGTTAGAGAATAGGGCCCTTAAAAGCTTTTATTACTCTTGATTCATGTGCTTATCACTAATAGTGGGAGATTGAGAAAAAGTCATTCTTAATGGACCTTCTCAGATAGCACTTAGAAAGCATATATTAGTGTAAGACAAATGGATTGCTATCTCCTGTGACTCTTAACTGAATGTTCACTGACTAGCTATTTTCCCAGCTTTTATTAAATGGGATCTGACTTTTCTTTGGTATCTTATTCCTTATGATATGGAATCTGTAGTAAGTCTTTACTTTGAGCATACTGCAAATGCTCCTAGGTAAGTGCAGTTGTCAACCTGCTTCATCAGAAGGTCATCAGAGAGTCTCTCAGTTGAGGGATAACCTGCATTCGATAGACTTGTGAGCATGTCTATAAGCCATATTCTTGATATAACTGATCTATGAGGGCCCAGTCTTGTCTAGCAAGGGTAACTGAGGGCTGTAGAGATGGATCAAAGATTAAAAGTACTTGCCATTTTTCTTAGCACCCATGGTGGGTATTACATACCCACCTGTAACTAAATTTATAGAGGATCCAGTACTTTTTGTGGACTCGGTTGGATATCGACACATACCCATAGTGATACCTTGAAGTGTGTGATGAAATAAACCTCCTATTCCCTCAATTAGTTTTTGCTTAGAGTATTTAATCACAACAAACAGCAAACTAGAAAGCACATGAATCGTGAGATTTCCCTAGAAATGCATCAACTGTTTTATAATAGCAATGCTTGTTGAATATCCACTATGATGTTGGTCTTATTTCTATGTGGTGGCAAGAAGATATTCATTAAAAATATCATTGTTGTTCATTAAATGATTAATCTCATCAGAAAAAAAAAAGATATTTTTGGTTGTGAGCCTGGCCTTTAACGGCTGAGCCATCTCTCCAGCCCAAAATATTTATTTATTAAGTATACAATATTCTGCCTGTGTGTATGCCTGCAGGCCAGAAGAGGGCACCAGATCCCATTACAGATGGTTGTGAGCCACCATGTGGTTGCTGGGAATTGAACTCAGGACCTTTGGAAGAGCAGGCACTGCTCTTAAGCTATGAGCCATCTCGAGCACCGGACTGAGCTCCCAAGGTCCTGATGAGGAGCAGAAGGAGGGAGAACATGAGAAAGAAAGTCAGGACCGTGAGGGAACCTCCAGCTGGCGACAGATGGGGAAGGTGACTGAGCCCCACATTGGAGCACTGGACTGAGCTCCCAAGGTCCTGATGAGGAGCAGAAGGAGCGAGAACATGAGGGAGAAAGTCAGGAACGTGAGGGGTGCGTTCACTCATGGAGACGGTGGGACAGAACTAAAGGGAGATCACCAACTCCAGTTGGAATGGGACTGATGGATCATGCGACCAAACCCGTCTCTCTGAATGTGGCCAACAGCGGGGGCTGACTGAGAAGCAAAGGACATTGGCGCTGGGCTCTGATTCTTCTGCATGGACGGGCTCTGTGGGAGCCTTCTCAGCTTGGTCGATCACCTTCCTGGACCTGGGGGGAGTTGGGAGGACCTTGGACTTAGCATAGAGTGGGGAACCCTGATGGCTCCTTGGCCTTGAGAGGGAGGGAGGGGAGGTATGGGTGGAGGGAAGGGGAGGGAAGGGGGAGAAGGAGGGGCGGGAAGGGGGAGGAAGAGCGGAGGGAGGGGGAGGAGGAGGGAAGGAGATGGAAATTTTTAAATATAAAAAAAAATAAACCATGAGAATGAAAAAAAAAACTATTTAACTGATAAAAAAAAAAGAAAAAGAAAAAAAAAGATAGTCAGTCAATAGAGAAAGTACTCAGATCTCTGTTGCTTTTGAAGTATCTGAGTGCCTGTCGAGATGAGAGCTCACAATAAAGATACTCTGTGAGGAGATACTCCGTGGCCTAAGGAATGGGATTTCTTTGTCTAGAAAGAGGTTAAGGAAGCTTTTAACCATATTGTTAAAACACAAAAAGATAAAATTACATTCAGGGTATATAGCCTATTTCTAGAGAAATACCTGTTAAAGAAAATGTTTTGACAGATTAAATTCATACTTAACCAAAACTACTTCAAGAAACTTCGCTCACCAGAATCAAAACCATGTGAAAGAGTGTGCAGATAAGAGGAAGGAAGGGTAAAATGCTAAGCTATCTTCAGCATCCTTTTAAGCCTTCTGACTTAATTAATTTGACTTGGAAAATCAGGAAATATTGACTTAAAATGTTAAGTCCAGAATGATTAATAACGTTAGTGTTGGGTTTTAGTTGTGTTTTCATGAGCTCTTGGTGTAAACAACCAAGCAAGTGAAAGACCTGTAAGACAAGAACTTCAAGACTTTGAAAAAGAAATTAGATCCAGTATCCAGGAGGATATCTATATGTTTTCCTTTGGGTTCACCTTCTTATATAGCTTCTCTAGGATTTTTTACGAATTATAGGCTCGATGTCCTTTATTTATGGCTAGAAACCAATTATGAGTGAGTACATCCCATGTTCATGTTTTTGGGCCTGGGTTACCTCACTCAGGATGGTGTTTTCTATTTCCATCCATTTGCATGCAAAATTCAAGATGTCATTGTTTTTTACCGCCGAGTAGTACTCTAATATGTATATATTCCACACTTTCTTCATCCATTCTTCCACTGAAGGGCATCTAGGTTGTTTCCAGGTTCTGGCTATTACAAATAATGCTGCTATAAACATAGTTGAACAAATGCTTTTGTAATATGATTGGGCATCTCTTGGGTAAATTCCCAAGAGTGGAATTGCTGGGTCCTGAGGTAGGTTGATCCCAAATTTCCTGAGAAACCTCCACACTGCTTTCCAAAATGGTTGCACAAGTTTGCATTCCCACCAGCAATGGATGAGTGTACCCTTTACTCCACATCCTCTCCAGCAAAGGTTATCATTGGTGTTTTTGATTTTAGCCATTCTGACAGGTGTAAGATGGTATCTCAACGTTGTTTTGATTTGCATTTCCCTGATTGCTAAGGAGGTTGAGCATGACCTTAAGTGTCTTTTGGCCATTCGAACTTCTTCTGTTGAGAATTCTCTGTTCAGTTCAGTGCCCCATTTTTTAATTGGGTTAGTTAGCATTTTAAAGTCTAGTCTCTTGAGTTCCTTAGATATTTTGGAGATCAGACCTTTGTCTGTTGTGGGGTTGGTGAAGATCTTTTCCCAGTCAGTAGGCTGCCTTTTTGTCTTAGTGACAGTGTCCTTTGCTTTACAGAACCTGCTCAGCTTCAGGAGGTCCCATTGATTCAATGTTGCCCTTAATGTCTGTGCTGCTGGGAATATGGGGGTGGGGTGGGATGTGGGGATGGGGGAATGGGGAAAGAAAAGTGTGAAGTGGAGGATGGGAATAGCTTGGGGGAATAGGATGGTTGGGATATAGGAAGGGTGGATATGGGAACAAGGAATTATATATCTTAGTTAAGGGAGCCATTCTAGGGTTGGCAGAGACTTGACTCTAGAGGGGTTCCCAGGTGTCCAGGAAGACGCCCCCAGCTAGGTCCTTGGGCAGCTGAGGAGAGGGTGCCAGAAATGTCCAGATCCTATTGCCATACTCATGAATATCTTGCATATCACCATAGAACCTTCACCTGGCATTGGATGGAGAAAATGACAGAGCCGCACATAGGAGCACCGGACTGAGATCCCAAGGTCCTGATGAGGAGCAAAAGGAGGGAGATCATGAGCAAAGAAGCCAGGACCTTGAGGAGTGCGTTTACCCATGGAGACGGTGGGACAGATCTAACGGGAGACCATCAAGTCCAGTTGGAATGGGACTGATGGAACAGGGGACCAAACCGGACTCTCTGAATGTGGCTGACGGTGGAGGAGGACTGAGAAACCAAGGACAACGGCAATGAGCATGAACTCTACAATATAGACGGGCTCACTGTGAGCCTTGTCAGTTTGGTTGCTCACCTTCCTGGACTTAGGGGGAGCTGGGAGGACCTTGGACTTAACATAGTGAAGGGAACCCTGATGGCTCTTTGGCCTGGAGAGGGAGGGAGTGGGGGTATGGTTAGAAGGGAGGGGAGGGAAGGAGGAGGAGGAGGGGAGGAGATGGAAAATTCCAAGTCCATTCCAACTGGACTTGATGGTCTCCTGTTAGATCTGTCCCACCGTCTCCATGGGTGAACGCACCCCTCACGGTCCTGACTTCCTTGCTCATGATCTCCCTCCTTTTGCTCCTCATCGGGACCTTGGGATCTCAGTCCGGTGCTCCTATGTGGGGCTCTGTCATTTTCTCCATCCAATGCCAGGTGAAGGTTCTATGGTGATATGCAAGATATTCATGAGTATGGCAATAGGATCTGGACATTTCTGGCACCCTCTGCTCAGCTGCCCAAGGACCTAGCTGGGGGCGTCTTCCTGGACACCTGGGAACCCCTCTAGAGTCAAGTCTCTGCCAACCCTAGAATGGCTCCCTTAATTAAGATATATAATTCCTTGTTCCCATATCCACCCTTCCTATATCCCAACCATCCTATTCCCCCAAGCTCTCCCCATCCTCCACTTCACACTTTTCTCTCCCCATTCCCCCATCCCACCCCACCCCCGAGTTCCCATTTTTTGTCCGGCAATCTTGTCTATTTCCAATATCCAGGAGGATAACTATATGTTTTTCTTTGGATTCACCTTCTTATTTAGCTTCTCTAGGATCACGAATTATAGGCTCGATGTTCTTTATTTATGGCTAGAAACTAATTATGAGTGAGTACATCCCATGTTCATCTTTAAAGGACACTGTCACTAAGACAAAAAGGCAGCCTACTGACTGGGAAAAGATCTTCACCAACCCCGCAACAGACAAAAATGGGGCACTGAACTGAACAGAGAATTCTCAACAGAAGAAGTTCAAATGGCCAAAAGACAATTAAGGGTATGTTCAACCTGAGTGAGGTAACCCAGGCCCAAACAGAAAGCCAATTTTAAAATCAATTTGCATTTTGTAGTTCTGGAAGTCAAGTCTTTAACAAAAATGGGGTGATGGTGAAGATGAAGTATACAACTCATCCCAGAGCGGAGCAAAAAAAAAAAGTATGAATTTAATGCATTCAATAGGGAGTAAACCTCCACCCCCAGCAATTATTGGATAAGTAAGGAGGATCAGTAATTCAAGGCCACCCTCAGATCCACAGTGAATTCTAGTTACACAGGCTTTTCTCAAAAAAATAAATAGAATAGAATGAAATGAATGCTATTCTAAAGTAAGATGTTAAAAATGCAACATAAGAGCACAGCTGGAGTGGGTAGATGACTCCTTCCTTAAAAGCAGGTGTTGCCGTTCAAAGGGTCTAAGTTCTGTTCCTAGTAACTAGGACAGGGATCCCAGAATCTTCTTTAACACTCCAGCTCCAGGTCCTTGGATTCCTCTGCCTCAGCTCTGCTACCTTGTAGGCTCAATTCAATGCACATACCTACATGTATATATGAATTATATACATTGTGCCTACACATAACTAAAATAGTAAATCCCAATCTTTAATTTTGTAAAAAAAAAAAAAAGCCCTACTACCATTCAGACTAAGCTAATAGTTAAGTTTAATCCTGACTTAGTGAATCTTTTGGCTTTTTGTTAAAATTTTAGGCTGTGAGACAGTATTTGTTGAACATTTGCTGGAACAATAGTGAGCAGCTCTTCTCTGTGGATGGAATTACACTTTTTGTTCTACCTAAACCCATTTCATTTTATTTCACATTAATTCATGTATTCCAATTCATTTTTAAGTTTTCCAGACGACGGTGAATTCTGGCTTGACATTTTAAGGTTATGATAATTCTGCTGCCTTGAATGTCATCTTCAAACGTAATGAAACACCATGTAGTTCATCTATGCCAGTATTGTGTAAGATACTGTTATGGTATATAGAATTTCAACTTTGAGAAGTATTCTAAGGCTGTGCACTTATGAGCATTGGTCATCTATTGACAATTTATTTATTTATTTTTCTATTAATTTAAAATTCCTTTTTCTATGAAGCTTCAGTGCTGTTTGCTCTCACATTCAATCTGCCCAGTTTATGCTCACAAAGTGGTAAGTAAACAAACAACAGGATCAAAAAATATTGTCCATATATATATATATATATTTATATATTCTGCCACTTCAACTTTAAGATGAATTGTTGTGGACACTGTCTATTTTCCTTCTACAGGAGTCTGAGCCGGGAGTGTAGCAAAGTGGCTGAGTGTTTTCCCTAGATATATAAGTTGCTGAGCTTGATCTAGAACATAAAAATAAATATAAGACAGCAAAATAAAGAAAAGAAGCTAGTTTGCTGCACCCAGTGGCTGTGTTTCAGGCAAAGCTACTCCTGTAAATGTCACAAGATGATCCATAGAAAGAAAACAGTAATCAATTATGAAGTTTCATAGTAGACAATCTAATCAAGATGTATTGCAGTGTGTTAGCAACCATTTCAATTCTTCTGAAAGAACATAACTTATCGTTAAGTTATGGAACCAAACACAGAAGAGAGCCATTGCAGAATGTGCCATGTCCTAAGAACTGTCTTATGAGAGCAACTGCCAACCAATGCATAGAGAGGACAGGAATATTTATCAAACAGTGACACATACTTTTAACAATTTTAAAAGCAGTCTCACAGGACCAACATTCTTTTCACGAAAGAATATATCTAAGGACTGTGATTTAACATTATATATCTTCTGGATTGCTCTCTTATCCACAGGATAAGGATAAAGAGTTTCATTACAAGAATAATACTTGTTTCCTTATACTTTGTTTTCTTCTTATCATGAATCTGCATTTGGGAAAACCTTTGATATGTCTATACACTGAGCACTATGCATTGTAATTCAGTATTTCTTGATTAGCTTCATTTGAAAATCCCACAAACTTTTATTCTAAACTGCCCCTAAGATTTTAATTTATCAGCAACTAGTATAGCACATTGATATTAGGACTCAGGAGATATAACTTTCTAGAAATCACAAACCTTAAAGTTAATTAAAATTCATGAGCGTTGTTTAGAGAATTCTGAAGGGTTGCAGCAGAAGCAGCCATCGACCAGAATCCAATTTTCCACTCTTGTATCTTTTATGGGACTCTTATCTGTGCACACACCACACTAGACAAAGTAATGCATATGTAGGCACATGAAGACTGAGAGAGGCATATATGGAAAAAGTTTAAGTATGTACTAAATATACTATATATCACAATTGATTTCACACCACAGGGACTATGGACTAGATATAGATTGAAAAGAACTGAAGCAGTGACCAATTAGAAATGTCCAGTTCTATTATATAGAAATGTTCAGGAGTAGTAGCTGGAGTACAGACCAGAGGATCCTGGGAATACGCAAACCATCAGCTGTTTAACATCTTCTGTTTCCCTCTAAGTTATTAACTGTATCAGCATGCAAAAGTAAGATCCAGTCACCATAACAGTATTCCATTACCCCAACAGGTTACACATGCTGAAAAGCAATCCTCTTTTCAAAGACTAAAAATATTACAAATGTACATTATCTATACTGTTGATAACACATCAGATACATGAAGCGACAGAGACTAAAACATACAATTGTTTTTGAGTTTATGTTAAAAAAAACACAGAACAGAATTGAGAAAACCTTTTATTTCTGCCTGATTTTTTTCATTCAATATTCTGGAAAGAAAATATTACCTACTCTTACTCCCTTCATTAATCAGAGAAGTCTGCATCTTTGTTTGATGTGGGATTGTCGGGGAGCTTGATACTTACTAGATGTTTTACATTACAAAGCAAGATCGTTCCTCTAATTACAGAAACAGTCATTCACCATTTAGGGGGCTTTACCTTTGTTAATAATGTGTTGGTCTAAACTAATATGCTAGGAAGAAGGTTTTGAAGCTACTTCATTGGCATTTTAATTTTGGTGTGCATTTTTGTTTTGTATTGAATGGCTGTTTGCCATGTTGCTTTCACATGTCTCCGTTCGGTTCTGTAGGCATTCATCAGGTCAAGGGTGATGAACAGGGCTCTGATAAGACGCCTGAGTGTAATACTTGTTTCAGTTTGTTTGCTGAGGGAATTCTGAGCTCAGAGCAGTCAGGGAAGGCGTCACCTTTTCAGTTCTCATAAATTCTTTCATCTATGATGTTAAAGATATTGAATAGGCTTGTAAAGGCTTAGGTGGGAAAAGAAAAAGGAAAAGAAAAAGAGAATTCAGGGCATTAACTGCTTATATTTCAGTTCTCAACTATGAAACATATATAAAAATGAGTTATTTTAAAATATTTCTCTAATTTTATTTAGAATTTTAAAACAAGTTAAATCCATAAATGATGTTATATTTAAATTCCTAATAGTTCCCTTGATCCCTAATGAACTTTTAAAAAATATTCTCATATAACAGCATTACTTTCTCTTTTAAGTGTTACCCACTCAGTTAATCTAAACGATATTCCTATGATTTTTCTGCTTATAAACTATTTTGAGTTATCAAATACCTTATCTTAAAAATGTAAAGAAATAAAAACTATATGTCATGTATTTATGCAATAACTGGTTTATTTTTTTAAATCACACTTTTGATTGTACCTGCTCCAAATAATGAGCTTCTCTGGATTCCCTTAGATTACTTCTCATGATGAAAGAACACGAGCTTCTCTGGATTCCCTTAGATTACTTCTCACGATGAAAGTTCTGAAATTTTACTCAGTGATATATCTCCTATAAACCTCTAAACCACAGTTCTATCTCAAAACATTTTATCTAAAGACCAAAAGTCTCAAAATCCAGATTCTTATATCCACTTAGATATAAAAAAAAACACTGTTTTTTTTCCATGGGCTCATTCATAGGATGTTTATTCTATATGGTGAGTTCACAGCCCAGTGAGAGATAGTGTTCCAAAGGTGAATGGCATTCCTGAGGATGACAGCCTCAAACATATGAACACAAATGCACATGTCCCCTTATATTATAATAACCAATTCTGTAGGTGTTGTAGAAATAAATGATCTCTTGGTATTTTGGAGAAACATACTTCTTTTACTAGTGTTTATTTTTAAATTGTAGGTATGAACTTTCGGGTTTTTATCCTATTGGTGAATGTTAGCATTATTTTTAGCAACACCCAAGCTATATAAATGAATCAGCATAGTCTTAGTGGCTGAGAGCAGGGAACTGCAGGATGGGACAGGGTCAAGTGACTTCTGAGGCACAGTGTTTGGTCATCCATGTTTTAATACACAGGACATATTCTGTTCCATTTTGTCTTGAGCTTAATACACCCTTAGTGGATTTCTCTGTTTGCCTTGGCCAAGTCTCACCTTCATCGTTGACTACTTTGTTTTCCTAGACTCTCACTGCAAATAGTCATATTTTGTACTCTACCTTAAAATTATGACAGGCTAAGCCCTCTACATCTTGTGGTGGTTTTTGTGTGTGTGTGGCTTTTACTCTGAATATATATACATCCTGCCTTGCCTGAAATACTTTATTTTCTTTCTGATGAGCATCCCTACGTCCTATCTTGTTATCGGCCTGTCTACAATTCTATGACACAACTACTTTGTACAGAATCTAACATCAGTCTTCCTGATGACTGGACATCGATGTAGGGAGCTCCCTGATCCTCTCCAGGGTTTTTTTTTTTTTTTTGTGGTTTTGTCCTAATATTATCTTCCCACCATTCTGGTCCTTTGTGCTTCTTGGAATATAGAAGTGTTCTTGCTTTACAGCATTCCTGCTGAGCCTGTGTTTTTCCTTATAATTCTTCAGAAGTCCTTTGAGTCTGGATTCAAATCAGGCTCTCTTAATAGTAAGGCTTACATTCATCCCTCTTCTAATTATTCAAATCATCTCTCAAACTTACCCTGCTATATTTAATTCCATAAAGTACCTATAGAGCACAGTAGGACACTTCTTTTTTATTTATTATTATTATTTTTTAAAATTCATTGGCATATTTTATTTTATTTTTTTTATCATTTTTTATTAAAAATTTCCATCTCCTCCCCTCCTCCCCTTTTCCTCCCCTCCCCTCCACCCATACCCCCACTCCCTCCCTCTCCAGGCCAAAGAACCATCAGGGTTCCCTTCACTATGTTAAGTCCAAGGTACTCTCCCCCCAGGTCCAGGGAGGTGAGCAACCAAACTGACAAGGCTCACACAGAGCCCGTCCATGCCGTAGAATCAAAGCCTATCGCCATTGTCCTTGGCTTCTCAGTCAGCCTCCACTGTCAGCCTCATTCAGAGAGTCGGGTTTGATAGCAAGTTCCATCAGTCCCATTCCAACTGGACTTGGTGATCTCCCGTTAGTTTTGTTCCACCTTCTCAGTGGGTGAACGCACCCCTCACGGTCCTGACTTTCTTGCTCATGTTCTACCTCCTGCTCCTCATCAGGACCTTGGGAGCTCAGTCCGGTGCTCCAATGTGGGTCTCTTTCTCTATCTCCATCCATCGCCAGGTGAAGGTTCTATAATTATTATTAAAAATTCCTGCCTCCTCCCCACCTCCCATTTTCCTCTCCCTCTCTCCCCTCCCCTCCCCCTCCCTCTCCAGTCCAAGGAGCAGTCAGGGTTCCCTGCCCTGCGGGAAGTCCAAGGTCCTCCCCCCTCCATCCAGGTCCAGGAAGGTGCACATCTAAACAGACTAGGCACAGGAGGACACTTCTTACTCATTTTCTAAAATATGATCATTATAATAGTAGATTTTATTATCTTTAGCAATGTTTCATTCACAACAGTGGTTTTGTAAATGTTTGTTGGACATAGAAAAACCATGAGATTAGTATATGACTTGGAATCTAATAGAACACTATAATTTTACTATGAAAATAAAGTACAAGTGGATTTCTGGAGTTGAAGATCTTTATCTGATAAACAGAAATACTTTTTCTCACAGAAGGTTAGAGTTATAGACTAAGCTCTTACCTGTGAATATAACTTTGCCTTAACGTCGTACACACACACGCACTGGGAAACCATTCCACATTTTGTGTCCTAAAGGCTTGCAGATGTACACTACTTCCCTGTAGTAGACAGATTGAAGACATTTTCTGTCGTTCATGATTTCTGTCTCCATAGTGTCCTTGCCCGGCACTCTTTTACTTCTCAAAACCTAAGCACTACTCATTCTTGAAGCCTCACCTACCATGATTACTATCGCTTGACATCTCCCTTATATTATCCACTATGCATTTATTTCTTGTACTCTAAACTTCAAGTCCATTTATGCTTAAGGTATGAATCTTAGAATCAAAAGGCTTTGGTTTTTTTGCCAAAATATATTTATCCAAGGTATATCATAAAGCTCAGCATTTTCTAGTAGACAGAATCTTATTTTTCAGCAAGAACACCAGCTCCCATGGGTTCACAGAGTCTGAAGCGGCAAGCACTAGCCCCTCTGCATATCTGTTACAGCAGTTAGCTTGCTGTATTTTATGGGACTCCTAAGAGCAGGAATGGGGGTATCTCTGACTTTTTTTTTGCCTTTTCTTTGTCTAGCCTCAGGAAAAAAAATGGTAAATCTTTGCCCCTTGTCTTACTGTATCTTGTTTTGTTGTGTTTGGTTTTTGTCTCGTGGAGGTCTGATTTTTTTTTTTCTGAAGGGGAAAGAGAGGGTTGAGTGGAGGAAGCTGGGAGGAGTTAGGGAAAGGGAAACTGTGGCTGGAATGTATGGTAGGAGACAAAACTATATTTTCAATAAAAAAAAGAGGCATAGAAAGTCTATGGAGAAAAGAAAAGTGAGAACATGAAACAATAAAATAATTTTCCAAATTTTCAAAAGGGCTTATACAGTCAACCAGAATTTTCAAGGATCCTCATATAGTTTATAGTTATAAATAACAGAAACTAATGTAATATTTCTTAACTTCATTTAAAAAGGGATGCCAAGCATAAAGCCAGCTCCTAATTTCTTTCATTTTTTGGCATTCTTAAAGAATTTTGTGAATAAAATTAAATACTAAAATGGAAGTTAAAAGTAATTGCTTCTTTTATTACAATGTTCCATTAATCAGCCTCAAATCTTGCTTAGAATGTATTTCATGTGGACGTGTTTTCTTTACATATATATCTGGATTATCCCTATTTTGAGCCTACAGAACATGGCTGTACAATAAGTTATATTCAAGGGCTGTGGAAGAAAGAATCAAGTAAAATGCTATATGAAGTCCAGTATTGTTCTTTCAAGGTCTGTGAAAAATTTTGTTGGGAATTTGATGGGTATTGCATTAAAACTATAGATTGCTTTTGGTAAGATTGCCATTTTATTTTATTAATTCTACCTACCCAAGAGCATTAGAGAACTTTCCATCTTCTGATATCTTCTTTGATTTCTTTCTTCAAAGATTTTAGTTTCGTATCATACAAGTCTTCCAATTATTTGGCCAGAGTTTCATAATCACAGACCTAGACAACAATGAAGACCCTAAAATGATGGAGGAGAGTCATCTGTATTTCTGTTGTTTCATTGGTTAATTAATAAAGAAAACTGCTTGGCCTGATAGGACAGAAAATTATGTAGGTAGAGTAGACAGAACAGAATTCTGTGAGAAAGAAGGCAGATGCCTCAGGCAGTCACCATGCCTCTCCTCTCTGAGTCAGATGCAGGTTAAGATCTCTCCTGCTAAGCGACCACCTCGTGGTGCTACACAGATTACTAAATATGGGTTAGTCAAGATGTGAGAGCCAATAAGAGGCTAGAACTAATGGGCCAAGCAGTGTTTAAATGAATACAGTTTCCATGTAATTATTTCGGGTGTAAACCTAGCCTGGTGATGGGACGCCGCCCCACCGCTCCATCTACACTAAGAGAGACATACATAGATCTAATCTACATTGGTAGTAGAAACAGACAAGATCTCCTGAGTAAATTGGGAGCATGGGAACCTTGGGAGAGGATTGAAGGGGAGGGGAGAGGCATGGAGGGGAGTAGAGAAAAATGTAGAGCTCAATAAAAATCAATAATAAAAATCCCAAGATATTCTATGTTATTTGTGGCTATTGTAAAGGGTGATATTTCTCTGATTTCTTTCTTAGCCCATTTATAATCTGTATATAAGGGGAATACTGCTTTTTTTGAGTTAAACTTGTACCCTGATATATTACTGAAGGTATTTATTGATTGTAGTTCTCTGGTAAAATTTTGGGAACATACACACACAGACACACACACACACACACACACACACACACATATTCAGCAAATAGTGGATGTTTTACTTCCTGATTTCCTTTTGCTGTCTGATTGATTTAATCAGAACTACGAGTACTAAGTAGACAACCTTGTCTTCTTCTTGATTTCAGTGGAATTGCTTTGAGTTTCTCTCCATTTAGTTTGATGTTTGCTGTTAGCTTGCTGCATATTGCCTTTATTATGTTTCTTGTATCCTTGCTTTCTCCAAGTTCTTTATCATGAAAGGGTATTAAATAGGATACCCAAACTAATCCTGTACAATAAAGGGACCTCTGAAAGTATTGCCATCCCCTACTTCAAACTCTATTACAGAGCTACATTAATAAAAACAGCCTAGTATTGGCATAAAAACAGAGTGGAGGACCAATGGAATTGAACTGAAGACCTGGATATCAATCCATATACCTAAGAACCCCTGATTTTTGGCAAAAACTCTAAAATTAAAAAACGGAAAAAAGAAAGCATCTTTAACAAATTGTCCTGGCATACCTGAATGTTGACATATAGAAGAATGCATATAGGTCCAAAACTATCACCATGCACAAAACTCAAGTCCAAATTGATCAAAGAGCTCAAAATAAAATAAACCACACTGCCTCTACCATCGCATCTTTTATACACAGAAGAAATACCAATAAAGCTATACACATTAAGGTATCCAGAAAAAAGGTATATGAACTTAATTTGAGATAGGAGAATGTCAGCGTATATGCAACCATGTTACTTCTACCCACCTAGATTATAAAAACTCTTGAAAGCAAACTGAGGTTTGTGCTGGCATATGAAGGTAAATATTATGCAGCTTTCTATATGACTAACAGTAAAATTTTTGAGTCTCTTTATGTGGAATATCAATATCACTCAGTGATCACTGCAGTATTTTGAAGATTCCTACTGTATCTGGACTAAGTTAAAGGTGCCTGGAAATGCAATTGATTGCCTTATAGAATAAGGAGTTCCTCTTTCCAAAGGCTATTTACAAAGGTTGCCTGACATCTGGGTAGAGATGTTTTAGATAATTTTTCTGGACCATATAAAGTAGTTTGAATTAAATTATCCATAAACCTGATAGTTAGGTAATTTCATGAATTATATCATTTGTTAAATTATACAACAGAATTCTTTTAACATTCATGCTCCTGGGTGTAATGTGGATCTAGAATGATGATTACCAGTGGAAAAGTGAAGTATTAGAGAACCAGGGAAAACAAGAAAAAAAGGTCATGGCATTTTAAATAAGGCACTAAAACACAAATACACAAAACATATGTGTACACACACAAAGCCCATACAAGCACATTCTAGACTCTTACAAATTTGATGACTGAAATGGAATTTCTTTTTCTGGATTATACTCATTGCCTGTTTGTTTCCTTGCCCTTATGTGGAGTCTTTCCAAGTGGAGATAAATGAGTTTATCTAGCAGTTTCTTTATAAAACACTTACTATCAACAAAAATATTAAGATAGTTGTTCCAAATGATTTAGTGTAATTTTGAAGGTTTGCATTTATTATCTATTCCATAATTTGCTATACATTATCAAATGATGATGGGTAGGCTTTACACACTAAAACCAGTGATTGAACTGATTCTTGATAGTTAATTATTTTAGTTTAAAACTAACAAGTTGATATTAACATATTAGATATGTTCTCGTTATCTTCATGTATTGAAACATTATTTATTTAGTGTCAAATCAAGATAAGCCTAGCATTTGCTTAATTTTGAGTTTTCTTTTCTTAAAGCTTTGGGTACCATAAGTTGACACTATTCATGTCAGATATACTACTTTCATTTCTCTCTAGATATTTTTTTCCTGAAAGGGTAACCAATTTCCTTAGATTATACTTCAACTTCACTTTTTACCCATAACCTTTTTCTATAATTTATAGTTCTGAATATTTATAAGTTGCATAACGATTCAAGAAAATTTGGTGGAATTTTTAACATTTGTGTCTGAAGTCTTGTTTCCTCTTCGGCCATGTGGACATGCATTGAGTTCAATTTCAACTCCCTCTCGATCTCAGTGCTTGGTCTTGCAAAGGTCGTGGGAATCTTGGCATCCTCCAGAGTTCGTATTATATTAGTTCCTTTATTTCTTATGTTAAGGGATAGTGGCCAGTTTTCTCTTTCACTGAATTTAATTTCACAATTTAAACAGGGGTTTAGTAGGATATTTTAAAGTTTATTGTAGCTTTTGCACTTTCTTAATAATCACACAAACTTTTTCTTTGCCTCAGGGTATAATTACTGAGTGTGTTTTACATATAATTTACATCACCTAATGGGCTATACAGTTGCAAATTGTGTGAACACTGTGATTTAGAAGATTTGTTTTCAATAATTAAGGGTAGCTAGAAATAACATATTAAATTGTTCCTGTTGAACAAATAACAAACGGTACAGTATTTGCAAAGGTATATCATTATGAAATTTTTATTCAGTGCTTTCGGTCTACATTACCTGCATTTCATAGCCCATGAAGAGCATGCTTTACTAATTATCCAAACAGGCAATATCATACATTTGCAATGAGCCATTTTTATCCATTATTCATATAAGAATGGTTCCAAACATAGACGGATAATCCTTAGTTTAATTCTGTTCAATAAGACAGAATTAACAAATGATTAAAGGTATACCTTTTGGAAAGAAAAATATTAAAACCTCTAGCTTGTAAAGGCAATTATAAATTAAAATCTAAATTTGGAACATAGGTAAAACCTCACATATTCGCTGGGAGCTGTCAGTGAGGCCCCATAGCTAAGAGCAGAACACACTGCAATCTTGTATATGCCCCTCTGGAATGGTGCAGAGTCCTGCCTCTGCTTGAGGCCTCCTAGCTGATGTAACACCCTCTGTCCTTGAAAGATTTGTGTTCGCTTGTCTTTGTTGCTGTTTAATCTCTTCATTCTTTAGAAATAGAAGAAGCATTTATTCCTTAGAAATAGAATCCTGCTCAGGATTATTCAAATGCTAGGACCAGTGTGTGAAGCACATGGCTTTTGAATCCAAGCTTCATACTATAACTCTTAAAATCCCCCTTTCATATTTCAGGAAAAAGAAACAGAAAGCTTGCTTGGTCTTACATATGAGAATTTAAGTTTCATAGCTAATGCTTTTCGAAATCTGAATTTCAAATCCAAGACTTGAAAACTAATTTTTCTCCCAAGCTCCTCTGAATAAAACAGATGATTTGCCCTCAAACATTAAGAATTACCAATGTTTTCTATTATTTTAAAATAAAAAAATAAAATATAATTAATAATATTCATCTTTTCCTTTAATCCCTCCAATTCATCCTATATCCCATCTTTTCAACTTTTCCAACGTTTACCCCATTCACTATCAAATTGATAGTATCTTGGCTCCTTATTATTGTTTTGCACACAAACGCACGCGTGCACACACAGATGTAGCTCCTACAGTTGTTCACATAAATACATAAATATAGTCTGCAGAGTCCATTTAGTGTTGTTTGAGTATCTACAATTTCAGGGTTGACCACTTGGCATTGGATAGGGGACTCATCATAGAAGGAGTTTCTTCTTCTTATCGCAATTCCTTGCTATCTGTAATTCTCTGTGTTCCCCGTGCAATTTCTCTTCCAAGGTACTAGTTTTATTTGTGGAGACATTGGTCAGGTCTCTTGTATATTGCTTAGATTCCATTGGTGGGGTTTCTCTATCAGTTCTGGGAGACACAATCTCACAGCAGTATCCTCTGTCCTCTGACTTTTCTAGCTTTATTAGTTTTATCTTCTGTAATGTCCCCCATGCTTTAGATTCATTAGTGTTTGTTTGTGTGTTTGTTTGGAGTTGAAAAGAGATTCTTTGTGAGGCATAGGAAAAATGCTGCACATAGGAAAAAAATCTGCCTAAAAAGCAGAATTGTAACTTTCCATAATTCACATGGGCACAAACATTCACTTCAAACCCACTGTTCTCTGAGGGCAAATGCAGCTGAAGTTACATTGTCCGTATAAAAGTCATCTTCACCTAGGACAGTAAACATGAGTTCTAGAAAGGTGTAAAATTATTTTTTTTAAGCAAGTCACTGCTGGTCTGCAAATACTGAATCCAACAGTATTCCTCTGTTAAAGAGTGTCAATTACTTATGCAAGGAAGAACAAATGTAAACACAACTTGAAAACAAAAAAGGAAATGGATTCTTCTTTCAAACAAGACGTCTTGATCAGAGCTTCCCTCTCCCAGTCCTCCAAGAGACAAGAACCAAATATGATAAAACATGATAATAGAATTCAAAGCAAAATCCCTCATATCAAGGGTGGGCAACACAACCCAATAGGAGAAAAGAGTCCCAAGAACAGGCAAATAGTCAGAGACACACCCACTCCACTGTTAGGTCTCACAAAACAACAAGCTGATAGCTATAACATATACACAGAGGAACTGGCATAAACGCTTACAGCCCCGTATTTGCTTCTTCATTCTCTCTGAGCCCATATGAGCCCTGGTAAGTAAACTCTGTCATGATCTTGAGGTATCCTTCTTGGGCATCCAACAATCCATTGATCTCTGCAATTTGTTCTGTTGTTGTTTCCTCATGCAAAGAGAAGTCTTTGCTGAGGAGTAACAGCTACACAGATAGCGGTTATAAATATAAGTGTTTAAATGCAGTTAGGAAGTATGCTGGTCTACTAATGTGGAGGTATGGGGGAGCTTTATCCGTGACCTCACTAGCCCCAGGTAGTTGGCTAGGTTTCTGGGACCGGGAATCATTACTCTCCTGTTGCGAGGACCTTAAGTCCAATTAGACAGCTGTTGTTTACCATGAAGATATGAGCAAAATCATTGCACCCTTAGGGTTATTGTGCCATAACGGTCATTGTTGTGGTTAATAGGCATCACAGCTTGATACAACTATTGATTGCTTCCCTCCTTTGGCAGCTTGCATAGTGCATCTTGATGCCATTATAGCTAGAGCTCAGGAGCTTGTTTTTTAGGTCCATTCCAATTTGAATCTTCTCAGACCTGCCTCTGAATTATGTGTTGTCTTCAGCAATAGGGAATTACATTCAATATCAGGGAGTCAAAAAAGGCAACACTAATAGTCTGTACTGTCTAGAGTTTCTCTTAGATTCACTTCTCTGATTAATAATTGAAAGAAGGTTTCTTATGCCTGATGCTTGGATTTTGATAGTTTAGACTCTTGGGGGAGCATTATTAACCCAAGTAGAACAACTTCATTAAAGCTTATTATATATAATATTTATGAGTGATTATATATTTTTGGTAACTATAAACTAACATCATTTCTTAGGGCTTTTTCCAACATTCTGGTTGTTTACACTTCTTTCCTTGCTTACTGTCTGTTTTGAAATCTCTGCCCCTTCCCAAGTAAAATCCTACTCCTGTATTTTACCTTTCTCTTTCTATCACTTACATTCTATTATATCCAAAGGTTTTAAGTCCAAATAATTTACATGAATTTACATTTATTATTGAGGCTGTCCATTCTGCATAGATACCAAGGTATGTTACTTTGGCTGACGTGTAACACTCTTTTGTAACAAAACCATTTTTATTTCTTCTTGCTTACTGGCTATGAGATGACCACCTAACATGATTGTAAGCATACTGTGTTTTTGTTTTGCAGTGTCGGGGATTAAGTTCAGGTTTTCGGTCTGTCTATTAACCAAGATCTCTTCCAATATCTCCCATCCTTACTAAACATATTCCCTGCAACTTATTTGATATGTTTTTAGTTTTATACAGTATTGAATTCTGAAATTTTACCTATATCTGGAAATACTAGTTTATGAAATATATTAAAAACAAAATAAATTTTGCATATTGTTGTTCTAAACAGAGTGAAAATGCAGCTGGGCATAGCGGCACACAGGCCTTGAACTGGAACACTAGAAATTGGAGAAAGAAAATGTTTGCCCATTTACCATTCAGAAGCCTTTAATAGTGAACATAGGTTTTCAAGAAAGAGTAAAATAAATATACTTTGCTAAATACATACATTTTAACTTCCTTTGTTTATGGATAGTTGATTGACCAATTTGTTAACTAATTGCTGATATAATAATTGCCCCGAAAATATCAATCATAGAAATAAGCTGCTTCTTTGAAGAAAGTATCATTAGCTGTAAGTTTTAGTTGTAAGGCTCAAGTATTAGCTACTGGTTAAGAAAAAAATATCCAGATCTCTGAGGTGTACAAATGCTAATTTCGAAGCCAAGTTGACCAATTATTATTTGGCTTTCCTAACAACTCTCAGGCTCTATATAAACTGTTTATGGACATAGTTCAACTGATTAAGTGTGCAGAATGATAGTCAAAATTTAATAATTAAATCAAGGCATAATTTGCAAGCCTCATTCACTGAGACAAATAAATTCTCACTGTTCAGATGTCTAAAACCACCTATAATTCAAAGCAATCTATTTGTATGCTTGGGATTGAAATATTTTCATTTTTCTCATCTATGATTCTTAGCATTCATATATTTCTGAATTTACTTGATACACTTTGTTACATTTTCAAAAATATTGACTGCTTTAGAGAAATGAACATGTTACATTTATATGTTTTTCTTCAGAGAATAGTGACAAATTTATGAAGTCAATGATTTTTGGAAAAATGATACTTTTCATATGTGAAAATTCAGCTGGGCTCATACCTTTAATTCCAGCACTCTGGACACAGAGTGTCATAAAATCCCAAAAGGCTAGCATTAATCTTAAAAAAAAAATAAACCAATAAACTCAATTAATGTTAATTATAGCTGTGCCTTTTTTCTTTTTGCTTTGTGGTTTTTGTTTATTTGCTAAGGTAAGATGTTTTATCTTTTGCTCTTTACTCTAATCCTGTACCACAAATCCAAACACAAACCAACCCCAAACCATAATACAGCTACCGCCTTCATAACCACTTTTGTCAATGCTCCCCAATGTGCAAAAGAGAGAATGGAAGATGAAGACAGAATGTGTGATGTAGGAAAATGAAATTAAGAGTAGAAACTGAGGAAGAAAATACTCTAAGAGACTGAAAGAGTGTGCCTCCAACGGGCACACAATAGAATTTTTTAAGTAGGGAGAGATAGTTACCCCTCTGTTTCTCCTTTCATGTTCTTCCAATGAGAGTTGGAGGCAAAATTTCCAACTCAAGAAGGTAATGGCAGGAGGGGTGCTGGAAAAATGAATGAATTCTACAGAACAGCAATTGCATTCACTGTCAGGGACTGCTTTTGCGCTTCTACTGCTGATTCCTTCTTTTCTGTGTATCAGCTGTTTTTTTTTGTGTGTGTGTGAACAAGTGTACTGCCGATGTTGACCTTTAGATTTCCAGAGATAATGCCAGCTTCTTCTTCTCTTTCATCGTTGGCAATGCATTTAATGTGTCCACTACTGATTCTGTAATTTTGACTGAAACTGACCTTTTCTTGTCGGTCTAGTTGCTTAGGTATCTGCCAGGTGACTAGTTTCCTCCACGGTCTTATGTTGATTTATAGGCTATTTCAGAATCAAAAATCTTTCATCCTTTAAATGGGATGATGCAAAGACTACAGTGCTTGTTGAAAATCCACCAAGGTATCCTTGGCTTTTCTCCTATCCCCCTAACTTTACCATGCTTTTAGCTGTTCTCATGGTTTATGCAGAAAAGGAAGTCATGTTTGCTGTATGCTGACACATTGATTCTCAGGAAAACAGAGACCCAGATCTCTTATACTTTATAAAGTAAAGAGTCATCAATACCTGGAGAGACCTCAATTGAGTTAATCATGGGTTACTATGATAAACTAATGAGAAGATCATAAATAAAACCATAATTTTTAGCATTACTGAGCCCTCATCCAAAGCCTTGGCAGGTAATATATTCCTCATTTACTCATTTTAAGTTTATTAATTTGTGAAATAGTATTCTTATATTTTATTGTTTGGTAATTTCATGAATTTAAATATATTAATTGTAATTTCTCTCCTTAATTACTCTTAAATGAACCCTTACCTCTCTATCCCTCCCCAGACTCATATATTCTTTCTTTTTATTATATAATTACCATCAGTTGCATTTTGTGCTGTTCATATTCTTCTTAATTTGGGGCTATTCACAGGAGCATAGTTGACCTAAAAGAAGCCACATCTTTACAGAAAAGTGAGTCTCACTTCCTCCAAAACAATTAACCATGAAATGAAAGTTCTTCATATTTCATACTAGAATGTTGAAAATGGGCCAGGTCTTGTTCAAGCAGCCATGGCTGCTGTGAGTTAATTATTGCAGATGCCCTATTATGTCTAAAAGACACTGTTTAGTTCTGGTCTTCAACCACCTTTGACTTGTTTAATATTTCTGCTGCTTCTTTGATGATAGTCTCTAAGCCTTGAAAGGTGTGTGTGTGTGTACATGTGTGTGTGTGTGTGTGTGTATGTATGTGTGTGTAATTATGAAGCTCATATAATAGCAGGATTCCAGAGAGCATTTCCAAGCATTCTTAGTATCAATTATCCCTCCCCCAAACTTCTTCTCTGTCAACCCATCCATTTCTCTTTAGACTTACACTTATTTGTTATTATTCACATTTTCCCCCTTATATCATCTTTGCAGCCATTTCTCTTCCACAATAATAAAAACTCTCTTCTAGTTTCCTGGGTTCTATTAAGTAACAAATTAAATACACAAATCTAAAATTCCAAATGTTAGAAGCAAATTATGATTAAGATTTTATCTTTCTGGGTCTTGGTTACCTCACTCAGTATAAGATATTATACTGAATATAGAATATAATATTGCATACTTTCAATTGTAAAATTCACAATATCCCTTTTCTATAGCTGAATAAGTTTCATTGTATATAAATAGTACATCTTCATTTCCTAATCATCAGATATTCATCTAGGGTATTTCTGTAACCTAACCTCAATGACTACAGTAGCTATAAACATGAATAAGCATGTATCTTTAGATTATAGAAGAGAGTACTTTGCATTTAGGACAAGAGTGATATAGTGATTAATATGATAGATCTATTTCTAGTTTTCTAAGAAACCTCCACACTGATTTCCATAGCATCTGCACCATTTTGCATTTCCAATAACAGTACATTGGTATTTCCTATTCCCACCTACTAACCAACTTTTGTTTCTATTCTATATAAATGTTAGTCATTTGGGTTGGTATAAAACTAATAGTCAAAGTAGTTTTAATTAGAATTTCCTTGATGGGTAAATATGTTGAGTACTTTCAAAAGATTATTCTTAATTTTTGATACTATATTAAACAGAATTGAAGAGAGTTGGAACCCTCCTATATTTTCTTGATTACTCCATTTAGCAAAAGTGGTGGTGGTGGTCTTGTTACATATTTATTTATTATTTTAAGAATGCCTTGTATTCTAGATCCTCCAGAACTTTCATCATGTAAGGATGTTTTATTTTGTCGCATGTCTTTTCTGCATCTAATGATATAGGTATGTGGTTTCTGTTCTTGAGTCTACTTGTGTGGTGAATTACATTACTGATTTAGGAATATATTGAACCATTCTTGTCTCTGTATGATGAGTCCAACTTGATCATAGTAGATAATCTTTTGGACCTGACCTTAGAATTTAGTTTGCAATCATTTAGGAGAATTTTTAATCGTCTTTGTAAAGGAGTTTATTTTATGCTTTTTGTTACTTTCAGTAATAAACAATAAAATGGGGTATGAAACAACTCTAAGACACTAATATTTCAGAAATTTTATTAAAAACATAACATTTATAAACCACATTTTCCTTCCACGTACAGTTCCCTAGCCTATGTTGCATTTATAGGTGTACAGAGCTGAACATACTATATACTCTTATTAACAGAGAAGAAAAATAATACTTTAAAAACTAAAAGAAAATAAAAGTCAACCAGTCTCTCAAATTTAAAGGTTTTTTGAAGAAAAGTGATATATTTTGTGTTCAGACAAATATAAAAATATTTATATCAATCTTAAATTGAGGTTTCATGACTGCTCCTCCATAGTGCGTGGATGTCCTCTAGAAACTCTGAGGGTGAGAAGCTGTTGATGGTCTTACCTACACATGAAACTTCTGAATGATAAAAGCAACCTTCCAGGAAAGATGTAATTCCATGGCAGTAGTACACCACCTCTTTGTTTTTGATTTATTGCACTATCCATTGAAGGAATCATTGTATATTCATTCAAAGTTAATGGTGGAGGAGGTTACAGACCTTTGGAATAATTTCTTAACCTAAACTGACACAATATGGAATTTCCACTTAAATACATTTTTTCTATTTCTTTAATCTTGTGGGATTATAATGTAATTGCATATTTTCTTCCCTTCCCCTTCTTTCCTCCAAAATATCCCATGTAACCTTGCTTTCTCACATTCAAATTTATGGCATCTTTGTTAATTTGATGCAAAACACACACACATATTCGCATACACAGAGAATGAGAGAAAGATGAGAGATGATAGATAGATAGATATAGATAGATAGATAGATAGATAGATAGATAGATAGATAGATAGATGATAGATAGATAGATAGACAGACAGATAGATGATACACATATAAATACAACTGATTCATTATGTATAATGTTACCTGTATGTGTGTCTTAATGACTGTCTATTCAGAAACATATAACCATCTGACATGCTCTACCTTGGGGTATACCCTTTCTCCCTTTTCCATATACCTTAGTTGCCTATAGTCTTCTATCTAGAGTTTAGTCCGTTCTGTGATTTCTCCCATCTACATTAGCATGTCTAGTGGTCACTGTTCCTTATAATCTCATGTTTAGGAATTTATATTGGTGAGACTTTCTGAGGGTAGCTTCGGATGTTTCTAAAGGACACAATCTCACAGCAAAGCCTCTAATATTTTGATTCATATAATCTTTCTGCCCATAATTCCACAATGACCACTGAGCCTTAGCAACTCACAAATAATTACCATTATCAATTTTAGTCATAATAACCTCTCCTTCCAGTGAACTGTTGTGAATGGAGATATTTATGGCTATATTCAGGGCTGAGATTATGTGGTGGTTGAATGTTCACACCTAAAAAAGAGATGTATGCATGTGTATCACCTTTTCTAAGACTCAGGTAACATTAAAAAAGAGAGGGTGGGAAGAATGTAAGAGTTAGAAGATGGTAGATAAGATTCAGAAATACCTTCTTGGCAATAGTCATTACAATCCAACAATCATCAAGAACTATCGATAATTGTACTGTCTAAAGAATAATGAGGCCATTAACAGTCAACCATGACTAGCATAGATATCTGGAATTCATCACCCACATTTGATGTATTTTCTATTCACAGATTCATGGAAATAATGAGTTATTGCCTTCATTTGTGTGCTCACGCATGGTACCATCAAACTCCAATGGAAAGATTTAATGTAAAGATCATGCAAATGGTCTTGGAAAAAAACTAAATGTTCACAGAGGGATTCAAAATATATAACCAGGAGTAATTTCAGAAACCAGGAAAGTAAAAAGGATCTCTTGTGGAGGCTGTGAGTGGAGAAACAGAGAAGAGAATCGAAGGATATGGGTGATCTGATAATGAGGGAAATGAGGGGACTTTTATCATAAAGGGGAGGGAGATAGACAGAGAATAAAATAACAGTATTTATGTTTGAAAAGAAGCATATAGGATGATAATATTAACTGTTACCTAAAATTATCTATAATACATGTACATGTACATCTTTATATGGTTTAAATGAAACTTTCCCATCTGGACTGAAAAAACCCCTACCCCAAAATGCCATCAACTATCCAACAAAATATCCTAATGCCAGGCATAAGAATCCCTCTTTAAATTGGTAACCATTGTTGCCCAAGAGACACCCAAAAAATTATAGGCCAATGCTATTGCCCTTGGTTGTCTCGCCAATAAAGTAGCAAGGAAGTCCTTACTAATAAGATACTCTGTTTTTAGAACACAATTTCAGATTACCTCAGATGGGTCTGAACTGAAAGCCTCTACCCTAAGGATAGGTATTACAGTACCAGAAACCACAAAGTTTCCAAAGTAGGTAAGCAATCCTACTCAGCTATGATATCTGTCAACCATAATTATGCCAGCATGCTATGATAACAAAGAAGATGCAATAGTTGGCATGCCTAACTTGGGTATGACTAACATCTTCCTAATTGTATTTAAGACCATTTCACATGAGGAAATCAATGACTGGCACCCAAAATGTAGCTGTCATAGATGTTGGAGGAGAACCTACAATCTCCAATTTACTAAATAAGAGGAAGCCCTAACTAGATTCTAAATATTGACCCCCATAACTCACAGATAAGTGTAGTTCTTACTCATCAGCAGGGAATATTGTCTTTGCAACATATGAAGACCATCACAGCAAGCCAAAACCAATCAGACGGCAAAATTTTAGAGCCCAGTTCCAAGCGATAAAACTACAATGCAACTTGAGCACCTATGGCTTGCTGTGGAAGGGGTGCAGAAAGACCTGTAATAATCAAAGGAAAAGAAGTTTGCTGTGAGATTGTGATGTCTAGACATCTCATGATCCTGGCTAACAGCTTTTCAAAACTTTTGAGAAAAATCTTAAAAAAGGTTTCACATGTCACCTGAAACTTACAAATTTCGCATTGTCAAAGAAGGAATGCTTCTACACTCTTACAAAGAGCACTAGAAAGAAACAACAATTAAAAAGCTAAGAAACTATCTCATAGGCATTTTTTACAATCCCTTCCTCCGCAGTAAGGTAATGTTATTAAATAATCCAATCCATTCACAAAATGGCTCTCTGCATCTGCTCTGGTGTCTTCTGCCATATCACTGCATATTTATGCATGACTGAGATAAGAGTTTCCTTAACATTGTTATTTCGATAACCTTGAATCTGTTCTGTCACCTCTGGGCTCTCATCCTCTCCTATTTATACAGTGAAGCCCATGGTAAGAAGCTCAGTATTGGCTCCTCCCACCATAACTCCCATTTCCTCCTCTTCCTCCAGGACTATAGTTTCCTCCACCATATGGTCCTCCCATGTTCCTGCTACTACCAAAGTTGGGGGTTGGGGAGGGAGAGAGAGCAGCTGCTGCTCCTGAAACCGCCCCGCTGGGAACACCGGAGCAGGTGCCATTGCTCCTCTGACCTCTATTTTTGTTGTAAATTTTATAATTAACACCTGAATCCAGCTGCTGACGCTTACATGCACATGGGTATGAGACTACCCAATGGAAAATACACAGCCTACAGTTGGATATGTTCCGAAAGTAGAGAGACCTTCTCTTCATAGCCACCAATTATCTGCCAAGGGTGGGCCTTGGGAGCCTCTTCCTCACGTGTACATGAATTTTGAATAGGTTGCTCTTTCGAGGGCCTTGTGCAGGTACTCTTAACTGTTAAAAATTGGTAGAAAAAAAAAACGTGTTGTATCCAGAAGGAAGAATTTCGTAGTTTGCTTCCCTACCTATAGGCTTCTAAATCCTTTTATCCCCTCTTCCATGATGATTCCTGAGCCTTGGCTAGAAAGAACATGATGATCATCCATCCACAGCTGAGTACTCCTAGCTACTTGTACTTGGCACCATTAACTACTGCATAGAAGCTTCTCTGACCAAAGATGAGAGTATTCTTCAATTTCACATCCCCACTTCCAGAGGGGAGGTAGTGTGTTCTCAACATACCATTAGCATTTCACAACCCTAACAATTCCTTCACACTGGCATTCTTACTTCTATTGAGGCAATATCTGTGTTTTTATATTATAGTACCATGTAAGAGATAAATGCTATCGTTTCCTTTTATGGAACACATTTGCTAACTCTTGGTGCCACCATTTACACAACCTTGTAATGGAGTCAAAACTTGGCTTCCACCATGTTATGGTGACAACTGGATCTTAGAATTAAACCAGCATGAAGTAGATGAAGATGACATATGAGTGAAATATACATTATCTAACATGTGTTCCTCTATAAATAAATGAAGACATGAATAAGTTGTAAAACAGACATGATTGTTAAAGTACAAAACAAAGAAATACATGTGGAGGTTGAATGATTGTTCAGATTGTCCGTAAAGGTTTAACTATTGGAAAGTTGTAATTATCCTAGGAATTTTAGTTTATTACATAATTATATAGTCTTGTATCATACTTTATATGCATCCAAGGCCAAAATCATGTCAATCCTCCTTCTTTGACATGTTAATTATGGGAGTTACAGGTATGCACCATCACAATTGGGATATTCTTAAACAAAACAACTATTGTAAAATTGTGTACTATGGCTTCACATATTATTTCATGGTATTGTTTTCAGGATTAAAACAAACAAACAGGATTAAAACAGAAATGGGATAGAAGGATACAGTATCTCTTGATTCTTCTGATCTTCAAATAACTTGAGATCAGTCCAATCTGTTTGTGAAAGTGTCTTAATTGCAGAATACTTCAGCTCTACTTTCAAATCTTAACATTCATTTTAAAAGACTCATTCCTGCCTAGAAGTCAGCAACTTTTCAAACTGGATGTGTCTCCCACAATCCCTATGCTCAAGATATGATTTATATTATCCATGCAAGCCAGAGAAGTCAAATTTGTTTATTCTTGGCACTTTGATCAAAAATGATTCTCTACATTGACTTCTACGTATTAAAAACAAAATCATTCTTTTCTGACAAAAGCTGGGAGCATCACAAATATATCTATATAAATATAAATGTTAAAATTGTATCTTGACAGCATTATCATTTGGCTAAGCCCCAACAGTATGTTCCCATTAGGGCCTGTAAACTTCTGAGTTATAAGATTCAGACTAGGTTACATCACCAAGTATAAAATATCTTTTGTGAAACAAGCTCTATCCAATCAGAAAGCAGCTGGTTGACCGTCATCAGCATTCTACTGTTTTAACAGAACTCAGCTTTGTTAGCAAGCCTGTATTAATTTTATTATTTACTCTGTCTTTTGAGATTATATTTTATCATAAATTCCCCTTCCTTTTCTCCTACTCAAATCCTCCCATGAAGAATTTTTTCCATCTTTTCCATATAATGGTCTCCTTTTGTACTTCGTTTTAAACTGCTAGGTTTCATGTTGCCATCTTCCCATCTCTGTCAATCTCATGTAGTATTTATGAATGAATGAAATGTAGCTCAAACGTTTAAATTGAATTTAATATTTTACTCAGCACTTTTGACCTTGCCAAGTCTAATGGGGGTTAGCTAGAAAGAAATATTATCATGTGCCTAATAGTATCCTTTAAATGAACTTGATATAAATTATAAACATCTGGTGACAGACACTCTACTTGAAATTCCGGTGAGTAATTTTTTGACTGTTCTAAGGTAATTTCCACCAAAAACTGTATCCTATTTTATTGCAATAATAACTCTGACATTTTATAATATGGAAATAAGGTAATATGAAAGCAAATAAATGAACAAAATATTGCCATGGGCAAAATCTTGCTTATTCAAATCATAAAAGAATTTGATTTCCATATTATTTCAATCTCAAATCGAATCTATATTTAACTGAGGCAACCATTAAGGTCTTCTAATTACATTGCCTAAAAATAAAATTATACATAATTCATCAAAAGTTTAAAAATATTTCATAAAAGAAACAAATATTTGATCACATCATTGTAGAAAATAGCATCAAGAATCAATTCTTCTATGATGATAATGAGATTGAAGTAGAGTTATTTGCTTTGGGTTTCTTTCCCGTTACATATCCACTTGAAACAACTTCAAATACATTGTTGAAAGAGTTTTATTATTATTGTAAGTGCGATGATCTTGACAAAGAGCAGATCTTTTGTGGGTGGTTATTATAAAAACCAAAACTTCCGAATGGCAGGTTTAAATCCAGCTTACTTTCAGTTAGCATATATTTTAAAGAGACTTTAAGTACAATCTTAAATTGAAAAGGATGTGCAGTAAACTTCAGCCATGTTTTCTTTCTTCCATATGCAACTTTTGATATGCTACTTTTGGAAACCATTACTTTAGGATACAATTTACTGTGATTGTCTTTTTGGTGCTCAACATGATCAAGTGAAAATGTATAAAAATGTACATGTACTTTTCCTGTGGCTAGTGAACAATGATGTTGCAATCTTAGTTCACCTTATTTGAACCACACGATTTTTCTATTGTTCAATGGAAATATTAAGAAAATTAATTTTTCTCTTATGGTAGAAACAGTGATTCTTATACAAATATCCCGGTTCAATGTGTAGCTCCAATCTTTAAATATTTTAGAATAACTGACCTAGTTACATTTCTTATCCCATCATAAAACCCTAAACCAAAGCCACGTGAAGAGGAAACAGGTTATTTCATCTTAGGCTTCTAGGGGAGGCAGGGCAGGGGGAACAGAGACCTAAGAACCTGGAAGCAAAGCTGAAGCAGAGAATATTAGGGGCTGCTCCTCCCTACTATCTCTACTACCTTGTTCTCCATGATTCACTCTTTCTCCTTCCTTCCTTCCTTCCTTCCTTCCTTCCTTCCTTCCTTCCTTCCTTCCTTCCTTCCTTCCTTCCCTTCTTCCAACTTTTCCTTCTAAATTGTTAATATATTCTCCTTAGAATGATTTTAGTTTTCTTTTACTGAAAATAGATGTTTTTCATCCAATATATTCTGATTAAAGTTTCATCTCCCTCTACTCCTCCAAGTTCCTTTTTAACTTTTTTGGATTATAATATAATTACATCATTTCTCCCTGTTCTTGTCCATACCCTCCCATAATGTCTTTACTTTCTTTTAAATTATGGCATTTTGTCATTAATTCTCTCTCAGATTGCTTTTTTAAATAACCAGGACACACGCATAGGAGTGGACTACTTACACTGGAATGTCCTCCCCATAGCAATCAAAGAAATGCGCCAGAAATATGCCCTCGAATTAATCTGATGTAGCAATTTCGCGGTTGAGGTCTCTTCTTGCGAGGTAACTCTAGTTTGTGTCAAGTTGATAAAACTAACAAGCACAATAATACTGTAAATTTTAAACTTTTAAAATTTATTTATCCTTTATTTGAAATGCAAAATTATTTGATTACTCTGCAATTTTAAAATTCTTTGCTGTAAATTTAATAATTGCATTGAATATACTAATCAAATCTACCCCCCATTTCCTCACCTCCAGTTTCTTCAATCTCCTCCTTTATTTGTCTATCTCAAAGTTCTCTCCTCTGTTCTTTCTTTTATTTGATTTTTCAGACACTGAGTCCACACAACTGTCTGTGTGAGCATGTGTATAGGACCATGTAATGGAACACAGGTAGCCTTTTAGGAGGTTCATCGCTACAGAAAGCTTCCCAAACCCCAGCAATAATTTCCAATAGCTTCTCAGGCAGTGATGGTATTATAAGTTCATGACTCATTTTGACTGACTCAATTTTCTGAAATCTTTTGCATGAAGACATAGCTGTTGTGAGCTCATGTGTGCTCTTTAATGTCCAGAAAATAACGATTTTCTACAAAAGCTCACTACATCTGGGTCTTATGCTCTTGCTACCACTGCACCCAGGATGATCAGTGAACTTTACATGCTAGATATTATGTTTGGAGGATAACAGTCTACTTTCTCTTATTATCTACTAGTTTTTGGTAGATGTGTTTGTGAATGACACTAAGCAAATGGGTGTTCATTATGTGTGCTTTCATTTGTCAGTGATAATTGAGGAATCCAAAACACGTGGACAGAAAATAGATTCAAACACTCCTGTTTTCTTCACCTGATCTTATAGATCTCACATTTTGGAATGAATAACACTTTCTGTCTTATAATTTCCACTTCTACTGCACACTGTGTATTTTAAATGATTCAGTTTGCATAGGTAGTTGAACTTGTTCTGAATTGGACAGCATTCAAGAATGCATGTGCTACATGAATACTGCCGAAGTTTCCTGCATGTGTGTTATGGGGAATAGATAGAACAAAATAATCTGTTAGGAAATGGACTATTTTAGATGAAAACATTTTTTGAATTATTCAATTAACTGAATTAATGTTCTTATAAATTAAGTTCTTTATAGGCCCTCAAGGAGGAAGATATATTTCTTCGTGATGATTATGGTTGAGAGGTTAAAAAATATAGCTGCTCAAAAATCAAAATCTGAAGACAATTAATTTAATGAGAAAAAGAGATGCCATATCTATTTTTTTGCAGTTAATGCCAGAGATAAAATATTATTTCCTTGGCTCAATAATATTTGATTACTTTTTAATGTATGCTTTATAATTTTGTTAACTTGCCAAGGAAATTGGGTGAAACAATTTAATATGCACTTTTACAAATGAAAAAATGGGGGAACAAAATCATCAAAGAATAGAATGATTGAAGTTTAATTCAAGAACTATTAGACTATAAATTGATAATTTCCCCATCTTTTGGTACTTCCTAATTATATAATAAATATGCAAATAATAGCATACTGTGCTAGAAACAGTGTTTGTATAAGATACTGACTTAAGGACTGGATCTCTACTTTATATGCAATGTACCTAAGTTTTCTAATATGAAACAGTTTCCACTATACAAACACTCACACACATGCACAAAAATACAAAGTACCACTGTCACTAATAATATCAGCAGCAAGAAATAAGTAACATCATGGGATTCATGATTTGTACCTCCACAAATAGATATTTTGAATTTGTTATGAGCTACATATTTTACTTAATAATCTATGTATCCCTTTATCAGTCCATTCATCATCTATCTCAATAAATAAAGCATCTACAAACATTTCCATTAAGAGTACCAGGTGAATAGGAAAATAATAAATACATGTATATTTTAAATACTATAGAAGAAAATTGATGTTATAATATAGATTACAAGATATTTAATAGGTATAGTTATTTAGCTCCTGGAACATAGGTTACCTGGGTACATAGAAGAAGAAAAACAAGCCAAAATGTTGAGGAATAGGGAAAAGAAAGCAGCAGAGCTTGAAAATAGTATGAGCTATGATCTTGAAGACAGGGCCCTTATAATATGCAGTAGAGTTGTATGTATATTATTTATGGTTAGAACCTAGAACACATAAAGAAGGAGGTGGCATCAAAGTTAGGACATGTTAAACAGTTTAAACACTGAAACCACAGATGGATATAAATCAGGAAAATGCAAAAAGCAATTTTATATCTAAGTAAATCAAGCTAGTATATAACAAATTGGCTGGAGATAATGGGTGATAAATGTAGAGGTTGTTTTAGCAGAATTAAAGGAATCATTATAGCGTGCACTTAGGTATCAATAGAAAGGTAACAATATCGTTGATGATTTACAGGTATACTTTAAAGATATAACTGATAAGATAGTATAAAATTATAGGTGTTATTTTTGGAGAAATATATGCCAGAAATGATACTCGGTTTTCTGTGTTAAGAACATTTGCAAAATATTTGGCTCTTTTATAGTGTATTGGAAAGAAAATTTATGAAATTTACATCTGGAAATGTTTCCTTTATTTTTTATAGTTCAGCAAAAAATGTGGATATTATTCATTTTCTTCTTAGTGGTACATGAAATTTTCTATTCTGTTTCCTATGTCAAGTATTCAGTCCTACCTTTTATGCAGACTTTCCTATCCTGCAATGACTCTCAAATAAACACTGAGGCTTGTATTAATTACAAATGCTAGGCTCATAGCTCAGGCTGAAAACTAGCTGGCGCTTACATTTAATTTAATCCATGTTTCTTATCTATGCTTTGGCACATAACTTGTTACCATTTTTCATTATGACATTGCCATCTTGCTTCTCTGTGTCTCTTTGTGACTCTTCTGACTCCGTCCTTCATGACAACATCCTTAGTTTGGTCAGCACACCTATACTTCTTCCCTGGCTATCAGCCAATCAATGCATTATTAAATTATTTCCAGTGACAAATATTTACATGTACAAAAGGATTATTCCACAGCACTACTCTTGTCTTCATGATGTTGCTTATGAATGCATCCTAAAAAACCATTGGTTGAACCAGAAATGGAAATCTGAAGTAGTTATTTTCCCTTCATATTAAGTAAAACCAACGAAGTGCAAGATATTTGGGGGGGGGGGAGGAATGTTTTATTTCTAGCAGAGAAAATATTTTTGTTGTTAGGTTTAGAATTCATATTGCTAGAAGATATTTGCAAGAAAGCTAATACAAACATTCTTTTGTTTAACATTTTGGGCTACTAATTTGATGATGTAATCAACATGTACAAACAATTAATTCTGTCTCAAGAATGGGTAGAAAATCTTACTAACAATAATAATAGAGTTAAATTACATTTTGATAATGCAAATAAAGCATTTGATATTTATTACATTTATTATTAGTCATTTTGATTCTTGCGGTTTTTGACACTGAAGACTAGGCTCAAGGCATTTTTCTGAACTAAGATGAAAGTCAGAAGCTTAAAGAGGTCAAACAGTAGCTCTGTATTTCTTTTTTCCTTTGATAAGGAGATTTCTTTTTCTTTATCATCAAAGGCCACATTAAAATGTAGTTGAGTAGAAGTTATAAACAATTCTCATTGGGCTATATTTTTCTTTCATTAAAGATCACTCTCAGAGTCTTCCCTTAGAGTGGGTAAATCTAGACACTATACTCTCCACTGTGGCATTCCCTTGCATTAATTATGGTCTCCTGGAGGAATGTGGTCCTTCTGAGACTCTGCTGTCTCATACCTTTCCACAGGAAAATGGAGCTCGCAAAGTCAATGCCATTCTCAGTTTATTTCACCATATATGATGCTCTTCCCACAAATATGTGGCTGTCTCTTCATAGTTAAAATGACTCTATATTTCAAGCACTAATGCACAGGTGAGAAAAATCTGTCTTCCCTATTGAGATCACATCTCCTGTAAACCCATGGCAGGTATCAATATTCACCTTGACACTATTTTCTAACTCACTCACTCAGGGTCCCACAATTCCTCTCAACAAAGGAGAATGCTACAGGTATCCCCTGGCAATCAAGTGAATTTTGTGCCAGAATGAAAGTGTTTTATCATGTCTCTTCTGTAAGAGTCAATTTGTACCTTGTGTCATACTGAAAATGACATCCTTATACAAAACTAATGTTTTCTATATATCTCACTAGATTTTAAGAGTTAAAGGGATAAGGCATTTGAAGTAAATAGGCAGGCATAAATAATGTTTAGGAATCAAACGGTATGATTTCTTAGCTTTCGTTCTGCTGAATAGGCAAGGAAATGGAATTATTTTTAGCACTATCTTTTCTCTTCCTACAAGAATAATCTGATGTCAGTGATAATGTAGTCTTAGCTTGAAAACAGGATCAGCAGGTCATGTTTTCATAAATCACTTCAGCATATGGATTTTGAACACTAACAACAAATTGAATCTAGTATGAAGAGCAGAAAACAAAGATAGATTTCAGTTGCTGACCTCAGGGAACTAAATCAAAAGGTGGAATTTATCACAAATATGCTGAAAATTCACTTAGAGTCTATGACAAATGAAGTATATATATATCATGTCTTGTAACAGCACAAATCTTATGCTTGTGGAAAAAATGGACAATCATATACAAATTGCATTTGCTCTATTGGACAATATAAACCTAAATGAAGGTTTATAATTTTAACTTAAAAATCCTAAAATAACTGTAATGACTTGTTTAACATAATATTTTGTTAAATGCTTGAAGCCACAGTCATTTCATTTAGACAATTGCATGCTTAACTTCCTTCAAAAATCTTTAATAAAAATATTTGTTTAGAAAGAAATTTAAATAAGAGGAAAATGATCGTTGTACCTTGATGTTTGTTCAATTGTCTGTTTTCAAAAATAGTTTGCTTTGTAACTATACATATTTGAGATATCACAGATTCAGTTCAAAGTTCCTGACTGTAAAATAATGTGTTGTCTTCAGTTAGTATTGAATCACTATGACTCTCTTAGCTAGCTAGGTGCCTAATATACAAATACTTTTCTGGATTATAAAAGTCGAATTTGTGTTATCTCTAAATGAGTGATTTTCCAAATGGAAGATTTGGACTGACTTTTTTAAAAGATACTCTGAGATGACCTCCTAAAAGTAACCCTGTCTTAGGTAACATTAATATGAGCCCTCACAAACACTCTGACTTGAAGACACTTTGGATCTTTTCTGGCTGATGTAATGCTTCCTTTTCCTGTGGGTTCTATTTCTTTGAACCTGGCTTACAGATTGTAGTACCCTCATACTACTATGTTTGGTATATCTCCCAACTCATTCCTTCAACAGTGGCTTGATTCCTTTATACTATATTTTTTATGCCTAACTAATCCTTTAGCTGTAGAATAGTAATCATGACATAACACAGGTACACTGTTTAAAATAGTGGTTCTCAAGATGCTTAAATTATTAGCAAGGCTAATGACCACAGTTTTAAAATTTATTACTGTACCAAATCATCAGTGTGTGTGTGTGTGTGTGTGTGTGTGTGTGTGTGTACAAGGCATGAATGTGGTCAGAAGACAGTTTTGTGGTTGTGGAGTTGGTGGTTTTCTCCATCAATTTCACTTGAGTTCTGAGTTGCAAATGCACAGGAAATTCTGTTACTATCTGAATCACTTTGCCAGCATAATACCACTACTGAGAAATTGAGGCTACTCTGTAGAACATGTAAATTATTTTATAAAAGAATCAGCAAAAGAATATCAACTATGTTAAGAGATAACTACAAAGAACTACTGAGACTTTTCAAGGGTCCTGAAGGAAACAGAAGATTGTAAATTAAAACATGGTTCACCTGTGCTTTGCTACAGTCGTGACTAATTAAACAAAGTTCGTGTTAAACTCTTACGTATCATTAAATTCACTACAGGTTTGAAAGAGAAAGTCTGTATATAAGAAATTTCTTTATTCTCTTGGCTATATGACTGGAGAGCATGTTTTCTGAAGCAAAATTTTTATAGGACAACATCATAAGGATTGAGGAATTTATTAAGGGTTGTGTGTAAATCTAATAGCAGATGACCTGAAACATAAAAAAAATTTCCTTCCATTTCCCTTCCAAATGCAACAATGCCATACAATCTTATTAATTTTTCTCATATGGGCTATGTTTAGCAAATAGGTAGGTATGTAGATAGGTAGGTAGATATAGATAGATAGATAGATAGATAGATAGATAGATAGATAGATAGATACTCTCACCTATAACCTCAGCAAAACACTAAAATTGCAGACACTATCTAATATTCTTGGCATGCTAAGCAGTATTAAAATAAGAAAAGCAACTCCAAGAAGTCAACATTACAGTCATTCTTTTAAATAGTTATTTTTATTATTACTGGCATTAAATGAATCAGTCCCAAATTATAATGTGTATAACCCCACTTACTTCCTTTTACATAGTATTTTAACATACATAAAATTGCCATCTAAACTTAAGCATTAGAGGAAATCATTCTCATGGATGCAAGAACGTGTAGATAGGAATATGTACCATCTCCTACATTTCATAAAATGCTAGTGGAACTAGAAGATGGCTCATCCCTTACCATTGCTTGGTGTATTTTTAGAGAATCTGAACTCAGTTCCCAACAACTGTCTCAGGTGGAGCACAGCTACCTGTGATTTCAGTGCCCTCTTCTGTACTCCGAGAGTACCTGAACTCATATGAGTAAATACCCAAACAAAGACACCCACATGTAACCCTAATTAAAAAATTTAAAAAATCCTAACATAATAGTTCCATGGAAAGGAAATTATAAATGTCTATAAATGCATGAGAGCTTTTTGCATTTATGTTTTGGCATTATGAGGATAAAACTAAGTGACTTAATTCACTGTAACTGCATACAATATTCAAGGGAAGAAACAAACTCTAGAAGTTCTCATTCACAGCTGGAAGCCATAAAAGTTTCTCTCATAAATGTAGAACTGGAAACGTGTTTCCTTTGCACAGGAATAGTGAGACGGAGAGAAGGAAGTTAGAAGGTACGGAAGTTTGGTAGGATCACTTTTAGTGCTCCTCAGTATAGTAGGGTTACAACAGGTGGCAGCATTACTGTCTAATTCAAACTAAAAGAAGAATATCTTGATTGCTCCCCAAATGAAATAAAGATGTATGTCTGAGGATAAAACCTGAAAAAGAATGAGATTCAAAACAAAAGGTGAGCATTACAAACTGATAAACAAATTCACATCAATTTTCAAATGTATATTGCAGGAATTTTCTCCATGTGAAATGTAGTTGAAACAAAAGGTGGTGGAGAACAGTGCCACCCCTGTGGAGCCACAATAGTACCGAAATGAAGCATGCTTGTAGGACTACAGGAGATCTTATGTAGAGAGACAACTGCTAGTCCAGACAAGATACTGTGTCCCAAAGGAGAATCAAACATCGATTATCTACTAAAGGAAGTAAAATAGAGCTTATGGGTATAGATGAAAGTCTGTCTTGAGGTGTAGAGGAAGGAGGCTTGGTAAGCCAATTTCCAACCTATCAAGTATTCTCCCATAAGAGTAAAATAATATAAAGTTATGTTAGAGAAGAAACATACATATAAAACACACTTGGCTGAATATATGCATAAGAGAACAATGAAAGAAGACTAAAAGACAGTGACATTAATTTTGTTGTTATTATATTATATTTTATCATCATCATCATCATCATTATTATTATTAGATTTATTTTTGAAATAAGGTCTCTCTTTGATGAAGCTCTAACTGTCCTGGAATTCATTATGCAGACCAAGCTGGTCTTGAACTTACATTGGGTCACCTGTCTCTGCGTCCTAGTTGCAGTGCTCAAAGATGTGTGTATCACAACCCCTGGCAGCAATGAAGTTTGTAATTGTGAAATTAGCTAAAATATTCATCCGTCTTACTTCCTTTGCCTGTGAGGTTTCCTTTGCTGAATAGGAAGAATAACTTAATTTCAATGCTGAGGCAGGTTTAAGCAAGGTAACACAAAAAAGGCATGGGCGGGGGGAACAAAAGGCATGAGGGTGTGTTTATGGCACAGATTCTAATATCCAGCATTGCTTCTGTGGTGGATGTGAAGGAGATGGCGAAGTAGCAGGGAAGTTGGTGGAATCAGTGAACTGCCTCCTCAAAGAAAAGTAAATGTGTTACGTGGTATTTAGGTTAAAAGAAATTTTGAAGAGTAGGAGAATGAAAGTGTGTTCCAAATTGAATATGTTAGGAAGGAGATATTGGGGACTTGAAGGTTTCAAATATGTTTATATGAGTGAATAAACATTGTGAGAGAGGCGGTCTAGATTCTTATACATGTATCTATGGAAACACCTGAGAGTCAAAATAGACTAATAGTGAGAGAGAAGAAGATGAACCCCTGGCTAAAATCTAAGCCAAGGCCCAGCATCAGATAGGACTGAAGGTTTAACCGTGAAAGCTCCCAACATGACTGAAGCAAGGAAAGGAGAAATCTAAAGTCTTAAAAAGTTCTTTTTAGGAGAATAAATGAAAAAGAATCAATAAGATGATCTCATAATGTGCCTGAGAGATTAACAGTTTATGGATTGAACATGTGGTATCGGAAGATACCTGTATGGCAAGGGTGATTCACTTGAAATGCTGTATAATCCATGACTATGATTTAGTGTTTAGGTTTTCACTTGGGGGGATAAAGATTTCTGGCACTTACTGATTCCTAATGGAAACTAGATATTCTATCAACAGCAATAATTTTGTGTTTCTGAAATGGCCTTAGTTATTAACTCCAACACTACCCTGCTTTAATTAACAAAGGGGTAAAACAATAAACAACATACACTTTATTAGAAATAAAGTTATATAGTCCTTTAAAACACATAGAATCCCCTATGTATAGAAACATAGCTGGTGCCTTGTTACTGGTTAATTGTGAAATTGGGTTTCTTATTTGATGATTAAGAAGTCATTTCTTATCAGAATGCTGTGTCCATTGATGCCTTCCTTCCTATATGCTCTGGGATATCCTTTGTGGTTATACCTCCCTAGGCACTAGACAAAATGAAGTCGACGCAGGCTTCTTCTTCGCCATCCTGTAATTGGGGAGACATCTGTAAAACTGTTTGCCAGAAGTCAACCATAAAGAGCTGTAACTGGGACTATCAATCCATTAACATGAAAGGCTTACAAACACTGCTGGGCATATGCCCACCTATCATTATGACAGATGCTAAGTGAGATAAAACCTCAACCTGTCTGGAGAATTCCAAGTCCATCTATCTGAAGGTGGCAGGTTTTATACTGCCTGTTATTCCAATGCTGGGAATTGATGAGGTTCAGGGCCACGAGCTGTCTTGACTTCCTGAATGTGCACCCTCCATTTATTTTGAGTGGCTCTGTTATTTTTTCCAAAGATGGGACAACTTAGCTATTTTTTCCCTTCAGTGAAATGCATATATAGCTTTGTTCAATTGTTATATTAACAGAAATTCATTTGTTTTTGTTTTTGTTCCTTTGTTTTACTTTTGCTTATTTTTATTATTTCTTTTTTGCCTTGGAAGCAAGGTTTTCCTGTGTATCACTGGTCATTTTGCAGATAACTCTATATACCAACCAGGCTCACCTTGAACTCAGATATTTACCTGCTTCTGCCTCTCAAGTGCTTAGATTAAATGCATGTACTACCACTGCCCAGAACTTCATTTTTAAAAAAGTTTCTTGAGTTCGTTATATATTTTGCAGAATAGTTGTCTGTCTGATGGGGGATTGGTGAATATCTTTTCCCATTTAGTAGGTGGCCTTTTGTCTTATTTGTGGTGTCCTTTGCTGAACAGAAGCTTCCTAGTTTCAGGAGGTCTCATTTATTTATTGTTGCTCACAGTGTTTATGGTTCTGGGGTTTTATTTAGGAAGTGGTCTCCTGTGCCCATGCATTGAAGGCTACTTCTCACTTTCTCTTCTATCAGGTTCAGTGTGGTTGGATTTCTATTGAGGTCTTTAACCCATTTGGACTTTAGTTTTGTGCATGGGGACAGATATGGATCTATTTTCATTCTTCTACAGATTGACATCCAGTTATGCCAGTACCATTCGTTGAAGATGTACTCACTCAAAGGGGATATGTAAAGCAAAGGATAGTAAGCTTCTAGTTCGTGATCCTAGAGAAACTAAGTAACAAAGGGAACCCTAAGAAAAATACACATAGATCCACTTATAAAGGGGAAATAGATAAGATCACCTGACAAAATTGGGAGCTTGCGAGGTGGAGGGAGAAGGGAGAGGAGAAGGGGAAGAGGAGGTTAGAAGAAAGCAGGGAAAAGAAACTGAGGGAACAGGATAGTCAATATGGAAGAAGGACAGAGATGAGAGCAAGGAAAGAGATACTTTGATTGAGGAAGCCACAATGAGATTAGCGAGAAACCTGACAACTAGAGAAATTCCCAGGAATTCACAAGGATGACCCCAGCTAAAATTCTAAGCAATAGAAGAGAGGGTCCCTAAACTGGCTTTGCCCTGTATTTAGATTGATGAATATCTTAAACCTCACCATAGAACCTTTATCCAGCAACTGATGGAAACAGAGGCAGAGACCCACAATGGAGCACTGGACTGAGCTCCCAAAGTCCACTTGAAGAGCGGGAGGAGTGAGACTATGAGAAAAGAGGTCAAGACCATGATGGGAACACCCACTGCAATAGTTTTCCTGAGCTAACGGGAGCTTACCAACTACAGCCAGACTGGGAAGGAACAAGCATAGGACCAAACTAGTCCTTCTGAATGTGGTTGACAGTTGTATGGCTGGGGCAGACTGAGGAGCCACTGGCAATGTCACTACGACTTATCCCTACTGTTTTTACTGGCTTTTTGGGTTCCTATTCTCTTTGGATGGATACCTTGCTCAGCCAAGTTATAGTAGGGAGGGTCTTGGACCTTCCCCAAAACAATGTGCCTTACCCTCTCTGAAGATTGGATGGGAGTGGGGGACATATGGTAGGAATGGGAAGATGGAGAGGGGGCACTGGTATATCAAATGTAAAAAGATAGTTTATTTTCCTTTTAAAAAAGAAATATGAAATAAATAAAATTTAAAAACCATGAGAATAGTAGTTTAATGTGCTGATAACAAAGGCTTTGCCACTATTTCTCTCTGTGAAGTTTTAGGAGATAATTTTGAAAGAGAGAGAGAGAGAGAGAGAGAGAGAGAGAGAGAGAGAGAGAGAGAGAGAGAGAGAGAGAGAGAGAGACACAGAGAGAGAAAGGAAGGAAGAGTGTCATCTTAGTTTTTCTGCACATATCTCACCAAATGTAGGTAACAGAGTATCAATAGCGGGAGTGTGTAAGAAGTTAAAGATGTTGACACCTTTCTTGATAGTGTAGTAGGAGTCGGACTGGAGAGTTTCTCAAAGTCTACAAGCTGCTGATTGATGGAACACTTTGAGATGGAGAATAGTCACTAGCCTTCTGCAAAGAGTTCTGTCGTCCAGACACATTTTCTAATTACAGTATTCCTACAAGATCAGTTCGTTTGGCAGCCCTGAACCTGGCCTGCCTGAGGGTAGGGCAGGGGTACAATAGGGTCTATGTGTGGCTGCGGGGTAGTTATTTTTATGTAGGTATACTCGCTCCCACAGACTTCCTTGTTTTGATGCCTAATCAAATCACAACTTTAAGGAAATATTCACTATTTAGACATTTGTTTGGATTATCCAGCAACTAAAACTTGTGAAAATCTGAGTGAGCCATTAAATCACTTTAAAACACAGCAATAAAGATTAGTAACAGGTTGCATCTCCTGTCATTTGCCATGCCACTTCAGAGTTTCCCGACAACTGATGGAGTAAATATTTATTGGCCATGTCCAATAAATATTCATACATGGTTACTTTTCAAATATGAGGAAATGTGAGATATGAGGCCGAGACTGTAACACCATGGTAAAGTACTTACCTACACATGCAAGGACTTAAGTTCAATTCCATGCACCAAACTAACACACGGACCAAACTCTACCAGAATGTTTGCTAGTGCCTGTGTGCATGGGCACAAAAGTTACGTGGATCCCATTGATGATGATCATTCTGTGTTTTTGAATGTGGGAGCCGAGTACCTTAATGCTTTGATTTAAACTGCTCTTCCTTAGAGATTGTGCATGAAAAATTTCACACACCACAGATTTATAATGTTAAACTGTAGCTTATTGCCAGTAAAATACAGAGGACAAAAAATAACAAATATCCCTTATTCTAGTTGGCAAAACATTTGTTTTGTACTTGAGCTTATTCACTAAAATTAATAAATAATAGTTCATCTAGTTTTATCTAGTTGTATTATAGAAATAGCTGTCAGCAGTGCTACCTAATTTAGAAAGAAAGGGGGGATTGCCACCGCAAAGAAAGAGTGTCTCTAAAATGACAGAATGCCTGTCTGAGCTCAGCTCAGCTCACTAGCATGCTCCTGCTGCTCCATCCCTGCTTTTCAAGGTTATTCCCGGGAGGGACCATGCCAACATCATCCAGAATCTTATAAAGATGCAAATTCTTTGACTCTCATTCTAAACTCTGATGATAGCACTCAGCCTTCTGCAGTTGAGAAAACAACTTTCTAAGTGATTCTGATAGATATCAAGACTCTAAAGTGTTGCCTTATCAAATAATAACCCTTTTGACAAATTCTGCTTGTTCCCTTGAAGGAGAAATCTGGGAGTGAAATCTAATCCATTGTATTATCACTCAGTCTATCATTCAATAAACAGTTATTTTTCAACCAAATGGAATGTTTATTTTTTTTTTTCATTCTTTATCTTATATAGGTTGTTTAACTTTTTATCTTCAGGACATCTCAGTGTTTTGAGACAGGCGCTTTCAGAACTTCAACCATATTCTTCAAATTAACATTTGTCACAGTATGTGGGCACAGGAAATTATTTTATTTTCTTTGGAAAGAAACATATTCATTTCTGAATATGACAAAGATCATAACTAAGAGGTTTCAATGAAGACAAATCAATTGTCTTATCATACTGAAAGTAAGAAGTTGAAGGTCAAGTTGTCAGAAGATCTGCTTTCCTAACAAAACTAAGGGAAAATCCCATGCCTTTGACTTTTCTGCTCTGAAGTTTATTTGTAAACATTTGGTAATGGTCTTTTTCTTGCACCCTTCTAAGCATCTGCTTTTGTCTTCTTATATTTAATCCATTGGTAGAAACAAATAAATAAAACCTGTTGTAGATTCATACATTGTAGACACTCTGACTAAACAGATAAATGAAATACTCAATCATAGATGCATCCCAAAATTAGACTAGAGAACACTGTGAGGTGCATTGACCTGTGTTGTAGGGATTTATTTATTTGCCACCTTAACTGAGCTCTGTGCACCTTCTTGGGATAAGCTTATTTCTGTCACTAATGTTTCAATGTCTGAATTGAACTTAACATGTGGTCACTGATTACCATTCAGAAAAATTCATTGGAACATTGATGTAACACAAAACAGAGAATTTTCATGAAGGCTTCTTAGGATTTTGTGTAAAGGGGGTTTTATGATTATTATTCTTTGGTTTATTTGGAGAAAATGGTATTTTCCTTGTTGTTTTGATTTGGTTTCTGTAGTAAAAGGAAGTGGTAAAATATAACAGGTATTTGAAGATTTAAAAATGTGTACAAGGCCTAGTACTCAAAGCCAATGGATAGAAAACAATTTGCAAGTGATAAACCTAGTCTGATCAAAAAACAGGAAGAAATTCACGCGAAGCTGAAAAGTGGACTCATGAATATGAATCTTAGGATATACTCTTCAGTGGAGTCTAAAAGGGATGCTCTAATGCTACATTATATGAGAGCAATATGTGGACAAGAATGTTAATTCTGAAACTTATACTATTGTAAGTATATAATCAGAAACCATGTCATTACTAGTGTATGTGCAACCTATCCAATCCTCATAAACTTTAGATTCATCAAGGAAAACACTAAAATTCTAAAGATCTAATATAAAACAACCTCTAAATTACTTTTAAATGGAAAGCTAGCAACCCCCACAGCCAAATCAGACAGATGGAAAAAAAATTCCCTGCTCTTGATTTTTTTTCTAATTTTTAATGACTTTGTATATTTTGCTGGATGATTTAATGGCATAACAATATTTAAGACAGCATCTTTTATGGTACTTTTGTAGACCCTTGTTCCCATAACGGTTTAGTATTGCTGGCATCATAGGAAGAAAATTGTATACCTCAGCTGCTGTCCTCCCTGTGGCTGTAATGAAGTCCCTGTAGTAATATAATTGTATCGACTTAGCAGGGAAGTAGAATTACAACTGACAGCATAAAGCCAACAAACGGCAGGATCAGAGACATGCTGACTTAAGTCCTGTTGACTGAATGTCAAAGTGACTTTTATTAGCTAAACTTTATCATCTCTACATTATTCAACTTTCAAGTATTAAAATTATGTAGGAAATCTCACAGTTGTAGGTAACTCTTTAAATTTTGGATCTCATTCCCATTCATCACTGGAGAAATGAGTTAGCTTCGGTGGAGTATATCAATATCCATTTATGCTATCATGTGTACCACCAAATTTGAGCTCAAGAAGGAAAAATAAATATTGAAATGACTCTAGCACAGATGCTGCCTCTGTTTTGTATATTTCCATTTGTAAGGTAATGAAACCTTTCTATATTCTAAACGGCAATTTAAAGGGTTCCCAGCAAATTTTCAAAAGCACATTTATAACTCAAGCAACATTTAACCTAGAATACACAGTCACTCTGCAAAAGAGAATAATAATTTAAAATATTAGCTGAATAACATGCAAGTGGTTCACTTAGAGAGGACAAAATTAGTTAATTGTTAGACAGTTTAGGGAAAGAAACTGTCTGGCCCATAAATAGGCTCCTATTGCTATCCCCGGTGATGCCAGAGAAATACTTAAAATTTAAAAATAAGATAACAGAGCTACAGATTGTAGATTTTATTAGGTATGGTTCTATCACTTTTGGTCATTACTTATGAAAAAAGAAAGCAAATCTCATTAAATTTGAGGAAATAAAGTCTTTGTATTTAGTCCCACCTGTTATTTAGTATTTTGTAACTTTGTACAAGTCTCTTAGAATCTCTGTTTGGCCATAATATTCAGAACCAAAAATTTGGTATTAGAATACCAATTGACAAGGGGAAGTCTATCACTCCTGCTCCCAGCATTTCTCAGCTGCCCAGAGTTCTTTGTGTAGGGTGGAAGCCTCACTGGCTTTTCTCTTCCTGTGTCTTATCCATTGGTGCTGTCCTTGTTCAGCTCAGACTTGGGCAGTAATGTTAATGTTGGTGAAATGAATCTCACAGCAAGCTCATTGGACTGCTAGCTCTAAAGCCTTTCTGCCCCCTCTTCAACAGTGTTTTATTTGCCTTAGGCTTGGGAGTGTTTTGTAGATGTCATCCATTGGGACTGTACTTCCACAACTTGGAATTTTAATGGTTGTGTTTTTTTCAGTTGTTTGTGGGTTTTTTGTTGTTGTATTTTGTGTGCTGTGGCTCTGATTATTAAAAAAGATATAAAGGGATCCTGCATTGGACCAAACTAGGCCCTCTGAATGTATGTGACATTTGTGTAGCTTGGTCGGTTCATGGGGCTCCTAGCAGTGGGATCAAGACCCATCCCTGGTCCTTAAACTGGATTTTGGGAACCTATTCCCCATGGTGAATTGCCTTGACAAGCCTTGATGCAGGGAAAAGAGCTTGGTCCTGCATCACCTTGAAGAGCCATGCTTTGTTGATGCTCCTGAGAGGTCTCCCCATTTCTTCTTAATGGAGATAGAGGGGGAGTGGATGGAGTAGAGGGCAGGCAGGAGGGTGGGAACAGGAGGAGAGGAGGGATGGGAAACCACAATTGGGAGGTAAATTAAATTAAAAGTTTTAGAAAAGAAGGGAAAAGTTTCTTTTTTTCTCATTTTTTTTATTAAAAATTTCCATCTCCTCCCCTTCTCCTCCCCTTTCCCTCCCCTCCCTTCCACCCATACCCCCACTCCGCCCCTCTCCAAGCCAAAGAGCCATCAGGGTTCCCTTCACTATGTTAAGTCCAAGGTCCTCCCAGCTCCCCCTAAGTCCAGGAAGGTGAGCAACCAAACTGACAAGGCTCACAGTGAGCCCGTCCATGCTGTAGAGTTAGGGTTGGCAGAGACTTGACTCTAGAGGGGTTCCCAGGTGTCCAGGAAGAGGCCCCCAGCTAGTTCCTTGGGCAGCTGAGGAGAGGGAGCCAGAAATGTCCAGATCCTATTGCCATACTCATGAATATCTTGCATATCATGAATATCACCATAGAACCTTCACCTGGCGTTGGATGGAGAAAATTACAGAGCCCCACATAGGAGCACCGGATTGAGCTCCCAAGGTCCTGATGAGGAGCAAAAGGAGGGAGATCATGAGCAAGGAAGTCAGGACCGTGAGGAGTGCGTTTACCCATTGAGACGGTGGGACAGATCTAACGGGAGACCACCAAGTCCAGTTGGAATGGGACTGCTGGAACAGGGGACCAAACCGGACTCTCTGAATGTGGCTGACAGTGGAGGAGGACTGAGAAACCAAGGGAAAAGTTTCTTTGTGAGAGATGAGGATCACTGATATCTGTGGGAATCAGGACAAATGTTTATCGATTTTTGTTAGTTTATACTGACTTAGTAAATTAGTGGTTGCAGGTGGTCTTCTAGTATCCATGACTTCACATTCCCTCAGTAGTTAGCCAGGTTTCCCTCCCCACAGTGGTGGGGCAAGCCTCAGTTGCCAAAGGCACCATATACTTCAGAAACAGGGCACAGAGATTCCTGACCTAAAACTGACCGAAGCGCCCCTCTCTAAGGGACGAGTTTTCATCATACCAGAAGGTGACATGCAAGCTACAAAGACGGAGGCAACCAGCAGTCCTGCTAAACTATGACACTTATGAACCCCTATCAATGACCAGCATGGTACTTACACTAAGAGTGCAGTGGTGGCATGCGTACTTTCTCAGTGACCATCGCTCTCTAACTGGACTTAAGACCTGCTCAACAAGAGGGAAACCACACCTGGTACTGGGAATGTGACTAACTACTCTGTATATAGCTGATTTATTCACTCTATATTAGAAATGATCCCTTCTAAGGGAATACCAATCCATACAAGTTTCTCTTCTTTCCCCTTTTCTTTCACTGTAGTGGGATAAATTAAGCGCAGAGCCTTGCACAGGCAATGAAAGTCCTCTAGTTCTCAGCTTCACTTTTAATACGTTTGTCATGTGCTGTTTCATTTTTAGAAAATGTGATGGCAATTCTTCGTGGTCAATTGGCTACAGCTAGAATTAACTAAAATCCAAGTCAATGGGAACACCTGTGAAGGATTTTGTTTTCTAATTATCTCATTTGAAGTGAGACGGCCCACTTTTAATCAGGATCTTTTGAGATGGGAAGATTCACCTTTAATCTGAACCACACTTTCTGTGGCAGCCTATGTAAAGGGCACGCAATAAGAAAATTTGTTCTCTTTGCTTATTTACTCTGGCTCTCTCTGGAAAGTGCATTCCATCACTGGCATTACAGACTACCTGGTTGGCATTCTTGTTATAACAGTGAAGACTTAAATAAGACATTCAGGCTCATGGACTGAAAAACTACAGGGTTATGAGATATTCTGAAGGTAGAAACTGTTGGACTACCTGGAATACATACATACATACATACATACATACATACATACATGCACATACATGCATACATATATTCTATATATATGTAATATATATGTGTAATATATATATATATAATATGTAATATATATATATTCTATGTTGTGTTCCTCTAAAATACCACAGCTAATACAGAAATTTAGCTTAAGCTTTTACATTTATTTTGACTATCATTTATTTATCATGTCCATTAATCATTTACATTGATGTTCCCCCATGTTCTCATATAACTAGCTCTTATAACTTAAATTAACTTATTTCTATTAATCTACATTCTGCCACAAGTATATTACTTCTCCTTCGTTCTGCATGTTGGACACCCTCTGTTTCCCTGGCATCTCTCATGTAACTTCTTACTCCCTGTGTTCCTCTCTTTCCTAGAAAGTTCCACCTATTCTCCCCTGCCTAGCTATTGGCTATTCAGCTCTTTATTAAACCAATCACAATGGCACATCTTCATACAGTGTAAGGAAATATCCAACAGCAAGAATGTCTCAAAGGGTTTTTTTTTAACAGATTCTGAATACAATGTGTACTCTTTATTTTTTAGACAACCAAAGATAATTAACTCCCTGAATATGAATTCAACTTTTAACAGTAACTAAAAGAAAGAGAAAGATCTCTTCTTATTCTGTGATATGTATCACCTACTGAATAATCCTTGCTCTAAGCTGTTCATTTTTCTTTTCTGAGATGTATCTTTCCTGCAGAATTTTCCTGTAAGTCATGGCCAATCATATATAAAATGCCTTATACTGTGAACTTAAGTAGAAAAAGGGCATTCTAAACACACATATAATATAAGCAAAAGATGACTTAAAAGTTGTTCAAAATTAGCTCAGGCTCAGGAACTCTACAGCTCTAAGACAAATGTAGTTCTGTCGTGTGCATGGCTATATTAGTCATTTTTTTCTGTTGTGATTACCATGACCAAAGTTTATCTTCCTATTCCAAAGAGAATACATAGTGGCAGGAAGCCTTGGCAGCTGGCAGTAAGAGCAGAAGTCAAGAGACTACGTTTTCAAAACTCAAAGAAAACAAAGGACCAAAGTTGGGTGAGGATATGAAATCCCAAAGCCCAACCCAATGACACACTTCTGCCAGCCAGACCCCAACTTCTAAATGTTCTATAACCTCCTCAAACAGTGCCATTGACTTTGCCCAAGGTTTAAATGCATGAGCCAATAGAGGGTATCCAAACATGATGAGTCTGTGCTCAGCATTCTCACTGTTGTTATTTCTTTTCATCTACATTGGGGCCATTTCCCATTACTAAAGACGTTTCAGATTAAAAAAAAAAAAGGACAGATGTGGGTTGGTTGTTTATTACCAAATTAAATATACAATTAAAAGGCAGCCAAGCTAGAAGCATTCCTAGATTGTATGGATTCATAGATCCATACAAAACAATTTATATTAATATTCACAAGAGTTTTATTTATAGTCACTAAAAGTTGGAAGCCAGCCAAACTTCTGTCAGCTAGTGAATGAATAAACAAATTTTCATTTTAATTTTACTTAGCAATAAAAAGAAACTGCTTTGCCCAAAGAACTCCAAAAGCATGTATACTAAAACAAAGAAGAAGCTGGATCATAAGCTGTTTTGTTGTTGTTGTTCTTTTGTTTTTTTCTTTAGATGACTTTCAGTGATTTAAAACTGTAAGGACATGGTTGGGGCTTGAGATTCAGACACCAGCATGCATGAGCTTAATGTGTTAGCCTTGGGTATAGTATAAAAGTTAAATAAAAAGTAAAAGGAAAACAATTTTAAAAAGATGAAAAGAAGAAGGTTTTAAGTAAGCCAATAAAAAAACAAGATACAGAAATCAAGTCTGTGGGTGCCAGGAATGGGGTTTTACAGAGGGCTAAGAAAGTTTTAGCTTAGGTATGGTCTCTCTCTTTGGGACAGTAGTCATATATTTACAGGCATTTGTCAAAATTCGTAGAATTGTATCTCCAAAGTTTTTAATATAACTGTGTGACTTGTAAACCAATCAATAAGATAGATCACTATAAGAAACTAATGGCCCCTGTATCTTAGTAAAAAATACATACCCAGAATAGTCTGGAGCAACGCCCTATAGAATTAAAAACCTTATGCCAGAGTTATAAGGTCTCTTCATACTATGTGAGTTGGTTTGTTTTCTGGTAGTTTTAGAGACCTCTGATGGCAGACTTTATATAAATATAAGGTAGTTTCATCTTGATGCGACGGTTCAGTGTATAAAAGCGCTTGTGCCTGCCTCTCATTTTCTGTTCTGTTCCTAGGGTCAGGATGAAGGAAGGTGAGCCCTGACTCCTACATGTTGTCCTCAGATCTATACATTCTCACTAGGACACCCACACCCACACCCGACTCATGAACAAATAAATAATAAGTAAATAAATGTAATAAAGACATTAAAATTATATGGCATTATATAAATCTACAGAAAAGAGTATACAATTTATGCTGATTTGTACTATATATTTATTTGAATTAAAATATAACCAAATCTTAAGTGCCCTTCCTTCCTTCCATCCCATCCTTTCTTGTACACCATTGCCTTTTAAATTAACGATCCCTTTTTCTTTAATTCTTATTATATCTGTATAAATGCATAAAATATAAGCACAATTCGCAGAGTCCAGTTAGTGTTGCTTTTATGATGTCATGGATGATCATGTGGGATTGTGTCAGTACAGTTGTTTGTAGTTTTGTTTGGGGGTACAGCCATGAGATTTTTCCATATTCATGATAGCATGTCTGATGGTGCCATCCTTATTCAGGTCGTCTTTAAGCAGAAATAGAGTATCCACCTTATTTATTTGCTCCCTAAATAGAGCATAGAATTAAGTATAAAAGTTTTAACTTCAATAGGCAAATTTAAGTAACAAATTTCTAAATTAATATGTAGTTCCATATTATTAAAGCACTATTTTTCAATTAACTTACTTAATCAGTACATAAAAATACAAAAGGTATGTGCATTAATGGGGTGTATTCCGGTATTTCCATATAAATATATATTTAATTTTCACATGCATTTGACATAGTTATTTAATATATTCAAATATTTTTGGTAAAGATAATAACCTTTGCAGGGTGAGAATAAAGTAAAACAGACTAAAATACATTTTAGAATTATTTTTGACTCAGCTATGCACTTAATCGTTTTAAAAATAGCAAGTATTAATGATTTAGAGGAAACATAGAATTGCGATATGAGAGATATTGAGTTAGTAAACCACCCTAGAATCCTTGTAACAAAGACGGAAGAAAGCAGTAGAGGCATCAGAAGCAATCATTTTAGAGGGCTTTTAAAGGATCTTGAGGATTATAACACCAGAAAAAGGGGAAGATTATGAAGTTTAATCATTTAAAGGCCTGTCAATAACTGAGCTGCCACTGAGGGACTGAGTTGAATGTGCTTGCATAAATGATAAGAGTGGTTGGCTTATATTTGACAGGGGAAATAGCTGTATAAATATAAGAATTTAAAGAATCATTCCTTAAATGCTAACGTTAAAGTTGAGGAGCTTCCTCATTGCCCGCAATATTAAAGGCTGATGATTTTTGATAAAGGTGTCTAAGTCCATGAGTTACTTGAGTCATGACATTTTCAGAGCTCTTTCACATTTATTATGTGACTTTTAAGCATTCTTTTCCTTGCATGGAGACTTAAGTTAATTAGAGTTATCCTATTTCCTGTAGGCCAGTGGTACTCAACCTTCCTAACGCTGTGACCTTTTAATACAGTTCCTCATGTTATAGTGATGCCCAACCATAAAGTTATTTCTTGATACTTCATAACTGTAATTTTTCTACTCTTATGAGTTTTAATGTAAATATAAGGTATGCAGGCTATCTGATATGTGACCCCTGTGGAGGTCAGACCTACAGATTAAAAGCCACTATTGTTGGCCCCACTGATAAAAAGGAATCTGTCTCAAGAATTTTGAAAACTCAGTTGCATAACTCTTACTAATTGTTTAGCAAAAACCTTTAAATGAATTTCACCTCACCCACTTTCTTTAAGTGTAAATGAGTATATTAGTCATCATTTGTTTTGATCACACTACATTAGGCCCAAAAGTGTCTAATCCAACACTTATCCCAAAAGTTATTGAACAGTTATTTCACTTGCTTTACCAGCTTTCTTTATAAACTATGAAATTCTGTTCTATTATACGGAGCTGGAGAGATGACACCGTGGTTAAGAGCACGTAAAACCGTCTGCAATATGACCTGGTGCCTCTTGAAGAAGAGACCTGCTCAGTCATCCTCATCAACTTAGACCATGAAATCCAATATGGACAAATTCAACAGAACTGCCGTATATGGGCTGCCCATGCATCCTTCAGCATTTCCAGGACATAAATTCCATTATGTTATAGGATTTGTCTTAGATATATACACTGAACAAAAAATTACATTTATCTTGCCTATCTCTAAATAATCCACGATTTTACCATTTGCTTAAAGTCAAAATACATTGGAGTATAATCCGCTTTATTCATGAATTTATGGCTGTTCAGAAAAGTGCATGGGCACACATGTGTCTGTGGGTGCATATGCAAGTGTGTGCATGCGGAGATTAGAGGCTGACTATTTTAGTTATTCATGGAGGCATGGTCTCTTGTTGAACTCAGGGCTTGCCAATTCTGGGATTCTCCTTCTCTGCTTCCAAGTAGTGAGACTTGAACTTCATACTCACCAAGCACTCTATTCACTGATCCATCTCTTACTTATCTTATTTTCCTTACACCCAAATCCTCACTTGTTTATAAATTCTATTTATGTTGTAATATTATTAGTATTGTTTATTTGACTACTAGCTCTAATTCTTCCCTTCTTCTTTTTACATGTGTAAATTGTTTTTATATTAAATTTTAACACTTTCACCTGACATATAATCCCTCCCAAGTCTGCAACATAAAGTAAGCCTACACTAACAGCCCATTCACTCCATATTTGTCATCTGCATAATGAAATAGGCCATGAGTGTCATAGTTGATCATGCCTCTTGCCTGTTGAAATCCTCCTATCCCTCTTTAGGATCTATTCAACTTCAAATTTTCAATGCTTATTTCTTTCTTTATACTCAATTTTTTCCCTCAGATGTAAAGTCAAATAGCCAGCCACACTTCAGCAATTCAAATCTTCAAACTCTATTACAGACATTTCAATCCAAAGTCCATAACTAACATTAATATTAAATATTAATAAAACATTAATAACTTGAGAAAAAAAGAAAGGAAACTGAACTTTTATATCTTAACAGAGTCATGTTGAGAGAAGAGAGAATATTTCATATAGGTCCAGATATAATTTAAGGCATATTGTGTAATTTCAGACTCAGATTGAGGCTTTTAAATGGGAGACCTGAACAAATAAAACAAAATATGTAAATTTTGTACCTGTTTTTCATAGGTTGTTTTGAAAGATATTAAAGTAATTTGGAGAGAATAGCAGAGTAGATGTACAAATGGGCATTTGATCATTGATTAACAATAAACACATTTATTACATGGAAAGTCTTGAAGCCAAATAGAAATATTTTCAATTTTTGTAAATTTATAAAATATGATTGGATTGAAAGGAGTTTAATGTGAAGTATAAATTCCTGAAAATGTAGGTTTTCATATACTATAAGTTTATGCTATAATATAAAAATAACAAGTGTTTGTATATATATTTTTTTTTATTTTGTATATATATTTTATTTTTCTGAAGTATTATAAGAAACAGAATATTTGAAGGTTGTTTTTAAGGGAGGAAACTTGAGTTTTACTTTTTGCTTACTAACTGCATTGGGTTAAATAAAAACTGGTGATTTATCACAAGGTTACAAAATTGATGTGTTTATCACACCCTCCTCACTTCCTCTCTTCCGGGATACGTGGTACGAGGTACAGTTGTGGTCATGGCAAGTGCGTCACATTGGGCGCAGCTACACTTGGAATTAATGCCATGCATGTCATTAGTGAGTCATTTTGTCTCTGGGCCATCTAGAGTATATTATCCTATACGAAGTCCAGGAGCCTAATCCCTCCTGCTGAAAGCTTTGAGTGAATTTATGAGGCTGGTCCCTAATACAACAGTCAGTAATGCATACTGAGCAAATAATATTCATCATCATCATCATCATCATCATCATCACACACAGGAGAAAGACCTGTATGACAAAATGTACTGCCTAGCCTAAGCCTTGTATGGTATGTGTGTAGGTTGTGTGACACATCAGATATGCTTCTCAGAAAAGACATTTTCCACTGAAATGACGGTGCTAATGTTTAATTTACTTCTCCTTTGAAATGAAGAAAGCGTGGTAGATAGAGGCAATTGTACTTGAGTGACTCAGGCTTCTCTCCTGTAATCAATCATGGCATGCCATCCCCTGGAACCTAGGAGAAGTGCTCTCCATCCATCTCCCCAGACAGCATCTCCAAATTGATCAGGACAGACTTGTGCATGAGAAGCTTTTTTCTGTCCTTGTGCCACACACCTGCTTTGGTTGTTTAAAAGCATCTTCACGGCAAATTAATAAATTATAGAAAAATAATTATTTACCATGATATTTCCCCTGCAATGAAACTACCATATTTTGTTTTTTTTTAAATTTATTTGTTGATAGATAAAGTTGATTTCTAAAAATTCAAGTCTTGCTACTAATTCTTTTCTTTGTGAATTCAGTTTTGTTGCTGTTCTTATTTATTTGGAAAATTTTAATGTTTTCCATTATATGCTAGTTATTTTTCTCAATATTTGCATTTAATAATTGTAATTAAAATTATTTTAGTACACTTAAATGTCCTATAATTTTCACTTTTTATGTTATTAAAACGGGTGTCTTTATTTAGGGCCTTTGCTCTACGTGTTACAACTGTTTTAAATGTACAGAATGGTATCTGTAAAGGAAAACCCATACTATAAAAGCACACTTTGTACTATGTAACTCATACTTTGTAATATGTTTTGAAATGGAAAAAAATATATTTCCATGAATAACATACAATTTCTATTTTCAAAAATAATTACCCTGACTATCCTTTCCTGTTGTTTGTCAATTGGCTTTCTGATTGTCTTTGCCTTTCTCTGCCATACCCTAAAGGAGCATTCAGAATGGTGATTTTTTTTTAAAACTGGGTCATCTCCTTACAGAATATTCTTCCCACTATTCATGAAGTACAGTAGCAGTAATGCAGTCTAGGCGCGATCACAGTTTAATCCAGACCTGCTTGTTGTACCTCAAAACCACCCAATGGTAGCCTGTCTTTACGTCATTTCAGCAGAACCCAGGGAACTGAACAGAACAAAATGACCAATCCTAAACCACTGATTTTTCTGTCAATATAACATCTGTTTAGACTCCAGGAATATTATGATGTTTTACAGTTTAGATGTCTATGTGACTGCATAGCAAAGATGCATACACAAAAAGACACCAAGAGAAGAAACTGTGGTGCCCATGAATATGAGAATATGAATTGTTATGACACGGGATCTTTTCTAAGCCTCAACGACTTTTTTTGGTCAAGAATCTGAAAATAAACTCAACATGGGTAGGAAGTTAATAAATAAATACCTGCTAGAAATGTTTGTTCGCTAAACCAAATCCAAACTGCTGTCATCAAAGAAACACCATGTGAGTTTCATTAGCTTCACTAATGTAAGGGGGCAATAAGGTAAGCCAGTCATGGCAACTCACACCTCTAAGCCCAGCCCAAAAAAAAAAAAAAAAAAAAAAAGAAGAAGAAGAAGCTAAGTGAGGCAGGGTTGCCACAGTTGGCCACCATGGGCTGTATTCTAATTCCATGGCCAGCTGAGTTGTAGTGTGGATCCTAACTCAGAAAAACTGAACTCAAGAAAAACAAAATAAAACAAAATTAAGAATTATGATGTGTCTCAGGATTTGTCAAATTCAAGATATCATTAAATCTTATTCCTAAGGAATGTGTATGATACATTACCGACTAGAGAGAAAAAGTCTGTAGTGAACACCATTGGCCCAGTGGGCAGATGAAAAGGACAGTGAATACAAGTGCTGTATATTACAAGTGACTTTACAAATGGTTTATCCAGGTGTCTGCTTCTATGGCAAAAACAACATGACCAAAACTAACTTTGGGAGGAAACGATTTCTTCCAACTTCCAACTCTCAGGTGACACCCAATCACTGAGGGAAGTGAGGGAATTCAAGGCAGGAACGTGGAGGCAAAAGTGAAGCAGGGACCATGGAGGAGCAATGCTTATTGACTTACTCTCCATGCCTTGCTCAGTTTGCTTTCTTATAAAACCCAGGACCACCTTTCCAGGAGGCACTGCGTACAGTGCCCTCTGACATCAAATATTTGTATATTGATTTTATGGAGCTATACATTTCTCTCTCTCCCTTTCCTTCCTTCCCCCTCCCCTGTTCTTCAACCCTTTCCTATGGTCACCATGCTCCCAATTTGCTCAGGAGATCTTGTCTTTTTCTACTTCCCATGGAGATTAGATTGATGTATGTCTCTCTTAGAGTCCTCATTATTGTCCAGGATCTCTGGGATTGTGAACTGTAGGCTGGTTTTCTTTGCTTTATGACTAAAAATCACTTATGAGTGAGTACATATGATATTTGTCTTTCTGGATCTGGGTTACCTCACTCAATATGATGTTTTCTAGATCCATCCATTTGTCTGAAAATCTCAAGATGTTATTTTTTCCTACTGCGTAGTACTCCATTGGGTAAATACACCACATTTTCCTTATCCATTCCTCGGTCAAAGGGCATTTAGGTTGCTTCCAGGTTCTGGCTATGACAAAAAAATGCTGCTATGAACATAGTTGAGCATATAGCCTTGTGGTATGATTGAGCATCCTTTGAGTATATACCCAAAAGTGGTATTTCTGGGACTTGAAAAAGGTTGTTTCTAGATTTTCTGAGAAATCACCATATTGATATCCAAAATGGCTGTACCAGTTTGCTCTCCCACCGGCAATGCAGAAGTGTTCCCTTTACCCCCAACCTCTCCAGCATAAGTTGTCATCAGTGTTTTTGATCTTGGCCATTCTTACAGGTGTAAGATGGAATCTCAGAGTTGTTTTGATTGGCATTTCTCTGATGGCTTAGGATGTTGAGAATTTCCTTAAGTGTCTTTCAGCCATTTTAGATTCCTCTGTTGAGAGTTCTCTGTTTAGGTCTCTAATCCATTTTTTATTGGATTATTTGTTCTTGAGTTCTTTGTATATTTTTGAAGATCACACCTCTGTCTGATGTAGTATTAGTGAAGATCTTTTCCCATTATGAAGGCTGCCGTTTGATCTTGTTGACCATGTCCTTTGCTTTAGAGAAGCTTTTCAGTTTTAGGAGGTCCCATTTATTAATTGTTGCTCTCAGTGTCTCTGATACTGTGGTTATATTTAGGAAGTGATCTCGTGTGCCAATGTGCTCATGTGTACTTCCCACATTCTCTTGAGTTTTGAGCATGGGGATAGATATGGGTCTATTTTCATTCTTCTACAGGTTGACATCCAGTTATGCCAGCACCATTTGTTGAGTATACTTTTTTTCATTTTTATTTTTTTTTGTCAAAAACAAGTTGTTAATAGGTGTGTGGATTAATATCTGGATCTTTGATTCAGTTCCATTGGTTCTCCTATCTGTTTTTTGCCAGTACCAGGCTGATTTCAATACTGTAGCTCTGTAGTAGAGTTTAAAGTCAGGGTTTGTCATGCTTCCAGAAGTTCCTTTATTGGACAGGATTGTTTTGGCTATCCTGGGATTTTTGCTTTTCCATATGAAGTTGAGTACCATTCTTTAGAGGTCTGTGAAGAATTTTACTGGGATATTGATGGACATTTCATTGAATCTGTAGATTGCTTTTAATAAGATTGCTGTTTTTACTATGTTAATTCTACCTACACAAGAGCATGGGGGATCTTTCTACTTTCTGTTGTCTTCTTCAAATTCTTTCTTCAAAGATTTAAAGTTCTTGTCATACAAATCTTCCACTTGTTGCTTAGAGTTACTCTGAGATATTTTATAGTATTTGTGGCTATTGTGAATGGTGATGTTTCTCTTATTTCATTCTCAGCCCATTTATCATATGCATAAAGGAGGGCTACTAATTTTTTGAGTTAACCCTCCTACATTACTGAAAGTGTTTATGAGTAGTAGAAGTTCCTTGGTAGAATTTTTGGGGTCGCTTATGTAAACTATCATATCATTAGCAAATAGTGAGAGTTTGACTTCTTCTTTTCCAATTTGTATTCCATTGATCTCCTTTTGTTGTCTTTTTTGCTCTACCTAGGGTCTCAAGGACTATATTAAATAGATATGGAAGGAGTGGGCCATCTTGTCTTGTTTCCAATTTTAATGGGATTGCTGGGAGTTTTTCCCTATTTAGTTTATGTTGGCTGTTGGCTTACTGTATATTGCCTTTATTATGTTTTGGTATCTTCCTGTATTCCTGCTCCTTCCAAGACCTTTATCATTAAGGGATGTTGTATTTTGTCAAAAGCTTTTTTTTTGCAGTTATATGTCTATTTAATTTGCTTGTCTGGTCTTGATTTAATTATGTTAAGTGATATTTATCCAGAAAGTTGTCCATTTCCTTTAAGTTTTCCAATTTTGTGGAGTAAAGATTTTAGAAATATAACCTAATGATTCTCTGGATTTTTCCATGTCTGTTGTTATGTCCCCCTTTTCATTTCTGATTTTGTTAATTTGAATATTCTCTTTCTGCCGATTGGTTTGTTTAGATAAAGGTCTGTCTATTTTGTTGATTTTCTCGAAGAAAAAACTCTGTCTCATTAATTTTTGAATTGTTTTCTTTGTTTCTATTTTGTTGATTTCAGCTCTCAATTTGATTATTTCCTGCCATCTTGTTCTCCTGGGTGAATCTGCTTCTTTTTGATCTAAAGTTTTTAAATGTTCTGTAAATTCACTAGTGTGAAATTTTTATAGCTTCTTTCTATAGGCATTTCGTGATGTGAACCTTCCTTTTAACACTGCCTTCATTGTATCCCATAAATTTGGGTATATTGTGTGGTCATTTTCTTTGAATTTTAGGAAGTCTTTAATTTCTCCCTTTATTTCTTCCTTAACACATTGGCACTTCAGGTGAGCCTTTTTTAAATTTACATATGTTTGTGGGCTTTCTGGAATTAATGTTGTTGTTGAATTATAATTTTAAGCAATGGTGATCTAATAAGATACATGGGTTATTCCATTTTTTATGTATCTGTTGAGGTTTGTTTTGTTACTTAGTATGTGGTTAATTTTTGAGAAGGTTTCTTGAAGTGCTGAGAAGGTATATTCTTTTAAGTGTGTATGGAATGTTCTATAGATGTCTGTTGAGTCCATTTGAGTCATAACATCTGTTAGTTCTCTTATTTCTCAGTTAATTTTTTGTCTGACAGACATCTTCAGTGGTGAGATTGGAGTGTTGAAGTTTCCCACTATTAGTGTGTGGAGTTTAATGTGTGATTTATGCTTTAGAAGTATTTCTTTTACATATGAGGTCCCCCTTGTATTCGGGGCACAGATGTTCAGTATTGAGAGTTTCTCTTGATGGATTTTTCCTGTGACTAATATGAGATGTCCTTTTTTTTGTCTCTTTTGATGGATTTTAGTTTGACCTCTGCTTGTTAATATTAGGAGAGCTATATCAGATTGTTTCTTAGGTCCATTTAATTGTAATTTTGTTCACAACTCTTTACTCTGAGGCAATGTCTGCCTTTGAGGTTGAGGTTTGTTTCTTGTATGCTGCAGAAGGATGGAGTCTGTTTTTGTATCCAATCTGTTTACCTGTGTCTTTTTATAGGTGAGTTGAGTCCATTTATATTAAAGGATATTAATGGCCAGTGATTGCTATCTCTTTTTAATTAAGCTTTCGTTAGTGGTGATGTTATTCTGTGTGTTTTTACCTTCTTTGGGATTTGTTGCTGTGAGATCATCAATTGTATGTGTTTTTTGATGATGTAGCCAACTTCCTTCGGTTGGTGTTTTCCTTTTAGTACTTTGTGTAGGGCTGGATTTGTGGCTATGTATTGGTTAAATCTGGTTCTGTCATGGAATATCTTGTTTTGTTCTTGTATAGTTATCGAAAGTTTTGCTGGGTATAGTCGTCTGGGCTGACATACATGGTCTCTTAATGTTTGCATAATACTTGACCAGAACCTTCTGGCTTTCATTGTTTCTATTGAAAAGTCATGTGTAATTCTGATAGGTCTGCTTTTATGTATTACTTGGCCTTTTTTCCTTTGTAGCTCTTAATATTATTATTATTATTTTTTTTTTTTTTTTGGTTTTTCGAGACAGGGTTTCTCTGCAGCTTTTTTAGAGCCTGTCCTGGAACTAGCTCTTGTAGACCAGGCTGGCCTCGAACTCACAGAGATCCGCCTGCCTCTGCCTCCCGAGTGCTGGGATTAAAGGCGTGCGCCACCACCGCCCGGCCTCTTAATATTTTTTTATTCTGTATGTTTAGTGTTTTGATTATTATGTGGCAAGGGGACTTTTTTGATGTTCTATAAGCTTCTTGTATTATCATAGGCATATCTATTTTTTTAGGTTGGGTTTTTTTAGGTTGTATGACTTTGTTAAATATAGTTTCTGTGCTTTTGAGTAGAACTTTTCCTTCTTTTTTATACTTATTATTCTTAGGTTTGGTCTTTTAATGATGTCCCATATTTCCTGGACATTTTGTGTTATGCTTTTGTTAGATTCAATGTTTTCTTTGACTGATGAGTCTATTTCCTCTATTGTATCTTCAGCACTTGAGATTTTCTCTTCTATCTCTCATATTCTGCTGTTTTTGCTTGCATTTGTGGTTCATGATCATTTTCATAACTTCTGTTTCTATAATTCCCTAAGCTTGTGTTTTCTTTATTGTCTCTATTTCAGTTTTCAAGTCTTGAATCTTTTCTTTAATATGTTTGATTGCTTTGTCTTGCTTTTCTTTAAAAGATTTGTTGATGTCTTCCAATTTTTTGTTTGTCCTGTCCTCTATTTCTCTGAAAAAAATTTTTTATTTCCTCTTTAATGGCCTCAAACCTACTCCTAAAGTTATTTTTAGGTCATTTTCTTATGCTTTATCTCTATTTTTTTTCTATTTAAGTCTTCTGTTGTAGGCTCACTAGTTTTTACTAGTGTTGTGTTGCTCTTTGTGGTGTTATGTGTGTTCTTACCTTGTCTACCCATCTTTTCCTTTGATAGGTGTAGGTGGGGCTGTCTGTGACTCTGATGATCAATCTTCCAGGTGCCAGTTGTTTCAAGGCTCAGATGTTTTCTCCTTGTGGTTCAGCTAGGACCACAGTTCCAGTCACCCCTGGACGTTGCTCGTCATTCCTGGGGTTTGTGTTGCAATACCAGGGGAAGTTCGGGCCTGCACCCACAGAGACTGATTACTTGGGGCTCTTTCTGCTGAGGATGCTGCCTTGGACCTGCTTTGGCAGAGGTACTGGCTCAGGTCTCCTCTTTCACTGGTTCCGATTTGTGTCCCAGATCTCTTGTTCCAGTCTGTTTCCTCAGATATCCCAGACTCATGTCCAGAACCATAGTGGTCCTGGCTCAGGTCTACTCCCTGATAAGTCCCAGACTTATGCCTGGACCTGCAGAGGTATCTGGTTCCTACCTACTCCATTAGAGGTCCCAGACTCAGGCCTACTTCTTCCGAGGTCCCGGACTCATGCCTAGACCTGCAGAGGTCTCTTGTTCCAGCCTACTCCTTCAGCTGTTGCTTCCTTATACCTGCTACGGTGGAGTTATCTGTCTTAGGCCTGATCCAGCCTAGGTCCTATTTTTGTAAATGTACCTGGTCTGGCTCAACTCCTGTGGAGGTCCCTCTGGGCTTAGTCCTGCAAAGGTCTCTGACTCTGGTCCAATTCCTCAGAGGTCACAGACTCTGGTGTTTCCGGACCCCCAGAGTTCCTAGCTCAGATCTACTCCCTTAGAGATCTCAGACTTACTCGGACATCAATTATTAATGATAAAGGTGTCCACAGACTTGCCAACAGACTGATCTGATGGAGGTATTTTCTTAATTGAAGTTTCCTCTTCTCAAATAACTCTAGATTGTGTTAACTTGGCAAAAAGCTAACCAAGATATTATACAAGATCTATTATGTCATATTTTCTCATCCCTCCCCTTCTCTCTTAGTTCCACCTAGCATGTGTTTACTATTCACCTAAACACACTCTGTCTCATTTAATCCTTTGCACCCTAAAAGGACAAATCATTAAATAAAGTGTTAAGTGTTTGTGATGACTGGTAACATTTCTTGTTGATACTTAAGATAACAGAGCATAAATGAGAAATGATGAGTTGAACTATGTTCTAAGTATGATTATTTCTGTTGCTAGGAAGTAAAACCACCAATTAATTATTTAAGCCTTTGTGGTGAGCTTGTTTTTTGTAAAGAATGACATTACTAGAAGCAAAACAAGAAAACCCCATTTAAATATGTAAAGTAAATCTAGACAGCTTTGTCAAAATATCGAGAACATATCCGTGGATCCCAAAAGATAGTGAGAAGAGAGTTATCTATGCAAAAATCATATATTTTAACAATGGAAGTTAATTAAATATTATAAATATACAAATAGGATATTGTTTGGTAAAAATTTTTCATAATCCATTTGCATTCAAAGATATTAACTCCTAGGACTGTTCTGGGCCCTTGTGTGCCAGGTTCTTCTTTCATAGGCTAATGAACACAAATGTTTGTCTTTATGCAATAACTATTTGGAGGTGATTCACTGATATTATCAGTTTCTCCCTCCTTATGAAGTAGTGAGATTTCCAGCACTGGATTCTTTATATCCTTGAACTCATCAGCAATCATTCACATAATAGTCATCTTAACTCTAAAGCATATTCACTTTTTCTGTCTCCCAGTTACTGGAGAGTGAGCCAGTAAACATTAATATGCTTTGCATTATAATTCTAGAAGAAAGTGCTCATGTTGCTCTGATTCATAGCTAGAGGAAATGGTTTGCTAAGGTACAGAGAGAATATCCTCAGGAAACCAAGTATATGGGAAGGAGAGAAGAGGGCAGAGTCTTCTCTAGTGTTGATCTATGTTTACCTGATAGCCTCAAGGCAACTTCCTCCCAGGTACTTGATATTGAGTTACATCAGCTTTTTTTTTTTTCTTTTTTTTCTTTTTTTTTTTTTTTTTTTGGTTTTTCAAGACAGGGTTTCTCTGCAGCTTTTTTTTTTAGAGCCTGTCCTGGACCTAGCACTTGTAGACCAGGCTGGCCTCGAACTCACAGAGATCCGCCTGCCTCTGCCTCCCGAGTGCTGGGATTAAAGGCGTGCGCCACCACCGCCCGGCTTGAGTTACATCAGCTAATAGCAATAGGGTAGATAGATTTGTTGGTTATCAGTTCCTTTACTTTTCTATTTCTCTACTATACAAATCTGCTATTTGCATGACCCTCACACACACACACACACACACACACATTTATATATATTCATTCTTACCTTGAATAGCTGATATAATTTTGATTAAATAGATAGCATTGATCTTCCAGGTGAAGTGTAAATAGTGTGTTGAAGAAGGTGGATGTGTCTCGTAATTTATTGGTCACCTATGAACCAGAGAGTTCACTTAATTGCAGGGCACATCAAGGTCATTGTGTTGAAAATAGATGGTACTGCTACTTGAAGTAAGTGTATGTTTGCTAAGCTACTCTGGATCAAATCACTTTTAATTCATCTGTACAAAAGCGTAGACTGGCATAAGTGAATTTGAATCCAGCCTTTTTACAACTCTTTTTGCATCCCTGATGCATGGATCCCTCAATGCAGTCTTCTGATAACAGCAACCTGGAGATATTTGCTTAATCCCTCAAGCATGCCTGAATGCACCTGTTCTTCACAGTGTCTTTAGTCTAGCAGATTAGAATGAAATAGGACACAGCTCAGTGCCACTCCCTTGGATTGATTCCAATATATGTAGAAAAGTATTATATTGAAAATACTAGGAGAGGGCACACTGAGGGTGTGGTGGCTTAACAACACATGATGCGCACCTCCCTGTTTTGAAATGTATTCATACAAACAGGAGAGCAGGCAGATTCCTCCCAACACACAAAAAAAAAATGTGAAAGGGAGAGAATGATCAATCATGCTTACTTGATCAGCCATGAGGAATGTCATTTACAGAGTCCTTAACAAAATTGCATAGCACAAAACTGAAAAATGAAGATTCACATAATTTAGAGTTATTATACTGAGTTTGTAAATAAAATTGAAATGCAAATGCAAACTCTTCATTTATTTCATTACTAAGATTTTCAAGTTGCTAAGAGACAGTTAAATGGGATTTGAATGACTAAAATAAAATGTAAGTTTTGTAAATCATATGAAGTACATTTGAGAAGTCAACATTTACTAAAAATAACAAGTCTATTCTTGCTGTATGAAACAAGTAACCACAGAACAGACAGACACTAAAATCAGCTTACTACTATTAGTAGGCTATTAACTACAAATACAAAATATAATTTGTACCTGATCTCACTAATCTTCATTTTATCATAACAACAGTAAACCATTTTATGTCTATGTATTATCATTAGGAATAAATGAGAGGATCAGACATTTAAAGATACTGGTGAGCCGGGCGGTGGTGGCACACGCCTTTAATCCCAGCACTCGGGAGGCAGAGGCAGACGGATCTCTGTGAGTTCGAGGCCAGCCTGGTCTACAAGAGCTAGTTCCAGGACAGGCTCCAAAGCCACAGAGAAACTCTGTCTCAAAAACCAAAATAAAATAAAATAAAAATAAAATAAAAAAAATAAAGATACTGGTGAAAATTAAACTATACAGTATACATCATTATAACCTCTTTTTCATAAATACAGTAATATTGTACATATATTTTAATCAAACAGACCATTCTTTCTAAATATAATTCTATGGGTGAACAGTGTTAGACATGGAAATATTCAGTAACCATATGTGAATAATATGGATGTGCGTTAAGTGTCTGTTCTTGTTTGCTATCCATTGCTGTGATAAATACCATAACCAAAGGCAACATGGGGCAGAAAGGGCTTCCCTTTTTCTTGAAATTCACCATTGTAGGAATTTAGGGCAGTAACTTAATGCAGGAATATGAAGAAGAAATCATGGAGAGATACTATCTATACTGGGTCTAAGCCTGGGTCAGCTAATTTTCTCATCCATTCAAGACCTTCCTCTCATAGTGCACTTAGATTCCTCATATCAGCTAATACAGACTCTTGACATGACCAAGAACAGCCATTTTCTGATAAATAAAAATAAGATTCTACTATTACAGTACCTTTCTGCTTTTAAAGTTTGTATTTTCACTGCCTCTCATGCTATAAGTTTATCCTCAATTTTTCACGTGTTTGTGTGTGTACACATGTGAACATGTGTGTCTGTATGTCCTCTGTATATGCAAAGATATCTTTTGGAAGTCAAGAATCTGTTATCTTCTTGGACTAGATGGATGCTTAAGATCAAACTTAACGCAGCAAGCTTTGCAAAAAGTTTCTTTAGTCACTGATTATCCAAACAATACTGACCCTCAATAATTTATTGTCATACTTATTATTTTCCCAACATTTGTAGTATGAGTTTACATTATGACTTCTGGGACAGACCATAGGAAATATTCCACCCAAATCTAGTTTGGTGACCCTATGAGTTTATTGGAATTACTTACAGGAGAACAGATGAGAGAATTCCTATAGGAATATGGATGCAGGTTTACTTACAGGAGCATTGTTGTCTGAAGGTTGTCACATAAACAATAAGACTATTCCAGAATGGATGATGACACTATAAAGCCACTTCCCTGGCACTCCCTGTACAATGTTCATACAACTCAACAAAAAAGTGTCTCAACTACCCTAGCAACAGTTTACTGTTTTTTATAACCTTGGAAAAGGGGACCTGTGTAGCCTCTTAGCTTATTTGTTTCCTGCATCTTTTGGGTCTCCTCATTTTGCCAAGAAGGAATGTTTCAGTCAGGAGGAAATAGCTACAAACAGGGGATGTCCAAAGCAGACATGAAGTAATTCTCCAAAGTTATTCAGGGCATCATCTTTCCCTTCCTAATAGTCCCTGAGTACCTGATACTCACATCGAGCTCATCTAAAAGGTCTGGACTTTTGTTGGTGGAACAATTACTTGTTGAAGTCTCCTTGTCTTACAGTGAATGCAGGTATCCTCTGTGTATATCATATTATCAGCATCCAGCATCTGTCTTCTATTAGGAGACCCCACCTTCTCCACAGTTACATTTTCCTTTTTGATAACAAACTCATAAATCTCTTCTATTTCTTACCTAATGTGCTTCTCAAATATCAGTCTCTTTCTTCAGGCTACATATATTCATATATTCTTTCTGAAATTTTAAATACGTTCAACTCACTGCATCTATTTACATGAAAGTACATGCATGCATGTGTATGTGTGAGAGAGAGTGTATGTGTGCATGTATACAATTGCATGTACACAAGTATATGTACAAACATAAGTATGAACATGGCTGTGCTGACCAGAGGACAGCCTTGGCTGTCTTTCCTCAGTTCGCATTCATATTTGATTGTGGATAAAGAGCCTCTTAGAATTTCTTCACTAAGCTAGCTGGTGTTGAGTAAGCTCCAGATAGCCACCTGTCTTTTTCCCCCATTACTAGGATTACAAAAGACTGCTACCATGCATGTCATTTAAAAAAAAAAGTGTGGGTTATGGAAGATTGAATTTAGGGCTTCATGTGTGCCAGACAAGCACTTAACTGACTGAGCTGTCATCCAAAGCCACAAATGATCATATTTTTAAGAAAAAATTAGAGCCTTGCAGTAAATTTGAAACTGGTCTCACATGCTGTAAGATAGCAGAAAAGAAACTGAAATAAAATTATAAAAGGGGGGAAAGGTAATGGTGTAGTTATGTTTGACACAGGGATCTGAGGGCCCCAAAAGTTAACTGGCCTCCAAATCTAGCCTGAGATAGTAATTCTCCTCTGTTATTTCATGCTGGTGTAGATCAAAGACATGGACATCCATAGGCAAAGTGGAAACAAACTTTAAATTGTGAGGTTTCAAAGAGTTATAAGAAATCACAAGAGTAAAAGTGGCCACAAGATAGGAAAATGTAAACAAACTTCTTTGCTGGGGTATTTTTTTTAATAGTACCTAAGAGAGTCAAGGAACAAACCTGAGGGCATCTACATAGCTGACCAGTTAGAGTCCCACATACTGTGCCTGTTTTATGGTTCTAATTAGGGGCAGATTCTGTTCTGTTTGCATGCTGGCTTCCCAGTGGGGTGTGGTTGAAGAATCCCTATTCCTTTCATCTTGGACCTACTGTGTTAGAAGCCATCCACCATGGTCTGCCACTTACTGAGTCACTAGTCCTCAACCTTGCAGATGCCTTGCTAGCTGGTCACTGCACCACATTATTTATTTTCACATATGAGTGGCTAGCTTATAGCTTCCAATTGCGGTAACCCCTAACACACCTACCAAGATGGAGCTGCTGTGGTTCTTGGTAATATGGTGTTCATCTCTGTGTTCATCTCTGTGAAGCAGGCTTGATGTCAGGCTCTATCTTAAAAAGGGCAGGGGTTTGTTACAAGCATCTTTACTTACAGTTTTATCTGTTACTAAAGGAACCCCCTTTCCTCCTACTGTGTTGCCTCCAACAGCCATGATATGAAGGCTTGTGCCTAGTCTTATTGTACCTTTTAATGTCCTGTTCTGTTGATATCCCTGGCAGACCAGCTCTTTTCTGAAGGGAAATAGGGTCATTGGTTCTGGGGAAGAAAGGAGGCAGGGAGGGGACTGGAACAAGTGGAAGAAGGAGAAAATGCAGTTGACATGTGTTGCATGCAAGAATAAAGAAAAAAAGAAAAACCAAGAATGTGTGATAGCACAGCAATGCTTCCTGTATGTTCTTCATGAAAGATAGCAAGCAAGCCTGTGAATGCTGGATTTTATAATTCTAACCTTTTTATCCCAGGGCCTGTCTTCATGATAGCATTCATGAACAACTCAGCAGTATTCTCTTTAGGTCCTTTTTTCCTTACTAACTACAGTGACTTAACTTTTGATTAGGTGGTCTTCCCTCCCGAAGTATACTTTTTGCCTGGAGGTATCTAAAAAGTTTGTTGTATTTTTTTTTACTTCGTCTCATTTTTATTTCAATGATCAAATACAGATAGTAAACACATACACCTATGTGTGTATATGCTGAGATAACACAGAAGACAGTGGGAGAGATGGAGACAGAGCCCTAGAGGAGCACAATGGGAGCGCCAACCTTCATTCCCTAACAGAAGGATGCTCAGTAGACAATTAAGACCGGCAAGTGGAAATATGGAAAAGTGGATCTTACTCATCTGAGTTTTCTCACAACTTAATAATTATGTGATACTTACAATCTGTTCAAGTAAAATTAGTTTCAATTCCAAATCTTACCTTGAAAATCACTTCCTTTCCATCATTCGTTTCCACAAAAGATATGTCAACATGATCTAGTTAATCTTTAGTTCAGAAACAAACACATATCCCATTTCTTTTCATTCCTTTTTATTTGGGGGAAAGGTGCTAGCAATATGTATTTTGTTTGTTTGTTTGTTTGTTTTCATTTTCTTTCTTTTTTTTTTTTTTCTGAGACAGGGTTTCTCTGTGTAGCTTTGTTGCCTGTCCTGGAACTAGCCCTAGTAGACCAGGCTGGAAGCGAACTCACAGAAATCCACCTGCCTCTGATTCCCCAGTGCTGGAATTAAAGGTGTGCGCCACTACTGCCCAGAAACAATCTTTTTATTTGAGTGAAAAAACTGTATTTCCATGTGAAATACCAAGAAAACTTGTGAGCACATGTAAGAGAAAATGGATATCTTTGGATGCTAGCAAAGCCTGTTTTGTGTTAACTTTACTCACTCACAAGAAAAAATATATTTGCCACAGAAGTTAATTGCTCTACTGCCCAATTTATAGCACCTCGGTTGGTGGGGGAGCACATATTCAAATTTTTGTATATTTATTCACAGATACAAGCTATGTAACTCCTGAAAATGAAGGAAATAATCATTATTATATACATATATGTGTATGTATATAGACATATAACTGGCAAAATTTTACACATAGGAGAAATACATAAAAACTATTGGAACAATATTTTAGAAACTTAAATGGCATCATAACTACAGTATCAGTCTACAGACATTAATCAAGTAAAGTTTCTGTATTTATTTATGTGTTTGATTTTGAGTGTGTTAACTCTCTTGAAGTTTGACGTGTTAATTACACAAAGGGAATTCTGATATTTATGTAGAGGAGTCATGGATAAATAAGAGAAGTACCTTGGGCTATGGTCTTTACCTTAGTCACATGACTTTGTAGCATTGACTAAGAAGTGACTCACTTTTTGCATCTTCTCTCATTTTCAGTAGGAAAAATTTTCTAACCTCTATGAATATCACTCTTATACAATTAAAATAAGAATTGTGGCAATAATAAGACTTTTTTTCTGCGATGGGCAATGATGAGATGATTCTGAGCCACAACATCTGTCCTAACTCCAGGCCATAGACATAAGGCATATGGCAAATGCTTATAATTGCCATTAATAATATCTTTTGTGAAGTCCCTTTCCCTTGAAGGTGATCATCCTAAAAAAGGATTCTAGGCTATTATGTTAGAGAACTTTATTTGCGTAGGCACAAGTACATAATAAATTACCTCATTTGTTTCAGGTTCTGGCAGAAAGACATAGAGACATGAGTTTAATGGATTATAAAGCAAGCTCAGAGTAGATGTGTCTGGGAAAGAGTTGTCACTTCTGTGGATATACAAGTACATGACATGAGAATATGCTAATGATTTTAAACTAATTATTAGATGATTAATCTAGTTAATATTATGCAATTTGTTAAAGTGATAAAATTAAAAATTTTACATAGCTCACTTTTATATTAGTTTTACTTTAATTAAATAATTTTATTATTTAATTAAATGTTCCAATTTATTCAATATACTTTTCTACATTTTCTAAGATAGTAATATTAATAAATAAGGATTATTTAACCAATGAACAGGTAACAAACATCACATGACTGTGTATATTTGTGTGTGTGTGTGTGTGTGTGTGTGTGTAATCACACTTCCAATATTTTACTTCGTTTTGGTTGAAGAAATTTAAATTAATTTAAGCCAGGTGATACACTCAAAACCTTCCCCTCTTTATAACATGATTAAGGGCTTTATAATCGTTGGGTAGTGGCCAGAATTAGGCCTTTATGACTTATAGTATAGACCTCTCAGGCACTTGAAAAGGTGAATCTCTATAAATATACAATTTTTTAGATTTTGGGCACAAAACAGCTCATACACTAAAAAGAATGAGGAAATTCATTCTGCATTCAAATCTTGGAAGAAGTTGTGTGGTTCTCATCACTGAGCCAAATGGATGATGACCTGAGTAAATCACCACCGGAAGTTGTGTGTGACCAGTCGTCTTGCCTGTGGGGAAACAAATTCAATAATTCATCGCTTGAATCCGTTTATTATCTATGAATGCATATGTGCCAGTCAAGCAAAACTATGAAGTTAGATTTATTTAATATCTTCTTGGTCATCTTTACATGGGAGCCCTTTTAACTAGTCCTTATCCTTTCTGACTCTTCTAAGGATACTAAACAAGTGGAAGTTATGCTTGTTTGTACATAACCTGCAACTTCACAGAGAGGGTTTTCGTGTTTCACAAGCTTTTCCTGTGGATCTAAGTAAGATGCTACTAAAAACCACATGTTAAAAACGAACTGCAAGCCGGGCGGTGGTGGCGCACGCCTTTAATCCCAGCACTCGGGAAGCAGAGGCAGGCGGATCTCTGTGAGTTTGAGGCCAGCCTGGTCTACAAGAGCTAGTTCCAGGACAGGCTCTAAAAAAGCTGCAGAGAAACCCTGTGTCGAAAAACCAAAAAAAAAAAAAAAAAAAAAAAAAACGAACTGCACATGCGACACCGAGCTGTTCAGTCCTGGCTTCATCCACAGGACAGAGGAACCAATTGTGGACCGATAATCTGTAATTTGTATCAATAAATAACGTGTTTATTTTCAACATCTGTGAGTTTAGAAATTTCAGAAATTTACTGCATTGCCTAAATATTTAGAAATAAGTCATATAAATACATCTAAATTATTAGTATACATTGACACATCTAATATTACTATGCTTTTATGAATTTACACCCAGATGAGGAAATGACCAATAAAGAAGAAATAAATGTTTAGAATGATATAATAGCGTGTAGTAAAATGGATAGTAAAATATTAAGTCTTTATGGAGTCTACCCCGTTCTTTGGCCTCCAGATGCCAGCTATTGGCTGAATGAATTCCCATAAAACCTATGTTTGATATTATTATTATTGAAAAGTGTATGCCTTAAAAATGAAGGAGCAATGACAAATTAATTCAGTCCAATATTATTGAGCACCTGCAAGATGCATAATAGTATTAAATAACTACATTATTTAGTTATTCAATAATGTTATTAAGCATCGACCTTTTCTACACCATGGTGATAAGTGTGAACAACTCATGTCCTGTCCTTATATGACATCAGTTTCAATGGAAAGAACCAAAATTAAGCAAATCAATATTTAACTCAGGGGAAGGCAAAAGTTACCATGAAGAAAAAGAAAACCTTAATCATATATATCTGTGAAAACAAGATGCAAGATGAAATGAGAGGTCTGGTTGAAAAATAATAATGTTTCTTTAGAGACACACAAGTTCCCCTGTCCATGAGAACCTGCTTCTCTCAGTTCCTGCTTTCACTTGACCTTGGATCTCTTTTCTGCTGCCTGAGCTATCTCTACACTGTATCTCAAATGAGATAGTTATCTCTTAACTTCTTTTTGCATATGAAACTCCATTGTCCATGTCCTCTTGTTTTCCTGATTTATTAAAGCTTAGATTTGCATTGAGTTCTTACCATGCTAACATTAACACACACACACACACACACACACACACACACACACACACGGAATAGTTATATATATAAAATAAGCTAGATAGATGGCTATGGAGCCTAAGGATCTCAAGTAATTATTTTTCCTGGTGGAGGAGGGGATAAAAATATGAGGAGCTGACACAATTAGAAAATGTAGTAAGTTAATATATCAGAAAACTTTTAGAAGCTGAGAAGGTTAAAGATTTGAAAGGCCCTCTCACTAACATTCTAAAAACAGCAAGCAATTGCTGAGATGGAGACTGCTCAATGTGACAGAGCCCAAGCTGTGCGGAAAGTGCCATGGTGTACCTTTCATGAATCCTCACCCTTCCTAAAGTAGATTTCTCAGTTCTGTAGAAGCCTTCCAGCCATCCATTCTCCCGTAAGTCACCTTTCACACATGATTCTGTAAGAGATGCCGGTAAACACATGGCTTTGCCAACATGGATTTTGGTAGAATCATGCATTATGTCTTCTGTGATGTTCTAGGGTGAGCATACATTTCTTCATGTCTCCCAAGTAAAATTCACCCAAGAATTAGTTATAACCTCTGAACCTTAATAAAGCTAATAGTTTTTGCTTCAGTGATTTTCAGGACTTGGCCACAATAAATCTGCAACATTATGCTGATGAATTAACCAAATTTTAAATTTAATGTGACCCAGAACATTTTTAATCCATAATAATTGAGGGCCAGAGCTTGGAATGATAATTGAAATGCCAATTAGATATATGATTTTAAAGACAACAGTCTCTAAAAGGCTCAAGATCATTTGTTCCAATATTAATAAGTAACTTGAGACACCTACAGTGTTTTCAATTTGCAAAATTAAAAAAGTATTATTATGGTTGCAAATTGCTGTGTTGAGTCACATATGATTCAGTTTCCTCTTACTCTTTCCTAAAATAGGTTTCTATTTTCCTGGGTCATGCCCTTTTCATACATATTCACTCATCCATTCAGCCATCAGATATTTATCAAATTACTTAATGAAATCCATAAATACAATACAAGTGTACTAAGTGGTACTATGATTACACCCAAAGTCTACTTTTTACTTTAACTGAATCGAGATTCATCTCTGCTTCAGCTAAATTCTCCCTATAAGTTACCATTTAAATGTCTAGCAGGGATCCTGCCATATTCCTAAAAGTGAGTTTAAATTTCAAATACCCTTCATCTTATGTGTACTTCTGTTCTTGAGTATAAGGTAATAAGAAACGAATTATGATCAAATGAGTTTATAATAAGTATCACAAGACTACATTATAAATATACCTCAAAACCCAAATTTGGTATTAACAGCCAGAAACCAATATTGTTTTTACTGTTATCTTTTTATTCTTTTCAAACTCACACAAAAAGTACGCTTATGTTGGGATGTAAAACAACAGGAGAACAGAACAGAAATGATAAGATGTCATCAATAATTTTCTTTTATTTTCTACCTTTCCTGTGTGGATGGAGTTGATGAAGCTCCGAGTAGATGTATAGGGAGCAGATGAATCCTGAGTTAATGTGTATTGGCCTTCAACCCACAGGAATTTGCAAAGCCTTCCTCTGGTTGCTGTGCAGATATTGGCAGAGTGTAAAGGAACTAGCAAGTGCACCTTTCTCTTCCTGGCTGACTGCAACTGGAGACTGCTCACCTACATTGCCCTCTCACGGAGACAAGCTAACCTTTAGTAACTCCACTAACACTCTCCTGCTATGCATAATAGACACTCTGAGACCTTGGCTTGTTGCATAGTAGGTTCTTGAGATTACTCTCCCCAATCCCAAATGTCTGTAAATGTGCCTGTCCTTTTTCAACCCCTATTGCCTCAGTCAGGTTACTGGGACCATAAAACAATGGGTATGATGGGCACGAAGGCAAACTACACACAGGATACAAGTGTACCTAACTGTATTAGTATAAGGAATGATGGTTCAAGCAATCTCCCATCTCAGAGACCATGATCTCCTTATGGTGTGTCTGTGTTCTCCTTTGTGGTCCTTATGAATGGCCAATAAAAGAGGAATCCAATCTAGCTTGTTGCATATAAACTGATACAACAGTAAAGACAATTAAAGCTCAATTATCAAGCCAACTGCTTTCATTTTCTTTATTTTGATAATCAATATTTACTAATGTCCTAAGCAAATGCTAGTTTAAGCCATTATTTTGTTTCTCTCCTCCTGGCCATCTCTGCCAAACCATTTTAAGTAGCAAAAGCTATACTAAAGCATATTTAGTAAAGTGGCCAGTCATATATCTTCATCTCTAAAAGACAAATAATGCACATTCATTCCTTGAATTGTTACTGGCTCAAAGAGGAAAAATGACTTTCAGTAGATTATGGTAGAGAGGAAGGAAGAACTGTAGAAGCCAGACAGGTCAAGGATCTCATAAGAAAACCGACAGAAACAGCTAACCTCGGTTACAGGAACTCACTGGGTTTGAGCCAACAACCAGGGAACCTACATGGTGATGAACTAAGCCCTATACATATATGTGACAGTTGTGCAGCTTGGTTTATTTGTGGGACTCCTAACAACGATAGGAAGGGCTGTACTTAATGATTTGGCTGGTTCTTGGCCATCTATTTCTCATACTGGATTGTCTTGCTCAGTTTTAATACAAGGGGGGGAACTTAGTCTTACTACAACTTGATATGTCACGTTTTGCTGAAACCCATTAGAAGCCTGCCCCTTTCCAAACAGAAACAGAGGAGAAGTGGACTAGTTGTGGAGAAGGGAGGGAGGAGAAAATGAAAGGAGAGGAGAGAAAAGAAACTGGGGCTTGGATGTTGTTGACAAATTCATTTGTCAACAAAAGTTTTTGTCCTGCCCAGTCCTGCAGCTGTTCAGTCCCAAATAAACACACAGAGGCTTATATTAATTATAAACCATTTGCCCTATTGCTTAGGTATATTACTTACTATCCCTTACACCTTGAATTAACCCATAATTCTTATCTATGGTGGTTTGGTTTGTTTTCTCAGTAAGGCATGCTCATCTTGCTTCCTCTGCATCTGGCTGGTGACTGCATCTCTGCCTTTCCTCTTCCCAGAATTCTCCTAACCATGTTGCCCTACCTATACTTCCTGCCTGGCTACTGTCCAATCAACATTTCATTAAACTAATTCGAGTTACAAATTTTTACCGTATACAAGAGCAGTATCCAACAGCATTAGTTAAACTTAAAAAAAGAAAGAAATTCAAGAATCTTCATAATAACTTGTGCTTTCAAATTTGTCACCAGAATGGCAGAGGTCATACTCATTTCCTACAACATTTTCTGCTTGTTGTAGAGATAAAAACCAGTAGTGACTCTTAATCTTTTCAGATTCCCTTTTAATCCACTGTTCTGCAAATGTGCTATTCTATTCTAAACAGCGAGGGCCTTCTGTTTCCAATATTTTGTTACCCTACTGTGTTTCTGGTAAGTCTGTGTTTTTCTTCAAGTTTTCTCTACTGGCTGTGCTGTGTGGGGCCATAGTCCTTGACAACAGGCAACCATTTCTTAAGTCTTAGTGAAAATAGTACATAAGACTGTCTTGATTGTTTTATTTCTTGGTGCCAATAAAACAAATAGTGGCCAAAAAGCCTTCTCAGACATTTTTTAAAGTAACCTTAATGGTCTTTTTTTTCCTGTCTTTAATAAAGGAAATCTAAGAATTCAGTCACTATCAAGTTCAACAACTAAATTCACTGTCATATTCAATGACTAAAGTTGTGCTAAGTAATTATCAAAACTGAAATTAGATTTTTACCTAATTGAATTCTGAGTAAAAATTATTTAATGATGATGCTTGATTTAGAGTTCAGGAAGTACAAGATAAGCCAATCATGATGGTAGATAACTGAGCCTTCCCTTTAGAAATGCTCACATTTTAATAACATTTATTTGCCTGGAGATATACATCCCTTTAGTGCCCATTCTGGCTGGCTTCCCTTTAATTTGACCAGATTCTTCTCTTACCCACCCCAAGAGACAACCAATCTGACTGCTCTATCTTTCAGAACTCTTGAATTTCAATTGCAATGACTTTTGATGCCTAATGCTATAGAACACCGACTCCAATATTTTCCACAAAATAACTTAAAAACATCCAGCACAAATGCATATTTTTCTTAAACAGCATATCTTTGACTACCATTTTATTGAAATGTGCCCTTGTGAATTAAGTCTCATAGGCAGAGTTATATTTGAATTGCTATGCTAAGTAGACTTTACTGTATTGCTTTCAGTTTCTTTCAGCATTAGTAGCTGTTTAGTGTCTCATTTTCATGAAGAAAGAAATAAAAAATGTTTTTAGTGTGTAAAGTTCAAATCACATAATTTGGACACTTCAAGCATTTTGCCCGTAAAACTGTATTTTACTACTGTCTTCTACAATTAACTCCAGTAAAAAAAAAAAAAAATACTTATACAGCAGTTAAGCAGGAGAAAACTAGCTATAAGGTAGAAGATAAAATTTTAAAATGTTTTCATTTCTTTTTTTTCTATTTAAAGAGAAAAAGGCCCTTTAATATCCTACTTTCCAACTCCCAAATTATCTTTATATAAGTCAGTGTAATATTCGTTTAAGAGTTGGAGAAAAAGGAACAGAGAGTAGCTAAGTGACTAGCCCCAGGTCACAAACCATGAATTGAGTGTACTGGGATTGCTACTAATTCAGCGCAGAAGTCTAGTCATCTTGAGTCTGCTGTGCTCCAGTCCTGATAGAATCGAAGTCAGACAACAGTAGTCCTCAGTCTAACACCACAAACACTTAGGGAACAGTGACAATAACATGAATTATGACATCTAAATGATAAGTTTTCCCAGAGTGGAATTTCTGGGGCTTTATAACTGTAATAAAATTTTTATGGTGGCAAGAATGTTACATATTATTACTTTTGCCTGCCAGTGCTGTCTTCATAATCCAACTTTAAAAACATTTTTCCAAATTACCTATTTTTTTGTGCAGAAGACTCATGCTTCTCTCTCATATTCAGTTTTCCTTTAACAGGAAACACAAGTAGAATAGAAATTAGATGCCTCGTTTATATTTATAGTAATGGAATCAAAATAGTGTAAGGAATAAGCATCTAGTTTATGTATTCCTTGCAGTCCTATGCTTAATTCTCTACATTACAGCCTATGTTTATGTGATTTGTATAATAAAACTGTTAAATGTGATACTCTGAAAACTATGATTTCAGTTCTGAATATTACTTGTAACATATAATTTGATTCTGTGTTTATCTTTATCATCAGATTATTACTAGTGATCAAATGGAATTGGCCTATATAGAGCCTCAATATCTGTATTCTTTCTATGTTTTGCATGCAACTTGAAAACAGGAGTGTGTGTATGTGTATGTGTTGCATGTGTGGTGTGTGTTTGTGTGTTTGTAAGTTTGTGTGTGTGTGTGTGTGTGTGTGTGTGTGTTATAAGGGCTGTAGATATGTGTACATGCAAATGCCTGGATTCCCTTTCCATGTCATGAGGAAATCCAGAAAATAAAGAGGTATGCCTACAATTATCTTTTAAACTTCTCAGTTCTCACTACCATTTAAGTTGTCTCAACCCCCTCTTAAATAGAATCAATGATAGAGTGATATGTCACAATGACACACATTTTATTTATTTATTTATTTATTTATTTATTTATTTATTTATTTATTTAAAATTTCCACCTCCTCCCATCCTCCCATTTCCTTCCCACTCCCCCTACTCCCCCTACTCCCTCTTCCCCTCGCTCTCCAATCCTAAGAGAAGTCAGGGTGCCCTGCCCTATAGGAAGTCCAAGGCCCCTCCCTCCATCCAGGTCTAGAAAGGTGTGCATCAAAACAGACTAGGCTCCCAAAAAGCCAGTCCATGCAGTAGAATAAAAATCCAGTGTCATTATCATTGGCTTCTCAGTCGCCCTCATTGTCAGCCACATTCAGAGAGTCCAGTTTGATCACATGCTCGTTCAGACCCAGTCCAGCTGGCCTTGGTGAGCTCCTGTTAGATCAGTCCCACTGTCTCCATGGGTGGACACACCCCTTGCGGTCCTGACTTCCTTGCTTATGTTTTCCCTCCTTCTGCTCTTCGTCTGGGCTCTGGGAGCTCAGTCCAGTGTTCCATTGTGTGTTTCTGTCTCTATCTCCATTCCTTGCCAGATGAAGGTTCTATGGTGATATGCAAGATATTCGTCAGTGTGGCTATGGGAGTAGGCCAATTCAGGCACCCTCTCATCTGCTGCCCACTATGACACACATTTTAGTAATATATTTTAGTCCGTCTTATTAATAATTATCACTCCTTTGTAGGTAATAAAATGGAATGTTATTCAACTGGTTTTGGTGTTAGTTTTAATAATTTAAAATAATGGTCTTAGTTGTTAAAAATTTCCTTATTCTCTGTCTTTAGTCTCGTGGATATGATTTGGGTCTAATATTTCTAGCTATTCCTGTTTATAGAGAAAGAAACCCCAGTTGAACAGAATTCACCTATGTCTTCCTTCCTCCATATACATTTAGAGATGATACTCAAACCTCGTGAAAACAATGGAATAATTATTTATGTACCACCCCCTACAGATCTAGGTCCAAGGCACTGACATCTAAGTGAAGGAAGTTGGTAGAAATAAACCTGTAGGGATAATGAAGACAAGGTTAATTTTTAGGACTATGGCATCTGAGGCAGCCACCTGATAAATGAAAGTCAGTAAATCTAATTCCATTCCCATATAATCTTGTCTGTTTTTCAGCACCAGAATCCTAGTGACTAGATCAAGGGATAGGTACTGAGTTATCTATTATAAGCATATACTTCTACATGATCTTAGTGTGTGGCTCATCCATTGTCATCACTTCCCGTTTATCAACTAGCAAGAGAGTCATTCTCTGAGCCCAATTTTATCACCACAAGTGTGACTTACTCCTGTATTGCTTTTCCTCTTTTATTTTCCTTTCTATATCTCTTGTACTGGGTGTGAACTTGAATTGATCCCAAGCTAATCCTCTAAAGCCTGACTGATTCCACATTCTTATGTCTAAACTGATGTGATTGTTCTTCTTATTTCTCAAAAGTTGTCAGATTAGTCTTAACTTTGTAGCTAGTGCATTCTAAGTCTATAAATGCTCACAGAAATTAACCTCTCTTACAAGACGTTCATAATTTTAGACTCCTCTGTTACTTCCTTGTGATGCATTCTATATCTTTATTTAATGTTTATAATTTATCTTAACAATGATTATTATTTTGTATTATATCTAATACTATATAATATATGTGGACTGCGATTTGTCTTGTATTATTACAGTTATTCTCTTTAATCCTGTTGTTTTGACAGCTTACTTTTTATTTGTTCTTATTATAATTTTCACAGTAAATTAAATCCCTAAATGTCTAAACAATGAAATAACCCTGCAAGTAACTGTCAATTCATAAACATTTGATTAAACTAAAACCTACTTCTTGCCACTTTTACCTCTGTTTCCAATTATGGTAACCTATTCAAAACACTTTAATACCCATGTTACATATGTTGGAATACTTAGTTTATCCCTATGATAAACTAGTTTAGATGATTACCCTCTTCTGTAGTCCTCTACCTCTCTGAATATGTAATAAATTGATTTTGTTGTTCTAAAGAATTTCTTTCTCATTTAGCTGAAAACGCTTCACCAGAATCTTCCAGGGTTGCATGATTAGTCATGAATCTTGCTAAGTTTCTCTTGATTAATCATTCTTTTCTGTTTTACAATAAGCTATGTTTTATAAGAGACATACAGAATACCTAGATTTGAAAACATATATTCACACCTTTGAATGGAATAATTGAAAACTCACAAAATACAGTTTGATTTGTCCATACAACTTTGATTTAAGCTTTAAATGCTGTGATAAAAATTGTATTCCATTATTAGAATTTTGAAGGTGATTTTATTTTATTTTGGAGAAAGAAAAAAGAATCCAGAGTTAAAGTAGTTCTGCTTTGAATTACAGGGAGAATCACTTAGAACCCTTTACGTTATTCAGAGATACCAGTTTCTTGACCTAAGAAGATTGATGTGTGGGGTTATGAAATTAGGAAAGATTGGGCTTTTGAAGGATTCTAATGGTTTCTGTGTAAGTGACATAGTTGTGCAAAAGGAGTATAAAATCTAGGCAGAGAGTCCGGGCTGACAAGGAGGGCTGACTGGGAAGCCAAGGACAATGGCAGTGGGTTTTTGATTCTACTGTATGTACTGGCTTTGAGGGAACATAGTCTGTTTGGATCCTCACCTTCCTGGACCTGGATGGATGGGGGAGGAACTTGGACTTCCCACAGGGAAGGGAACCCTGACTGCTCCTTAGTCTGGAGAGGGAGGGGGAGGAGGAAGGGGGGAAGAGAAGGGAAGTGGGAGGAGGTCAAAATTTGTAAAATTATATAATTTAATAAATACAGAATGAAAAAAAGAAATAAGACCAATTGAAGAAAAAAATCTAGGCAGAGAATATCCTAATTAGCTTAAGTTGCCAAAAGAAGGGGAGTTCTTTTTGAGAATATTGAATTCATATTGCCAAAGAAAAAGAAAAAATAAAAGCATCCGAGATTCGTCGTGCTGTGATGAACTCTCAGGAAACAATGAGTCTTTCATTCTGTACTCTTCAACAGGAGGGCGAGCTGATCATTTTACAGTCAATATGGTAAACAAGGTGGAAAATTCTACACCTCAAATTCTGTGGTCTCAGTCCAATACATGGGTACTAAAAAGTCTTGGTTTGTTTTCTTGTCTATTTTAAGTGTATTAGAAGTACCAATAAGTTTACACTTGGCATTGATTCCATAGTTCATAAATAAAGGCAAACATTACAAAGTCACAGAAACTCCAGAATTCAAAAATATTTCTGGTCCCAAGTATTTTGAGTGAGGCACACTCAAACTATATTTCTGTGCATTTTTAGGGGGTTAGTTGGAATGAAAATACAGGATGAATGAAATGTATATTTCTATTATTTTTCTTGATCATAGAAACCCAAAGTATTGGACAGTGTGTTCAGACAGCAGGTATGAGGATTTCAACTTTGGAGCTGTGAGCTGTTAATATCTTCTACTAGATGACTAATGCTATATTATTCTGGTCACAGAGAGCTTTCTAAACTTGTAAATACTTGAATTTCCTATTTAGCTAAAAAAAAAAATTCAATGGGCACCCATAACCTTATTGTAGTTTGGAAGTGTATATGCTCTAAAGTATTTGTGATGAGAAAAGAATATGTATTAATAAGTCATGTTTTATTTCAGAAAACACTCCTGACTCCATAGACAGAGACAAGCACCAACCAGCTCACAAATCATGACACAGAGACTTATTGTTAGTTTTGATTTCTTACTCTAGCTTAGGCACATTTCTGTCTAGCTCTTTAAACGTAAATAAACCTGTGTCTCTTTATCTACCTTTTGATGCAGGGCTGATTACCTTTAGATACTTTCTTGTTATTTCTGTGTCTGGCTGCCTGGCTTCTTGACCAGGATATTTTATCTTTGTTCTCTCCTACCTATTTTCTTTTTCTTCCTTCTGGAGAGCCTAGATTTCTCCTGCTATTTGTGCTTTCTTCCTGGCAGCCCTGCCTAATCTTTCTCCTGCCTAGGTACTGGCCTCTCAGCTTCCTTATTAGAACAATCAGGTGCCTTAGGCAGGCAAGGTGAAGCAAATGCAACACATCTTTACATAATTAAACAAATGCCGCATAAACCAAAACAACTCACCTTTACACAGTTAAACTAATATTCTGCAGCATAAAAAACTGTAACATATCTTTGCACAGTTAAAATGATAATCAACAACAGACAAGCTTAATTCTTTGATACTTTCTTAAATTTTCAATTCTAGATTTTTTTTTATAGTTGTTAAAAGCAGACACTCTTAATGAGTCTTTTACCGCTTTATAAACTAGCACCATATTTTTAAAATAACTAACTATTAACTTTTGTATAATTTGCTTTCTATTATTTTAAACATACATTAAATCTTAATTGAAACACAAATGATAATATGTTTGGAATATAAATATACATAAAACTATTACATTTCTATTAAAAAATCATAATATATAAAAATTTAAAAGGATAAAAATTTCATTAGTCGATACTAATGGTATTTTCTAAGATTTATCTCAGAAAATTGTCGTTGACTTCTTTACCCTCGATTATAGCTTCCAAGGCAATAAGCAAGTTATTGTCCTTTGAAAATAATTTTAGGCCTTAATTTATTTCTTACCAAGAAATACCATCTTCCCTTTCCCACAACTATCTTCTGTTCACACCATTATATCATTGTGTGGTACTTGGTGCTCTTTTAGGAGTCCATATTTTTCATCAAATTTCAATATGGCTCAAATAACCAACAAAGTTCTGAATTAAAGTTTTGGAAAATAGCAGGTGTGAAGGGAGGAAGTAGCATTTTTTTCAGTGATGTGGCCATTGAGAAATTTCCCTTGAACAAATAGATGACACTCAACCAACCCATCAGCAAAAGATGTAATTAAACTCAGTGGGTCACAGATACACACAAAGAACACTTTAGGACAGGGATTTGCTGGGAAATAGTTGTCAGCAGGAGGGGGAAGTGGCAGAAGGAATGGGACAGTGATAAGGACAAAGATTATTACCTAAAGGTAGGAAACTTAGAAAATATCTAAATTCATGCCGGTGTACTCTGGAATATAGTTGTGTTTTCCTTCCATACCTTCCTTACAACCCGCTGATATTTCATATAAAGATACACACTTAGCAATTTATGTGCTGTCTTTTCAGAGAAAGGTAAAGAATCTTGGGAGTGCTTAGGAATGCTGAGTCATAAGCCCCAGGACTCAATTCTGAGTGTCCATTGACTCAAGAGAGAAAAGAGCTTTGTGGGAATTAAATAGGTATGCCTGGAAATAGTGTGTATCTTATGGGAAAGTCAACTGAAAGGCTGTGCTGATAACATTGATGAGAACAACTGGAGGGTGGTTGTTCCCTTTCAAATACACAGAAATAATTATATTCCCTGATCATCTTTAAGCTGCCTTATACATTTTAAATATAAAAACTAAAGATTGGTTTAATATTAATCTTTCTCTCTCCCCCCTTCCTCCTCTCCCTCTCCCTTGTTTTCTCCCTCCCTCTCTGTGTACTCTCTCCCCTTATTTTTCTGCTCTATAAAATTTGCACCTTCCCTTCTTTCATACCTACTTTGCTCAACCACCCCTCACCTTCTTCTCCTCACCCCTAATTTCCTTTTCATGCTTACTTGCCTTCCTACTTTCCCTTCATCAAACACTTCTCCATCTTCTTCCTTCACACCATCATCACTTCCCCACTTAACTCCTGTCTCCTGATCATTTTCCTGTCTTCCTGGCCTCTTTCTTCCTTTCTCTCTTTCTTTCCAGATGACACGAGAACAATACATACTAGCGACACAGCAGAGCAACCTGCAGAGAACTGAAAATGCACAACTCTACCCTGTGGGGATTTATGGATGGCGAAAGAGGTGCTTATACTTCTTTGTCCTTCTGCTGTTGGTTACCATGATAGTTAACTTAGCCATGACAATATGGATATTGAAGGTTATGAATTTCACTGTGGTAAGTACGACCATGATTTTACATCTATTGCTTTGGGATCAAAGATGGTCTTACTTTATTGTCATTTTCATCTGCAAATGGTTCATTTTATTCTTTACAAGTATATGCCATTAAGTTTCCAACGTTATCATATATTTTACTTTAGAATTACTTTGAACAAAGTTATATTTGGTGTGCATATGATATTCTACCTGTCATTTAGGACTGGAAAATTTTGATTATAATAATAGAAGAGTAGCTTGATTCATAAGCAACTTATTATGTAGTTATATAATAAACATTAATAAATGCTTGTTATACTTGAACAATGTAAAGAGGCTTTTTAAAAAATAATATTCTAAAACATCACATTTGGATTATTCTTGATATAGTTCATGATTCTATATTTATCTTTATTTGCATTTTAAGCCATGGACATTTTCCAGTAATGAATGGATCATGAGTTATAACTGACCTGCCAAGGTCATTTCGTTCTTTTGAACTTGTGCTCAGTATGTAGAAGATGAAATACAAATACGCTAGAAGTTACATTATTTTATGATTAGTAATAGCTTGATAGCAAAGTGATTCTGGAATTCATTGATGAGTTTTGTTTCATGTTACTGAATGTGTATAAAAAAATCTATAATGTGATTTGCATAAGAACAACTTGGCGTTTTAGAAAAGTCAAGCTTTGCTCTGTTTACATTTTCAAACTCAGGACTTGAACAATTCAGGACTCCTTTTAAGCCATTCGGTTGTGTCTTTGCTCACACAACTCAGATATCTTTTAAGACAGGTTGGTATATCTTGCTACTTATACTTTCTTATTCATATTCTCTGCGTTTTAAAAGGGAAACCTATATTTGGCTTGTTTGACTTCGTTGAATTCCATGTATCAGACTGGTTGTTTATTACTTTTTAAACTCTACTGGATACTTAACAATGACAACAAAGAGCCCTTTCTCACTTTGTTACTGCAATATTCTACACTGAAATACAATCTCAATGTGGGAATGAGCGTGTCACAGTGTAGGATGTTGCCCACATGTGCAGAAGGAGCCCGGGAGGGCAGGTGGCATAACCTACCACCAAAGAGAAACACAGTTACAGATAACAGAGCAAGAAACTATATCTACAAAAAAAATAATCACAGAAATTATTCCATTTGTTCTGAGACATTGCAGGTGCAGAAAATAGACATAAATTATAAAGAGAAAACCTAGGCAAATGGGAAGATCATGTGTTTTCATGCTTTTCTAAAACAAACAAACAAAAATATTTTAGAGATGATTTGGAATCTATGGTCTTAGGTCAGGGAAGGGGATTCTATAATGGATGAGGTGCAGAAGTAGTTTTTCTTTCAGAGTTACTGGTAATGTATCTAATACTTACCATTGTCCATTTCCTGGCCTGCTTGCTCCTGTTGTTTGGGGAAATTTGGGCATGGAATTTGTATTCTGTACTCTGTACTTTCCCTAGTGTCTGCATTATTGATTGATTCATTGCATAGTAAATGACATGTTACACCTCTGAAAAAAATTTTCTTGTATTTTAAGTAAGTACCAGCTAAACTAATGTATACTAATGGTATTTTCCAACATTATTTCCTCAATAATTCAAAGCCAAATAATATCAAACATATATATATATATGATATAAGTATTACATATAAATATAAGATATATATCTTATATTTATATATGATTTATATATCATATATATATATATATATATGATAAGAATTGCATCTACAAGTTAGCGGAACTGACCAAAGTATATTCTTTTATTATTAAAGATCATAAGCCAAAATGTAATTAAAATATAATTGCTAAGTAGTTATAAGTATTTCTCCACATACTATGTGATTAAAATTAAAGTAACAGCTTAAATATCTTTTAATGAAAGAATAAATACTATTTCTAACTATTATAAATTAATAGTGTGGTTTCTTCCATCAAGAGCCATCTTTCAAAATTCATGAAAGAGCAGATAAACTCTGTCAGGCTAGAAAGTCTTGTTCTAGCCAGGAGACCACAATGTGGGAATGCTTAGCTTCAAGCCAGGTTAGCTTCTAGAACATTTTTTTAAATTTATTATAAAGTATGCTAACCACATAATTACAAGGATGCATGCCTCAGACTCCTAGGCATTGTCCCATGCTGACAGAAAGGCAGACAAAGCCACTCTTGGGTTGTAAATGAAAGGATCACCTGTGTCTTCAGGATTCTTGGAAACCCTGGGGTTTCTGTCACCCGTGGAGCTACATAATTTGATCCCCAGTTGGTCCAAATTTAAATGCCACTGTATTGCAGCATAGTCTTGGGGTTAATGAAAAATGATAATTTTCTTTTTTCTCATGGTCTATTTTCATTTCTGCACTTTTCTTCATTTACTCTTTAAATCTTGGTCTTGCCTATATTAAAAGAGAAAACTGTCCATTTTTTAACTTCTGAGCTATATGCATATGGTCTCATGCAAATGAACTTATGGCTGTGTCAAGATAATATTTCTAATGACCAATCTGCCCCAATATAGTTATTCATAATTTTCAGAGAAATTTATGTCATTGGATATTATTGCAGTCTTAAATAGAATAGATAGAGTTGAAACTCTGAGCTAATTTATAATCCTCTTAGTTACAGCACTAAAAGTGAAGATTTTGCTTTCCTAGTACAGTATTGTGGCTTCCTTTACTAAGCGTATACCAGATATAGTTGTTGATAAAGGACAGAAAATAACATAAAAATTCTTTGGAGCGTCTTACTAGTTTATAAAAAATGCATTAATTTTCTTCATATTTGCTACCTTCCATTACATGGGGAATGTTGGGGATTGTTCCTGTTAACATTCTTTATTTGAGCAAAGTAGATAAGTTATTGTTTTCAAAATATAATGTTTTCATCAGAACCAGTCTACGTAAGAACATGTTTTATGATGTTGGTTAAATAACATCATTATGACTAGTAAAGTTCGTGGTCCATGAGATTGATGTGACCTTATTAACTCCAGGTTCTCATTTGGTGACAAATAAAATCATTCTGCTTATTGAGATGCCCAGTAGCAGAAAGCCAAGACAAAGGAAATTAGTTAATACTGCTGGGTGAAAAGAACAGGAGAGATAAAATCATAATTTCCTGGCTTTGAGAGTTCATAATAATAGGACTGAGTTAAAATGGGGCAGTAAAGTTCATTTTCCCGTGATCAGTGAAATCCAGCTGCAAGAGACTTTGCTGATGTCAGTAGATAATTGGTATACCTTCACTGCTCAATACAAATTAAGGAGCTTAATAAGTCTATCTAGCAGTCTTTCAACTTAGGCAATGCTCTTCTTTGTTCAGATTCCATTCTAAGTAACTCAACGTATTTGAAAACTGAAAATGCTTTCTGTAACCATGAAGTATTTATCTTAATAATAATGACAATGAAAGATGGTGATATATATCTCCTGTGATATAATTTTATAAGATATGACAAGTAGTAATGAGGCATGGGGAAATTTGGAAAGGTAGATGGGGGATGAACGTGTTCATAATATATTCTATACATGTATGACATTATCACTAATAAATAACATTTTTTTAAAAGAATGAGGTTATAAATGCCACCTAGTAAGTGTAAGGGAATCCTACAATGATTGACTTCATGATGGAGAAACTAACAATGCTCTCTTGAAAATAATTAAGATAACCAGCTAATACAGACTTTTCAAATACATAGCTGAAGAGCGATATGATTAGTTGAGTGAATTCTGATTAAAAAGTTCTAAGAAAAAGAGGTTTGAGTATTTTAGTCATTTTGAATTAAAGTGGACATGGGCAATGCATGATTCAAACAGCTATATATTGCAAGTGTCATTTTCCAAATACCACATCTACTTGACATTTAGAATATGCTCAAATCATTCTTATAATGATAGAGCATTAATCCAAGTTACTGAATTGCAACATTTTTAGTATCCTCCTCATATTTTGAAGTAGTCTCCTAATAACTACATTCTGACACTACATATTGGTTCCATTATCTTAATCTGATATAAATTTGTTATTTATTGTTTTATCTATTTTTAAAGAGTTTTTTATTTAAAAAAATTATTTACTCATTAATATTCTATATACATTTTACATAAATCCTTAAGTGAATTTTCTTTGAATGCCTAAAAATCAGAATAAAGAGGAAAAATATTTTGTTGAAAATCAACTTCATCACCTGCTTTATTTTCTTTATTTCAAATATTAAATGTTATGTAAGCCCAAGATAACCAATCTTTTCAGAATAGGTTTTACACTTTATGATTATAGGCCATAGAGTCATTTCTGATTTCTCTGTCATGTTTTAATTTCTTTAAGGTACTTCTTCTGCAGTTCAGATTATATTAAATATATTTATTCATAAGTAACATCTCCAAGTTTAAAACCTTGTGGGATTTTTTTTTTTGTTGTTGTTTTTTCTGTTTTGTTTTGTTTTGTTTTTCGAGACAGGGTTTCTCTGTAGCTTTGGAGCCTATCCTGGAACTAGCTCTTGTAGACCAGGCTGGTCTCGAACTCACAGAGATCCGCCTGCCTCTGCCTCCCGAGTTCTGGGATTAAAGGCATGCGCCACCGCCGCCCGGATTGTGGGATGTTTTTAATCAGGTTTAGAGAATCATCTCTTCTCATGTCACTCTTGAGACCAGTAGTCTTTCTATCTTCATCATTAGCCTAGAGACAGCTTTCACTACTCTCACTAATCTATCTGATAAGGCTAAACACACCTACAATATGCTGCCGTAAGTTACTCTGTCCTTGCAAAACTTATTTTCATGTAGTCTCCACAGTCTCTAAATCAAATCGCTTTGAAGGGAAATTTCCTATCTTTTATCTTTTATTATTATACCTAGCATGTAAAGATGAGGGCAGTTGTATTGGAAGTTGAAATTTGAAGTAACCACAGGTTGGTTTAATTTGCCTTGTTAATTTTCTCCTGATCATATTCATTGCAATTAGTTTGTTTTTATTATCGTGTTCCTACACTCAAGACAAGATATAACTTTTACGGAACAAAAATCTCTTATCCCTGAATGGATAAAATGCAGTTTTTTTTATTTACTATTGTAACTTTTTTGAGAACAAACCTCCTGTGATTATTTATCCTCTTAATAGTAGGTTTACTTTGTAATATTTTTGTTTGCTTGTTTAATTTCCCATCACAAATGATGATCCTACAAACTTCCCCATAGATCACTATTGATGGGAGGTACACAGATACCAGGTTCAGTAAATTCTGTGGCTAAATTACAAGTCTAACAACCTTGACATTTAACACCAAATTTTGTTCCCGAAGTGGTTTCATTGATTGTCATTACAAATTTAACACTTTAAAGACAAGGACCAGGAAAACTATCCTTAAACTTAAATCTCAGATTAGATGCCTTATTTCAGGGCAACTCTTTATATTTCTGTCTATTTTTCTCTCCCTTTCTGTCACACTTATTGTCTTTTTCTAATATTCATGTCTTTATTCATATGGATATCATTGTGATAGGATTTAATATGTTGCATTGGTATTTAATGACTTGTTATCAAAATATACTTCTCTTTTCTGCCCTTGTTACCTGTCCCATTCATAGTAGAGTATACTAAATTTCAGAATATAGCTGAAGTGCCTTATATTGGTCTCTGATAGACATTTACACTGTGTGTTATTTCCTATAGGGCTGAACATTTGTGATTAAAAATAATCCAGTTTATGTTACAGAGAGATCTCTGATTTAATGCTTTTATTTTTATCTCAGTAAAGCAGAAATTAAAAAGTACTTTAGGAAAGCTACTTCAAATTACAATCCATTTAGTGTTAGTTGGAATCTCCTCTCCTTCTCTTGACAAAGGACATAGCTCCAGGACTTTCTTTCACTCAAAGTAACTACTTTGTGTGGCGGGAGAGTAAATATGGTTATTCCCTACCGGAACTCCAAAGTGCTTGAGGAAGATAATTGTCCGTGAAAATAGATTCTTTGAATTTTATTACCTGCAGATTCCAACAGTGGAAACTGTGAACATGAGAATTTTCTGCACACGCGCGCACACACACACACACACACACACACACACACACACACACGTACACACGCACACACACTGTATTTTATTTGATTTCAGATTCTTTAATAACACTTCCTCTGTCTTGACAAAAGATGAAGTAATTATCTTCACAGACTGGCAGTTACTGGTAAATCATACAACTACCTGGATCCTCCGTCTTCCTATTTGTTTACACGCCCTCTAGAAATACGAAATCTGCCTCCTGATGCTAGAGAAAATAAGTGTGATTCTAGACTCCAGACTCCACCTACTAGAGCTTTTATCTGCCTATCACTATCAACAAAAACAGCGGGGGCTGACTGAGAAGCAAAGGACAATGGCGCTGGGCTCTGATTCTTCTGCATGGACAGGCTCTGTGGGAGCCTTCTCAGCTTGGTCGATCACCTTCCTGGACCTGGGGGGAGTTGGGAGGACCCTGGTCTTAGCATAGAGTGGGGAACCCTGATGGCTCCTTGGCCTTGAGAGGGAGGGAGGGGAGGTATGGGTGGAGGGGAAGGGAGGGAAGGGGGAGAAGGAGGGGAGGGAAGGGGGAGGAGGAGGGGAGGGAGGGGGGAGGAGGAGGGAAGGAGATGGAAATTTTTACATATAAAAAAAAAATAAACCATGAGGGAAAAAAAAAAACAAAACCACATCAAATACCTCATCATCTAGAAACTAAAATGAAGAGTTAGAATTTCTTAATCCCATCATCCCATCAGTGCCAAGATAAAACATTTTAAGTGGTTTTGCTGATCAATTTATTCTGATGTGTAAAATAACTGTGAATTTTGTCTATGCATTTGTTCATATCTACATGGTAAAATGACACGCACATGCCCACATATGCTAAACAAACTGTATTTCACTAAATATGACCTAATTACTAGTAACATCACAGGAAGAGAACATTGAGAAGGGTTGATAACAGTAGAATCACAGTAGAAGCATGGGTCCGAAAACCAAACATTTTATTCTTGATCTAGATCCTGGTCTCTCTCTCTCTCTCTCTCTCTCTCTCTCTCTCTCTCTCTCTCTCCCTCTCTCTCCATATATATATATATATATGTGTGTGTGTGTGTGTGTGTGTGTGTGTGTGTGTATCTATGTATTTGTTTACATTGTATATAATGCAGGATATATGTATGTATATACATATATACAAATATATATATGTATATATATATATATATATATATCCTGCATTATGCTTAATTAAATTGTGGCTAAAATTTCTACTTTTTAAAATGGACATAATATTATTGCATCTTGCACTAAGTTGTTGAATAAATAAGTGAGAAATACAAGTGCTTCAGAAGTATTACACTAACAACGTTGTCTATATTAAATATTATTGTTTTTAGTCATTTTCTTTCAACTCATCCTGAGAGATATAGGCTAGAGCTCCTGAATTAACTCTAACCTTCTCAATGCAGCTGAGAAAAAAATAATCCAGGACAGATAAAATAAGTTCTAAAAAGGCATGTGAATATGTAAGTCAATGAGTGTGTTGATCTAATTGATGCTGACAATGTTTTTAAGACTTAATGGTATTAGCTTTGCACCAAGAGGCTGTGACTGGCTACTTAACAGGGTGACTTTGGACTACTCATGAGTTCCAGATTCTTCATCTCTGAGAGAGGGATAATACTATTAACTACACAGGACTTTGAAGCATATGAAACAAATGACCCTGTTTAAAAAGTTTAAATTCAATTTTTGTAGTATGTGAGGAATTACTTACCAGCTGCGAATAATGATGAATACTAAGCACAAGCCTAGCTAGTGGTTAATAATTAAAATTATTTTATGTGGTACATTTTACGAGTAAAATACCTTTTTATATTAGAAAAGGGCATTTAATATTTTTTATAAAATTCTAATTTTATGGTCAAGTAGTTAAAATACTTTATAAACTGTGAGAAGCAGGTATGCTGTAAAAGGTCAGCATTATTTTGATAACCTTAAGCTTCTTCTAGCACAGACCTAAGTCCCCTTTTGAGTCAAATTAAAATATACAATATTTAATTTTATTTTTTAATCCTAAGTGGGATATCAGTTCTTGATTGTAAACTTTCCAAATTTCTTTCATGATCACAGTATGGATGGAGCAAGCTTCCCACAAGGTTTGTACCATCACGTTCACTCATGTTATCATGATCAATGATCCTCATTTAATTATCATTACTCATTTTCTTACTTATTGAGACTCTACATGTCTGAGATTTCCTTCTTGTCAACTTCTATAGCAAGAATAGAGTTAGTCCATATGTTAGATGCATTTTCTGTGAAGACAAAACAGCTACCATTATAACTGGGTTGTGATACTGTACTGTAAGTTATTTTTAGAATACTCTGAATTATAGCCCACAGGCTATAATACTTAAAAATAAAAAAGTAAATCTTAAGATGCCAAAAGTTCAGATTAAACAAGCATATAGTTTATTTGTCAAGACTATATGTTTCATAGACTAAGAGATTACTGAACAGCATAGCGTACTAAACTCTATCGTATACAGTTTGGAAGATGAAGGCTGATGCTGAAGGATAATATGTTCTCTGAAGTCACACTGACTAGAACCCCGTGGTGCATTCTCAAAGCGTGAGTGTCTGCATGCAAGGTGTTTTGAGCTGTGGAAGACAAGGGCAGCTTTAGAGAGCTGGTTCTCACTTCCTGCTTCATTGAGGTGGGGCTCTCTTTTACTGCCAGCAAACTTGGCCTTCAGGCTCCTACAAAAATTCTCGCGTCTCAGGCTCTCATCTCCCTTGTAAGAGTGCTGGATTTCAAATGCAAGTGGCCGCATCTGACTTTTTACCTGGCCTGGAGCTCAGGCTTCTACAACTATTATCCAATTTCAACACTTTTAGTATAGTTGCTGGTCCAACTAATGCATAAGACATTATCACTTATTAATACCTTCTCTACAGAATACATACATAGTGGTTTTCAGAGAGCACATTTTAGCCTCCTGATTGCAGTCTACACTTTGGACTGCTTGAATGTAATCTTCCTGAGTTTTAAGTTACTGATTGCAATGAGAGCCCTCTGAAGGTTAGCTAGGATCGTGGACTTTGGTGAACCTTCTACACTGTCATTTCCATTTTCCTGCTTCATTCCTCAGTGCATGGCCCACGGTGCTCACCATGGAGTGAGGTGGAGCACCACCTTCTGGAGAGAGACTGCTCTTCTGCGGGTGAGTGCCTCCAGCAGGCAGAGGCACAGCTGAAGTGTGGTCTGTGGATTTATGACAGAGTTTATGATAGTGAGTGATTTAGTTAATGTGGCAAGACCACTTCCATTATAGCCCTCTGTTTCCACCTCCTCATAATTTTCTGACAAATTGTGCCTCTCAGATGAAATTTTTCACGCTTAGTTTTAGCCCAGGAGTACATTTTCCTTCACTGGCTTTATAAAAAAAAATTTAGTCATTTTATCCAAATGCAAACAACTACTAGGTGGTAGGATATTTTTTTCAGAAATAAACTATAAAAATTATGTCATAAAAGCAACTATAAACACTATGCACCATGTCAAAAGGGAGGATCATTAGAATATAAGGTGCGCTGCAGGAGAACAAGGATAGAGAAAGTCATTTAGTGACCAGAAAGGGGGCTCAGCAGTTAAGGGACTTGCTATCAAGCCCGAGAGCCTGAATTAGACCAGCAGCTAGAAGGGAAGAGACAACTGGGCAAACTGTGTCTAATGTGCATGGGCAAGCATGTACACACACACGCACTCATACACACATGTGCTCACATACACACAAACACAAAAAGTGAGGGATAAAATTAAGCCTTCATTGTATTTTAAAATGATATCCAGAGCAAGCCCAGTTTTTTTCCCTGGAGTGGCCATCCACTACCCCAGGACCCTAACCTACAATGGACTGGTCCCTCCCACATCAACCACTAATTAAGAAAACAACCTAATTGATTGCCTACAGCCTTATCTTATGAGGTGTCTTCTTAATTGAGATTTCCTTCTCTTAGATGACTTTAATTTGTGTCAAATTGACACAAAACCAGCCAGCACAAAATCCCCCTGATTCATGACCCGATAGGAAGAAGTCAGATCTGAAATTATATACTCATATACAGCAAAAATGGGTACAGAAAGTCATGTTTATATATTTGTGCATACATATTCAATATATACGTGTGTAACAGTAATAAGAGAGAAAGAAGATGCAATTAGCTTGAGATTGAAAGCATATGAGGGTGGCTAGAGGGAGAGGAGTGAGAGTACCTGGGAGGGACCTGGGAGAAGAAACGGAAGGAGCAAAGGGATGCGATTCTGTGTTTATTAAAAGTCGCATTAACACCTTCAACAATGTGGAAATAACCCGTTGATTAATCTGTATTAACTGCACCTACTAGCAAGATCATTACATTAAACACATTCAAGCTGTGTGCAAAAACCTGATCACTACTATTAGAACTTTACTAGCTATATAGCTTCTTGGTAGCCTTTGCAAGCTTCTCTCCTTGTTCTAAATAAAATAAACAATAGGCTACTATTAACTTTACTCAGCCCTCACCTACTTATCCTTTTAAACAACTATGTTTTTGTATTTATTTATCCAACCTCCTCTCAACTCTCTTCTCAATTATTAGTAAGCATTATTCTACATTCAAAATGTTTTTTTTTTGTTTGTTTGTTTTTGTTTTTAGACAGGGTTTCTCTGTTTAGCTTTGGAGACTGTCCTGGAACTAGCTCTGTAGATCCAGCCGGTCTTGAACTCACAGAGATTTCTCTGGGTTTGCCTCCCAAGTGCTGGGTTACAGGCGTGTACCACCACTACCTGGCCCGACTCTTAAGAGTGAGAAAGTGTCTGACCTATTTACTTTATTACCTCTAGTTTATATAGCTTTAAAAATTACAATACTTTATTCATCTTCTTTTTTTTATTTAAAAAATTTCCATCTCCTCCCCTCTTCCTCCCCATCCCCTCCCCTCCCCTCCCCCCATACCCTCCCTCCCTCCCTTTTCAGGCCAAGGAGCCATCGGGGTTCCCTACTCTATGTTAAGACCAAGGTCCTCTCAACTCCCCCCAGGTTCAGGAAGGTGATCAACCAAGCTGAGACGGCTCCCACAGAGCCTGTCCATGCAGAAGAGTCAAAGATCAGCGGCTTCTCAGTCAGCCTCCACCGTCGGCCACATTCAGAGAGTCTGGTTTGGTCTCATGTTCCATCAGTCCCAATCCAACTGGAGTTGGTGATCTCCCTTTAGTTCTGTCCCACCGTCTCCATGGGTGAACGCACCCCTCACGGTCCTGACTTTCTTTCTCATGTTCTCTCTCCTTCTGCTCCTCATCAGGACCTTGGGAGCTCAGTCCGGTGCTCCAATGTGGGGCTCTGTCATTTTCTTCATCTATCGTCAGGTGGAGGTTCTATGGTGATATGCAAGAAATTCATCAGTATGGCTATAGGAACTGGCTTTTTCAGGCTCCCTCTCCTCAGCTGCCCAAGGAACTAACTGGGGGCGTCTCCCTGGAAACCTGGGAACCCCTCTAGGGTCAAGTTTCTTGACAACCCTCAGGTGGCTCCTTAAATTAAGATATATGCTTCCCTGCTCCCATATCCACCCTTCCTGTATCCCAACCATCCCATTCCTCCGAGCTCCCCCCATTCTCCCCTTCACACTTTTCTCTCCCCATCTTCCCTTGGCCCAGTCTCGCCCAACCCTCAAGTTCCCAATTTTGCCTGGTGATCGTGTCTACTTCCAATATCCAGGAGGATTACTACATCTTTTTTTGGGAGTTCACCTTCTTATTATCTTCTCAAGGATCCCAAATTTATAGGCTCGATGTCCTTTATTTATGGCTAGAAACCGATTATGAGTGAGTACATGCCATGTTCATCTTTTTGGGTCTGGGTTACCTCACTCAGAATAGTGTTTTCTATCAGGAACATGAGGGGTGCATTCACTCATGGAGACGGTGGGACAGAACTAATGGGAGATCACCAACTCCAGTTGGAATGGGACTGATGGATCATGCGACCAAACCCATCTCTCTGAATGTGGCCAACAACGGGGGCTGACTGAGAAGCAAAGGACAATGGCGCTGGGCTCTGATTCTTCTGCATGGACGGGCTCTGTGGGAGCCTTCTCAGCTTGGTCGATCACCTTCCTGGACCTGGGGGGAGTTGGGAGGACCTTGGTCTTAGCATAGAGTAGGGAACCCTGATGGCTCCTTGGCCTTGAGAGGGAGGGAGGGGAGGTATGGGTGGAGAGGAGGGGAGGGAAGGGGGAGAAGGAGAGGAGGGAAGGGGGAGGAGGAGAGGAGGGAGGGGGGAGGAGGAGGGGAGGAGATGGAAATTTTTAAATATAAAAAAATAAACCACAAGAAAAAAAAATAAATAAATAAACTTCTCATTCTGTTATTCCATAGTGTTGTGCTCTTTTGATCCTTATGATTTTCTGATCATTTTATTCCTTTCATATGTTATGTCTTTCTTCATCCCTTTTTCTCTGTCTCTCTCTAAGTTTCTAAGTATCTGTCTAAGTCTCTCTGTTTGTCTCTTTCTGTCCCTACGTCTTTGTATCTGTCTCTCTCTAAATCTCTAAGCATCTATCTGACTGTCTCTATCTCTACGTGTCTCTGTAACTCTGTCTGATTATATTTGTCTGTCTCTTTTGTACCTGGACACACATAGGCATACTGATACTCTTCAATTCATTTTTTTATTTTTTCAATTATTCTAATACTTAAGTGTATATTTTAAATATATACTCACCAAAACCTATCTTTAAAGTCCCTTTTTTTATCACCCAGAAAAAAAGGATGTTTCCCCTTGAACCTTGACTCTTTCTCATCTGTTTGAACTCGAGCATTTTAAAGCCTAAGTCAATAGTTGTTAATAAATCCTTAATTATTCTCCATCATGTGTGTGTGTGTGTGTGTGTGTGTGTGTGTGTTTTGACAAATTGTGTATTTCACTGAACCTGGTGACCAACAGTTGACTGTATCTTCTGACTTAACTAGACGGGCATATTAAACCACAGCTATACTTCACAGAGTAAATTTAAAAAAAAATCAGCTAAGTCCCAAATTAATCAGAAGTTATATAACAAATTTGGAACACATTGTTAACATTTTCTTCTTAATGTAAAAATGTGAGTTGGAAGCACAATATAAACATTCTTAAACAAATAAAGGTGAGTGTAAAACATATAGGAAAAGCACATAGCAATGACAATGCTCGCAATGAGAGGTATATTACAGGCATATATTACAGGCATATATTACAGGCATATATTACAGGCATATATTACATTACAGGCATATATTACAGGCATATATTACATTACAGGCATATATTACAGGCATATATTACAGGCATATATTACAGGCATATATTGCCTCATCCTTCCAATCCTAGGGATACATGGAATTGCAAAACAGAAAAATTTGTAGATGATTCTATTCTGAACTAAATTATTCAGTTTTGCTAAATATGCTGTTTCTACAGAAAATTGATATGGACCAATTTTTTTCTTTGGCTTAAATACAGAGTAAAATTCACTCACTGCCCCAACCCTGCTTTTAAAATTATTTTCACAAAATATTCTGTGTCCGGAACTCAAATAAGTCTTCCTCAGATACATTTTGAAGGACAATGAAGAGCATTTGCCACCTCCTTATTAATAAAATTAAAGAAAATCTTGTAGTTGTATTCATGTATATATTATTGATATACATCATAGAGGCCCTGTATAATATAAAAACACGATGTAGAAATCATTCAAAAAAGTATGACTTTCTATCTATAGTCAGAAATTATTATAAATTAATATTAAAAACATGACTTTAGATGATTGGAAGCATTAATTGGCATGGGCGGTATAATCAATCTTTGTTTCATCCACAGTACAAGGAAAATACCTTTAATATAATTGTTTACCATTAATTATAAAGCTGGATATTAATGTGATAAGTTTGGTGAAATACTATGAGAAAGCATTTTAAGTAAAAAACAAATCAAAATCAAATATAGGATTTGTGAATTGGCGTCTCTTTTCTGTGTGTTGATGTGTCATGCTTACCTAAGGACTTACATCCATATCTATCTCCACATACATATTGACCTCTTTAAAATATATCAGCGTAACGTTTGGTTGGTTTTTTTTCGAGACAATGTTTCTCTGTAGCTTTGGTGCCTGTCCTGGAACTAGCTCTTGTAGATAATGCTGGCCTCGAACTCAGAGATCCGCCTGCCTCTGCCTTCTGAGTGCTGGGATTAAAGGCATGTGCCACAGAGTAATGTTTTTTTTTTTCATGAATTTATCTTAGTTTGAGAAATGGCTGTCATCCCTGTTATCTCACAAATATGACTTTATTATCATTTCTAGAATTACTGTTCTTGATGTTGAGCCCATAGGTACTACCTTATGACCCTGATGTTTAAACTCAGAGGCAAACTTTTATGAATGTGTAATATAACTGTCATGGATGCCCAAAGATCAAATTAATGCCTGTTGAAGTTTTTTTAATTTCATTTTATATTCCAACCATAGTTTTCCCTCCCATGTCTCCTCCCACCTTCCTATATCTCCCCCAAGCCCACCCCCATCCACTCCTTCCAATGAGTAAGGGTTTCCATTGGGAATCAACAAAGCCTGGCACATTAACTTGGAGCCGCACCAACCACCTCCCCACTGTATCTCATCATAGGGAATGGGCTCTTACAAACTAGCTCATGCACCAGGGATAGATCATAGTCCTACTTTCAGGGGCCCCTCAGGCAGTCCAAGCTTCACCATTGACTCCCACATATGGAGGGCCTACTTTGGAGCCATAGAGACTACAGAGACAAATGAACCAAGCTTGAGGAAACTTATGAACCCTAGACTGACTGCTACTGAAGATTTTGTTTGTTTTGTTTTGTTTTTTATTTTTATGATATAGGTAGCATGGCAAGACACAGAGTCAGGTTTCTTTTTCCCAGTTTAGTATATTCTTTATGGCATCCCTTATCTTCTTGACACTAGTGTACTGATAGACTTTACTTAAATTACCTCCCAATAATTCAATGTTTCCCACTCTCTCTCATCATTGTGATCTTTAAGACATTGTTCAGCTAGATACTATACTTATCACAGAAAAAATAGTTAATTAAAGAGAAAATCATTCAGAATAGGGTTTCAGGCTTAACAAATGCTTTTAATATAATATTCACATTTTATAATTCTTAAATGTTTTACTTCAGAAAGTAATATGTGAAATCTAATATTTGGGCAATTAGTTACTTCCTGCCAATTATCAGATAATGAGCATTTTTATTGATGTTGTTTTAATAGCTACTATCATATTATCTGAATATAGATACTTGTACCCACTGGGAATCTATTTAGTACTTGTAGAAATAACGATATTTCTAATTGTGCTACATCTCAGGCAGCAATTGCAAGTTGACAAGTTCTAGATGGCAAGAACTTCTTTTAGAAATGTGACTATGGGAAGATGAGTGTCATGTCCTGCATAATAGTGTAAATGTATCCTCATTTTGTTACTATAGAGTTATATAATAGATTAATCAATGTGCCCTTGGGATTACGGACAATTTTAGCATCGATTTTCTAATTTACTTTCTATTTTCACGCATATATTCTTGATTATGAATGACTTCCCTCACTAACATTGTTAGATAACATTTCATTCTTGCAAATACCTTATTTATATATTTAAGAGCATTATTAATGATATTAAATTTTTTATCAGAATAATGTTTTGCTTAGATACCTAAGGTATTCTAGAACTAATTTATGAATGGTTTACTTTTCATTGAAGTATTTTTATAAGCAATTGACTAGATCTTTAACTTTACATAATTTGAATTGAAAACGTGGTAAATTTTAAAGTCTTCTGCAATAATGTCTATTTGATTACTCAAGTATTCGATATTGTGAATACATTTTGTATCTCTGTGTGTTCTCATTAGTATTTTATTCCTATTCCATTATAATTTGAATTTGCCACGGAATATCCTAGTAATACCAAGTTTTTATGTAAATTTTTATCAGTATATACATATATACTGATAAGTATATATATATATGATAAAAGAAACATTAATATTTGTCAAAATATTAGATTATTATTTCTGACAAAAGTACTTATAGTAATTATGTAATGCCTAAGAGTAATCAAAAAATGCCTGCAGAGCATTTCAAAATGATGCATTCTAACCAGATATATAATAAATGGTTGCATTTTTATAGTTGATTCTATGCTTGTTTACTCCAAAATATTTGTTATTTTTAATAATCATGATAGTTTATTTGATGAATAATCAAACTGCTGTTCCACCCATGATATTTTACAGTGATCATAGGAAGTAATGAATAAATGCTAATCGAATGAGCTATGCTTGTCTTGCTCAAATTGCATTTTATTCCCCAACCTATTCCTGTTTTTCTGACTTAGAATATTTTATCAGTTATAGTGAGCACAAGAATAATTAGCATACTTTAGGATGCATACTTAGTTTTTAAAAATTGGAGATATTTTTAAAAAGTGTTCAAAACCAAAGTTAAAGAAGAGCCCGAGAGCAATGATGAAATACAGCCAGGGACAGAGTATGCTCTAATTCTATGAATTTTCCAGCCAGGCCCTTTGGGATTTCTAAAAGCCATCCAAAGCCTTGTAGAACCATTTCAGGGACATTACCATTTCAAAGATTACACACACCCAATCTTAAGTACTAGTAAGTGAAACTGAACGTGAACAATAGGGATGTAGTTTCAGGACTTGGAAAGTGACTCTAAGCACATCTGTACTCTGAATGTAGAAGGTTGTGGGTTTGCAATGGCAGAACTAAATCTTTGCAAGTAGAATTGATACATCAAAGAGTGTGCCCCTGGTGGAGAATGATGTGGGGGGTTAGAAGATGTAAAATGAAGCTATAACTATGCCCATGGGAAGCATTCAATAACACCCAATAGTAATACTGATTAGATGTGATGCATGTGTTCAATTGTTTTTACTTATAAAGTCATACACAAATGGGTGCAAACACAATCATTTTAGGCAATATCACTTTGATTCCACTATCAATAATTATTTAAATTGATGGTATTTAAAATAATTTGATAAATATTAATATTTGAAAAACAGAATCCATAATCATAAACATTGTTAATATTATATATATATACCAATTATGAACAACTACCTGACCATAAATAGCAACTCTATGTTTATAATAAGTAAATTAATAGATGATTTAGAAGATATTGTATGATAGTACAGTCTGAATTAAGAAACACCAGCTGTATAGGTCAGGCAATAAAAAGGATAAAATCATTTCCCCCAGGAGGCAGAGAATGCAGGCAGGCTTTAGCCTTGAACAGAACCCTCAGTGGAACCAGTAATCACAGAAAATGAAGACAGATCCAGAGGACAGTTATTTTGCAGGTCCAGCCACTGCATCATGTCAAGATGAACCAACCATAGCCAAGTACAGTGACCTCTGCCCACAAGAGTCTTCAGTTCCCTTCTACAATTAAACTGTGGTCTCTATCTCCGAGAGCAAAGACGCTTGCTAGAAGAGGACTTTTGTTTGGTTTTTGAAGTCTCATGATAATATCTTTTAACGTAATATATTATCAAATGTTCAGTGATTTTAATTATGCTGGTAGCAAATAGGTTAGTATTTGATGATTGAGATAGTTAATGTCTTTCATTACAGTAGAATGTCCATATGATCCACTTGAAAATATACATTTCAAAAATATGCTTATGAATATATGTGTATACATATAATCACAATAACAGTTAATAAAAATGAGGACATGACTTTGAAAGAGCAAGGAGAGATATACAGTAAAGTTTGGAAGAAGGAAATGGAAGGAAAAATGTATAATTCAAAATTTTAAAAATGGCAAAATTATTTGGTAACAAATATATAGAATTTTTAGGCTATTTTTAAATTTTTTATTTTAATTTCTTTCTTTTTCTTTTCTTTTTTTTTGGTTTTTGAAGACAGGGTTTCTCTGTGTAGCTTTGGTGTCTGTCCTAGAACTAGCTCTTGTAGACCAGACTGGCCTTGAACTCACAGGGTTCTGTCTGCCTCTGCTTCTGATGTACTGGGATTGAAGATTTGTCCCACCACCACCTGGGTATATTTTACTTTTTTTAATGGTAGAATCTATTTAACCGAATTTTCACATTTTCAGTTTACAACCCTCCAAAATTTCCTATTTTTCTAGTCATTCTGATTAATACTTATGATGTTATTATTAGAAACTGCTTTTAATTCATAAGTTCTTGCAAAACAACACAAAGTTTCCATACAGCTTCATATGTTCACAGAAATTCCTGGCTGATTTTGTATGTGAGTGCATCATGCACCTTAACCTTAACTGATGAATGTGGTCACACCGTCTAGCACATCTTCTTAATTGACCCAGGGAGTTTCTTTATATTTCAATGCCAGTGTGGCCCTCACTTGAGGAAATTCTAAGAAATCTTGAAGGATCAACTAACATCTGAGCCAAAATAAAACCTTTAGTTACATGACAATATAATAAATGTTATTTTTTCATAAAATCAAGGATATTTATAGGTAAGAATATTAATAGGAATCCATTTTCTTCCTTTTAATTGGAGCATATTGAATTTTAGTCACATATTTTTAAAATTAGGTATAAAAATACATTATTTATTCAAGCTTGGCATTTGAAATTTGTATTAATAATATATTTTAAATTAAATTATATGATGTGATACTTTGATATTATAATTTGATCACTAAATAAAATGCTTTATTCTGTTTATGTGAACAAATTTATTAAAGAGTATATTTAGTGTTTGGATAAATACATAAGCACAGGGATACAAATTACTTGGAGTTTTTAATCATAAGGAGACCTAGTGGAAAAAGAGGCAACTTGAATAGAGATTACCTCATTATCACTTTAGCATCTTATTTGTTATATGTACTGTTTAATTTGTTGACTTGTTACAACTAGAATAATCTAGGAAGAGAGTAACGCTGAGGAATTATAAACCCTGCTGGTCCTTGGTGAATGCATTACTGATTAAATTGAAATGGGAAGCCCCACCATGATTAAGGGAGGCGTCATTTCATGGACAGCCTGGGTACTGGGCTGTGCAAGATTAAAGAAAGCTGGATGAAAATAGGCAGAAAGCTAGCAAGCAAGCATCTACATGTTTTTTTTTTTTTCCTCGATTTTGCCTTGGTTTCTTTGATTTATGATAGACAGTAACCTGGAGTGTTAAGCCCAGTAGATTTTTTTCTATCAAGTTTGTCACAGCAGCAGAAATAAAAGAAACTAAAATAGCTAATAATGATCTTAGAACCTAATTTTTTCATCTTCCTTATTTCCAAAATGAAATAGTATTAGTTGGCTCAGCAAGCATTTTTCATGAGTAATACTGCTTCCAGTCACACCAGCCGAAGATATTCACTTCTATCATGTACCTTGAATTTTGAAAAAAAGACATAACCATTGTCTCCTCTAAGGCTGTACTCTGTGGGAGGAAGAATACTGAACTTAATTCTCTCTCCTGTTCCATTAAGACAGAGGATTATCTGTAGATCAAAACTGAACTTCCTTGTGTTTAAATTCTTCCTCTTTATTTAACAATTCCCTATTCTAAATGTGGAGGCCTTTAGAAAAGAAAATAGAATTAAAAACTGCTTCTTATTTGATTATTATGTTGCATTATCACATGCTTGCAAAATTCTCTTCATACTACACATGATCAGTGATATGTTGACTAGATCAATCATGGATGGGTAAGAAAAAGGAAGAGAGAATTGAAAAATACCTGATTAAGATGATAAAGCTAGGTGAAGGTTCTATGGTGATATGCAAGATATTCATGAGTATGGCAATAGGATCTGGACATTTCTGGCACCCTCTCCTCAGCTGCCCAACCAGACTGAGCTACCAAGGTCCCGTTGAGGAGCAAAAGGAGGGAGATCATGAGCAAGGAAGTCAGGACCGTGAGGAGTGCGTTTACCCATTGAGACGGTGGGACAGATCTAACGGGAGACCACCAAGTCCAGTTGGAATGGGACTGATGGAACAGGGGACCAAACCGGACTCTCTGAATGTGGCTGACGGTAGAGGAGGACTGAGAAACCAAGGACAACGGCAATGAACGTGAACTCTACAGCATGGACGGGCTCACTGTGAGCCTTGTCAGTTTGGTTGCTCACCTTCCTGGACTTAGGGGGAGCTGGGAGGACCTTGGACTTAACATAGTGAAGGGAACCCTGATGGCTCTTTGTCTTGGAGAGGGGTGGAGTGGGGGTATGGGTGGAAGGGAGGGGAGGGGAGGGGGGGGGGGGGAGGAGGACGGAAGGAGATGGAAATCTTTAATAAAAAAATGAGGAAAAAAAGATGATAAAGCTAAAGAAGAATGTATGGTTCTACTTAGAAATTCTGCAGTGCAAAGAAAGAGTTACTCATCTGAAATATTAAAATGTCAGGAGAGTTTGGGCAGTTAAATAAGAAAGAACTTGAGAGCACGGCTTCTCTACTTGTTTTCATGCCCTCTTTCTGCTTCTCTTTTCTTGATGCTGGCAGGCTTGTTCTGGTCTATCTTACATTCTGTTCCCGAAAACTTCAATTTTTGGTGACATCTCAATGTTCTCATCAAACCAATACTGTCTTTCATTCCTGAAAGAATATATTTCTTTTATGCTTCCTGGACCAGGATGGCCCAATACATGCTTGCCTTGTATCGTCCCTTAGTGGAGTGCCTTAGAGTCACTGCCTTCTGCAATAGTCAGTCTCCAAGAGGATGAGTCTGGCTTATAATATACAGTTTTTCTCATTCTCAGCCGTCTGTGTTCCTTTTATTTGGACCTGGAGTTGCAAGAGTTTACACTCTGAATGATGTTAGCTACTGTGCCAGCCAGTACATTTGTCCACAGTCATTTAGCTATACTTAACACAAACGTTCCTCTAAAACCTGAGTGACTGGTGTCCAGGATAATTCAGTAATTGTTCTTTGTCAAAATGAAAATGCATTTTTAAGAATAATGTTATTCAAACTAACTACCTATTACAAATTTCAGAAAGTACCATATGTAGTAAGAATCTATTTTATGTTCATAAATACAATACCCAAATCCTTTAAGGAATTTGTATGATCAATACATTGGATTGTGTGTTTCCCTTCCAATATTGAATTGACAATCTACAATAATGTCATATTGAACCCCTTGGCAGCAACAACTAACTAGATAACTATTTCTAAATTATCTGTTTGCTCTCTAGAAATATTTTAAATAGTTTATCCTGCAAATTATTCTGTAGAATAGTATTTAATATAAAAGGCCTGAATAAAGCTGTGCCTGTGGAATATTAAGTTAGCACTAGTGCTCGACAAGGTGAGGCAGAGTCAACTAAGTCTTCTTGACAAAAATTATAAATAATACTATTGCGTTTGCTTGATAAATGATCTCAAGCTAGCTGTAATTTATAAATAAACAATACCTATTAGAATCCTTTGGGAATTATAAGAATAAAAATCATTTATCTATCATAGATTAATGAAATTTATTTCATCTTCATTTTTATTTCCCCCTCAAGGCCTTTTAAGAGCATGCACTTGCTTATGTGGGTTCACATAATTATTGCAATACTATAACATGTATACAAATGTCTTTACATACAGAACTCAAAGAAATATTTATTTTAATATCTCTCGGATTAAACATTTGGCAGATTAAAGATGTTGAGCTGTTCAAATTGTTTGTTTTGAAAGCCTAAAATCAGTCATTGCCTATTACACAGTCAATGCGAATTCATGATTCACCAAATAATTTTCCTTTATTTAGCATTCCTCATAAAGAATTCAAAGAGGATTAATTTCAAAGTGCTTTACACAATTTAGAAATGAGTCTCTACAAAGGGAATCTAATATATTTAAATTTAATTATTTTTTGCAATGAAGAAAAGATTATGGGCATGCTTGAGGAGTAAATGTCAAAAGAATTATGTAAGCCTTCTATGATACACATACCACGGCTGCTAAAAATGTACTGTTTGTGATGGGAGACATATTTAACATTCGGATCTCATGAAGCAATCATGATAATATTAGGGCAAAAATTAGATGTAGCATTTTGAAAAGTGGGTGTATCAAAATTATCTCTTGCAATTATAGATCTAAGTGTTCCATTCACAGGTAGTATTAATAAAAAGCAATCCCAGGATATGGCTAACACATCTTACTGGGTTTTACTATGGAGTGATTGAAGCTGACAGCCCTATGCTCTTTGCAAAGAGGACTTCATGGGGAGTTGGGAACAGATGCTAAACAATATGGCATATCTGATTTCACACTGCTCATGCAAGCCAGTTCCTGGAAGGCTTTATGAGGTCAGAGGATTAGTAAAACTGTAGTCAGCAGGAAAACAGGGTTTGTAAGTAGAGAGAGCCAACCAGGTGTGCTGTGATGAAGTAGGCATGGGTTTCCCCAGGTGCGTCTTGTTTACCCTTCAGCTTTTGCCAATAAGAAAGAGAAAATAAGGCTTGGATAATTCAACTGAAGAAATGGATTTAATAAAGACTGAAGAGGAAATAAGCATGTATGCTGAACATGTGTGCTATGCCTAATTTTAATGGTCTGTAAACTCTCCATGGTAATGAACATAAGAATGATGTGTGATCTATATTCATACATAGATATGAAGCATGAAAACATCTGGGTGGTAAATAATGCAGTTGTGCAAATGAAATTCTAAAGTAAAGCTATATTTGAAATTAAGATTTATAAATTTTCTGTGTACTGAACTCTTCCTGCAACACTAGGATTACCAGGCATTTTATTATCTCAATTCGTAGAAATTTTCCTCGACAGAGAAAAGAATATTTGCTTTTCACAACATCACTGGAAATTTTATCTTATAGTGACAGATCTAGAGATACAAATGAAGAAAAAAAAATATATCAGTACTACTTAAGTTTTTGAGGCTTGTGATCTAGGCATGGTGTAATGAGGATGACCAATTTTACACATCATATAAAGAAATGCACTTGAGTTTAACAGAATCACATAATGATCTTGTTATATAAGTTTATCTAAATTCTGTCAGTTATGAAAATACTTACATTGAATATATTGAAATATTATGATTAAGTACTCTTAAACATGATTTGTGGTTTTTTTACTGATTGAGAAATTTATTTATTTATCCTGTTAGTATAACATATTTTTAAGGACATTAATCATCGTGTTGATTTTGGTCTTATTTTTAGTCTTTGTTCTTTGAGGAGCCCAATACCTACCTAGCTCCCGGAGGCTTCTTCTTACTTATAAATGCCCAGCCTTAGCTTGGCTTGTCTCTACCCAACTTTTGTTATCTTAAATTATCCCACCTATCTTTTGCCTCTGGGCTATTTTTTCATGAAAATAATACTATTAATGTTATACATAGATGATAGATGATAGGTAGGTAGGTAGGTAGGTAGATAGGTAGATAGATAGATAGATAGATAGATAGATAGATAGATAGATAGATGCCAAATGCAGTGCAGGATCACTACAGTATCTTTCATCATTTATAACTGGTGTAATTCTATCTTCTGGATTGTATCTGGTGTATAGATTATGATTTGGAGTGACTCAGCTGTGTTTGTTCTACTTTCATTTGTGCATTCAAAAATCTTAATAATTTTTATAAGCATCAAAATTATATAAAGACAAATTTATGCATACAAATGTGTATGTGTATATTCTTGCTGAATGATGAGCAAGCTATTTCGGTCATGGGAAGTGGGTTAGCTTTTGTTTTAATATATTATTGCCAAATTGTACTTAGTATCACGGTTACATGGTATTAGATGTCCAAAAATAAATGTTGCGTTTCGCTGTGAGCAGCCATATCGGTGCTGGGAACCTGTAAGAACAGAAAGTGCTCTTCACTACAGAGCCATTGCTCCAGGTTCCCAATATGTATCTTTAAGAATCCAATTGCAATGACCACATGGTCAAAAACCTACCTTAGTTTTTCCATCATTAAATTGATTGTTTCTACAATTTTCCTTTGTTGTATGGATATCCTATACTATTCCTTGCACATATATGCTATTTAGTATGATAAGACAAGTACCATCTTGAGTACACAATCTAGTGTCATTATTAAATTAGTTTACACAATTGTAAATAATAATACATGATATGGAGAATTTGGCATCCTTAAATTGAAGAATTCTCTCTTGGTAGGTTATTAGATCATAGAAACAAATTGAAAAGTAACAAATGGCATAGAAACAAATTGAAATACACTCAGAACCATTCATCTTCAATGTAAAACAAAACAAATTACCTATCAAATTGAAAATAACCAAGATATTTTATAATAAATTGTACTCCTAATCATGCCTAAAAGCTGCCTCACTCTGAGGCCATTATTGGAAATATAAATCAAATGGTTTACCTTAATTTCCAGAAGCAACATCCACAAGTATATTGGAAATATAAGAATGCAGCCAATTCATTAAGCAAACATAAATTTACAAAGAGACGTATGTTTATATAAAATTTCTTGTATATTTTCAGTATAATTAATTATATATTAAATTACATTGACAAGATTATTTCTAGAATAAAACTTATCAATAAGAAAATAGAGTACATGCTTTGATAGTTATTTTACAGATGCAGAATATATTCTAAAACTTGTTCAAACATTAGAAGTCAAGATACAAATCAATGCAGACATTGTTTTATTCCAGAAGCAACATGTAATTTACATCCTTTGTGCTGCTTAAATGTCATTAAGAGCTAAATATGTAAAAGGAAGATGGCACTTCTTTAGATATAACTTACAATTAATTGAAATATTTAGGAAAAGAATAGGAGCATAAGGAGCATTTATCTTGCATATCTAAAACCATTACAATGACCTAGACATTCAAATTTATCAGTTGAAGAGTCAAATAAAGGAGCCAAAAACTAGTGGCATCCCACATGTTTTTGTTCACAGATATCAGCACAGAACTGGCTAAAGAAATGGAACCACGTGTGTACTGACTTACAGCAGAGAAAAAGCGACTTGGTCCCACCATTGCCATGTGTATAGTTATGAAATATCTTAATATTCCTACAGGAGTCTATTAGAAAACAAGGCTATTATCAAAAGAAAGTTGCTTATTGTTTAATTATTCAATTTTTCATCTTTAAGTTGCATATATTAGATAGTAGAATTGGATTGAAACCATTTTTTCATAAGTCTGAATACATGCACAAGAAGCATACTAGTTTCAGTAGATTATTTGTATACCACTTATTCCAATCAAGCATTTATAGTACATCAGTATAATGATTTTAATTTAAGATAAAAATTATCTATGAACTAAGAACCAATTAAATGGTTTTTATCAGAATGGGAATATTTCTTTATTGATGTTTTCTTTATATCAAAATATGATGTCACCTACTTATTTTCCAATTTCTGCTATGTTCCTGAAATAATTTTCCCATGAATATTAGGATTTGAAATATTAGAAGACTGAATAATATATATATATAATTAGGGACATATATATACACACACATATATATATAGCAAGAGAGGGTGTATGTATGTACATACGTATGTATGTATGTATGTATCTATGTACGTATGTATGTATGTATGTATGTATACCAGTCCATTTATATTTTGTACCACCCAGTATAACCTTACCTCATCATATTCAGTATCCATGATGCCATAACCATTACCTGGCTGCCTTAACTGATGTTTGTTTTTATTTTATTTTTTCTTCATTTTATTTTATCTACTGTTATTATTTGTTTCTGTGTCTTTATGATGTGTGTGAGAGGGTCTTAGTGTGTGTGTGTGTGTGGGGGGGTGGGTGGGTGGGTGTGTACATTTCCTCACATATGCAGGTACATGCATACCAACACTTGTATGTAGTTTAGCGGTGTTTGGGAGTCAACTTTCTCTTTCTAACATGTAATCCTGATGTATCACTAAAGCCCTTATCATTAGAGCTACCTCACCAGCCTTTAAAGGATGATTCTAACGGTGAAAACTGCACTTTGCCATGTGGTAAGATGTCCTAAAATTTTAGTTTGTCTAGTTCATAGGTAAAATAAACTAATTGTTGACAACTTGTATTTTCTAGTGAAAATTCCTTCTCTGGAGAAAAATGGTGCCTTCATCAGGAAAACTTCTAAGATGTCCTGATCATGATTCCCAGTCCACAGCATCTGAGCATTAAACTCTATTACTGGTCAGCAGTTCTGAAATTGATGAAATCTGATACCTTTAAGAAAGTTGCTTGAGTAAACAGTGCCTTCTGGTTCTCCCATACGCAAAGCATGCTTACTGAGTGTGGGTCCTAAAATCAACACATTTCCTTAATGGAAGATGTAAATTAATTGTGATGTATTGATACAGCTGCATAAATTCACTAAAATGCTGCTGAACAAAAAGAAATTAATGGTTTCTAAATGAATCTTTTGAAGCATTGAGGGAGGAAATCTATCAAGTCACTAGTACTTTCATTAATCGAACCAGTCTTTAAAGGACAGGCATGAACTATGCACCGTTGGGGCTAAAATCCATGCCCGGATAATTGAGTGCATTGTAGAGAACTACAGACAAGCATTCAGATTTAAAGACTTGGTTATTATACTTAGAGTCAAGACTGTAGTATATGCAAATCAGTTAAGTTAACTGAACAACACAGTAGTTTATTAACAAAATATCTATTTGTGAAATTTTTTTTTCATTCTATGCCTGAGGAACAAATATTACTTTAACCTAACAGTGTACTAAAATAACAAAAACATATTGACATAAGCAATAATAGATATTTTCTTCTGATTTTGTTAGTATTTCTGCTGACGTTTTATTAATACATGCACATTTTGTTGAGGAAGACATGGCAGACTTGAAGGAGGAGGAAAGATCCCAGAATTAAATCAGGAGACCCTAGTGTAGGCAGCTCTCAGAGGTTTGCCCTACATACAGGAAGGGCAATTATCCAAAGATGCATTTGGCTGGATTGTCCCTATGTTTCTCCAACGATAGGAATTACTTGATATTGAACAAATAGTTCAGCAATTAACAAAGTTTGTTTTTTCATCTAGAAGAGTCAAGTTCAGCTCCTACCTCCCACGTCAGATTCCTGTCACTACAGTATCCAGGGTATTCAAACCTTGTTGCCTTGACTACAAGATCTGATTTAAGAACCTGGATTAAGAACAGTACCTTTAATGCTATTTTCTCCTAAAATTCTTTAATACTTGTTTTTTTTTTCTTTCCCATTCTGAACACTGCAAAGACAAAGAAGGTATTTATACTAAAAGCCTGGCTCTCCACTTACAGATTCCTGATGTGTAGCTAAAAGCAGGATAAAGCTTGATAGCTCTACCTTCAATTTTTATCTGTCTTCCTTGCCTTCAATTTGGGTGCAATTCCAGCGCTACTCTGCACACAAGCATGTTAATAACTTAAGGAATGCTCGTACATTCATCTCCACCTTTCAACACCAAATGAAAGAAAAACTAAGGGATTCTCATTTATCTTTCTAGTTAGCATGAAGGTAATGGATTTCTTTCTGAAATTATCATGTGTCTTACTTTATACCCCCCGACCCTGATTGCCCTCCCATTCCCTGTTTTCTTCTTTATCACAAGTAGTTCCCTTCCAACTTTTACAGATGATTTTATGTTTATATGACTATATTTTAAATCTAGACTCTGTATACTCTGTATATACATGAAAACATGTCGTATTTCTCATTCTCTGTTTTAGACCTCTTCTCTCCAGCCTTTCACCTTCTACTTACATGTCAAATATACCTAGATCATGAACCACCTTTTGTGGTGACTTTTGTTGCTATCCTAGCTGTGGCAGGTTCGTTTCAGGGTAGAGGCATGGGAATTAGAAACATTACGTAGGAAGAACAGAGATAAAAAAAACAAAAAACAAAAAAAAAAACAACAACAACAAAAAAAAAAAAAACACAAAGACTAGGATAGTACCGGGAGGGCAACTCAATGCTCCTGCATATTGAGTTTTGAGTTCTGAGTTCACTCAGTTTATTTTTCATACACTTTAGTATTCTGATGCAAAATGGGGAAAGAATGGAAAAGACTGCTGTAACATGACACAAAGAACCATGCGAACAGATGCTTGTTTCAGTGTTTGAGATACCAAGCCACTAATTCCTGAGAAAAGTATTTGATGTCTGGGGACAGTGAACACACCCCAGGTCAAGTATCCTAAAGGTAGCCACTTTCTAGGTCAAATCTCTTTCACAAGAAGAAGCAAAAGTATGCTTCATTTCTCTGACCTGGGGTCAAGGTGGAGCAGATCCGTCTGTATGGGCCATCATAATGTCCAATACACCAAGGAACTACAACCTAGGTGAGGATATCTTGTTTTGTATCCACACCTTGTTGTCAACAACTTTGAAATAGCAAAATTAGGGTGAAAACTCTCTGACCTTCAGACAAGGTAGAATAGGCTCACTTTTTTGGGTCTCCATACAGCTATCTTCTCTCCAATGTGTGCTTTTGATGTCTTTGTCACAAGTATGTGGCTGACGGTATGGTTGTATATATGAGTCATATATCTACTCCATTAGTCTACATGTCTATGTCCTCTCACAGTATATGCACTATTGTCATCATGGCTCTGCACCGTAGTTTGAGATTAGGTATTGTGATGCCTCAAGAATTACTTTCCCTGCTTGTAGTTGTTCTGCTCACTTGGTGACTTTTATTCTGCCACAAAAGTTTTAGGATTTTTTTTCTAGTTATCAATTTGATGAAGATCACATTGAATATGCCAGTCAGCTTAGCTAGAGGTTGACATAAGATTTTCTGCTAATTCATTATTGGGAGGCTTTGTATCCTCTAGTACAGTGTGCTTATCTTCTGAGACATCTCTCTGGTCATGGCATCTTTTTTTATGATTTGGTAGACCTCTGAGTTTTCTCATAGTCTTCGGGGTGTTTTAAGGATGGAATCATGCCATCTGTACATTTTCTTCTTGCTACCTTTTGTGTTTCATTTCTTTCTCTTGCATTATTTCCCTAGCTAATGTTTTAATATTTATAAGAGGTAGGGAGTGGTTACTCATATCACTTCTCATTTTAGAAGAAATACTTTTAGATTTTTATTCCATTAGCTTATTGTTCACTTTTGGCTTTATTATGGTGAATTGTGTGCCTGATAGTACTACGTTCTTCATAATATATACTCTGAAGGTAGTTCAATCTTCTCATAGACCATTTCTACATCTATAAAATGATCTTGTATTTCTCTTCCTATCTCCATTTATTTGTAGTATGACATTCATCAATTTACAGACACTGAATTGCTTACATCCCTCAAGTAAATAAGCTCCCTTTCTGTTGGTGAAACATCTTTTGATGCCTGGAGGCCACTTAGAAATCTTAATCATTTCTTGACACCTTCCAGAAACAGCATAGCCCTACAAGCATATCCCCCATGATAAGAATTTCACTCTCCACAGGAGTAGTTATCTGATAGGTGCTTAAGCCCCACCCACAATATCAGTGTAATAACAGTCTAACAAGATCATGGAGTTGATCTCGTGATTCTTCCCTCTGGGCAACAGTAATATCCGCAGCTTCAGTTGTGAATGAGTAATGGTGTCACACATATTTCTAGTCCCCTAACATATATAACTCTACATGAACAAAAGAAACATAGCATCCAAAAGACCCCACTTTGGACAGGCTACTTGGCTATGAATATTTCTGAACCCCTTTTCTACATAAACTTGGAACTCAGGGCCAGTCATAGAGGGTGGTTGATGCCCTTTGTTTTATTGGAACTTTCATACTGAATATTAAATTACTTTTCTAAGCTCTCTCCATTATTTGTTTAACTCAATTATTTGGAGTAGTGGGTAGACTGGTATTCCTTAGTACTTAGCAGGAATTGCCAGTCCTGGAATGTGTTCTGAAGAACTAGGGTCATATAACAGACAAGATAGAGTCATGGTGTCTTTGTTTTGTTTTAGCTTGTCCTTCATTTGGAATATTTGCATTCACCAGCCTAAGTAGATGAACATTTTTCAGTATTTGCTGATTTTGTAACACTTGCTCTCAGCTTTCCTTCACTTAGAGGTGGCATGGAGGATACACTTTTTATTATAGAATCTCCTTTGATGGGGAGGTCTATCAGCTTTTTAGGGAAGTTGAGAGGAGATTAGAAGAAAATGAAACAGTATTATTACTGAGAAAACATTACACTAATATATAAGGAAACAACTTCATGTAGTTTAACCTCTAAAATTAAGTGAATTTCAAGTCTTTAACTAGTAAAGCCGTCAAAATGCATCTAACCTTTAATAAGATTTTCATACATGTAGGAGGAGCACAAATAATTTACAGCTACATCTTTTGAAAATGAAATGCTCTTAGTGAGGGGAAGGAAGAAGTATTCCCTTCCTCTTTATTCAAAGGAAAATACAAATTGCATTTTCTTCTTCTAATTTTTAATTAGTCATACAAATTTTATTCATGATGTAGCAAAGCATTTCTAGTAGCACAAACTGATATATGGTATAGTCATGAGAACAACAGTAGCGAAAGGCAACTGTAGTCAAATATCCAAGGCCTTTCATTGTTTAGATTGTCATTTAATTGCCATGGCTGCTAATGTCCTTGAAATTTGTTAGTACAAGATAGAAAGTTCTGTTCCAGAATATTGTCCCAAGCACAAAGATAGACTGAGTAATTCATTCAGAAATTTTTAATACTTCTTCCTAGGTCAACAAAGTACTTATGCACATTCTTGTGATGTGAAGACATTGAATAAATACATTCTGGAAAAGAACATGAACTGAATGTTGTTTAAAATTAGCTCATTTTTCACAACATTCTGGTCCTTGTTTTAGTTTATGAAGGGCAATATTTAGGTTGGTGAACCCCAAAGGTATTCAGGCAAATCAAATAAAAAAAATTGATTTTTTTCTAACTGTTGGAAAAAGAATTTTCTTTCCCCAAAATACTTTTGCAAACATAGTTAACTCTTCTGGGAATGATTTTTTTTCATGGGGGAAAGCTGGTAGCAAATTAGAAAGAATAAATTAATCATAATTATTTGGATACTACCTAAAATCCTGTAAAATGTATTCAGTGATTCAGAAAATAATTTTAATATTACAGTTCTATTAAGAAGACCTACACATTAATCCTACTAAAATATAAATGTCCTGTATCTTATAAGTAGATAAGAGATAATTTTGAATAAATTTTCTAATCTCACACTCAATAGATTTGTTTCTGCATTAATTTGTATGATTTATTTGGTGGTGTCTAAGTTTTTTTTTTCTTTTTTTATTATTTTTTATTTCTTTTTACTCCCCCTTCCCTCCCCTCCCTTCCACCCATACCCCCTCTCCACCCCTCTCCAAGACAAAGAGCCATCAGGGTTCCCTTCACTATGTTAAGTCCAAGGTCCTCCCAGCTCCCCCTAAGTCCAGGAAGGTGAGCAACCAAACTGACAAGGCTCACAGTGAGCCCGTCCATGCTGTAGAGTTCACATTCATTGCCGTTGTCCTTGGTTTCTCAGTCCTCCTCCACCGTCAGCCACATTCAGAGAGCCCGGTTTGGTCCCCTGTTCCATCAGTTCCATTCCAACTGGACTTGGTGGTCTCCCGTTAGATCTGTCCCACCGTCTCAATGGGTAAACGCACTCCTCACGGTCCTGACTTCCTTGCTCATGATCTCCCTCCTTTTGCTCCTCATCTGGACCATGGGAGCTCAGTCCGGGGGGGGGGGGAACCTTAAAACCACTAGGGGGCTGGGAAATTTAGTTGGTTCAATTCTTGCCTTAAAGGCACAAGAACCTGAATCCAAACACTCAGAACTAATGTGAAAAGGGCAGTGTGGATGAGCAACTGAGATGTGTTGAGAGCAGAAGAAATAGTCATTCTCAAGAAGAGTACAATGAGTGGTTATCCAAGACCGATAGTCATCTCTGAAAACATGTATGCACATAACATACAGACTGAGCAGGTTATAGTTAGGAGAGAGGAGAGAGAGAGGGAGAGAGAGAGGGGGAGGGAGGGAGGGAGGGAGGGAGGGAGGGAGGGAAGGAGGGAGGGAGGAGAGAGAGAGAGAGAGAGAGAGAGAGAGTGAGAGAGAGAGAGAGAGAGAGAGAGAGAGAGAGAGAGAGAGGAGAACAAATGCTGAGAAAAGAGGCAATGAATCTATAAGAGAGCAGGAGGAGAATATGAGAAGGTTTAGAAGGATGAAAAAGAAAACAATGACCCAATGATATTATGGTCTTATAAATATAAAAGAAATACATTTTAAAGATAGGAATGTAGCTTTTGCAAGAAACACACCTGTGACTCTGGTTTTAAAGACATAGAGACAGGCGAATCCCTGGGACTAGAGATCCAGCCAGCCTTGCCTACTTGTCAAATGCCAGCACCATGAGAGAATACATTTCAAAAATAAAGTGGAAAGCACCTGAAAAACAGCATTCTAGGGGGAAAAACACAAAGCATCAACTTAAAGATTTAGCTTATATTACTAGCTATTTTTTAAGAGTTATATCTATTTTGGTCATTGTTATTACTATTAAGTTTCATACAGCTGCTGTATTTGATGTGTTCAATCCAGTATTTGTAAAATTCTGCATTATTCTGCATTAAAAGTCACTCAGTACTCTGAATGTGACTGCATTGAAAGAATTTCAATGTTTGTAAGCATTGAATTCTCCCATCAGCAGGGCAGCATGTTTAAATATTAATTAATAATAACACCTTCAAAAATTTAACTGTCAGCAGAGAGAAAAGTGACGATCCTACCTTATTTTAGGATGCATGCAGATATATTGAAATTATTAAGATATATATGTACATATAATTACCTTCTGAGTTTAATGCTTAGTCCATAAGGTAGTAAAGTCTTATTGAAGACTGAATAATTTATTGCAGCTAATTTAGGTACTTGAACATTTTATGAGACTTAAAAGGCCTCTAAGGCTTTTCACCTTGGCAAAGGCAATTGATGTTTCTTTCGGAGAAGAAATTGCTTTCCTTTACGCATTCTTCATCTCTTAGTCTCCTTCTAGTATAAAGGGCTGTGCTTAAAGACTGGAATTAATGATTCCGCAGCAGGTAAAACAGTCCATATAAATTTAGACACATGATACTCTCTATGCGAGGATAAGAGCCATAGCTAAAGCGTATCCCCAGGTTTCAAATCATTTATATAATCTACTATTATTTTAATTCCCTTTCACTTTTAAGTTGTAAGGAGACTCACAGGGAAATTTAAGCCCATAGTACTGTTTCATGGGCTCCCAATATAGAGCCTAAGCAGTGTACTTACGTCATATACAGGGAGTACTGTATTCTAATTACCGTAATAATCAATTAATCAATAAACATAGTATCTTTAATAAGGACTGTAGTGTTATGAAAGACAATGTGGTTGCCTGAGAATATTAGGGAACTGGTAAAAGCGAGAGAATTCAACAACTGTGTTTTCTGGCACAGTGATTACCCTCCATTCCCTGTTAAATTTTTTCCCTTTCTCTATCTTAAACATGAAGATGAGATGCTAATATAAAGTTTTCAGGGAAAAAATCATAGAAACTTGACCTCCTATTAATTATCATCACTTAAGAAACACCTCACAGTTTGAATTCAGCTTCTACTATCGCATCAATTAGGTAGAACCCTGCACTCCTGGGACCTCAACACGCTCAAGCAAATGATGCTGGTTTTGTATGTATACATGCCTGCATAGACTCCTAAGCGTGTACCTCTGTGTTTGAATCACATAGATGCACAGACCTACTCCATATTTAGAGGGTAAGTGTAACGTGTGCTTATAATTTTTAAAAATAAAGCTAGTATCCGAATTAAAAAAAAAAAGCTAGAAAGTTTTAATCTGGAGAGATGGTTCAGCCATTAATTGTACTGGCTTCTCTTTTAGAGGATCTGAGCTCAATTCCCAGCATGGTGGTTCTCAACTATCTGTAACTCTAGTGTCAGAGTATTTGACACACTCTCCTGGACTCCTTCACTACCATATACGCAGGTGGTACACAAACATGCATGAAGCATAAATGCTCACACACATACCATAAAATAAAACTGGGATATAGAATTCATAAAGCATCAGATAAATGTGGATTGAAATTATAGCTGCTCAAATGACAAAATTCAGCGGCAGAAAACAAAAGCAATTCACTCAAGTGAAGAGCGTATCCTCGTCTAAAAGGTAGCACATTTGGCAGAAAGTGGAGATGTTTATTTAACAGAGAGTTAGTGATAAGTTTCACAAATTTTAATTTGCTGATTAGTGAATTTATTAGGTTAAATTCAGTTATTTTGAATGAAAGATATTGGGATATCAAAGACTAGTCAATATTGTTTCATAAGATTATTTGACTTTCTTGATATTGAATTGAAATATTTAAAGTGCTGTATATCAGACAAAATTAATCAAGTTGATTTTTATTGCTAACACCATTATTATTATTATTATTATTATTTTGGTTTTTTGAGACAGGGTTTCTCTGCAGCTTTAGAGCCTGTCCTGGAGCTAGCTCTTGTAGACCAGGCTGGTCTCGAACTCACAGAGATCCGCCTGCCTCTGCCTCCCGAGTGCTGGGATTAAAGGCGTGCGCCACCACCGCCCGGCTAACACCATTATTTTTCACATGCATGCACATAAGGTAATGTATTGTACATTAGCCAATGTTACCATTTTAAAGTATTTTATCCTAGTATGCATTTTAATATGGTTTGGTGAAGTTTGGTATTGTGTTTGGACCATGAGTTTATGAAGAAGAAAATCTATGTATAAGTTTATAACTATAACCAGACACCACAATCATCCAAAATCAGAAGTCCTTTCTTGTAAACTTATCTGAGATGGTCCAACAAGATAACTGAGCAGGCTAAGGTTCAAGACAAATAAGTCAGGTACTGGAGTCCCATTCTCGGAACCAATTAGTAGTTTCTAGAAGAGACCCATGTCCATAATGTTTGCTTCTGACATTCAAATGTGTGATGACATGTGCACTCACACACAAGCATCGTACATAAAACTAGATCATATGCATTGAAACAAGATAAAAATATGCAGAGATCATATACACATACACACAATTTAAAATAATAAAGACCTGATGAATTTGTTGAACACTTTGGAAAAGCAATTTAAGTTTTATGAAAAAAACATGAATTTTGTTATTTTATTTATAGATCACAAAATTAACTAATATCTTATTGATCTCATTTAAGTATTTAGGTAAATATTAATATATTTTTCATATGCAGCTTGCACGTATATAGTGAAATTGATGCCAAATTTTACTGTTCAACAAGAGGTATGGTGTGAAGAACAATGACTATAAAAACATCTGATTCCAGAGAGTAAGAGTGTATCTTGGACTTCGTACCAGAAAGGAAAGAAGGTTGCAAGAGTGTTAATCAGAGAGCATTGTAGGCAATGGAAAACTATCCTCCGCTACAGAGACAGATTCAATGGGATTAAATAATCAACTTGAAAGCTACAAAAGAGTGGGTAAGATGGAAATTAAAAGAAATTACACCCCTGGATTTGAAATTATTCAAAAGGGCCAGGGAGCTATGTATCAGAAGTAACTTCTAGGGTCAGGAAAGGGCCAGGGCATAGAAAGTGTTCTCTCCAACATCTGATTTAACTCTGTAGAGATAGACTTAGACTCCTGACTGCCAGAATACAAAGTATTAATATAATTTACCCTGTCACTGATATTTTAATTTTTAATAGTAAAGAGAATAAATTACATCAGGCAAATGATGGAAGTCAACAAATTCAGTTTGGTAAATATCTATATTTGGTCGTGCTTTCCGAATGATTTGTCTTTGATTAGATAAAATAAGGAATCCATAGAAATGAAGATAAAACTCCTTTATTTAAAGGAAGTAATTATCAAAATTACCAATATAGCATTTTAAAACCTACAATTGCTTCTATTTTTTAATTAATAGCAACTTTGGTCCAAATAAATAAGCATTGTACCCATACCAAATTCAGATTGGTAATAAAAGATAAGCATGCTTCTGTGTTTGTGTGCATGTGAGCATGGTTTGAAAATAAATCTTTTCTATCCTACTAAATAATGTAAATTCAAATATCTATAAATCCTATAAATTGTAGTGAGTTTTAAAAATGTGTTTTATCTTTCTACTGTCTGAAATATTTTTCTTAGAAACTTCTGAGTTTCCAGAGAATGAAGTGTTTAAAAGTAATTGGAAAGATGTTTTTATTCAAATTTCTCAAAAGCTACCTTTAACTATCAATTTTTCCTCATTTCCTTGCACAGTCAGATACTGACTGCAGGGAGAGCTCTGCTCTTTACAAAACATTACCACTGATAAAAGATATGAAATCGAAGTTGAAAATTCAGCATGTTTTAAATGCCTGTAGTACACACACTGAGTTCAGACCCTCAAAAAAAAAAAAGTCATCATCCATACTATCTGAACTGACGTTTTTTTAGTAGAGTAGGCATGAAACAGGACTTTCAGGTGTGGCCTCAACCAGCCCTGTTTAACTCAATGGTGCCAAGGATACTTCTGCACCAGAGTGCTCTCTATTGCCCCTTTTGTTTTCTCATTGATGTTATACTAGAAATAATGGCTGAGTTAACTTGAACAAAAGTCACAGATCTCCCTTCGCAAGGGTTTTGTAGAGCTTCAGATGACAGAGAGCATCGAGAAGGGCTATTGGCTAGAACTTGAGAGTAGAGGTATAATATTCAAATTCCCCGTTAAATATTTATATATGCCTCAAAATATTAAGTATTATGAATGAAAGTATTTTACATTGGCCTGTAACTGAAGATGCTCTGATTGCATGACAAGACAGTCAATAGTATGCTTGTCATATAAGCTAAAGATAACCATAAATGAAAAAGCAAAAAGTATATAAGGTACATACGGCACAAAGTATAATTTATTTTGTGATTTAATTATGATGAATTGGAGTGTGGTATGGCTCAGAGGTAAAGGTCCTTGCCAAACAACTAAGATCCTCATTTCAACATTTCTGGTCCCCATACAATGAAAGAAGAAAACTGACTGTCCTATGATGTCTTCTAACGTCCGCATGCACAATGTGACATATTCACATAAACTCAAACCTCCTCCGATACACAAAAATAAACGGGAAAATTCCATGTATTTGTGTAAAGAGATTCAATACTTATGAAAAAGTTAGCAGTCATACGACCAATCAATAGATGTTTACATTGCATAAATTAGATGCCAGTTGTATTGTTGGTATTATTATCAATTGCAAATAATACACTCATGAGAAAAATAATAAAATAATTGAGCTTAACTTCTCAATAACAAAAACATATGTTTATTCTTTTAAACCTGAATCAATTTCCTGTATCAACAAACATTTTGTTTACTTATTGTTAACCTGCTGAATGTCTTCTCCTGGGTTAGATTTGGCCTTCTATCCATGTATGCCTCCTCCAGCAAAGACACATTATTTCAAGGAATTTAGCTCATTTACGTGTGTGTATGTGTGTGTGTGTGTGTGTGTGTGTGTGTGTGAGAGAGAGAGAGAGAGAGAGAGAGAGAGAGAGAGAGAGAGAGAGAGAGAGAGAGAGAGAGAGAGAGAGAGAACACATTTGTGACTAATTTCAAGTCACTAATAGCGTATTGGTATCACATTGTAGAAAGAAAAGCACTTCTTCCCTTGGAGTCCTTTAACCAACAGAGTCCAAATTTGAATTATCTACATCATGTCCCTTGTCTTTCATTCTTTGTCTTTTCATTGTGTGAGCTTGAATATTTGGCCAGTTGAAAGCTTTCTGTACCAATGCATCTGTCCGTATGCAAATGTATGTGCCCTATATTCCTTTGTGTGATGTCTGTGTATCTATTGATTGTATCTGTTTGCTCCTAACAAAGGGTTTCATTCTCTTTTTTATTCACTGAACAATATAGACAGCATTATATGGGAAAGGAATGGGATACTTTATAGAAATATATAACAGAATTAATTATACAAGGGCTAGTATATATTAAGTGGCTAGCTTCAACCTAATCTCAGCTGAGCCAGACCACAATCATTGTTTATCAAACAATAGCCATACGTATTTATTTTTAACTTTTATGGTAGATTTTAGGAAGTTACTTTCAACTTTTGTGTTTGCAGATTTCATAAAATGATATACACATTATCTGGGCACGGACGTGTACATAACTTAAAAGTGCAGCTATGCATTAGGATAGGTTGAAAAGTCGATTACATGGGAAAAATCTAAGAAAAGTAAGTTTTATTGTTTCAATGTTCTCCTAAAAGTAGGTTAAACAAATGTTTCGGTACACAGTAGGCTAGCAGTCTCAAGTTTTTTTTTTTTTTTTGTGTGTGTGTGTGTGTTATTAACTTTAGTTTGCAGTACAGCCAATGTTAGAAAATTATCATAGAGAGCAAGAATTTTTTTCAGAACATTGCATCACCTTGTGAGTGTGTGTGTCTGTACATATGTTCACACACTATGTCATACATATGGATACAGAGGACATCTGTGAAAGTTTTTTCTTTACTGAGCAAACTCAGGTCCTCTAGCTTGATAGCAAGTCCCAGACCCACCTTACTGGCCCTCACTAAATTCTAGCTTCTCAGTATTCTGATGGTTTCCTACAAAAGAAAGTAATGTTTTAAAATGTTTGTCCAATATTTGTCTCATTTTTGCATCTTTTTAAAATTTATTTATTGTTATAATTATAACAGTCTTTGACTTTAAGATTATAATATGTTGATCTACTCGTTGATGACAATAGCAAAATTAAATCCAAGTCTCTTGCGTATCTCTATTTATTCAAGGGATAAATGAGAAGAATACAGTTGTGTGGACAATCGGAAGTATGTAATTATGCTAAATTACACAGCTGTCTTATGTGGACACACAGACTGCACCTATTCAGTCTACAGCTTCCTGACACTTTGAGTCATTGGCTTCCAGAAGTATGCAACTATTAGATAGCCCCGTGCAGTTTTTAAAGAGACTAGGCTTTGCCCCACCAGCTTCTATCCATGTTTGGGTGTCAGTTGTCATTAACTTGTGATTTCCAGAAAGCAGTTGGAAGTGTTAGGGAAGCAGTTCGTTAGTTATCCCCAATTTATGCACTAAACATTTATTGTTTTTTCCAACAAGCTCAAGTAATAGGATAGGATTTTCATGATATTCATTTTATAAACTGCTATCTGTGTTGTTGATATTAACAATTGAATTACATTGTTTTCAGCTTTCACCAAATCTCAACTACGAGCCCACGTTAAATCAAGAACAAGTGGCTGTTTTAACTTAGTGAAAGGTCTAAAATGCTTTAATGATACAGGGGAAATTGTAATGTACTTTTGAATGGCCAGAATTTTGTCACTAGAAAACTGAGTATATAATGAAAACTTATAGTACCTAGATTTTCTTTTAAAAGTGCAAACATTCAGATGGTGGAGGAGGACTGAGAAACCAAGGACAACGGCAATGAACATGAACTCTACAGCATGGACGGGCTCACTGTGAGCCTTGTCAGTTTGGTTGCTCACCTTCCTGGACTTAGGGGGAGCTGGGAGGACCTTGGACTTAACATAGTGAAGGGAACCCTGATGGCTCTTTGGCTTGGAGAGGGGTGGAGTGGGGGTATGGGTGGAAGGGAGGGGAGGGAAGGGGAAGGAGGAGGGAAGGAGATGGAAATCTTTAATAAAAAAATGAGAAAAAAAGTTCAAGCATTATTTCTATGTACACAAAAAATTGATAACTGATCCTATCAAGTGTATTCTCTAAGATGAATGGTTAAAATGCTATGCTAAAGAAATACCCCAACTGCGGTTTGCAATAGACAGCATTGAGTCCTTAGGTTGATATATAAGGTGATAAGGAGTATTCTCTTCCTGTTTTCATTTTCCTGAACTTTTCCTTACTTCCTTTAATTTAAAAGGATTTCAAGTACTGAAGATGAGCTTCAATGTATACAAAGATATGTTTATATTGAGAGCAGCTTTGCTTTATCCAGTAAGGAGTGTAATGCACTTGCATTTTCAAGATCTTATGATTCTTTTCTCAATGAAATGTACATAAATCCTTTAAGGCCTAAGTACATTTTAATATATTATAAAAAAATCGGTCTTTCTTTAGAGAGCTTAGCTTCAATGAACCTTGAAAATCTCTTTGTACAAATCTTAACTATATAATGATAATGAATCACATGAGATTCTAAAGTATTCATCCTTGATATACAATAGTTTACTCTTGAGGATTGTATGTTCTGAGCCAAGAATATGTTCATTTACATATAGGGCATGTGTATTATTTTGTAGAAAAGGCTGTGTTCATTTATGGTGATTGAATTATATACATATATACATACAATTATATATAATTATATATTTATACAATATTTAGTATATAACATATATAGCCATGATTTTTCTTCCTTCATTCTTTCCTTTCTTCCTTCCTTCCATTTTTCTTTATACACTTATCTATTATTTAAGACTGAGTCTCACTATGTAGCCCAGACTGATCTGGAACCTGTTATGTATTATATAAAGAAGTACATAGGTGTAAATTGTAGTATTTATGTATACAATAATATGTAAAACATGACCCAAATTATCAAAACATAATCACTTAAATATAAGTTTCTTGTAAGAATAAGAAGCTTTTGAGATGGCTCATCAGGTAAATATACTTGCCTCCTGCTGGAACATTTGACTCTGAAACCTGAAATTCACATGCTGGCTGGTCAGAAAAAGTCCAATAGAATCTTTTTATCAGCAAAGAAAATGAGTCACCTAAAGCAAATTTATCTTTAGAATGCCACATTATCTAATAACTTCCATCCTTACTTTAAATCAAAAAATAAACAGGAAAAATACAAATTAGAACCATACAAAGCGAACCAGATCAATCAGTCAATCAATCAATCAATCAATAAATAAATAAAACCTTCCTTGTGGCATATACCTTTAATCTCAGTAATCTAGTGAAACATATGTGAAACTCAGTGTTGTCCTGAACTTTATAGTGAGATCCTGTCTCAAAACTAATTTAACAAAAAACAAAAAAATGTCAAGGGTTGGGGATGGAGTTCATTACATGAAATGCGTTATGATGTACAAGGCTCTACATGGTAATTTTTATATAATATTTGTAACTAGATACTTGATATTGAATAAAGGATTGGAGTACCGTCACTATAATAGTGGCATTGATGTTATGGGATAGCCAACTGCTTCATGATTGTATTTAACATCTTTTCTATAAGAAGAAAATATAGTAGAGGCTTGGTACTTAGGAATTGGAACTCCCAAGGCCATAGCTTAATTTATTGCTATTATTTTGCTAATTGAGCATAGATTGAAACTGCCCTAAAAATTTTTATCTTTATGTCTATATATTAGCGGAACTCTCAAAACCTCATTGAAGTTTTCTTCATGCAACAATTAGTTAATGGAGAAACTCACAACTGATCAAATTGCAATGAATAAGTTTCCGTGGAGTACTCAACTGCAAATATGACATCTATATCACCCTTTCTTCCCATGGCTTGAGACTTTCTAAGAAGAGGAGGATGAAAAGATGTGGGAACTGGAAGCCAGGGAGGACCATAGCAAAATGGTGTTTCTACACATTGAAGGATCTCTGCCCTTGTGAACTCTCAGCATATGTAATGGCTTATAAAAAAAAAAAAAAAACTTCACAAGAACAACTCATTTAGTATTAAGCGTGGAAGAGAAGGTTTAATGAGCCTTCACCTTAGCTGAGGGTCTATGGAGACTGAATGATTTCTGATAAAGTAAGAGAGTAAGCTGTCTTTGCCAGCCATGCTACAGTGGATCGCTCTGAACCATGCACAAACAGCCAACACATATTGAACGTAGTATTGTTTTATTTAGTAGTGTTGTTTTATTTAAGTAATAAAAGCAAAAAAGGACTTATAACTGGAAAGAAGTGTTGAGGAAGGATATAGGAAATGACAAGTGTTGGGATATATATGATCAAAATAAGCAATACAAATATATAAAATGTCAAATAATAAAATAATTAATAAAAGAGCATAGTGGGGGTATTTTGGGTTAAATACATCAGTGTGAAAATGCATGTTTTTTTTTTCTGAGATATACATCAAAGGCATCCTGGTTTATAATAGATATCAAATTAGATGATTAGATCAAACTCTTTGACTCAGTGAATTTAAGTTTAATGTGAAAACTGGTTTTCTTTTCCCTTCAGTGAGAGGGATGAGAGCTGGAGCACAAGGAAAGAGGGTGGCAACAGCATACATAAATGTTACTTTCCGTACTCTGCTTTTCTGTAACTCATGTGGCAGTTCTGAGAAATCCAGCTTCACTCTCAAAGAACGCTGCTGCTTCCTAGATAAAATATGCAGCAAGTCTGTAATTCTATGCTATAATAAGTAACACTATATATCAAAGCAGTCATATCCTTAGAAGCAATTCTACTTTTACAATCCAGGTAGATTTATGTTGGAGATAGGATCATAGTCAGGGATGGTTTACAGTTAGAAGATCCTTGGAAATGTGCTTGTTATTGCACATGAATGTCTCCTACTGCTGTCAGATTGGCACACTTTCCCTACTGTGTAGGATGTTGCTTTCTTTCCCCATTATTAATTAGTAAATATATTTGACCACAATAAAATGGACATTAATTAGATTGTCTCAGTTGTTCCACGTTTACTTCTCACCACACAAACAAACACATATTAATACATACACACATAGGCCTAACTTAATTCTTATGAACAAGTGTGGTCTTTGGGGTAAAGATACTAACTCTTTCTGTCAAATTTCTTTGCTGGTTGGAGTTTCGTTTTTATATTTGTATCTTTATATTTTTTTAATTTATTATTTATAAAAAAATTGCAAATAAATAAAATTATCACACACCACAATAAACCAGACACAGTAACTGCATAGCTTAATGAACTTATGTACAGATACAATTGTGCTCCTTTTATGTCGAAAGATCTTGCTTAATTTGCAATGATTATTTTTATGCATTTCGTAATTTCATAGCTGATAAAAAGCCTCTCCCATCTACTGACATAGCGAAGAGGACAGCAATAGCTTACAATTATGGATTTTTAAAGTTACATTCATTCTTCTTCTTAATGTAACTGCCACTTCTTAGAAATAACCTTGCTAAAACTATTTGCTTATAATTAATTCTGAAGTAAAAGGAGGTCTTCTATAAGATTGTGTATGCGTTTCTCTAATGTTTTATAGTAAGAATAGCCTTAAAGGGGTAATATATTGGGGGAAATTAAGTTATGCTCTATTCAGTTTCAATAATTAGTGACGAGTGTATTACTTTTATATCAGATATCTAATTCTAAGAGTGGAGAAGTAGAGGAAAATGGTTTCCATGTCTCTGAAGAAATCCTGGAATACATATTAAGTTCCAGGCCAGTGTAAATCTTTGAAGCTGCAGATTTGGTGAATAACTGTGTCCATATAATCAGGATTTATTTAAATTAATATTTATTGATGTGTCATAGAATAATTGCTGGAGATAAACAAATAATACAAAAATTTCTTAGGAGCATTGCATGTGTGTATGGTGTCACACAGTTATAATCACAGTAAGAAGGAGACTGAGGGAGAAGAATCACAAATTTGAAGACACATGGTTTCCCATGACTGAGAAGATAAAATTACAATGATCTTTTAATAGGTAGTAAATGATAAAGAGTTTTATTTTACACACAATGACATGATACAGAATGTGTTACGAAAAATTTACTCAAAATATAATACGAAGTAATCATTAGTGCAGTAATGCTTTTCTTTTAATAATAGTACGAAATGTTTGTCTGATGTAGCACAAAGAGCTACCAGATGATAACAACATGAACTATTAAGTACAGGGCCTGGAGAGATGTTTCAGTATAATGGCCTGAGTTCAGGTCCCTAGAATCCCATTAAATGTCCGCTGTTGATGTTGTTACCTTGATAAAGGGAAGGGGTGGACACAAATCCCAAGTCCATTGGCCACCCAACCTATATTAACTGGTCAAGTCTTAGATTTCAGTAAGAAAGTCCTTTAGATTCTTATCTCAGTAATAAGTTGGACAGTAATAGAGGAAGACACCAAATTCCTATTATCTTGACATGCACTTGCAAAGGTACATCTGTCCATGCATGTATTCTCATTCTCTGTCTTTGTCTCTCTGTCTCTGTATCTTTCTCTCTCTCTCCCTCTCTCCCCCCTCTCTCTCTCTCTCTCTCTCTCTCTCTCTCTCTCTCTCTCTCTCACGCACGCACACACACACACACACACAAAATATTTACGTATGATCACAGTCAATACAACTTTCCATACTCTTCAAGTCAGGACATTCCACTGTCTTTGAGTGGCTTCAAAAAAGTGAAATTCTATTTTTGCAAGGATTATGGTACATTTTTTAAAACTCTTCAAGAATGGAGGAATGGGAATCGTATCCCTTATGTAATCTGAAAACACAAACTACTATTGCCTTTAATTCCAGCACTTGGAAGTCAGAGGTAGGTGGATCTCTGTGAGTTTAAAGCCAGGCTGGTCTACAAGAGCTAATTCCAGGACAGCCTCCAAAGCTTTAGAGAAACCCTGACTAGAAAAAACACACAAACTGAAGAATGAAAGCCATAATATATACAAAAAATTGTAGGGTAGAGAGATTAAATAATTAAAATAATATAAAGTAAAAATATTAATAAAATTGAAAGAATAATAAAATAAAAAGCTCTGATGGAAAGTGAGATAGTAATCTCTAAAAAATGCTGTTGAATTTGTTTACTACTAGACATGAATTACTGGACATGAAGCCACCTTTAAGAGTAAATAGTTGATTTCCTCGGTAAGACTCTCTTTATAAAAACTATTCATATGCAAGCAGTTATCAATTGGAGATAGTTTCTGGGTTAAGAATGGTGCATATGTCTTTCAACTCTAGAGCCCCATCTGGTGCAGACATCTTGGCCCTGTGTTTGTTTCCTCAATCTCTGTGAGTTTATATAAATTTTGGTCCCGCTTTGTTTAGAAGGCTTTGTTTCTTTGGTGTCTTCCATCCCTCTGGCTCTTCACATTTTCTGCCTCCACTTCCATTCAGAGTTTCCGGAGCCCCACAGGAAAGGGGTTGATTGAAACATCTCATTTAGGACTGAATATACAGAGTTTTCTTACTCTCCATGTACTATCTGTCTGTGGGTCTCTGTATCATTTCCCTCTTGCTGCAGAAGGAAGGCTCTCTAATCATGGTTGAACAAGGTCTTGATCCAAGAATTTAGCAGAATATCATTGGGAAATATTTTATTGCTACGTTACTATCACAGAACAGTAATATTTGGTTTTTACATTTGAATTCTGATCTTAGTCTCAGGTTCTTTGTGACCCCTGCAGCGTTGAGTTGATTTTCATCTCATGGAGTGGCCCTTAAATCAAATCAGCTATTGTTTCTTTAATCCTACAAGCTCTGCGTCACCATTGCACTAGACCACCTTGCTAGAAGGCACCACTATAGATTCAAGGGTTTGTAGTTGAGTTGCTGCCCACATTTCTCCTCTGATAGAATGCAATGCACCTTAGAGCACCAAGAACCCTGGCCAGTGGAAGTTAAAGTCATTTCTTTTGTACACCAAATTACACTTATTTGGACTTTTACAGTTATCTAGGAAATCTAGATAACTTCTACTTTTTGGCAATCATTCACAAAGATAACTATTATCTCACTGTAGGCTTTTGTGAGGATATAATTTATCTCAGTTAACTAAACACAAAGAACAGGATAATCAATTCATATAAAAAGAGTATACTAGGTTTTGTTAGAAAGTGGCAAACTGTCTTCCAAAATGACCTTGTGATTCTTTCTTTCTAAAATTAAAGACCTGGGGTTTCTGTTTGCCTTTCAAGACAACATTCAGTGTTCCGTACCTTTCAATTGCATCAGCCTGGTAGTTACCCACATACGATGACATCTATGCCTTCAAGTCATCATAAAATGCTTTCTTGAGCACTGGTCATCTTTTTCCTTTTTTTTTTTTTTTTTTTTTTTTTGGTTTTTCGAGACAGGGTTTCTCCGCAGCTTTTTTTTTTTTTTTTTTTTTTTTTTTTTTTTTTTTTTTTTTTTTTTTTAGAGCCTGTCCTGGAACTAGCTCTTGTAGACCAGGCTGGCCTCGAACTCACAGAGATCCGCCTGCCTCTGCCTCCCGAGTGCTGGGATTAAAGGCGTGAGCCACCACCGCCCAGCTGAGCACTGGTCATCTTGAAGGAACTTCTGGAATATTTAAAAAAAAGATTGTTAGACGAATATTATCTCCTGGAATTTTGAGTACAGATTCTAAATCGGTGATGATAAGACATTTATTAGTAAAATACATTCTAGAAACTGTCAAAGAATTTGAGATCCACTTTTACATCTTCAACCTCTCTTTTCACATTTTTAAACATAAGATTACTTGGTGTATTATATGCTATTATCATAAAATATAAAGCAATTTAAAAGAATTGTAATATTTAGAAATTTAAACAACAATTTCATTGTAGTAGACTCAGCTAAGTATTTATTAGCCTGATATACATACTGCTTTAGGCAGTTTTGATATTTGATCAACTCTAAAAGGAAAATAAAATATTGTAAAGCTATTTTGAGTATTTAAGAAGAGAAGATAATTGTGTCATTTATACTACCCAAACAGAATTGAGAATACTAATAGAATAATAAAAGTCAGTAGTATTAAAACAACTCTTAATGGTAAAAAGCTTAAAATTATAGACACTAAATTTCAATGAATAATATTAATATTAATCAATGAGCTCATAAAGTCATATATTTATACTGAGGTACTTCAGTATTCCAAAGTTTATTTTAAAGAATTTCTTTTACAAGCAACTTTGAATTTTCCTTTATCGATATAATAATGTCACCTACCAGTGAAAAATCCATATAAAATTACATATAGAAATATTTATATAGTAAATATTAATAAGTTCATACTTTATAACCCTAAGGTAGTCTACAATGTTAAAACAAAAAGAAATGAAGAAAATATGAAATGGAGTAAGCAAAATGCACAGCAATCATAAATTAGAGGAGAAAATTTGCTAGCAACATCAGTTCTACAGAAATTACTAAGAAAACCACGAAGTATGAGCTGTTAGTGCTCTGCAGGGTTACAGCTGCATTTACAAGTTTCAAATGGATAATGGAATATAATTCAGTATAGAGTCAGTAACTTTCTGTTCCTGGCTGTGCATAAAGAGTCATAGAAGGCAGTTTTTCAGAACAGCGAGACACAAAGCAAATGTTCTGTCTTCATGAGTCATATATTTTAATCCCCCCTTGGTTGTTTAACGCTACCAGTCCCCTGTAGCCAATTTAACTTATTTCATTTGTTAATTTTTTTTGGCTTTATTTTTTTTATACTTTTTTATTTAAATAAGGAGAATTCTTTCATACGGAAAGAGCTAGTACAATCACATATTTGAAAGGAGAAACAACAGGGACTGAACCGGAGGGAAGGGAAGGTGAATTCACCATTCCATTTCCCATCCAAGGTAAGAGGTTCCCCAAATCACGTCTAAACAAGCTGCACGGTACACCTTTAACATCGTCTGCCCTTTCAAATATCTGGTCTTAGTGAAGACAGAGGAAAGGCCAAAATAAAGAAAAAGACCCTCAAAAAGAACAAAAACCCCCAAAACTTTTTCTACAAAGGGTATGAGGTTGAAAGCTGAGGGCACAGGACCCGTTTCAACAACTGAGGAGCCTTGCACAGAGCCTTCACGGGACTGCTGCTCCAGGATTGTGTGCCAGAAAGGGGCCTGGGGATGATGCAGGTCTGAAGCAGGTGGAAGCTGCAGGTGTCACGTGCCTGGAAAGTCACCAGTCAGAGCTGGTGGGCCTAGTGGAGAACACAGCCGATGACACGCTCATCCCCAACACAGGGCCCCTCTGTTCCAGATAACTTGTCTGAGGCAACGCACAAAGAAAGCTGACTTTCTGGAAGTCTCCATTTCCCACTCATCAAAGAATACAACAAAAGACACACTTTTGTGCCCTTGGTTGTGAACGATTCCCAAACAGGCCCTCTAAACCCAGGCTAGCATTGCTGGAAATGAGGGCAAATAGACCTTAATACCTGGCAGAGGGGGGACCCAATGTATGTCGGGAGGGGGTGGGGAAGTGGGCTTTAGCCAGAGTTGCCTCATGGCCTCAGCAGGCACTCTTGTGTCCTGAACTCTGAGGTCCAACATTCATGACGCCATCACAGTTCCAGAGGACAGGAGAGTAATGTCGACACTGAGATGTCCCGGTAGCTCTAGCAGCAGGGGAGCAACCATGGCTCTAGAAATGAACCAGCTTTTCAGAATGTGTAATGCAGCCATCCTTTGTTTGCCCCCTAAGGAATCTAGACCCAGAAGTGTTCTGTGAACTCTGAATTTGAAAATGGTAAACTTGGGAATAAGACAAGGAAAGCAACTGTTAAGAAGCCATCTTCAACTGAACACACCATCAGGACCAACATGGTTGCCAAGCCATGGATTGTACCATCAGTGGCCCAACAAAGCTACCAGCAATTAGGAGGCAACTCCAGTAGGCAGGAGTAAATAATTCTGCCCTACCTCCACATATCTCACCAGTAGAAAAGACAGGTGTGCTGGGTTTTGCCTGCTCCCACCAAAGGCCATGGCACCTAGACAGAATTTTTTATGGTTTTTCAAGACTGGGTTTCTCTGTAGCTTTCGAGCCTTGGAGCCTGTCCTGTACCTAGCCCTTTTAGACCATGTTGGCCTTAAACTCACAGAGATTTACCTGCCTCTCTCTCTTGAATACTGGGATTAAAGACGTGCACCACTACCACCTGGCCCCATTTATACATTTTTACATGTAGTTTTGTAAATTCACATAGTCTTCAGGTAATTTCAGAATAGAATCAATACTTAAATACAAGCTTATCTGAGAGACTTATTATAGCAATTTCTTTCATTATAATGGACATCAAGAATTCTGATGGCAAGCTGTCTGCAGTCTAGAGAGACTTCTCCACTCACTATTTTTGATAGCCCTCATCGGATTGCTTGATGCCCACCATGATGGCGGTTCTTTCTCCTTACTGTGAATTCTTAAGTGAGAATTTACATTATAAATATAAATACTCATTTTTTTTCTACAAACATCCTTACAGGTAAACTAAGAAATATTTCTTTCCCACCCTCAAGACAATTAAATTGATGTAAGGAATTATCACTGGAAACAAATATGCACATCCAGCGTTGTGTGTTTGGTACTGTGCAATGCTGTTGTGGCTCCATATATGGGACTCCTCATTACTTCTGTAAGCTGAAATCATTTCCAATTGATTCATTCCCTGACTATCCACCCCCAGAAGGTTTATCATAAGCACTTTGTTTTAATGTCTGCCTAATAGTGTCTTCCATGAGGCTGACATATAAACAGAAGTCACCAGTAAAATAATATATTAAATGAATAGGTTTATTATGATCCACCACTCAAATTTAATCCTATGTATTTTAATCAGAATATTTTTTTCTACTTTATTAATTTCCATTTGATTAAAATAAATAATTAATGAAAATTTGAATTCGTTAAACCTTTATAATAAATAATTCCAAGTTAAAGCAGTACTTTTAATTTCATAATGTTTGTTAGTATTTTATTTCCTTATATTATTTTATGGTTCTTTAATGGTATACTGATATCAATATTATGATTTTTTTCTTTGAGTTCTGTAACACATATTTTTAAAAACTAGTCATCAAGGACGGGCTCTGTGTGAGCCTTGTCAGTTTGGTTGCTCACCTTCCTGGACCTGGAGGGAGTTGGGAGAACCTTGGACTCAACATAGTGTAGAGAACCCTGATGGCTCTTTGGCCTGGAGAGGGAGGGAGTGGAGGTATGGGTGGAGGGGAGGGGAGGGAAGGGGGAGGAGGAGGGGAGGGGATGGCAATTTTTAATAAAAAATAAATAAACTGGGAAAAAAATAAAAAAGAAGGCATTTCAAAAAAACTAGTCATCATAAATGGAATGAGTGAGAAAAATAAAAATAAATTTAATATACTTGATTATAATCTTTTGCCCTTTAAGTTTTCATTTAAAAATATGAGATTTAGAGCTCTTTTCTAATGACATTTTATAAGATGAAACATTCCATTTTCTAAATCCACAACAGCAACCAACATACTGAATAGAACAACCATATGATGCTACATTGGAAATAAAAAGAAATTTGTGTGCTTGAATATTTGACTCAGCTGGCATTCAGCTTCTTTAACTATAAAGAAATCCAAAGAACAGCCTACTTCCAGTGGATATGACCTTTTCAAATTTATCTCACACATTTGGAATGATGCACTCACAAGATTAAAGCTGTTTGGGATTTTAAAATTTTTTCAATATCTTTTTAGTGGCTAAAATCATTTGGATATAATAAAAGGGTTTGTCAAGGACAAGTAATTGATTTTCAGTGTGAATTCACATCTAACAGTAAATTTAAGTATTTTAGCCTCTGAATATAGCTTCAAGACCTTTAGAGTGGATTGCAATAGACAGAATACTTTTTATCTTTCTAATGGATAGATATATCTTAATTTTTCCTATATAGATACTTTATATGATTTATTTTCCATTTATGAGAGGAACTCAAAATTCTCTATAAATGAAGATTATACGTAGTCACTGAGAGAGAATTATGAAGAACATAGGTGCAAAATGTTCCTTTGATAATGATCAGTGAAGTTTATCATCTAGTATTTAAGATCTCATTTTATGTGAATGTGTGGCTATGTTTTGTACATATGTGTGTGCCTATATGAGTAGTGCATAGATAAATATAGAATTTATCATGTATATTAAAAGTATACAGTTTACCTGAGCAGTGTGGTGCATACCTTTAATCCCAGCATTCAGGAGGTAGAGAGAAATGGATCTCTGTGAGTTTGAGGCCAACCTCGTTTACAGAGAGTTCCAGGACAGCCAGGTCGGTTACAGAAAGAAGGGGGAGGTGAGGGGAAGAGGAAAAGGGGAAGGAGCAGGAATTTTCTTTGGTATGTAAAAGGAATATTTTTTAAAACATCAAAAAGTATATAATTTCAAAATAAATTTATTATTTATATATTCACATTTTCAGGAAGTATATCATGGATTATAATACAAACTATGAAAGATTTATTGTATATAATGTATTTAATAAAATAGCTTTAATATTTCCATGCAAAATAGTATATTGGTTTGTATATTTAGAAGCTTCTAAAATATCGTGGCATGTGTTATAGTTAACAGAAGTGCTTGTTCTTCTCCAGCATAAATAACTTTTGATAATTACTAATTGTTTAAATGTAATTTACTGCACAGCAGATATCTGGATATAATAATAATAATCAAAGAAACAGGCTGATAGTAGAGAGGGACATGTGAAGAGTTGGAAAGAGAGTACCTGGAATAAGGTGGAGGAGAAAAGTAATGGAATTCTATTTCAATTGAAAATACATTTAAATAAATATATAAATAAGAATAATCCCTCACATATGTGCCTACGCAATCCCTCATGCAGATTTTGATCACACAATTCTAGAAGGCGTAGACTTGGCATTTATAACTAGGATCATGATTGGAAGGTATTAAGATAAAACATTATAATATCATGTCGTATTTTTCATAAAGTTTACTGTTTTCTCTTTTAATTTATTCTCTCTCCTTTCACATCATGCATCTCAAACCCACTCATCTCCCAGTCCCTTTATATCTTCCCCCCAAAATAAAATAAAGTGCAATTTAAGATTTACAAAAAAGAAAAAGAAAAATCTGTGGTATAATACAAGTCCTATACTGTAACCTTTAGTCCATTATCTTGAATTAAGTGTCATTGTAGAGTCAATGTTCTGGTTCCAGGTCTCTGATTTCTGCTACACTATTGGTACTGGGCCCTCACTGGGACTCCTCTTAAAAATGCTGTGGTTGTCCTGTGTTGTGGTCACCCTGAAGCTTTGGATATGGAGGTCTGACCTCTTCAGGTACTACAGCAGGGAGGAATGTTGGGGTTGGCCAACTCATTGTCCTGGTTCTGGGCCTCAATAGTTGCAGGGTTGCTCAGCCCCTCCCACCCAGCTCTCCACCATCCTTACCTCCAGCAGCATGAGCACTCCAGCACTGCACTGGCTAGTTCATCCTGTGCAGCAAGGAACACGGAGCAGAACTGGTTTTTCTGCACATAACTAAGTATTTAAGACATAGATGTAAAAACAAAAAGATAATTGCTATAATGGTGGGACCACTATATGTCCATCTGACAAAGACTGAAATTTAGAATATTCTGTACAGTTTAACAAAACACTAACCCAAATCAATATGCCAATTATAGGACCTTTAGTAATAGATATATTTGAAGTAAACATAGGGCAAATATTTCCTGCTTTTGCATTTTGAATTATTGAACACAGCAATAAACACACAGGCAACCAAAAGAGAAAATGACTGATGAAATCTTGCAAATATTTTTTAATTAATTTTCATCAGCGGAATGCGAGTGAAAGACCACTGTTAAAAACAAAGACAGAATTGATGGGTTCTCTGAAGAGTGTATAAAAATTGGAAGTTCTGTATGCTGTCCAAAAGAAGGTAAAAAGGGTACACTGTAAAATTATAAAATAAAAAGGAAATTTGATGTTAAAATTTTAGGTCTGAATAGGTATGTGGCATTCAGATACAGAATCTAGAAGTTGTATTTATATACCCTTGGTTTTCAGAATGATAGCAACAAGGTAGAAGCAATAAAATTACACAACAGTAAACTGGCAAAAATAACTGATATATGTGATGAAATATTATTTAGCTGTTAAAGGAAATATTTTGCTGCTGTAAAAATTTGAGGAATATTGGGGACATGTTAAATGAAATAGTACATTCATGAATGAGAACACTGTATGTATCCAAAACAACGTTATATTTAAAGTACTGAAAATGATAAAAAAAAAAAAAAACAAATGAAATTTTAAATCAGGAATTGGGAAAAGAGAAAAATTAATAATAATTGTTTAATTTGCATATACTAATTTATGAAAACGGAAAGTACATATGAAGTGGAAAGATGTAGAATTGATTCATTATCAATTTGACAGAACTTAGAATCACCTGGGATACTCTCAGTGAAAAATTTTGTAGATTATGTTTTTCTGTGGCCTCTTGTCTCTACTGTGGTAACTTAGTGTTCTTATTTTGATTTGAAATATCTTTGAGCATTGAGTAAATTGTTCTAGACAATTCATAAAATGAAAAATATAAATGATTTTGAAGCAAATAATAAAACTTTAGTGAACTGGAAGTAAATGTGTTGATAATATACGTGATAATAATACTAAGGTAACCTGGGGAACTATTTTTTCAAAATTCCACTAAGTTTTGTAGTATTTCCGCAAGATAGAAAATACATATTCTTAAAGATATTGTTCCAGGAATATACCATATCATCATATATCTCTACTGGTCTTGAGAAGAGTTATGATATAGCTGAATTGAACACAATTTGTTTTGTAAGCTTTCACAATTTTTGACACAAGAAGTGAACTTATAATTATTTCATATTGACCTTAAATAATTAAAATTTAAAATTTAATTTTTTGGCATTACTCTCTAGAGAGCTTGCAAAATTAAATTTCGTTTGCTTGCAGTTTTTGAATTTTACTGTAAGCTGCCATTGAGACATCCCTTGGGCACCTTCCTGTAAGCTGGCTTTTACGTATGGTAGTGAAATATCACACTCCGGTACATGCTGCTCTGTGAATCCTAAACTTTAATGCTCAAACTAATTGCCTGGGCTCTTATTAAAAATGAAGTTTCAATATATAAGTTGCAGGACCTGAGAGTGTGCATTACTGATAGACATTGCCGATCACATTGAGAGTAGAGCTGGTTAGCTTAAAAGGGAATGGAATGTTTGTTTCATTCGGGAGAGGAGGTGGAGTAATGGATGACAACTGCTTTCATCTGCCATGTTGGAGACATCACATTTCTTGGAGGGAGAACAGAACATTAAATCAGAGTTATGATGGAGGGGAGCAATTAGAATTGTAGAAGATATCTTCAATAGGACCAGCTCTGGAAATTTCTATTTTGAAAGCAAATTGTGACCACTGAGAAAAGCAGCTGAGAGGTTCATGGAAAATTCTGTTATTGCTGACAGTGGAACCCAAGAGCAGCTTTCCTGCTAAGGGAACTTTATATACGAAGATAAAATTCAGACCCACCACCATATCCTGAATGCCCCTGTACTTCTGCTGTCAGTATAGCACAGGGATACTTCCGTATCTAGATGTGGAGAAGAGAAAATAATGTTTTCATATGAGATAACACAGAGAACCAGTTTAGAATGAAGACTAGATTAAAACATTGATACTGGAATTTTAATAGTAGAAAGCCAACCAGAAATGCTAGTTACCCAATTACTAAAGTGTTGAATAAAAATAATTATTGAGATTCTTGTTTCAAAGCATGTATCTAAATTGACAAAGTTTGTATTCCTAATCTTGATCTGCAAAGGTTTAAATGTTTACTAATAGAATATTAATAAATAGAATTAACTTTGTTTATCTACCCATAGTGATTGACTTAAATGTTTCATTTAACTTTTCTTGTAGAGCCAATGCAAAATTCTGAGTATCAAAACAGTATAAATATACATATTGAGAAAAACAAATCTTACAACTTTCTCCTTTTGTCTCCAATTCCAATTGTACAAGTTTTTCCTCCCTTCTCTGAGACAGACCCTATTCCTTTATAAGTAATTTCCTTTTCTTGAATAATAAACACAAGCATGTTCTTTTATTTCTCCTTTCTCTGATTACATTTTATTAACTTTAGTGGTATGTAATTTATATGACAGTGTAACCAATGATTGAGAGATAGCTCTCTGGTTAAGAGCCATTGCTGCTCTTGTAGAGGATCTAAGTTTGGTTCCCCAATCTCACAAGGAGTAAAAACTGACTCTACCTCCAGTTCCAGGACCTTATGCCTTCCCATAGCCTCCACAGGCATTAGGCATAGACATGGTACAGATACATAGGTATAAATAAATCACTACACATACAACAGGAAATAGTGATTCCTTAAACAACAACAACAATATAATAATAATGGATTAAAAGTAAGCATTCAATTTAATCTATTTGGGAGCATTTAGAAGCACGCAATAATAATCATGGTGTAACTTGCATCATCAAACAGATAGATACCTTATGTTCCATAATGGGAAATAGCGTTATCTCAAAGGTGACCACAATCTAATTATTCTGAATACATCTGATTATTCCAGATGCTTTATACAAATGCAACCATACAGTATGTGAAATGCCACTCTAACATGAAAGGGAAACTACTACAGTAATCCTTTTATACTTTATTCCACTTAATAACGTATATTATATGTTAAGCTAGTCTCTCTCACCCCCCCCCTCTGGTTTTTAGAGAATGAGCTTCTCTTATTTTTAGACAGGTTTTCTCTGTGTAGCCCTGTCTGTCATGGAACTTACTCTGTAGACCATTTGCCCTCAAACTCACAGAGATCTGCCTGTGTCTGCCTCCTGAGTGCTGGGATTAAAATTAAAGGCATGTGCCACCATCACCTGGTTCGAGACCAGCCTGGTCTACAAGAGCTAGCTCCAGGACAGGCTCTAAAGCTGCAGAGAAACCCTGTCTCGAAAAACCAAAAAAAAAAAAAAAAAAAAAAAAAAGCAAGATAGTCTTTAAATGGAAGTTGTCTTTATTTTTGTTTTAACACTGCTAAATATTCTCTTTGTGGTAATGTGCCATAATTAATTCAACCACTTTCGTGAGAGTAATCATTCAGATAGCTTCAGTCTTTTATGATTGTTGACAATCAGCATGCTATGCCATACATTTGTATTTTTTTATTAATCTTAAATGTCTTTAGAATTTTATTCGGGAGGTGGTTTCCTGATTGGAAGGTAAGAGCAACATATGTCTCAGATAGGTCTTAGCAAATTCTTTCTAGTGCCTCTAATGTAGGATGGTTTCCATTAGTGCTTGTTTACTCTGGGCTAATCAACAATAACTTTATAATTGTTACCTAAATGACAAGCAGGAAAGAATAAACTAGTAATTCAAATATTACATCCTGAGTATCTGAGTTTGACATTTCCTCTGTTTGGACACTGTGGTATTTAGTTTTTGTGGTATCAACAGAAACTAATTCATCTGAAAAGAGGGAAACTTAATTGAGGAATTGTCTCATCAGTTCCTGGCGTGAATGTCCATAGAGAGTCTGTCCAACTAATGATTAATGTGGAAAGGCCCAGCCAACTATGGGTACAGTCTCTGGATAGGAGGTCCTAAATATGTAAGAAATCAAGCAAAGGAAAGCATGGGAACAAGCCAGATTGTAGCATTCCTCCATAGCTTCTGCTGCAGTTCCTCCCTTGACTGAATGAATTGTGACCTGTAAGTTGTAAAATAAAACAAACCCACTTTTTATCAGCTTATCTTTGGTTAGTGTTTGCATAGCATCAACGAACAGCCATGACAGAAATGGGTACTAGGGACCAGAGGTGCTGCTGTTGGTGTACCTGACCATCAGATTTTTATACCTTTTAACATTTTGTAAGAGGAAGGTGGAGAAATTGGTGCTTTGGTTTTGGTAATTAGCTGTTCTGGGAACTCAAGAGGTAATGCTGAGAGAAACACCAATGAAGGAGGCCCGCTTTAAGATGTTTTAGAGGTAGGTAAAGATGAGCTGTATAAATCACATTTGGATTAGGAATAAATCTGTGGAAGACAACCTAGACTGTTGGTGCTATTTTCCTGAGGGTAAAGAATCAGTTGTGAAATCTATTGTCAGTAACCCAATGTTCCCAGTGTCATTCTTCTTTTGGCCACATATAAGGATCAACATTTCTTTCTTGTCTGCTTGAGGTCCTTAATTATGTCTTGGCTATTGATGAAACATAAATACATCTAAAAGTTCATCAGAAATAATCAACCTCTTCTTACCAATTCTCTTTCCAACCTCCTAATGCAGAGATAACCCAAATATCATCTATCTATAGGAGTTAGTTAATATACATTATTATTATTATCACTGACATTGTATAGAGTGAATCAAATGCAAGATTAAATATATTTCTGGTTTTGGTATGTTGATTCATTTTGAAAATGTCAGAATATAAAACCAAAAAAGAAATTATCTTAGGCTATAATTTCCATAATGAAATATCTGTATATATACCAGGGGCCTTTATTTATTTTTTTTTAAATTTATTTTAAATACCAACCACAGTTTCCCCTCCCCCATACTTACATTCCCTCCCCCACCTCCCTTCTGCTCCACCTCCCTCTGCCAAACCATCCCTTCTCAGCCTCTGTTCAGAAAGGGGCAGGCCTCCCATGGGAGCCAACAAAGCATGGCATATCAAGCAGGTAGGATTAAACTGCTCTCCTTGAATAAGGCTTGGCAGGTCAATCCAGCATTAGGAATAGGTTCCCCAAATCCAGTTAGAGTCTTAGGGACAGACCCTGCTCCCACTGCTAGAAGTCCCACAAGTAAACCAAGCCACACAACTGTCATACATATGTCAAGAGCCTAGGTTGGTCCCATGAAGGCTCCCTAGTAGTTGGTCTACAGTCTGTGAGCTCCTATGAGCCCAAGTTAATTGTTTCTCTGAGTTTCCTTGCAATGACCCTTGATTTCCCTTGGCTCATGCAATCCTTCCTCCCTCTCCTAAACAGAATTCCCTTGGCTCAGCCCAGTGTTTGGCTATGGATCTCTACTTCTGTTTCCCTCAGTTAACAGGCAGGGCTTTAATCTGATTAGAAGAGATGGCCATATCAGGTTAACTATCAACTATTGCTAGAAATCTTAACTGGGGTCATCCTTGTAAATTCATGGGAGTTTCCCTTGGTTTCTACAAGCATATGCCTTTTGAAAGAATAGCAGGATAGGTGAAAGTCAAAACACAATTAGAAATTCAATTTTTAATAAAAAATCGTTCGATAATGTGCTAAGGGTACCACAGAGGATGAAAAATTGTCTAGGTACACACACCAAAAATGAGTATTGGTTGCCACCTTTTTAAATCTGTCACATGAATAAGAAAATGAAGAAATGTTGCAGCTTCTCTTCGTAAGATGTTTTCTCTCATCACCTTCAGCCAAACTCGTATCATAAATTTTTCTATCAATCTCTCATCTGCAGGATGCAAGTTATTTTAAATAATATATCATACATAAGGAAGTCTGTAAGCAGAGACTGCTCCTTGGTTTCCCGGCTGCTCAGAGAAGAATAATCTCACAGAAAGTGTATTGATTACAAGGCTGTTTGTCCAATGGCTCAGGCATATTTCTAGCTAGGTCTTGAATCTTAAATTAACCCATTTTTCTTAATATTTATATCACCCTAAGGCTGTGACTTACTAGTAAAGTTCTGGCATCTGTCTCCTTTGGCAGCTACATAGTGTCCCTCAGACTCCACCTACTCTTTCTCTATGTCTCTTCCAGCCAGGCCATATTCTGTTCTACCATAGGCCAAAGCAGCTTCTTTTTTAACCAATCAAACATATTCTTTAACCAATGAAACGTATTCACAGTATACAGAGGGGAATCCCACATCATATGTTATCGCTCAAATCAGAAAAGAAAATATGTGGAAATACCCTCTGGTCAGTAATTTAAAATTAAATTTTATGTTAAAAATACTTGAAGATGTAGTAAGCAATCTAAAAGGTTTATCGCTGACGAGAAGTGATGGCTTAGAAGTTAAAGCACTGACTGCTCTTTCGGAAGACCCAGGTTCTTTTCCCAGTACTTACATGGTGCCTCACAGTCATCTGTAACTTCAGGTTCTTGGGATCTGGCAAACTTTTGTGACCCCTACTGGCACCAGGTATGTATTTGGTGCACAGACATGCATGCATACATAACATTCATACATGTAAAAAAATTAATAAAAATGTATCTCTTTAAATATCTGTATCCTCAGATATTTATTTTTTTTCAAAAAGCATTATAAATATTAAAACTGGTACAAGCAATATTTGGGACAGCTTCTCTCAACTGAAACAAACTTATTAATTTTGAAGAGATTACTGATTTAATTAAATTAGAAATTTTTATAATGATCCATAGGCAAAGTTGTATCACAAGTTGCTCATAGGATTATTATAAAATTGTGGTATTAACAAAGTATGCTCAAAATTAAACCAGAGAATGATTGCTCTTTGTTTTATATAAGAAGATATTCTGTCAGGATTCTTGGCTTTCTTTTATTAGCAAATGGTACTTTTAGAAAAATATTTGCTTCATTGCTATGTAGAATCCTATATGTATTCTATTCCCTGCCCAACACAGCCTTCTCCTCTTTCAGTCTCTACTCAGAGTTATAGTTTAGTTATTGGCCTTGATCCTGTGCTGACAATGTATAACTATTTCCCCTTCACAGTTTGCTTTTGTGGCCCCTCTGTATTATATACATCCAGCACAATTTGAGTATCTCAGTGAGGGTTTCCATCGCTGTGATAATTGTGCCATAACACCATGATTAAAAGCAATTTGAGTAGGAAAAAGTTTTTATAAGCATCCAAAACTCAGGTTATACTCCATCACAGAGGGAGGTAGGGTAGGAACTTAAGAAAGGAACCTGGGGGCAAGAACTGAAAACAGTAGCTATGGAGGAATGCTTTATACTGGCTTGCTCCCATAGTATGCTGAGGCTAATTCTCTTTGTGCCCAGAGCCATCATCCTAGAGGCACCATCCTGAGTTGGCTGGGGCATATCACATCATCAATCAAGAAAATGGACCACAGACTAGCCCATGTGTCTAAAAGGATTCTAAATGGCCTAAACTGACATAAACTCAGCTAGTACATTGTAGGTTTGAATGAGTGCATAAAGCTAACTTTCTTTTTTATTGTTTATTTTTTATTATTTTTATTAAAAATTTCTGCCTCCTCCTCACCTCCCATTTACCCCCCTCCCACCTCCACTCCCCCTCCCTCTCCTGTCCAAAAGGCAGTAAGGGTTCCCTGCCCTGTGGGAAGTCCAAGTTCCTCCCACCTCCATCCAGGTCCAGGAAGGTGAGCATCCAAACAGGCTAGCACCCCCCCCCCCAAACCAGTATATGTAGTAGGATCCAAATCAAGTGTCATTGTCCTTGGCTTCTCAGCAGCCCTCATTGTCCGCCATGTTCAGGGAGTCCTGTTTTATCCCATACATTTTCAGTCCCAGTCCAGCTGCCCTTGGTAAGCTCCGAATAGATCAGCCCCACCATCTCAGTGGATGGGAGCACCCCTCGCAGTTCAGAATTCTTGCTCATGTTCTCCCTCCTTCTGCTCCTCATTTGGGCCTGTGAGCTCCATCCGGTGCACCAATGTGTGGCTCTGTCTCTATCTCCATCCATCGCCAGGTGAAGGTTCTATGGTGATATGCAAGATATTCATGAGTATGGCTATAGGATCTGGCCTTTTCCGGCTCCCTCTCCTCAGCTGCCCAAGGAACTAGCTGGGGATATCTCCCAGGATACCTGGGAACCCCTCTAGAGTCAAGTCTCTTAACAACCCTAAGATGGCTCCCTTAATTAGGATATATGCTTCCCTGCACCCATATCCACCCTTCCTATATCCCAAGCATCCCATTCCCCCAAGCTCTTCCCATCCTCCCCTTTCACGCTTTTCTCTCACCATCTCCCCTTGCCCCCATCCAACCCCACCACCAAGTTCCCAATTTCTGCCCGGCAATCTTGTCCACTTCCAATATCCAGGAGGATAACTATGTGTTTTTCTTTGGGTTCACCTTCTTATTATCTTCTCAAGGATCACGAATTATAGGCTCGATGTCCTTTAATTATGGCTAGAAACCGATTATGAGTGAGTACATCCCATGTTCATCTTTTTGGGTCTGGGTTACCTCACTCAGAATAGTGTTTTCTATTTCCATCCATTTGCATGCAAAATTCAAGATCTCATCTTACACCCATCAGAATCAAAAACACCAATGATAGCCTTTGCTGGAGAGGTTGTGGGGTAAGAGGTACACTCATCCATTGCTGGTGGGAATGAACACTTGTGCAACCACTTTGGAAAGCAGTGTGGTGGTTTCTCAGGAAATTCGGGATCAACCTACCCCAGGACCCAGCAATTCCACTCTTGGGAATTTACCCAAGAGATGCCCACTCATACTACAAAAGCATTTGTTCAACTATGTTCATAGCAGCATTATTTTTAATAGCCAGAACCTGGAAACAACCTAGATGCCCTTCAGTGGAAGAATGGATGAAGAAACTGTGGAATATATACATATTAGAGTCCTACTCAGTGCTAAAAAACAATGACATCTTGAATTTTGCATGCAAATGGTTGGAAATATTAAACACTATTCTGAGTGAGGTAACCCAGACCCAAAAAGATGAACATGGGATGTACTTACTCATAATCGGTTTTTAGCCATAAATAAAGGACATCGAGCCTATAATTCGTGATCCTTGAGAAGACAATAAGAAGGTGAAACCAAAGAAAAACATATAGTTATCCTCCTGGATATTGGACATAGTCAAGTTTGCCAGGCAAAAATTGGGAACTTGGGGGTGGGGTGGGTTGGGGGTAAGGGGAGATGGGGAGAGAAAAGCATGAAGGGGAGGATAGGAAGAGCTTGGGGGAATGGGATGCTTGGGATATAGAAAGGGTGGATATGGGAACAGGGAAGCATATATCCTAATTAAGGGAGCCGTCTTAGGGTTGTTAAGAGACTTTACTCTAGAGGGGTTCCCAGGTATCCAGGAAGATGTCCCCAGCTAGTTCCTTGGGCAGCTGAGGAGAGGGAGCCAGAAATGTCCAGATCCTGTTGCCATACTCATGAATATCTTGCATATCACCATAGAACCTTCACCTGGCGATGGATGGAGATAGAGACAAAGCCCCACATTGGAGCACCGGACTGAGCTCCCAAGGTCCTGATGAGGAGCAAAAGGAGGGAGATCATGAGCAAGGAAGTCAGGACCGTGAGGAGTGCGTTCACCCATTGAGACGGTGGGACAGAACGAACGGGAGATCACCAAGTCCAGTTGGAATGGGACTGATGGAACATGAGACCAAACAGGACTCTCTGAATGTGGCTGACGGTAGAGGAGGACTGAGAAACCAAGGACAATGGTGATGGGCTTGGACTCTGCGTCATGGACGGGCTCATTGTGAGCCTTGTCAGTTTGGTTGCTCACCTTCCTGGACTTATGGGGAGTTGGGAGGATCTTGGACTTAACATAGTGAAGGGAACCCTGATGGCTCTTTGGCCTGGAGAAGGAGGGAGTGGGGGTATGGGTGGAAGGGAGGGGAGGGTAGGGGGAGGAGAAGGGGAGGAGATGGAAATTTTTAATAAAAAAATGAGGAAAAAAATTGTTGAATGACCTACAGCTGGATGTGGGGCCTTGTGGCATTTTCCTATTGATGTGGGCATGTCATCTGATATAGTCCTTATGCATGTATTATGCATGCAACTATATTGTTGCAATGTCATGGGTGCGGCATCCTCATCATATAAAGAACACTCAGCTGTTCACATGAGTGTGTACTGATACCTTGTCATTTTTCCATTTTCAATGATTTGATATTTGATATATTTTCTTCTTCCTATGAATTATCTTTGATGAGGCATATAAGTCGTTGCTCATTTTTGAATCAGATATTATAACATTTACTGTTGTAATTTCAGATATCTTTATATTTCTTGATAGGCCATGTCTTCTACAACTGTTTTCTAAGTCTGCATCTTGCATACCTATCCTACTAAACTGAATGTTTTCTAATATTTAAAGATGAGCTAATATTCTTTTTATTTCTGTGCTAAATCCGGACAAGGGCAGATAACTTTTTCAAACACAAAAAAGGTATAGTTTAAGGTAAGTCATCCACCTATTAATTCATTGCCATTTCTGCTCGGCAAAACAGAACGCTGACATCTCAGTGCATTCTGTTATTAATAGTAGGCAACTAGCTGATGGTCCATTTTCTACTTTAAAATCTCTAAGCCTTTCATTGTGTAGTGCAAATATTTATAATATTGAACACAGGACAGAAAACATGAAGGACATTGGGGGTGGTTTCTACAGGATCTATTTTTGCATTGTTAATCTTTGAATAGGTCAATTTTAAAGCAAAAGTGGAAAGGCCACTTTTGTAGATCCCTGGATATATTAAAGGGGATCCAGCCTTAAGCAGGCACAGCAAGATGGATAATTTTCTAACTATAAAATAGCTAACTAGTTTTGACCTTGGAGACCACTTAAAACAAGTACCCTGTGCTCTCCTGGTGAGCTTAGAGAAAAGCAGCTGTATTTTGCACAGCACACTGAATCATAATGGGCCATGTGCTGCTATGAATATTCATAAGGCAACTATATTCCGCACACCCCATGATGATTCTGTGGAGGTTGCTAGAGGGATTTGAAATACCACTTTTGTAGTATCCTTGAAAAGAATACACACATCAGGAAAAAATAGAGCGAGGGCTCAGGTAATTCTGTCCTTAGTGTGCACTTCAGAGAGTGTCTGCAAACGATTTTGCCCTGTAGCAATGGCACAGAAATCCATCATAATGACAGAGATGAGAGGTTTAAACTTTCTGGGAATCTTAAAATAGGTTAAATTAAAATCTAAGTGGTCACGGTGGTGTGGTTTTACTGACTGCTAAACTTCCTCCTACATAAAAGGAACTGGTCTGATTCTGTAAAATAGCAGTGGTCACTGGAGGGTGTGATTTCACATGATACATTTAAAATTGCAGCTGCTTTCAAATTGCTACCAAAAGTATTGGGGCACTCTCTATTAGACAGATAATGTCTCAGTACAGACATTTTCTCCCACACTGCTCAGTTAATTCATTGCTACTCACAACACTTGTAACCCTTTGTGTTGGGTTGGGCTATTCCGAACACAAAGCCTATTTTAAAATTTTATTTCTTTAATTCTCTGGTGCAGATTGAAATCAGACAGGCACAGGCACAGGCCAATATATGCATGTAGGGATTCGCCAGCGGGCTTCTCTGTACAGGATCCATGGAGACTGGCTGGGAAACAAACTGCACACATCGATGGGGTATTAACTTGTCCCAAAGATATTTTTGAGATTTTGGATACTATGGATCTTGGACTTATTACACAAAGAGGGCTTTTCTGTACCTTTACAGACCACTTCTGTCTGAAAGCTGGAGATTTTTATTTCCTCCATGCTTCCTTGGCATAAAAAATATGTAGATTCACTTTCAATATATTTCTTTTCTCTCTAAAGGATCCATGAAATTTAATAGATTATAATCCTAGTTACAAAACTGTTATAGCTTAGATATGAAATGCTCCCCAAACTGTTGTGTTAAAGACTTACACTGTTCAGAGTGGGGGATTTCTGGAATGAACGGATCATAAGAGCACTGACCTCATCAATAGGTTAAGCCACTGAAGGTATTAGTGGGAGGTGATAGGAAGCAGACACAGAGAAATTAGGTCAGCTACTGCTCTCTGCCTCCTGCCTGCTTATCTATCTCTGTCTGTCTGTCTCTCTCACTCTCTTACCTCTATTTTTCCCCATCCCCCTCCCCTCTCCAATTTCTTTCTTCCCTCTGTCCCCCCTTCCTTGCTCTCTGAATCCTCTTTTTCATGAATGAAAAGCTTCTACCAGCCAATATTATTATGATATTCTGCCTCAGTACAGACCAGGGAAATAGAGGTGATCAAGCACGGATTTTGAAAGAATGAGACATAATAAATCCTTCCACTTTTAAGTAATTTTTCTCTGACACCTTCTCAGGATATTGGCACAAAGACATTATATATGGTATGGTTTCACATTTTACAGCTCACACCTTTTTTTCACTTTATGCACAAGGTGTTTACATTCACACTGTTTACTTTAATGACAGAGGCTATATCTGGGGGAAACATGTGCTGTCCATATTAGGTCCATTCCTTTTTTTTTTTCTTAATTGAAAGTAGATTTCTTTTTCTGTATTTTCCCCTGTCTGTTACAGGAGGAAGCCTCTCTGGTGATGATTTCACGGCACACTAATCTATGAATGAAACACAATATCATTAGGAGTTATTTTATCACTACTTTTTATTTTGTTTGCTTGTTTGTTTAATACCAGCAGTATTTAGTTTTGCACTAAGTCACTGGGCTATCTAATATCTGAGTCTTGGTAACCCAAGCAGTGTCGGATGCGAGCTCCATCTCATGAGAGGGGCATAAGTCAAACAAGTTCTTGGTTGGTAATTCCCATTAAGTTTTGTGTCACCATTACCCTAGCATATCTGGCAGGTAGGACACAATTGTAGTTGAAAGGATTATGACTGGTTATGGTCCTCTTCTGAAAACTTGCAGAATATCTTCCTAGGACAAAGACTCTAGAATATAGGTAGTGAAGGATTGATCTAGACACCAGCTTGACTTCTCCATGTTCAATGAGTTGTGTAGGTATTGTCTCCAGCAATGGGGTCTTACTGTCAGTTTGTGGAGAGCAGCCTGTTTTCATTGTAGAGAGTAATAGACCTTAGAACACTCATCCTAAATGGGATATCTCCAACAATTACCTCCCCCCAAGAACCCTGCAAAGAGAGGGCAAGCAGAAAGAATATAAGAACATGAGCGGATGGAAGACACCAAGCAAACAGGCCCTCTAAATCAACTCGAGCAAAACTCAGATGAACTAAAGGTTGAACGAGCATGCGCAGGACATTCACAAATGTTCACCAGGTCATCTGCATATGCATTAAGGCATCCAGTTTGGTGTTTGCATGGAATTCCAGAGTGTGTGAACAAGTGCGTCCCTGATTATTATACCTTCTCCTTGGCTCTTTTATTTCTGTTGGTTTGTCTTATACAACTTTGATAAGGTAGGTTTGCTTTATCTTGATGTATTTTATTTTGTTATATTTTATTATAGCCTCTTCGAAGCCTGTTCTTTTCTACTGAGAAGCAGAAAGGGAGTGGGTATGAATGGGAGGGGAAAGTGTGTAGAAAAGAAGGAATAGAGGGAGAGGAAGCCATAAGCAGGTTATATTATATGAGAAGAGAGCCTATTTTCAAAATAGGAAAATAAAGAAATAGATTTCATCTTCATACAATATATTCTGACTATGGTTTCCCCTCTTTGATCTGCTCCCAGATCCTCTTTACCACCAATTCACCCAAATCCATACACTTTTGCTCTCATTAAAGCACAAACAGGAATCTAAAACAGCAACCGTAATAATAATATAAAATAAAATAAAATAAGCCAGAATAAGACAAAACAAGCAGAAGTAAAAGAGGCAAAGAAAAAAGAGACTCTTGACAAAGCATTCTGAAACAAACAAACAAAATAAACCCTACACAAATGTCTCTGCTGTCACGGGGTTGGTATTCACAGGACAGTTGGTATTCACAGTGAGACATTGTTGAAGAAAACTAAGTTTTCATTTGCAAATGGTTATCAATTGGAGATAGCAATTTGCTTAGTAATAGGGGTTTGTGTCCACTTTCCCTCTCGGCACTGGAACCCTGACTGGCTTAGACCTCTATGGACCCTGTGCGTTCTGGCACAGTCTCTGTGATCATATGTGTACTGGTCTGCTTGGTTTAGAAGATCATAAGTCCTTGGTGTCCTCCGTTCCCTCTGGCTCTTAACAATTCTTCTGCCTCCTTTTTCAGAGGGTTCACTGAGCTCATAGAAAAGCAATTTAGTGAGATCTTGGAGAACTGAATAAACCAAGGGTTTCACTCTCTGCACGTTTTCCAGCTGTCCTTCTCTGTATTCGTCCTATTTACTGCCAGAGGAATCTTCTGTGATGCTGGCTGAACAATACACTGATCTTTGAGCACAGAAAATGTTGTTAATAGAGGCAGGGAGGGGAGCAGAGAGAAAAATGTAGATCTCAATAAAAATCAATAACACACCTCCCAAAAAGAGTCATTTTGTATTACATTTTTTTAACGGACAGTAGAATTTGGTATTTTCCTAGATCTCTGGCCTATCTAATATCAGTTTGGTTCTTGGTCATGCAAGCAGTGCTGAAAATAGGATCAGTCTTTTTGAGTAGGCCTTAATTACAATCAGATATTGGTTGTTAACGTGCACAACTTTGTGCCCCTTGTACTAACTAGCGCATCTTCCAGACAGTTTACCGCTGTAAATCAAAGTATTTGTAGCCAGGTTTGTGTTTACCTTTCTCCTTTGTATTTTACAAATTACCTACAGTACCATGAACACTTGTTAGTAGGGTCGTCCATTTCTTTCACATTTTCCTGTACCATGTACCTTTTATTCAAAGTAAAATAATATTATGATATCATTTTAAATCAAAAATCTGTCACAGAGACAGATAACTAATTGTAGACATTACAGAGAAAAATTCCTTTCATGAGTAAGAAGAAGCTCCTTGCATGAAAGTCACAGCCAGCTGTGCTAATGGGAGTTTGGGTAGAATTTCTTAAAAGTCTGATTCCTGTCATAAGAAGACATGGGAGTAAGGACAATGTTTAGGTGCAATGAACTGATTTAAATATAAAGCTTAAGTGTATTCAGATAGGAACAGTGTGTTGGGGAAAGACTGCTAATGGGATGCTGCTTTGAGGTAATGATGGAAAAGAATAGACGTAAGGGTTCATCAATGATTTCCCCAGAGGTAAGTATTGTTGGGAAAGTTTAGAAGTTATAAAGTTATAACCTTCTAGGAGAGTATTTGTCACTCTGATTGCCTCAGAGGCTTCAAAAGTCTGTGCCATTCCTAGTCTCTCTCTCTCTCTCTCTCTCTCTCTCTCTCTCTCTCTCTCTCTCTCTCTCTCTCTCCTTTCTCTCTCTCTCCTTTCTCTCTCTCTCCTTTCTCTACCTCCTGCTTGTGGGTGATATGAAAGTTCTCAGCTAATCTTCTAGTACCATGCTTGCCTGACTGCTGTCTTGATCAGCTCCATAATGGTCATGAAGTCACCCTCTGAACTATAACATTGCACTAAAGCTTTCTTCCCTACGTTGACTGAGTCATAGAGTTCCTGTCACAATAATTGAAAAGTAATTAAAATATCAAATCTATACCAAATTTAGTCACTGATTACCTGCACCTATAAGACAGTCTTGCATAAAATAATTACCCTGCAAGGCTTTACAATAAGTTGGATAAGCAAACATATAAAATTATAAAACCACATGCAATCATGCGTATGAATCCCATGTTTTCTTTTGAAGTAGAACAAGGAATTGGATATCTGGATAATTCTTACATGAAAGTATCTTGCATGGTAGCTATCTGACCCTTGGTTTGCCTTTATCACTAGAAATTTAACAAGATTCTTTCTGTGATATGTCTCCTGTAAAGATTCTTTCTTCTCTGGGAATTTTCTTGTTCTGGTCGGTCTATTGGATCTGAAGGTGTCAGGAATCATGACCTCTCACGCATCTTTTAATCTGTAGTAAAAGTTATATGTTTGTAGGGCAAATAAGAATAATCTTGTATAAAATTTGAGTGGTCACTGTCTTGAAACTTTGAATCATGGCTAGCCTTCTAGATGTAGCCAAGTAAGTATAAGAGGAGAGACAAAGAAATGCAGTCTTGTTTTTATAGGTTTAGACCTAAAGTGTATAGATGTGGTGGTGGGAAGAAACAAACATCAAAAACTACCAGCACACGTGGGAAGAGCCGAAGAGGTAAGCACTTATATGGGAGTAAGTATGATAGTAGATGATAACTGGCTCTGCAGCAATCAACTCTTAGCAGATTATGGCAGGGCTGGGTGAAGAAGCAGAACTAAATGTCTGGATGAGCAATACAGCATCGAGAAAGACAATGAGAAAGATGATACACATGCCAGATGCCATATCTCTGCCCACAAATACATTCTAAGGTCTGTGAAGTAAGAACATTTGAATTACAACTATCAAGAGGGCAGGAGATATTTCATTCATATCGACAGGCTACTTTCTGGCAGTAATCCTCAAGTCTGCATTTCCCAAATATTTTCTCTGGGCCTGTTTAGTCATTAGATACAATCCTCACAGAAAAATGCATTTGGACAAAACTATGAACTGCTCTCAGTTCTGGAAATGCAAGGCTCTCTAGTCCAGAGTTTATGGGTAGAATGTCAGAGAAGGCCTTGGATTTTTTTAAGTGACTCTCAGAGCCTGTGAGACAGGTTACTGCAGATAAAATTGGAATTTTCAGATAATTGTAGTTAGGTTGTCCTTTAATTTCAGAAAAACATCTATGCAGTTCATGTTCAGGATTTGATAATATACCCTCACTTTAGATAGTACCAATATCCATGTAGACTAATTATTTGCCAGTCAACCATTACAGCCAGTGGATCCTGAGTCCTCATTTTTCTTATATCTGTATGACACCCCCTGCACACTGTTGTGTTACTGGTGTCATACAGGTTATATTTTTCAATGACAGGAACAGATTTGTCATCGGTTACCCTGATTTTTCTTTCCTTTCACCCCATTTATAGACTATGCTAACATATAGAAATTTATCTCTAAGTGCACACTCTTTTTGGCTCTCAGGAATGAAGATGGTGTTTAAGAATGGGAGTAATATTTCATGTGTGTCTTGTAAAGCTATTGTTTTAGCTTTCCATTACTGTGAAAAAATAACAGGAAAACATATTCTTGTGAAGAGAAAGTGGTTATTTCTGTTCCTGGACTCAGCATCACAAGTCTATGGCCTTTTAATATTATTACTTTGGACCAATGATAGCAATGTACAAGTTAGAGAGAGCCTGTGAAAGAGAGAAGCAAGTGCCACAGTGCTAATGGACATTAAGGAACCATATCCAGTGATGACCTAATTTCTGCCCATCCAGGTCTATGTGGTATCAGGTCTCTCAGTCATAAGATAGTCACCCAACCTTTAATACACAGGCTATGGGGGGTATATCAGATCTAAATTATAAACATGATTCCCAATAAAAGGGAGAGCTAGAAAAACAAAAATAAATTGATCAATTCACGCCAGCATTTGGTATTGCAGACTTAAGGGGCTATGTGGTTGTGGAATTAAACACACTGCCTGGTACATCTTGGCTATCAGTTCTCTGTGGATGACTCCTTAGCTATAAACCAAATTTTCATTGAAAAAATTCACTTATTTACATTCGTGATTTATTAATATACACTTTAATATTACCAGTATTTCAATAAGGTATTTCTGAAACTCTTTTTTATGTGTTTGGCTATATGAAACTTAAAATTTAATACTGGCCAAATATTTAAATGGCTCAATATTTATATATTTTATTATCTAAATAGTTATATTGTGCTAAACATCATGGGGAGTTCAAAAGTTCTAGAATAAATACAATAGATTAAAAACAGAAATCTCATTTTGGTAGGTTAATACTGGTATGATCTAAAATATATTACTGAGATAGTTGAACATAAGTGTTTGCTAAGTAAGGCTGCATGAGCCCAGGTGGACTATCATGCATCCTACTTGACTTAATACAAATTAGCTTTCTTGTACTTTAGAGGGATATCATTTTTATAAAACCATAATCTCTAGGACAATGTAATTTTTAGAAAACTGTAGTGGCAGTGAATTATGTATCTTTCCACTTTCTATCCTTAATTTCATTAGTTTCAAAGATCTAAAGCTTTTGCATGGAATTTAATTATTTGCCACTAAAAGGCTTTGAAACTAATGGGAAGCCATATTTCAATCAAGATAATAAATACAAAGATTTCAAGGATTTTTTTAATAATCTACTGCTTCTCTCTTGAAAGTATTCACTTTACACTTCAGAAAAAATAATAGCACAATAGCTGTCATTTGTATTGGTTTGTGTGGTGAGTGAATTTGTCTGAATCTAATTTCCATCAGCAGGTGTGCTGACTCAAGGGCAACCTGAATCAGCACAATGCAAATCAAAACAGAGCTTTCATTTTGCTCACACAATTACCGCTAAAATAAATCTTCTGTGATGGCAAGTGTTTCTTAAATGTGTGTGAATGAAAAACAAAGCCATAGATAATGTGGGCAGAGAAGACGCATTAAGTTTTCACAAGAGAGGGACACGCGGTTCCTAATACAGTTAGCATTGTCATGGGAAATGCTCTCGGAACATTGTATCAGAGGTAATCACTGATAATACTTAAGGATGCTCTTATGATTAACATAGTATGTTAATCCCTCTGTCATCCTTGGCTCTGAAAAGAATGGTAGAGATGCTACATATGCTTAGATAAAGAAAGCTATTTATGATATAAAACATTATAGAAATGTCTGTCACAATTTATTGTCTGATCAAAATTGGAACGCTGAAAGACTACTAATACATTGTTTTCCAATTCAGTTTAATTCAATTTGATTTTGAACTGAATTTCAAATATTTTTTAAAGTTTACTTTTAGTTTAGATACATTAATTAATCTGATTCTCCCTTCTACACTCTCAGCTCTACCCCATGTAGCCCCAAGACCCTCTAAAATTCATGGCTTCTTTTTCAATAATTATTAGTGTTACCAATGTGTGTGTGTGTGTGTGTGTGTGTGTGTGTGTGTGCATGTGCGTGTGCATGTGTGTGTATGTGTGTGTAATTTAGCTTTACCTAAACTTAAAAGTTGTGTATCTTATGGTATATAAATTGAATTTCATTATTTAAATATGTGATGAGTTTGTTACAAACTTTGAATTCTACCAGTTTTTTTGTTTGTTTGTTTGTTTTCCAGTTTATTTATTTTTTATTAAAAATTGCCATCTCCTCCCCTCCTCCTCCCTCTTCCCTCCCCTCCCCTCCACCCCCACCCCTACTCCCTCCCTCTTGAGGCCAAACAGCCATCAGGGTTCTCTACACTATGTTGAGTCCAAGGTCCTCCCAACTCCCCCCAGGTCCAGGAAGGTGAGCCAGTTTTGATGTTGTAAATACAGTAGAAAATCTAAGCCACTTCATGTTGAGATCACCGTAGATTCTCGCATGTCTGTAATGGCCACTATGACATCAAAGCTTCTACTCAGATCCTTCCAGCGATGTCATGATGAATACATATGAAATAGTTCTGAAAGGATTTATTCACATGTTGATGGTTGAGTTTCCAGCTTAGGGATCCAATTACATAGAACAAATATTTAGAAGAGAAGGTCTCAAATTAAATTAATAGACTAATATACCAAATGATTCATATTTTCTGTTAGTGTTATAAGAATGCAGTCTTTGGAGTGAGGTCTAACTGAAGGAAGTGGATCACCACCATGAAGCCTTTCTAGTACCTAGTCACCCACCAAACCCCTTTCTTAATCCCTGACCCTTAGGTGCCCAAGATTTTATACCCCAACACATGTGTCCTGCCATGACATTCTGCCTCATTGTGGATCCGTAGCAATGGATATATGGAAACATCAACTAAGCCTTCTGCAACCATGAGCCAAAACTAACTCTTCTTCCTTTAGTTTAAATTAGATATTTGCCCTAGTTAAACTCTGAGCTGCATAATTAATAAAATCTTCCAGTACTGTCAATATCCAACAAAATATTGCCAGTAAGTCAATGATGGTATAGAATATTTCCAACACAATAAGAAAGTCCTATTGCTGTATAGTAACTGTGGTATTCATATGGCACACTTCATTTATCATTACTTTTCTGATAATCATCACTTTAAGAAAGCAACATAATGAAATAATATAGGTAAGTTTGGGATTGATGGTGTCTATTCATATTGTTCTAGAGAAATTCATTGACTAGTAGTCATTTATACTTTGCAATGTATGCAGTATCCAAGTGCGTGAGGGAAGCAGCATATTTTGTTTAAGCCAGCCACCAAAAGAGGAGTTAAAGCATGATTCTGCTTGTCTTCATAATCGATGAAGTTGTTATATATATATATATATATATATATATATATATATATATATTTAATAAAGCAAAAACATACTTCCATATGCATATTAGGCTTTCATTTTTCTGGGATTAATAACCTGTTTCACAGAAGTCTTTTCAGTTTCCAAACATTGATTAATGTGACACTGCTCTCTTCCTTGCCTGAATTTGGTGATCACTATTCTGATGTGGGATTTCCCTCTGCATGCTGTGAATACCATTGGTTAATAAAGAAAGTGTCTTTGACGTGCACATGGAACAGAGGTTGGCAGGGAAAACTAAAACTGAATGTTGGGAGAAGGAAGGTGGAGAAGAGAGAAGCCATGTAGGACCACCAAACAGAAATTTATCTGGTAAGCCATAGCCAAGTGGCAATACACAGATTACTATAAATGGGTTAAATTAGTATGTAAGAGATAGCCAATAAGAAGGTAGAACTAATGGACTAAACAGTCTTTTATATACTGTAGTTTCTGTGTGATTGTTTTGGGGCTAAGTGGCCAGGAACTAACTAGCATTCTCCCTTCTTAGGTCTTCAGTGGGGTTGAAGAATAGGTAATTGTAGTAACTTGCCTCTCATGACTTGGCCAAGTTATTTATTATACAAGACTTAAACACATTAGGATAAGATAATTATTGAAACATTTATTACATGTTTCTTGCTTGATATTGTTTATGCTGGTTGTAATTCTAAATTTTATATCTGATATTTGTTCCTATTGTATATAACTTTGTATTAGGCTTAGAACTTTCTTATTTAAACAAAAGGGGGAGATGCTGTTGTAATTCCTACCTCCAGTGGCCTTTAAGTTACCTGCCCACTTTGGTGTGGCCTCTTATACTATATATGCAGATATCAAGTGCACATCTGGACTCTTTCCTGGCTGCTGGATACAGTTGCAGTTCTCTGTTCGAGCAGAGAACTGTGATCTATGAATCTACCCCTAAATAAATAACCATTTATTATACTCAATTCTGAGCTAGTGTGGATTTCTTTTTAGCGTCCTTCTTCACTATTCTTACTTAGCCTTCCTATATAGGCATGAAATTATTACAGTGGTTTGCTCTTAGCTCTTTTGTGAAGGGAGGCTTTCTATAAAGAGTAGACTGGACTCAAAACTTTTCAGAATTCTCTCACTTCAGTTTCCAGAGGGTAGAATTCCAGGCATACACCAGCACTCTGAGCAACTACTGTGCTGTTCATTTCCATCTTGGTTTAGGACACACGTATCTCAAGTTCTCTTTTGCTTTATCAACAGTCTTCTTACTTCTGTGTCTGCTAAGTGATCTGCATATTTTGTGTTTTGTTTTATATCTATGTTGGTTAAACAGGCTGTTCATTATATGTGATATACGTTAGGCACATTTAGAAATATTTCTACTGGTTCTTGGGTTGTCTTCCTTGCTTTTAAGAGAATCTTTAGCAGGGCAAAGATCTTTATTTTGAGGTCATTGTAAGTTAATTTTTATTAACTGTTATTTACAAATTATGCATTACTATTTGCAAAAGATGTGAAACAAGTCAAAGTCTCTATAAATAAATTTGTTAATTTAGTTAAGCTTTGGATCACAAGTTCCCCCCACGAAAATTATCTGAAATGATGCTATTTTCCTTCCAGTTAGATTAGATTTCACTGTAAATGCAAACCACCTGAGTACATTGGCAGATTTGAGGTAGGTCTATTTCAGGGTTTCTTATCAAATTATATTCCCTATACCTCCTTTCTTAGTCAGCATTCTATTGTTGTAAAGAGACACCATGACCAAGGCAACTCTTACAAAACAAAGCATTTAACTGGTGGTTTACTGACAGTTTCAGATGCTTAGTCCACTATCGTCCCGACAGGATGCATGGCACTGAAGTAGTAGCTGGGAGGTACATCCTAATCCACAGGGGAGGGGCTGTGCCTGGCATGAGAGAGATTGAAACTCTCTCTATTGAAGTACTATTGAAACCTCAAACTTCACCTCCAATGACAAAATTGTTCCAACAAGGCCACACCCAAATGAGCATATGGGACCATTTTTATTTAAACCACCACAGCTCCACAAATAGTAGAAACCATTTTAAGAGTTCTTGAAACACAATAGACTAACTTCTACCACTTTATCCTTTCATGTCAAATTGTTTCAGCTGTGCTAAAATCTTTTCATATGCACACATATTTTAGAATAGTGCCAATATCTCAAAACCTCTTGCTAAGGTTTTGACAGAAATCACATTAAATTATTATCATAGTGTATTATTTTGAAAGATTTTCAATTTTACTGTTTAAACTTTAAATTTATTGGAGTAGTATATTGTTCCATTTATGCAGATTTCCTTTTTCAATTTTTAGTTCTTGAGAAAGGATCTTGATCAACTCAGTAGGTAGGGAAGGGTAGCTTTGAACTTGTGAGGTACCTGCCTCTGCTCACACAAGTGTCTGGATCACAGGGATGTGTCACTATTCCCAGTTTATGTTGTTTGGTGACTGAACTCTCTCAGAGCTCTGTTCATGTCAGACAATCACTCCTTTAAGTTAATGGTATCCCTATCCCTATTTATATAAAACTTCCTTCCATGGTGTTTTATATTTTTCAGGGTCCAAGTACTGATAGATTTTTAACAATGTATTTACATTTTTACTTAGTGATTGTAAGTGAGACCACACTTAAAACTTTAGTGTTTTATATACATTGATAATAATCAAAAATATGATTTATAAATGTTTATCTTTTATAATATAACTTTACAGTAGGCTATAAAATATGTCATAATATCTCTGAATTTTAGTGTGTGCTCTAAGATTTTTATGCATAGACAATCCTGCCATATGGCAATCATAAAAGTTTTAATTTCTTCTTTACCATCTTTAGATTTTCTGTTACCATTTCCTTCGTATAATATGAGCTGTAGTGTTGTGGCACCAGTCCACAGGGAAAGAGCAAAGAGTTAGATTCAATTCAAGTTTAGATTAAAAGAAATTATTCTTGTAGCTAGTAGAAGGATAGCAGTCTTAGAGCCAAACAGCATGCCGTGCGGAAGAGGGGGTTAAGGTGGGGTTTCAAAGGCAGCATCAGAAAGGTCTGTATTACAATTATCTCTGGAACCCACAGCAGGGCAGCAAAGTATTTTTACTTCCCTTAGTTGTTTCTTACTTTCCTGTGGTATAGTAATAAGAAGACCATTTCATCCCATTCCCATAGCAAAAAGCAAGCTTTCCGGAAGCAAATTGACAGCTGTTACCACCTCACAGCTCATTATCCTATTCTTATCTCAGCTGCAAGCCTCCAGGATCTTTCAGGCATTCCAAAGCAAGAGGTCAACAGCCCTTAAGGAATAGCTGGTTCTGTATTAAGTTTCTGGAGCCCACATAGGGACCGTGTAAATTATTACTCAGGTCTGAACATTCTAATGACTAGGATAGAGCAGTTCATTTCTAGGCCAGCAATAACACGGTGCCATGAGGTTAGGGCTGACCGTCGTGTCCCCACAACTCAGCAATGTTTTATCTGACACATTTGGAGCGAATTATCTCTTATAAATTGAAAACATGAGGAAACTCTTTTCATTTTCCAAACATTTAACTAGTTTCTCTAAAACAACTAATTAGAAAATCCATCTTTATCCCCAATTAGATGTTCCTGTTATCATATTTTAAATTGCTATATGTAAAGGGGAGTACTTCTAGCCTTTATCTATTATTCTTTATATATTGATGATTTTAATGTGTGAGAAGCATGCAGTCATAAAGATAATTTTGATAACCAAATTTAATAATTCATAATCATATAAATGTATGAAGTATAAACATTAGACTTTATAATTCAGTGTAAACTAATTATTTAGTTAACATACCAAGTACTTCAAAGACTTCCTTTAACATATCCTTTTGAAGAACATATTTTCAATTTTTCCTTTTTATCAATACTACAGATTTATTTTATTTCTCATTTTGTGTATGCCTGCGTGTCTGGGTGTGGGTAAATGCATGTGAATGCAGGTGACAAGGAGCTCAGATGGCGAGCATCCTATGGGACTGAAGTTATACGTGGTTGTGGTACTCTATATATGTACTCGGGGCCTCTACCAAGTAGAGATGCTCTTAACAACTGATCTCTTTGTCCAACAACAATGCACAGGCAGTTCTCCAACAACCTGAAAAGCAATTTGGAAATGCATAATATTTCGTTGTTAATATCTATCTATCTATCTCTCTCTCTCTCTCTCTCTCTCTATATATATATATATATATATCATTTCCATTCCCTGAAATCCTCCTCATGACTCTACTTCCCAAATTTATATTCCCACTCTCTTTTAAAAAGCATAAAATCAAAATAATTTTATAAAAACTCAAAAATGAAAACAATAAGAAAAAAGACCTGGGTACAATTCCCAGCATCCGCAAGGCAGTTTACAATTGTATGTAAATCCAAGATCTGACACGCTCAACCAGACATGCATACATACAGGCAGAACACACTGCACATAAAATACAATAAATAAATTATTTTTAAAGAGTCAAAGCAAAACAAACGCTGCACAAAAAAATCATGGAGTTACATTATGCATACAAAATCTGCATATACTCGTTTTACTGTGCAATAGTTCTAAAAGCTATTTCTGCTGTCTGAAAGTTTGAGCCTATTAGTCACTCTCTACTCTTTAAACTTCAGAAACATCATTATACTGCTCTCTTGAGCTGCCAGTTCATTTGCTTTTAGAGTTCACAAGTAACAACATTTAGCCTTTGTCTTTTTGGTGCCTCTCTTATTTTATCTGACCTAATAGACTGTAAATTCAACAACATCTTCACATATGAAAGTGGTCATTCCTACAACTATCTATGTTTTAAGAAAGATTGTCTTTTTTTTTAAATATTTATTTATTTATTTATTTATTTATTTATTTATTTATTATGTATACAATATTCTGTCTGTGTGTATGCCTGCATGCCAGAAGAGGGCACCAGACCCCATTACAGATGGTTGTTTTTGGGTTTTTTTTTTTTGGTTTTTCGAGACAGGGTTTCCCTGTGGTTTCTAGAGCCTGTCCTGGAACTAGCTCTTGTAGACCAGGCTGGCCTCGAACTCAGAGATCCGCCTGCCTCTGCCTCCCGAGTGCTGGGATTAAAGGCATGTGCCACCACCGCCCGGCTCATTACAGATGGTTGTGAGCCACCATGTGGTTGCTGGGAATTGAACTCAGGACCTTTGGAAGAGCAGGCAATGCGCTTAACCTCTGAGCCATCTCTCCAGCCCCAAGAAAGATTATCTTTAATTACCAATTAAATAAGCTCCAGCATTCTTTAAATGTTCAAGTACTTCTACTGTATTTCTACGTTTGAAAAATAATATCACAAATGTATGTTTTCTGTACCAGGAAATATACATATCCAATTTGTATTTATCAGTTGTTACTATATATTATATTATTTTAAAATTTGGTAGCAGACTGGTAGACATGGAAAATTGTTTATTTAATGTATGTTTTTGCATCACTGATTCTGTTTGCTAGCATTTTTCTAGGACTTGTTGGGTCTTTAAGAAATACGTTTATCAGTAACGTTATTTTTCCATATCAAGTATATCTATTTTACTTTAAGAAAATGTGTAACATTTGTTTGCTGAGTGGATTCATTTCAGCCTGAAAATTGCATTGTAGAAGTTTGAAAATTATACCATTTTAGGAAATGATAGTAGACCTAGATCTCCTCTAGGTCCTATGGCATGACCAGCAGCAGGTACTAGTAAGGTTTACAGTACCAAGCATGAATCCACCTATAAAGAGGGGGAATTTGGGAGAATCATAGTAGACCTGAGATATGGGCCACTATTGCACATCTGGATAATATTGTGCTGTTTGCTATTGTGGTTCATAAGCTTTAATTCTGACTAGAACTGAGAATTGATTTTCTTCCCTACCACCTTGCGTGGCACCATTGGACACTATGAGAACTCGCCCTTACAAAGTCAGTTCTATCTCAATCCCTCGGAATCTTACATCCCAAGTGTGTTGTGTTTTCAACAATAAGGTTTTACCTTCAAGTTCTGGGAGGCAGGCAGTCAAATGCAAAAAATAATAGTCTATATTGTTTTGGGAGTCTTGTGTACACTCCTGACCAATAGTTAGAAGAGAAGTTTCTCATTATATCATAAAAGGTTTATGTTAGATAGTCTATGGCTCCTGGTGAGGACAATATCATCCTAGGTTGCGTAACTTCATTTAAATTATACAAGTGTGTGTGTATGTATAAATACATATACATATACATACATATACATATACATACATATATATAATGATTCTATCTATCAACATATCTATCTACCTTTCCATCTAAAATGAAATTTTAAGTAATTAAAATAGTGCTTTCCTATGACTTTTTCAATTACTGTTAGCTTTTTTGATCATCCTGAGTGTTCTATAGCCCTCCTTCCTCCCTCTACCTCATTATTGCCCTTCCTTCCCTTTCTCCCCATAAATATACCTTCTTGGTTTGTCTATTTTTTCTTCATAGCCTCTGTGCCCTAGTATCACCCCACCACAGAGATCCTGCCCACACATGATTCCTTCAGTTTGCTGCTTCTGTGGTGATAACAAGCTATAAGCTCACATTTGCGTTGTCAGAGTTAGGATGCACAAATAAGAGAGAGCATGCGGTGTTTGTCTTTCTAGGTCTGGCTTACCTCATTCAGTAATGTACTCTTTAGTTACATCCATTTCCTGAAAATTTTATGAGTCAGTTTTTTTATTTTCATCTAAATAGAATTCCATTGTTGATATGGCATGCATCTTTATTTACGTTGTATTGGGTTATTTCCATGTCTGAGCTATTGTGAATAGCACAGCAATGAAAGTGACTGGAGGTTTTAGGAGTAGTAGGTATCTAAGGAGTAGAAGACAAATCCTTTGGATGTATGTTAAATAGAGGTGCAGTTGGGTCGTCTAATATATCTACTTTTACCTTTTTGAAATTTAACCACACTGATTTTTATAATGGCTGCACAAATACAACTGGTGTTTTGTTCCTCAGCAACCTTATAATGGCAGAAACAGTGACATGCAACTACAATCTCACCACACTGTGGGAGGTGAATGGGAGAATCTCCCAGGGTAGAAGTTGCAGCACAGCGGCAAAATAAGACACCTTGCCTCAAAACCAATGTGGAAGTCAAAAACAGACTCTTTCATTGCCCTCTGGCCTCTACATGTGTGCAATGCGTGTACCTTCACACATAAAACTGCACATACACATGTTATTTATAAAACCTCTCTGCATAATAGCTCACCAACATCTTACAAAACTAAAAATGCTCTTGTCATGAAATTCAGAAATCATACACTTTGTTGTTTATACAAAGAAGTGGAAGTTTAGGCCTCTGTAAGTTTCGGAATAAGTATGTTTATAGGAGTTATTTAGACTTGCAGAACCTGAAGGTCATTCAAATCCACCTCATTAGGGAAATCAAACTTTCAATAAGGTGTCATTGTGTCATCTTCTCTTAATTTCCCTTCATTACGGCTGGTTGGTTTTTATTTCCCTATATTTTCTGAGTGATATTTTACAAGGTTCCACACTAGTATTCTCCCCACACCCCTTGGTACTCATTAAAATAAGAATTTTTGATATTTTTACTTACACTTTAGAGAAATAGAGTTTTGGACAATTTGGGGAAAATTTAACTGTCATTATGCTTTACACTTAAGACTTGATCATTGCTCCCCAAAAAATACGTTAGTGAAAATATAATTACATTTCCTTTCTTTCCATTCCTCTCTCCAAATCCTTCTATATACCCTCACTCAAACCATTCCAATTTTCCCTCTTTACTCCCTGTCAAATTGGTAAGTGTTTTCTTCTTTGATTATAATTTTTAAATATTTGTATTCATACATGCCTAAAGACAACCTGCTGATTCTTATATGTACATGATTTTAGGGCTGTCAACTTAGTGTTAGATAACCACTAAGGGGGCCTATCCCTGGGGAAGACTAAATTCACGCTTCTCAGTTTAGCGTTTTCCTGTTTAGCTCTTTCATTCCTGGTTCTTGGCATGAGAACTTATTTTCTATCAAACCTGGACATATGGATTATGATTCTATAAAAGTCTGGATCTGTCAGTCTGCCTTGGAAACTATCCAGCCAAATGAGGAATGTCCTCTGCTCCATTCAACCTTGATTTGCACCTGAGAAATATCTATACCAAAGCTGGGTAATGGGATAAGGTCGGGATTTACATGGATTTACTCAGACTCAATCTTTCTGCCATTGTTAGACTCCATAGAAACAGAGTGGGGGAGAGAGACAGACAGAGAGAGAAAAGGGTGGGGCATGAGAGAAAATCATTTTCTGCTCTGGGTAAACACTGTGTCTATTTTTAGCCTTCTCTGCCCTCACTCAGCAGGGACCATGGTGATGGTCTCTTTATTCTGTAGTGGAATCTGGGGTGTGCTCTCAGCTATTGCTGCAGCAATGAAGTGGGCCCCTGTGACTTTACAGTGGAGTGACAAGGTAATGGCCTAAAGCTTTTGCAATAACTTTTTCTTTTCTCCTCATTTTTTTAGCATCATTTAATTTTTCCAGGTTGTCACCTTCTTCATCTCCATGTATAGACTATATGAGGCTAGAAGAAAAGCCAAGCTGAGGAAACTCATAGCATCTCTCCATCATTCTCAAACTCTCCCACATTGGAGAACCCAATTATCCCTGTGACCTCATCTTCACCTTTCTGAATCTTATTATATTTCTTTTATATAATGTCCAAGAATTTTTATTTTATTGCGAAGAAGAAATTAAGAAAAAGCGAGTCCAATCCATCTTCTTAAACATACTGCTATTGGCAAGAGTTCTATTTTATAAAATAAGCATTGTTCAGATTGGAATGTCAAGGAATATTGAAATACTTTCTCTGAAGAACTAGCAGTATCTGGGGAAAAATGAGTCAGATAGTGTTTATAGCCGTGATATTTGAAAATAATGCATTTTATATTAAACCAAATTCCTTGAATTTTGAAATGAAGAGTTTTGAGGCAAGGTCAGTGGGAACAGAGTGGCCAAGCTGCAGTATTAAAGGTTGATTTGGGCTGTTTGAATCATGCTTGTAGCTGAGGTCGTTATGGCCACATTTGCAATTTTGAGCCATGTTTTTTCTTTCTACAGTCTGATTTGAAGTACTCTATCTTGAAGCCTAAACTGCATCAAGTAAACCCAGGAATATGAAAATGTAAAGTTTTGTGTGGTCTGCTCTTTCGCCTTTAGCTTTCTTCATCTCCACTCGTCTTTTACAGTTAGTTGCTCTTTTTAGATCTTGATAAGGGGAGTAATCTCAGAATGTAGAGTGTCCTCTGCTATCCCTGTACGCTCCTTCCTATCATCTGCTTATTTAATTGAATTCAGATGCACCAGTCTTTGTCAGGTACTGGGGTTAGATTAACAGCCTTTAAGTGAACACTGTCTCCTTGTGGCCCACTTTGTCCTAGAGAATTCGAATGGCTGATTGAAACTTATTTTTAATTTACTCTCTCTTAGGTTTTGAGATCATTGTCACTTCATTGTGTTTTTTTGTTCTCATTTTTTTATTAAAGATTTCCATCTCCTCCCCTCCGCCTCCCCCTTCCCTCCCCTCCCTTCCACCCATACCCCCACTCCACCCCTCTCCAAGACAAAGAGCCATCAGGGTTCCCTTCACTATGTTAAGTCCAAGGTCCTCCCAGCTCCGTTTTACATGACTTTACTGCCCCTTTTGTTTCCATCGCTCTGCATCCAGGCAGCCTATGTCTGTCTCCACATCACTCCAGTCATTCATTCTCAAGAGAGACTTTGATGAGTCCTTGTTCCCCTGAGAGCATCCCCTCGCTTACACTATAATCGTCATTCTAAGTAATAAATTTTACTGAAACAAGTTATATTTTTTTTTCTGAAATAAGTTTTGAGAAATGGATGAAGAAAGAGTTACTTTGATGAAATTGAGACCGGGGGATAACAAAGGATGTCAGCAGGCAGCTGTCCCTGTTCTGATTATCAGCTCTGTTTTCCCTTTTATTCATGATTAAGGGGAACAGCGATGTCTCCTTACAGTAAGTGGAATAATGACTATCAGGCCTGTAGCATATGCTCTAATAACTCCAATGAGCATGGGTTTCACTGTGCTTTCCAGTGATCAGGAGGCACTGAATGTGAGAGACCCCCTCAAGTGTCAATTTTGGGGATAGGTGGTAGTTTACATGAGAATGGGTTCATTTGACTGATGCAGTCAGTAGGAAACTAATATATGAATAGGAGGAGATACAAAGGAAACAATTACATTTACTTTCTTCTTATTATTATTTTTCTTCTTCTTATTATTATTATTATTATTACTATTATTATTATTATTATTTAGCTGAAACATGCTCTTTTAGTTTTGTAAGAGTCCCCTCTATTTTAATCCGTATGAAATCCTGGAATTATGATTTCTAACACGAAATCAGATATTATGTCCAGTCACTTAGCTTGAATTTAAATTCCGATGTGTGTCTCTGAATTTTTTCTTTTAAGATTCAATTTCTGAATCTCTAACTCAGTCCGTCACATGGCTAAGTGACCTGTGTTTAATGACTTTATCCTGTGTTCATGTTTATATTTCTTGTTTCATTTGTTATTCATTTTAACTAATGTATATACATATATGTATATATTAATGGGTGTAACATATAATTTATTGGAAAACCATAAGCCCTCAGTCCTCAATCTCTTGCTAATATAAGCAGATAGCAATTCTTTTCTCTCTAGAAAATTAATGACTGCTAATATAATCTGGATATGGAAACCAGATGGAGTATAAAAATCTTAGACCAAGATATTTAAAGGCATTTGTTTTAGCATATGAGGTGATAAATAAAGCTTCTGATAATACATTTGTGTGACCATAATGACTATTCTTATAAATGTTACTTTCTAGAATTTAGTTATCTGAAATTGATTTTTAGCAATTAGACATATATAAACTCCATTATACCTTATCTTTACAACATGTAGAAGTTTGAGATTACTAATCCATCTTTGGAAAAAAAATTGATCCATGTAGGTTCCTAAAATACTCATAAATTATAAAATTGGGACAACTTATTTATAATGTGTGATCATTTAAGAAAATTATTTATGGTTTAATGACTTCTAAATTATTATGCTCCTAAACTCTTCAGTAGGCTATCTGTTTGAATAAATGCTAGGATTTATATGCCAAGCTATTTACAGAACACATCCATTATATGGCTTACTTTAATGTAAACAGCTTAATTTAATGTTTGAGTGTAAATAATGTCAAAGGCCACAGACCCATTTATTAGGAGTTGGAGAACAACACCATATCACTAAGGAGAGCCGTCTCTCCAAAACATGACCATTACTTAGGCTTGGGGAAAATTATATGTTGTTACTATTACTGCCTTTATCCAAGTATCATCACAGCTATGATATCTAAACAAGTGAAATATTCTTTTTAAATTATGTAGACAGTCTGTAAATGTTTATACAGTAACTAGTTTAACCACTCTCATAGCTTTTTTTAAAATTTCTGGGCAGTAAAACACTCCATATACTTAGGATATTCAATCATTCTTGTGAATATTCAGCTTCATGAGGAATTAAATTGCATATGTATAATGCATAGTTTTGAAATTATGACCAGGCTATGCTTGTCTTGCCTTCTTATTCAAGTTTGAGGTTGCTCTACAGAAACTACCCTCCAGCCACGGTACTTTAGCAGAAATGTTTTATGTGATTAGAATGGAAATGATATGTATACAAACAGGAGAGCAAAAGCTTGGGCAGAAATAATCCATATGTGCAGGCAATTAGAGCTAACATAAAGCAACTGTTTATTTGTTTATGCAAGTGGCTGAACTTGCAAAGGCTTGAACAATCCATTCTGCTATTGGTCCTGTGGCTGTACTAGAGCCTGTAGGATGACTGCTATTTTTATAGGAGGAGAGAGCAGTGCAGAGGAAGTACACATTATCTGTAAATAGCACTGTTGGAGAGGTGTTGGAAGGTGCAACATTTGACGTAGATCAGTTATCTGTCACAAAACTAGAAATACCATGAAAGTTCATAATACAAATCGGGTGTCAAGAATAAATTGTAATAATATAGTCTTCCTTAGTCATGATAAAAGATAAAAATTGTAATTCTTTCTTGATACCTATTTTGTTATATGTAATTTCATTATGTTAAAATTAAAACTTTCCTTTTTATTTAAACAGAAAGGGGAGGTGATGTGGGATTCCCCTCTGTATACCATTGGTTAAAAAAGAAACTCTCTTGGGACTGCACAGGAGAGGTAGTCAGGGAAAAATAAGCAGAATACCAGAGATAGGAGACGGAGTCAGAGAGAAAAGTCATGTAGCCCAGAGGAGACCGGCACAGGGAACTTTACCCAGTAAGCCACAGTCACATGGTGATACACAGATTAAAGTAGATGGGTTAAATTAATATATAAGAGTTAGCCAATAAGAAGCTAGAGCTAATGGGCCAAACAGTGATTTTATTAATATATTTGCTGTGTGATTATTTTGGTTCTGGGAAGCTGGGATGAACAAGTGGCCTGTTAATACAAATTGGCACCAGAAAAGGGAAAATAATATAGGAGGTTCTTCTGTCTATGTGTTGCTTTTATTGGTTAATGAATAAAGAAACTGGCTTGGCCTGATAGGTTAGAACAGAGCTAGGTAGGGGAAACTAAGTGGAATGCTGGGACAAAGGAGGTGAAGTCAGAGAGAAGCCAGGTAGCCCCGCCAGAGACGGTCACTGGAACTTTAGCTGGTAAGCCACAGATACGTGACAATACCCAGATTGATAGAAATGGGTTAAATTCAGAAGTAAGAATTAGTCAATAAGAAGCTAGAGCTAACGGTCCAAGCAGTGATTTAATTAATATAGTATCTGTGTGGTTATTTTGGGGCTAAGCAGCCAGGAACAAACATGCAGCCCTTTCTTCCTATACAAATGATGATTAAAACTTAACTCAATAGTTGGTGGTTATCTCTATTTATCCCAAATGGAGGGCTTTTTCCCCCTGAAAACACATTAGGTTTAATGATTCTGTCCTTGTCAACAACATACCTTGAAAATAGCATTGATTTCAACATATGTTCCCAACACATTGCACACATGATGAGTGTCCAAATGTTTCATGTTAACAAATAGTGCATTAACTATTTGTGGGTTTTGTTTTGATGTTTAAGTTAAAGGAGAAAAGGTGTATCTCAGCTGACCTTGAGCCCACAAACTTCTTGCTTTTGCTCTCAATTGGTGGTTTTACAGATATGTGACTCTGTGTTCTACATGAAATATGACTTTCCTTTTATTCCCTGAAAACTAGAGTGCTGAACATTTGTTTTCTTTCATATTTGGAAGTTGATTAAGCTCAGGAGGGTTTTCAAAATGAAATATTAATATTTATTATTACATACTGACTATAATAAAAATTGTAACTGTTTATAGATTACAAATTTTGTTGTGAAATTCCTTAATATATACACAAAATAAGTGTGTTTACCAAAGTCAAGTAAGTTGGTTGAAATCATACAGATGCACAGGAAACTCAAAGTTATTCCTTGGTCACTGATCATTAGACACTGGTTAATTTGGTGTCATCTCCTCCCATGACCTCTAACTTACCTACTTTTACAAAGACCGTGCTTACAAACAGGGTATCATCACCATAAGTTGTGTCAGATCACATAGTAGAGTACCGTCCTCTAGCTCTGTTCTATTTTATAATGTTCAGAATTAATCTTGTCCATTTGGTTCCTCCACTCTCATTTGCTATTGTGTTAACAATGCCCTGGCTATGCTGCTAGATGTCTTCTGTTTCTGGTTAATAGTACTATCTGGAAGTCCTTGGATAGTGTTCCTGTCAATCACCTTTCCTGACCCAATCACACCTAGCTTGTTTTTAATTCCCTCCTATTAGTTTAAGTCTTTGTTTAAAAGGCACGAACTAACTCAATAAACATCATTTGTTTTTCCAGTGGTAGCTAAGCTGAAATCATACCTACAGTTCCAGTATCATCAATCCTTCTTCCCGAAACATGTTTATGCTCCAAATCGTTCAATTCATTTCTGTCTACAACAACATATTGATTCTGTTTCTGTTCACAGCTCATCAGCCCAGCAGATCGTAAGTTATGAATACTGCCCCATGATTCTTACTCAGATGCACTGGCAATGCAGTTCCTTCAGAGCCACCTGCCCAGGGGCTGGGGCTTTGACTGCACCTTTACTAGGAAGGAAACAAATCTGCCTCTGCATTTTCAATAAACTGAGGAAATGTGTTTCTGTAATTCACAAGTGACTTCCTGTTACTGTGATGTTGTATTATAGACTTGGAAACAGTTAATACAGAACAGACTTTAAAATTATTTTAAATACACATAAGATATTAAAATTTTAACATGACCTATATCCAAGTTATGGTCACCAACAAGTAAAGACTACGACTTGCTTTCTACTTTTTGTGCCTACTTCCTCTATGTGTGCACTACCACAGCCTTGCACAAGTATGCACACCATTAGAGCATACTTATTATTATTATTATTATTTGTGGTGTAGCACAAATAATAAAAACGCAGACACTGGGGTTCATCCTGAAAAACCAGGAAAAAAAAAACACAACTAAGTCACTAGAAGAATTTTACCTCTATCAAGGCTGCATGATCACAGACTAAGCAGACTAAGCCTCTCTCTCCTCCCATTTTATATTCCCCCAGCACTGGAATGAAAGGTGTATGACTCCCAGTACTGGGATTAAAGGTGTGAAGCACCACCACCTGGATTTGTTTCTGCATTGATCTAGTATAACCCGGAGTAGACTTGAACTCACAGAGATCCATCTGCCTCTATTTCCCAAAACCTGGGATTAAAGGTGTGTGTCACCACTGCCTAACCTCTAACGGTTTAGCTTTGCCCATCTGATCTTTATGCAGGCTTTACATATTAAAACATAAATAAAGTATGACTATAGTGTGGCAAATAGTTTTAATTCTGCATTTGCTGATTTTCTTTTTTTTTTCATGGTTTATTTTTTTTTAATATTTAAAATTTTCCATCTCCTTCCCTCCTCCTCCCCCCTCCCTCCCCTCCTCCTCCCCCTTCAAATGTGAATACTTGGTTTCTTCTTATTCTAGTCCCTATAATAAATTCAAAATAAACCTTTGAAGATTGGGATAAACAGATACTAAATAAAATCTCTAAGGGTATTAGTTTTTAAGTAGTTGTTAATAAATTTATTCTTTTGACTCCCCCCCTTTTCCTGCTCCATCATCCCCTCAACCCCAACCCTACTTGCCATCAACTCTTCAGAAGGGGTAAAGGGTGGAATCTAGGATAGCTATGTAAAAATGAAAGAAACTGTATTAAAATTTCTTAATAAAAATAAGTAAATTTATTCTTGATATGTAGAACTTCTTAAATGTTTATAGATTAAGAAAGACCCATTTTACACTGAATTTATTAAAAATATAAAATAATAAACCCAAACAATTATGTCCAACAATGCTTCATAAATGTAAATAAAATTTACATTATTATTACTGAAAAAGATAATTGATTGGAAGAGTCTAAGCTAATAATCAATTGAAAATATGTAGCAAGTATAAAGTGATATATAAAACATATGTATGAACAACTTATATGTATTTTGTGTAAGTAACTATATGTGAATGAACATATGTGAATATGGCTGTCTACTCCCTCACATTCCAAAATTAGTTATGACTCCTTATCCATATTCAACTTTCTTTGATTATTACTTGTGTAATAAGTAAAACTGACTAACCTGAACCTATAATTAAAACCATATTAACAGAGAAAGGTAGGTTCAAGGAACTGGAGAGGGCAAATTGGGTGGAATTTCCACAGGAAAATTCTGACCTTTTAAGAGAAGAGAGTGTCCAAGAAATGCAAGGAGTGTTGAACTGGAAATTTCCTAGCATTTCTTGTCAAAGAAAATTAACATGCCGAACCAAAGCATTCAAAACTTACATAGCCCAAATGTCTTCCATCTTTTGAGCATAAATTCTTAAAGATGTCACATGAGAATCATGATGCTGGCAAAGGGAGACTAACTTACACCTCTTTCCCACTTGGGAAGATACTGAAGTTGCTTCTGATATTCTTGCTCACTCAGAAATGGCTGTTTCTATACAGTACTGAGCCAGGGTGTGAAACAACACATAGATCACCACAAGCAAATTCCCAGAAAGAGAAAACAATTCTAAAATACGATGAACGCAAGCCTGAAACTTTATCTGATGTTAGTTTTTCCTCTCATTTCATTCATTCGCCCTGACATAGGGTTTTACTCTTTTGCACTCTCTTTAAGTCATCCCTTCCAGGCCAACACCTTGAGGGCAGCTTTTATCACCTCCCTTTCCCTTTTGAGAGTGTGATGGTCTTTATGTGCCCTCTCTCATCGCAGCACAGTCCAGATTGCATTAATTATTCACCTTCTGATTATATTTCCAATCTTAGGAACATTCTCCGTGTCACTAAAGCAGAACTTACAGCTGTGTTTCAGGTTTATAGCCCCTCGCATCTCAGCCGCCATCTCCTCTTATAAAAGAACTCCATTAGTCACGCGTCCCAACGTGTCTCCGTGACACTTCCTCATCTCATTTCTCTCGATTATACAGCCAGTGAATGGACACATTTCTACGAACGTCACTAGAGTCCTGCTGTTAACCAAGCTGGTGGGCACAAATGACTTCACAGCGCAACAACATGCCGTATAAAACTCTCACACTCTGCTAATTATCCACAGAACCCCCCCCCCTCTGTCTTATTTTCTCTTTTATATTTGATGTACTATGACTTTTAGTCTTTTATAATATCTACTAATTTATAATATGTCTTCATGAAGTTTCCTTTTGCACCTTTTGTTTTTTTTTTTTTTTACTGGTCTATTTGCTTTTTCAATACTACCTGAAGTATGTTATTTATGAAAAATACCCAATCATATTTGATGAGTAATTTTTTTCTTTTTATTATTTCTTATTCCTTATATTTAAATTAGTTCCTATTGAAATGTTAGTAACTTAGTCTTCTGAAGTCTTCACTTTTTCTTTTATATTGCAAGGGAGAGTTGAAAAATATAACTGAAGACTGAGAAATAACATTTTAGAAATAAATACTACTAATCTAAATCTTAAGCACAAAATGCCATGTCTGTTACATTGTCAAAACATTTTCAAAAACTTGTCACCATGTGTTGCACATAAAACTGATATTTACATAACAAACTAGATTCTATAGAACATGTTGTTCAGTCTGAGAGCTGGCAGAATCCATTTTGCAAATAACCAAGCATTTATCCAGCATCCATGAAATTAGGGAAATGTTTTGTTTGTTTGTTCGTTTGTTTGTTTTCATCCTTTGATACTCATGGATCACTGGAGCATTTAAATTCATTGGTTCTGAAACTATGGCTAATACAATCCCTTGATGGTGAGTGTTCAAAAAATAAATATAAAAAAAACAGGGTATTAGATGGAATTCAAAACCAGAAATGTATTTTCTGAGGAACACTCAGTGGAAGAGCACATGGTTACCGTGACTGTAGCCTGTGTTTCCTATCCTAAAGTGAGCAGGGGAAGAGTTGGAAAAGTAGAAATACCTTTGAATCTTTGTTCTTTTGGGGAGCCCGCAACCCAGATCCTAAATAAATCAAACACACACGGAGATTTATTCTTATTTATGAATGCCTGGCTTTAGCTTGGCTTGTTTCCAGCCAGCTTTTTATAATTTTAATTATCCTGTCTACCTTTTACCTCTGTGCCTTTTCCTTTTCTTACTTTTGTATATCTTGTGTTCCATCCTTTCGGTGGCTTGCTTTGTAGCTGGGTGGCTGAGCCCTGTCATCCTCCTCTCCTTGTTCTCTCCTTGCTCCTTCCTTTTCTCCTTTCTTCCTCTCAGATTTCTCCTCCTATTTATACTCTCAGCCTGCCAGCTCCACCTTTCCTTTCCCTTGTCTTACTATGGACCGTTTGGCTCTTTATTCGACGTCCATGTGCTTTCGACAGGCAAAGAATCACAGCATCACACAGTTAAACAAATGCAGCATAGACAAAAACAACCCATCTTTACATCATTGAATAGTTGTTTCAGAGCATAAACAAATGTAACACACTTTAAAATAGTATTCTACAACACATATGTGCTACCTCATTGGTTTTATGTGATTTATGCACATCGGGAATCAGATCTTCTATGTGTATGACAAGCATTTTGCCCACTAAGCCATGTCTCTAGCTTGTCTAACAATTCTTTACTGTGCTTTCCTTTTTTTTTCTTATTTTTATAAAATGTAGATGTGTGGGGGGTGACAGGGTATGTGTGTGTACAAAAAGAAAGAGTTAAAGAAAATAAAAGGGGTTTTACATGGCAAGACATACATGTAATTGCTGTACTTGAGAAGCAAAAGAAGACAATCAGATACACTAGATACACGGTGAAATACTGTCTCACCTGCCTCAAAAATAATGCAAATGTGTAATAGAGAAACATTTTTTGGGGTTTTTCGAGACAGGGTTTCTCTGTGGCTTTGGAGCCTGTCCTGGAACTAGCTCTTGTAGACCAGGCTGGTCTAGAACTCATAGAGATCTGCCTGCTTCTGCCGACTGAGTGCTGGGATTAAAGGCATGCACCACCAACGCCCGGCTTAGAGAAACATTTTTAAAAAGGAAAATGACACAGGGCTGGAGAGATGGCTCAGAGGTTAAGAGCATTGCCTGCTCTTCCAAAGGTCCTGAGTTCAATTCCCAGCAATCACATGGTCGCTCACAACCATCTGTAATGGGGTTTGGTGCCCTCTTCTGGCCTGCAGGCATAACACAGACAGAATATTGTATACATAATAAATAAATAATATTTTTTTAAAAAGGAAAATGACATAATATTGATAAGAGAAGCAAACTGAAATATTACTTATGTTGTGTATTCATTGAAAATTTTATATAACAGTTTTAAAAATTTACCAGGATGGTGTATGAGCAATCAAAAGAATCACAACCATTTAAAATAGCCATGAACTATTTTAATATGAACAATGATTATCCAAATCCATATGAAAAATATTAATGTAGTTTTTAAATAAAAAGTACAATAAAACAAGAGATAACTTTCTGTTTAAAAGCTTATAATTCTGTCTGGGGGTTGGGACTGTCTGAACTGAATACCTCTAATTAGTTTCTGTATCTTACAGATCCTACACCTCTTATTCATTACCCACCGTTTCTCTGGTGCTTTCAGTACATGAGGTTTTGATAAACTATACCCAAACTATGCCAGACCTTATGCCACATTCTGATTTCTAAGAGTCAGTAAGTTGTTGTTTAAGAGACTTGTTCTAAGCAGAAGCTGATTGTTCATTCCCAGTCGACAGTACCCAAAGAATCACATAGAAACTTTATTAAACAACACTCCCTGGCCAATAGCTTAGGCATATTTCTGGATAACTCTTATATATTAATTTAACCCATTTCTATTAATCTGTGTATTACCACAAGGCTGTGGCCTACCAGTAAAGTTCTGGCATCCTGGAGTTTTTTGCCTTCAGCAGCTACATGACATTTATTTGACTCCATTTACTCTCTCTCTATATATCTCTGTTCAGATTTCTTGCCAGGCTTACCTCTGCTCAGCCATTAGCCAAAATCATTTCTTTATTAACCAATGGAAATAAAACATATTCATAGCATAAAGAGGGAAATCCTACATCAACTTGTGGTCTTGCTTAACTATATTTTGGAGATATCTAGGCTTCTTTAAGTCCCTATGTCCTCATCTTATACCAGGCGGGTGACGAGGAGCATAAACTTTGTCCTGACAAATGTAGATTCAAATATGAAAATAGGTGTCTTAGTGTCCATACTCAAGCTTCAAAACTACATTTGGTATAGAATCCAAATACCAGAGACACATGCACGGATTGATCTGATGACTAATTCATACATAAGGAAAAATGACAATTCTGACATGGAATTCTAGACAATCCTCTTATTCTTCCACAAAACTCAAGTGAGTATGCAACAGAGAGAAAGTGGCATTATTGAAAGCATCCTGGGTGATGACAGTGTCACAAAATGCAGGAAAATGAAGGAAAGGTGAACTAAGTAGGGTTCATGACACAGGTTCACCCGTAGAATATTAGACTTTCGACATGAAGCAGGCTGACATTATCTCACATTTTAAGGATGTGAAATATTTATTGACTTAATATGGGATGAGTAGGTTTGAAAAATCACACTTCAGTGATTTTTATTAGTTTTAAGGTGAGTTCATTCCCCAAACTTCAAAGAACTATGCAAATACCGTACGGAATGACACATTTGTAACTGGCATACTCTAAAGTAGATTCAAGAACATGCACAATTCATTTTAGTAGGGGTGGAAAAAATTAAAATAGACCTTCATACCCATAAGGTTATATTAAAGTATTTGTGATAACTTAACAAAGAGAAAAAGAAGAAAGGGACACATACATAGGTGAGGGGATGCAATTTTAACAACCTCGTACAAACAGAACTTAGCAACTGAGTTTAGCAGCTTAGCTACTGGGTGGTGGAGGGCTTCTTACAATTTGGTATGCCAAGTTTACCAACATTTTGTGGCTCTTCTAGTTAGTGAGACCCGACTAGTTTTGTTGAGTCAAAGGGTGTGTAAATTCAGAAATACAGTCGTGATTTTCATTTATCAGATGTCAGGCACATGGAAGAGGAAAAATGAATCAATGAAAAATAATATAGAAAATATGTATTTTGAAGAAAACCTTGGGTATATAGGGAGGGCAGACACGTGCGAAACTGAAACACAATACAACCAGCACAAAGGAAAAAAACATGAATGCACAAGTGATGATCAGTCTCTATTGTGAACTTGATTTGATTGTGAAATGCCTAGAAGAATTATCTAGCATACTATATATGTTCCTGTGAGGGTGTTTTTAAAGATAATTAGATCCATAGGGATCTGGCCAAATGACTGTGTCAACCTACCAACACCAAGGATTGCAAACTTTGAACAGACTATTGCGCTATGGTAGAATTTGTTTTCATGGACACTAGGGTCTGGCTGAAGGAAATCACTGGCAGCATGTACTCATTTCCGACTCTTGTACTCAGTTCCTCTCTGCCTGCTGACTCCCATGATGGGTGATGTTTTTCCTGCCGTGATGGCCAGTGTCTTTTAAATTTATGAATCAAATAAGCCTTTACTTTTGTAAATTATTTTTATTAATCATTTTATTACAACGAGATAAAAGTAATCACTAAGTATGTCATCACCCAAAACTGATCTACTAAGAGATGAGATGCAAACAGAAATTTTGATGTAAATAGAAATCGGTAATAATGATTAACAATAAATAAGTTGCGTCCTAGATTTATACTGGTGCTGACATCATAAAAAATGACTATGACTCTCTTTTTTGTTTCCTCTATCTTTGATGGAATGCTGGGGAGTTGTTAAAGTGGAGTAATCTACTTAAAAATTTATATCTTCCTGTAGCTTATAACTCAGGAAAGGAATAAATAGTTGAAAGTGGGTTTTTTTTCTGATTTGTGGAACAACAATAGCGATATAACATAAATACAATGTGACAAGGTATCCTCCAACAGGATAAAAATAAAATATTTATAATTAATAAGAAGAACATAGGATCAGCGACTCTAAAGGACCGAAGATTTGCAGAAGTTAATTCTTAAGCTATCTGTCCATTAGCAGTGGGTCTCCACTTTAATAATAATGTATCCTTTTAATACAGTTCCTCATGTTTTGGTAACCCCAATCATAAAATTATTTCATTGCTCCTTCATAACTGTAATTTGCTACTATTATAAATCATAATGTATATATCTGATATGAGACCCCCTAAAGGGGCATGATCCCCTGGCTGAGAATCAGTGAGTTATAGGAATGAGAGATTGGGGATTTCTTGCTTCAGAGTTGTTAGTGAGGTAGAGCAAAGAGGTAAGGAAGCAAAGGACAAGGGGAACTTTGCAGTCATCTGTGTGCTTCCAATGTAACACATGGAACATCAATATCACCGTGACACTTGACTTTCCCTGAAAAAATCCTGTGGTGCAGTTGACAAGTATCTTTCCATGGGAACAGTCCTCCCCCTGTCAGGGGACTAGCTCACTATCTTCCTTTAATATACATAATGATAAAGCCCTGTGGCAGAAATTCGAAGTGTAGAATGGAAGATGACATATGAGGACAGGATAAGGAAGTAGAATGATAAGTGTTGACTTGTGATCTATGGGCACTGCGCACACATACTGACCATGGGCAAACTTGATGGTTTCCCTCAAAGAAGGAAATGTTCCAACGTGTCTTCCTGATTTTTTTCTTCTGGAAGTTGCCAAAGGGATTGAAGACCTTCCTGTTCTGCCCCTTACAGCATGTCTTTTCTTCTCCCTTCTGCTCAATAAATTATACTCAGTAAAGTATCTTCTTTAGTTCCCCCATTATTAGCAGAATGATCAAGGACCTTATTGGAACTTTTGCTCCTTAGGAAACATACTGAAAAGTCTTTAAGAAATAACATCTCAAATAAAGATATGTCTACTTTAGATCACTTGTCAACCATCTGCCTTTTCATCTTTTTCTTCATCTGAATTGGTTTGTATACATTTAAAATCTAGTTATGAATTCAGTAACATCAAATAATTTTACTAAGTGTTTTTGTGAACTTTAAGTGTCATGTCATAGGTCTACTTCTGAGTTTCTTGGGGTATTTGGTGGTTATAAAAGAAGTGCAGGGGATACATGCTCCAACACCTCACAGGCAGTACCAAGTGGTTGATTCAAACATAGCTGTGGTTAGCATAAGCCATACATAGATCTAATCTACATGGGAAGTAGAAAAAGAGAAACTGGGGGCATGGGGACCTTGGGAGGAGGGCTAAAGGGGAGAGGGGAGTCAGGGAGGGGAGCAGTGAAAAATGTATAGCTCAATAAAATTAATAAGAAAAGAAAAGTGAGTCTGATAAAATGATAACTTTTTAATGTGCTCCTAAATTCTAAGGTCTGGGAAGCAGAATTATATAAACAAGGGAACTCTCTGGCCAGTGAGTCTTGAGAAATCTTTAAACTCCTGACTCAGTGATAAACACTATCAAAAATATTAAAATATAGAGTAACTGAGGAAGACCCGTTCTCCACATGCAAGTGTGTGCACATGTATGCACACAGACATATATGCTGATATGTCACACATACAAATATATATTAAATTCTGCACTGACATATACCCTAAATAGACACTTTTGCTAAGTTATTGAAAGCCAGTGCCCACAGCTATCTCACCCAACCCTAATTCAATTTTAAATATGAAGCAACTCCAGGAAATATCCATCTTTCACCATTTTTGCATAAAAGTTGATATCTTTGTTGATTATAATCATGAGATCCAGTTTAAAAGCCAGTTCCATTTTTAATTTATGCCATGCTGTTATCTTCCTAATACTCTTACAATGTTGGCAGAAGTTGCCTGCTCTTCTCATTAAATTAAGTAGCATAACTGGATGCTCTCTAAAAACTACATACGAAAAGTAAACATAATTCTATAAATCCACTATGACAAGGAGGTGCCTGTCATGGTGTATATTGTTTGTAGTAGAGCAGTCAAGTGAAGAGTAGATTATGAGAACGAGGACAACTGCGTTTTCTCAGACCACACTGGTCAGGACACCATCAATGAGTCTGCTGAAATACTATGCAGGCAAGGCCTGCAAACATTTCTGTCAAATACCGGAAAAGTTTTATAGTTGTGTCTTTATGATGTTTTATGATGTTTTCTCACTGATTATTCAAACAAAAACATGTATATTTAATGTGTGTATTGTTAAACAATGTATCATGTGTATGCATTAATAACATAACAATATACACTTAAGTTATATATAATAGAACATATTTCTATAAATAATTTATATATATATATTAAACATACATATTTATCAGATTCAGTTTTTTCTTTTGTTATTTAGAGGTGATAAGAATGAATCAGATACAGAGAAACTAGACTTACATAAAAGAAGTCATCTAACGTATAGGAATTACGTTGTTTGGTAGAATAGATTTCCATATCTTTTTGTACATTTCCTTGTTAATGGTTCTTTGTTGTTTTCAGAGCTTATGACAGTTCCTTTTCTTCAAGTATTCATTAATTATTCAAAATGCTTTCTATTTTGAGATAGATATACACATTTACTTAAATATATTTTCAGCCCCTTTCCTCTTTAATTTATACACTTAGAAACATTATGACAGTACCTGTCTGATGAATATGTTACATGAACATGTCTATCTAATATGTGACAAACACATGTATATTTGATGTGTTACATAATTATGTCTATTTGAATAAAGTTTAATTTGAAGATATCATTGCAATGTAAGTTGTAACCTATATGATTAAAATGTGTATTCACATTTAAATGGACTGGGACCATTTATGAGGCATTATTTAATATTCTTTCAGCAATGTCAAAGGCATGAATGAATCAAGTGTAATTTCTTTAAAACTAAAGAAATTTTCTACTTCAGGGCATCACAAAACAATCTTCTATTAATAAAACTAAGTAGCAGGGTAATTCTGCAAAATCTTCAAGCACTCCATGAAACACAATTTTCCAAAATATTATTAAAGGTACTAGGAAATGAATAACAGTGATTTTCTTGAAATACATTCCTAATTGTAAATGTCTACGTTAACCAGCATTTCCAGAAACAATAATTTCAAAGTAGGTTGCCAATTACATTAAACCTTCCAGTGACAAATTTACAAACTGGCTTCATAGTAGTTGATGAGAATGAATCTCCTCAAATCTGATAATAACTAAATGGTTCCTTACTTCTTGACTAATTCCCTCACTTTAAGTATGCTGCATTTGAACCTGGAGAAGTCCCGCTTGTTGTTCTGCTGTGTTGTAAACTAGTTTGGATTCGGTACCTGTGCTTACAACTCTGACTTGAGGTAGCCTGTTCTACATTTTCCTGTTGTCCTTACACTCACCTTTACTTGTTACCGATTAACATTAAAGTGGATTTGATATTCATGTGGAGATTTGTCTACTACTATGTAATTGAGTAATTTATGTGATTGAAAATGAATGAATCGTGAAATATTTTCAAGGTATGTTTTACTGTTATACTTTACAATATATTCAAGGAAACCATAAAATGTATTTTTGACACTCACTAAAATTATAAAAGATTCATATTTCAGGATGATTGCACCCCATTCTTTACCACTATTTTTCCAAGGCAGGTTCTGGAGTGTAAGCTAAAAATCCCTCAGCCTCATTTGAGGCTTTCATCAGTCAGAAGGTCAAGAGATGGAGACTCTGAAAATGGATAGAAAATCCTCTCCAGGAAACTATTATCCTAATTATTCCTGAGACAGACCAATTTTCAGACATGCGGACATTAAAGTAAAAATATATGAAATATATAAGGAGTTAAGAGGAGCTGATCATTTATTAAGGATTATAAAATCAATTTGTAGTTTAAAATTCTCTCTCCATATATATATATCTTTGTGTGAGTAATTGTGTGTGGATATTTGTGTGGAAGTGTGTGTGGAGTTTATGCATGTGTTAGTGTGTATCTGTATGTATACTTAACAGCATGTCTATGTATGTGTATCAGTGGTATGTATATAGTTGTGCATGAATATGAATGTATGTGTTTGTGCATGTGTTAGAAATAATTAGAATAATTTGGAAGTGTATCTCAGTAGTATTCCCCCCCCTCTCTCTTTCTCTCTCTCTCTCCAGTGCCAGGTATTGCATCAAGGACTTGATAGGTGTGTGGTATGTGCTCAGTACGGAGCTATATTGTATGTCCAGCCTCTAAAATATTTTAGGAATGTATGTATATGTATAATATGTATATTCAAGTTTTGTTCTTTCTTTATAATGTTTTGGAATTAATTTCAAGTCTCATGTTTCTAAATAATAAACATTTTCTGACATTAGATATATCATTGTCGTGTATTCAACTTCTTCAAATTGTATAAAATCAAAACAATTTATCTTCACAGGGTATGACTTTTGCCAAAGGTTAAATGAATACTAAAACCACAGAATCAGGAACCAGTGTAAAGTTTGATGGTTTGGTCATTTATTTAATGCAGTTTTCCAACAAAGGTATGAAGTTCTGGAAGGAAATAGAACACTATAGTGCAAATATTCCTGTCTCCAATGAATGATTTCTAACACACAAACACATGCATTCATATCCACCACACCATTGATGCATGATATGCACACATACGCAGATACACTCATACATATATCTACACACACAAACAAACGTGCACACAAATAAATACATAATCCCCCAAAACAACATATCCCCATAAGCCTCTCCTCACACACATTCACACCATCCCCCTCACACACATACACACAAATATTCCCTTTTGGTTCTAACTCTTGGTTAGCATGCTATAAGCCATTGTAGGTCTACAGAAGAGAAGTATCCAGGTCAGAAAAGTAGAGAGAGCAGAGGAGGAGGTATTATATTTAGAACATATAGCATTTCACAGTTTGAGCAAATTCTAACAAATCAGTGTTTTCAACATTAATAGGAAGGATATTTAAGAGACTGGGACTACAGTCTAGCACATTGACCAAATGCCTATAAAGTTCTAGGTGCAGTTCTGACCCAGGGAGAGAGAGAAAAGGGGATAGAGAGAGACAAAGATGGAGAGAGAGAGGGAGGGAGGAAAGATGGGAGGGAGGGAGGGAGGGAGGGAGAGAGAGAGAGAGAGAGAGAGACAGAGAGAGAGAGACAGAGAGAGAGAGACACAGAGAGAGAGACACAGAGAGAGAGAGAGATAGGTAAAAATACTTATTCCTAAAATAAACTTAGGTTTGAACAAGATTATTACAGAATACATCACAAACATTTATTTTGATAAGAATCTTTAAAGAAAATAAGAACTCCTTTTGCAAAAATAACAAAAAGAAATAAAAGTCAGAAATGTTTGAAATTGAATGAAACAAAGCATGAAAGCATTAATCATTTATATTTGGTTCTTTCTTTGCTGTTTCTAACAGAAAAAAATATCCTAAGGTTTTTCAAAGATTGAATTTTACAAAGGATGGCAATCACTCAATGGATACTTAAGTCTAGGTGTAAAGGTCCACTCTTGGCATCAGTGACCTCTTTGTTCATTAGAACTTCATGGTAACATAAAACACATATTGTTTTGTTTTTTGGTTCTGTTTTATCCCTCCAAAAAAATCACTTTTAAGTTAATGTGTGCGAATAGTATGAGATTCAGTGTGCTATTCATCCTAAACTGACTTTGAACCCTTGATCTCTTTCTCCTACCTTCCAGTGCTAGAACTACAAGCATGCTCAGCTGAGCCTGGCTCAACACTTAAGTGTCTGAAGGTCAGTTCTAACCCCAACGTAGGTTTGCTGTGAAGGATGTTAAGGAAACAGTCAGAAAACAAATATGCATGATCCTCTATTTGAGAAGTGTGCACTGTGGAGCTCTGGTGTTGCAATACAGAGAATTATAAGAACAGTGCAGATGATTGTATGATCTTTTTTTGTGGCCAATTGGACATTTGTAGTGTAATGTATAGGGGTGATGTATAAAAAACGACTTTTGGACTAGGAAGTTCTATGTAGAACATTACCTGAGATCTCTGAGCAGCTACTTACTTTGCAAAAAGTGTTGTGGTCCTAAAGCTAATTAAATGCTCCAAAGTTAATGATTCTGTACCAGAGTAGAAATTCTAAGGAGTAACTGCTTTGTAAAAATTCCTTTTGCACAATCTTCTTAACTTCACTATAACTGATGAATTCTATGGTCCTGTTCTTTATTTCTAATTTTTTTCCTTTTTTGTTTTCATTTTGTTTGTTTGTGATGTTGTTGTTTGCTTGGTTTTTGAATCTGTTAGCTGAAGTCCAGATGGGCTATTGAAATAGAAGAGGAAATTGGGAATTATGGCGTGAAATGAATTACAATCAATTTCTAAAATAATATCTTTATTTTCCCCCTCATCCATTGGGTGGTATCATTATTTATCTTTAATTAGCTTTCTTCTGCCACCTCTCTGCTGTGATAGTTTTATTTAGTAGAGCAGAAGTAAAAGAGAATGACATGAGCTTCAAGAAGCCCCTTTTCCCAACACTTGGAATTCAAATACCTTACCAAGTAGGAGTGCTAAAAAGTGAGGTGAAGTTCCCATTTCAAAAATTTAATTTAATTTAATTGATACAAGGAAATTTAAGCAAAATGGAAGAGTAGAATTCACTTTAATCATTTTCACTGATCTTCCAGTAATTAATAAACATTTTCTCATTTTTGATGATGTTTCCTGAGTTCTTAATATTCAAACACTACCAAGTCTTATTTAATAGGTTAAGCATATGCCGTATGAATTATGCATTTATGTCATTAACTTATGGGGAGATATGGTGATGTGTTGTACCTTTGGTTTGCATTTATAGTATAATATAGGAGTTTTAACACTTTAAAGAATATTTTATAATTGTTAAAAAGCATTGAGCTTATCAGCTATATGACAGATTTCCCAACAGTCTAAGACTTTGTATAATAATTTGTCTGTATTAAATTATAATGTTCTTATCTATATATTTAGATAGAACATATTCAAAAAATTATTGTTTCTTATTTAACTCTGCCTAATTTTCATTTCATAACACGTAGGGCACATCTCATTCATGCTCACATGATGCTGATTCAAAGGTCACATTCATTCCATAAATTTCAGTGTCTACTGCAAGTCCTGTGGTACTTTACTTGGTAATCCAACAATAGTGAAGAAACACAGTGAGATCTTTCATCTCATGGAATTCATATCCTAGCAACAAAAAATAACAATGAGGTAAGCTTTGTGATAAATTATTTCACAGATTGGTTTAATGGGAGACAATGCATTGTCCACAAACTATTTTAATAAAAGAGTAGCTAACGTGACTAGATGGGACCCCACTTTATATCCAGACATCACTGTGACTCAGTAGGATGAACGGCCATTTGTTAGAGGAACAAATCAAAATTTCAAAGACATGCAAGCAGAAGAAACTGCATTCTGAGTTCTTGTGTAGGAGGTTTGGTTTGGTCTGATCAAGGATCTGAAGGCAAATGAACACCTGTGACTGATTTCGCTAGGGCTAAGCTTACACAAGGAGGGATTCTTGAATTACCCACTCTACTGTGTGCAGTGACTTCTACAAACAGCTATTCCCTTGACTATAAAAAACTATATACAGAGATTCTAGTTTATTGCTAAGTGTAAACCTCCTTCTACCCATATTTAAACAGACTAGCTTAGTTCCCATTAAATAGAAAACCCCAATGGCATAAAAGTTATAAAGATGCTAACACAGTACTCCAGTGTTCTAGTTTATTCAAAAGTAAAATTTTGCAAATATTTCATCATTTTACATAACAAAATATGTGGAGATGTATAGTATAGCACAGTAAGATCCCAGGATTTATGATCAGGAATTTAAAGCCTGAATTATTTCAGCATATTTTTCCTATTTAATTCTTTAATTAACCAGTTTTTAAATGTATCAACCAGCCATAATGTAGGCTAGCTTGTTTCTTTAATCGTGTCTTAGAAGCATATTAGTCTACCCACTAAATTTGAAATGCCAGTCAGGATTATATTATTTACATGCCAACGATACTGAAGTAAATGAAAACGGTTGCAATGTTAAAATATGTTGTAGTGGTATTGAGCTTTATGTGTGTGTGTAACCAACTTAAATCTCAATGGAATATGTGTAAGAAAAATAGTAGTTGGGGGATACATAAAGGAACAATTACTTCATTGTCTTAAAACAGTGAAATACATTCCCATAGATAGCTGAACTACATTTTTCCCCACAACCCAGTTCATGCCATGTATTTAAATAGAGAGAGTTCTACATAGGAAATTACAAATATATAAAATGAAGACGAAGCAAGTCCAATGGAATACTATAAGAAACTGCAGTCTAACTAAGGGATTGACAAAAGGGAAGTAGAGGTTAGTGGGAAAAATTAGAACAAAGGTCAGAGGGAGAGGGGGTGTCTGGGAGTAAGCAGCTGGCTTTCCAGGCTGAACCTTAAATCTTGGAGGAGAAGCTATTCGGCCAGTTATAAAGCACAAAGGACTTAAAGTGACAGCCACAATACCACATAGAACACAGGAAGAAGAGTGCAGGCACTGATGTCATCCTAACCCCCTTCAGGCCCATGTAGGTATATCCCTTTGCTCATAGCAGTGATACCCTTTCAGAGTGCATCTGAACCAACATCTTTCAGTGTTAGTTACGCACTGAGCAGGGTAAAAGCCAGGCTTGAATCTCTGAGAGCAGGAAAACACCTGGACCATGAGCCAGGTGCAGAAATATAAAAGTATAAATGCACCATTGGAAAAAGAGGCAGGCAGAAAATCCATATCTCTTTTCATGATTCAAGGCAAATGCTCTCACAAAGCCCTCAATATTAACACATCCAAAGGACCCTGCCTGGCTCTGAAACAAACAGTGCAACACCCAATCTGAAATGACAACCTCAAGTGTGGATTTTCTTGCCTAATTTAAAATTCTAAATGTCATTTTCATCACTTAGCATTATTTATACGAAGGAAAATACTCCTCAGGTTGCATAAATCTCTCTCTGACATTTTTCTTTCACCTCACTCCAAACTAGAAATCTGCAAGGCCATTAAAATGGTGTCTCTTTTTAACAAAATATGCTGCTATTATGTTAGAATTAATATTTCAATGGCCAATTATATCAGTTATTGGGTGTTTTTTAGGAAACACCCTGTAGCATGGCTTTGTATACTCACTGAGTATCTAGGATATTTGTATGATGAAAATATTAAAATACACTGTGTAATTGAAGATCAATGTTTTGTGTGTATTGTGCTTGTGTCCGTGTGTGTGTGTTTGTGTATACATGTGCGTGTGTGTGTTGGCATGGACCATGTATAGAAGTCAGAAAAAATGCATGGGAGTTGGTTTTTGCCTCCCACTCTATGGATTCTGAGACTCATACTAAGGTCACTATGCTTGGTGGCAAGTGTCTACATGCTAAACAGACACACATGACTTAGGGGCCCAACAAATAAGAATGTGTACAGTTCATTGTGAAAATACAGGTGTTTTAATATGAGAGTAAGATTAAAATCTGAGCAAAAATAAATGCTTCTCTGTCCCTGCCTCACACCTTCTCAAATCTCTTCCTGTCTGTTGCCTCTTTGTCCTGATACAGATATATCACTTTTGAGTCTCCCTCATTCATCTTCAATGCCTGCTTTGTTTTTCCCCTAAATTTTTTGCACAGCACATGTTTACCTGCCATAATTCCCATTTCTCTTCTCCTAAATTGCTGTCAGAGCGCTTTTAATTGACACGTACACTTTCTTGGCGAGGTCCAGTGGTTTAGAAGCAGTGAGGCAACAGATGTGGATTGACAAGGCTAACAGTTTGGCTTCCAGCTGCAGCTGCTTTAAACATAGGATTGGAAATAAATATTGCAAATACAATCTCCAAAGCTTAAATAACACACCCTGTAAAAGAGAAAATATGAGGGAAATTGACCTTTTGAGTTTCCAGAAGAGTAAACATTGTTTGGAGGCAGACTGATTAATGAAATTGAGTATTATTTATAGAAACTTAGGCTCATAGATTCAAATTATGATTTACCATAAAAAAAGGATTCTAGCTCATTACTGACGGGTAGAGATTTTCGGGTAATAACAATTGACAAATTATTTTAAATTAACATAGAAGTTATTAGACACAGATGTATATTTTTCAGGATAAGTACACCAATTCATTATTTCTGTTGTTTTGTCCTCTCTGTCTGCTTCCGCTCTATTGCTTTCTTTTCCCGTCTCCATTATAATTCTGTTCTCTCTAATGAACAAGAGATACTTAGTATATAACAGTTGTTACCTTTATAGTGTGACCACTCTGTTTAAAACATCAAAGGGAAAATAATCAACTTACCTCTTTGAGAAGCTCTTAAATACCTACTACAAATAGCGTGTTTTACTGATACCATGGTCATTGCAGAGAAAGACTAAAACTATCATATGTCATTGTGAGCAAATTTTATGTGGGAAAATATTCACTTTAGTGTTAAATTTGGGCTACAACCTTCTAGTTGAATACAACTTCTGTAACTTTCTAAAAGTTTTAAAAACTTGAGCATTCTAGACTCAGTTTTCTCTTGTTTCAAATGAGAACACTAGGACCTATATTAAAATATTACAGTTGTTGGAGTGAAAAGGAGACCATGCCCATACTGTGTTCAATAGAAGGAAATTGGTACACAGGCTAGCACTGGCCAGACTTAGGATGAATGTTTGCTTTTCAAGACATCTCCTACTGAGTGCCTGGAGTTCAGGTATCATGCAGAGTTTTGGTCTGATTTTTATTAACTAAATCACATGTAGTTTAATAACAATAATATACAACCACTATACAAATTCAGCTAAGTAAAATACTCTGAACTCTTTGTAAATAAAAATAATTAACTTCACTGTTTACTCCAAAAGTAGCTCTTTGTAGAGTTGTTTAGTGCTTCATGAAGACACTGGGAATTTATTCTACCTTTCTCTTAAGAGCCCATTGATTTTGAAATTGTAGTTTGCTCTCTATGACAATGCAGGCAAAAGTGAACACTCATCCAAAACTGGACACTCATCCAAAATTGCATATGATATCTCAAACATAAAATCCTTGAAACCAGGATGGACTTGTAACAAAAATAGAAAATTTCAGAGTGACAAAGAACTATGGACAACCAGAGCCCATGACAGATGTATTTTATATATTACAGATCACTAGACTGAGATAGGTCATAGTGTTTTCATTTTAAATAAGAGAAAACTAAATCTAGACTTTTCAAATAACTTGAAAACCTTAACATAGCTATAGAAGTTGGATTCAAGTCAAACAAAGCTTATCATCCTTTAACCTAGCGTTTGATTTCTGAAGATAGATTTTATTGCATTTGTTTATTTTTATTTTTGACACTCCATTTTCTGTCTCTCTGTGTTTCTCGCTGTGTCTGTCTGTTTCTCTCTGTCTCTGTGTGTGTGCATAAGAAGTTCAGAACATAACTTTTGAGAGTTAGTTCTTTGTTTCCATCATATAGATATCAGGAATATAACTGAGATCTACAATTTGGTAACAAGTGCATTGCCCTCTGAGGCATTTAGTTGTACTTTTTTTCCTTTTAAGTCAGGGAGAAAAGAAATCCTAGTCCATAGCTCAAGGGCATTAATAAGTTTTTGTGGTTTTCAGAACCAGAGAGTCAGGATTGTGGAAATGCAAGGTTATACATTTGCCTGTACGGAGAGCTAGCTGTAAAGCACTTAGCCTAGAAGTGGCGTTTTTGGCTGATCTTGTGAACTATCTTTGTTTTACATGAACTTAGATGGAACAATTCTGGTGACTTAGTGATAACATTCTTCCAAGTGCTTGTATTCAATAAGGGAACCATGAATAAATGGTTCTACCTCAGGAGAGAGAAGAAGGGACAAAAATACAAAGGAAAGGTCTCCAAGGTTTAGTAATCTCATCCTTTTGGTTGTCAGCATGGAGTTGGTTGCAGATTAAAGCATGATATGAACAGGTGGCTCAGCTATCCCAATTCCCTTTCAGTTGTTTATTGTAGAATTTAATCAAGCAACAATAAGGCTACAGAGCAATAGAAAACCCATTTCAAGAATCTCTTATTTCATTAATCAGAAAATATGGCCACGTGAAGTCTTCACTTTTACTCCAAATTGAAATCAGATCTCATAGGAACCAAAAGAATCAGAGAGGAGAATTGACTTAGGTAGTGTCTGAGGCTGGAACTCAAAGGTGATGCTCACAGTGTCAGAAAGGGTTAGTAAGCCAGACTGCACAAGCCCATGGGAGACCTGTTCCTTTCTGAATGGAGAAGGGGGAGGAGTGAATGGGGGGGGGGCAGCTGTAAAGGGAGAAGGGATGGAAGGAGAGGTGGAAAAGGAAACTGGTTGTTATGTAAAATACTACTGCTTTTTGGACTGGAGAGGGAGGAGGAGGGGGAATGAGAGGAGGGAGAGGGAAATGGGAAGAGAGGAGGAGGTGAAAATTTGTAATAATAATAATAAAATATTAAAAAGAAAATGTTTGAATAAATGATAACAAAAGATCAAAACAACAAAAAATAAAGTATTTATACTAGAAAAAAATAAATGAAAATAGTTTTTAATAAATTAAAAAAAAAACAAGAAACCCAGAGTGGTAGAGCCAAATCTGCCAAGGAAAAGAAATAAATAACACCAATATTCTGGCCCTACCTTTGAAATAATTCCTTTTGTACTTTTCCCTTTATTCTCAGCATGCATAAATTTAATAAATTAAAAGTGAAGGCTGCTTTATATTTCTTAGGACCCATTTAAAATGGAATATACTTACTAAAAGTCATTAGGGTCTTTGAGAGATGGCTGTATTTAAAAGTAGTTAAAATGTCAGCCATCTTTCCCGTTTTAGCAAGCTTATAAACATTATATGCCAAATATCCTCTGATTATCCCTAATCTTTACCCAAGAGCCTCCTTTTGCTACTTCCTTTGTATCACTTCTCACTCCAATTTATGGTTGTGTTCATTCAATGGATTACTCCAATCTTTTAGAAATTGGCTAAGAGAGTGAGGTTAGGAAAATAGCAAAAGGCACTTTTTCATGGGTCCTGTATAGGAAGACCAGGGCTTTGCCTCACATGGGTGTTGTTTTTTTTTTTTTTTTTTTTTTTTCGATTGCTTCCATAATTAGAGTTACCACACATGCAACATGGGGCACTGTTGTTCTTAGCAATAGCATATATATACTTCGTGTCATATAGACTCTGACACTTTGAAAAATATGTCTTTTATCAGGAGTTCCTTTTTTTCTAAATGGTTACCATCCTCCTAACCTTTGTGATTTATCCATTATCTCTCGCATGCTTGACTGATGTGCCTGGCATTTTCTTCTTCTCCCACATCGTCTTCATCTGTTTCTATGGAATTATTATTATTGCCACTTTTAAGTCGAATGTATGAATCTCAACCTTATGGGGGAATGTGAGTTAATTCAGAGGCTTTTCCTAAAGCAAATTAAATGAGCCAGAAAAAATACAGAAAGTGTGGGAGAAAAAAATATGAATAATTATAGCTAGCAATTACCGTAGAATTTTATGTCACTTTCTAACAAAAAGAAGATGAAAAATAAAAACCTACCTGATATTTTTGTATTCTTTTTTATTGAGTTACATTGTATGTAGTCCAAGCTGTTCTGTACCTCATGACCCTTATATTGCTAAGCATTTTGATTTAATTCACAAGTCTGAAGTGAGAATTGTCATTGTGCCAATTTTAAGATGAGAAAGCCAAGATTCTTACTGAATAAAGAACCTTTCTATGTCACTACTAGGTAAATTGAGTATGTAGACAGATATATATATATATATATATTTATATATATATATATATATATGCAAGAAGCCCAGCAATTATGTCCATGATACCTATTGCCATATCACCCACATGTAACGAGCACAGCGTTCCCATACATTGGTCACCACATATTCTTTCTATCATCCTGTCCACTTTTTTTTAAAAGAAATAGAGATTTCTATTTCTTCACTCAAATTTAGTCCCTACTCCTTCTACAGCAGTAAATTTCTCACTTTCTTTGCAGTGCCACACGGATAGTTTGAAAAGGTGAGAACTTACTTACAGATGTTTTCTCAGTGAGTATCTGAGCAGATTCGTATTATTTGGTTAAATCAATGAATGAATGAGCATTTTGAACAAACCTTACAAAGACAGGCATGGCTCAGTTATTGGTGCTGTATGGACTCATACACCCCTACAGCAATTATTGAATATAATGAATACATTTGAGGCTATTGGACTGAAGGGAAATGCAAAATATTTTGAAATATAATATGCATTTACATTTTAGTTCTATCGGTACAGTTAAAGTATTAGATATGTATAATAAAATGCACCATAGAGGATATACTAATATTTGAATAAAAAGTGTTTCTATGAAAGTCCATTGCAGTATTTAATTGATACCTTCTGAGAAAGCAAAAAAAAAAAAAAAACAGTTTTCTCCAATAGAGTGTTGCTGGATATATCAACCATACCTCAGACCTGGCATCTTGCCCAGGGGTAGCTGACAAACACAAAACAGACCTAATGTTGTTTGGGGCACTTTTGTTTTGTTTTTGCTTTAGGTATTTTTGTCAATATTTACTGTTAATCTTATATTTCATTCTTAGTTCTAGGTAGATGTTTACAAGATCCTTGGATTCTCTTTCCTCTGCCTGGGCAGCTTTTCTTTCTAGGCATGATTTCCTTTGCTTTGAATCATGACCCAAAAAACTAATTTTCCATGAGAACATTGTGGCACATACTCTAAGTACACCTAAAATGTTTGTTATCTTCTACTTCTTTTACTGAAATTTAGGTTTTATGGGTTTCACTATGTCAGTAAAAAAAATATTTTGAATAAATAAATTATTGGAAGTTCGTATTATTGTAATTCTTTCCCTGGAAGACCATTTTCTTCGAGATTATTATACCTTTTTTAACGCAATTTTTCACTGATCTTTGTTTAAAATATCTCTGTCTTTCATGCTTAGCATGTTCACCTTGATAAATACTTTTGAGTTTGGTTATACTAATCATAAACAGTTTTCTTTAATTCTGAAGAATTTCAATCCTACTTTCGAAATCCTTTCTTCTATATTCTCTATTTTCTCCCAAACACATATTGGGACTCTGCTATATTTTAGCTAGTGTACTTGTAGATCTTTATCCCCCTTCATGTATAATCAGTCTGACTACACAAATGTGCTTTTGCAGTAAACAGTGTGGCAACTACACATGTGTTATCATGCTGTATTCTCAGCATCCTTAGCTATATTTAGAAAGGTATGTGCCTATTCAATTGAATTTATTACGCTGTTGGATTTATTTTAGTAATTAAAAAATAAATACTGAAAAAGTGGTATAACTCGGTTGATAGATTACTTGACTAAAAAGCTCTGAGCTACAGACCTTACAATCAGCAAGTGGTAATGCATACTTAAAACCCCAGCACTCTGGAAAGAGAGGCAAGAGGATCAACGTTTCAAAGTAATTTTTGAATTCATAGCGTATTCAGGAGTAACTCATGATTCAGGAAACGTGTCTCAAAATTCCTAAATAAAATTAAATGAAATTTCTATATTTTTGCAATTAAAAACTACTCTCTTTCGATGTGTTTAAATTTAATCTTAGAACCATACATTTAATTTTAATTTAATTTAATTTAAATTAATTTAAATAATTTAATTTAAACCAAGCATTTAATTTAAATGCTTTAAATCATTTGATAATTTTAGCATGTTCTGCTACAAGGAAAACACTATTATCTTTAAATCTTACTCAAATTTTAAAATATAAAAGTTTTCCAACTTTAATCTCCAAAGGGTAATATTTCTCATCAAATACTATTTTATGCAAATATTAACATATGACTTCAAATATTTCCCTTTAAAAGAATCGCCCACACCTGGATTTTAGTGTATAATTCTCTTCCCCTTCCATTCCAATTTTGCAAGATATGAGTTTATTTTATTTAAAGTAAGAAAAAATTTATCAAAATATTATAATCAGAGCCTAAATTATATACAAAATCTTAAATGCCACCCTCTGATTATGCCTTGTATTCATAAGCATACCATTTCCATGGACATAAATTTCAATATCTTAGTTTTAATACATATAATAAGCAAATAGCTTGGACTCATGAACTTTGAACATTTTTGTTTGTAATGATGGTTTTCTCAACTATCCGGAATTAATGTGTTTGATAAAAGCTCAGTGATACTGCATTGACAGAACACACAGGTGGCTTTTAACTAAGACTGCAGTGATCCAGACATCACCCAGAACAAGCTGATAAATATCAAAGACGAAGTTAGAAGCACTACGCTGAGTGTTTAGTCAGTGTTCTAGGATATATTTACAGGTTCATTCTTTTTAGCTCTTTTTTACTACCATTTCTATTTCACTTGAAAATTTTTCATAATTCTGTGGTTGTTTTCAATAATTTTAAGCACAGCACAGCTATTGCTGGTGGAAGCACAAACTTGTACAGCCACTTTGGAAATCAATATAGAGGTTTCTCAGAAAAATGGGAATCAATCTACCTCAAGACCCAGCTATACCACTTTGGGGCATTAAAGGATGCTTAATCACTTCATAAGAACACTTGCTCAGCTAAGTTCATAGCAGTATTTTTCATCACAGACAAAACCTGGAAACAACCTAGATGTCCCTCAAATAAAGAATGAATAATGAAAGTATGAGTATCACGCAGCTGTTCAGAACAATGACATCAGTGAATTTGAAGTCAAATTGATGGAACTAGAAAGAAGTCATCTTGAGTGAGGTAACCCATTCATTGGTGGATATTAACACGTTCTTTTCTAATAAGAGACAAAAAGGGAGAAAGACCAGCTGGAAGAGAATGTAAGGAGGAACTCTGAAGATACAGGTAGGGGAAACTGTATTCAGATTATATTGGATGAAATAAGAATCTACAGTTAAATAAAAAGGGAGAATAAAATTAAAAAATAAATGAGAAAGATATTTGGCAAATTTCTCCTATTTTGAACATTTTATATTCTATTTTAATATTGCTTTAAATTTTTCAATTTTTCCCTAACAAAGATATCTGAATCTCAAAAATCGTGTGTTAAGAAATTTTTCATCTATAGTATTTATTTAAAGTCAAATGTAATATGATAGTCAGAAATTATTACCTGTTTATTCTTCAATGAAAACGTGACCTTAAATATGGGCTTGGCGGTATATACTTTGATCCCAGTATATGAGAAAGAGACCAACAAATCATTAGATTGAGGGCATTTGTGACTCTATAGTAAGACACTTTTTCAATAAATAAAGTAGTAAAGTAAAATAGCTCTGTTGTTCCCAATTCTATCATTTTATTCTTGGGGAGACAATGTTATATATGAGCTAGAATAAATGCATTTCAACTTCCTTAACTATCTCATGTCTTTTATTTATTTTAGGTGATTTCAAATGATGTTTAGCGAAAAAATATTACCAATTAAGAAAATAAAGTCAAAATTACTCTTTAGTATAAATGATGAAAATACTTGTTATAAGAACCCACAGATTATTCTCAACACTTATTATCATACCTTCTCAGTCTAGGATTCCTTCATGCATTTAAGGACTTATGGTTTCTAATTTGGGGTTATAAATTACTTGTAATATTTGTATTTCCTAAAGGCTGTGTCATGGATCATGGCAAAACCACCTTTGTACTAAATAGCCAGCAAGGGCAGCAATTCATATACGTCTCTATTACCTCTTAGTGGATTATTTCAGCTATCTAATGCTGTGTTACATCCAGTTTATGTATACAGAACTTATATATTCTTGAAAGACACTTATGACTTTCAAACTAGAAATTAACTCCATCCTTTGGGTTCTCAGGTACTGTTTTGTAAAGTGTATGCAGGATCTGGCTAATACTGGATCAAATGTATAACTGTACCTATCACTGAGACAACAGTCATTGAATTTATGTAATTTGAAACTTCCAATTCAGGAGGTATACAAGACAAAAATCAGTCAATGACACAAAACCAAACTTGTTTGTCTCACAGACAGTTCGGAAGGACATCAGTAACTTAACCTGTCATGATTCTGGTTAATGCAAAGAAGGAGTCTTTGTAATTAAAAAATTAATACATTAGAAATCATTAGGAAACACAACAAAATATTTAAAATAGGTGCATTATTCCAGTTTGGTTGGTATAATGAAATACCTGAGACTAGGTAACTTAAGAAAGGAAGCAAATTTATTTAGCTCGTAGTCCTTGGCAGGGACAGTGAATCTGGTCAGTGTGTTATTCACTGTGTGTCACTCACTTTGGTGTATAGAGTCATGGAAGCAGCATATGGGAAAGCAAGAGCGAAATTCAGGGATAAGTTCAGGTTTTTATAACAGCAATCTTTGAAGAGATAAAATGTTCCCCACTAGCCACATTAAGCCCTTCTGGGGACATGTCTGTCACTATCGCATTATCTTCTATCTCTTAAAGGCCTCATCCCCTCTCACCTCAGCACATTAAGAATCATGGCTCCAATTCATTAACCTCAGGGACACACACTTCATCCATATCCAGTCCTTAGCAATAGCAATACTCACCTCTAGGGATTAGAAGTGAACGTTTGAAAAAAATAGTTTTACTCTTTCTATTACACTGTCTTCTGAGAAGGAGAAGGAGAAGAAGAAGAAGAAGAAGAAGGAGAAGGAGAAGGAGAAGGAGAAGGAGAAGGAGAAGGAGAAGGAGAAGGAGAAGGAGAAGAAGAAGAAGAAGAAGAAGAAGAAGAAGAAGAAGAAGAAGAAGAAGAAGAAGAAGAGAAGAAGAAAAGAAAAGAAGAAGCTGCTTTTGTGATCAGTATTGAAACCATCAGCGATTCATGGTTATAAACATAAATATTTAGAAAGTAATTTGATGACCTGACCATTTAGCAAAATAATAATAGCAAGTACTATACCCTAGGGCCTTTTTCTTCACAGACAAAGAAACACTGTTGAGCTTGTAAAAGGTCTTTTTAGCTTATGATAGCTTTCTTTTGTCTATTAATATGTAGGACCTAATTTTGTTCTCAGCTTTTCTTAATAAAATGTCTCCAAATATTTTGTTACATCAGCTAATTCTCAGACATCAGCTGGATACTCTAAAATTCAATTAAATTCTGACAGCTTGTACCTGGAGTCAGAGTCATATCCCATATGAAAAGACTCAGTGTCACAAACTGTATCCAGGGCTCTTTCCAATAATAATCCACCAGAGATATGCATTTTTCATGGGCCAGATATAAATCACAGGTCTCTATGACTCCTATCAATAATTTTCTGCAATCACGTAACTGAGAACTCTGACAGGCAACCCTCATGTTAAAGAAGTTGTAGAGAAGAGTACAGATTAAAAGGGTACTAGGGATGGGCAATAAGGATGCTTCTGTAGTCAACAAAATAGGGCCGATCTCGTTTAATCCCAATTGTTAAGGAACTCCCAAGTGCTCATAATCTGAATCACCTTCTAGGACAGTATGTTGATGAGCTTTGCATAGCCAGTAAAGTGTCTCTCAAGTAGCATGCAATTAGTTCTGCATTCTCATTTTCCAAACATGTCATTTGATTCTGCAGTTTTAAATGTAAAAGTTTGCCATCATGTTCCTAAGTAACAATATTTTAAATTTTTTGTTTGAACTAGATACTCGTGTGTATAACCAAATCATTTAAAAAATGTACTGTTTTGCTTATATTCCTCTATTTCCATATACATTTACATGTGTGTATAATAATAATAAAAGATAAAGAGGTTAACAACTTGAGAGTGGGGAAATAGGAAAGTTTGGAAGGATGAAAGGGAGCAGATAAAATGATATAATCCTATTTCAATTAGAACCATATTCATAAAAATAAATAATTTAGTCTCTGCTCTAGAAAAATACATAAAGCATTTAATATTTATTTTTTGCTGAAAGAATAGATAATGCCTGCAGTAAAAACACCTATATTTGATAGATTTGATCTTTCTTTCTTGAAGTAAATTGGTAAAATGTATTTTCTTAGACAATTTCACACTTTATCTAAATTCTCCAGTTTATTTATAGTTTCCAAATTGTTTTATTTTTCCTGTCATTATAGATTTCACATCTTTATGATAACTTGTACCATTTTTTCTCATCTAATTTCATTAGTAGTGTTTTGTATGGAGTATTCATTTAACCCGCATTTGACTATAACAATTTAAGCTTTTACTTTTCATTTCTCTGCATTTTTCTTCCTTTACCATGGTCATTTCTATTGTTCTGGTATTCTATTGTTTATCTATGGTTCTATGCCCTATATTCAGTTGCCTTTTGTCATTTCCCATTTTTATGTTGTTATTAATTGTTTATATGATTAGTATGTGTATATTTAATGTGCATTTGTGTTAAATTCAGGCATATGTTTTTACACATGGAGGCTAAAGGTGGTCATTTAGTGTCTTCTTCAACCATCCTTCAACCTTAATTTAGTTCTTTTATTGAACTCGTTAGAGACACCTGATTCCTCTAAAATGGCTAGCCACTAAGCCTTCAAGATCCACCTGACCTTGCCTCTTAAGTGCTGATTCCCATTTTTCAGGTCATATTAAGTCAAGTCAATGTTATTTCTTAGCCTTCACATTTCCTGTTTGTCTGTCTGTACCTCTGTTTCCCCTGGATATTTCCAAACTCTATTAAATTTCCTTCGTTGGCCTCCTGCATCTGTTTGTTCCAATGTTTCCTTGTCAATGAAGCGTTTCCTGACCACCGACATAAAACTTCACCTAGGACATTCACATGAGATGGCATCTACATCAATAGATGAGCCCATACTTTATGTTAGTGTCCAGTTCTTCCAATGGTCAGTATGCTACATAACTTACTCGTTTTCTTTTTTTTAAAGATGGTTGTATATCCCATCTCATCACAATGTTCTATTCTCTCCCACCAACTCCTCTGTCATTAGCCACTCTACTGCTAGGATTTAGGACAAGATCTGGTGCAGAAGAGACATTGAAAGATTAAATGATATAATTACTTTTCTTTCATATGGATACTCACAGACATGCACATCCACTGAGAACTCCCATTTGATCACTTGGCTTCCACATAGCTTTAGGACCTATCTTAGAACCACATACTAAGGGGAAGCCACATTCAATATCCAACACTTACTTATACATTTAAGTATCCTTTACTTTCTTGTTCAATTTCTAAGCTCTCAAATCCTTTTTGTTCCACTGCACCTGTTACTTTCTCCCAGATTGTGAATTCTGCATCAATATCTATCTTAAGAACGATAGGGATTATAAATTTGGCTTTTGTTTTCTTTCACATAAAGCTCACTTAAAGTTACACAGAAAATAATGAGATAAGCATTTCATTTTCCAATTCTTATAAATTACAGAGTACTTATCTATGTGATTAATATTTCCTTAGAAAGACAGAGCCTTCTGATTACTGACTCCCTTCCTAAACAGAAAGGTTCGTTGGTGAACTGATCCAAGAACACAATGTCTACTCACTTTCCATCCATGAAAGAAGGAAAGCTGAAGGTTAATGAAGAAGAAACAATGTGATGCAGTGCCTCTCTCAGTATTTATAAGTTCTTCTAGGATTCTCTCTAGAAATCTGGGATAACACTAATGTCAAAATTTAGAATTTCAGAATTTTTACTAGCATGTTTATCAAAAAATATTTTTTTAATTTATTCTTTTCTAATACATTACATCACAGCCACAGTTACTCCTGCTAATACTCCTCTCAGTGACTCCCCACCTCTGCCTTCCAACAGATCCACTATTTTCAATAGCCAAAGTTGATATCTGGTACCAGATGTGTTTTCATTAAATTGAACTGGCTTCTTACAAAAAAGACTGGTTAATGATTTTAATGATACTCATTTCTGATACTTAGTTCAGGAGACTTATTTGCTAATTGTCTCATGAGTATGTTATAGCAAATTATTCTCCTCTGTGCACATCTGGATTCTTTGAAGGCAGAGTTCATTTTGAATTTTATGTTTTCAAAATACCAAAGATTTTCAATTTTCAAAATGCCAAAGTATCTACAATGTGAGAAGAATATTATTATTTTTTTAATATTTAAAACATTTTGTCTTGAAACAGAGAGCAAGAAGAATGTTACTGATTTTCACCTAGTAATATTTAAAGATCTTTTTTACAATGCTAACATGTTTACCTATGTTTCATTGCTAACCTATTGAATAGTACATTCATGTTTATGAGGGTCAACATGCTTGCGGTTGAACTGATAATTCTCTGTATGATCTGTTTAACACATCTGTACTATATGCTCAATAAGAAAATGGAACTTTCATTTGCATTGGTGAATTCACATGTTTCACCAGTAAACACAAGCTTTATTAATTAGTCATCTCACATATTCAGTTTTTGCATATTCACAGACTCCACTAAACATTAAACCACCATCTATTTACTTAATGGCAGCAAAACTCATTACAAGTATAAGTAGTATATTCCATAAATTTCCAAGATGCTTTTCAAATTAATTATATAATTTTTAAACAAACAAATAGTTTATGTCTTTAATAAATATATAAGTAGAAAATGCTTTAGTGATGAAAAGAGGACTTGAGTATGAATATATAGATTTACATATTTAAGTTTTTCCTTTTATTAAAATAGAGTTCCATAAAAATACTAAGCTAATGGCTGTAATATAGATGAAGAGGACCTGGTCCAGAACAATGTAGGTCCTATGCTTACTACTCCAGTATCCTTGAACCTATATGTGACTTGATTAGTTGATTCAGAGGGCCTTGACTCCTGGTATACCCCATCACCTCTGGTTCTTACAATATCAGTGGGATTCCCTAAGCACTGAGGGGAGCTCTCTCTCCTCCCATTTCCCACATTATGTCTCTCTCTGGGGCTCTACCTCTGTTCCCTTCTTCTGCCAGAGAAACTCTTTCTGATGATGAGTATACATGGCACCAAACTACTATAAGAGAATATCATTAGGCATCATTTTTTAAGATACATATGCATATGTTATCATCATCAACATGTTATATTCATGACAAGACCATGAGGTATCCACTGCTATCGTTCTGTAGCACAGTTTGATATCTGGAGTGGTGAGTTCTCCAGCAATTCTTCTATTGTCCACGACTAGCTAGCTTGTGGATTTTTGTTTTTCATATGAAGTTGAGAATTGTCCTTTTATTTATTTATAAAGAATTGTGATGGAATTTTAATGGGGATTGTGTTGAATCTGTAGATTTTTTGGTAAGACGGCCATTTTTACTATGTGACCCTTTCTGACCCATGTCCCTGAGAGGTATTTCCATCTTCTGAGATTTTCTTCAGTTTCTTTTTTCAAATACTGTAAGTTTTTATTATACAAGTTTTCGCTAGATTAGTTAGAGTTGCCTCTTGGAATTGGGGTATAGTATAACTTGGTGATGAATTTTTCTTTTGATGAATCTGTAATGTCTTTCTCCTCTCTTTTAATTAGTTTTGGTTTGAAGTCTACTTTGTTAGAAACTAAGATGTTTACACTAGCTTGTTTCTCAGGTCTGTTTGCTTGGAATATCCTTTTCCAGCCTTTTACTTTGAGGAAATGTCTATCCATGATGTTGAGGTCTATTTCTTTTATGTAGCAAAACGATGGATCTTGTTTTCACATCAGTTCTGCTAATCTATAACATTTTCTTAGGGGATTTGAGACCATTGATATTTGAGAATATCAATAACCAATGGTTGTTGATTCCTGCATTTTGTTATTGTAGTAATGGTGGTGCTCATGGTGGTTGTGCTGGTTGTGGTATGTGTATGTTTCTCTGAGTCTTTATGCTTTTTTTCTTTAGATTTTGATGGTGTGATCACTTATTGTGTTTCCATGAGTGTAGTTAAATGGTTAGTTTAGAATTTTCCTTCTACTATCTTCTGCAGGGCTGGATTTGTAGATAGATATTGTTTAAATTTGACTTTATCATGGAATGTTTTATTTTCTCCATCTATGGTAATGGATTAATTGGCATTGTGTAGTAGTCTTGGCTGGCATCTGTGGCCTCGTAAAGTCTACAACTTATCTGTCCAGGAACTTCTGACTTTTTGAGTATCCTTTGAGAAGTCAGATTTAACACTAATAAGTCTGCATTTATGTGTTATTTTGTCTTTTTCCTTTATAGCTTTCAATATTCTTTCTTTATTCTGTAAGTTAAATGTTTTATTAAGTGGTGAGGAGACTTTCTTTTTTGGTAAAATCGATTCTGTGTTCTATAAACTTGCTGGACCTTAATAGACATCTTCTTCTTTAGGTTCAAAATTTTTCTTCTTTGATTTTGTGGAAAATATATTTTAGCTCTTTGAACTAGGATTCCTCTTCCTCTATGTCTATTTTTGTTAAATTTTGTTTTTTCATAGTGTTCCAGAATTCTTGGATGTTTATGCCAGAATTCTTGGATGTTTGTTTTTTAAAAAAGTTCTTTGTTTTCATTTTGTTTTTTGTTTTATTTGGGGGGTTTTGTTGTTCCTCTTTCCAAGTTAACCTTTTCCTTGACAGATATTTCCCTTTTTTCTGTCATGTCATCCATCCCTAGTTTTTCAATTCTATTTCTTGTATTCTGTCAGTAAAGCTTTCCTCTGTATTTCCTGTCCAAAATCATAAAGTTTTCATTTCCAAAATATTTTTGGATTGCGTTTTCTTTATTGATTCTTTCTGTAGTTTGAGTCTTAAACAATTTTATTCATTTATTCAACTGTCGTGTTTTCTTGGATTTCTTGAAGGGATTTATTCATTTCTTCCAATATTTTTCATTTTTTTCCTGAATTTCATTAAGGGATTTATTCTTTGAGAATCTCTATCATCTTCATATAGTTTATTTTAAGATCTTCTATATGTACTTCAGCCATGTTGCAATATTTGTGGCCTGCTGTCATAGGGTAACTGGATATTACTGTGGACATATTGCCCTGGCTGTTATTTATTTTATTTTTACAGTGGTTTCTCTACATCTGGGTTTGGGGTGATTATAGCTCTGGGTGCTGATTTCTGGATTTGTCTTTGTTGGTTTGGTGTTATGTTCTATGGTTCCTCTCTGGATTTTTCGGATTATGTTGCTTGTTTTCCTGACCTGCTCAGCTGGTAAATCCACAGGAAATGCCTGCTGATGTTGGAAACTGAGATACTGAGATAAACTGAGGGAAGGAAGATCGGAGGGGAAAATCTGTGTGCTCTGTTGGGGATGGTGATCAAGCAAGTTTTCCCCTACAAAGCTGAGGTAGAGATGGGGGTATTGGATCTCAGGAGCAGTAGGAGAGGTATTGGTCCACCTTCTGCAATCCTTTTGCCCTTGAGGTAGCAAGGAGTGTCAGCTGGAGTTGGGGGACTCCAAAGAAAACAGTGAATCAGGGGAGGAGGATTAGAATGGGAGGATATGGGATCCACAGGAAATGGAAGCAGGGTCACAGGGAAGGCTGCCAAGGATGTTCTGCTTCAGTGCTGGGGAGAAAACTGGGGAATTGGTTGGACTGGGGTGGCACATGCCTTTAATCCCAGCACTCAGGTGGTAGAGGTAGGCAGATCTCTGTGAGTTCGAGGCCAGCTGGTCTACAAGATCTAGTTTCAAAACAGGCTCCAAAGCTACAAAGAAAGACTGTTTTGAAAAACCAAAAAAGAAAAAGAAAAAAAAACAACTGGGGAGTTGGATCTGGGGGAACAGAGAGAGTAGAGAGTGGCTGCAGGGAGCCCACCTAGGTCTCTGGCAGGTGTGCACATATTAACTGTTTACTAGCTTTTATGTGCTTTAATTCCATCAATTTCAAAATTTTATTGCTTAAATTATGGTTTGTCATTGCACTTTATTAGTAACACAGTTTGATTTTGTTAGTTTTATGCATGTACACAATGCATTCTGATTACTTTCTCTATATTTCTCACCTTCTTCCAAGACCTAATGTAGCCCAGTCTTCTCTATGAATATTCTTCGTACCTTCTAACTCAGAATCTTTGAATAGCTAAACAAGCCAATAACTATGCTTAGCAGAGCATCTGATCTTTTCTAGCTTTTAATATTTATGAAAACATAAGCCAATTAGAATAATATTCGGCAACGTGTCTCTATCAAGAAGTATCCGGTGCCCTACTCCTATTTATGAGCTACTAAAATTAAAAATGCCTTTGTCTGTGAAACTCTGACGCTAGGTTCAGCTTAGTAGCCTGCGCTTCTGCATCAGGGACTCTTCAGCATAAGTAACCTTCCTTTCTTCTCCTTGGCCAAGCCGTTATCTTCAGCATATCACCTCAACAGAATGAATGGTTCTTCTAACTAGCCAACTGAACTCTGCAGTTAGATTTATAGTCACAGTAACGGGAATTAAAGGGCTGAATTACTGGGAAGTATGAATTAAACCTGAATACATATTAAATTGGGTTATCAGAAAATGCTGGTTTATAATCTGATCTAGAAAAATTACCTTCTAAATTTGTCTATATTTGGTCTTCTTTTCGATGGCTTAAATTTCATAACATATTCTGAACCAATCAATAACTAATTAAGCTATCAAATGGAAAAACCTCTTTATGTGTTGATATATTGTCTTTTTATGATTATTAATTATAGAATATTTGATGCATTTAGGCCAATATATCCTACATATTATACACAAACACATATCATCCAATTAGTTCAATCTATTTTTAAAAAACCACAGATTTTTCAATAAATAAAACAAATGTTAAAAATTGTCACTTTCATGAGTATGGCAATAGGATGTCCAGATCCTATTGCCATACTCATGAATATCTTGCATATCACCATAGAACCTTCACCTGGCGTTGGATGGAGAAAATAATAGAGCCCCACATAGGAGCACCAGACTGAGCTCCCAAGGTCCTGATGAGGAGCAAAAGGAGGGAGATCATGAGCAAGGAAGTCAGGACCATGACGGGTGCGTTTACCCATTGAGACGGTGGGACAGATCTAACGGGAGACCACCAAGTCCAGTTGGAATGGGACTGATGGAACAGGGGACCAAACCGGACTCTCTGAATGTGACTGACGGTGGAGGAGGACTGAGAAACCAAGGACAACGGCGATGAGCGTGAACTCTACAGCATGGACGGGCTCACTGTGAGCCTTGTCAGTTTGGTTGCTCACCTTCCTGGACTTAGGGGGAGTTGGGAGGACCTTGAACTTAACATAGTGAAGGGAACCCTGATGGCTCTTTGGCTTGGAGAGGGAGGGAGTGGGGGTATGGGTGGAAGGGAGGGGAGGGAAGGAGGAGGAGGAGGGGAGGAGATGGAAATTTTTAATAAAAAAAATGAGAAAAAAATTGTCACTTTGCATTTTCTTCCCAAGAGTTTCTTTGTCCAATTAATATGCGAGGCTCATCCTGTAAACTACATAATTTAACTTGAATAGAATCCTATCAAGAAATTGAAATTTTTCAAAATTAAAATTACTAATTTTAAATTGCTTTTTTTGAGAATTTCACATAATATATTTTGATCACATTCACACAGTTCATTCTTACTCCTCCTAGGCCCATCTACTTCCCCATCCATCCATCTTCTTTAGAAACAAACACTGCATATAACTTCTGTTGTTCATACAACTTGGATCTGTGTCATCCACTGGATAGTGATTGATCTAACAATGTTTGTATTCTTGAGAATACTGATTTTTCCTTTCCCAGTAGTTATCAGTGGCCAAGACCACCTCAGCTAGGATGGGACCTTCCTCCTACTTTCTCTCTCCATGGTGGAGTTTATATCTGACTTGAGCTTGAACTGGTCTTGTCTATGCTGTCACAGCTGCTTTGCTATGAGTTTAAATATGCATCTGTCCTAGGATGTCTGAATCACACTGTTCCGTGTGCCTACCTACAGCGTCTGACTTTACAGTCTTTCTCTTTATTTCCTATGATGATCCCTGAGTCAAGGAAATAGGGGATATGAAACAGATGTTTCTTTTATAAAATTTAATGTTAGGTCATAAAGGCCCAATGATATAAATTCCATATTATGTGACTCTAGTATATTTTGAACTAGAAGCAGATGATTTTAAAGTATACCTAACTAACATTAAATAATACCCAAGCTTTCTGTTCCAAATGTAAGTAATACAATTGGGTTGGATCCAATGGTTTCATTGTTCTCAATCTAGGTACTTATGGCTGCTATTATTGTTTGAATAATATCTCAAAGCAAACATAATGCTTGGTCAGGATATTTTATTTTAATTTGAAACAGTGTTGTTGTTGTTGTTGTTGTTTTGTAGTTAACCAAACTCAACTTTTATGCCTCAGTTACCATGTCCTCTTGATGTGATAAAACTCTTGAATAAAAACACCTTAAGGAGAAAGAAGCTTATTTTTAGCATAGCAGTCTAGCAGTTGATGCATAGTCGGTTATGGTCTCTGCACCAGGAGTCTGAAGGCCCTGGTCATATTGCATCCACAATCAAGAAAGGAGCGTGTAGATACATCCTTTCTAGTACTCAGTTATTTTTTCCCTGGTTTATATAGTCTAGACGCCCCAGCCAAGGACTGGCATCCCCTGCACTAAACGTTTCAAGCTAAGATGAGAAGGCTGGTAACTGAACCTGGGTCCTCTGCAAGAACAGCCCATTCTTCTAGCCACTTAGCCCTCTATTCAGTCCCTCAAATGCCAATTTTAATAAATAAGAAACAGGTGAAACGTACATGAGCTATATTTTCAAAGTTCCTTTAATGACACAAAACTAGGCTTAGGCTGCTGGAAAAAAGAGCATTATCTTTCAATAGAATAAAAAACTCCATACAAGGCCAGTTCTTTCTGATTTAAATAATAAATGCCTTGAAATCTGTAAAAAAAAAAATATTCAGTAGACATTTTACAAAGCTATTTAGACACAGAAAGGAAGAATGCTGAATATTCAAGAATTATTAAGAAATTGATAGAAAACATGCGACCAAACCCGTCTCTCTGAATGTGGCCAACAGCGGGGGCTGACTGAGAAGCAAAGGACAATGGCGCTGGGCTCTGATTCTTCTGCATGGACGGGCTCTGTGGGAGCCTTCTCAGCTGGGTCGATCACCTTCCTGGACCTGGGGGGAGTTGGGAGGACCTTGGTCTTAGCATAGAGTAGGGAACCCTGATGGCTCCTTGGCCTTGAGAGGGAGGGAGGGGAAGTATGGGTGGAGGGGAGGGGAGGGAAGGGGGAGAAGGAGAGGAGGGAAGGGGGAGGAGGAGGGGAGGAGATGGAAATTTTTAAATATAAAAAAATAAACCATGAGAAAAAAAATAAGCCAATCATAAAAAAAAAGAAAACTAAATCTACAATGGCATATACCCTTAAAGACATTACAAGTAGTTATTTATACTTTTCCATACCTATTATACATACATTTATTTACATAATGTATATTCCTGTAAACAGCAATGTAAACATTTCAATACTAGAATGAGTTTTGTAAAATGTTGTTAGTAATATATGAAGAGACTCAACTAAAAATTTAACAACAATGGCAAGTAAACAATGTTTATATAAAAATTAGGTAATTAATGAATGTGTAGAATTTTTTTTAACAAACAGTGGTGATGGGCTTAAGCTGAAGTTCACACCTAATTTCCCCCTGTGCCTCTTTCTTTCTAGTGGTGAAATTCAGGCCCCTCAGAATCACCTGTTTTTCTCTATTTAGGAGATTGGATAGTTTCCTCTGTGGCCTTCTCTCTCTCTCTCTCTCTCTCTCTCTCTCTCTCTCTCTCTCTCTCCTGTCTTTCTCTCTCTCTCTTTCTCTATCTCTCTCTATTGCTCTTTTGTTCTTTTTTTGAGACAAGTTACTTTGTCCTGTTGATGCGATAAAACAGTTGAAAAAACTAAAAACAGGTTTGGAGGCTGTCCTGGAACTAACTCTTGTAGAGCAGGCTGCTCTACAGTTTACAGGGATCCTCCTCCCCCTGTTTCCGAGTGCTGGGATTAAAGGTGTGCACCCTCTCCCCCAACTGGCCTACTGTCTTTTTTTTTTTCTCATGGTTTATTTTTTTTTATATTTAAAAATTTCCATCTCCTTCCCTCCTCCTACCCCCTCCCTCCGCTCCTCCTCCCCCTTCCCTCCCCTCCTTCTCCCCCTTCCTTCCCCTTCCCTCCACCCATACCTCCCCACCCTCCCTCTTAACAGGAAGTTACACCTTTTTCTGGTGGCTATAGTGATGATGGAAATGAAGAGTTCAATGATTTTTCCATGTAAGGAAAGTATCAGAATTAAGTCACCACATTAGATTCAATGGGTGTGTTGTTGTTATGATTGTTTTCTCATGGCTTTTCCCAGTTGGTGGAAAGGTAATCAAATTTCTTAGTATTGCTTTGATTTATGCCACACCAACACTGTACAAAACTGAACCCCGATTTAAACGTGAATTTTATTTATACAAATAGAATTATTTCCTATGGTGGTTTTTTTGAAATTTATAAAAGAAATCAAGTTTGAGCTAGGAACAGACTGTATTAGATTGTCTGTGCACTCGGGCTTTTTTTGAATGTCCCACGTGAGGGACTGTGCAGTGGTTGAAGACACAATAGCAAACACAGACTTGTCCTTTCCCTTATATTTTGTGCTTTCCTTGGATGATGATAAATAACTGCCTTATTAAAGCTACAAAGAACCTTATTTGTTGTTTGCTATTTCTTGTTGTTCTCTATTTGTCTGTAGCAAACTTTCCAAGGATACAGCTTTTTAACAGAATAATCATGTCGTGAACTCAAATTAAAAAGTTGGAAACTAACAATTTACCGTTGTTTTGAATTCAAAGAAAGAAATATTTCGTATATATTCATATATATTTAATCTTGTTCATGCATTTAAATCTTATTTCATCTTGATTTAAACTTCATAGGTTATACACATCAAGAAACTCATCCATTTCTTTTATGTTCTCCAATTTATTGGACATAGTTTTCCTTTTATCTTAATATACTCTAATATTTTTGTTATATATCTTCTAATTCTAACTGCTTAATCACATTGTGTATGAGAGTAGCATAGATCTTAATTAGGAGCATCTCACATGCAATATAAAAAAGCATATGATAGTCTGTTTTGATTCAGGTAATGTTAGTAATTTATCCTTTGTAAAGTCTCCCTTTCATATCTAGTTGTATTAACTATATTAATTCAGGTCTGTTAGTGCTAAAATACTATAGATATTATAGTAACATTTAGAAAACAGAGTATATGTTGAAAAGAGAAACGAAGAATTTAAAAGTACAACTGAAGAAGTGATGAGATTGGTCATGCCATGAACTAAATATAAACAATTTCACTCCTTAAAAAATAAAAAAAATCACTTTTTAAAAAATAAATAACAGAATTAGAAATAGCAATATGTAAGATGATTAATTAAACATTTTCTAAGTAAACAATACAGAAGCAAGAAATCTTTTAAATAAGACCAATGTGAGAAGTCATCGTGTAGGAAGCCTCCTGTAAGTACCTCTCTATAGAAAAGCTGGGAAAGAGTAAGTAGAATTACACCTGCAAGCCAGGTTTGTGCAGCCTGTGGACCTTCAGAAATCCAAGGCAACAAGTGGGCAAAAACTGTGAATGACAGTTGGGGCTTAATGAAGGGGGAAATGTCTATTTTTGTTATTATTTTGAAAATAATAACAGTTGTTATTTTGAAAATGACAAAACAAAGAAAATACAAAAGTACTGACTTTCTTTATTGTTCAAAAGAAACCTTTGGGAAAGATGAAAACTGTGCTATGGATACGGACATCTGTACTACTCTGTTCTGACTCAGTCTCATTACCAGCAGGTAGGCGGCTTCAAAAAAAAAAAAAAAAAAAAAAGGTCAACACTGCTTGCAGGTAATGCAGAATTAAAGAGTCCCATGTTGAAGCTCCTGAATGGGAAAGATGTCATTTATAAACTGTAATAATGCGAGCTTAGTCCCAGCCAGAAAGTCAGTATTTTCCCCTTATTTCATGTCTGTAGACATACAGTGTATAAAAATGTCAGTGGATAAAGAATGAGGAAAAAACGCCTGATAAGAATGGTCTCATATACTCTAGGTGGGGTTGTAGAACCTGTCTACATCATGGGTGCAATATGGCAACTATCAGTTACTGCTCTGTTTTTCAGCTATCTTTACTGCTATGGAACAGAATGGATATTAAAAACAATGGTTTTGCATTTTGAATCAGATTAGGTGGAGTATATCTCATTCTATGCACTCATCTGCAGACTGCCATTTTAAACATTGCCTTGATGTTTATATGAAAAATGAGTGGCCATGTTTCAAGCTGCATAAAATCATTTTAGAAATTTTCATCATAACATATTGAACTGTGTATATCTAGATATCTCCATTTTGAGTAGATACTATCAACACATTTTTACATTCACAGTGAGCGTATTTTGCCTGTCAAAAAAACTGTATATCATATTGACATTACTTTTCAAATACAGAAATGTAAGCAGACAACCTAAGCAATTTGGTCTTTCTAGAAATGTTTTGCAAGTCGATAAATAAGAAGTTACATAATAAAACAAAATTTGACAGAAAAAGCAAAAGTTAGACAATATAAAAGTGTTGTGTGTGTGCATGTGTATGTGTTTGTGTGTGTGTGTGTGTATGTGTGTGTGAGAGAGAGAATGAAAGAGAGAGGAAGAGAGAGACAGAGAGAGACAGAGGGAGGGAGGGAGGGAAGGAAGGAGAAAAGGGGGATGTAAATATAAAGATAGAAGTAGCACCTAGGTCTTGATTTCCTTGTTCATATATTCTCCCTCCTCGCATTCTTCAACTGGGATTTGGGAGCTCAGCCCAGTGCCTCACTGTTGGTCTCTGCCTCTGTTTCCATCAGTTGCTAGATGAAGGTTCTATGGTGACATTTAAGATATTCATCAATCTGATTACAGTGCAAGTCCAGTTCGGCCACCCTCTTCTCCTTACTTAGGATCTTAGTTGAGATCACAGTTTACCTGAGCTAAGGGGAGCTCATCAACTCCAACCCGACAGGGAAGGTACCATCATAGGACCAAACTAGACCCTCTGAATGTGGGTGACAGTTGTATGGCTGAGGCAGAATGCAGGGACACTGGCAGTGGCACCAGGATATATTCTTCCTGTTTGTACTGACTTTTTGGAACCTATTCTCTTTGGATGGATACCTTGCTCAGCCTATATATAGTAGGCAGAGTCTTGGACCTTCCCCAAAGCAATGAGCCTTACCCATTCTGAGGACTGAATGCGGGTGGGTGGGATGGGGGATAGGTGGAAGATAGAAGGTGGGGAGGGAGTGAGAACTTGGATTGGTATTTAAAATGACAAAAGGAAGTTTATTTTCTTTTTCAAAGTAGTCCTTAGGAGGAGACGGATTTTATGAGGTGAAGTGCATGTAAGACATTCTTTTTTGTTTGTTTTTTTGTTTTGTTTTTCGAGACAGGGTTTCTCTGCAGCTTTAGAGCCTGTCCTGGAGCTAGCTCTTGTAGACCAGGCTGGTCTCGAACTCACAGAGATCCGCCTGCTTCTGCCTACCGAGTGCTGGGATTAAAGGCGTACGCACCACCGCCCAGCATAAGACATTCTTAATTGTAATATTTATAGGAAGATAATGGGGAACAGTTTCTTGGTTTAATTCTTGATACAGCTTTAACAAGTAGTACATCTACAGCAGTTTCTTTGGAGAGACTCTAAGAAGGAAGAGGATATTTCTTAACCATGCCAAAGATCTCTGTGGAATGAAACCACAAGGTCTTAGCTAAAGACTGTTTTAAGCATGTAAACAAAGTTGAATTATTGTTGTTTATTTTTTCCCTATTGCATAAAATTAAAAAAAACTAGATTGAAACATTGTTTACATATCTCCTATGAGCAAATTATATTGGCCCATAGATTTAATTCAATTCTTTTTCCTTCAAAGACCTATGTTTTTAATATCACTAAATAAATTTGAGAAAATAAAGAATTAACTATAATATCAAAGTTAGACAAGATAAAGCAACAGAAGGGAAAGAACCTAAGAAAAGGAACAGGAACCAGAGACCAGGTTGTTTGAACACTCAGGAATCCCATAAAAACACTAAGTTGGAAACCATAATATAAGCACATAGGGCCTGGTGCAGAACCTTTTTTATTAATTTATAAATAATACCAATCAAAATTCCCATTTCCTCACATCCTCCCACTTCCCTCCCATGCAGACCTTAGTATGTGAAACAGAAGGTGCTGTCCATGTTACATGAGTCTCTGTAAGTCCATATGAGCTTTCCTCGTGTTAATTTAAAGGTCTTTGTTGTCTTTGTTTTCTTCATCATCTCTGGATCTAATAAAAATTCTGCCTCCGTGTCCATGGGGCTCCTTGAGCTCTGAATTAAGGGATTTGATGTAGATATCCCGTTTGGTACTGAGAATTTAAGATTTCTCATTCTTTGCATAATGTCTGGCTCTGGGCTCCTTTATTTGTTCAAGTCTTCTGTAAGAGGAAGCTTTTCTGAGGACGACTAAGCAATGTACTGATCTATGGCTACAACAGATTATCATTAGGAGTCATTTTATCACAACATTTTTAGACTAGCAGTATTTTGCGTATATCCCTGGGCTACCTAGTCTCCAGTTCTTTGTCTCTCAACAATGTCAGGTTAGGTGTTCCATCTTGTGGGGTAGAACTTAAGTCAAATTAGATATTGGTTTATTACTCCTACAAATTTTGTGCCAATTTAAGAAAATTTTTATTTAAATTTTTTTTAATATTAATTAGAGAAATTGCAAATTTACTCTAAATTTTATAATGTCTAATAATATATAATGGCTAAAAGAATCTAAAAAGGTAATATAATGAGAGAAATCATACTATTTAGTATATGCCACATACAATAGAGAAAATTATATATAAAGTCTATATATATTATATATCATATTCAGTTTATTATGTAGTTTATAATATATCCACAAGGCACTTGACAGTTTGTTCATATGTTATATTAAAAAGCAGTAAAAAATGTAAAATGGAATAAGGGGAACAGAGAAGTCTAAGAAAAGCTACACAAATATTACCTGTCTGTCAAAAAAGCTACATAAACAATTCAGTGGAAGAAGAACAAGCTTTTTCCAGACTATGAACAGCAATGAACAAACCTTGACCACAGCCTCATACCAGATAAATAGTAGATGAAAATAAATCGTGAACTGGAATGTAAAACTTAGAACTAGAAACCACAGAAGGCGGAAAGATGAATGTGAGTGTATTTGCGATTTGATGCTGAAAAACAAACTGTCAAAGAAAAAACGATGGGAACTTAGAGGTCATAAAATTTCAGTATTTTGAGATCTCTCAAAAGTCTACAACTAAATGCACATTCCATTTGGACATGTGTAAAAGATAATATATAAAAGATGAGAAGATAATCCAGAGGGTACAAAAATGATAAATAAGCTTATGAGAAAATATTCAGAATCAGTAGCTGTCAGAGAAATGGAGCATAATGAAATATTCCTGTGCTGCATGGATGGCTAAAAACAACAGCAAAATCAGAACAAACAGACAAAGCAAACAAACAAAAAACCCCAGCGTAACATCTAATGACAGTGAGACAGGGGAGAAGCTAGATGCTCATGTGTTTACTGACAATTGGGGAGTGAGTTGCCATTCCTGAAATTTGACAGTTTCTTACACAAAAGCTGCACGAACTGTACTTAAGACATTTACTCCACAGCTATAAAAGGTGAAACACACAAAGAAATATAGCAAATGATGAAATTTATTAATATCAACACCAACATGCAAGCAACCTCGATTTCCTTTTAAAAGGCTACATACTAAATTATCTTCTCAGGATTCATATCATGGACACTATTTAGCAATACAAAAATAAATTATTCATTGTCATGTTGTCATGGTCAGTAGGTATGAGAGACCTGGTATTTCTTATTAAAGTTTAGGCAGATTAATATTTAGTATTGTGTGTTTCTTGTGAAAAAACATTACTGAAACATTACTATGCATATCATTTTGTTATTGTCTTTAAAATTATTGCTTAATCATAATTCAATGCTTTAAATTATCAAAATATTTACTTATACACATAATATATATGGTTATCTTTAAAAGTATAAATATAAATAACAATCAATGATTTGTTTTTAAAACGGACTATTTTCAGGTGTAAATCCTAATGTAAAAAAAGATTTGCAATTTTAGAACTACATTTACTTCTTCAATTTTTTCTATTTTAATCTTCGTTTTATTTTTAATTATTTAATTTATTATTTCTTAAAAACAATTTTTTTCATTTTGTTTTAATTTTATTTCTTTGGATTTTGAGATAGGGTTTCTCTGTGTAGTTTTGGTGCCTGTTTTAGACTGGTCTTGTAGACCAGGCTGGCCTCAAACTCACAGAGATCTGCCTGTCTCTGGAGTGCTGGGATTAAAGGCATGTGCCACCGTGGCCTGGCCAATCTTTTCTCATTTTAAACATGAAACCCAGTTCCCACTCCCTCCTCTACTCTGGTTCCCTCCACCTTCCCCCCACACCATCTCTCATCTACTCTTCAAATAGGGTAAGGATTTCCAGAGGGAGTCAACAAAGTCTAGCACATCACTTTGAGGTAGGGCCAAGGTCCTCCCCACTATTTTAGGCTGAAAAATGTATCCCTCCAGAGAGAAAAAGCCTGCTCAAGTAGTAGGTATAAACCTTGGCTGCACTGCCAATGGCCACACAGACCACTCCGGCCACGCACTGTTACCCACATTCAGAGAGCCTGCTTTTGTTCTATGCTGTTTGATCTGCTGGCAGTCTATAGTGAGCCCGCATTAGTTCAGGTCAGCTGTTTATGTCGGTATCTTCATCATGGTCTTGACCACTTTGCTCATATTATCGCTCCTCCCTCTCTTCGACTGAACCTTGGGAGCTCAGCCCAGTACGTCTCTGCATCTGCTTCTATCAATGGCTGAATAAGGTTCTATAATGACAATTAAGGTACTCATCAATCTTATTACAGGGGAAGATCAGTTCAGGCACCCTCTCCACTGTTGCTTAGGGTCTTAGCTGGGATCATCCTGGTGGATTTCTAGGATTTCCCTAGTGCCAGATTTCTTGTTAGCCCCATAATGGCTCACTAAGTCAACATATCTTTCCTTGCTCTTTCTGTGTCCTTCCCCCATCTTCATGTCCTGTCCCCTCATGTTCTCCTTCCCCCCACTTCAGCCCTTCTACCCTTCAGCGCTCCCTTCTACCCCCACTTCCATGCTCCCAGTTTTCTCAAAGAATCTGTCTATTTCCTCTTTCCAGGGAGATCCATGTATGTTTCTCTTAGGGTTCTTTTTAATATAGCTTCTTTGGGGTCGTGGACTATAGGTTATTTATTCTTTGCTTTATGTCTAATATCCCACTAAGGAGTTAGTACATACCATGTTTGTCTTTCTGGGTCTGGGTTGGGATTACATCACTCAGGATGTTTTTTTTTTTCTAGTTCCATCCATTTGAATGCAAATTTCAAGATGTCATTTTTTTCTACTGAGTAGTACTCCATTGTGTAAATGCACCACATTTTCTTTATCCATTCTTCAGACGAAGGGCACCTACATTGTTTCCAGGTTCTGACAATTACAAATAATGTTACTATGAACATAATTGAGCAAATATCCTTGTAGTATGATTGACCAATCTTTGGGTATATGCTCAAGAGTGGTATTGCTGGATCTTGGACTAGGCTGATTCCAAATTTTCTGAGAAACTGCCATATTGATTTCCCAAGTGGCTGTACAATTTTGTGTTCCCACCAGCAATGGAGGAGCTGCATCGTCTCCAGCATAAGCTATCATCAGTGTTTTTTATCTTGACCATTCTGACTGGTGTAAGATGGTATCTCAGAGTTGTTTTGATTTGCATTTCCCTGATGGCTAAGGATGTTTAGTTTTGAGATTATAATAGAAATACATTTCTCCCATCACGTTTCTAGCTGAAAAACCTCCAGCACACCTCTCATATCTATCTTTAAAATTGATGGTTACTTTCATTAGTTGTTATCTCATGCACATATGAGTAAAAAAATTGTGACCATGTAAAGAATTATTTTCAATTTTTCTTAAATATCACTATACCTCGCATGCTATTTTCTAATTCCATTACATTCTTATCCTCATGCTGTTAGCTATATATGTATTTTTTGCTTGTTTTTTTCAGTAATATGCTGCTTTGAAGCCAGGTTGTCACCATGTGCGAAACATTACACCACTGAACTTCAGCCCCAGACATATATTTGAAAATTATATTTATTAATTGTAAGCTACCTGTTCTCGTGCCTATGACATATCCCTTCCAATAGGGTTTGGTCATATTTAACACAATTATCATCTGTGGAGAGGTAAAGTTACACAAACAGTGTAATTACACCCACACCAAGAAAATGGATTGATTACCCTGATTTATGCATATTCCATTATGACCAAAAAATAAAATATCCCAGTTCTCCATCTTGCATATGAAGGAGAGTAAGAAAGAAAACGTAAATATGATGGACTAACCTGGCCTTTGGAGGGTCTCATTGACTGGCTACTTAGTAATGGTAGTTAACAGCTGTGTGTTAGAGTTGAAACCTACAAAACTCTTTCTTCCTTGTTTAACCCATTTTGAATGAAAGTGCTAATCTGAAAATGATCATATAAAATATATAATATAATCATAGCTTATTGATCTATTAGTTGGTACAGCTGGTGAAATGTGCAGGCAACATCAGTGACAGGTCTGTTGCTGGTGCCAGGGAAATGAGGACACACAGAGACCATGTGTGTAGGCAGCTCAGAATTTAGTGGTGATAGAAGTTGATGAATAAATTAAAGAGGGAAAAATCAGTAAGTAACAATTGGTGATTTTTTTTTAAAAGTTCATGTACCTGTGATTTTGTGTCAATGTCAAACTGACTATTTCTCAGTCAATTATTAACAATTTCCTTTTTACCTTTTCTTTTATTTAAACGTAGATATCTTATATTTAGTATAATTGATTGAGAAATTTGGATATGGTTTGAAATGAAAAAAAAAAAAAACGTTCTGCAGACACTCAAGGCCACAGATCTTGACATATACAGCCCAGACTAATATACCCAGTAAAGCTTTCAATTATCATAGATAGAGAAACAATATATTCTATGAAAAACGAGATTTAAATAATACCTATACACAAATCTAGCATTAGAGAAAGTACTAGCAGGAAAACTTCAACCCCAGTAAGATAGCTACACTCACAAAAAAAAAAAAAAAAAAAAAATGGGTAATATTATCTCACATCAGCAAAACCCAAAGAAGGAAAGGAAACACACACACAATACCACCACCAACACCAACACCAAAAATAACAGAAATAATAATAACAGGTCAATAATGGCCTCAATTCACCTATAAAAAGACACAGGCTAACAGAATGGATACGAAAACAGGATCCATCCTTCGGCTGCATACAGGAAACATACCTCAACCTCAAAGACAGACATTACCTCAGAGAAAAGGGTTGGGAAAAGATTTTCTAATTAAATGGACTGAAGAAACCAGTTTGTGTAGCTGTCCTAATATTTAACAAAATAGACTTCAAGCTAAAATTAATCAAAAGAGATAAAGAAAGACATTTCATATTCATCACAGGTCTCAATTCTGAACATCTTGCCCCAAATACAAGGGTACTCACATAAATAAAAGAAACATTGCTAAAGCTTTATTTAAATATCAAACCCCATACACTTATAGTGGGAGCCTTCAACACCCTACTCTCACCATTAAAAGTGTCTGCCAGACAGAAACTTAACAGAGAAATGAGGGCACTAACAGATGCTATAACTCAAAATGGACTTAACAGACATCTAAAGAACATTCCACCCAAACACAAAAGAATATACCTTCTTCTCAGTATCTCATGGAATCTTCTTTAAAATCACATACTCGGTGACAAAGAAATCTATTGATTACCAGAAAAAAAGGAATATTCATCTGCATTTTACTGGATTACCATTGTTAAAGTTAGAATCCAACAAAAACACTAATTACAGAAAGCCCACAAATTCATGGAAATTTAACAGTGCTCAAATGAATCACCACTGTGTCAAAAAAGAAATAAGAAAGAAATTAAATACTTCCTAGAATTCAATGAAAATGAATGCACAACACACCTAAACAAATGGGATACTTTGAAAGCAGTGCTAAGGGGAATGTTCATAGCATTAAATTCCTAAATAGAGAAGCTGGAGAAATCTCACTTTAGCAACTTAACTGCACATCTGAAAGCTCTAGAATAAAATGAAGCAAATTCACCCAGGAGGAGTAGATGCCAGAAAATAATCAAATTCAAGAGTGAAATAAAAAAATAGAAACAAAGAAAACAAAACAAAGAGCCCATGAGACAAAAAAAAAAAATGGTTCTTTGAGAAAATCAACAAGATAGAGAAACTTTTACTCAAGTTAACCAAAAGGCAGAGAGCGAATATCCAAATTAACAAAATCAGGAAATAAGGGTGACCCCAGCTAAAACTCTAAGCAATAGTGGAGAGGGTGCCTGAACTGGCCTTCCCGTGTAAGCAGAGTAATGACTACTTAATTTTCATTATAGAACCTTCTTCCAGGAACTGGTGGAAGCAGATGCAGAGATCCAGAGATAAGCACTGGGCTATGAACAAAGGAGTCATAATGAGGCTACCCACTGAAAGCTGACCTGAGCTAGTGGGAGCTCACTGACTCTGGACTGTCAGCTGGGAACATGCATAGCAACCTCTGAATGTCAGGGAGAGTTGTTTATTTTTGTCAGTTTGTGGAGCCACAGGCTGTGAAATTAGTATTTGTTCCCAGTGCACGAACTGGATTTTAGAGCCCATTTCCTATGGGATACCTTGCTCAGCCTAAATACATGGAGGAGGACCTTGGGCCTGCCTCAAGTGGTGTGACAGACTTTGTTGACTCCCCGTGGGAGGCCTCACCCTCTATGAGGAATGGATGGGTAGTATGGTGGTCTTAGGGGGAGGGGAAGCAGGAGGAGGGTAGGGAACATGAACTAGTACTGGTATGTAAAATAAAGAAGTTTTTATTAAAAAAATAAGAAAACTGAAGAAAAATGTCAAGATCTTATATATTAGTATAATTGATTGTGAAATTTAGATATGGTTTGAAATAAAGGACCAGTTTCTGGTTTTATGCAGATAATTCAGCTTTTCATCATAGTGTATATGTGTGCATGTGTATGTGTGCATGTGTGCATGTAGAAGTGTACATGTGCTGATTTTCTTGTAGGTTAGCATGTTTGCAGATGTATGGGGAGGCCAGAAAAATCAACATTTTTTGATTTTCTCAAATTCTCCTCACCTTTGCTTTTGAGACAGACAGGCTCCCTTACCAAATCCAGAGCTCACCAACTGAATAAGTTCTAACCCATGAACTCCAGGGATTTGTGTGACGTTGTTTCACTCTGGGCTTTCCTGTGTGCATGGAGGGTTGGAACTCAGGTTCTTTATGTTTGTTCGGCAGAGATTTTTCAACTAACTCATCATGCCAGCTTCTCAAAATAAAAATTTTGATGAAGGTATCTTTTTTCTCCCTCTGGTCTTGGAAACTTTTTCCTATAATAAATAACCAAAATTTTATTAGCCTTGTTTATTGACCAGTCTATAAATATCAATATAGTTTGAACATATTGTTAACTTTATTCAGGTAATGTTATTTATTTCACATCAATAGTGTGCTTATTTGGTAGTACTTGTAATTCTGTTTTATTAAAAAATGCTTTTCAAATTATAATACATAAAATTCTACTCTTAAAGATCATTAATGTTTTCAAATTGATCTGTACTTAGATCATATCTTTATATATTTTGCTTCATATGAACAAATTGTTCTTTTTGCTAAATTACTTCTATTTAATCTTGAGAGAAATAGATATTTAATTGACATTCATCATCAAGAAATTTATAGTTTCATGTTACAAATTCTAGATAAATTTCTTGTTTTTATTTAATTTATTGAAATTAGAACATAATTACCTCATTTTACCCTTCCCCACGTTCCCTCCAGTCCTCCTATGTCTCTTTCTAACCTGTCTCAAATTCTTGACCGCTAGCCTCTTTTACTTCATTGTTAGAAGTACATAGAATGAACATATCAGTCCACATAATGCTATTTGTAAGTATCTGATTTCAGAAATTTAACTTCTTACTAGATAAAGATTTTCAGAAACTACAACCTGAAGAAGACCCTGTTTTCATTTTCATCTGTTAGATTTCTTCCTTCCAAGTTACTATGCTCATGTGTCATCCTTGATCCGGTCTTTTTTTTTTTTTTTTTTTTTTAGATTGCTCATAGGGACAACTTCCCTGGTATTTCTAGGGACCATGGTCTTGTGGCATTCATGCTATTTCTCTGGTCTTTCAGTCTTTCCATCCACCTGTATTACAATACGGGAATCTTATTATACAAGTTGTGTTGTAGAGAGTCAGATGGGGTTGGACACCTTTCAAGATTGAAGGTAAGTCCCTATTGCTGAAGATACCATGCAGTTTGGACACAGGACCTAGAGGAGCCACACTTGATTTAACCTTACAACCTCCTCCCTGAAGACTAGTTTTCATGGTATCAGAAGGCACCATGAAAGCTTGTAAGGGAAGACGGCAACCAAAAGTTTTATCAAGCTATCTGTGTAGAAACTACAACAAAAACAAGCATAACATATTAATCATAATGGTGCAAAAATGGCCCTCATCTTGATGGTAACCAATCACTGTCTAAGTGGACTTAAGGCCTGTTGACCATGAGGGAAATCATGCCTAGTATTGGAGACCAAGCTTGCCTTTGGTTGGCTGGCATTAAAATTTTATTTCATTATTTAAGTAATTGTATTTATCCCTTCAATTTATAGACTCTTTATGTTATATCTTTTTCTCCAGTAAAAATTTGCATTTGTTTATGCTTGTTTTTTTAATCAGTTCATTTACTCCAGGTCATAGAAATCATAGTAGGTTATACCTAATCTTTAAATAAATCACTCTGTTAATAAATAGCAAGTGCTTATAAAGAAAATGGGGTAATTTATTATCCCTTACTAAAACACCTTTCTGATCTTTCATTTGTCTCAGAAGTAAAAATAAAAATTAGATCTAATAGGCTCAGATAAGGTTACTTTTGTACTTAGAATGTTGACTTTCTTGCGTTCTACCTCAAATAAATAAACTTAGTATGCAAGGCTTTGGCAGGTCCTAGGACCTTGGAGCACCTAAGAGAACCTTTACTTGATAAGATTTGTTAATGACGCCTGGCAATGATGGCACACGCTTTAATCCTGGCACTCAGGAGGCAGAGGCAGGCAGATCTCTGTAAGTTCAAAGCCAGCCTGGTCTACAATGGCAAATTCCAGGACAGGTTCCAAAAGCTACATAGAAACCCTGTCTTGAAAAACAAACAAACAACAAAAAGATTTGTTAATGACAATCAAATTATTTATCATTTTTCCTAAAACTTTACAGTGTTGTAGGACAAGCAGCAGGCTGTATCCTGCCACACAGCTAGCTTAGCCCCGAAATAATTACACAGAAACTGTGTTCATTTAAACTCTGCCTGGCCCATCATTTCTAGCTTCTTATTGGCTAACTCTTACATCTTGATTTAACCCATTTCTAATAAATCTGTGTATCACCACATGACTGTGGCTTACCGGCAAGATTCTAACCTACGTCCATCTCTGGCCGGAGATTCATGGTGTCTGCCACACTGCCCTTCTTCCCAGCATTTTGTTCTGTCTACTCCACCTAGCTAAGTCTGCCCTATCAAAAGGCCAAGGCAGTTTCTTTATTCAACCAATGAAAGCAATAAAAATACAGAAGGGCCTCCTATACATTTACAGTATTCAGTAATTTCTAAAGATCATTAATTTTTCTAAGCTTCTCATTCTCAAATCTCTCTGTTAAAATGGTATATAACTATACAATTTTACAAAGAAACAAATTAAATGTCGAATTAAGTAACTTCACTGAGATGTTAAAATGATACATCTAAAGTCAAAAGTTATCAGGAAAGCAAAAGAAATCATCCAGTATTTGTTGATAAATAAAAGCTTCTACTGTCTCTGAGGAACAGATTTCATCTTCATAGGGAAGAAAAGTCAACCTAGTTACTAGCTTGGTATGGACTAAAATTAAATTTTGAGTTCATTTGAAGTCAAGAGAATTGAGAATACACACTGAATTTAAAGTACAAATAAAATTGTGTCTCTATTTTACTGCTGATTGATGATATAAATTATCTTCTGTTCCTGACATGGTTATAACAGAACATCTGCTTCTGGCTTATAAACCAACAAAGTGTACACACCTTGTAGGGATGAATAAAATGTGCAATAAAGATGGAAGAGACTGACATTGTAAGTTAGATGTAATAATATTTTGATTCAAGGACAGAGTTAGGACAAATGTCTCACCTATAACAATAAAAATGTTAGCTTACTAAGTTGAAATTGAAATGTATCAATAATTGTTAACACTTTTAGTAATTATTAATTATCAATGCTGCACTAGCAAAAATGCAGAGAAATGGCATTATGAGATGGCTCAATGGGTAAAATGTGCTTGCTATTAAGTCTTATGACCAGGGCCCAGTCCTAAAATTTTCATGGTAGAAGGAGAGAACCAATCCTGAAAGTTTTCCTCTGACCTCTATGCATATCATATGATCCATGTTCCCTGCCCCAAATGAAGAAAAAAACAATGCTGAGAAATATATAGAGTTGAATATAATTTTTGTCCATCATGTGTTAAAAATGTATTCATTACTTGGAAATTATTTAATATAAGTTTTAGGTTGTTTCAGTGCCAAAAGATTTCATGACCAGTCTTAAGAAATTATAATTTGTCAGTAAGGGTGAAGGTTTTCACTGGACACCAGTTCAAATCTGTGTCAATAAGATATATAGGTGTTGTCTGAGTTATATTTTATTCTTTCTAGCTGACTTCAGTTATTGTGTCTCCTTCATATGTTATATCAGTATTTTGCAAAGATTTGAAGAGTAGTATGTTGAGCCATGCCTGATGGTGTTGGCCAATAGTCCTTGGTTCTGGAGAGGCTGAAACAGGAGGATTACAGTTCAGTGCTTGATTGGGATTCAGAATGAAAACAACACCAGACAGGGAAATTTAGTGAGACTCCTTCTTAAAATTAAAAAGAGAAAAAACAATCAAGAGAAATACACAGAAAGAGAAAGAGGATAAAAATTAGACCTCAAATTATGAATTGGAAAGTTACTTTCCTTGAGAGTATATTCACTAAAAATATGACTAAAGCCAATTTGGGAATGACACGATCAATTTCAGACATGTTGAATTGTTTGTTGCCTGTACTTTCCCTGGTGAGATGCTAACAAACTACCAATGCCTCCACACAGTTTAGAAGCCAAAGAGATCATAGGAAAAAGGCCAAAAGGGAGAATAATTGAATTCACTGGGCTTATGTACAGAACAATGGTCTACTCACAAGGGAACTAAGCCGTCTTCCCATCAGAAGACCAGAAAGTCTCATCTCAGCATGGATGCTGTCTTCCCTTTAGCTGTATAGTGACATCTACCGTCATCAGTTTGCATCCACATTCTGTATACTCAGACACCTCTCGAGTGCAGTGTGGGCTGAATTACAAATGAGTAGAAAAGAGTCTTATATTCCATATATTTATATATACCTTTCTTACCCATATTCCTGTAAATTGTTCTTTAATAGAAATAACAGAAAGCTAAATGATACAGCAAAGTAATATAAACATTTAAAATTGATACTATGACAGAGAAAATGGAGATGAAAAAAAGAAAGATGAAGTTTATTACAAGATGCCAGCAGAAAATGTATATATAAGCTTGGTCAAGCTATTCATACAGTTCATTGAAATAAGACCTATAGTAGCTTTCATGGGACCCACCAGCCATGGTAAAAAAAAATAAAGTAGAGTTAGCCTGAATTCGACAAAACCAAAAGTAAAATAAATCAAATAGGAAAAAAATGAAAAAATATTGGGGGAGTGAAAACTATAATTAGAATGTATGAAAAAATAGTCTCACTAAAATTATTAAGGAAGGTAGATATTAAAAAATAAAGTCAAGTAGTTGTTCAAAATGATGTAAACACAATTACATTTCTTTTTCACACATACACACACATGCACACACATGTGACAGCAAGGTTTGACATCGCATCAAAATACAAAATACATCAAAATAGAAATGCAGCTGTGTTATTTTAACCTCAGAACAGCAGCTGTGCCTTAATCTACTGCTACTTCAGCCAGCAACTGTTGTGGCAGTTATCGGCCTGGCTTCTGAGACCAAGGTTTGGGGGAATTATCTTCCTGTAGGCGCTGGTCTTATCTCTGCTGCTAAAGGTAGGTTTAACTAAATTTCTCTTGTTCTATTTATAAATAAAACTCAAAATTCAAAGGCAAGGGTGTTAACCTGCAAGTTCAGAGAGGCTGAGTAGAACTTGCAAGGGGCTCCATGAAAACATAAAAGCTGAGCCACTCCAAATTTCTCCAGGCTATATCTGGTCCATTTTTCTAAGTCTTCCAATGCCCTCTGATGGTCTATGATTACCTCTGTCAACTAGTTACTAACTGAGCCTCCTGACCCAAGGTTCATTTTTATTTAATTAACGCAAATGCAAACTCGGGGTTCACGGTGTGATGGAATATCTACCAACATAACTCTTTTTTGTTTTGTAGTTTTTTGTTTTGTTTTTGAGATAACACTTTTATTTTGATAGCCTCTTTTGCTGGACCTTAAAATAATAGACATTAATGAACATTATAATATAAGACAACGATAAAATCTTAACCAGTGTGCCTGCCTCTGAGGAAGAATGTTAGAATGTCACAGAGTAAAGATTCAGAGCAAACACTTGTGATCCTGACCCACACAATGCTAGTTGCGAGTAACAATAATTTCAAGCTATTATGTAACATAGAAAAATCCTCCAATATTCTGATGCTTATCGCTTTCATCAGCAAATCATTTCATTGGAAAAAGCATAAGTCATGTGACTACTGGCGATGTAATTACCTACTGAATTATTATTCTAGGTTAGGAGCCCTGAGAAACAGATTTTGATGGCATCTTATAGCCAGAAATATTACTGAGAATAAAGTCAAGATCAATATATATTGGTATAAGAATGGAGTAGTAACAATTGATGTAAGCTCACTCCTATCTGCTCCACCTGGAAGCATGAAAACACATTTCAGAATTGATTTTCTGCAGAAACTGTGGTCACAGGACTCTTGTTTTCTTAGGGTTTTCTCACAAGCACTCAGAATTCTCACGTACCCCCATTCTTGGATTGTGTTCTGACAAAAGTAGACTCATGATTATTGGGAATTATAAAGGGTATTTATTTCAGGGGAGAGGAGAGACTAGATGTGCTCGTTGCACATTGCATACATGGAAATACCATGCCGACTCCCATTAACATGTATAACTAATGTGCTAATAAAAAGTAACATTGAAAATATATGAATTATACCTTTGGGAAAACAAGAATGAAGTAGTACTTCTCAGAGAGAAGAGGTGATTTGCCATAATTACCATGAGGGTGTTGCATTACTTTGAGCATGGAGTACTGCAGTGTGGGACTTCAGGCAATAGAGCCAAGGACAGAGTTCTCTCTTTGGACCTCTCTAAAACATGGGTCATACAATCTTCTGGGCAGGGGAATACTGGAGAGAGATTAATATGAGAATCACTCTCCACAACCAGACCAACAGCAGGAGAGAAGCATGGTTTGGTTCTAAAAGAATAACCAGGAAAACTAAAAACAAGCAGTGTTAATCATCAAAGTGGAGAAACAATGAACATATCAATAACTAAGATTATTGTATACAATGAACATGGTGATACCTATCTGTGATACCAGCAATTGAGAGACAGATGCAGGAGCATTCCCTTTGAGGACACCTTGAGCTACATAGGGAGAATATGTCTCAAAAAAAAAAAAGCAAACACAATACAAATGTAACAAAACAAAATATTTTAAATATAAACTGTCATTTGGAAGAATTTACAAAAAAAGGGAGCTTTTTTCTCAGAAAAAATATCTTCACATTTTTGCTTCCTCTAATACTTATTTACTGGGATAGAGATCTTCAAAGGTATCCAATAAAAGGTAAATATTATCATGTCAATGATTTGCTATGGTAAATAAATATATATCTTTGTCAACTGAAAATATTTTAGTAGTAAAAATTATAGAAAGATTTCAATACTGTTCAGGGCACTATGACAAAATAAGATAAAAAAAATCTTATGTCTAAAATCTAGGAAGAGGATGGAAGAAAATCTTAGAAGAGCATTAAGTACACCATTAAAAGCTTGAGTGAAGGAAGGGTATTCTGGAGAGAGACAGAAAAAGTGAAAACCAGAGAGACGCTCTTGACCCTTTCACCCCCATCAGACAAGTGGAGAGAGGCTGTGAAATAGACGGTTGGAAAAGGCATTGTTGCTTACAGTGAGCATCCTGGGAAGGCCATCTGTCAGTGCGTAAAGAGAAACTAAGAAACCTGGCAAGACAAAAGAGGTGAAGGCAAGAAATAGTGCTGGGCATCTCACAGCCTAAAGCACAGCATCAGACTGTGATGTGAATGAAGCCTTGGGTCAGTTCACAGCCTTGGCTTGGTATTGGATCTTTCCATATGGATATACTCTCTTATAATTCCCACATACATTTTTTTTCTCTGAGTCTGGAGATAATTAGCCGATACCCCTGTATTAACCATGATTAGATCCATTCTTGTAAGTGTAAAAGATACTGCTTACATCCAACCTATAGCTGAGCTCTCAAGTACTTACTGAAATAATGCAATATGAATGATAAGGAAAGAATTGTTATACTACATTGTTTATGAACAAAGGCAAATTATCTATGATCAGAACAGAGGAAAACATTTTACATAGTATTTAGCCCACCTTGTTTGTATGCATACAACTTAGAGATAAGGAGGCTGACTATACGTATGTATAAATAGCACCAGAGAAACAGATAAATATAAACTTCCATGTAGTTCCCACCAACAGATGCAATTTCAAGTGTTAAAACTTTTATGGATAGGGGAATTTTCATGTGTCTGGATTTTTGTTGAAGGATCTGAGTGCTGTTTGTCTTTCACTCATACAAGGTACAAGGATGCCTGTTATGGCTGGGCTGGAGATCCAACTCATCCCCTTCACCTCTTTTCTCTTCCAACTTCACTTGTTCTCCTTTCTTGTTCTGTTAAACACATGGAGCCCACTTAGTGCTTGGGGGTATGGGAATAGGAGCATCTTCTGGAACAAGGATTGCCTCTCAACTACTTTCTCTCTTTCCAGAACAGCCAACAATAGCTAATAGCTCCATAACTAGAGGTGGAACTTCATGAGCCCCTCCCTATTTTTTGAATGGCTTGAACTTGTGCAATCTTCTGATTGCACTCACAAATATTGTAAGTTAATGTGACTGCCACACACAGCAAATACTTTTAATCTTCAGATACACACTGCTTCTAGATGTTACAGTCTTTCTGCTCTCTCTCTAGTATTTTACTGTGTAATGACCACTTATGGATATCTATATTAACTTACTCCAAGAACATGCTTCTCTGAAAAGGAAGAGATGAACTACTAAAGTTAAGAACTTAAGAGGCACTCTAATATTGTATCTAATATTATATTAATTTAGCACAATAATACTATTTGATGCTCCTCAAGGCCTACAACACAGCAAGCCACAAATTTTCAGATGGACTAAATACCAGATCCCAGCTGTATCTTGTGGAGCAGGCTTTGAAAGTCAACCAGGAAATAGTTGGTTATATCCATTGAGTCCACACCATTACTGAGTCATTGAGCTTATCTTGCCAGGCTACTTCTGTTACTGACAGAGTTCCAGTTGAACGAGATTGTTGCTTACTCTTCTCCCCCAGTAACCTGCATAGAACTACCCCACACCATGAAAGCTGGGCACTATGTGAAGCTTTCAGGCCAATACCAGCTTGACTTGCCCAGGTTCTATGGCTTAAGTAGGTGAGTCTTCTACACTAAGGTCTTGCTATAATGTTCTAGGAAACAACTAAGAGAAATGGAAATAGGATGTAATGTTTGGAACTCCACCTTTCCTGATTGCGCAATAATTCCCAAGCTTTTGCTTGTTAACCTCTGCTATCTAGTATGGTCATTGTTGACTTTTAATACCGTAAATCCAACAGACTCCTTTTGTATATACATATGCAGAAATTTAAGGGAGTTGCTACAAGTAGTAGGTTTTAACACTCTGTTTTCAAAATCTTCAGTTAGTTATCTTTTCCCATACTCCTGCCTCTACCTGCCCTTTCTTCCTCTCCTAATTTTATGCTTCTTGTCCCATTAATAAAGTTTCCCTCGTCACACTGCTTATGACATATCCCTTTTATTTTATTTTTGGAAATCACTATATCTACTCAGCAAGTCTAAGTTATCTCAGAGGACAGAAAATTAGAACTTTCCTCTCAATTTTCAGTCAGTAACAGAAAGTCAGAAGTCAAATTATTCACTTCAACTGTTAGCCTCAATTTCTCTGATGATTTGGCCTTTTGTGTGTCAGTAACACTGCAATTCTCTTCATTTCTAACAACAGAGTAAAACAGTGCTAAAGGTCATAGAGTACATACACTTTCAGCAATATTTTCATATTGTTATTAGCCTCTTGCAAGCTTATCCATCTTCTGGCAGCCACAGCCCTTCCCCTCAAAGTAACTCACGTTCCTTAGAAGAAATTTCCTTCCTTACATTAGGAAGAGTTGATTTTCAAGTATGTATGTGGCTTGCACATTTTCATTGTTGAAAAATCTGTAGCCCAGATTTATAAAGAGATTAACAGAAGAAACCTCACTTGAATGCATGAAACCACAACAATTCTATAGGCAGTGCCTTCTTTGACCTTGGACGTAAATTAATTTTATGCAACGGTAGACCAATAATTATATTTTTAAAATGCAAATTAGTAAGGAGAAATTTCTTGAGGAAAATTTTTTCAATTTTTCTCTTTATTTTAGTTAAGATGTATAAAAATTAACCAAAATAATCCCTGACTACTATATTTATAACTGAAACAGCATGATCTGATTGAGAATTATTTAGGATTTACATAGTTTATAAAACTTTTCTAAAGTTTTGGGCTGACCATAGTTTTGATTTTTTTTTTTTAACCCTTACGCAAAAAGCCACTGGAATACTGAAATTCCTCTTGGCTCTCCTGCTGTGGCCCTGTGTTGTGGAGGTCCTATAGTGTTGGGACTCTTCCTGTATGTCCCATTGCTGTCTTATGTTGTGGAGATCCTGCAGCCCTGAGTGTGCAGGACTGACACCCCCACCCTACCCTATGCCCCCAACCCCATCCATCCCCCTCACCCCGTGCTCCAGCAGATCACAGATGGGTTGGATGTTGAGCGAAGCCAGCACAGATTTCTGGTGCTGGGTAGTTGCAGGGTGGGTCAGGCTCTGGTTCTCTCCTATCTACATTACCAGGATGAGTTTTCCAGCATTGTTCTGGCTAGGTCTGGCTAGTTCACCCCTTGTACTTAAGAGCAAGTTGGGGTGGGGGAGGTGGGTAGGGGGAGATATCCGGTTGTGAAATTTTCAGGGTAGGTTCTCCTACCCTGACACCTTCAGGGCCAGCTCTACCATGTTTCCCAGGCAAGGTGTAAGGGCCACTCCACCAAGTGCTGTACATGATGAAGAGCAGGAACAACACTCCCTCTTGTGACCTTAGGGCCAGCTCTCCCACCTGCCTCAGGCATTGATGTGCGTGCGTGTGTGTGTGTGTGTGTGTGTGTGTGTGTGTGTGTGTGTGCTCGTGCACATGCAAGGGGCCTCTTTCCATGCCCTCATATGGCAGATGAGGGGTGGCCTAGGTTTCCCATTCTCACATTCTTGGGTTTTTCTCACTTGTGTTCTCATCCACAGGGTTAGCTCTGCCCAGAGGAGGTACAGGGCCTGTTATCCCCAGTGTTGCAGCTGGTAAAGGAGTCAGATCCCTAACCAGCTGGCGCCTGTAGGGGTAAAGAGGGAAGAATGTTTTCCTTTGCTCCCAACGTGAGGTAGCATTTTTAACAGCCAAAATCTGGAAGCATCTTTCAAAAGTTGTCCTGTAGTATACTGGATAAATGTCGTAGTGTTCTTATATAGTGATGCATTAGTTATTTGTCCATTGCTGCAATAAAATACTGTAAGCAAAGCAGTTTCCAGAAGGAAGAGTTTATTTGGACTGATGGTTCCAGAAGGATTAGAGTCCATTGCCATCACAATACGACAGGCATGGCTACAAAAAAAAATTTGTGAACATCTATCTCAGCCCTCTTGCAGAAAACAGACAAAAGAAAGTAAAAAAAAAAGTAGGAGTCATTAAACTCTCAAATCCTGAATCCAATGAAGAACTTTCTACAGCAGAGTCATGCTTGTGAAGCCTACCCAAGCTGCACTACCAACTGGAGAAAATGTCTAAGTCTGTGTGGGGTAGATGATCTCATCCAAACCACTAAAATTGATACATATATTAGTATGATTTTATTTTTTTAATTTATTTATTTATTATGTATACAATATTCTGTCTGTGTATATGTCTGCAGGCCAGAAGAGGGCACCAGACCTCATTACAGATGGCTGTGAGCTACCAAGTGGTTGCCAGGAATTGAACTCAGGACCTTTAGAAGAGCAGGCAATGCTCTTAACCACTGAGCCATCTCTCCAGCCCATTAGTATTATTTTAAAACAATCTTTTATTATCTCTTTGATAATTTTTTTTTTTACCTTGCGAATGAATTTTGTTTCTCACATTATAGATCCTGATTATATTTCCCGGCCCTCTATTTCTCCTAGTTAATTCCCTCCCAATCAAATCAATCCATTCCCTTTCTGTCTCTCACTAGAAAACAAACAGCAGGTTTCAAATGGATAAAAATAAAATATAACAGGTAAGGAATTTGAAGGTGGCATACTCTTCAGGGCTGAATGTTTCAATGTCTCTCACTTTCTGCATAAAATCTGGCTGTGGGTCTCTGTATTTACTTCCATCTACTGCAGAAAGAAGCTTCTCTGGTTTCTGAGTATACCAGCATGGCATTAGGAACAATTTTTATTGCTATATTTTTGTTTGCTTATTTGTTTCTGTTTTTTGTTTTCTTGTAGAACAGTAATGTCTTCTCTTTCCTCTGTTCCTATGATTCATATATTTGGTTTTTTTCATAGGCTCCCAATTTCCTGGATATTTTGTGTTGAGAGACTTTAAAATTAATATGTTCTTCAATAGTGTACATTTCTTCTATAATATCTTCAACAGCAAAAGTTCTTTCTTCCATCTATTGTACTCTTTTTGTGAATCTTGCGTCTGGGGTTCCTCTTCCTAATTTTCACTTCCAGAATTTTCTCAATTTGTGTTTTCTTTATTAATTGAATTTCCTTTTTTAGGTCTTGAACAATTTTATTAATTTCTGTTCATTGCTATTCCTGTTTTTCTAGATTTCTCTAAGGGATTTCTTCATTTTTTCCCACTGTTTATTTGTTTGTTTCTTGGATTTCTTTAAGGGTTTTTTTTTTCATTTTTTTTCTTTAAGGACCTCTCTCATATCCATAAATGCTACTTGAAAGGTATTTTTCTGTGCTTCAGCTATTTTGGAATATTCATTGTCTGCTGTGATAGCGTCACTGGCTTCTAACAGAGACATATTGTCTTGGCTCTTATTGATTGTCTGTTTACCATCTAGGTATCTGGGGTTGAAAAGATTGTAGTCACGTACTGATAGCTGGTCATATCTTTGATGGGTTTTGCTCCTTGGTTTCTGTTTCCTTTCTGGGTATAAGGATAACATGGTGGATGTGTGTTGTTGTCTGGTAAGAAATTCTTCTGGTGTCCTGACACCTATGGCTGCTGGGAATTAGAAATGAACTGTGATTCTTGCTGTTGGGAGCTGATAGTTAGGAACAGATATGTGCTGGGAGAGGAGAGGGGGTCCAGAGTATGGAGGAAAACAGGATCTTACACCAGTATCCTCTTAGTATCCTATGAATTGGAGCAGAGAGGGAGTTGTGGCCACCGAGTTCTACCACAGAGTTGGCTATGAAACTAGGGATTACACTTGGAAGAACAGATGAAGAGATGTAGACAGTCAGTTTGCCTGTTTCTCAGGTCAAAAGTGGCTAGTGCTTTCCTGGCTGCTGTAGTTGGTTCCTGGAATAATCAATGAGTAGAAGATCTGTGTGATCCACAGGAGATCAGGACAGGAGGAGGAAGGGGGGAAAAAGGCATAGATGTCTGATGAAAAGCTACAGATGATACTGGAGGGTGGATTTGGAGAGTAAGGGTAATGGGTGAATTTATGCAGCGTGTCTGCCATTTAAGAATTGAGAGTGGACGGTGAGTACCGAGGGAGTGCCTGCTGCCTTTGTGGTCCAGGACAAAGCAATTAGTAGGGTGAGTGGATGATGAGCAGATCTGTTTGAATGACTAGAGATAGGGATGGAGGTAGGGAAGCAGCTGCAGGCGTTATGCTGGAGAACTAGGTTTGGGAATGGAGCACTGGAGTTGGAGGAGAGGGAGGAGTGAAAGTTGGCTGCTTGCCTACTGTTTCCCTAGTAAGAGTATCTTTGATTTCCAAAGGAGTACCTGATGGATTTGAGGTCTGGGATAAAGTAATGAGTGAGGGCAGAAGGTTAGGAGGAGGAAATCTATGTGACTGACTGGAGCTGGAATTAGGGGAGGAAGGAAGGGTAAGGCAGGTATTCTAGTACCAAGATGGGTATGAGACGGTGGAACTGGTTTTGGAAGAGTGCAGGGAAAGGTGAATATCTGCAGTTAGCTTACCTGTTTTCCAGGTAAGAATCAGAGTGGACTGTGGGTTCCCTGGAAACACATGCTAGAGGTGATCTCTGGATTAACACAATAAGTCAATTGTGAAGAGAGGTTGGGGGTTAGATCAATCTGATTTGTAGGGATGGGAGTGAGCAAAGTTGTAGTACATATTCCACTGTGAAGAAACATGTGATACTGGGGAATATAGTTTGGAGGAGAAGGAGAAAGATGAAGCTCTGCAGTTTGCATATCTTTTCCCCTAGTATGAGCAAGCTAAAACTCTCTGACCTTCAGACAATTAAGACAAGAAAAAATAGGCTCACAATGTTTGGGCCTCCACAATACAAATACACACACACACACACACACACACACACACACACACACATGAGTGTGTGTGTATAGTCATATATTCTTCCATTGTGAATTGTTGTGAAATTATTTGTTTATAAAATGCCTATAATTGAATCACTGCAACAGACTTTGGATTGTATGGAAGAATATGTTTATTATGAAGACTATGGTCATTATTTTTGAGTAAGCAAGCTCTAAATATGATAAGCCAAAAGAAGAAGAAAATGCGGTTTTGAGGATTATAAGAAAAAATGAAATTAGTTTTCTGGGGCGTACAGTATTTGGATCCTATTACTAACTGATAAGCACGGTTCTCACATACAGAACACACTGAATGGTGAAACAAACGGATGTTCTCAATATAAGTGTTATGAAAAATCTTAAAAGTAGCTGAAATGCATGCAGCTGGCTATTACAGGAATCCTCAATAAAACGTTGGACACAGCATTGAAGAGCCCTTCTGTGTAGGAATGTTGCCTGTGGCTGTACTCATATTATCTCAATGTGGAGCCTTTCTGCTGCCAGGCTTCATCAAATGCTAGAATGTAGGTTTCTAAAAGAAAAAGTGTTTCCCTTAGACTGCTTTTTTTTCAAAAAGAATAATTTGATAACTCTCAGCAGAATTTTGATAGTAAACTCCGGAATCTGGCAGATAGCGAGAGCTAGTATTCTCTTTGACTGATTAAGAAGAGATTTGTTTATTTGAGCAGGTGTTAGGATAAACATTTTATTATTGAAAGTACAGAAATAAAATGGAAAACTCATCTACTAAGATGGAATCAAAAGCTATTGTTGTAAACAATCATGTCTAATCAGTATGTAATTAGATAGAAGGGAAAAAAGGTAAAGCTATCTTTTGTTTTGTTTTACACATATGCAAGGTAGATACATATATTTCCAATGCAGAATAAATTATTGCTATTTTGTCCATTACTCTAGTATATAAAATATAGCTAATCTGTTAGTTAATTTGATATCTCCCTTTACATATTGACTCAAAATAGTTTCATAGTTTAAAATACTTCTTGTCTTAGCTTTCCTGTCTAACTTTTTATCTAACAATATATTTTGTTCTAAGATCAGTTAGGTTTCTTGTTGTTGTTGTTGTTGTTGTTGTTTGGTTTGGATTTTGAGACAGGGTTTCACTGTAGCTTTGGAACTAGCTCTTGTATACCAGGCTGGCCTTGAACTCACAGATATTCGTCTGCCTCTGCCTCCCAAGTGCTGGGATTAAAGGTGTGTGCCAGCACTGCCTGGCTTACTTTTATTTCTTATGCATACTTGACATACAGTTAGTTAAAATATCTTTCACAAAAAATTATATAGTATTGATTTTCAAATGAATCTGTATTCACTTAACCAGTGTCCCTAATATTGTAATTCTCACTCATACATCCTTGTATTTCACTATATCTTTAGATCTCAGAATGTTATTAAATTATCAGACTCAAATTTGGAGAACATTGATTCAGTGTCCTGTTTTTATCACTGGAGAAGATTAAGCTTTTATTAATGGATTAAGTAAATTCCCCTACAATTTAATCTTCTAATCTCAACAGTATTATAATAGAACAATGGAATAATTAATTTCTGTATTTTATTTTCTGAGTGGTATTTAAATTTACAGAAAATTTAATATGCTATATAGAGACTTACCTCACCTTCCTTTCTCCTTTTCTTTACATTTTAAATACTTTCTGCATTTTTAATATTTCACAAGTCAATATTGCTCTCATTTGTACATACATTTGTTGTGGGTTCTGAGAAGTGAAATTGTGAATATTGACATGTTTTATTTGAAAATGTTTTCATCAATTGAAAAACAAAAGTTCTTGAAGCAATTGTAGATTCTGGGACTGTTACAGAGTTATGTGTGAAATGTGGTATCCTTAGCTCTTTGTCCAAGTAAAGCTTAAGAGAGGTAATCAAAGGAATAAGAACAAGAACTAAAGGAAGTGTTTCTGCAATGAGCCGTGGTAAGCGCTTCAATATTAGCCATGAAGCACTGAGGTCACAAAGAGCCTATGTGAGATTGTAAAGCAACCTGTAAGAATAGACACTAGTGTTCTGTTCAAGTAAAAAAGGAAGTGGGGAGATGGGTGGGAGAAGAAGATGTCGAGAACAAAGGAGATGAGAGGAAGCATAAGAAGAAAAGAGGAGGGAGGGATGGAGAGACAGAGAGTCTTATGACTAACTCCATGATTTTTCCCTCAATGAAAACAAGCAAGTCACCTCTGCTATCATGCAGTGTGTCTCATATACAGCCTTTTCTCTAATGCCATTCACCTTCTGTTCCCGCAGTGACAACCTAGAAAGGGTTGAACATTAATTTTGGCACCCAGTCTTACCTTACAATGCTTTAATCATGCTCCTCCTCCTCCTCCAAAATCTTCAGAATAATACTATGAATATCATGACAAGGAGCTTATAGGAAACATGAGAAGAGAAAAATTGTAAACAAAAATATTTTTTTAGAGTTCTTCCAAATAGTTCATGAGTATATGAATAAAAATAGTTTGTTAGAACTGTGTGATCTTTCCACGTTAGAATTTTGTATTATCAAACTATTGTTTTAAGAAACATGTCTAAACCAAAGGAGAAATATATGCTGGTAAATTAGTGGTTTAATTCATTTAAAATGATTTAAGTGAACAGATATTAAATGAGATAATTGAAAAAATAAGAAATATTCGCTAACCCATATCACAAGGATGAGCATCCATATAGTTATGTGGAGTCAGATAACTAAATGAAACTTAAATTTTCTATCCCTATCATAAAGGAATTAACTCAAATGGAGAAGACAGCACTTTTCTCATTGACCAGCTTACCCTCTGTTTAACATTCACATGACCTTGCTTTAATTATTAAAATAAAGTGAAGAAAATTCGGTATCTACTCCATAATATCGCTTCAGAAATTAAAAATGTTTCTACAGGAGACTTGAAAGAATTTCTAAACAAGACCTTAGTACAAGGAGTACTTTTAATGGAGTAACAATTGCTTAAGGTCTTGCCCTTAATTTACAAGTCTAAGGATGGGAACAAGAGACAGAGTGAGAACTTAGCATGTATAAAACACTTGTGTTCAAGAAACAGCAAGTACACACAAATACACGGTAATATATTCAAGGTAAGATGTGATACACAACAAATTATGATGGCTGATATATGTGCATGTGTGTGTGTGTGTGTGTGTGTGTGTGTGTGTGTGTATGTGTGTATTTATGCTCATAGAGAGATAAACCAGAAGCATCTTCGAGACCGCATGTCTCTCTGACCTTTTACTGATAAGAAGTAACATTCATAAAATAGGCAAAATCTGTGTAATTTCAAGCTCCTTCCAGAGCTTGAGGATAACTGAACTATGGCAGAGTGGAAAACTGTATGTAACCTCTCAGGGAATATCTGTGGAGATGTAGGAACTCTAAAGACTCATTTAATTTTTTTTCTGGAGTTCTTTAGCGGAGAGCATCAGGATTGGATGGATTTGCTGCATCATTTGTAAAATACAATTGATTACTCAAGAATTTCCACAGGGTATAAAAGGGACATTCTTTGATTGCCTTGAAGAGGGGAATGTATAGGTGCCCTGTTGGACAAGGTGCCTAGGTAACTATGACAGAATGAACTGCACTGCTTTAGCCCACAGCATGTTTAATATGCTCATACATATTATGAATTTCTGAGTTAAAATATATCATGCAATGGTTTCTAAAATTGGCTTGAAAATGGGTCCTTTTATCACTATTTTTAATTCTGGCATTCTATCAAACCCAGTTGGAAGAGCCGATCATGAAATAGCGAGCCTTTAGGGGGCATATACTTATTAAAATATTAACATGTGGAAATCTTTTAGCCACTCAGTTGGTGATGACAATTTTTAGGAAATATAGCATTATTATTTACTTACATTTAAGGCAAATTTGGAAGACTATTTGCAGTTGCCTCATTTTCCAATAAAATGTTCATTTTGATACCAACACATTTAATCTAATTTGTTTGCACAAGATCTTTGGCTGTCATAGCCACTGATGTAGTTCCCAGGAAGCAAACACAATCCCAAGCACAGCTTTCCTGTGGATTTCAAATAACACTACATAATAAATTTTAGAGTATCATGAAACTATTTTTCTTACTGAGTCTTCTAGTGATTTTCTATTGTTGAACACAACTGCAGAGAAAATATATTTATTCTAATGATTCCATGCTCAGAGTTATTTTATATGGACTTTCACAGGTATGATGTTCCAAATATAACAATTTAAGTCTATATGCCACATTCTGTGTACTTTGGTTCTTGATTAGTATCTCATAGGATGTGTTGGGAATACCCAATTTATACTATATGTTACATGATTGTGAGCCTATCTGACCTGCCACATTACCATCCTTCATTTCTTAAATGGTTTTGTGATTGAGAAACCATTTGCTTTCCATGGTACTAGTAAATTATATTTCAGTAGAGTAATTTAGAAAATATATCATAGAAAAGTTTGAAAAATGTTTCAATATTTTTTGAAAATGAATTTTAATGTATTATGATTATGATTTTTCCTCTCCAAATACCTTCAGGATACTCCCCACTTCCATATGTTGGAGGAGGGAGCCACTTGTTGGTTCCCGCTGCCCAGAACTGAAATAATCACACAGAAACAATATTATTTAAAACACTGCTTTGGCCCATTAGCTTTAGCTTCTTAATCGCTAACTTTTACATATTAATTTAACCCATTTCTATTAATCTGTGTATTGCCACATGGCTGTGGCTTACTGGCTAAAGTTCTGTCTGGCTCCGGCGGGGCTACATGGCTTCTCTCTAACTCCACCTCCTTTCTGTTTAAACAGAAAAAGGGGAAATGATGGAGGAGTGTCTACGTGTTACTTTCATTGGTTAATAAAGAAACTGCCTTGGCCCCTTTAATAGGACAGAAAATTAGGTAGGTGGAGTAAACAGAACAGAATGCTGGGTAGAAGGCAGTGAGGCAGACGCTTCACGCAGTCACCATAAGCAGTCGCCATGCCTCTCCTCTCCAAGATGGATGCAGGTTAAGATCTCTCCTGGTAAGCGACCACCTCATGGTGCTCCATAGATTACTAAATATGCGTTAATTAGCCAATAAGAGGCTGAAATTAAAGGGTCAGGCAGTGTTTAAAAGAATATAGTTTCCGTGTAATTATTTCGGGTGTAAAGCTAGCCAGGTGGCTGGATGCAGCCCCACTGCTCTATCTACACCAGTATTCATCTCAGTTCACCCCTCCCTAGCTCTGTTCCTCATAGCTCTGCTATAGGCCCAAAGCAGTTCCTTTATTTATCAATGGTAATCACAGCATACAGAGGGAAATCCCACATCATCCATACCCACCTGAATCTACACCATTTTTTTCACTCTCTCATTAGGATACAAACAGACATCTAAAATAATAATAATAACATAATATAATATAATAGATAAAATAGAAACAAACCAGTATACCACAAAACACACAATCAAATAAAATTAGCAGAAGAAAATGCTCAAGAAACACACACAGTTGCAGAGAAATTTGTATTTGAACACACAGAAATTACATAAACGCAAAACTTGGAAACCATATTATATGTGCAAACACAGGTAAGATGGTGTGGGGAAACCTAACAAAAAGCATTATAAAACAAATATCCTCTAAAAATCCCACTGCGTTTGTTTCATCTTCTCCATCTATTGTTGGAGATGTGTACTGGCCTTAAGAGTGGTTTGTGTACACAGTGAGACTCCATTGGAGTAAACTAATTTCTCATTTGTGAACAGTCATCAGTTCCCTCTTCTCAAGACTCAGGGCCCTGCAGAAGGAGAATGTCTTAGCTAGGGTTTCTATTCTTGTGAAGAGACACCATAACCACATCAACTTCTATAAAGGAAAACATTTAATGGTGGCTGGCTTACGGTTCAGAGGTTCAGTCCACTGTTATCATCACGGCTAGAAGTATGGAGATGGACCCGGTGATGGAGAAGGAGCTGGTAATTCTACATATAGATTTTCCCCCAACAAGGCCACAGCTCCTAAAAGTGCCACTTCCATGGGCCAATTATTGTTAATTTAAAAAAAAGTGCCACGTGAGAGAAATATTCCATGCAACAGTGTTCATGTGGAGGACCTTTTTGAAAAGTAAAAAGAGGAAAAGGGAAGAAGGAAATATGTTTTGGGGACACGAACAACAGAACTGAAGAGAGAGGCAGGAAGAGAAAGAGAGGGAGAGACAGGCAGAGAAGCAGAGAGAGACAGAGAAAAGAACAGAAGGAGAGAGAGAATGAGAAAAAGAAAGGAAGGAAGGAAGGAAGGAAGGAAGGAAGGAAGGAAGGAAGGAAGGAAGACAATAAGAGAAAGAGAAATGGGGGATGGACAGGGCCCTTTTTAAAGAGGAACATAGTGAAGGAGCACAGGAGGTTCTCTTAGTGGCTAGCGCTGAGGACATATCCTGTCAGAATCCCAAAGGCAGGCCAGTACAGAGACCTGAATATTAAAACTAAGCATTCAAACACATGACTCTGTGGCAGCCGTTCCTATTCAAACCACCACAAAGAGGCAGAAAAATTGAAAATTCAACAAAGATGAAAAATACCAAAGAAGCAATATCATCTAAACCAAGTGAGACTGAAAATGTATGAATTCACAGACCCACTGTGCCAGCATGCACTGGTTCTGCAAAGTTCTTGGCCTCATGAGTTCCAGGGCTGAGAGAAGAAGTGGACTCAAGCCTACATCCATAAACAGAATGTATACCCAATTGATATTTCAATATTCTAATGTGTTTGCATGATAAGGATAATAATTTGTGTACCTAAAGGAATAACAGTATAATTAAGTAGTGTGAACTAACTACAATATGTTGTCATATTAATGCAAAATATATTTAATTCTTATACCTTTAACACCAGAGATCAATAATGAGTATTTTGATCAACTGTTACAAAAGAAAAAAGGTGATGTCTTAATTGATGCAGGTTATAGTAATAATAGCATATAGGTTATAAGTAAAATTTCTTTATATAATATTTGCTACCACAATAGTATTTATATTTTAATTTTATGTAAGGAAAAGAAGCCAGTGAAACTGAAGAATACAGACAATGCACAAATAGCTCAGTAAAAACACCCCTACAAAACAGCTGTCATCTTTTGTTTGTTTTTCTGCCTGGACTTGTAGAAACATAGCTCATTATAATTAACATAGGTCAAAAGAGGTGAGAAAAAGAAAATGTTTAATTTTCTTAAAGGACATCTCTCCTATAATTAGAAGCCAGAAATTAGATGTATTTTATCAGTACAATGTACATTAATGAATGGTTATCAAAAAGTTCAAATATAATTTTTATTTTCATTTAATAACTCAATATTTTCTTTTCCAATGAATTTTCTTTTAGTTTATTGAATATATTATATCCTGATATTTCACAAATAAATGTCAAATTAGGCTGTGATTTTTATTCTATTTAATCTCTAAGAGATATTTTTTCAAGTACATTGAAGTTTACACTGACTTTTACATTTACTAATTAACATATTAACATCATAAGAAATATAACTACTTCCCTTCTTGACTAATTATTAAATGTATACTACTAGCTATGTAAAAAAGCCATGTTTGATTTTACAGAAAATAATGTAAAAATGTGTTATTCACTTTCTTATTCTTTGTTCCTCTCAACATCCTTTGAAAGGGCTAATTAACAACGAATAAGTGAAATCTAGATCCAGCGAAAACGTGGAAACCGCTCACAGTGAACTGGCAGCAAGAGCAGTACCAGCCTGTTGGCAGAGTGAACCATACAATGAAAAGTACATCTAGTCCTTAAAAATACAAAAAGAATATCTTATTGATTGTCAAGCCTTTCAAAGACTTTTTTGCGACTTATTATGATGAGCAATTGTTATACTCTTTTGTATTCAATGGACTTCATTTTACTTTAGGACAGAATAAAACTCCATTATGTGTGTATGTGTCATATTTTTTTATACAGCTATCTGCTAACAGATACCTAGAATAGTGTACCAAGTCCCCAACATTATCTTTAGTCAAGATGGCCAAAGAGATTAGAGATATTGGGGACATGGCAAATTATTATGAAATCATTATGCATTTTTGGATGTGAATGATAAGTATAAGTAATTTTTCATAAATATTCTCTTTTTGATATTCACATGTATTTTGTATTTTTTAGCAAGTGTCTCATAGTAAATTCCCCAATCAGTATTTCTTTACAGGAAATATTCTACCTTTAAAAATCAGATATTATAATTATTGTGATAAAGATTATATGGGGCTAGAAAACTGCTCAGTGATTGAGAACACTGAATATTCTTTCAAAGTATTTGGGTTCAACTCACATTGACCTACAACTATTCTTAATCCAGTTTCAGAGAATCTGATACCTTCAGACCACTGTGGGTACCAGGTACACATGTAATGCATATAAATGCATATATAGAGATAGATAGAAAAATAGATAGATAGAGACATAAATGAAAACTATGCATATACATAAATAATAAATAAATCAAAAGCAAAGAGGTTATTTAGTTTTAGATTAAAAAACTATGACATTTGTAATGGTGATTATAAATTAGTACTCATAATTATTTTTAATTGTTTACAAAAAAGTTTAAATATTCAGGAACTATTTTAGCTTTTGTTTTGTAAACTTAACTGTTGAAAAGAATGTATGAGGTATGAAGGCATGAATAAAATTGGCCACAACAATTTTTTTTCAAGACAGGGTTTCTCTGTGTAACAGCACTAGCTATCCTGGAACTAATTCTTGTAGAGCAGGCTAGCCTTGAACTCACAAGAGATCTGACTGCCTCTGCCTTCCCAGTGCTGGAAAAAAAGGATTGTGCCATCACTGCATGACCTGACCATAACTTTTTAAAAAGAGATAAAATGTATGTATAATTAACCTTTTCAAAGGAGAAAAATATACGAATAAGGAAAATACAAATCATAGGAGAAAACCATATCCTACTGTTTTGCTAAAGGAACATTGCCAAAAACACTACTTTAATGATATCTTGCTACAAGCATAGGTCAGTGTCATTCTCAACCATCATCAAAGAAACTTCTTGATTTACGGAACAAGTTTAGAGACCCACGACTGGAGAGTGCACAGAGTGAGAGATTTTGGGATGCAAAGTCCTAAGTAGGATGTATTGATCAACTCCCCCTTATCAAGGTTAAAGAGTCTGTAAGAAACAGAGGGTGGATAGATTATAAAAACCAGTGGATGAAGGAAGACACCAAGGAAACAAGACCTTCTAGACATAACAGGGTTGATGCTCATACAGAGAGCCTGCAGAAGTCTAAGTCAAATAAGGTTCCAATGCTGAGAAGAAAGAGGACACAGCACCATTCCTAATACAGAAAATATAGGCAAATAGCAACTGCTTGCAAAGGAAAATTTGGTTTCTCCCAGAGTCTTACTGGTATGGAACCCACACTCAAGGCCCAGGCACAACAGTAGACGGCCAGCACAAAACAAACTCAACAGTGCTTCTGTAGTGTTTTTACTTTCATGTTTCTTTGTTTGGCAGTTTTTTTTTCTTTTTTCTTTCTTCTTCTTTTTTTTTTTTACCTTTCTGATCTTGAGCTTTTATATTATAGTTTCCAATATTGCAGGGTTTTTTTTTAATTGATTTTAGTATTTGTGTTAGTTTGTATATTTCTTGGTTTTTCTTTGATTGTTATGTTTTGTTTTGTAGTGTTTTAATGACTGTTTTAAAGAGAAACAGATAATAAAAAGGCAAGGAATTAATTTGGTGTGGGGTTAATATGATCTAGAAGTATATAAGAGATTTGGAAGCCATGATCCAGTTATACTGTATGAAAAAATTATTTCCAATTAATTAATGTACAGATAGCAAGTAATTATTTGAAATGTTTTCAAGTTACTTAACCACTTATAAGTTAAAACATTATTAATACTCTATAATTCTCCATTCAAAACAAGAATCGTCAAGAATAAAACAACTTATATTCACATATATGTCATATATGTGTATTACACATATACACATATATGTAACAACAACTAAGGGGAAGGGAATTATGAAATTGAAATAGATGAGTATGTGTGATATTTGGAGGAAGAAAAAAAGAGAAAATAATACAATTATATAATCACAAAAAATAAAAAATAAGTAAAAATAAGACAAGCAAAGTATAACCAATACAGCTTATATATAATGGTAAAGGTAGAAGAAAAGGGAAACTATTACAAATTTTGGTAGTAGTACAAACTAGTTTAGGTAATGTTGAAATTATTATAGAGGTCGCTCATAATACATCTCCCATATGACCTGATTCTATTATCTGTGGGATTATTGAACAGGGAATCTAACTCTGATTAACACAGAGTGACCTACACAACCATGTTTTGGCAGTACTATTCATAATAACCAAGTTATTGTATTATTCTAGGTATCTTTTAATAGATGACTATACTGTGACATGTGCTCACATAATAGCATCTTATTCTGTCCTAAAGAATAATGAAGTCTTTCGAATAAACAAAATTGACCACAACAATTGCTCTTCATATTAAATCACAAAAGCTAGACCAAAAAGGCAATTATTATATTTCCTCTCACATGAGAATATATACCTGACATGAAAGTAGATATCCGTGCAAAGAAAGCATAATATCAGTACCAGGAAGCAGATGGACAAAGAGAAAATAATCATAAATTAATATAGCTGTACTGCTTGATTTTTTATGAGCAAAAATATCTTTCTGAAACTGATCCTTATATGTAATGAATATATTCTAAATAAAAGAGTGTGAAGAATAAACATGTATAAGAGAAAGAAAATTTAAAGCACAAACATGGGTAGAGTTTACATAAATGCAACAGAACCTTAGAGAAAAGGTAGGTTCGATGCTATTATAGTCTGGTGTTTGGCAATGTCTTCATTAACAAAACATCAGAACCTTATTTTCTGTCAGGATTCAAAAGGATCAAGACGATAATGAATCATAAAACTGACAAGAAGAAATAAAACAGTTCTTGTCAGTGGCTTGAAAGAAAATAACTTGTCTTACTATTTTGTAAATATTGTTGGACTGAATAGAACAATGAAGTTCAGTCAGACATTCAGGATACCAGGATGAATTTGAAAGATCCTTTAATTTTACAAAAATCTGTATAATAAAATATTAAAAATTATTTAACTTTCATATCAGTAGAAATAAAAAGTGGAATAGATAAAGCATGGTATAATCAGCTAGAATCAAAACAATGTACTCTAAGAATTAGACCACATTCACACAGGGGAATTCCATTTAGAGAAATTTAAATGATATTGTTTAAATGACTGGGATCATAATTTTATGGTAAATAAAAAAACAGTAAAATTAAGTTTGAAAACTTTCTACACTTAAATACATATATAAGACAAATTGTATTATGTTTAGTATTACATGTCCAGTATTCTCATTTTCATGTTATTAAAGTTATAATGATTACCATCAAATTATTTTTAAAGCTGATATTTAATGAGAATTACATTAGTGATAGAATTTGTTTTCTCTTCCTTTAGAAGATATAACAAGGACATTTGATATTTCTGTAGAAATGGAAAGAATTTCATAATAGTTCTTTTTCAGCAGGCACTTGAGAAGAGAGAGAGAAAAGAGAGAGAAAGAGGGAGAAAGAGAGAGGGAGAGAGGGAGAGAGAGAGAGAGAAAGAGAGAGAGAGAGAGAGAGAGAGAGAGAGAGAAGATACAGAAATAAAGAGATAGGATAGGTCCTAGCTGTGAGATTTAGCCAAGAAAATCCCTGATTTGAAATTTTTTCATGTTATATACCTGTTAGTTATTGGAGCTATCTTCTCACCCTGAATTCCATAGTGTTCCTTCTTTCATATTAACTTTGCACAGAGTATTAGCATCTTCTTAAGTAATATTAAGTCTAAAATTGTCCTTTAACCTTCAACAATCTAAAAGACAAAGTACATTTTCTAATTGTAAACTTTTCTTTACAACCCTCAGATTTACTTCTTTCAGAATTTGGACCATATTTAAATAAATCTCTACTTGCCATGTTTGCTTTTCTGCTTACCTTAAAGCCCTTCATTGATATGTGTATTAGCACATGCAACCAACTAGTTATCATGATGGTAGATTTAAATATGATTTAATTAAGTGTTTCCACTTTCTTTTCTGGGGAGGTACTAGTTGATGAGTTACAAAGTGCTGCAAAACTACTCCTGACGCCAACCTACAATTTCACCTTTCACGTTTAAATAATAGCAACTTTTACTTGCAGTTGGGAGCCTGGTATAAATGATAAATAATACTCTTTTCTGTGTCATCAGATGAAATTAGTGAACATGCCTGTACAGTTTTCATTCACAAAACATCTCATTCTTATCAGAAGTTCTGTGTTATTAACAACTTTTAACAATGTAAAAGGTATTGCCTGACATGCTTTCTTGGAACATAACACTGTTGTAAGAAGGGTGCTTGTTCCTACACAGCTGCTCCGACCCAAAATAACCACACAGAAACTGTGGGTTTTTTTTTTTAAATTACTGCTTAGCCCATTAGCTCTAGCTTCATATTGGCTAACTCTTACATCTTAATTTAACCCATCTCCTTTAATCTGTGCATCACCATGAGGTTGTGGCCTACCAGCAAAGTTTCAGCACATCTGTCTCTGGCAGCAGCTCCATGGCTTCTCTCTGCTGGTGCCCTTCTTTCTTCCAGCATTCAGTTTAGTTTTCCCTGCCTAACTTAGTTCTGCCCTGCTAGAGGTCCAAAGCAGTTTCTTTATTCATTAATGGTAATCACAGTATACAGAAGTGAATCCCACATCATAACACAAATCACCTCAAGTTAGTGAGCTGTTTAAATGCCCTTTACATTTCTTCTTTTATAACATTACTAAAGAACAGTATTTTTAGCACAGCAACCAAGTGTTCCTTGCTTTGGCCTTGACACATAAATCCCCAGCTGTTTCTCTCCAAATATCACCAAGGAAAAAGTCCATATATGACCTGGAAGCAAAGACTAGCTCCTTTTCAAAGGTCACTGTAAGGGAAATTTTCCCTCCATTCACAGTCATTTCTTGTTTAAATTCATTTTCAAAAATTTTTATATAGCCATTTTCTTACTTTACATGGGGTTGACTCTTTAAATTTCCTGATACAACCCTGATTTAATTCTGTCTCATCAACATCATTTTTAAATGTATTAATCTCTACAGAGACAATTTTGTGCTAGATAGGACATTTGTTTCGTCATGATTTTTCTTCAGATGCACCAGGATTCCAATCATTAATTAGTTGTTACAGTTATCATGCAAATGGAAATGTTGGTAAATGTATATATGCCTTATATGCTTAAGAATATTATCAGACCTTTGCAAACTATTAATAATAGTCAGGTAACAAGTGCAGTATATAATAGAGAGTTGATATAAGGTATGAAGAAAGTATTTATTCATAGATAAATCATAGTAGGGGGCCCACCAGGTTCTTTACCACCATCTTCCTTTCTCATAACAACAGTGCCCTCTGTTGCATGCACAATGCTGTGATCTTTCCTTAAGTCCAATCTCTCATTTTTTAAAAACATCATAGATTTGAGCTCACTGTTTTCTCAATTTAGCCCTAAGAAAATAATGGCCAGATACGCATTCTCTAATGAACCTAAAAGTGAACTATATTTCATTGCTTGTAGGATGGTATGGGGAATCTGAGAGTCACCAAGAAGGGAATCCGACTTGAAGGTATATCTGAGTTTCTACTTCCATTGTATGTGAAAGAAATTCATTCCAGAAAGGTATGTGATATGGCTTTGGCTTACTCTAAGATAATTTAGAGTTTATGTTTTCACTTAGCATAGGACCGTCCGATCTTCTTATCCCCTCCTTTGCATTTAATTTCTTTAAGCTAAAGACTTATTAGAAGAATCAATTTAAGAAAAAATAGAACAAGTTAGCTTCAAATTGGCAAATCAGAGAGCATTTGTACTGAGGCTCTCTGCTGCTTTTAGCCTTTGAATTGCTTTCTTCCTCTGTCACCCAAAGTTAAATGTGTTGTTAGCATTTGCAAAAGAGGTGTTTATAAGTTTTCTAAAGGAGCACAAACGGATTATTTTGATTCAGTGTATCATACATTTCCCCTTAAATGTAAATGTATTTTCAAGGCACAACATAAAGTCTATAAAAGGAAATTAAATTTATCATTTTAGCTAATGCTGGAGCATTTATCCTCTAGATGTATGGGTGTATGCTATGTTACACATATAGCAGCATGCTAAATGAGAAAATAGTTAGCTTAGGGATTGCTCACTTTGACTTTAGGGTGTTACTTAGAAGAAATCAAATAGCCTATGACATCAGTTTATCTCCTATCTCTCGGGATGTTTTATGATACATATCTATGGAAATTAATTTACTGACAAAAGAAAAGATTAGTATTTAAAGTTACAGAAACAGATTTGTCTCATATAAAATTATTTTAGAGTAAAATAATGCCTCAGTTTTATCAAAATAATAATTAGGAGATTTCTATGGTAAAATCTGGGAAATTTTCATTAAGGCTTCTGCCACTAATATGAAAGTAGAATGAAAGAGATTTGTTTATAAATTTTAATTAGGATTATTGTGTTAACAATTTTTATAACATATAAACAATCCAAAATATTTAATAGAGTTAGTGAGTACACTTTGAGTAATACAAATTTAGTTTAACATTACTTTGCAGACTTTAATCAGATATCAAACAATAGGCACATTTGTTGATACCTGACCTAGAATGATTAACTTTAAAAAATGTCTATTTAATATTTGGTATTAGTTTTATTTTTGAATACTTGACCAAAATGTTATATACATTAGTGTGTTCTGCTATTCATTCATTTCCCCAATACCTCCTATACCAGTCACTATTAAGTAGTTTAGTGATATTAAAGAAATTAAAATTATTTATAGAAATCAGAAAATACTAAACCTAGAAATAAGAGTAAGTCACAAAGATATGAATACATATATATTTTCTTTTAAATGCATTCTACTCGTAAGTCCAGAGACAGTACTGGTGACTTACCTCTAAAGTTGCCCAGACTGATTCGTATAATTTGCCAGGGAACGCAAATGTTGGTGAAGACCTATGCGCAGAAGACAGCTATAAATTTATGTTCTGCGGAAGGTACTTTTTGAGTATAACAAAAGTTGTTCTCTGAAATATGACATGAGAATTCTTCTCACTTCTGGCCTAATTAACATAGAGTATACCAACTTTTTAACCCAAATGTGTGAGACAGTGACAGTTGTACTGTAGTGATGTGCTGCGGGCCTGCTTTTCGTCCTGCCCAGATCCCACATGGTTAGCTTATGCCCCGAAATAACAGCACACAAATTGTATTCTTTTAAATACTGCCTGGCCCATTATTTTCAGCCTCTTACTCACATCTTGACTAACCCATATCTAATAATCTGTGTAGCACCACAAAGTGGTGCCTTACCAGGTAGATTCTAGCGTACGTCCATCTTGGGCTGGAGCTTCATTGCGTCTGGCTTCTCTCTCAGGAGAGGCACGGCAGTCTGACTAACTTAGGAGAGGCGTGGCATCTGACTGAGCCTTCTACCTCACTTCCTCTTCCTGTTCTGTCTACTCCACCCACCTAAGGGGCGGTCTATCAAATGGGCCAGGCAGTTTCTTTATTAGCCAATGGGAGCCCTCCATCATTTCCCCTTTTTCTGTTTAAACAAAAAAGAAAGGCTTTAACTTTAACATAGTAAAATTACATATAACAAAACAGTTATCAAGTAAGAATTACAGTTACAATATTTATATCTACTTTATCTTTTATCATAACAAAGGAAAACAACTATAATTATCTATCTATTCTTCTTCAGCTCCATCAAAGACTTCAGAAGGACACAATATTACCTAAGTAAATGAGAAATATGCAATTTCCAAACTCTAGAAATCACAGAGACATTGTGCTACCTGGACAGTCACCCAAAGTTCTTTTGTACTGTCGGGGCATCCATCTTCGGCCTACAGGCCCATAAATATCCAGCAGACATTTCTATGCAGCAGGAAATTTCGAAGGCAGTTCAGTCACTATCTGCTGTGTCCTTCAGAATGTCTCGCAGACTCTTTCTTGAATCAGGAACCCCAAAAGATCATCTCACATTTAGTCCTCTCTCTGTGGGTTCTTCGTGTCCAGTTTATGCCAACAGTCCAGGCAAGAGCAGTTTCTTGCCCAAGTGGCTATTAAACTCCATAAGGATCCTTTTCGATGCCCATCTTCCTCTTGAAGTAGATTGGTGCTGCCAGGAGCTGACGTGTCTCATTGTCATGAAAAGCCTTAAGTTTTAAGACATCTAAAATGCGATATTCTGTAGTCTTTGAAAGATATGAAGAATGCCTATGTAACTTAAATATATCTCTATATAGTTAGAAAATCTAACTAACATAACTACAAGTTTTACTATTATTGATAACTATCCATTAACAACCTATATACATTACATTTTTAAATGAACTACACAATCACAATACATTAATCAGTATCAGAAAAACATATACATATAACAAAATTGACCTTAAATTTAAATCACTAAAGCCAAATCTATATCAATGCAAATTACTCATCTCCATATTATATCCCCCTTTAAATGTAAAAGAACACTTATAAACAATATTTGGGAACATGGGCGCAGTTATTTCTCTCCAAACTGCTTCCTGCTGAATGGGGACGCTGTTAATCAGATCTTTCATGGTATAACCTGTGTGCCAGGTTCATCTCAGTCATCAGTTGAGTGAAGTAATTTTCTGAAGTTGTTCACAGCAACCTTTCAGGAGGCCGTGGTCTATCATACCATATTGGGATAGAAGCAATCCACAGGGTTTCATTTTCTGTGAAAACAAAAGAAGAATCTCTTTTCCAAAGTATCATATCCTTAGATCCAAATTCTGAAGTCAAGGTATTTTCAAAATATCTATCTTGGATTAGTTCAGCAGCATTTGTAAACAAATATCTTTTAGCAGCTGTTGCTTCTTCCTCAGCATTCAAACAATTCAAAGAGAGTATAATAGTATACAGTATCAAGATTCTCCGTATATTTTCCATCTTTATGTGGCTTTACGTTAACCTCTATTTCTTTTATTTTTACTTTTTGAGACACGTTCTCTGTATATCTTTGTCCTGAAATAACTCTGCAGACCAGGCTGTCCTTGAACTCTCAGAGATCCAGCTGTCTCTGCCTCCCCAGTGCTGGGATTAAAGGTGTGTGCTACAACACCTTGAACTCACAGAGATCTTTCTATCTCTGCCTCCCAGGCATTTGGATTAAAGGTGTGTGCTACCACACCTTGAAGTCACAGAGGTCAATCTACCTCTGCCTCCCAAGTGTTGGGATTAAAGGTGTGTACCACCACAACAAACTACTTCCTTTTTTCTTTTTTACTTTTAAGAACTTTAACCTTTAGCTTGCGTATATTTTTAACACATTGTAAACCATTTTGACGTTTTCTTCGACTTTGAATCTTTCTTTTACTGTATATCTCTCTTTTTCTGACTATATGAGTCTTTAATTTACCAAACAATATCGGTAGGACTAAGCCGTGACTTTGACAGCTAGATCCAACCCATTCCTTAGCTTTCCAGCCTCATGGCAGAGGTACTTGCTAGAGCATTTTTATTACCACAACTCTGTGGCGTTTCAAGGTCCCTGCCAGCAAGCAAGCTGCAACAGTGTTAAACAACAATCAAAAGTTCCATAGTCAGGACTGCCTGCTTGAAAGAGTCAGAGTTTGCCATGGCAAGACGGACCAGAACGCCAGCATTTTAAAACAGCACAGCTTTTTTCCTGCTACCACTGAAAACAAACAAGCATGCAGTCAGCTTTTATCAACGCCATTTAAGTGTTTTGTAGCAGGACCTCTTAAGAGATGGAGGGTTTTGTAGCTAAAGCTGAGTCAGGAAGCCTCTAGCAAGCAAAGCCAAACCCGAGAAAGTGCTGCTACGGAGAAAACATGCTTTACTCTATTCTTTCCCAAGCTTTCTCAAGCTTTCTGTGGATTCAGTTATCCACGTTGGGTGCCATTCTGTAGTGAGGAGCTGTGGGCTGCATTCCTGCCGCCCAGCTCCCAGCCACCAGCTAGCTTTATCCGAAATAATTACACGGAAACTGTATTCTTTTAAATACTGCCTGGCCCATTATTTTCAGCCTCTTACTCACATCTTGACTAACCCATATCTAATAATCTGTGTAGCACCACAAAGTGGTGCCTTACCAGGTAGATTCTAGCGTACGTCCATCTTGGGCTGGAGCTTCATTGCGTCTGGCTTCTCTCTCAGGAGAGGCACGGTGGTCTGACTAACTTAGGAGAGGCGTGGCATCTGACTGAGCCTTCTACCTCACTTCCTCTTCCTGTTCTGTCTACTCCACCCACCTAAGGGGCGGTCTATCAAATGGGCCAGGCAGTTTCTTTATTAGCCAATGGGAGCCCTCCATCATTGTACTCTCTTCCTAGAATAACTGATCTCAGCTTCACAAACATTTCCAAAGTCAGCTATCTAAAGGAGGGTTGAAATCATCTTTGTTCACAACCTCATTATTTGCTACTGGACATCTCTGTGTATCTTTTGCCTGCTGGTATTTAAGAAGCAAATCCATGTGCAGCATGGGAGATGGTAGTCACAGTATCCAGAATGAACATCTGGACTGCTAACAAAATACAAGGAGATTTCTCTATACATACACACGAAAAACTAAAGGAAAATGTCTATTTTATAATCAATACTCACAATTCTCTTGTCTTTGTTTAATCTGTTTGTAATGCTTATTTATTTCACTGTTTTATGATGTCAGGCACACAATTTTCCTCAACTTTAATTTTCAAGTCAGTGAGGGTAGGAATGCATCCAAATGCGTATCTCTTAGAGTCAGAAGATCACAGATCACTACCAATAGTAGACATGCAATTTAATTATATTTTTTGAGATATATGCTTGGAGGTATCTTCCCCTATTTTTTGTTGCAAATATTTGTAATTTGGGGTGTGTGTGTGTGTGTGTGTGTGTGTGTGGTTTATGCACATTTCACTGAATCTGTGTGGCTCTGAGGTCTGAGAACTCCTTCACCATCTAAACCTTCCTGCCAGATCAATCTTCTCATACATTTCTATGTATTCATATTTATAGAAAATTGCCAAATTTTTATAGTATTCAGGTAAGGAAAACTGTTTAAATAAAAACCACCTTAAAAGATTCATCATAAGCTGAAAAATTGTATATAATATTACTTTGACATTTGTATGTTTCCCCTATTCATTTCAGCCTGCTGCCTCTTTATATCATGCCAACTGATAGTATCTAAAATCCCTTTCAGATAGCTGGACATGGTGGCTCAAGTCTGTAGCCCTGGCGCTTAACCAGCAGATGAAAGATTATTGCCATGTGTTTGAGGACAAGCAGGGATCCATAATTGGTCTCAGACTGGTGTGGTTTTTGTAGTTATTTATGAATTTAATCCTATACATGAAAACAAGATTTCTTCTGGACAGAAAGCATAGCTGTAGACAAACTTACATAAAATTACATAACCTGATAACACAGGGGCTTGATTAACTTTCCTATGAAACATCTCATACTCACCACTCTCTAGCTGCTGTCATACACACACACAAACACACACACACACACACACACACACACACACGCAATTAGTACAGACATCTTTAAGTATCTTCTGTTATTAAAACAACATTCTGTCATACTCATTTTTTCAAATTAAACCTTTCCAAGTAGTCCCCAAAAATTGTATTTAGCACAAACATACTTAGAATTCAATGCCTTTTACAAATTTTTAAAATTGAAAAATACTCATCAGTATTTTCCCAGTTGAATCACTTCCTGGCGATTTGTGAATTTAAATGCCCAGATAGGGAAAACAAAAAGGCTGTATAATTTGAGTTAATGTAGGTAAAGCATACCTGATAATATTTTACCTATATCTTGAAGTCACAAGGTCTCACATTAGGAAAAAATATTTGAATATCAGGAAGTTAATACCATTATGTTTTAACGTAATTGGTGGGCAGGATGCTAATATGGTCATATAACATATATTTTTACTGATCTAACCAGTCAAAATGATATTGTGTTGTTTTTTTTTAGCTTGTAACTATCTGAAAGTAACTTAACAACAACATTATATTGTTTATGTTTCCTAGTAAATAATCTGTACTTAAATTTCTCCTTCTTACAGAAATAGTATATGACAAGCTAGTAGTGATTCCTAAGCAGGAAACCCCAGATAATTCTAACTCCAGTATGTGGACAGAAAGACTACAAAGTCTTGAGTCTTTAGACTTCTAAGTGAATAAAGTATGAACAGCTCTGCTCTTCCTATGTCCATGTACGTTGGTTCAATGCTGTGCTTCTAACTCATTGTCTCGTTATGATTAGTTTTGTGCTTTTTGTGTTGGAGTCTTTTATAGTTCATACACAAAGACATGGGCAAGGCTATAACAAGTGAGTTTTATGACTATGTAACAGCATGGTTAGCTCTTTCTCTGTCTCTTTTGTGTACCACAGCTAAACTCCGCTTTTCAGATTCTATTTCCCATATGTAATTATGAATAATATAGGGAATTCATAATTAATTTATTAACATCATCAATGTCTTTATGATTTTGCAACTGGATATTTAATTTGGAAACATCTGTGAATTTTGTAGTATTGTTTAATATAAATTTCAAATAATATATATCATTCTGATATCTTTACACTGGAAAACACCAAAATCAGTAGCACCCTAACATTTAATCAACATCATCACAGTTCTATACTTATATTTCTGCAAAAATAAAATGCTAAAGAAAATAAATATGAAACTGAAACATGTGCATGCCATTTTAAATTAATATGGAATTTAATAGAAAAAATACAAAATCAATTGAAAAATTGGCATCTCAAGTATATCTTTAGCACAATAGCATTGTAAAACTTGTCTTTTGGCTAGGAACTAATGATTATAAATATGATTAATAAGTTGGGTACATTAGCTTCATAATTGATATCACACAGCTTTTGTTACCGCCCAGAAGTGTAATTTGGAGTGATTACTGCCTTCCACATCTGTTTTCCTACCCCAATTTTATTTCTTTTATAAGAATATTATTCAAATTTTGTCATAGTTTACTTACGTTCTGCTTTTTCGCTTTATTACCTGAACACTCTGGTCTATAGATGGTACCCCAGCTATTACTAGCATTTTCTTTACTGTGAACATCCCAGTAGGCATTCAGCATTATGATGGTTCCTTGCTTTAATTCAATATTAATTAATTTGCTTGTTTCTCCTTTATTGAACGAACTGTCTAAATGATGCTTTTGGTGCTTCTGGGAATATTAGTGATAAGATTTTCCTTTTCTTCAGATTTGTAAATATTTGTCTATTTAATATTTGCATTGACTTTTGACATAAACTGTCAACAAACAAACTGACATTTTTCCCTTTTGTTGATATAATGCTATATCTGGAAATCTGAAAAGTTTCAGATTTAACTTTTTCCCTTTCAGGGAAACTTTTATTCTTATGTGACATGATAGCTTTAGTATTGTTTACCTGGTGATGATTGGTTGGTGTGAGAGAAGGTATCACTATTCTTCCCAGAAATAATCTGGCCTCATCCTTCAAATAGTTGATAGTACATATATACTTACATCTCTGCTTAGCTACTAGCTTTCAGTCCCACTGCTGAGTTCTTTACTTCAGAGGAAGCAATCCTTCTTACATCTCTGTATCTCTGATTATTTAAATGTGTTATGGTTTTCTTTGGACTATATATAGTTGTTATCCAGAATTCCTCTTCTGTGAAATTATTTTCTCCATGCGAATTTTGTCAAAGTTCTCAATAATCCATGTATTTTGTGTGCAGTAATATTTTAATTCCCAGAAAGTTCTAGATCTTCTTTCTGATATTATAATTTACTTTAATCCCTCTGTTCAATGATAATATTAATTATATAAAACTTAGATAAATATTGCACTGCTTGTGCATATTAAAATAAGTCATTTAGCACTTACTATTTGAGAAATTTTAAGCCATGCAAATACTGTGCACTTTTTAAATTGGGCTGCAGAGATGAGCAGGAAGAGAAATACAAACTGATATGCTCTGTCATCTGTGGGTCTGAGGAATCACCAGGACATGGTTAAGTTACTCTCTGGGTCCTACTGATTATCCGTCTATCAGAATCTGGCTTGGGCAACACTCAGAGATCTGGCAGTTGGACTATCTCAGGACATTTCTCTTGCTACTTTGTATTCTCCATGCGGACTGGAATTTGTGTTAGACCTTCGGTGAACACACAAACTACTGGAATTATTAGAAACCCAAGTGGCTTAATTTGTTATGTAGTGAGGAAGAAATAGATTTGGAACGTCTCTGAATTTTAGTGTACAGTCTGAGGAGGGGCTTTTCTTTCTTATCTCTCTTTTACCCCTCATTTTCCCCATAATATCCTCCCTTCTTTTGTCCTTGGCTACATCTAATGCCGTCTCTTCATGAACAGTCAATAAATCCCAATACCATAATCTGAATAGTCCGTTTCCATTATTAATCTTATACACTTCATTACCAAATATTTTTCTCTCTATTATGTTCTATTGATATATTCATAAACACTCACACTTTATATTTAAAGGGTGCTCTTATAACTCATAGAGTTGGTTGTTTGCTTACAGTGGATTGAAACATTTTAAAATTTATGCATTATTTTTCTTCAGGACAGATTTAATCATGGTCTATCAAATTTTAAAAATTACTGCTGGGAACATAATGATAGGTACATTTGATTTCATAAAAATATTATCTTTACTTTGTGATGGCTTCCCAGTTGGAAGTATGGCATCTTATAGTGTTTCCTGGAATCCCTCTGCATTGCTCAGAACATCTTCCTACCATCTTCTCTGCAGCATTGCAAATCCCGTTGTAATCACTTAATGAGTCCTACTAGCTGTTTGAATGAGCTTAATCACTTAATGATTCCCACTAGCTTTGTGAATGAGCTTCTACTCCTGTTCCTTATTGGCCTTTCTGCTTGCATAAAAGAGATTACAGTATCTTGTATTCTGAATGTAACTTGGGTATTTTTTGCTTTCTATAACAATTATTTTAATTAAAAAAGAATTATATCATATTCCTCTCCCTTTCCTCCCTCCAAAACTTTCTAGATACCCTTCTTCAAACTCCTCCCATGACCCCACTGTCAAGTTGATATCCTCTCTTTCATATTTATTACCCACACACATGCATATATATGATATTCATACATCATATATACTATATATGTGAACAATACAGTATATATATATATATTATAATGTATATTTTGCCGGGCAGTGGTGGCACATGCCTTTAATCCCAGAAACATCTGTTAATTTGAGAACAGCCTGGTCTATAAGAGTTAGTTGTAGGACTGCCAGGGCTCCTACACAGAGAAACCCTGTCTCAAAAACCAACACAAAACAAATATATATAATATTATTACATATAATATCATATATATGTGTATATATACATATAATATGCTGCATCTGGTATTGTTGTCTATATGTTTATGGTTTCAGCACTGACTACCATGAATTGGACAACAAACAACATTGTTAATCTCTAGTAGAGATTAATTCTCCTTCGCCCAGAAATCTTTAGTTGCCTTTAGTTCTTTGTCTAAAGATGCAACTCCACAATAATTTCTCCTTCCACATGAACATGTTTTTTTATATTCTCACTGTACAAGTCTTGTTATGAAGCTTTTGTTTACATGGTAGATCAAATAATTTTGTATTCTAATGAGTGTATAGCGTTTATTATAACTGTCTGTGAGCATCCTGTAGGGCTCTGGATTTTAATTTCCGTGTTCAAACCATGAGTTTGTAATTCAGCCTTTTGCCTTAAAATCATCACAATTCCATCATTCAGGTTAAATTTCAGACCATCCCATAATACTTTAAAAATACAGTATTGTAATTAATGTAAAATGAAGTATAGGTTGAAAAATTAAATTTGACATTATGCTCATACAAATAATTATCATTCTCGATTTATAGAAAGATAAACACATATGGGATGATGCATTTTGGAGCATTTGATGAATACTTTGTCATCAGCACAATTAGCAGAAAGTCAGATTTGATAGTACAGCTTGATCAAGTAGAAAATTATATTTATGATGAAAAAGGAGAGATTTTAATATAATAGCACCATTGCTTTGATTTGTAAGGTAGAAAGAAATTAATATGAACGTGAATATGAACAGAGGGAAATTAAGAGCTTATCTTGGAGTCTTTCGGTCTAATAGATATATAAACAGTTTAATGAATCTACATTTCATGTTAGAGATAAACTATAAATTTGTTTGAAGTTTACATGTTAATATGCATGTATACTTATATACACATGAGAACAGACATAATTGCACATGTTATTAGATATTGAACAGAAGCTCTAAATGAACGCAAATAGAAACTGTGAAAAAGTGTTACTCTAATGTAGAATGGAATGGTAAGAAGTAAAAAAACAAAGGCCAGCTAAGATGTAATATAAGCCAATGTAATATAAGCAAGCCAAGGGCGTAGTGTTTCCAGAAATAGATAATGGAGACTATCTCCAGGGTAAGTAGGGAACAACTGCTTCCAACCAGTCGAGTATCAGGAAGATTGAAAAATCATCTTCGGAAATTATTTTGATAAAAGTTCAGTCATAAGTAAATATTCACATATAGGTTTTCACATATTAGAGTTCTTGCAAGTTGATGCACATCAAATTCCTCACTTAGTATTTGGAATAAGTATCATAGAAAGCATGCAAACTATGGATAATTATGAAGCAATCTTTTATAATATAAAGGCACCTTTTTGTTGAGAGGGACCAAGCTCCTCCTAAAATTGCAGATCAATCTACTGATACTTGCTTTGAGTATCTGCATGTGTTTACGGCTACTGCTGTTTGCCTACACATAGTTTACCATTGATCATATCCTTGAATTTTGCTTTATTAATTTATTAGTTTATAGCTCTTTTAAGAATTACGAAGAGACACTATTTTTCTTAATTCTGTACTAAATCAATGTAATGATGTAAGATTTCTTGACCCGAAAGGTATGGTTTCATTGCTTCCTCCTTTTCTGTATTTGTTAACTTAGGCATTGCATTACAAATAATCTTCCCCCGATTTGTACTTAAAAGATACTTTTATTTTGGCCCATAACAGCCTTTAACAAGAGCAGCTTAGATAATGCAACTCTTTTTGCAAAGAAGTCTCCAGACTCTTACAATGTGCATTTAATGTGTTGGATTTCAGCATAAGTTAAGACTCAAGGCACAATCACTACACCTTCTTATATGTGCCTCATCTTTGTAAAAGTCTCCAATAAGATATTTTGGTTCAGTTATAATGAATACTTGCTATAGAAATAATAGAACTTTGATTTTTTTCTAATTCATTTAAAATAAATGGACATTTGCTAAATTGGCTTAATTTGAGGAGTTTTATTTTTCACTTTAAAATTAGATACAATTTCTAGCTGGGCAGTGGTGGCACACGCCTTTAATCCCAGCACTCAGGAGGCAGGCAGATCTCTGAGTTCGAGGCCAGCCTGGTCTAGTTCCAGGACAGGCTCTAGAAACTACAGGGAAACCCTGTCTCGAAAAACAAAACAAAAAAAAAAAAAATAGAAACAATTTCTATACTTTTGTTGGCATTGTTTTATAAGAGAATTTGGAATATGATATAAGATTTTGAAACCTATTTATGAGGGATGCTGGATCTTTACTGCACTGTAGCATGAATTCTAATTGGTCATAATAATAAAAAAACCCTGAGTTAGAGAAACAGTACAGGCAAACCACTAGCTCTCATCTCTATTGAATCCTCAGACTGAATGGGTAAGCCTATCTCTAGGAATCCTTGTACCGACTGCCCTTGCTTTGAAACCATAGACTGAATCCTGAGTTCCTGTCTCGTCCTGCCTTCTATTCCTCTTTCTGCCCAGATATCTCACTTCCAGTCTCCACCTCCCTAGTGCTGGGATCAAAGGTGTGACTCACCACCACTTGGTTCTGTTTATGTTTTAAATCGATTCAATCTTGTGTAGCCCAGAGTGATCTAAAATTCACAGAGGTCCTTCTACCTCTGTCTCCCAAGTGCTGGAATTAAAGGTGTCTTGGCCTCTATGGCTAGTGTGGCTAGCTCTGTACTCTGATCTTCAGGCAAGCTTTATTTGTTAAAGCGGAATCAAAATATCACCACACTGCACTACTACAATAATCAGTGCAAGTGTTAGAAACACTGTGTTTGTAATCGTATCAACACAGGTGGTATATGAGTTTACTAGGGTTTACAGGACATCTTTCTTGCTATTTTCAGCCCATCTCTAAATTCTCACAAAAGTTATATTGGTAAAGTAATTATTGATATTGATTGCTGTATGAAGATTAATATTCTGGTTTAATACTACATTAAAATAAACATCAGTCAAAGAAAGATTTGTGCCCACTCATTTTTATCTATCATTTTTTTCACAGAAGACATCTCAAATTAGGATGATTTTTATAATGCCTATTGATCCTGCCTGTCTCAATATTCGATCCACTAAATATTAATATTTTATGTAGTAATGTAGTTTTACATTCCCAAATTGTCATCTACTCAAAAATCCATAGTCTTCAACAACTTACAGATCTTGATTTGATTTAATTTTCTGTTTCGTATAGGATCTCCCTGCTGCACAAAATTTTTATCTGTAAATAATGAAAAATGTATGTGTTTGCTTGAATATAGATATTGAATAGCTTCAGTTTTCTATTCATACAACTGAAATTAACTCCAAATTAAAAATTGTAGAACAAGTAAGTGAATATTTACTAAATGTGTTGGTTATTTTCAGTAAAGAAAAAAATAAATCCTAGCAAGAAAAGTTTACTATCATGGCTCCGGAATATAGCTGAATTTGTAACACGCATAGGCACACACACAAATAAACACACACACACATTCTTTCTTAAATAAAATCACCTTATCATTAATAAGCATCTTTATAGTTTATTTTTATTCTTCTTGAGTAAAACCATGAATGAAATATATTTCAGTAAGTAAATTAATTATATCCTAATTTTCAAGAGATTATATAAGTACAGCATTTCTCCCTTCCATTTCCTCCTGACAAATACTCCCAAATGCCTCTACTTGATGTTTTTCAAATTCATGAATCTTTTTCATTAATTATTACTGCATATTTATATGTATATACATGTAAATTTCAGAATACATTCTCTTTAATCTGCATAATATTAATATTATTATTAGGTACATCAGTAATATAAAAACTCAGTAAGAAAACAAAAATGCTATTTAATGAGTGCTCTAAACAATCATATACAAATGTCCATTGTTCTGAAATACAGATTATTCATGAGTATGTAAAAGTGCTATTAGACATCTGGAGATATACCAGTTAAGTTACAAAGAAATTAAGCTTCAATCTCTTTAAAATTCTGATAATGATGATGATGATGATGTATATGATGATGATAATAATAACACCTAGAATGTGAAGAGTTGACGATAATGTGCAACATCTAGAATTCTTATGTATGTTTGACACCGTGTAAAATGAATATAAACTAATAAAAACGATTTAGATGATTGCTCTTAAAAATGCCACTTCCTATATACAGTAATTCCTTTGTTAAATATTTGCATTAGTGAAGAGAAAATGTCCAATCACTCAAAAACTGTACATCGTTATTTGCTATACCAATTTTCTCTTGTTGTTGCAAAAATTCTCTTTTGAATCCCTTATGTAAGTGTAGTCCAGGAATGCAGTAGGATGCCACACAGCAACTGAATAAGGATCTATAATATTGATGGCTGTTACAAGATTAATGAATTACAAGAGGTACTTATGCCATATGGTTCCACTATATATTTCGGAAATAATGTTGTAGCTGCCACACATAAAAGTAATGGCATGTGAGAATCAGCAGAGCATAACTTACAACTAAGAGTTTGTCCATATTTTTTCACTTTCATATAATCTCTCAATTGCTTTATTGGATTTTAAAGTAATAGGTGTTTGATGGAAACATCCTGCTTAGTTCTGATCTTGCAATTCTCTGTAATGGTCTGCGAGGAAGAGAAACTTCTTTATGAGCATGTGATTATTGCTGGTTAGCCAGAATGGCTGGGTAAGGTTGGAAGTTGACATCCTACCAGATGCATGGCCTAGAGTAAGCTGTTTAGCCTTTGTGAGTCCTGGATTTCCTGGTCTGTATGTGAGAAAAAGAGCAGCAACTGCACAGAATGTCAGGCAACTAAGGAATGTTTAGAGAGAGAAAATTATCTTTCCTAGGAAAGAGCAAACCAATTGATCATCCAATAACAAATAGTCAGCCTCAAAAACACACGTAAACAAAACACCTGGCAAACAAAACTTGTCATAAAAATTGCCTTTAATCCCAGCATAATGAAGGAAGATGAATGTAAATATCTGTGTTCAGGACAAAGGTTTGTCTAATAGAGCAAGCTCTATGACAGTCAGGGCTATACAGATAAACCCTCTCAAAAACCAAACCAAACCAAAACAAAACAAAAAACTAAAAGGAAAAGAAACACCCAGAGAATTCAGAACACTGAATATCAAGATAATAAATAGCACAATTAAAAGGAGAGTCTAGAGTTAAACAAAGTTCTCAAAATATGAAAGACGAAAGAACTTTGAAACACATTTTTTACATCACTAGCCTTCAGAAAAATGAAAATTCACATTACTTTGAGATCTCTTCTTATGCAAAGCAGAATGACCAAGATTAATTAAACAAATGATTGCATTTGCTAGTATCAATACAGGGAATTAGGAATACTTATTCATTGCTTTTCGGAGTACCAAATTGGTACAGCAACTTCAGAAATGAATGTAGAGAGCCCACAAATATCTGAAAAGAAATCTGCCATTATAACCAACTACACCACTCTGCGACATATACATATACCATCATGCAGAGATATTTGCTCATCCAAGTTCATTGCTTTTCTGTTCATAACAGCCAAATTAGAAACAGCATATATGCACATAAGATGATGCACAAATTAGGAAAACATGATACATGGAATATTATTCAGCTATTAAGAAAAATGAGATGTAGCATGAATAATACTGGGTTCAACTTGAAGATCAGAAGTGCAAAGCAGCCAGCCACTGACTCTTACCTCTACCTCAAACTGAAATGATGACTTTTGCCTCTAAGAATCCTCAGAGTAAGACTGAACTGAGTCCTGTCTCCTCCCATCTTATATTCCTCTTTAGTAGTAGGATTAAAGGCATGCACCACCACTGCCTGACCTCTGTGGCTAACTAGTGTGGCTACTGGGATTAAAGTTGTGTGCCATCATTGCAAGGTCTATATGACTGACTGTTTTATTCTCTGATCTTAAGACAAGTCTTATTTATTAATATATATATTAAATGTCACTACAATGAAATTCACCAGTAATTAGATAAAGCTAGGAACAGTTATCTGTAGGGCAACCCAGACCAAGAATGCCCAGAACAATACACATTGCCTATATTCTTATACATATGGACATTAAACACTACATTTTGTGTGTGTGTATGTGCATGTGTATTTATTATTCACAATATACTCACAGATTAGGTAGCTTGGCTGGAACCAAAGTGTGGTATAAGGAATCTTCTAAAAATGGGGAAATAGAATAGTTTCATAGAAAGAGGAAGGGGAAATTAGAATATGTGGATTAAATGGAGGAGAGAATTTAGAGAAGCAGGTAGAGGAGAGAATGCAAGGAGGATTAATTAACACAAAAGACATTTTGGAAATCCACATTGAAACATTTTACTCTAGAAACTTCCTAAAATATATACATTTATAGAAGTAATTTAAATGAAGTTACAAAACAGTGTGTGGAGAGTGCCTCCACAATGTATCACATGCAACCAAATATAAATGTCAGTATCAGGAGTGGATTATATTTTTTCAGACATTGGCCACAGAGGTCCCATAGACATCTGGTGAACATTAATGGAAATTGAAAATGCTATTGGTTTTCTTCTACAACCTGCTAGACCTTATTGCTGAACATCCCGCATCCTTAGGTCACTGGATAAGGAGAAATGAAGCTGGTACTCAACTAGATGCTTCATTCCTAATGATTAATATTCTTAATGGTGTAGAGAACTAGAGATGCCATGAAAGAGAAAGATAATCATTGATCTCATTCAGTTACAGACCCTGTGAGCTACAAGTGTGAGCTGCCTGCAAGATACACTGGTACAATAATGGCATAAATGCTGTGGGACTAAGCAACTGTATTTTTTAACTTGTATTTATGCCTGTTCTATAAGACTTAAACCCATATTATACATTAAATAAGAACCTGAGACTAGGTAGGTTATGGGCCTTAGTGGAAAACCTTTTATTATCATACCACTAAATGAACTTAGAGTAAAATGACTCATTATGACATACTGCTGATCCCAGAGATCAGACATTGCTCAACCTTTATCCAAGAAGCTGCTTCTTGAAGTAGATGGTAAATTACACAGAATCCTGTAAGCCTGAACATTCATTTTTCTAGCTGCCCAGACCAAATAATCACACAGAAACTATATTAATGAATCACTATTTGGCCAATAGGTTAGACATATTCCTAGCTATATCTTCCATCTTAAATTAACCCATTTCTAATAATATGTGTATCACCACAAAGATGTGCCTTACCAGCAAGGTTCCAGCATCTTTTTCTTTTAGTAGCTACATGGTTTCTCATTGATTCGGCCTAATCTCTTTATATATCTCTTCCAGTCTGGCTATATTCTGCCCTGCCATAGCCAAAAGCAGCTTCTTTAATGACCAATGGTAATAAAACATATTCACGGCATACACAGGGGAATGTCATATAATCACTCTTTTAACATTAACATAGTAAAATTACATAAAACAAAATGGGTATCAAGTAAGAATTACAGTTACAATATTTCTTTGTGGGTCTAAAATTTCATAACTAATTTATATTTTATCATAACTAAGAAAAACGTTAACTATCTGTCTTCAACTCTTCAAGGACCCAAGAATGAACTAATATTACCAAAGTAAACAGGAAGTACATTGTAAGCAACTTTAAAACTCTAAAATTGTCAGAGACAGCTCACTGCTTGGACAGTTACCTAAAGCTCTTCTATAACATCCATCCTCAGCCTACAGGCCCATAATATATGGATGACTTTTCCATGAAGCAGGAAATTTGAAAGCCTGTTTTGTCTATATTGACAGTTTGTCAGTTATTATACTCTGGTTCCTGCTGAATGGCTGGCAGTTTCCTCTGTGTAGCAGGAACATTGAAGAACATCTCACCTTCTTCAGGCAAGTTCAGTAATCATTTTTCTGTGGTCCTGCGTGTACAGTTTATATAGGCTACTGTCAAGCAGTCCAGGCAGAAGCAGTTTCTTGCCCAAATGGCTAGCCTTGTTACATTGAAAACAAATTCCATAACTTGCTTCTTCAATACCCATCAGCCTCTCTGAAATAATTGGTTCTGACAGAAGCAGGCATGTCTCACTGTCAAGAAAAGTCTAAGTTCTTAAAACCCTTTAAATGTCATATTCTGTAGGCCTTTGAAAGATTTCAAGAATACCTATCCATTTGAAATATATCTCTGTACACCTAGAAAACCTAATACAAATATTATGACCATTATAAATGACTATCTATTAATCAGTAATTTTCAATATATATTGCATTTCTGAATGAGCTGTATAAACATAATACTTTAATAATAAAGTTGATCCCTAAATTTATTTTGTTTATTGATAATTATTGAGCTCTACATTTTTCTCTGTTGCCCTCCCTGCCTTTCCCCTCCCCACTTCAACCCTCCCCCAAGTTCCCCATGCTCCCAATTTACTCAGGACATCTTGTCTTTTCCTATTTCCCATGTAGATTAGATCTATGTCAGTCTCTCTTAGTGTCCATTGGCCTTGGATGCTGGCTCTGCCTCTCTTGGTTTTTTAACATGGCAGAGCGGTAGATCCAGCTCTGGGTCAACAGCGTGAGAGCCCTGCTCAGTACCTCAACTCTTAGGTGCAGTCGGCCCATGCTGCCATCAAGTAACTGGCAGCACGTTCTGAAAGAACCATGACCATTCATGCCACCAGCATGAACCAGGAAGCTGGCTCTTAAAGGAGCCACAATTTTGCTTTCTAAGGCTGAGTCAGGTAGCCTTCCCTTAAAGGAGATGTGCCCCTGCTCACCATGAGCAAACAGAGTCTATCTGAAAATATGCAGCTACCATAAAGCTGCGCTTGGAATCTGTTTCTGTAGGTCTAGAAGTCTTTTTCTTTTTTTAAAAAAAAAAAAGCTTTTCTAGGTCTTATGTGGATATATGCCATATGGTGGGTGCCATTTTGTAAACCGAGGCTACACATTTGTTTCTGGGCTGCCCAGACCCAAATAATCATATAAAAACTCTATTAATTACAACACTGTTTAGCCAATGTATATCCCTACCTAATGCTTTACTCTTAAATTAACCCATTTCTACTAATCTTTGTATTACCACACGGTTTTGGCCTACCAGTAAGGTTCCTGCATCTTATTCTTTCAGTAGCTACATGGCTTCTCATGACACTTGTGTTGAAAATCATCTTATATATAATTACCAAATATCTGTTACTAGTAATTTTAGTCCTCAAGGAGAAGGGGCACAAGAAGGCTGTAGATCATCATTTTATATGTTTATGATCACTGCAGGAAGTGTACAAGAAAGGCGTTATGATAGCTACACGTAGCAAAGGAACAGGACCTTGCTCGCCTTGGCTTAGATAGTTTGAAGAAGATAGACTCATTAGAGAATAACAGAAAGTCTAAACTTTTATGTACATAAAATGAAACGATTTTCTATACCTGTTGGTTTTATTGGCATTTTTATGCAAAACTAACATATTTAATTTTAATGAATATCCAAGCCACTTATGAGGATATTACTGTGAATATGTGTGTAAAAAGCACTTGGATCTCTACATGGTAAAAGACATTTGGCTTTTATTGTATTTATTTCATTATTCTTAAGGCTTATATCTATGGAATTCTTATGTATTTCTTCCCTTGAATTATATTATACTGATTAATGCAAATAAAATGATAAAATGTGTTTTTTATGTATAATAGCCATGGGGTCTGAGAAAAAAATGAACACATTCAATCTTACTGTATCATATTCTTTGTTATCAGGACTTTCACTTCATTTACATTATACACACATAAATTACAATTTGTCATATATAATCAATTTTAACTTCTTAAATATACCTTTCTGAAAATTCTGTTTAACCTTAAAATGACAGCTTTAAATATATTTTCTACATCATTTCTAAAAAGTAGTTGCCACCTATAATCTCAGATAGATTATTATGATGTTTTCCTTTGGGTATGAAGCTGATCAATCTACTCTCTGAATTTAGAAATCTAAAACATCATAAGAAGATTTTGAAAGGTATATGGACCAAATGTATTAATATTCTCTACTATTGTTTCTTTTGAAAACTACTGAAAAAATAATAGCAATCCTAACATTCTATTAATATGTGCTTGATAATTTTTGTATATAATGTATTAAGTATAGATTTATTAACTTCAAGAAGTTACATAATATTACTACTATTATGAACATGATTTTAGTTTGTAGATAAGAAACTAGAATTCCGGGCTGGAGAGATGGCTCAGTAGTTAAGAGCATTGCCTGCTCTTCCAAAGGTCTTGAGTTCAATTCCCAGCAACCACATGGTGGCTCACAATCATCTGTAATGAGGTCTGGTGCCCTCTTCTGGCCTGCAGACATACACACAGACAGAATATTGTATACATAATAAATAAATAAATAAATAAATAAATAAATAAATAAATAAATAAAAGAAACTAGAATTCCAAATAGAAATAAAAACCTTGTCTATCATCACATGACAATTAAATGATAGATCGAGATTTTGACCCTGATACAAAGTTAAAAGTCTTCCACAGTATTCACTAGAATAGATTGCTTTACATTTCCACGACGTAAATATAAACATGGACTATTTCAGGAGCTAACATACGCAGAGCTGCCTTTTGCTTCATCAATATCAGAATATTTCCTAATTACCTGCCTTGCACCTATCTTCAAGACATGCTGAGTTTGTGTGCACCTGGGGTTTATTTCTGGCTTTGACCTTTGGTTTTCTGCATGTGTTATTTCCCTTTCCTTAGTGCTGTCTAAATTTTTACTGGATTTCCCCATTTTTTGTCACTTGTGGATAATAAGGTATATCCATGTTCTGTGGTTTTTCATTGTGTAAGTAGAAAAATTAAAGGTATTTTTATTTTTGCATCTCTTCTTAGCTTTACTTTACCACTAAAATACTAAGTTACTGTATCTACCAAGGAACTGGACACTGGAGTTTAAAACTATCTTTATATATTAAGGTTTAATTAGTTAGAATTTTTGTTGCTGTGATAAAACACCATAGTCAAAAGGAACATGAAGAGAAAAGTTTATTTATCTTACAGCTCTCAGAACACAGGCCACTGATGGAGGACATTAGAGCAGGGACTCACAGCAGAGCCATGGGGGAAATTCCGCTTACTGGATTTCCATGATTTACTCAGCCTCTTTTATTACATAAGTTAGAACTACCCTCCTAGCAGTAGCAGCAACCCACATCGAACTGAGCCCTCCCAGATCAATTATTAATAAAAATAAAATGTCCAACAGGTTTGTGCACAACCCAGCGTGTTACAAGAATTTTGTTAGTTGAGAGCTCACTTTCCCAATGACTATATCTTCTGTCAACATGACATAAAACCAATCAGGACAGAGGTGCTCAGAAAAGTGACTCATGAACTTGTAAAATAATGGGTAAAATATGGGAAAGTTTATTATTTTCATCTCATTTTTTTATGTCTGAATGTTATTAGTTATGACATTTCCTGTAAGAGATTATATTTCAAAGTAAAATATCACTTTTGGTACATGAGAAAGGACCCTGTCATAGATAAGTTTAACTAAGATTTTCTTAAAGAAATAAATATAACTTTTTCTTATGAAGAAATTTCTATTTTTATGAAGTTGTTTATTTTGAATCTTATAACATTAAAGATGAAATAAAAAAGCTAAATCCCCCAAACATCTATTATAATTACACTGAAAGGAGCAAAAATGAAGTTTATATTTTAAGATAAAGGTTTGTTAAATATTAAAAAACAATATTCCAGGAACCAAGATGTAAACTTTGTCTTAATACATTAATGAAACTATTATATGAATAGCTTAGACCCCAAATAGCCAAATAAATAAATAAATTGCCAGGAATAAGAACAATTTGAACATTACATTGCTATTTAGTTTATAATTAAATTGTTAATTTTAAATTTTTTTTCTCATTTTTTTATTAAAGATTTCCATCTCCTTTCCTCCTCCTCCCCCTTCCCTCCCCCTCCCCTCCCTTCCACCCATACCCCCACTCCACCCCTCTCCAAGACAAAGAGCCATCAGGGTTCCCTTCACTATGTTTAGTCCAAGGTCCTCCCAGCTCCCCCTAAGTCCAGGAAGGTGAGCAACCAAACTGACAAGGCTCACAGTGAGCCCGTCCATGCTGTAGAGTTCATGTTCATTGCCATTGTCCTTGGTTTCTCAGTCCTCCTCCACCATCAGCCACATTCAGAGAGTCCGGTTTGGTCCCCTGTTCCATCAGTCCCATTCCGACTGGACTTGGTGGTCTCCCATTAGTTCTGTCCCACCGTCCCAATGGGTAAAAGCACTCCTCGTGGTCCTGGCTTCCTTGCTCATGATCTCCCTCCTTTTGCTCCTCATCAGGACCTTGAGAGCTCAGTCTGGTGCTCCTATGTGGGGCTCTGTCATTTTCTCCATCCAATGCCAGGTGAAGGTTCTATGGTGATATGCAAGATATTCATGAGTATGACAATAGGATCTGGACATTTCTGGCACCCTCTCCTCAGCTGCCCAAGGAACTAGCTGGGGGCGTCTTCCTGGACACCTGGGAACCCCTCTAGAGTCAAGTCTCTGCCAACCCTAGAATGGCTCCCTTAACTAAGCTATATAATTCCTTGTTCCCATATCCACCCATCCTATATCCCAACCATCCTATTCCCCCAAGCTCTTCCCATCCTCCACTTCACACTTTTCTCTCCCCATCCCCCCATCCCTCCATCCCCCCCCACCCGCTATATTCCCATTATTTTGTCTGGCAATCTTGTCTACTTCCAATATCCAGGAGGATAACTATATGTTTTTCTTTGGGTTCACCTTATTATATAGCTTCTCTAGGATTTTTTATGAATTATAGGCTCGATGTCCTTTATTTATGGCTAGAAACCAATTATGAGTGAGTACATCCCATGTTCATCTTTTTGGGCCTGGGTTACCTCACTCAGGATGGTGTTTTCTAATTCCATCCATTTGCATGCAAAATTCAAGATGTCATTGTTTTTTACCGCCGAGTAGTACTCTAATATGTATATATTCCACACTTTCTTCATCCATTCTTCCACTGAAGGGCATCTAGGTTGTTTCCAGGTTCTGGCTATTACAAATAATGCTGCTATAAACATAGTTGAACAAATGCTTTTGTAATATGATTGGGCATCTCTTGGGGAAATTCCCAATAGTGGGATTGCTGGGTCCTGGGGTAGTTTGATCCCAAATTTCCTGAGAAACCTCCTTTCTTCCATGATTTTGCTTAAGAATTAGTTATAGAAATTGCATTGTAAATGTATCATTTGAGGCTTGGCAGCTCATGGTTACATTTTATAAATTTTGACCAGTTTCTGATCTTTGTAGTAGCCTCTATTTGTTTCTAAAAGCAGCTTCTTTGACAAAAGGTGAAAGCTACATTTATCTATTGGAAAAGGGTAAATATTTAGAATGTAATTAGCAATTGTATAGTTTTGTACCATAAGAATTAGTTTTTCTCTAGAGTCTCTGAACTCTGAACTCTTTAACTATGGATATTTGGCAAGGTTTGCAGGAACAGGCATGATTTTTTCCCCATTGAGAAGGCCATATACCCACTTATAGAGCTGTTATCCCCACACTAAAGTGGCCAAATTGCATCATTAAAGGTAGCTGTGGCTAACAGACCTTACATCTGCTTTCCTCCCTTGAAAATTTGCATATCACCTCTCCATAGTCTAATAATCTGTCCTCAAGAAGAGGTTTCCAGATGTTTTAGCTCAATGTTTCCTAGTTCTCTGTCAGAAGTTTATGGTATTCACAACTGTAAGGAGTTCCACTCAAGTCCTTGTAGGGAACCAACCAAGGACAACAATACTACTATAATAATAATAATAATTATTATTATTATTATTAATATTAACATTATTAATAATAATACCTACACTATTGTGGGAGTCTCTTGGACTCCTCTAAGCAACAAGGGAAGGTTTCCCTTGACTGGCATAATGTTTTTGTTATGTAATCTTTGGGTCTTGTTGGAGCACATTATCATTCCATTTATATCAGCCATTAAACTACACACACACACACACACACAGAGACACTCACACATAATTTTATATTTTTAACTAGGTATATAAAAACATACTTTCTATTAATTTTTAAACAGCTTTAGTTTTCTTTATTTCTCCTTCCTCCCCCTTTCTCCTTATTACACCCCTCCCTCTTCTTTTTTTAAAGTCCCCAGCCCATTTTTCTCATTTCTCTATCCTCCTCTACAAAATTCCTCCCTCCTCTTACACCCAGGGATCATTTATACATTTCTGATCTCTGCAGTAACTTATAAACACAAAGTTAAACTTTAATGATCCAGATCTAAAATCCACAAATAGAGATAATGTGTCATTCAACTTTCTGTGTTTGGATCACCCCACTCAGTATATAATAGTTTCCTGTTACATCCTTTTACATGCAAATTTCATGATTTCAGTTTTCTTTATACCCTATTAAAATTCCACTCTGTAGAGCCGGGCAGTGGTGGCTCACGCCTTTAATCCCATCACTCGGGAGGCAGAGGCAGGCAGATCTCTGAGTTCGAGGCCAGCCTGGTCTTCAAGAGCTAGTTCCAGGACAGGCTCTAGAAACTACAGGGAAACCCTGTCTCGAAAAAAAAAATTCCACTCTGTATACATACCACATTTTTATTGTGCATTAATAACTTGAAAAACATTTACATTGTGTCCATTCCCTAGCTATTGTGAATGAAGTGACAAAAATAACGGATCTCTGAAATATATGGTGTCCTTAGGGCAAATGTCAGGGAGTTAGGCGTGATTGGATCATAGGGGAAATCCATATCTAATTTCGCAAGATTTCTCCACTCTGATTTCCGTAGTGGCTGCATGAGTTTTTAATCCCTTCAACAGCAAATGGAGTTATCTTTTCCTCACCTCATTACAGGAGGCTGTAGTCACTTGTTTTCTTCATGTTAGTCACTGTGAATTCATGACTGGGGTAGAAAAAAATACCAATATAGTTTTCGCATGAATATTCAAAACATTTGAGGGAGTTATGATAGCCAATAATATTGCAGAAGCATGGAAATGTAAATTAGTGGTGTGAGATAGATTGGTGCTCTTATAAATAAGTTGGCTTTGGGTCCCAGTAACCACATGTCAAATAAGAAATGTGATGGCTTGAATGACAGTGACCTCCCCAGGCTCATATAATTTAATGCTTCTTCTACAGTTAATGGAACTGTTTTGTTCATCAAACATTAGAGTAAACAATACTACAAGTCTTTTGCATTCGCAGTAGATGTTAATGTATTTAAATAGTGATAACCACAGGAATTCCAAAGGAGAATTGGCATTAAAGAAGCCTCCTAAAGTGAAGCGGGATAATATTCAAAATAAAGAAAGGTATTGTTTGCCATAATCAGCAAATAGATCTAAAAATGACAAGATCAAAATCAAGGTGATGTAGATCAAAATAAGAAAGAGGTTTACCAACATCAATATAAATACTACTAATAATAAATTGTATGAAAGCTTTACTTGAAAACAGTAATTATAATAATAAGCAATACATTATTTACCAACAACATGCTTTAAGTCTAAACAAGTGGATAATTTGAAAACAACACAGTGAAAAAAATATAGCATGTCCGTCTTCTGCCAACCAGTCATCATTAGTCTAATAAAATCAGACAAACCATAGTTCAGCATAGAAAAGAGACAGCATTTTCATGATAATTGGCCCATTCAAGAGTAATATACAAAACCATGTATTCAATAAAGCTTCAAACGCAAATACAAAGTTTGAAAACAGAAATATATCAAAATAGATTTTGTTTGTTGAATGATTTCTTTTTTCTTTTTGAGACAGGATCTTGTTGTGTAGTCCACATGCCCTTCTGCTTGAAATAAGCCTGCCTCAACCTCCTGAGTACTGGCATTAGGAGTGAGCCTTACCACAGATGGCTAACAGAATGCCTGTATGCATGTACAAGGTCTTATCTGCTACTTGTTTTTGTCATAAAACACCAACACTTATTAGCTCCTGTATTGCTTATGGCTGCTTTTGGGTGCCAGGCGAGTTGAGTGCTTCTGGCATATGACCCACGATTCTAAATATTAACTGACCGACACTCCCCAGAAAGTATCTGGTAACTTTTGTTAGATAAATGTGTGACAGAATGCTTAAAATCCTAAATGTGAAGCTAGTACCACCGTAGTATACAAAAACTAGATTTTCTTTCTCTTTCTTTTTTATTTTTTCTTTCTTCCTCCCTTCATTCCTTCCTTCTTTTATTTAACTTGCACTTAAATATTTAGCAGAAAAGTACATTGTATACTTAAGATACTCTCAGAGACTTTAGGGAAAGATTGTTGAGAAGATTAAAGCATGGCCAATGATCCAGAGTGCATGTGGATAATGCCATCTTCTAAGTAGAGAATGTGCACATTGATTGAGCAAGACAAAGATAGTCTTACGTTTGACTTTTTAAAAAGTTAACATTATTAACATGCTTGGAGATTTTGAGGGACAATTGAGAGTTTCAGAAAGCAAATGTGACTGATAATCGAACAAGTTGAAAGCATTTTCTAAAGACACAGTGGCTTATTAGGAAGAACAGAAAGTTAATCCTGATTACAAAAGCATCTCTATCAACCTTCCTGGTTTGAGACATAACTAACATTCATTTTGAGATATTTCTGTAAAGACATGGGTCGTTATAAGATAAACAGTAATCAGTGTTCCATGGTTGGTTTGCAAAGTGAGAAAGAGCATCAAGTCAGAAGTACTGAGTAACGATGAACTAAGGAAGACTTAAAAGAAGGGAAGTACTCATAGGGATATTAAATGAGAAGTAAATCGAAGTAAGAGATTAGAAAGACTAATACAGAAGATTCCAATTATCACAATAGGGGCGTTTGAATAAGTTTATGGACGGGAAGTTTGCTAGGAATGAGTATATGAGTCTTTACTCTGTGACCTTGAAAATAACTGTATTCTACTCCAATATGATGTGCTTATGAGTAAATAGTTCAAAAGGCCTATGTTTGGTGGTGTACACCTATAATTCTTACACTGTGGGGGCTAAAGGAGAAAGATTGTAACTTTGAGAGCAGAGACTATACAGCAAAATTATGTTTCAATAAATAAAGATAAAATAAAAAGAGTTGCTAAAAGCATGAGAATTGATGGAGATATTAGTAAAGTAGGCAGGGAAATAAAATTGATATGGAATTTTCAGACACCGCAATTGGATAAAGGGAAGAGTGACATGTTTTATAAAATTAGTCATAAGTGAGTGTTTGTAGGAGTATAAGTAAGAGGAGAATCATAATAAGTATGTGGAAGACATGATATTTGGTATAATGCGGGGAAAGATGGTTGAATAAACTAAAAATAACATTCTTAAATGAGTAGGAATTTGGAGGAGCTTGAGATTCTGATAGTCTAGGGATGAACTGAAAACTATCGTGTAATGTGCCATCTGACTTGCCTACAAAGGCAACTAGAATAAATGGCTTTTAAGAAAGGATGCAGAAAGAGCAGTATCCTTCAGAGCCAATAAGACTTCAGCTAGAGAAAATGGCAGCAAAATATTCTAATGATGTTTACAAAAGATAGCTCATTCTGCTCCATCATGCTTGCTATATCTAGCAACATGCTTTGATAAATATGAAGTACTAGATAGATGTCAGTGTAAACTGTTATTAATATGACACTGTGCCTAGTTGAAATTTGAATATGCTGAAATAAGCCTATGGATATTTTCAAAGTTACAAAGTAAAGACACGTAAACTCATTCCTCATGATCTTCCCTTCCAGGCACTTGATCAAACAACCCTAATGCATCTCTCATTTTTATGACGCATGGTCTCCCATCTCTGAATAAAACTAAGCACATTTAGTTTGCCCAAAGTTTGTGAAGTGGGTTGGTGATGTTGGGTTAAATGCAGAAGAAATAAAGAAAATTGTGGTTTGGAAGATACATTGAGCCATTGCTTTCGAGTTGCAAAATCAATTTACATACTTCAGAAGCAATTTCTTTTATGTTTCAGAAATTCCACATTTAAGCATTTTTATGTCTTTATTACAGCTGGTATCATAATCTAACTCCATGTATATGTTTTGTAATGAGGTTCAGCTCATTGATCTTTCATAATACACATTTTAAATAAAGAATAATTCTGTTTCCGAGTTTATTTTTGCTGAGAATTTGCCATGACTATCTTATTTATTCTCACACAGTGTATGAATTTATAGTTAACATTTTGCAGCTCCCTATGTACCTAAAAATTTAGGTCCTCAGCCTTTAAAAATTGTATATAAACTTACATACATGTTCAATTTTATCTTTAGAAAGTTGAGTAATTTTTCAGTAGGTTTCTCAAGTTTTATATCATAAAAACATTAAGAATAATAAGTCTCAGAAATCTCAAGGCACTATGGAATATTGCTAATAATGACAGATTCCACTCCAGATTGTTTAAAGTATTTATGACCTAATTTGTCATATTGCTTAGGAATTGAGTTTTCACAAAATATATGTTTTTCTTTTTAAAGCAGTATCTGTAATGTAGCTCTGGCTGTCCTAGAACTCACTATGTAGATTAGGCTGGTCTTATAGAGATTTACCTGCCTCTACATTCAAAGTTCTGGAATGAAAAGTGTATATCATAACATTTGACTTACATTCTTATTATTATTACAAAGAAGTATCTCATTTTTATAATGAAGAACTTGATATGTAGTATTAGATCTACTGAATGAAAACAATATTTTATCAGTCATGTGCTTGAAAGAATTTTTTAAATTTTTTTTCTTTTTCTCATTTTTTTATTCAAGATTTCCATCTCCTCCCCTTCTCCTCCTCCTTCCACCCATACCCCCACTCCACCCCTCTCCAAAGACAAAGAGCCATCAGGGTTCCCTTCACTATGTTTAGTCCAAGGTCCTCCCAGCTCCCCTTAAGTCCAGGAAGGTGAGCAACCAAACTGACAAGGCTCACAGTGAGCCCGTCCATGCTGTAGAGTTCATGTTCATTGCCATTGTCCTTGGTTTCTCAGTCCTCCTCCACCATCAGCCACATTCAGAGAGTCCGGTTTGGTCCCCTGTTCCATCAGTCCCATTCCGACTGGACTTGGTGGTCTCCCGTTAGATCTGTCCCACCGCACCGTCTCAATGGGTAAAAGCACTCCTCGCGGTCCTGGCTTCCTTGCTCATGATCTCCCTCCTTTTGCTCCTCATCAGGACCTTGAGAGCTCAGTCTGGTGCTCCTATGTGGGGCTCTGTCATTTTCTCCATCCAGTGTATAAATTCTTGTGAAATAAAATATCAGTTCAAATGATACCATCCTAAGAGTGTGAGGATAAAATATCTTTTTATTCTTTATCCTTAATGTGAAGGTTAGTGAAGAAAAACTGTTAATCTAATCTGGAATGTCATTAAATGAATTAAAAATAGGATATACTTCTGAAATGACGAGGACCACTCTATTCTCCAGGTGTTTGATTTCCTAAATTATATGTTTATCTTTTCTCTCTTTTACCCCCAATTCTGTTTTCAAATGTATAACAGGACATGAAAATAATCTTCCTTATAAACTATGTTTAAAAAAATCCACAACGAGGATTAAAAAACTGAAAGAAAGGTGAGAAGAACTATAGGAAAAGTCCAAGGATGTAATTTTTCTTGTTTGAAAGATGTTCAAAGTCAATTTCACAGCAACTGTAGCAAGGAGACCAAAAGCAGCCATCATTATTAGCAATGTCAGCCCTTAATGTTTAAAAGACAATATATAAAATGCAAGTGCCGTTAGAACACCATTAAAGATTTCAAATTTAGAGGCATAGGAACAACGGTACTAAAAGAGGTCAAGGGAATATTCTTCTTAGAATCATTTTTTATATAAATGTAGTACCAATGATAAAATATCACATAATGTATTCCCTTAGAAAATTTACTGGTAGCCATATTCCTTCATTTTCAAGAGGAATTTAGAAGCCTTAGAAGAAGAACAAAATGTTGCAGAAACAGTTAATCACACTTTTTCTTTGCTACTATGTTGTAATATATACAACATCAACCAAGTTTCAGGGTTTTTTTGTCTAGTTTTTGACATTAAGACTTTAATGTAATATTCTTCATTATATTTTCATTAATATCCATATGTTATTTTGTGTTTTTTAGGTAAACAATTTCACTTTACCACCCACAGTTATTTTGCTATAATTGACAATGATTCAAGATTTTGTGTATCATTCTCTGCTTACACCAGTAAAAATGGACTGTATTATTTAATCACTTAATTAAGGCTTATTCCAAATTAAACACAACCACAAATCACATGGTTGAAAAATAAATTCTAAGCTAGATTTCTGCAATCCAAAAATATATTGTCAAAATAAAAACCATGTGGCAAGAGTCAAAGTTTATTATATTTGCAGCTTGGATAGATCTAACTCAAATGACCAAAGCTGAGATAGTACATTATAGCACACATTAAAGAATAAGCTTACAAAGGTGGTCATTGATTTTTATTATCCAATAGCACTAAGTTAAAACTATTATTATGAAAAATGAGTCGGGTGTCAGAGCTAATAAATATTTACTAAAATCTCAAAATCAGTAAATATAACAGTGATGGTCACTGGAACTTATCAACAACTTTTGAGATGATACGGTTGATATTCCTCTATAATCTGTTTGACAGAATACTTGTGGTTTTAACATGCAAAAACTTGCTCATGGAAAGTAGCTAAGTCTAATGCTAAGCTGTGATAACAATCTATACTGATGAATTATTCTTGCATATTTACTTTTATGTTGCCCTTAATAAAGTAATTTCAACTTTTATTCTATTGTGAATAAACTAGTGAATTACATGGTTTCCTAATCCAGGCATCTTCCACAATAAGATTAATTCACTACAACATGAATTAAAAAGAAAAGATAATCCAGTAGGAGAGAGTGGCTTATTCTAAAATGTCAATCCATGTCCCTGAAATTCAAAACTTCAAAATTACTTAATATCTTGTAAAATTTATATGTGTTATATTTTGAAACTTCCTTTATTTCAGTTCTTAAACTAAGCCTAAAACAAACTCTCTGCTTTTATATGCTTCTTTGCTGCTCCTTAAGGATACATTGTATTTGTAATGAAGTACTAGCACATGAGTTTTATTCTAGGTCCTGATTTGTGGGGACTTCAACCTAAAATGGTAGTTAACGTTAAATTGTACATTAAAAATGAAAATGGAGTAATACCTTCCTATGATCATATTTGACAGAGATATTTTCCCATTAGATGCTGAAGCCTTAGAACCAAAGCCATTTGTTTGACACATTCAATTACTAGGAGTGAGAGGATGATATTATAGGCCTTCATGAGAGCAATTACGAGGCGATCTGTTCAGGAGACTATTTAAGAACACCTTGAGGGCTATTACCAACTATCTCCCAGAAGTTCTGTTCATATATTAAGTGTATCACAATCACACATTCCTATGTGGTGGTAGCTCATGGCAGAACACCAGCCTCATTTTTATGATTTGTTAAGGACATATTCTCACATTCAGCAACTGAAATATTTGACAGTATTTAGAAGCAAGTATGTGTCTATCACATTGGGAATGCACACAGTGTTTGGAAAACAGCAACCTAGAAGATTTAGCAATTGTTTCTGCTGTTGTTTTGATAGTCGCATACTTGGCTTACAGAGCATATTGATCTCTAAAGCAGTGATAGTCCTTATTATTATTAGATATGCCTTTCTATTTTTCATGTACTCTGCTAGTAATATAATTATATATATAATATATATATATATATATATATATAGTAGTTTTCTTTTTGAGCAACCAATGAGTTTTCTTTTTGAGCACCAATGAGTGCTTTCTCCGTTTTTTTTTCTTTTTTTTTTAATTGGTTTATTTTTTTTTATATTTAAAAATTTCCATCTCCTTCCCTCCTCCTCACCCCTCCCCTCCTTCCCCTTTCTCTCCCCTCCTCTCCCCCTTCCCTCCCCTCCCCTCCACCCATACCTCCCCTCTCCCTCTCAAGGCCAAGGAGCCATCAGGGTTCCCCACTCTATGCTAAGACCAAGGTCCTCCCAACTCCCCCCAGGTCCAGGAAGGTGATCGACTCTTAACATGCCTCTGCAAATCCTGTTTTCTTTTGAGAATTTTTGAACTTCATTCAACTCTAGCAATAACTCTGAGTAGGTTAGTTGGTCAGGAGAATTTTATATATATATATATATATATATATATATATATATGTGTGTGTGTGTGTGTGTGTGTGTGTGTGTGTGTGTGTATGTATGTATGTATGTATGTATATATACATATATGGCATTTGGATGACTACAATTTTATTGTAAAGGACAGAAGGTTGAATAGGAAGGAACTGACCATGAGGATGCTATGCTGTTGCATGCTAGTGACTGCTACAATAGATGAAAATCAATGACGATAACCCATTCTACATAATTTACAAAGCTAACAATTCACTTTTGATGGTCTACTAAAGTATGTCCCAAATTCTTCTTTCCTGCATACTACCAAAAAGGTGACTTATTAATCCATTCTATACCCAATCCCTCATTTATTCATAGACTCTCTAGTCAATACTAAAGCAGATACATAAATAAATAATAGCGATGAACCGATATTGAGTAGGATTTTTACAATGTTGTTTGAGGTGAACTAAGTCAGTGGGAATAGAAAACGTGTGGAAAGGGCAGTATGCAGCAGTATACATGTGCACATTATTACTGGTTGCTAAAATAGTTGTGTTGAATTCATAAGGGAAAAGTAAAGTCAGAATAAATGTTACGGAAATTAAATTAACCATCACATCATAATACAATAACACCTCGATCACTGCTTAGCATTGGCGTGAAAGCTAAATGACCTCCAAGATGCTATAAAAGGTGGTTCATAGAATTGTGTTCATCAATGTTTCCAGTTGAAGGTGAGGTAAATGCTTGCCTCACTGAAAGATATTTTGTGAAACTATCCTGAAGAGTTCAAAATGGGGTGTCAGATAATTACCACTGCTCCTAATTTCTTTCCTACATAAACAGGGACTTTTGAGGGACAATTTTTAGAGAAATATTTTCACATGTGTGTGTTCTGCTTCCCTCCAAGGGAGAATCATGCCTACCTGTAGCAAGGAAGTAAAACACTCATTATTTTAACTTAAGGATGTGATGATTTTGACTAACTCAGAGTTCTATAGTTCAATGTTTCCCACCATAAGACATTTGAAAGGAAGAAAGGGTTTTACTCCTAGAATTTAGCATACAATTAAAAAATGTGGAGTGCTCTTTTAATGTCTTTGACATCTAAGTGAATATCTCAGTAAGGGTAATGCAACCCCTATAGAAAGGACTCTTGGAGCCAGTTTGTGGTGGCATGTAACTATCCCAGCACTTGGGAGGCAGAGGCAGGTGGATCTCTGTGAGCTTGAGGCCAGTCTGGTCTATAAGAGCTAATTTCAGGATAGGCACCCGTCTCGAAAACACAAAAAACAAAAAACAAAAAAAAAAAGGAAAGAAAAAGAAAGGATTCTCTGGTATTAAGGGAAACAGTCACCCAACACCAACTGGAAGAGATACTCCAGACAGTACCAGTGACATTAAACTGGCCCATTCATGTCTCCTCGAATTACTGTGTGACCAAAGGGAGAAGATCAATAAAGCCCCCTTTTCATACAAAGAAACCATACCATCAAGATGAAAAGAGACAGGAAGACAAGTGTATGAAGCTTTTGAATGATATATTTGATTGTATTTAATGTTACAAAAAAAAAAAAAAACCTTTCAGTTTCCCAAGAGTATTCTGAGAACTCACTGAATTCTGATTGGGTTTAGCTGAAGAGACATGGAAGAGGTTGTTACACTGAGGGGATTAAAATATACAATGGAGAACTGCAGTTAATGTTTCACAAAATTACAAGCAGGTGGATTTCAGAATTTGCTTATGGAAATAACTTGGTATTTGTTTGAATCACTGGCTGAAATATAACAGGAGTCCTACCTAGCATTGAGTTAACCCCAGACACATAGTTTTGCAAACCCATGTTCTCTGTGCTATAGCACAAAGTCAAGAAGCTTGCAGTTCATACTAAAGATTCCTGTTGAATCCTAAACTTCTGAGTGTCAGATGAAATCTACATCTTGGTGCATTCTGGTGGTTTAAACTCTATTGCCTGGTGGTCATATGGTAATGAGACAGAGAGTTGTTTGTCAAAACCTTAGAGAGAAAATAAGTGCAGGATGACAATACTTCTCAGATTATTATTAATATCGTTGTTGGAGCTGCATTATATTCTAAGTAACAATATGCTCCATTAGAATGCCTGAGTAAAATTCTAAATAATGATTCAACTAAGTGTATTGAGAAAGGACATAATGTAAAATGCTAAAATTAATATTGAGAAACCTCCTAATGAGCATAACTCAAAACTGAAATGTATTTGGAGAAAATTTGAAGGAGATTATTTTCTAATACACTAACAAGACAAAGAAACTAAGACAAGTCTCAAATAATCGTGACAGAAAGAAAAATAAATAACAGACACTAGCTTGCAGAGGTTTCCATTTTTCTTTGCCTTAGCCTCTGTTATGAAGTCAAGCCCCTTGCAGCGTTACCAATTAATTTTACTTAAAAGAAATCAGAGTTTAAAAGCAAGGGTCTGATGCCTAAATTAATATTTCATATAATGAAATATTGATGGAAAACAACTATGTTTTTCAACTCTGCCAGATTAATAATCAATCTAAAGAGTAGCAAAATATGGGCAGGTGTTAGATCACATTGGATTTTCTTGGTGGTTTCTTCTCTGAGATCAAAACACGCCTTCTGCTGGACTCCACTCTGCTTCTTTACGACAAGTGTTTAGAACATATTTCACTCTCCTAACACTTGAAAGTAAAGCACCAGAAATTGTGTGCTCACGACTTGATTTTAACCTATGCAAGGAAGCCCTCCACAATAAATAACAGAATATATTGAGACATGGATTGCACAGAAGAAAGATGCCCTGAAGAATTGTAGCCTGAAGGCTGTTTCTAATGAATAGCATCATGAGCGAAGCTTAGCTATTTGTGAGAAATTTGCAAGCATGTCTGTTAAAATAATTCCATTCTCCCATGCAAAACAATAAAATGTGTCATCTATACTTTTAAAACAATTCACTATGTTATTGACACAAGATAAAATATCAAGTAAACCATTTATTACTGCATGCCTGACATGTTATTACAATTCTGCTCAGTCCTCGTGTTTAATGTCTGTGTTACAGTTAGCATTGCCTCTGCTCTTTCCTTTTTTAAGGATCGCAACTGAAAAAGTATGGAATTGAGGTTTTATTGTTTATGAGGTTATATCTTTACATTTTCCTGTTTAAAGATACAAGAATAATTACACAAAAATTCTCAGCCAATTAACATAAAGAATGAAGGTGGTACTGTAAGGGAGCTTTTATCCTGGTTTATAAAAATCCAAATATTAATGTGACTTGCATCAGGTAATGTCACAGAGCAATGGATGAGCAACGTTGTTACTGAAGCATTTCAGGGAAATGGCAAGGGCATCCTCTGTAGGAGAAATGTTTGGAACTTGAGAGACATTTCTGGGAAATAAACCTTCTCCCCAATTTCAAGCCCACAGACATTTTATGCACAAGTAGGAAAAGGAAATGTAAGTTATTTTCAAAGAAATAAATATATTGTAATTCAAATAGCATCATTAAGTTTAAGCCTAAGTCACCAAGAGACTGAACCAGAAAAAAAATTCCAGTGGTTTTTCATCCTGTGCATCATGACCCCTTTGGGGTCAAAGGACCCTTTCACAGGGGTCACATATCAGATAGCCTGTATGTCATATATTTAAATTAAGATACTAGTAGCCGAATTACAGTTAAGAAGCAGCAGCAAAAATAGCTTTTATGTTTGAGGATCACCATAACATGAGGAACTGCATTAAAGGGTGGCAGCTATAGGAAGGCTGAGAACCTCTGTATTATAATTTTAATTATTATTAATTTCTTTATGAATATTTTCCAATTTAAAATCCTTCATGAATTATTAACAATAAAAATCTTTTCATGGTAAAAACTTTAGTGATCAAAACATTCCTTCAAAAAATTTCAAAATTATGTAGCACTCTTGTTTGATGCTAAGTTCATTTGTACTTAATTTGATATTCACATTCAGACATTACAGTTAAAAGCAAAAAGGGAAATTATTTTGTCAGCATCTCTTTGAATTAACGACAGTCTTTTATGCCTCTTTGCAAAAAAGATGTATAATTTTAACAAAAATATGTGAAATGACCAGTTATTAAAAACCCGAACTCAATAAGCAGAGAGAATTTTAAATACTGTATTTTAGCAACATTTTCTTTTTACATTCTCCTACATTTTCAGCATTCAGATTTAAATCAGTACTTTATGAATCCTACACAAAATCTCTTTACTTAATCAGACTACCTTATACCCACTTACCTTTTTGTACTTTGGTCTCAATTGTTTCTCTTCAGTTTTAAACTGGGAGACTGAAAAGTTGTTTTGAGTAGGCTAATTTTAACTTTTTACTGAGATATTTCTCAGGATTAACAATTTTTTGAAAATTACATAGAAATAAATACCAACAAAGCTCATATGTGTTTCAATAAGAAAGTTGTAAAATTTCATCAAAAACACTTATTCCAGATAGAGCCAATTTTCATCTTATCTTACACAATGAAAATATTAAATACAACTAAATATTTAAGGGACAACTACACATAAAGTTATACATTGTTCAAATTATATAAAAGCTACCTAACTGCCCCCGCAAAAGAAACATACTCCAATACATTGAAGCATCAAACACCGTCTGACTCTGGGGAAGTGTGCAGTCAAAAGTCTTCATTCATTAATATGGTAAAAAAATATACTGTAACATTAATAATATATCATCTTTGTGGTGGGGTTGACAAAGCTTATAGTGTCACATCCTAATGCTCTGTTTATTAATTTTTACCTATATTTTCATACTTCCTACTTCCTACTATATTCAGAGATACCTGGCACAGAGATCAATGACCCAGTGATAGTCTGGCATTTAGTGATTAACTACAGATGAAATTGAATATGCAGCCCTCCTAACAAGATCCTAAAACACCTGTGAGGAATGCAACGAGATTGCAGCTTCTGATAGCCTGCTCAGGTGCACGTATATTTCTGGCCCAATGCCACTTCATAAAAAATCAGGTATAGCACCGAGACAAGTAAACTACCATGATCCTACATCTGGATGTGAGTACTGAGGCTTTAGAGATTTGCATATTAATTGCCCTTCATAATATTTATCTTAGCATTACTTTTCACAGCAAATGCAGGAATCACTTAACACCTAGCAATGGTATAATTATTTATTAAGTCAATACACTGCGCCAAGTTGTATTACAGACATTAACTTCATATTCTCAAATATACTGAGATGCAAATCTGCTCAGAATGAAAAGCGATGGTGAAATGTCAAACTGATCCCTGTTACGGGTTAATCTTTATGAAATAAAATCACAATATATGAAAATGTGTCTTCTTAGAAAATTGACGAGTTTTCAGTAGACTCAGATGTTTGGCCTATTATTTTAAGGTGGGTTACCTTTGTTTATGCTGCGGAGCATTTGTTTAATGATTTAAAAATGTGTCGTTTTTGTTTATGCTGGATTTGTTTAACTCCCTGAAACTGTGGTACTTTGCCTGTCTAAAACACCCGATGATCTAATAAAGCGATGAATAGCGAGGCAGGGGAAAGGATAGGTGGGGCTGGCAGAGAGAATAAACAGGAAGAGAAATCTAGGAGAAGGAAGGAGCAAGACAAGGTGAGGGGGATGTTAGAGGTCAGCCACCAAGTCAGTATGGTAGTAAAGGTGAAACTAAGATATAAGGAAGTAATAAAAGGAAAAACTCCAGAGGCAGAAGGTAGACGGGATACTTTAAGTTACAGATAGATAAGGCTGGGCATTATAAGTAAGAATTAAGCTCTGTGTGTGATTTACTTGAGATCTGGGTGGTAGGTCCCCAAAAGTGTTAAGAGCCAAAAGAGTAAAGAACAAACAGCTAGACTAAGACTTTTCTGAGACACAGAAAAAGACAAAGAACAAATAAAAGTCAACTAAGTATTCAGTGCATATTAGTGTTAGTACAGCTGTCATAATAAGGGATGCCTTGAATTTTCTCTTTTGCTTTTTGTGACCTAGTTAATGTTTAATTGTATAGATTATATTAATTGCGATTCATTTTCATCTGAGTTCTATGTCCTTTACTTTTTGAATTTATTTTTGAATAAATGCTATAAATGGCCTATACAGCAATCATTTAAAAAATTCTGTGATTTATCCCATTTATCATGCTATCTTTTCTGATGATAAATGATGTTTATATTTTGCATTCAAAGTTTCTTGAGGTTTTAAACTAAATTATATGTGTAAAAGCAAAGACTAGCCGGGCAGCGGTGGCGCACGCCTTTAATCCCAGCACTCAGGAGGCAGAGGCAGGCGGATCTCTGAGTTCGAGGCCAGCCTGGTCTACAAGAGCTAGTTCCAGGACAGGCTCTAGAAACTACAGGGAAACCCTGTCTCGAAAAAAACAAAAAGAAAAGCAAAGACTAAATATAAGAAAAATTGAGTATTGAGATAGAGTGAATGTTTTTAAAGCTAAATATAAAATTTAAAGGATGGACACTTTAATTCATTTAGTATAAGAATGGATGGTTCTGTATTATTAGTGCTGTAATTTTTAATACTAAGCTACTAGCTGCAAGTGGATATTAAGTCTTAAATAATTAAAATTAAGTAAAATGTAAAATAAACTTTTCCATCTGTTACTTCAATAATTCTCTGTAGCTAATTGCTACTGTATAGAGTATATAGAGTAAACCATTTCCAACATATAGAATGTTCTATTGTACAGAGATAATTGGAAAATATAAGACAAGGGAAGGTATTGTAAATGAATGTTTACCTATATTATGTTTTTATTAAGTCTTCAGCCTTCCAGATTCTCATTTTTATTATGTTCTCCATTGTTCATTCTTCAGTCAAGCAAGCTTACTTTACTTTAGGAAGTCTTTAATTTCTCCCTTTATTTCTTCCTTGAAGCACTGATGATTCAAGTGAGCGTTGTTTAACTTCCAAGTGTTTGTGGGCTTTCTGGAATTAGTGTTGCTATTGAATTCTAATTTTAAGCCACAGTGATCCGATAAGATACATTGGGTTATTCTATTTTTTTTTTTTGTTGTTGTTGAAGTTAGTCTATTTCTGTGACCATCCATGGCAGAAGAAATGTGTCACTCAAAAACCATACCGTAACATCTCTTTGACCTTACTGCTTTCCATGTTTCATTAGCTTATGGCAGTAACAAACAAAAAAATTACTTTACATCTTTCTTTTTTCTTTTTATTATGCTGGTGTAGCTATCCTAATATCTAACGAAATAGTTTCAAACTAAAATTAATCAAAAGAGACAAGGAAATTTAATATTAATCATAGGAAAAAATCCATCAAGAGGAAATCTCAATACTGAACATTTATGCCCCAAATACAACGTAAAAGAAACACTCTAAAACTTAAATAATACATTAAACTCCACACACTCATGGTGGGAGACTTCAACACTTCACTTTCACCACTGGACAGGTCAGTCAGAAACTGAGAAATAAGGGAACTATCAGATGATATGACTCAAATGAACTTAATAGACATCAATAGAATATTCCACCCAAACAGAAAAGAATTGATATCTTCTTCTCAGCACCTCATGGAACCTTCTCAAACTTGATCACATTCTAGGTAACAAAGCAAACTTCAACAACAACAAAATAGAATAACCCAACGTATCTTACCGGATCACCATGGCTTAAAATTAGAATTCAACAGCAACACTAATTCCAGAAAGCCAAAAGCTACAACCTTTCTTGCTCTTCCTCTCTTTCCCTTTAGAAAACAAGCAGGCCAGGGCAGAAACAAACAAATGAACAGGAAAAAAGAAAAGTACAAGACACAAATACAAACAAACACACACACACACACACACACAGAGAGAGAGAGAGAGAGAGAGAGAGAAACTCAGTTATGCCATTAAAACATCAAAAAATCACAATAATAAAGCCAAATAACTGTAGGCAAAAAAAGAAAAAAATTACTATTAAGTTCTTTTTTGTGTTTGCCATTTACTAGTTATAGGCCTTTAATTGTGCTGTGTATATTCAGTGAGACTACATTGGAGAAAACTAATTTTCCTTTGCAAGTGGTTATCAATTTGAGGTAGCTTCTGGGTTAGAGACAGGGCATCGTGCCACTTCTCTTCTCATTCTGTGACCCCATCTTCTTAGACCCATGTAGGCCCTGTGCAAGGTGCAACAGTCTCTGGGAGTTCACACCTTCCTTAGTCCAGCTGTCTCAAAAAATCTCCACGTGCCGTCTTCCATCTCCACTGGCCCTTTCATCTCCTTTCACGCAGAGTTCCCTGAACTATTATAAGGAAAGAAACTTGATTAAGTGATGTAAGCTTGCCCTCGGTATGCTGTGAATATATTTTATTACCATTGGTTAATTAAGAAGCTGCTTTGGCCTATGGCAGAACAAAAGAGACGTAGGTGGGGAAAAGTAAACTGAGTCCAGAGAAAGAAAGCTGAGTCAGAGAGACACCATGTAGCTGCCAAAAAAGAAAGATACTAGAACCTTACTGGTAGGCCACAGCCTTGTGGTGATACATAGATTAATAGAAATGGGTTCATTTAAGATGTAAGAGTTAATTAATAAGAAGCCTGAGCTAATAGGCCAAACAGTGTTCTAATTAATATTGTTTCTGTGTGATTATTTGGGTCTGGGTGGCTGGGAAATTAAAGCAGGGTCTCTGTTTACATGAAGCCATCCTGTTTATGACTGAGAATTCCAAATTATCTCACTTTTAGCACGTTTACCAGTTGTGGGACCCTGCATCAGTTCCCATCTAAAGTGTGAGTAACCTTCTCTAATGATGGTTAAGCAGGCCCTTGATCTATGAGTGAGGGAGTAGGTCATTAGGAGTCATCTTATTGCTACTGATCTTTAGCACAACAGTCACATTTGGCATTCCCTAAGACAATGGACGATCTAGTCTCAGGTTCTAGGCCATGTAAGCAGTGTCAGGCATGGGTTCTAGCACATGGAGTGTGCTTTAAATCCAATCAGATACTGGTTGGTTTCTTTCAGACAATTGTGCTACCATTGCACCAGCATATCTTGTAAGTAGGTCACCATTATATACTGAAGGTTTGGGAGCTGGTAACCCATGCAGTACCTTTTAGTACCATGAATATTTTATGAAGGTTTTAGGGAGGCGCCATCTCAGCTTCTATATATTTAATGAATTGTTTAGGTGTTGTAGCAATAGGGTCTTACCATCAGCTTGTGACCAGCAAGAAACAGCCTTGGCAGTAGTCTGAGTTGCTTAGGGATTTCAATGGTGACCCTATGGTCATGAACTTAATTAGATGTTGTAAGCTAATACCCATACTGAAGATTTCCTTTGGTGGAAAGACATATCTAATAGGACTTTGTCTCCCGCTTATTGGTGTTTTGATTTACACTTCTTCCACATGTGTATATATTTTAAAAATCATTTTACCACATGACCCCACAAATGACCCATAGTTTTAGCTCTAAGTCATGCACCCACTCCCTTACCCAATACATTTCTCCCCCTCCCCATTTGATTATCCATTTCATTCTTTTTCTCATCCACGCATATCTATTCTATTTCCCCTTCAGAGGGAGATCCTTTCCTTCGCCCTAGTTCCTTATGCTATACTTACCTTCTAGGATTATATAAACTGTAGTTTGCTTATCCAAGACTTTACTGAATAAAAAAAATGCATAAATGTAAATACAAACCATATTTTCTTTTGGAGTCTGGGTTACCTCACTGAGGATACCTAAGCTCAACTTCCTGAGGAGTCACCACACTTATTTTCATGACTGAACAAGTTTGTAAAATAATACTCCAAAGTTTGGTTCTGGAAAAAATAAAAACAAGACTCAAAGTTGGATGGGTGGAGATGGTGTATATCTGAGAGGATTAGGGAAGGACTGAATGTGATCAAATGAGAGTCTATGAAATCTTCAAAGAATAAAATAATTTTAAAGGAATAATAAACAATATCCCACTATACTTACCTATTATTAGGAATATTTTACTTTTAGATTTCAATAACTTTTTACTCAGTTCTTGAAGTTCTTGCATTTAGATGCTCTGACAGTCTTAATCTCCAGTAAGTTTTTAATACATTATTTCTGTGATCTAGTGAAAGATACTGGACTCACATAAACAAAAATAGACTGAGCAAATGATAATTACTGCCACTCTACCAGAAAGAGATGATCTTTCTTTATCATCATTAAGTTACTAATTTGAAACTCAACAATTTACTTTGATCAAGTTACTGATAGTAGAATTTCATAATAGCTATAAACAGTGTTCCCTCAATATGCTTGTCTTAGAATTATCCTAAATGAGCAGACTTGTTTGATGGTGTTCTACAGAGGTCAAAAACACTGCTCAGTAAAAATTCTTAAGGAAATGCAGAACAACTTAATATAGAAGATAGAAAAGTATTGGTGATCTATAAAACCTCAAGTTTCTAAGACATATTTACAAGGACATTCCTTAATAACATGCTGATAAACTATCAAAATGTTACCTTTGAAGATAACATTAAGAATATTTGTTTAAATAAGACCCACTTTTATCTTTCTTGTAGTTAAAATTTATTGCTCATTTTCCTTTATTATGCAAAAAACCTTTTCATTACCATATGTCATTATATGTGCATTACCATTGTGTGTAGAATTAGATGCACTGTGTTGGTTTAGTCTACATGTACAACACATGATAATCAAGAGAGTATTATCAGAAATCTCATTTTCTTAAGTCTTTTTCATCAGTTTGTGTTGTACATCTTTGAATGAATAAGGTTCTAATTCTTTATAAAATATGAAGTGCTCTGTCAAAAACTATTGTTGTCAAATACAATACTGTATTTTTTCCATTCAGCTAATTTTGTAAACACAATCTAGCTTCTCTTTGTTCTTCTAGCCTCATATTTTGTAGCCTCTAGTGACAATATTACTCTTCCTTCTTTGTTGCGATCAATACTGTCAGCTTCCATATGTTAATGTAAATCTAGATTCCTGGCCTTTCTGCTCAGGGTTTTATGATAGATAATTATACTATTTGCTTATATCAACCTGTTGTGCTTGTGAGAGAACCAACAGGAAAAATACAGCTGTTGTCAGTGCAGAGACACATAAACTTAACAATACATAGAATTTTCCATTGTAAAACTAGTGACTTATTATTAAAAATGTCTGATTTTTTTCACCCCCTTCAGTCATTCTCTTAGTCGACATGTATTCATACACTTGCCTGATAGGCCAGGAATATGTTTTATCTGTGGTAAAGTTGATAAACTTCATGAGAATTTACTTTTATTATAAAATATAGTGTTCAGTATAAATTGCCCAAGTATACAAAATAACTTCCATCATACTTTGCAACCAAGCAAGAATACACAGACATGAGAGGATGATATTTAAGCTCCTTACTATGCTCTTTATAAAGTTGGAAACATCTCCTGCTTTTGCACTGATATTACATACTTTAGAAGTCTCTTATTAGATGCAACTTTGGCCACCTGAAGACTATAAGGTCATGTTCTTTAATAATTCCTATAAGGTGAGCCTTCTCTTTTTTTATTTCCACCACTCTATATATAATCATCACATGTTAAGATAATAAATATTGTCTGAAACATATTAAGAAATGTAAACCACAACTGAATGCCTTGTTTTTTTTTCCTTGACAGCTTGCATAATACCTTCAGGTGCTCGTGTGTGTGTGTGTGTGTGTGTGTGTGTGTGTGTGTGTGTGTGTGGTGTGTGTGTGTGTTTATTTGTATATAACTTATATTAATTTTTAAAAGAAAAAACTATCATTTTTTTATTTTACATGTCAATCCCAGTTGCCACTCCCTTACCTTCTCCCATTTCCTCCACTTACCTCCCACCCCACCCTACTCCACTCCTCAGAGAGGGTAAGGCACATTGCTTTGGGGAAGGTCCAAGGCCCTCCCTACTATATCTAGGCTGAGCAAGGTATCCACCCAAATAGAATGGTTCCAAAAGTCAGTACTAGCAGTAGGGATGAATTCTGCTGCCTCTGACAGTGTTCCCACAGTCTACCCCAGCCATCAAACTTCCACCCACATTCAGAGTATTTAGCTTTGACCTATGTTTGTTTCTTCCCTGTCCAGCTGGAGTTGGTGAGCCCCCATAAGCTCAGGTAAACTCTCTCAGTGGGTGAACCCATCATGGTCTTGACCTCATTGCTCATATTTTCACTCCTCCCACTCTTCAACTGAACTTTGGAAGCTCATCCCAGTGCTCCGCTGCAGTTCTCAGCCTCGGCTTCCATCAGTTGCTGGATGAAGGTTCTATGGTAACATTTAAGATATTCATCAGTCTGACTACAGCGCAAGGCCAGTTTGGGAACCTCTCTTCGATTGCTTAGGGTCTTAGCTGGGGTCATCCTTAGCTGGATTGCTCGTAATTTCTCTAGTGCTAGGTTTCCTACTAGCCCCATAATGGCTCATTCCAGGTTGTCTTATGGGTTAGGCCTCAGGGAGGAGCTTCCAGGTCAGTACCAGTTCAGTGTTTCTGTTGCACAAAGAATGTGGTATCTTCAGCAATAGGATCTTACCCTTAAGTTCTGGGGGTGGAAATGGGGGTGGGACAGTCAAGCAACCTCCCTTCTTTAGGGATACTTTTTTCACTCCTCTGTTAAAGCTTGAAGTGAGGTATCCCATGTAAAACACTAGGGATTTCTATTACATAATCATTGACATCTGGGGGAAACATTATCACCGAATGTGCAATGACTCCGTTTACCTAAATAGGTTATGTCACAGAGAACAATTATTTTAAGTTTCATATTTTCAGTAAACATAAAACAATATACTACTTTATTGCTTTTTCAAACACCTTTGGAGTTCTTTCTGTCTTTCTCTCTCTGTCCGTGTCTCTTTCACTGGGTGTGTGTGTGTGTGTGTGTGTGTGTGTGTTACCCCCCAGGTAAAATCACACCTATTTTCTCACTTCCACCCTAATAGTACCTGTGCTCTATTGTACTCCACTCTAGAACTCCTTCCCCAACATTCATGGTCCTGGTTTCTGATATTACTTCAGGTTATACTCTCACATCTAAAGATCCAGAGCTATGATCAACAAATAAGAAAGGTTATATAGCATTTATCTTTCTGGCTGTAGACTACATCACTGAGGACAATATTTTTTTAGTTCCATTAATTCATGATTTCACTTCTTTAGAGATGAATGAAATTACATTGTGTATTCAGATATTTTGTCGTTAAACTAGGTGCTCCAAATGTTCAGCAAAACCAAATCATCATTCTCGTCCTCATCCTCATCAAACTATCTGTGAAAATGTTATTAACTCTCTGACTTTTAAGGATATTTTCAAAAAATCCCTTCAAAACCATTTAAAACTTTATAATGTTTATTCTTGGTTGCAAACTTGACTGAATCTGAAATTAACTAAAACCCAAGAAGCTGAGTACAACAGTGAGGGATTTTTTTTTTCCTAAATAAATCATTTCAAATAGAAAAATCCACTTCCGCCGGGCGGTGGTGGCGCACGCCTTTAATCCCAGCACTCGGGAGGCAGAGGCAGGCGGATCTCTGTCAGTTCGAGGCCAGCCTGGTCTACAAGAGCTAGTTCCAGGACAGGCTCCAAAGCCACAGAGAAACCCTGTCTCGAAAAACAAAAACAAAAAAAAAAAAAGAAAAGAAAAGAAAAATCCACTTCCAATCCAGATATTTTTGAGGTACAAAAGTGGTAATATTTTATATTGTTATGATAACGTAAAATATCTATATTTATAAGACTCAAATATTTTATGTAAAAGGAAAATACACAAACATGTAAAAATTACATGGGAAATGAAATAAGATTTAGAGGAATATGAAATAGATAATTTTACAAAGCTTAAGTAGATTTTGCTTCATTGAATTTCAATTAATTTATTTCCCCAGTGTTGTGAACTGAACCTCATGTATCCTAGTCAATTACTCTACATCCCCAGTCCTGCCTCATTTACTTTAATGGTGTAAGAAATTCTGTTTTCTTAATACATAACCCTGCCTTCAATACCACTAGGTCAGAGCTTAGGACAGACAGGGCAGAAAACTATAAACTTTGTCCAAATTTTTAAATATATATTAAATGAGTGTACTTTAGCATCTGAAAGAAATCAACACTAGTATCATGGGAACTATTTTGCCAAGGATGTTGCTTTTTATCATTCAATAAAATTTTTGTAACAGTTTATAGAATTTTTTAAAGTGCCAAGACACTAAAAATAAGGTTTCCTTTTTCAGTATTAGACAGAAACAAAACTGCAAGTGCTTGGGAATACTTATTTTCCATGGTTTAAAAGGCTTTTAGTACTATGTACAGATTTTAGTGCATTCTTTAAGATATATTTAGGTTTATGAAACTAATTTTTGCAGAATTGTTTATGTTTTATTTCTCTGCCTGATATTAAAATTTCAGGATTTTTATATTTTCATGAATAACAAAATGATTGATAAAAGCAAATACGCAGTCATCATTTTACAACAAGGAAAAGATTCGCTAATTTCTCATATGTCACCACTTCTTTACTTTGGTAGAATATTCTTTTAATTCAGTATTGACTATCAGTTAATTTATTATGCTTGAAAGGTCCTGGTTTCTATTTTTAATATAAGGGCTTGTATTGTAAAAATATATATTGATCCTTCTTCAATAAAAATACCTCTTAAATATGGATAAACTTTAAGGACACACAAAAATTGTTGACAAGATGTATAAATCAATTAGTATTTCTGTAAAATACCATTACAAACTATTGGTGTTACTGATAAAATTAGCTAGAAACCAAATAGTGATATGACATTTGCCATGCATTTACCTTACAACAATGTTACATCTTTCTACCTATGATCTCAATGTCAACTAAGAATAGGATCCAAATACTCTAAGAAGAATGAAATTCCCCCTTTCATTTCTCTCCCCCGTATGTATGCCTAGGCAAATACACATAAATGACGTTGGTAAAAAATTATGATATCATATCTTCCAAACACCATCTTCCCATCTAACATCATACCATATAATCAAAGACTATAGTATACTTCACGTCTACTTCTCTCAGCCATCATCTCTATTTTATGCAATTATTTAGCTTATGAACTGTGATTTCATTGTTCCTGTAAAAATATTACATAATGAGAATTTGGGACGCTAGCCTATTTACATAATGAAGATTATGCAATCAATTTATGTAGATAACTTGCTTGCAACATGTATTTTTAAAGGTCTTTTTAAAATTGAACTTTTAAATTTGCAAAAGAAAATAGAAAAACCAGAGGTCTAAAGTGAAGAAAGAAACCAGAAATAAAAGCTGATTCATGAGCATTTTAATAAGTTTCCCTTAAGCATGTTTAGTTATGTCTCTCATTTGCAGCTCTTAAGATTGGGGAGCAGCTGAGTAGCCCAAAGTTCAGAAAATGATTGTAGGATTAAACTAGTGGTTTTGTTCGGTTTGTCGTGTCCTCTTAAATACATGTTATTTCCTTGGAATTTCACTACCTGATTTTAAATCATAGGAGTCAATACAAAATTTCTCTACAAGAATGCTTCCTTTATCCTTAAACCAGGCTCCTAAGAGGTCACACAAATCATTTGTAAACTAAACAAACAACAAAGGAATGGACACCCGAATTGAAATTCAAGAGAATCAGTTATTAACTAGTCTGGATATCTGATTGCTTCAGCAATTAAAATTTTCAGGTTCAGACAACTAATGTTTAGAAAAAAATTAATAGCATGGCAATTTTTAAAAATTATAAAATTATTGTACTTGTAAATAAAATTATTGGATTGGTAGCCAAACAAAAATACATATTAAGAAACTGATATTGTAACATATGGTGTAAATGATGACTATCACAGCTAAAGCGAGAGTTGCTAGTACAAGAGTCAAGCCTTTAGCTACATCCATCACTATAGAAGAAGTAGGTGGTATGAGATAAAGTTGGAAGATGAGGAGAACACAAAAAGGCCACGATGCATATCTGATGTGCATTCCCTGTGTGGAGAATTGAGAAATTTCATTGGAGATATCACTTAAGAGTTAATGGAAGATAGATGTTTTAAGAGTAGTGAAAGATATGTTATCAGAGTCATAAAACTCATGATGAATTTTATGGAAATGAAATTTATATTGGGATTTGTCATAAAAGCCTTCTTTTATGAACTCTTCCACGAGCAATACATTAGGTGAGCATATAGAATCATTAAACTAACCTCATTATGTAATAGAATTATACTTTTAAATGTTAAGCATATTCTTACCACAACTGAGTTCTGAATCTACTAGAATTCTAATTCAAATGTCAGCAACCCAGTATTTGGAAATGACTACCTTAAAATAAAAGGACACATTTCATTAGAATGTAATTCACCTGTCTTTATCTTCTTTCTGGCTTCTTTTGAGGCACAATAGAAAAGTTTAATATTTTCTCATAAATGTGCCAGGCTTGCAAAGACGTGCATTGCTGGATTGGATCCAGGGTCCAGATGAAGCTATTCAAAACCTGCAGAAGAAGACAACAGTACATTGTCCTATGGAATCTCCTACCAGACATGTGTAAACAGAACAATGCCTAAGACTAAAGTGATTACGGCCATGGGTGCAGCTCAGTCACAGAACATCCGTGTACTATATGCAAAATCCTCGACTGAGTTCCTAGTGCCACAAGAAAAAGGAAAGAAGTCATGGAGCACGGCAGTAAGAAATACAGGGGCATTTAGTTTTTTACAAAAAAAAATTCCTTGATAATTCCATATAATGTACTTTATTGTATCTGTGCTCCTTTTTTTTTATTTTTTCAGACCCCCACCTTTCTTTCCCACACAACTTAGTATCTTTTTTTCCCCACAAAATTCAGTTTGTGCTGATCAAATATTCCTGCATGTGTGGCCTCCCACTGGAGTCTAGTTGACTTACGAGGGTCTACACATTTAGAGAAAATGGACCATGCTCACACCCGCCTACTATTGCCAATAGCTCCTTAGGTCGGAGTGGAAATTGGTGTGGAACTGTTCTCTCCATGTTGTGATTTGGTCTGTGATTTGTTCTGTTAGGACTTTCATGGGTCTTGTGCATGCTGCCATATCTCCTGTTAGTACGTACAGCATCCCCTCTGTATCCAGAAGAAACTGTTTCCTTGCAGTCATCTAGCAACCCTAGCTCTTACACCTTTTCATACCCTATTATTAGGCGTGATCCATGAGCCTTTGCAGTAGAGGTTTTAATATAAATATATGGACATTGTGGGGCATACCCTTTAGCATTCCCTTATTCTCTTATTAATTGTGGGTCTCTGCAGCAAGCATTATCTACTGCAAACAAGCTTCTCTGGTGGTGCTTCGTCTGTGGGATTAATGATAACTCAGTAGGAATTGGTTTAACACTAAAATCGTTTGTCAACACACTAATAGTAGTAGCCCTATTGTTTATCCCCTGTGCAGCCATACATCCTAGGCCGGATAATGGTCCCAGACATAAATTTCATCTTATGGAGTGGAACTCATATCCTCACAAAATATGGTGAGTTAGTCTCATATTTGTACCAGTTTGTATCAATGGCTGCATCTTTCCCACCCAGTCATTCTTGTAGATGACTGCAACCACAGAGGACAAATATTGAGGATTCTTCAGTAATGTGCACAGCACTTTCCAAAATTAGGAAAACTAGTCAGTAGAGATGAGGCTTAAAGGTGAATATCTGCTTGATTTCCCCAGGTGTTGGCGATGGTTTTTGTCCCATCCAGTCCCACACCCTTTCAGTCTCAAAAGAATTACACAGAGGTCTACACTAATTATAAACTGGTTGGCCTATTAGCTCAGGTTTTCTTATTAACTAACTAACTTAACCCTGTTCGGTCCGGTTTCAGTATAACCCTTCCTAAATCATCATGCATCCTTTCTCCTTTAAACCAATACATTCTATCTCTTCTAGCTTGAAAGTCCCTCCCCATAGACCCTTACCAGTTTTCTGACCTCTGAGTATTCCAAATGAAGCACACATACCAAAAGTTTCAACAATAATAACCACAAATGAGACGTGCGGTTTGTCTTTCTAGACCTTGGCTACCTCACTCAAGAGGAATATTTCTGGTTCCATCCTTTACCTGAAATTTTTATTTTTCTTAATAGCTGACCAATATTCCCCCCTCTCTCCTTTCCTCCCTCCCTTTCACTCTTCCTCCCCTTTTCTTCCCCCTCTCATGATTAGACAAGCATGAACATGAATGACTAAGTGTCTCTATAGTAACATACAAAATCATTGAGATATGCTCAAGAGCAGTAGAGCTGAATCACATGGTAATAATAATCATTTTAGGTTGTGCTGTGAGAACTCTGATCCATTCCAAGTTGATTTTTATTTGGAATAATAGATATTTGTCTAATTTCATTTTTTATAACTGTATACCCAGTTTTTACAGCATGCTTGTTTAAGATGTTGTCTCCTCTCCTGTGTGTAATCCTGGCATCTTGTCAAATTAGCATATGGCTATAGTAGAAGTACAGATGTTTGGATCCTCTGGTGTGTGTCCTTGATCAAACTGTCTGGTTTTGTTATTTTCTTTGATTTGTTTCAGCACCACGCTTCTTTCCTTTCTATAGTGTCACAATATAGCTTCAAATCTGGTGTGGCAATCCCTCTAGCATTGATCTTTTTGCTTAGGAACTTTTATTTCTTTTTCTCTTTTTTCTTTTTTGTTTTTCTTTTGATTTCTAACTAGAATAATTTGTGTATCTCTATGAATTTTTGGATGTTTTCTTTCTATTTCTGTGAAGAATTCATGGGGATTTGACTAGAATTACAATGAATCTGTAAATTGATTTAATTTTTTTCCTATTTGTATCCCTTTAAATTTCTTCTGTTATTACTCTAGCTAGAACTACAAGAACTACATTGAAAGAAATGGTGATAATAGACCTGTGTTGTTCCTAATTTTAGTGGCTTTAATGGGATTAATTCTACATTTTCTACATTTAAAAATATTGTAGTTGTAGGTTTGTCATATACAGCTTTAATTATGTTGGTATGTTCCTTCTACTCCTCCTCTTTCTAGAACATTTTTCACAATGGCATATTATATTCCACAAAAGTGTTTGGAGGTATTTCTTAAAATTATTATTTAACTTGTGTCTTTAAGGCCATTTATAAAATTTATTATAATTTTTGTCCTATATATGTTTAAAATATTCCTGCATCTCCAGTATACCAACTAAATTGTGGTAGATGGACTCTTTTATGATGTGACTGTATTTGGTTTGCAAATGTTTCACTGAGAATTTATATAACTATGTTCACTAGGGATAGTAGACTAGCTTTGTGTGCTGTTTTTCTTTTCCTGATTTCAATGCTACTGGCTTTTTAAGACTATGAAAGTGATCCTTCGGGTCTGTTTTTTAAAGTTACAAATAATTTAAGTATTTTGCAGTGTTTTTAAACAAATCTGTTATAACTCAGCTATGAATCCATGTAGTCCTGGGTTTTTATTGCCATTTCAATCTCCTCATTAGTCGTTGATACCTCCTTCTAATTTAATGGAATATATGTTTAAAAGTATTCCCTTACCATGTTTCTTTGGTGAGTGAAATAACAAATTCTTCTATTTTGGGGTCTCTTCTTTCTTTATTTTGGGTAACTGGGGAAAGGGCCTGTCACTCTTGTTTATCTTCACCAGGCACTAAGTCTTAGTTTGGATGAATCATTATAATATTTTATTGTTTTTATTTCATTATTTTCTGCTTTTATTTTTATTATTTCTTCACATATAGTGCATTCCTGGTTTGCTTGTCATTATTTTTCCGAATTCTTGAATTCCATCAGTAAGTAATGTATTTGCTTTTTCAGTTTATCTATTTTAGATGCTTAGAGTTATGAATATCACTAACAGGATTGCTTTTATTATGTTTTAGATGTTCTACTTGTTGGGTTTTCATTTAGTTACAGGATTTTTTCTTTCGTAATTCCTTCTTTGACCCACTTGTCATAAATTAGCATAATTTTCATGAGTTCATGTTATTACTAGAGATTTCTTTTATGTTGATTTTAACTTTATTTCACTGCAGCTGCATAGGATACTTGTAGTTATTTCAATTTTTGTTAAGATTTCTTTTGGACTCCAATATGCAGTCTATTTTAGAGAAATTTCTATGGATTGATGAGTAATTTGGATGCTTGAGCATAATATTCTGGCAATGTATATAAAATCTGTTGGATTTGTGATGCTATTTGATGCTAATTTCTCTCTGTAATTTGTTGCAAAAATTATCATTCTTTATGGAGAAAGTGGTATATTGAATTCAGCTATTATTGTTTTGGGGTTAATCTGTATCTTGAAAATTCAGTAGTATGCTTTTTAAGAAATTGAATGCTGTAGATTTTGGCTCATGTATGTTTACATGATTGTAAGGATGTCTTGATAAATGGTTCCCTTGAGCAGACGGGAGTATCCTTATCTCCTTTGATTAATTTAATTTGGTGTCTACTTCTCAGATGTTTTGCCTCATGAGGCCCATTGTAACTAAGCCTAGCTTGGGTTTTGTGAGGCCTAGTGTAAGTTCCTGAGCCTGCCTGAGTTTGGAGACCTGTCTCTAACTACCTGACCTAGGCCCGCCTCTGCCCAGCCACTGCTAACAAAGCAAATTATTATTATTATTATTATTGGCCATTGTTCCTTGCTTCACCTCAACCCATCCCAAGCTTCTCCATCCCCATCCCAACCCTATATAAGTCCCTGTATGATACCATTAAACAAGATCCTGCTTTGACAGACTCCCAACTCAGTGGGCAGTGGGTGTGTTCCTCTTCCCCTCCCCCGGGACCGAGAATTGGGGTTGAGTTATGATAGTCACCGTTCCATTTAGCCCCAGGGAGAGTCCGGCAGGTCCATCTCTGCCCCCACCCCCACTCTTTCTGCCAGAGAACACAGCAGTCAGATATTAGGATATTTATGGCAGCTGCTTTGTTCCCAGATCCATTTGCTTGGAATATTTGTTTCTTTTCCTTTCACTTTAACTGAGGCATGTTCTTGAAGATGAGAATTTCTTGTAGATAACAGAGAGATGATTGATTTTTTTCCTTAATCCAACCAATTATTGTTTTTGATTGAGGGAGGTGAGGCAATTAAAATATAAAATTACTATTGACAGGTGTGAATAGATTGACTATATTTTGTTATTACTTTGGTGTTGTCTTCTGAATTATATTTTGTGTTTCAATAATTATAAATTTCTTTGTTTTCTCTTTATAGTCTCTTGATTATTCTTTTTATTTCAGTTTTGTGTGTGTGTTCTTGGTTTTTTTTTATTTTTTATGGTTTTTTATTTTAAAATTTCCATCTCCTCCCCTCCGCCTTCCCCTTCCCTCCCCTCCCCTCCACCCATACCCCCCCTCCCTCCCTCTCCAGGCCAAGGAGCTATCAGGGTTCCCTACTCTATGTTAAGTCCAAGGTCCTCCCAACTCCACCCAGGTCCAGGAAGGTGATCAACCAAGCTGAGAAGGCCCCCACAGAGCCCATCCATGCAGAAAAATCAAAGCCCAGCGCCATTGTCCTTGGCTTCTCAGTCAGCCTCCACGGTCGACCACATTCAGAGAGTCCAGTTTGGTCGCATGTTCCATCAGTCCCATTCCAACTGGAGTTGGTGATCTCCCGTTAGATCTGTCCCACCGTCTCAATGGGTAAATGCACCCCTCACGGTCCTGACTTTCTTTCTCATGTTCTCTCTCCTTCTGCTCCTCATCAGGACCTTGGGAGCTCAGTCCGGTGCTCCAATGTGGGGCTCAGTCATTTTCTTCATCCATCGCCAGGTGGAGGTTCTATGGTGATATGCAAGAAATTCATCAGTATGGCTATAGGATCTGGCGTTTTCCGGCTCACTCTACTCAGCTTCTTGATTATTCTTATTCCTTATTTCTGTCCAAAGTATTGCTTCCAGTCTTCTCTGTAAGGCTGGTTTATCCATGTCCATGAATTCTTTTAACAGGTTTATTTCATGGAAACCTTTTCTTTCTCTTTCCACTGAGATACATGACTTTGTTGGATAAACAGACTGATTTGGCATCTGTGTGTGGGATCTTCCTCTGCCCCCACCCCCCGTTGTTCATTGGCCACCAGGCCACAAGGACAAAAGGAGTAGAAACAGCATTGTATGACTTATGACTATGGCAGAAACATTTTCCAGAATACTGTTTCAGAGTTGCAACTCAGCATGATTTTAGAGTGAGGGGAAATATATAGGATATATGTTCTATATATATATTCCATATATAAATACGATGCTGAGGAATCACCTATTTTGTGTTTGGCAGCATAGTCATACCATAAGCTGGGAGCCCAAAACCTAATTATCATATGGGCAGCAGGAGCAGAAGTCTGTAGGGATTTGTGTCAAAGGTGTAGCATGAGAGAATCAGGCACCCAGGCTTAGGGACAGCTTCCAGATATGGTCAGGCCACTGAGCCTAGAGACATTATCCAGGTAGGAAGGAAGTCCTGTTGCAAAAGGAGTCCTCAGTTTTGCATGAAGCCCAGAGAGCTGTTCTGACATGGTACCCTGCAACCTTAAGTGTAGGGTATGCCAACATTTGTGGTATGTTAGAACGTTGAGTATATTGCTTCAGTATCTTCTGCATTTAACATGCATATTAGGAAGTCAGCTGCTATTATCATAGATTTTCCTTTATATGTGACTTGTTTGTCCCTTACTATTTTCCATAATTGTGCTTTGTTCTCTATACCTAATATGTAAATGTGCTATGCCATAGGAAGTTTCTTTTTGGTCAAATTTAGTTGATGTTTTGTATGCTTCTTGTATTTGTATGAGTTTAGTTATCTTCCCTTAATTTTTGGAGTTTTTGTTCTAGTCTACTTGGAATTCTTGTGATCTTTTTGTGTCTGTAATTCATAAATTTGTCCTTTCATGATGTCTCAAAGTTCTTGCATCTTCCCTTAGTGTGCTTTATTGAAATGTTTTATTTTCTTTGATTTAGTGGTCTACCCTTAAGTACTTTACATTCTCTTCAAATTCTGATAGTCTTTCTTCTTTTGACCCAGTCTACTGATAAAACTTTCCTATGATGTCTCAATGTTATTTAATTTTTAATTCTGTCTTTATGTGAGCTTGTGTTTAAGTATCCTTTTCTCCTTAAATAATTCAGTTTTCAAAGGCTGAATTGTCAGTTAGCCACATTTGCATGTTTTTGGGCTTTGCGCACAATTTTACTCAGAGCTTCTGTGATTATTAATGTGTCTGTTCCTGTCTTTTCTGAACTCCTTGAGTTCTTTGCATATATTTTTGATTATTCTTTTAAAATATATGTATTGAGTTCAACCAAGTTAGTTCTCATTGGAAGAAATTTTTAATGCTTTACTTAGTTAAGGGGAAACATAATTTTGAACCTCTGTATTGTTTGAGTTTTGTGTGATGTGATCTATGTGCATTGGATATTTGATATCAGATTCTAAATTGCCCTTGATGAAATGAAGGTGGGTTCTGTTGCTGGTATTGCCCATGCTTGGCTGATTAAAGATCAAGAATTAAAAGTTTGTAGGCTAAATCTTCAGATACTCAGTGTTGGTTTATTTATTTTCTTTTATTGGATAAACAGGGTGATTTCAATCAGTGGTAACTAGAACGGCCCTCAAATGTGCCTCCTAGCTGTATCAGCACTGCTCTGCAAGCTTTGATACCCAAGTCTGTCCTGAGCTGTGGGTATGACCAAGCTGGTTTGCTTCTTGGGAACTCACTAGCCTTGGCAGATCCATGACTCTCATAACCATAACTAGACTTGGGATACCATAGTGAACAACTATACAGTTAATTTACCAAGCTGGGAAGGTGGCATGAGCTGCATCTTGAATTGTGGGGCCTGTGTTGCAAGGCTATAAATTTTCATTCTTGTATGTTCAATAAAATTTTGGTATGTTGTATAATTGGTCTATTTAATGGAAATTAGGAGAATGAGGCTAAATGTATTCTAATAGACACATCTATGGATTAACCTAATAATGTGTTAAACTAGTCCGAAGATTTGGATTTTATGTCATGAGAAATATTTCAAAATGATTTTTGTTTTAGAAAAATTTAGAAATTTTTAAAAAATTTAGAAAAATGATATTTCCCTTTCTTCTCATTATATTTCTTTAAGGATACTCACGTACAATTTGACATACTGATCTCAGCATGAGGAGGAACAGAGTTCAAATATACGCACATGATTTATATAAACAGGATATCTTTTGTGATATGCCATTCTCTGAGTTTCTTTATTTGATTCTTAGCTCATTTTTACACAAGTGAGTAATATGCTTTAAATACATTCTTCTCATAAAATAATCTGCCCTTCAGATTCTCAACCTTCACTTATCTCACATATTCCCTGATAGAGTTTTGCTATTACTTCCTATAATTTGTAGCTATTTGAAAAAGTTACTCTTTTTGAGAGATTTCTATACTATGCTTTATGTATGTATTCTGACAAACTGTAGATACAGCATATATATATATACATATATATATGTGTGTGTGTATATATATATATATGTCTACAACCCTATATCTTAGTCAGAATATTAGTATCATACTACTCAATAGATAGCACTAGACCAACATCATGAATCTGACTAGTGAGACTCTTACAATGCAAAACCTGGACTTCATCCTAGGATGAATCTAGAAAGAACTTTGGATTATTTCTATGTGCTCTGAAAGTTTTGAAGCACTGTTATAAGTCTCCCCAGCTATGCCTTCTGCCCTTTGCATTTCTTCAGAATGTTTGTTGAACAATGATTTTTTAGATGAAATATAAATCTAATATTTCTTTTGGTCCAGAGTCTTGCCACCATTGTATTTTTGTGTATAAGTAGATGTGGAAGAATGACTTATAGAAGTATAAACAAATTATCACAATTTTGAAATATTTATTGCGATTAGAGATGATCTTGAGACTTCTTCTTCCTCTAAGTATGTATTTAGTTTGAGAAGAAAGTATATGAATTGCTAATGAATTCTAAACCAATGATTGTTCAAACCAAAAGGAAGAAAATGCCTTATCAGGATTCTACATGATGGTGTAGGTTTGTTATTCCAGCATTTGGGAGATAGAGGCAGCAGATGTGTCTGGGGCCACCTACGATACATCTTTTTAAATATATCTTTTAAAAATATTCCTATCAAATACAGGTAATGCTTAACCAGAAACCATAATAACCATATAATCTAGAGTTAGCTTTTTACCTAATATTCATTCATTTTGTCATATTTCATTTGTAATATGGGACTCTACTAGTCTTGGTTCTCCATAGATAAAGAAGTATCACCAAAGGGATTTGTTTTATAGAACTCTCTTGGATTGTTATGGAAAATAAATCTCAGTTTAGGCAGTTACATAATCTGGAAATGTGTATGACATAGTTTTAATGTTTTTTTAAATGGTTTTCTGGATAGAGCCTCGTGTAGTTTAGGTTAGCTTCTCACTCACCTTGCAGCTGAAGATAAATTCCTGCCATCTTATCATCCTGTCTGTCCCCAATATAAAGAGGTCTAAGCCTTGAAAAAATGACAAGATCCAGTGATATAAATTAGACATTAAATTCAAAAGCAGAAAGTCAATGCATCAGCTGTAAGCCATATTAATTCTGTTGGCAGTGTGCTTTTGTTTTCTCCAGCCCTTGAATGTGCTGAATAGATACATAAATGCATAATCTGCTTCCCTCAATATATTGATTCAAATAGTAGCTGACAATTATCCCCACTGTTACACCCAAAGCAACATGTAACCAAATACCTGAAGAAGACATGACCCAGTCACAATCATCATAAGTTTTGTACTTTTTGAATATATAGTTTATTGTCAATAAATAATTTTGTAATTATGTTCATCACTTTGGAGAGATGTTTGAAAAAAAATCCCCCTATAGTCTCATGCATGTTAATATTTAGTCCCTAGTTGGTGTTGCTGGTTTGGGATAGGCACAGAATTGCTGCAGGAGGTTCACCATCGAGGGTAGGATTGGGGATGAAAATCCTATCACCATTTACAGCTATCTCTCTGACACAAGCTTGTGGATCAAGATCTTAGCTCTCGGCTTCTGACTCCTATCTTCATGACTATTGGTTACCGCAGTGCTGTCCCTATCATTATGAACTCTAGCCGTCTGTAATTGTAAACTACAATAAAATCTGCTGCAATTTGTTTGGTGATAGTGTTTTATCAGAATAACAAAACCCAAAATAACAAATACAAAGGCATATCTCTGAGTTTCCTCTTCTCCGTCAGGAAATAAGTTTGCAGTGTACGATCAGATGCGAAGTAAACTGAAAACTTGGTTCCAGCATTTTCAAATATTTGAAGATTTAATGAGCCTACTTTAGTTTGAAAGAGAGAAGCTGTTTGCCTATTTTTTTCCAAGTGGTGAAAACTTAGCTATATGAATGAAGATATTTCTGAAGAAAAATAATCTAAAACTCATTATCTCTTTCACTACTTGAAATTAAAGATCGTGTTGAAAGCGCATATCTTATTGAGAAACTTGGCTTACTCATTTAACTGTGTTGCATTTAAAAAGTGAAAATTAGCGTCTGGAAACTTACTTTTCTCAATTGCCAAGTTCCATGAGAAGAAAAGTAAACTGACTTAATGAAAAGGTTTTTTTATTATGATTCTTTCATTAAATACCTAAAAGATGAATTTTATTTTAATATAGAAATACATTCTTAAGATTCTCTCTTTGTCTCTATACCTCTTTGTCTCCCCACCCCAGTACATGTGCACACTCATCATTATCTGTTCTATCCCGGAAGAAGTCATTAATTCAGTTGATTAAAAACAGAATGTAGTGATGAGCTGTGGGCAGGACTGCTTTTTGTCCTGCCCGGCTCCCGGCTGCCTGCTAGCTTATGCCCCCAAAATAACAACACACAAACTGTATTCATTTAAACACTGCCTGGCCCATTAGTTTCAGCCTCTTACTCACATTTTGACTAACCCATATCCAATAATCTGTATAACACCACGAGTGCTGCCTTACCGGGAAGATTCTAGCATATGTCCATCTTGGGCTGGAGCTTCATCGCATCTGGCTCAGAGAGCAGAGGCATGGCATCTATTTCACTTAGGAGAGGCGTGGCATATGACTGAGCCATCTACCTCACTTCCTTCTTCCTGTTCTGTCTACTCCACCCACCTAAGGGCTAGAACATTAAATGGGTCAAGGCAGTTTTCTTTATTAACGAATGAAATCAATACAAACAGAAGACTCTCCCACATCAACAGAAAGTCAGTGTACCTTGTCTGGGCTGAAATATGTATAGACACATCATAACCACTTATGCAGTCTTTAGATTGTCCATCCACTTGTATGTAACAAAAGATCTTCACCAAATGCTCTGAAGTTTCTTTGTGACCCATTTTACAGATTTACATTCTACACAGGCAATGGGAATCTGACTTTGTTTCCTAGCATAGTGCAAATCTGTAGAACTGAACATGCAGAGTGAACTGAGGTGACACCCGGGGCTAGGACAAGGGCAATGTCCTAGAGAGATTGACGGTACATCTGCAGTGAAAATGGATGCAATGTCTTGAGTGGAAATAAAAGAAGAAACGTCTCTGGTGCTACAAATCCTGCCCAAGATGAAAAGGGACGGCTTGTACTGTTGTACACCTAATTGATATAAAATAGAAATATCTTACTTAAATAAATCTTTAATTTTTGGAGTAGAGATAGTATTTATTTCATCCAGTGTCCTTATTCATTAAAAAATGAAAAAAAAAATCATTCTGTAAGGCAACCTATAGGTAAAGCTTGAGTTGAAACCTTTGAAAGATGTAGAGATGGGTTGATTCCAAGCATCTTCTATAATTGATAACAATGGTAAAACTGTTCCCAATGGCAACACTCTAGATGCACATTTGTCAGTGGTAGTATGGGCATGGAAAGCCAAGAAGAAGCAAGGCAAAGCAGCCTCTGCCAACATTTGGCACCAAGCATTCTTTCAGATGGGCTCTGTTTGCTTGCAGTGAGTAGGAGCTCCGTGGAACCTTTAAGGGAAGTCCTCCTGATTCAGTGTTAGCAGAAAAAATAAAAAATAAAATAAAAAGCCACAGTTTCAAAACAGTGGCTTCCTGGTCTGTGTTGCCAGCACGAACTCTGGCTCTTTCAGGGGGCTGAGCACTTGAAAGTGGTTTGTGGGCACCATGCTGCAAGTTACTTGGTGGCAGCATGGGCCAACTGGTTACCAGAGTTGAGGTGGTGAGCGTGGCTCCCACCTGGCTGTCTCAGAGGCAGTGAATGGACCTCTGCCATGTGGGACTAGGGACGATCATAGAATTGGTCCTAGCTATACCCGCTTAGCAATAAATAACTTTGAAGTCTCTTCTGGTCAGAGAATGATTAGAGATACACAATAAAGAGAGATTCAGATAAAAAAGACCTCTAAATGAGTCACAGTGTTAGATAAATATATGCAGGCTGGGGAGAGAGACAGGAAAAATAGTTAAGATCAGGACAAAAATTAGTAACATAGAAATGACAAAATTAGTACTAAAATGAATGGAACAAAGTCTTGGTTCCTTGTTTATCAGACCCTTAGCTTGAATAACAAATAGACAGAGAAAAGATTAAAATTAAAATAATTAGAGATTGAAAAGGAGTCATTCAATCATATACCAAAAAAATGCAGAAAATTGTGAGAATATACCTTAATAATTGATATTCCACTAACAAGCAAAGTCTAAAAGAAACAGTTGAATTTCAAGAGGCATACAAAGTATGAAAAGCCATGAGGACATACATAATCAAAACAATTTAAAACAATAAATGATACTGAACTAGAATTTAAAATGTCTCATCTAAAAGTAAATGTTTGGCCATATTGATTACAAAGAGAATTCTATGAGATATTCAAAAAACTAATAACAAAACTCAAATTATTGGCTAGCATAGAAATGTAAGCTTCTTTTTTCCAGGCTGGCTGGTGTTGGTGAGCTCCCAGTAGCTCAGGTAGACTGATTTAGTAGGCGAACCCATCCTGGTCTTGACCCCTTTGCTTATATTCTCACTCCTCCCACTCTTCAACTGGACTTTGGGACCCAATTTGGTGCTCCAATGTGGGTCTCTGCATCTGTTTCCATCAGTTGCCAGATGAAGGCTAATCTATGGTGCTTATTTAAAATATTCATCAGTCTGACTATAAGACAAGTCAAGATTGGGTCTCCTCTCCTCTATTGCTTAGGGTCTTAGCCGGAGTCATCCTTGTGGATTCCTAGGAATTTCTCCAGAGCCAGGTTTCTTGCTAACCCTATAATGCCCCCCTCAATCAAGATATCTATTTTCTTGTTTTCATCTCTGTCCTTCCTCCTTCTCGACTATCCCATTTCCTCAAGTTCTCCTTACTCCTCTCTTTCTCCTCTCCTCTTCCTTTTCCACCCTCCCTTCTCCCCCCACCGCCATACTCTCAGTTCTTTCAGGTGATCTTGTCTGTTTCTACTTTCAGGTGGACCTAAATATGTTTTTCTTATTACCTAGCTTCTCTAGGTTCATGAACTATAGGTTCAATATCCTTTGTTTATAGCAAGTACCCACTTAAGAGTGAGTACAAACCATATTCACATTTTTGTATTTGGGTTACTTCATTCGTGATAGTGTTTTTTAATTCCATCCATTTGTATGCAAAATTCAAGATGTTCTTGTTTTTTAACCCTGAGTAGTACTCATACTAGTCCTTCTGAATGTGGTTGACAGTTGCATGGCTGGGGCAGACTGGGAAGACACTGCCAGTAGCACCAGGATTTATTCCTACCACATGTACTGCCATTTTGGGACGCTATTCTCTTTGGAAAATACCTTGCTCAGCCTATATATAGTAAGAAGTGCCTTGGACCTTCTCCAAAGCAATGCACCTTACCATCTCTGAGTACTGGAAGGGAGTAGCATAGGAAGATATGTGGAGGTAATGGGAGAAGGGGATGGAGTGGGAACTTTGATTGTTATGTATAATGAAAAAAAAAGTTTTTCTTTTTAAAGAAAAAGAAAAAATGTAAGCTTCTAAACTCCAAGAACCATCATAACCCATATTCAAAACCAGAAAAATAAAGAAAAAATAAAATGATATAACTGATTTCCCTGATGAACATAGACACATAAACATATTGTAAAAATTATATATATATATATATATATACATATATATATGTATTTGCAAGTGAAATTCAAAAATCCTTGAGAATTCATTCATTATAATAAATTTTGTTTCCTTCCAGTAATATTTAGTTCATCATACGTAAATCAATAAAAGTAATTTATCACAAAATGTTCTCAAGGACAGAAATGATAAGGAGTTGTGGTTTGAATAAAAATGGCTCCTATAAAAGTCATTTATTTGATTGCTTAGTCAACTTGGGAAAAGCACTACTTGAATGATTAGAGAATGTTACAAGGGTAGTCTTTGAGGTTTCAAAAGCCAATTCCATTCCCAGCAACTTTCATTGTTGCCTGGGGATCAGGATGCAGAACTCTAAGCTACTTTTCCAGTGCTATGGCTGCTTATGTCCCACCATGCTCTCCTTCATGATGACCATGGGCTAAGCCTTCTGAAACTGTTACCAAGCTCCCAATTAATGAGCATGACAAACTTCATGGGTCCTTAAAACAACACAATACTACAAGCAACTGAATAAAACTGTCAGAGGGTTATTCCTCCCCAGGAAAGAGCCCACCAATTGATTGTCCAGTGGTAAACTGTCATCTCTGAAAATACTCAAAAAAGCAACATAATATTTAAAACAGGTTATACTTATGAATATAAATATATATATTCAACAGATTATAATTATGAATATATACACACAGATAACAGTGCAATTGCAATGTGAAAGAGGACACAAATCTGAAGGTGGGTGGGGAGTGGTATATAAGAGGGTTTTGATGGAAGAAAGATGGGGAGAAATATCACAATTAAATTACAATTTCAAAACTAAACAATGAATTAAAAAATAGAGCAGAAACAAATCCCAAGCTACCTAATTATTGACAAAGTTATCTAAAACTTATTTTGGAGATAGGAACCTGTTAATAAATTAGTATTATGAGAGCTGGATATCTACATGTAGAAAAATGGAGCTACATAATTTTTTCAACATGCACAAAAGTTAATTCCTCATGAATCTAAGTCTCAGTGTCAGGCCTGGACTGCTGAAACTCTGCATACTAAAATCAGGAGTACACTTAAATATATAGGTACAACTAAAGGCATTTTGAAAAGGACTCAAGTTATTAGGGAAATAAGGTCAATAATTAGAAAGTGTTCTCTGAAAATGAAGCCATTACCACAGTGAATAAACAGCACAAAGAATGAGTCAAATACATGCTAACCCTACACATGACAGAGGATTGGTGTGTAAAATATATAAAAAGATGAATACACTACACATAGAGAAAGCGAACAACACAATTTATAGAGAATGGGATGAAACTCTCCTAAGAAGAAACACAAATAGCTACTATATCTCTTAATGTTCAGTAACTCTAGCCATTGGACAAAAAGCAAATAAATTTATTATAAGAATTAATCTTATTTCTATAATAATTTTCATTATAGTAAAAATTAAAAGAATTTTAAATACTTTGGAGCACATGGAGAGAGGGAAATCTTATCTACTTCTGGGGGAAATGTGAACTTGTCCAACCTCTATTTAAAACAATCTGGAGTTTCCTCAAAAAGCTAAACATAGAAATACCATATGTTCCAGTATATTGCCCTTGCAAATGTACTCAAAGTATCCATAATGTACATCAGCCTGTGATCATTGCTTCTTTATTCGTAATATCTGGGAAATGGATAAGTCTAGATGTTCATCTACTGAGGAGTGAATAATGAACATGTGCTACTTACAAACATGGGATTTTATTTAGTAGTAAAGACAGAAAATATTTAAGACCCATTGATTTGGAGGAAAGTAACAGAAAATACAAGGGAAGGTTTGAAGGGAGGAAAGGTAAAGGAGCAATGATGTAATTACATGAAAATCTAAAATAACTAAAAATAAAATCTTTTCAGGAATAAAGAGTTGAAAATAATCTAAGTGAGAAAATCTGGGCAGAATAAGTAAAGTATGTTCTTCCATATATTCTGATAAATGCTGCATATTCTTACAGTCGTGTGCTTAACATAATGTGTTAATAAAAACAGATTCCTAGGCTAGTGAAGTGTGCAGTAAACACCTTGACTACTTAAACACTTTGAAAGCACTAATAGTATTATTGTTGATCCTTGATTAATATCATATAATATTTCTCCTTTATTTTTATAGAAATCATAAAATGTAATTGGATAGTGCTCTGAGTGTTTTTAATATCAAAGGCTGGATACTAGTGTTTTCAGTTTTATAGCACAGGAATAGAAGAAAACATAAAGAAATTATATAAGAAAATTGATACAAATAAAATATTAGTTGCAACCATTTTGTCATAGAGATGTCTTTGGAGAAAAAGTCACAAGAGAACTTGAAATGTGTATAAAAATCTTTGTTTATGGTAACATTATCTAAATGTCATAATTTTAAAATGATTATGATTTTACTGTTGATTCACGAAGAAAAAAATTCCTACTAATAGGCTTGTCAATTGCCTAGAGTGTAAGATCATATTCTTGTTAGACAACTCAATTAGGTTTTCATCATTTCCATTATCTATGCATTTATTGGGAATTCAGTGGATATTGCATAAAAGGTTATGATTTGGTCCTAAGATGCATAAGTGGTGGTCCTAGCATGAAAGTAATCACTGTGATGATTTATGAACAAAAATCACCGTGTAATTTGCCAGTGAACATGCTGTACTCACAGCAACTATACTGGCTTAACAGAACTTAAAATTCAGAACAGCATAATAATACAATTTTATTCACATGAGTATATTACAGAAAATTGCTCATCACCCCTGATAGCTCTGTTTATATTTTTAGTGTGTACAAAGATTGCTGTTGCTACCATAGTCAAAATTTGATCTGGATATAAAAATTTAATTCTGAGAGGAAATTTAGTGGAATAAGTAAGAAGGAAGTGAGCCAGGGATAGAAATTCAATAGGATCCCTATGGTGATGGTAAAAGTGAATCGACATCATATAAACAAAAATGCACAGTGATTAAACATGTAGTCCTAACACATCTATTTCTGTATTAGAGCAGATGAAATGCCTGTTGACTGTTGCCTTTTAAATTTCCTTTCCTTTCCTCTTAAGATCTTTCACACAGCAATAAATCTTACAATACTGGTAACACTTCCACAGCCCATTGCTTAAACATGCCATGATCTTATTCTTTCCGTTGTACTTATATTGCAATGTGTTCATTTTTAGTATGTTTAGTAATTCAAATGAAAGCAAATAATCTCATAAATTTTATGAATCTAAGCAAAATGCTATATATCAGATGCGTAAAAATAATGTAAATTCGAATACAACTAATCAATTATTCACAACTTTTGAATTATGAGGGACATTTAGGTTTATTTCCTGCATCCAGATTATTATTTAATGTATACTTCTTTTATGTTTATTTTTAAGATTGTATTTTAAGTACAACATTTCTCCCTTTCCTATGACCCTTCAATGCCCTTCCATATAACCCTCTCTGCTCTCCTTAAAATTAATGGCCTCTTTTTATAGAACTCTTTAAAATGTCTACATTGTATTTTATCAGTGTGAATTTAATTGTTTTGTATATGTACATGGGCTACACAAAATATACTCTATGTACTTATCAGATAATACAGAGTTTTTATTGGGTATAAGAACTTTACCAAAAACAGTACTTAGTGGACAATAGGTACTGTCAACAGAATTTGCACATGTTACATGGTAGGAATGATGTAATTGATTTAAAGTAATTCAGTGTATTCAAACATGGATGTCTATTACCGTTATACTTACAGAGAAATAGTAGATATATTTTTACTTATTTCTATTTTTAATGTTATAATATTTCTCTTATTTTAATGTCTTAATATGATTATATCATTTCTTCTTAATCATATTTTAGTAAAAAAATAAAACTTCATTTCGACCTAAATTATCTGAGTTTGGATAAGGGTCGAACCAAAAGTGAAATTAGCTATGGCTATTTTGTACAACAAAATCTGAGCAGAAAAATATATTCCTTAGATTCTTGAAATTGTTTTAAAAATAAGATCATGTCAAATCTCAGTTTGGATGTATGTGAAAAACCCATTTCATTAAGGTATATTTATGAGTGTTGTGAGTTTTGAATTATTTCACATATGTGTATATTTAGTATCATCTCCTTGCATACTTGCATAGTGTCCTTGAGTGCTTTTGGAAATGTCTATAATGTATCCTCCTGCATAGTCAAATAAAACATACCAAATTATAATACTCAGTATTTAGGTGGTTGTATATCAAATACATGTACATGAAACACAGAGATCTAAAGCATTAAAGCTAACATCTACTTATAAGAGAAAACGTGATGATATTTTCTTTTATTCTCTGGGTTGCTTAGAATGGTTGTTTTTAATTTGACTTATTTGTCTGAAATTTTCATAAACTATCTTTGAGAACAGGTGAATTATCACAACTCTGTGAATGTAGCACATCTCCATTATTCATTGATCAGTTTTGGACAGCTAGGATGTTTCTACTTCCTATGACAAACAGAGCATCAGAGAGCGTTGATGAGCAAGTATGTCTGTAATAGATGAAGACTTCTTTGGGTATATTCTCAAGCTGCGTTGTGTGGTAGATTTACTTTCAGCTTTTGATGAATTCCCATGATAATTTCTGAAGTAGCTCTAACAGTTAGTACTTCTACCAGTAACAACTAAGAATCCTCTTTCCCTACATAGTCAACATCATCTGGTATCATTCATTTCATTAACTTTGTGTATTCTTTGTTTTCATATTTTAGGTTTATAATTACTATATTTTCCCCTTTCTTTTTCCTAACTCCATACCCTCCCAGGTTCACTCCTTGCTCTCTTTCAAATTTTTGCACATTTTTTGTTAATTGTTGATGTTGATGATGATGGCAGTAGTGGTGTTCATGGTGTGTGTTGTGTCTGTGCGTGTTTGAATATATATAATTATATTCCTTGGTGTGAGCGGTCCTTCTGTTTATGTGTTGCTTTCATTGGTTAATGAATAAAGAAACTTCCTTGGCCTGTTGATAAGGCACAACTTAGTCAGGTGGGGAAAACTAAATGACATGCTGGGAGAAAGGAGGCAGAGTTAGGGAGACACCATGGAGCTGCCAGAAACAGACATTCTGGATCTTTCCTGGTAAGCCACTGCCATGTGGCCATATACTGAGTAATAAAAAATGGGTTAAATTAAGATGTAAGAGTTATCCAATAAGAAGCTAGAGCTAATGGGCCAAGCAGCGATTTAATTAATACAGTTTCTAAGTGATTATTTTGGTTCTGGGTGGCCAGGACATAGATATGGTTCCTTGCAACAATCCCTAAATACATATATATATATATATATATATATATATATATATTGATATAGGTGGAATGTGGATAGATGATAAATAGGTAGATAGATAGATAGATAGATAGATAGATAGATAGATAGATAGATATTCCCAACTACTTGATAACAAACATTAAATGAAAGATGATGACACCAAGAAACATATTAATGTGAATGGAGTATTCATGGCCATTATTTTGATGTAACATGACATTCCAAAGTAGATTTAATTATCATTTTTCTGTTGGTTTTTAAGTACTTCCTAGATATTTGTGTTTCATGTCTTGTAAAATATTTAATTCTATGCCCCACTTTCAAATTGGGTTATTTGCTCTCTTGATATCCAGGTAGCTAGTAAGGAATCTTGGGAAAGAGGGGATTTTCTAAGGAAAAAGATATAAAATATAGTACTATAAAATTATATAATGGAAATTAGAACAGGGATGTTAAAAAGTGTGGGAGGGTAGGGTATAAAATGGAGTATAGGGAGGGATACCTCACAATGAAGATCATTCAAAAACTTATATTGAAACCCACTACTTCAGAAGCTTCCAGATGTGTGTGTACATATATATATATATATATATATATATATATATATATATATATATATAATTTAAGTTGAGTTACCATATAATGGAGAAAAACAATACTCCAAATAGGGATCATATGTTATCCAATACAATCTCCAGTATGAGGAATGGGTTATATATTTTGGGTCATTAGTCAAAAGAATCCCATAGAATCCCAAAATTCTACAGGCCATTGCCCATGTATGATTATCTTCCATATTTTGACAGAAAGACCCAATTGATGAAGACACCACATTATGGCACAAAATATGGAGAAATCTATCTTCACCCTATTGTAGGAAGAATTCATAGTGCTAGAAGATAATACATTATCTTAGGAAAAAAATTAATCAATCTCAACTAGCTATGAACCCCACTAAGTGTAATAACCACCTGGCTGCAGCACATGCTCAATGGTGCATTGGCTGCAAGAATGGCTGGCGAGTAACAGCCAATTTCTTTTGGACTTAAGGTTCATCACATGCAATGGAATCCATATGTGGTACTGTTAGGTCATGAGCCCTATAGGAACATCGACTATTATTATCCGCCAAAGGAGCATAGCAAAAAACTGGCTCCTAATGACCTGTTACTGTATACAGAGATCAATGTATCACTCAGCACTCGCCAGAGGGCCTTCTTCTTGCAGTATATGGTAATTAACACAGAGTCCCACAGCTGAACAGTGAGTAGAGAGTGACCAGTTTTGGAGTGCTTAGTCACAAATGGGATATCTTTAACACAGTCCTCGCCTCACACAGATTCTCAGCAATCTATGTGGGAATAAGTGACATACAGTTAGGAGAGCCAGAGTTTGAGGAGAGTTTTAAGGAAACAGTATTTTCCAGATAAACATGGCAGATGCATATAAGAAATCACAGAGACTGTGACCTGTACAAGTTAAAGGCAGGCAAGATCTCAGATGAATGAGGTAAAATTGGCCCTTGTCCCTGTGCTGGACAAGAAGCTATTAAAAATAAAAACTTCTAAGTGGGAAAATAACTTTTCCTCAATGGAGTGACACTGGGTCTATAAATCACACTCCAGGGCAGACGCCACCCTCATGAATATTAGTTGGTCGGCACAAATCAAACTTTGATTTTCACCGGCTTCATTCTTTTCTTTCTATTTATTTTTTTTTAAAAAAAGAATATGAAGTCGTATGGGTATGGAAATGAAGAAGATCTGAAGGAGGTGAGGGATGTTGAAGAATATGATAAAATATATCATATTATATTCATAAAACTAAGTACAATTTTAAAACCAGAAAATAAAACAAACATGATATATAAAATGGATGGGAAAGAAAATTCTGAGAGAGGTTTTACTATAATTTTCCAAGTTCCTTGAAGGAAGTCATTGGGCTTTGATCATTTAAAGAGGCAAGCCTATGTAAAATCATGTTGTGTACAATGAATAATAAGTATTTTTGGATAGATACATAATTTGTCAATGATTAACTCTGATTTAGATCATAAATGATGTTACTTGTCTGATGTAGATATTTGAAAGTTATACAAGAAGACTCCTCAGGCACTGGTATTTCCCTTCAGTGAACTATTATGTGCTAAATTAGTCTGAGGTAAGCATCTAGTTGGACACGTGTAAAACAACAAAAACAAAACAATATTCAGTAAAACAACTTGTGCTTCCTTGCCTCAGTCATTGTGCAGGTCACAGAGCATGCCCAGATAGGGAAGTTGAAGAAGGTAATAAAAATTAATTGCATAGGCTTCTTACTTAATAAACACATAGCAAAAAATTCCTGTTTGCACTAGGAATGATAGTGGTGGTGCAGCTATATGCCACTGATTTCCACGGTTTTGTCATTTTGCACACAATCAAGTAAACAAAAAAACAAGCATGCTCATTGCCGTTGTCCTTGGATTCTCAGTCCTCCTCCACCGTCAGCCACATTCAGAGAGTCAGGTTTGGTCCCCTGTTCCATCAGTCCCATTCCAACTGGACTTGGTGGTCTCCCGTTAGATCTGTCCCACCGTCTCAATGGGTAAACGCACTCCTCACGGTCCTGACTTCCTTGCTCATGATCTCCCTCCTTTTGCTCCTCATCAGGACCTTGGGAACTCAATCCGGTGCTCCTATGTGGGGCTCTGTCATTTTCTCCATCCAATGCCAGATGAAAGTTCTATGGTGATATGCAAGATATTCATGAGTATGGCAATAGGATCTGGACATTTCTGGCACCCTCTCCTCAGCTGCCCAAGGAACTAGCTGGACAACGGCAATGAGCATGAACTCTACAGCATGGATGGGCTCAATGTGAGCCTTGTCAGTTTGGTTGCTCACCTTCCTGGACTTAGGGGGAGCTGGGAGGACCTTGGACTTAACATAGTGAAGGGAACCCTGATGGCTCTTTGTCTTGGAGAGGGGTGAAGTGAGGGTATGGGTGGAAGGGAGGGGAGGTAAGGGGGAGGAGGAGGGGAGGAGATGGAAATTTTTAATAAAAAAATGAGAAAAAAATTAAAAAATAAAATAAAATTATAAAAAAATAAAAAAACAAGCATGTAAACACAATAAGAAACAAGTAAACTATTCATGTGATAAGAGCTTTAACAAAAAAGATGTAGATAGGAAGTTTATGAGTTGAATCAACCAGTCCTCACAGTTATCAGTGGAGGATGCTATGAAGAAATTTCATTTAATAGTCAAGTCTAAAATTTACTTAGATGGAATTTCCTATTGGGATTGGTTGGATTATCTGTGCCAACAAGTTTATATACCATTAAATAAGGGGATGTAGGGGCGTTTACACTCTTGGTTAAGAGCCATCAGTATAATTGAAAATGCTGTCATTAGATTGTTAATGCCTGGATAGAAACCTGAATGCTTTCCAATCCATTGCAAAATTGTATTTTTGGACACCATTTCTTTACCCACTTCAAGCAAACGTTAATACAATTGCCTATTCTTTATCAAGGAAATTTACATAACATGTACAGCATGATTTCATGTGTTCTGATTGCAGCTATGCTTTGATTTGATTTATGTGTTTTATGCATGTTTCCTAGGACAGTCCCCTGGTCTTACAGTCTGACAGGAATGTAACAGTGAACGCAAGAAACCACTTGGGGCAGCTCACTGGACAGCTGGCAGTGGGTGAGTGTTCGGAGGTAAAGTCTGTTCATTCTGTCTTACTCCGTTTTAGATTCCGTGGTCAAGCTGAAATATATGAAGTGTGTTCCTTCTCTAATTCTTTACTCCTAAGTTTCAAAATGTATTGTTTTAATTGAAATATTTTCATAGTATACCAAAATAGGTTTAGAAGACATAGGTGGTAGCTTGCATCACCTGCTTGTATATTCTTTGATATTGTGTATTTTCTGATGAATATTACATATATGTAAACAATTGTAAAATTTTTGACTATAGTAAATAATAGTACTTCCTTTTTCTGACAAACATTTTTGCTAAGATTATATATGAAGGATTTAATATCTGAAAGACAAAGAGGAAAAATACCAGAACTTCTGTTTGTTTACTTCTTTTGCCTTCTGAAATAGGGTGTCACATAGGTTAGACTGCCCTCAACCTGGCTGTGTAGCTGAGGATAAGCTTGAACTCTTGACCTCTAGACTCCATCTTTCACATTCTGTTTATGCTGCAAGCACTTCTGGGGATTTAACCAAAGGCTTCCTGCATGCTAGGCGATCTACCAACTGCGAAACATCCTCATTCCTAAGTTATATCACTTGTGTTATCAAATAAATTTTAATTTAGCTATTGACATTTTATCAAATACCATGTGTAATTATTTCACTCCATTTTTATAAGCAAAAAGACAAATCAAAACTTAGTTGTAACTATGTAAAATGATACATATTTGATATGCATGTAATGCTAAAATATATTGATATAACATATATGGCCTGTGATAAAATTACACAATACTACCATTGTTTCACTCATATTTATATTGTTATTATCTGCATTGCTATATTGAGCTGCATCATCTATTATATGTGTGATATTCACTTAGTGGGAGATGGTTAAGTTTAAGGAAGTAATTATCCTACTTTAGTGAGAAATTAATTTTTTTCAATATTTCTAATTGAATTATAGAGAAATAATAATTACAAACTATTTACTACTTATAAGTAGGAATATCAACTATGTCTACCCTCTTTGCAGAAATATAAGATGTTTGATATATTATATGCTTTAATAAAGTAAAAGAATCAGTTTGACAGGAAATGTCTATTATTTGTTCTAATAGCATATTTGTGATGAATTAAAATAGATTGCTTGGGAAAAGTGTGCCTTACCCTCTCTGAGGAGTGGATAGGAGCGGCATGGGGGTGAGGGGGAAGGCAGAGAGGATGGGAGGAGGGGAGGAAGTGGGGATTGGAATATGTACTAAAATGAAAGAAGACAGTTTGTTTTTGTTTCGGTTTTAAATAACAAATAGAATAATGAAAGGGGGCTTAAAGTAATTTGACTAAAAATTAAAGGAATAAAATATTTCTATGCATTCATAAGTGTGCAAAAATCATCAAACCACCAATGGCATTGCAAGTTGTGATTGTTTTGAAATTGTATAAGGTGACCTGGAGAACTAAGTCTAAGATGAGGACATTCTCCAAGTCAATATTTACTCGTAGTTAAAACTACTTAGTAGAATAGAATTTTCTATTCCATTCAATTCAAGATAGCTGAAGTGGTTCTTGTCAACAGATAAATTAAAAACACACAGACCACACTGAAAAATCCACTGTCAAGTAATAGTTGCATGATTCCTGCCTGTGGCATGAAGCAGCTGTTTGATTACAGGGTGTGTAGACAAATTCCATCTGCGTGCTTTTACGCATGGAATACAAAGAATATATTTTGTATGCGTTTTATCCATTCTTGCAAACTCTTTCAATGTAATATTGATAGTATTCAAATGAGAGAAAAGAGATAAAGAGAGGGAAAGAAAAGATGCTTAATTTTAATGAATTATTATATAGCCAATTAAAAATACATTTAAATTAAGAAAACTAACCTAAAATTTGGTGATTTGAGCACACTGTTTTTGAATCTATATTTTTAATTTCCTTTGTAACTGCTAATAAACAAAGATAAAATGCACATTAACTTATAGAGAGTAATAATATATTAAATAATCTTGTATATTCAGATGTGGTGGGGCTCCCTTTGAATCCTTGTACCTGGGTGTTGGAGGTAGACAGATATCCTATAGTTTAAGGTCACTCTTGTCTACATAGTGAATTCTATGTCAGTGTGGATTACACAGTGAGAACCTGTCTTAAACACAAGCTTAAACATCAGAAGTCAACGTGCATCTGGTTATCTACCATTCCAGTGGATTCTAAGAAAACAAATTTTGGAGATCAAGGTTTCCCTTTTCTAAAATAGGTATGGTACTTACCTTGAATAATGCCAGAAAAATGGGAGTGGCTTTGTGTTTTTTTTTTTTGGTTTTTTAAAAAATGTTTATTTATTTATTACATATACAATATTCTGTCTGTGTGTATGCCTGCAGGCCAGAAGAGGGCACCAGACCCCATTACAGATGGTTGTGAGCCACCAAGTGGTTCCTGGGAATTGAACTCAGGACCTTTGAAAGAGCAAGCAGTGCTCTTAACCTCTGGCCATCTCTCCAGCCCCAATGGGAGTGGTTTTGATGTCTTTAAAGGGAAGCTGTAGTTAAATGCCGGTTGTGTCATTGTTTTGGTGGTGGTGTTTGTAATTATGACTTTTATTACAATGCGTTGCTATTTTGTGAACAATGCCATGATGCCTTCCTACCCCATTTTCTTCCTGATGGCAGGAAAATGAGGTACATCATGACTGTTACCACGTGCCTATGTAGACATCCCAGATAATCTACACACAATGTATTGAAATTTGAATTTTCAAAAGATAATTTTCCTTTCTATATTTATTATAGATGAGTACATTCTCAACATATATTCAGTCAGTCATTTAAAACAAAAATTATGGTGACATAGGTAACTTTAAAAATCCTCTTTTCCGCCATTTTCTTTTCCATCTAGGTTTTGTTTGGTGCATGGCATCTATTGCTGTTTTTAGGTGTGACACTGTTTATTAATTTAAAGTGTACTACACTTAGCATATAGTTACAGACTAGATTTTCAATTATTCTGCCAATATGATATTACCTAAGAGTATACTGATTTCTAATGAAATTCACTATAAATTCCAGCAGAGAGTGATTATCTTTTTCCAGATTTTTATCTCTATACTGTACTGGAAATGCAAAGAAAAGAAAAAAGTCTACCTCATTAGTAGTCATTTGTTCCATTAAGCCCTCTAAGATGCTGCTTAAGAGCTATGAACAAACGAAATGTCTATCTACCTTGAATCCTGTCTTGCTTCTTCATTATAAGTCGACTTTCCTTCTTACTCCATGAAAAAAAAAAAAAGACCTATAATTCAATCCAGAGGTGTGACATGTGTGGTATGTTAATTCTCATACCATTTTCTGTCTTTGAAATAGAAACCATATTATTCCCCTACAAATAATGCAAAGAATACATACACACACACACACACACACACACACACACACACACACACCCGTGTGTGTATGGATGTATATCTGTATTCATATTCTGTCTGTTGATAACTTGGGAGACAGGCTCCACAAGACTATCTTCCAGGGTACGGGTCAGAAGTCACAGAGCAGTGAAAGGAGCTAAGGATAAGTGTTAATCCGAGGGGAATGGCTCACATGCATGCTGTTTAGTCATGTCTCTTTAAAGTTCTGTCTTTATTCAAATTCTGCTGTCTTAAATCTAACTCCTCCTAGCTTCTCTTCTAGCCTCAAAACTCTCCTCTGCCGGGAGATTGAAGCAACAAAAATGTTGCAAGAGTTACATCTCATTAGTCAAATCACGTTCCTAGGGTAAGCAATAAGGAGCTGAGCTATTTACCATGGCAACACAAGGTTTCAAGGTTTCAGGAGTAAGACTGTGATGGGAGCCTGCTGACACAGTATCCATAGGTCTTTTACCAGCTAGACTTGGCAAGTGGAGAATTGGCATGCTTTTCTTAGAGTGCTTTGTATAGCAATCTTTGTTGCACACCTGTTACTCTGATCTTGTGTTTAACTGTAAGGTTTTAGACTTATGAACTATTTACAAAAAGCCATTCGTCTAGTTTGAACTTGCTCTAATGTAAAAGTGAGCTAATTGTGTGTGGTTAATCTGAGCAGATGGAACAAAACAGGCTTTTAGGTGTCTATAATCTTCGTGAGACAATAGCTCTAGTTGCGAAGCATAGCCTAGGGTATTTTCTATATATCAAAATTATACAGCATAATGAGGAGCCATCTTCTTAACCATCCACAGATATATGGAAGAATCTTAATAAGTAGAACTTATGTATAATTATTTCAAAACATTAGGTAACTTCCCTCACTTTAATGTCAGTAGTGACTCTTGAGGAACTTCAATGTCTATTTGTACAGCTCTGTGTGATACACGTAGTGATACTTACCAGCATTCCAAGTCTGCATCATTATCTGAGGAAACAATAAAGATAATTTAGCATGGAAAAACTGGAATATAATTCTGGATATTTCTCTTTTAAGGGGTGCTTAAACCACAATCCTCTGCTTCAAATAGCATCTTACCTTTTTTATTTTTTAATCAATTGGGAAAATGAATTCTGAAAGAATTAGCCTCTGGCCATTACTAGTGTCATTCTTAAGAATTATTTGGTCACATTCTATATTACTAATTTCCAATTAATAAAAAAACAGTGGTTTTATACCCTATTTTGAGCCAATCTTCTCATTTTCAGCTATTATCAGTGATTATTGTGTAATATGGCCCTGAGTTTTTCAATAGGCTAGATCCCATGGCAATAAGAAAAAAACTAAGTACCATTTGCAAGATCGTAAACAACGTGATATTTGTATTTAGTACAGTTTTCTTCTTCCTTCTGTCTGTTTTTCCTGCAGTATTCTAGTTCATGCTTGCAGTTTTAAACACCACACAGTGTAAATGTGTTGGCAGTCAGCTCCTGGAGCAAACTTGATTCTGGCTAATTCAGAGGACTAAAGAGACTTTTGCCTTGTCTGTCTAGGCATTCTTAAGAGGGAACCAAACTCACAGGACAGGAATAATAACTAGCCTGGTATAGAGAACAAGATATAAGTTCAATGAAAAACTATTAAAAGGTGTGTAGATATGTAACGTTTTACTAATCACAATATTACAAGTAAATTCATATGATTTATACTATATATCAAGATGCTATAGAGAGTAATTTCTAGTTTTAAAGGAAATTTGGTTTAACAATTAACCGCATTTGGTCAGCTAAATTCTCCCGATGTGAGGCCCAGGTGATGGAGGAACCTCCACCGGCATCTCATGCACATAACGAAGGATACACCTCCTACAACAGATTCAGAAAATAAGAAACAGACCAAGATTCCCTGATCCGGTCCATTGGAGTTCCATCTGGACGGTGGCTATGATTGATACAAAGACCCTTAACTTGTTAATCCATAAAGAATAAAGTTCTCAGTTCTAAAAGGGAAAAAAGAAAAGAAAAGAAAAGAAAAGAAAAGAAAATACAAAGTTCCCATGAAAGGTTTGCAATTTTCCCTGGAATGTAGTATTGTTGTATTTATGCTAGTGATCAAAATTTTCAATAGGTATACACATAAATAATTCTAAACACTTGATCAAAATTCTGGGTTTTCCTAATGGACAAAATAACTGTATTATGCTAGACTGTCTCCACGTCTCTTCTCATCCACGTTGAATGCAAAAAGTTACTTTTTACCTTTAGTGTGGGAAATTGTTTGATGAACCTTCTGATAACTTACGTTCCTCAGTGTTCAGTGATCCCAACAAAAAAATGACCTTGTCTTTTTCATGCATCTTAGGTTCATGTATGCAGCATTTTTAGTCAAGAATGTAAAACTAAGTCAGAATCCTAGATATCCTATTTTTTTTTCAATTCTTGGCTCTTAAAAAGGATTTTAATTGAAATTTAATCCACAGAATAATTCAAAGAGGCCAATTAACTTTTTGTGTGTCACTACTAAACAACAGCATGTTTTGTGCCTAGATGAATAAGAAAAATGTAGATGAGGGTTTTATAATAAATATTTAAAGACCCATAAAGTGACATGTAATCTTGTGTTACAGCAATTACCATGAACACCTGGGAATCATTTAATTGACTGCAGATGGTGTAGGACAGATAAAAAGTAGAAGGATACATATTACTCTCATGTAATAAATTTATGGTTTTTGTCCTTGGCTTATTTTCATATACTTAGACACATTGTAATTGTCTTGGACAACTTAATAGGAATGCATATTATCTTTAAAATAAGCTATGGGAATCTTAGGGAATAGATCAAAGATGAAATCTATTCAGGTTTAATGCTGCCTGTTAATTTTAAGTGATTAATGAGTTGTTGATTTTGATCATTATTAATTGTTTAATTAACTCATTAATATTAGTTAAGTTGATGTAAATCAGTTTAAAATTAATTAATCATTCTGGAAAAGATGTAAGTGGAAACAGATGCCTATTATATCCAAGAGCAAGATGATAGGCTTAGAAATTAGGATGTTTAATTTAAGGAACTTGAAGAAAAAAACACTGACATTCTAGTTCTGAAAAGTTTAAAAGCAAATCCTGGGCTATTACATGAACACTCATATTTTTATGTAATGTGAAACTTTCACTGTACTTTGGAAATTGCATTATTTTAAAAGCAGGAAAGTTAGGTATACTCAAGTATTTGTTAAATTATCACTTTAAAAAAATAAAAGTAGCCGGGCGGTGGTGGCGCACGCCTTTAATCCCAGCACTCGGGAGGCAGAGGCAGGCGGATCTCTGTGAGTTCGAGACCAGCCTGGTCTACAAGAGCTAGTTCCAGGACAGGCTCCAAAGCCACAGAGAAACCCTGTCTCGAAAAACCAAAAAAAAAAAAAAAAAAAAAAAAAATAAAAGTATAGAATCAGTAAATATGGGTATCTTTTTGTTGTTAGAGTTGGACTTACACAGTTTTGGTGACTGCTTCTTAAGCTCTGTCTTCTGTCTTTCTTGGCTCCCCAGTCTCTTGATTTATCACCGCAGTTCTGCTAGCCTATCTCCACTTAGAAGTGCTCCATGTCACCTTGCTAAAGAATGTTCCAGAAGCACTGGTATCTACTCCTATGGTTATCGGTGAACAATCTGAGAAAAATGTCAGTGGATGGTCATTCCTTCCCTGATAGAAAATAGCCTGAAATTACCCTCTTTTCAGTCAGAACATAACCTTTAATGTATAGTCTGTGGTAATCTATCATTCTCAAAGGAGAAAATTGACGATTGGGGAATAAGGGCAAAGGGATCAAGTGATAAATGATGCTTCTTTAACAACTCATCATATAAGTGACACATTTCTCCAAATTACCAGTACCTACAGATGTCAGCACCCTTATATATGTGTAAGGGAAATAGCAAGGCTAAAGGAAATATACTGCAGTAAAGTGTAATGTTAGAAGACATGAATAACAAGGACACAGTCTTGTGCTTGATGCTGGTAGTTCCAAAAAAAGAATTAACATTGATTTGAATATAGATATAATCTAACTAATTATTTCTAAATTTACAATGGTGGAGAAATCAATGGCTAGACAGATAAGCATTTTTTAAAACTCTGTAACAATAGAATATGTTTTATTCAAAGGATGATTCAAGCTCGCTGTCTTAAATTTTGAGAAGACATGCACTGAAATGCATGTTGAAAAATCACAAAGCTTTTAATGGAACAAAAAATAAAGATAACCAAGTGCAAAAGTATACTACTGTGTTTTATATTTTAGATTTGATACTACGTCTTGTGACTACATGGCAACTAGAACTGATTTTTCTGAAGCTTAGTCACTAGGCCAATCTTTGCTTCTAATAAATCTTCCTTTGTAGACCTAAGTTTTCAGGAACATTTGTGTTCAACACATAATTAATTAATTGAATATACAATTTTGTGTGTTTTCTTGAATAGAAAATTCTATAGAAATTCAGTTAATGGTGAACAAAACTCATAAATGTATGGTTATAGTACACACACATATGCACGCACGCGCACACACACACACACATGTGTGTATGCATCTAAATAACATTTGGGAGGCTATTGTGAATATTGTTTTCAGATCACTAGTTAGCACTATTAACTGCCAATCATAAAAAGAAGGATAGGCATTGGGGAGTGAGTGCTACTTATGTTATCTCTATGAACTGTAGTAGCTGTTCTCTAATACTTCATTCTCCCTACTATTTCATTGTTTTATTTTCTGTGTATGTGTGTATGTTTTATGAATGTATGCCATATGTACACTTGTATGAGAAGCCTGAAGAAAGCTTAGAAACTTCTCCAACTGGAGGTAAAGAGAATTGTGTGCTCCCAAGTGAGGGTGCTAAGAACCCAGTTTGAATTAACTAGAGCAACAAACACTCGTAACATCTGAATCATCTTTTCGGTCCTCTGCTGTTGTTCTTATGGGTAGTTTTGGAGAATTTCCAAGTCAGATATTATGTATATCAGAAGAATAAAGGGCATTTGAAAAAGAAAAATGATCAGAGGGAAAGGAGAAAATAGAACATCTGTTTCCTATTATTTGGCTCTTTATAATACACAGTTCACAATAATGAAACAGTATTGGAAAGTTTTCATCAGAATTCTCTAAGATTTCAGTTTTGTTCTCATTTCTGTGATGTCTGTAGGACTGGGAATCAAACCCCGGACCCTGTTCATAGGAGAAAAGTAATCCACCAGTGATCATCATGCCCATCCCTTGCCCTGTTGCTGCAGCTGCCTCCTCCTCCTCCTCTTCCTCCCCCTCCTCCTCCTCCCTCTCCCCCTCCTCCCCCTCCTCCCCCTCCTTCCCTCCTCCTCCTCCTCATCTTCTTGTTTCTCTTCCTCTTCCTCCTCCTCCCCACATCCCCTTTCTCCTCTCCCTCCTCCAGTTCATCCTCCTCTTCTTCTTCTTCCTATTCCCCCTTCTCTCCTTCTTATTTCTACCTGGTCTTAGATAGCCCAGACTGACTTAGACTTAACCTCTTTCCCCATCAGCTACAATTAAAAGTGTGCTGTAATCACAGGCCGGCATTACCTCATCAAGTGAATTAATATGGCTTAATTAAAATATCAAAGCAGGTCTTAATTACATTGCAAAGTTTTCTGCATTATTATCTCTAGATATTTGCCTGTATGTTTTAATGAAGTCAAGAATATTTCATTTTGATTCTGTGTATTTGTTTTTGATAACGATCCAACAACTTTATAAGGAAAGGACATTTTTTGACCTTTCATTCATGGGTTATTTGGTTCTTTCTGTTCTCATTTTACACTATTACTATATGATTTGTAAATGTTTACAAATCCATTGGTGTAGTAATGTATAATCAGTATTCTGCTTCTTTAATCCCAGAACAAAGCAATTGGAGCATGTCAATTAATGATATTTTGCCATGAATACACACTCCATTAACCTAGCTCTTGGAAAGTGGAAGCAGACAGATCATCCTTATCTATATAATGGATTTAAGACCATCCTGATTCCCTCAGGAAAAATAAATAAAACATAGGAAACCTATTTTTTCTCTTCTACTATTTATAAAAAATTATCCAAGAGCAGAGGATAGTGGGTAGTTTTGAAGAGTCATTCTTTTCTTCCCATAATTGCTCTGATAGAATTCCCTGTGTTTCTCATTACCAGGTTCATTGCACACCTGGTAAGTGAATAGTTTTTAATCGATCTTAAACATATTTCAGCATCCTAATGATATTAGAGGAGTTTAGATCATTATATCTAGGGAATAAAGCCTTCAGTAATTTAAACTAAGAAATTAATCATAATTATTTACATGGTAAAGCTTTGAGATACTGTAAACACAGTAATTACAAATATTAAATTTATTGAAAATTGTAACCAACAGAATGGACATAAAGCTTTAGCAACCTTTGTAATGGTACTCTAAAAAACTTTGGCTACTTACTATACATTTAAATATGTGACCGGGAAATTCTATACCTAGAATTTTGTACAGGTTAAATACAATGAAGTTATATAAGTATTTACATCAGTTCTGTTTAAAACTGTCCAAATCCTAAAACAACTCAATTGTTCAAATATCCCTTAGTTAAAATGCACAGTTACACTGTAGTACAATACAAGTTATGGAGACTTGTATGTCTTAATTGGCAGCAATGTATATTATGTTGCATGAAACAAATAATTTATACTGTATGGGTTTTGTTTGTTTTGAGGAGGAAGGCTTCACAATTTATCCAAATTTACCTTGAACTCACTGAAATAATCCTATCTCGGCCGTTTAAGTGATAGAACCATAGGCTGGAGTCACCAGGTCAAACATTGGTTACGTCATATGGCATTTCCATGAGGGAAAGGAGACTGAGGCATATCATCTTCTGAACATTGTTGGTGGGAGAAGCTGAGATGGTGTTAAAAGATCTACTAAAACCTCTATTCTCATTTCAAGGGCCTTTTCACACTTAGAGAAATAATCCATTGATAATACTAAATAAGAATTTGGGAGTAAATTGTGTTATAGGATGAGAAAACACTCAAGAGAGAATGCAGGTTTTTCAAGAGACAGGTGCGAAACCCAGGGTTTGGTCAGTTTCTTAACAACAAATTTCAATGGAAGAGAAGATTGCACACGTCTTAAATCAGAAAAAATGTGGGATATTTCAGGAATGGAATATGTGGGTTTTTTTCATAAAATAGAATTTACTCCTATTTTTCTTATATGGACATATTGGATGTGCCATGAAAATTTCACAAAGCTAGTGATATGAAGTTGTCATGTAATGAAACAAAACACCATTAGCAGTCATTCTGATTAATCATTTTGGTTCCAAGTGGTTGAGTAATCCACATGTCTTTTTTATAAAGTTTTTCAGTCGGTCATCATGTGAGTTCTACATAATCTCCTTCTCCATACCTCATAAACATATCTATCTTGTCTGTGTCACTATTGCTGTAATAAGATATCCAATCTGGGGGCTGGAGAGGTGGCTCAGAGGTTAAGAGCATTGCCTGCTCTTCCAAAGGTCCTAAGTTCAATTCCCAGCAACCACATGGTGGCTCACAACCATCTGTAATGGGTCTGGTGCCCTCTTCTGGCCTGCAGGCATACACACAGACAGAATATTGTATACATAATAAATAAATAAATATTTTTAAAAAGATATCCAATTCTGGGTCACTTTATAAAAAGACCAAAGGTTAACTTAGGTCATGTGGTTATAGAATTTCAGCAGAAGGAGCGAGAACATGAGGGAGAAAGTCAGGAACGAGAGGGGTGCGTTCACTCATGGAAACAGTGGGACAGAACTAATGGGAGATCACCAACTCCAGTTGGAATGGGACTGATGGATCATGCGACCAAACCCGTCTCTCTGAGTGTGGCCAACAGCGGGGGCTGACTGAGAAGCAAAGGACAATGGCTCTGGGCTCTGATTGTTCTTCATGGACGGGCTCTGTGGGAGCCTTCTCAGCTTGGTCGATCACCTTCCTGGACCTGGGGGAGTTGGGAGGACCTTGGTCTTAGCATAGAGTGGGGAACCCTGATGGCTCCTTGGCCTTGAGAGGGAGGGAGGGGAGGTATAGGTGGAGGGGAGGGGAGGGAAGGGGGAGAAGGAGGGGAGAGAAGGGGGAGAAGGAGGGGAGGGAGGGGGGAGGAGGAGGGAAGGAGATGGAAATTTTTAAATATAAAAAAAATAAATCATGAGAAAAAGGAAAAAAAAAAGAATTTCAAGGTCAATGTGACAGCATCATCTACTACTATGGAAGCTTCATGATAGGTACACTACTGAGAAATAAGGATTGCAGGATTGACAGGTTGTATAGCAAAAAGAGATGCCAAAAAGTTACTGAAGACTAGCTGGGATCCCAAGGGACTTGCTTGAACCTCCTCAGAAGGCACACCCTCAATGAACTCCTAAGTTCTTCATAGTAGGCACTGCCTCATCATTACCACGCTGAAGCACAGCCTCCAACACACAGAATTTTGAATAAAAAACACATGCAGATACCATCACATGGTATGGGGGAGTATCTGGTCTACAGAGGAATAGCATAAGAAAATTTTCTGGGTGGTTTTTGATTATGGTGGATATTATACAGTGTTATCAATGCTATAAGTATACACTAGAATAAAGACCATTTGTGAGTTCTATATTACTTCCTTAGCCTTAGGGTATAATTTACATGAACTCATGGAAGATAAGGTTTTATGTGTAGTATGTTCCTACTTACACACTAGCACATGAAATCAGTGCCTGCACTATGTTAACTAAGCCCTTACCTGTCGGGACTATGTTTTCTCAGAGCTAATGGTGCAACAGAAAGGTAAGCATGATTTTATCTTTGATTTTTCTCATTTTAATGGAAAGACTGATTTTATTGAGAACCTTAGGAAGAACTTTGAATATTCAGTTAGAATGTTCACCACCTTTAGTTAATGAAAATAACTTTGTAATGGCTATCTTTGGAATACGACCCATCTAGCAGCATTAGCCATGCACTCTGGGACCAGTGTTAAGTACAATTAGAGTTAAGAGGAAACAGTGACATATGACAACTGATCTGATAACAAAGTAGGCTCTGCATGACTAAATGGGCAAATAATTTCTACAGAGATTTAGTATTGTTTAATGAGAAGTTCACATCCTCAGTGAGAGAGAAAGAGAGAGATTTCTTCACACATAGAATGGCATGCACTTTAAAACTTGAGAACTACTGGCACTTAGCACAAAATAATTTTGGATCAAAGTAGACCACGGGTAAACCAAGTCACAGAAAGTGACCTCACACACCAGCAGGGATTGCTACATACCAGTGTAAAGCACAAACATAAATCCTTCAGAACCATTCTTATCCAAGCATAATATATATATATATATATATATATATACACACACACATATATATGGTGTGTGTATGTATATGTGCATATATCATATATACTTAAAATTACACATATTAAATTATATATAATTTTGTATATATATGTATGTGTATATATAAACCATTTTTTAAAATTTAGTTTGAGGCAGTTATTAGCTCACTTTTCCTACAATAAAATTTACCCCATCTGGTTTTGGCATTTATCTGTTTAGGCTAATACCCAACATGATCTTCTAACATGTCACATTTGTGTGGATAACCACCAAGTAAATTCTTCATGGTTTTCCTCTTTATTCCTCAGATGAATCAATAAACAAATCAACTGTTTATTGACCAAATCTCACTTTGAATCTACATCTTTTTGCTTTACAAGCCTGTTGTGTAGCTTGTTCTTGATTCAAGTTATAACATTGAAAGTTGGTGGTACTAATGTTCCATTTGGTCCTATTTTGTAGAAGTTTGGGGTTTCTTAATTAGTGGAACTAATCTGCATTACTTAAAGACGTCATATCTTCTTTCTGCTGCTCACTCATAATTTGTTGATATTTAAAACAGTCTAAGTCTTTTGTGGACAAGTTTAAATAGTTTGCCAAATTTGTATGCATTTTAAAACATGTGAAAAGAGGAAGCAAATACCATATTCAGCTTTTGAAATAACTCTGATAATAAAAAGAAGGTTTAATATTGTTACTATCTATCTCCTCAGAATTAAATACATTCTATTGAAAAACTATGATGCTTTGTGATAAGGAGCATCAACCATTTTAACAGTAAGTGGAAAATTGATATCTTATTCCAAAGTTGTAGACCAGAATATGGGGCCTGTGCTTGGAGTGGCATTCAGTATAGGGTCCCTAGATCTGGTCTGGTCTCTGGAGTCTGGAGGACCAGCCTGGTCTCCAATGCAGCTGCTGAGACTGGAATCCCTAGATCCATCCTATGTTTTGATAAAAATTGAAGTCAATTTCTGAAGTTGTAGGCCTAGATATGTAGTTCAAGAAGGTGGTGCAGTCTAGGGTACTAGATCTGCCTAGACTCTCATAAATCAGAAGGCTTCTTCCAAAGTAGTAGACTGGGATATGGAGAGCAGGGGTAGGAGGTGTAGTCTGGGGTAGTTGGGCAGGCTAAAAAGGGATTAGCAGATCGTGGGCCATGTCTTTCCTGGGATACTTACGACCACTCTGGCCTCTGGTGGTAAAGAGAAAAAAGATAAGTATCATTAATATGTGGCTACTGATATAAAATACATTTTATTGAAAAGCATTTGTGATTCTTTGTCATAAAGAGCACAAAGGAAACTCAATTAGTGCCAAAAGTGGTCATTCCTGAGACATATACATATAGGTTACATTGCATCGAATGAGAAGGTTATACCTATGTATTTATGAATATATGTATAATATATATATTCGTGTATATAAAATTATATAACAACAATTGAAGTAAAAGAACCAGAAATTTGTGAGAGAACAAGAAGTGCATGGAAGAGGTGGACAGGAAAAAGGGGAAACAGATAATAATGTAATTATACTGTAATTGCAAAAAGTAAAATAAAATATTATGAACATTCATCGTGTCACTAGATAAGAATAGAAAACAATGACTATCAATCCTTTAAAATATAAGCAATCATCTTTACGTGAACAATGTTTATTGGATTGAAAGAGATGATAGTGAGTGTAACTAGAAAGGAGAAGTAGATCTGAGCTAGTTTGGTTGAGATTGAAGAAAAGAATACCCAAGGACAGTACATGTGATTTAATCATAAACAAACTTTCAATATGCTTTCTAGCATATTCCCACCCTCTCTTTCCTATGCCATTCCCTGGCTGCTCATATTTTTTATGATAAGTTTCTAAAGTCCCTTTCTATAAGATCAATAGAGAGTCTGAATTTCCACAATTTATTTTCCCTCTGTAGCTGACACAATCAGACTACTAATAAAAAGAACTGCTATGTTATCCTGACTGGTCATTCTTAGACACAATCAGGAACTGTGAGGTTATAGAATATACCCTTATTGGTGCCCCTGTAGGCCAGTGTAAGGTCATCAAGCTACAATCAGAAACTTTAAATACTTCTCTGAGTCACCACATCCATATCCTTCTAGCCTTCAGTCCTTGGGGCATTTCTTGTATTTCTGACATTGATTTTATAGCTAACATGCTCCAGGTGACAATCAGATCTGCTCACAAGGAAAATACTAGAAAGTATTAAAACATTAAAACTGATCATTCTGACCTTGATATTATTTCCATTTTACTTATAACATACATTTCTGAATATATTAATAATTAGCTATTTGTTTTTGCAGGGAATTCATTTACAAATTGAATAATTGTGCTGCATTTTAAAGAGTTCGTTTGTCCCATACAAAATAATTTTCAGTGTAAGTCCAAAAAGTCTGGACAATGTTTGGTTTGAAATTTTTTTTAAAACTTGAGAGGCAAGATATCTCAAAAATGGGCTTTTTGATGTAAATTGGAAAGAGAGTACGGAATGGATGCTTAGAAGGTAACTATCACAGGAACACATAGCACAGACTTAGGCTGTGTTCCTTGGAAACTATAGAGCAAGGCTGAGGACCTGAAAGGTACAGGGACCACTTTTGAGTGTGCACATTCAAGGAACTGTGCAAGACGAGATGGCAGGATGGGAGAACAAATTGACCTGCTATTCTGAAAGCTATCCCTCAGCTGACAATACAAGGATGATGTTATAAACATATTTCAGGATATTGAACATTAGTTTCCACCAGCCTAGAAGGAAATGTAATGCATCAGAGAATGGTTTCTGGAGTTTAAATGTGTAATCCTAAACCTCATGCTACCATTCATAAACCATAGAATTTAGATCAGAGAAAAATGGAGAGCTCAATAAAAGCCAATTTAAAAAAAGAATTTAGGTTAGTTAGATTCATAGATTCATAGATTTTATGTGTCTCAAGTCTCTAACTATAAATGGCATGGCATTCTTTCTGACTCTGAGGGTGCTTTGATGACTCAGTGAGTTTATCAAGAAGGTGTTCGCACATCTTACTGTTCCAGAAGGGCTGGATGCTATCATTTATATGACAGTTGTTTCTCAATAATTGTTTGATCCTAAAGCAGCAAAAGATAGTTTTGTTTATTCATTATTGTTCTAACTTATACCACGTGTTGCGGATGATCAACTCACATATCATTTATGTCTAGCATTTTGGGTTTATTAGGGGTTATAATGATTTATCAGTGTTAGCAGGTGCTTCTCTGGGTTATGACTTGTGAAGAATTGCTGCAGGGTGTTAAGCACAATTAAATTACCCATAGCATCTGGCCCCATAACAAGTTACTGACAGGACATTTAGGTTTGTAATTATTTTCTTTTAGTTTTCTAACAAGCCAATAGTTCATTAATTCTGAGTAAAAAATATATTATTCTACATGTGACTGGTTTAGATGAACATAAAAATGAATTGTGAATTTAATTTCTCTATCAATTGAATGATCTCACATGAAAATTTATTGAACATCTAAAAAGCATTCTGAATCCTGTGATATATATTTTATTTATTATAATTATTAGTTTTTCCTTATGTTAACCAACAAATATGAAGCAACTCTAATAATAACAAAACTAAATAAAAATGATTAAGAAAATCCCACATGTGCATATCAAATTTACAGACACAATAGTTGGTACAACATAAGATTAGTAAGATGTGGAAAGATTGAGGCTATTAAAAGAGGATATAGCCTGGATAGACTTCATGTATCTATAAAAATACGATAAAAAAGGATGACCTTTGATGTTACTAAGGGAATATCCTGTTAAATGAAAAGAAATGATATCCTTAGAATCAAAGTTTAATTCCTTACAGACATTGAGACATGTTGAGTCTGTATAAAAAGTTAAATGGTGAAATAAATGATTTAAGTACAAAACTATAAACTTTGGAAGTGAAAATTAGTGATTTGTTTGGTGTTCTATAGAGACAATCTTGAAGAACACATAGTCTGTGGTGGCAGCTGCAGAATGGAGACTGACTTAGTAGTTATTTCTATGCATAAAAGTTAAAATACCACAAAACTAAAAATCTCATAAGCAATAACAGTGTCTATATTGTATCAACCTAACCAGCATCTCAAGGGCCACGACAGCACTTAACATTATAAAGAAGGGTCCCATTGAAAGTCATACGACCTTTCAAGACCTCTATAATTGTTCTGAGAATTAAATAAAGCAAAACATGCAAGGGTGTTTGGTATTTGCTAAGTAAACATGTTAGTTCACCTCACTTCTACTGAATACTTATTACAGTATTGGGATGTTTATATTTACTTACCAAATATACAGTTGATGCTGACTTTTATTGGACACTGTGCTGAGAATGGAAATGTCAAACTATATTAAACAATGAGTGCCTTTAGGCAATCAAACAGTTGTCATTTTATATCCAAGTGTCCATGCATGGGAGGTAAAGACGTTAATAATTTATATATTGTTTTACAACATATTAACTCCTACTTCAGAATGTAGAATTGGAGAAAAACTGTATTTTTTATTTTCTCTCCCTGCCTGCCTTCCCCTGTTTTCCCAAACCCACACCCACATGATACTTTCCTATTCCATCTCCTGATTTGTGCACACAAATAGCAGATGCACATAGGTCCTGATTAGTGACTTGTACTATACTTTGAGTTTATAATAGCTTTATATGTCTCTCTTTTGACTTTTATTTCATAATACCTCTGGCCTCTATGGCTTGTGTACCCTCTCATCTCATAAAAGCCAGGCTAGTCTTGAACTCAACCCTTCCAATACTGGGATCATAGGAATGTTTTACCGAAACTGGTCAGGGCCAGTACTATTATTTCAGAACCTAGGTGTCGTGAGTCAAAGGCTCACGAATGTATCATTCCTCACCACCACTAGAGTGTTACAGCAGCTGCATTAAATGACTTTCAAGGTTTTAGCATCTACTGTCACTTTTTTAGCATCCCATAGATCTAGGTGGCAGAAGTGACTGTAGTTTTTCCCCTTAACCCTCTACTGTGCTGGTGAAAATGCATATAAAATCAGAGCATCCTAGAGATTTGATACAAAACAAACCCAGTTCCATAACTGAGATTCAGACTAAGTTACAAAACATGATCAAGTCTCCAAGTCGAGTTTGGGATTGTCCTCTCTGTTTCTATTCGCAGATGAAAACTTGCTCCTCATTTTCTAAAATTATATAAAGAATTCACACATTTTGGATCATCTGCAATGATTATGTGTACAACATCTCACTTCTTTGCATATGATATTCATTTTATAAATATGGAATAAACCATGGAACTATTTCCTCAATGATCCTTCAGTTAAGTTCCATGTGGTGTTTCTATGAAAGTATAAAACTATTCTTAAGCCTTTTATTATAGAGTCTTATATATCTTATTGGGAAATTATTAGGAATAGAAGTACAGTTATAAATGTTGATTTAGGGGAAAGTTTTCATTCTGAAAGTCTTAGTCTGTTGATCATGGGTCACAGTATGCCCCCACTGAATAGTTCATTTCTTGTTTATTTCAGCAATTTCAGTCTTCAGAAAGACTTGAAAATATTTCATTAGTTTTATTCCTTGAGATGTTTCCTAAAGGTTTGTACTACTGAAACCAAAACAAATTATAATTTACTCTGCTAACTGTTACAAGCAAACAAAGAAATCACTTTGTATTAAAATAATCATCAGAATATATGCCATAAAAATAATTTTCAATACAATAACCACTTAGGAATTTCAAAAATTTGAGGATTACTTTTAATATCCTGCAAATAAAATGTCACCACTAAAAGAAATAAAAATTAATTTTTCCTTCCTGTTTTCAAAAATTCCTTTTTTCATGGGTAATCCCCCTTTCTTAACCAATAATATATAAACTATCCCTCCAACATCCATCCATGTCCTGTTATGATTTTAGTTCATATATCCTTACCACTAAGTTTTAACACTGATTAATTATTGATTTATCAAAGTTTTCATTTTATTCTTAATGTTGTGCCTTTTGTTTCTGATGATCATGTTTTTCTCTTTTTACCTTCTTGGGGGACTGAACCATTTTTCTATTTATTTATAGTATATTTTAATATGATTTTTAGGGTGTGTGCTGTGTATCTCCATGCATTTATATATATATAAATATATATATATATAGAGAGAGAAATATATAGACTACTGCACATTTGTTGAAATATAAACATATACTGAAATGTACATGTATTTGTATATATACACACATTTTTGATATCTCACAGATTTTGATATTATCATAATTCAAGTATAGTATTAAAAATTGCTTCCATATAGGATTCTTTTAATCTATTTTCTTTCATTTAAAAATATTGAGTTGTAATCTAGTTATAAATAGTTTTCAGACATCAAGTAATATACATCATATGGTATTCTCTGCCTTAGCCCACATGTCTCTTATCTTCTTTAGTGTACTTCTTCCTTTAATGAGCTCCAGGTATTCTCCTAATAGGACATGCTAATTGCTTCAAGAGCTTCTTTACAATTGTTCTCCATGGTTAGATTTGAGAGAACTAGATTCCTATGTTTTGCCTTATTTGAGAGTACTCTTTCCCTTCTGGTTCCCGAAGGATAACCTAACCACTTGGAGAATATGCTGTTTTCACTTCTGGTTTTTAAAACCACTTCAGTCTGGACTCCATGTTTTTAGATGATAAATTGGCTCATAGGGTAGCAGGTGTTTTCTGATGGCTAATACATTCCTTCTGTTTGATTGATTTCAGTGTTTTGTTTATCGTGTCCAGAAATGTAATTTTCACATGTCATATATCTTTGGATTTATTCAGTTTTATTCTATTGAATATCTGCTTTATGACTTCCTCAAAATTTGGAGAGATTCCATCTGTTATTTCTTGTAACTTTGCCTTCCTCGCTCTACCTCTTTGTGGAACTGATATAAACACTAGGTCCTTTCCATTGTCCCCACATCTCTGAGAATTGACACTCATTACCCAAATTACTTTACTCTTGTTCTGATTAATTCTATCAGCATAGTTTTTCATTGATTTTTTTCTAAAAATAGATTATTTTCTCATACAATTTATTAGGATTGCAGTTTCTCCTTTCTCTACTTCTCCAATGTTACCTTGCTGAATTTTCACTTTGATGCATATGGAGTATTCTTCCCCATCTCTTTTGGTTAGTTGTGATTTGAAGTCTATATTGTTAGATGTTAAAATGGGTACAGCAGCATGATTCTTAGGTCTATTTGCTTCAAGTATCTTTTGCCAACCTTTAACCCTGAAGTAACATCTATCGTTGATGTTGAAATGTGTTTCTTATGTGCAGAAGGAGGGCGGATTTTAGTTTCACATCTATTCTGCCAGTTAGTGTCTTTTGGAGGGCAGTAAGACTGTTGATATTGAGAGACATCAATGACTGAAAGTTGTTGATTTTTGTTATTTTGTTTTTGATGGTGGTGATGGTTACAGTGGTGGTGGTGGAATGTCTCTGTGTGTGTTTCCTTTCTTTTGGTTTTGTTGGTGTGAGATTATGTGTTTCCTATATTTTCAAGGATATAGTTAACATCGTTAGATAGAAAGTTTCCTTCTATTACCCCTTGGAGGGCTGGATTTGTAGATAGATATGGTTTAAATTTGTCTCTTTCATGAAATAACTTATTTTCTCCATCTGTGGTGTTTGAAAGTTTTCCTGAGAATTATAGTCTGGGCTAAAATTTGTGTTCTCTTAGAGTCTAAAGCACATCTTTCAAGCCCTTCTGTCTCCATTGAAAAGTCAGTCATGTATCCAGCAGGACTGCATTGACATGCCTCTCTGCTTTAGCCTTTCAGCTTTTAGTATTCGTTCATCATTCAATACATTTAGTGTTTTGGTTATTATGTGGGAGGGGACTTTCTTTTCTGATTTAATCTGTTTGTAGTTCTTTATACTTCTTGTACCTTTGTAGGCAACTCCTACTTTATGTTTTCTTTATTATTTCTATTTTTATTTTCAGGGTTGTTTAGAGCTCACTTGTAAGGAGGTAATCAGTCTTAGCACACAGGTTGGAGAAATTCTCTCCCCCCCCCCCACAAACTTTCCATTTGCCTTTACTTCTGAGACAAAGTTTCCAGTTATTTCTGGTGATGCATGTGGGAAAAGCGATATCCTGTGTGGCTTCCTGTTGGTTTGGGGAGGAAGAAATACTAGGACTTCACTGTGTTTTTCTGCTCTGTCAGATCTGGTGCACACCTCCTGCTAAAGGAATGAGACCCGAGACACAATATTCAAGAAACAAGAATAAATAATGCAGAAATATCTTGCACAACTATTCATTGTTACCTCAGGGTGATATAGGTCACTTAAAGGAAGTGACTGATTGGTCCTTTCCAGACTGAGATCTAGAACTTGTTGGTAAAATCACAGCATCTCACTGGATGGCAGAGAAGTCATCGTACATCAAACTGCTCATACTTCCTGGATGCTATTATATTCTTGGTCTTACCAAAATGTTATCTTCTAGGTAGGTGCTCAGAAACTCTAGTAACAAGACATCTCAAACAAATACATTTAATCTGAACCATCTGAGAAGGGGTGATGGAAACATGGCTGGCTCCTGATTGCTACTAGAGAAAGTGAAGGGAATGTAAGAGTCCTGTATGGAGACAATATTACCACTGCAGGAAACAAACACCGTAACGACTTTCTCCCTCAGAAGTGGAGCACTACACCACAAAGAAAGCTGCATTTATCATTCCATGCCCCTGCAGCAATCCCTAGTGACAAGATATAGCACCATGACAACTGCCTGTCAAAGCCAAAGCAGAGGTCTGAGTTCTTTTTCACAGGACTATAAAAGGGCATGCATTTAGAATGAAGAGACCATAAAGATAAGCCATGTGCTCTCTTTGGGAACAAGGTTCTCTCAAAGATGTTTTGTTGCTATTGATGGTAATGGTAAATGGAATTGAGTTTCTCTCTGATTCCTAAAACCACAGATGCTGTCAAATGCAATAACGATGATACTGGATTATATTGGGAAATTCTCAAGAGAGAAAAATAATTTACTGTTTATTGCAAAGACTCAGGTGTGATGTATAACTTATCCTAATAGCATTCTATAATTGGGACAACAAAGTAAGCATTTTAAATAAATTGGAAGTCATTGAGAATAATATAAAGGATATATTACATAGTGCTAGTCTACAAAACATGTCAAAAATAGAATGATTTAAAGTCACAATAGATTAGCGTAGATGACTTAGGGACATAGTGATAAAATTTTCAAAACATGATGTTTATAATTTTAGAAAAATCATATCAAGTATCAGAAGACGTTTGAATGATTATTTTATAGCTTGAAGACATAGCAACCATTTTACTTAAGAGGAAAGAGGGAAGGACATATTTCCTCACATACAAATTAATGTTTTTTCGTGTAAGTACTCCATCTTGTAATATGGGCTAAGCTATTTATAATTTATTAGCTCACACAGTTTAATGAATGTGCAAAATTCAGAAAAGCATCAGCACTGACATCCTTCCCACTTATTTACTCACTGACTCCATAATTCTATATAGCCGTTACGGAGCTTTCTATTTTGTCTATCACATAAACATAAATAGTAACTATGTTGATAAAAAATGAAGTTCTTATTGGCTATAAATGTATATTATCATTTTACTTTTGTACTCTAAATATGTCCTCTTTTATTATATATTCAACAAAACATGATGCAAATGTTCAAACAGCATTCTATTGTTCGTTTATTCAATTAAAATCAACCACTTTGTACACGGTGAGAGAAACACTTCCCACTACCTCTCGTTAAATTCCATTATTATGTGTAACACTAGTATTAACAACACTGGAGGAAACGCTTGGCGCAAAGACAAGAACATTCTTGTGGGATAAACTTCCAGTCAATTATAAAATTGATTTTTAATAATTATTTTAAAGACCAAACAAATATCCATCTGTGTGTGATTAACTGTTCCAATTAGCCTCTAATAAAAGTAACACCCATCTTCATGCTAATAAAATATGACCGCAACTATTCAAATCCATTGCAATCTGATAAGGACTTTGGTACAGTAATGCGAAGCGACCACTGTGACTACTTGATAAGGAGTGGGCTCTCATTGTTTATCTCTTTTTTAAGCTGCTAATGTTTTTGCTCTTAGCTCTTCACATTTTTTTCTTGTTTTTTTTTTTTCTCACCCCTGGGGTCACTTTAGACATTTTCTCATTGTACTAGAGTAATTTCACTTCCACACTGCAACCTAAATTACCACCTTTAAAATGTTTCATGCTACCAGATTTCTACTTGAAATCAATGCAATTAACGTCTTAAAAGCTGATACACACGTTTTCAAATGTTAGTTAATCATGTTAATTATGTGTACTTCTTTTGAATGATCTGTTCTCCTTTGAAATCGGCATGGAAATTTAGAGTCTGAAACTTTCAATAGAGCTGATTGGTTGTCTGGCAAACCTCCACTATAATGGAGTTCAATAAAGGCATTTTGTTATGATAAGCTAAACATGGTTAGTTAGAAATACAGTGAATATGGGCATTTAGACTTTTGTAGTAAATGAAACTTGATTAGATTTAATTCAGTTTCATTTTCTTTTTGTGAGAAGGAACCATTAACAGAGCATCCCACTGTGTATAAAGAAATTTCAGTATATTTCACCTTTTTCAGTAGCAAGAAAATCTTGTGAGGGGAAAAGGGACTGTGCTCATTGCTGCCATCAGCAGCTCACACTCAGTGACGCTGCACCAATCTTGCCCCAAATGAGTTGCCCATCATTTGAACTTAAACAAGCTAAACTGCTAGGATGGAGGAGATCTTTTTCTGAAGCTACGTAAGTTTGCAGTCTATGGTGAGCAGAATCTGTTTTTATAATCTGTTTTATAAAAAAAAATCTGGTTTTATAACACAAACTCACAAATTCTTTTTAGAAATCTTAGTTGAATCATCTTCCTTCAATTTAATAATGTAATACCCATTTCCCCATATGCAGAACATCATACTGAGGATGTAGGTTTTTAAATAAATGGGTTTTAACTGAATAAGAATTATTTTAAAAGATAGGAATCTCAAATATAGAAATGCTGTCTAATGTTTTCTCCATATGCACAAGCATAAGCCCTTTCTTGCCTTTTCTTTATGTTAAGTGACAAATCTTGTGCAATAAAATTTCTTTCCTGGCTTCCATGTTATTTATTCAACGTTTCTGTTTTTAAGACAGAAAAGATAGGGGCAGATCTTGCTGCTGTTTCACTGCAGAGAGGATAGTTTTAAGGACAATGATGAGCAGAGCTCTTAATTATGAAGAAACTCAATCAGTGAAGAGACATTTTCATCAAGGGTTATCAAATCTTTTATTTAAATTGAGAAACTAGTTAAGTGAAACTTGATTGACATTTAATTTCATACTCTGGTGAAAAAGCCAGACTGTATCTCAAACTAATTTAAGCCAAGGAGAAAAATAGAAAATGTTAAATATTAACTGCTTTGAGTGGCCATCATCTCCTAGACTCTGTGGAAATTGTTTTCTCCACTGTTGTTATTATAAACTACTGCTCAAAATTAGCCAGACAAAAGACGAGTGACTCAGTTTATACAGAATCCTTTATGTTCCAAAGTTTTGCATAAATTTTTAGCTACAGGTACCTATCACCAGGGGGCACCTACCAATCTGGACAATTTGCTTGTCTCATATGAACCAAAGGCCACTAGGCCTCTGCCCAGATCACACACCATCTCCATGTTATGAGATTCAAACACTGGAAGGCATAGACAGAAAAGAATTGTGTAAAATCAGAGGAACCGTGATGGAAAAAGACCCTGGTTTCTGGAAATAGAATGGCTTTTCTGTCCTGAAGCTTGTGAGTATGGATTTATGTTCCAATCAGTTACAGGAGACCATAGGAAGCCATCCAGAAATGATAGCTGGTGACACGAAATGAATTCATGGAAATGAGCAGGAGTCAACGATGGTTCTAGAAAAAGTTTCGTAGTTAGTTAACTTTCCATAAAAGTCACACTGTGAGCCTCAAGGCCACGTTTTCCAATCCACCAAAATGTGACTGTAATTAAAAATGATTACAAACTAGATATCAAATGGTTTACATCTTTCCCATGACAGAGCAGAATTTTTCTATAAATTTTCAGAACTGCTAAGATTTTTTTTCTTTAACATCTTACAAGAATCATTTTATGTGGTTATTCTAGTATTATATTATTTAATAATATTTACTTATTTACTTTATGATTTATTTTAATTCACCAAGGTATAAAAGTATTGAATTATGGCCAGACTGTGCAACGGGTACATATTTCTCAAAATAAATATTTGCTGAATATGTAGGACTAAATGACACCCATTTTAATTTCTATATTACATTATACTATAATATAAGCAGTACAATTTGCTGTAGCTAGGAAATGTGTTTTAGTTTGCTCTCTGTTGCTGTAATAAACACTATGTTCAAAAGCGATTTATGGAAAAATGATTAATTTCATCTTACATTTCCAAGTATCAGTTAGTCACTGGAGGAAGTCAAAACAGGAATTTGGGGCAGAAACCTGAAGGCAGGAATGAAGAAACAAACCATGGAGGAAAGATGCTTGCTGGATTGCTTCCTCTGATGCCCAACTTTCTTTCTTATACAATCCAACACCACCTACTCAGGAGTGGCAGAACCGACAGTGAGCTTGGCTGTCTCCTTTCAAGAAGATGTCCACATAGTCTTGTGCTCATAGCAGTATTTATTATGTAGGAAATTCCTCAATTCAGTTTCTCTTCTCCCAGGTGCCTCTATTGGGTCAAGCTGACAAAAGATACCCAGCGCAAATTGTCTATGAAAACAGTGTTCGTTTTCAGCCCACTTTAAAGTTATATTGTAATCTAATATTGAAGTTACATTCTTTATTTATAATCCTAATGTACTTATTTCTCCAAACAAGATATTTTTTTTAATTTTAAATGTATTTCATTAGAAAATGGTAGAATGGAGAAAGCTAACAAGAAAATGAGATTTAGTATCATCTGTGGTTAGCTAAAAAAAATCTTGATCAGTTTCCTTGACCTATCTGAACCTCAAATAACTTCTCTATGAGGAAATTCTCATAAGAGGTTATTATGAGCAAAATTAGGTGCTTTAATTTCTTAGTGGCTGCCGCGTGCACCACGCACCCGTATGTGCTCTATGTGCTACAACCCAGTTTGCAAGATTCACGCAAAAGGCTGGAGGTTGAGGAAACACACGCAGATGTTTCACAAGGACAGATGGACACAAGGACCTCCCAACACTGGTACAAAAAAAAAAGCCCTTCTTTAATAGCACCATGGAGGCCTAAAAACTCTGTAGTCAATGGCCAACAGGTGAAAATCCCATCCTCTGATCCTCTAGGCAAAGCACAGCTTTTAGTCACTTCAATTAGAAGGCTCTAGACAGGGAAGAGCAGCTGAAAGCCAGGACTTAATTAGTCCTGACATCTCCCCCATAAATTTTTTAGAAAACAGAAGACCCTCCTGTCTTAGGTCATCTCGGAAGAGGTAAATGATAAATTGCAAGAAAGTGGTCAATTAACCATCTTGGAACTGTTTAAAACCTATGACCTTCCTGGGGATTTTCTGACACAGGCACTAACTCAGCGACTGGGTTGAATTATCAATGGCCACATTGACCTTGACAACAGAGGGGTGATTTTCACTGAGGCCTTTGTGTCTCATCATGCTAGATTCCAAATGCTTGTTGTTGAAACGTAAAGTATCAGCTGTGATAACATGCAATTTTTTTAAATAAATAACATAGCTAAGAAAAATATTTTAAAATTTACCACTCAATTCATTCACAATATGCCAATGTTCCTCTTTAGGAACAGTGTATATAAGTAATCCTTGATTCTGGACTGAATTTGTATTAGCTATTAGTATCTGGGGAGCATCTGCATGGGGTTTATGTAGTAGCATTTTCATGGTGAAAACGTAGTCTATTTGGAGGTGATCTTCTTCTTAAATTGTGTTGTCTTCTAAATGAGTCCTTAAAACTCTATGGAAAGGGCTCTAAGTAAAAAATTGCTTCTTTCATGAATATGGAATGATGTATCTTTTCTCTTTAACTGAACTGTGGTTCTTTGTATCTAAGAAGAAAACTTTTCATTTCATTTGTGTTATCAAATTTGTGAATCAAAAGAAAAACATATAGTTATCCTCCTGGATACTGGAAGTAGACTAGATTGCCAGCCAAAAATTGGGATCTTGGGGGTGGGAATGGGATGGGGGTAAGGGGAGATGGGGAGATGGGGAGAGAAAAGTGAGGAGGGGAGGATGGGGAGACCCTGGAGGAATGGAATGGTTGGGATGGAAGAAAGGTAGATAGGGGAGCAGGGAAGAAGGTATCTTAATTAAGGGAGCCATTTTAGGGTTGGCAAGAGACTTGACTCTAGAGGGTTTCCCAGGTATCCATGGAGATGTCCCCAGCTAGTTTCTTGGGCAGCTGAGGAGAGGGAGCCTGAAATGGCCCTTTCCTACAGCCATACTGATGAATATCTTGCATATCACCATAGAAGCTTCATCTGGCGATGGATGGAGATAGAGACAGAGACCCACATTGGAGCGCTGGACTGAGCTCCCAAGGCCCAAATGAGGAGCTGAAGGAGGGAAACATGAGCAAGGAAGTCAGGACTGCGAGGGGATCGCTCACCCACTGAGACGGTGGGGCTGATCTAATGGGAGCTCACCAAGGCCAGCTGGACTGGGACTGAAAAAGCATGGGATCAAACCGGACTCTCTGAACGTGGCGGACAATGAGGGCTGACTGAGATGTCAAGGACAATGGCACTGGGTTTTGATCCTACTGCATGTACTGGCTTTGAGGGAGCCTAGTCTGTTTAGAGGTGCACCTTCCTGGACCTGGATGGAGGGGGGAGGACCTTGGACTTCCCACAGGGCAGGGAATCCTGACTGCTCTTTGCACTGGAGAGGGATGGGGAAGGGAGTGTGGGAAGGGGGAGGGAAATGGGAGGTGGGAAGGAGGTGGAAATTTTTAATAATGAAAAATTTTTAAAAATTGTAGCCCTAATTTGTTTATAGTTTTTTTTTTATTTTTGAATAAGTAGCATAGCCAATTTACTGAACATCTGATACAAAAATTTGTGTTTCAAATTTTCATTCTCTTATCAATCTAGCTAAACGCTTATGAAACCTTCAATATTCTCATAGATATTTTCCATTGTTTTTCTCATTTCCATTTCATTGATTTCTACTTAATTTCTCTTTCTTCTAAGTGCTCTTTTGCTAAAACTTTGGATTTTATATGCTCATATGCTCCTCTTTCTGTTGTTTTTGAATGAAAACTGAAGTAATAAACTTCTGACTCCTCTCTCTTTCCTTAAACAGATGCAAAGCATTATGCATGTGGACTTGGGCCAGTCTTAGTGCTGATAAATTCATTCTGCTCTAAGGACTTTCTAATTGATGTTTTTAAATTTTTATGAGCCTTTGATTATGATTGCAGTTGCTGCCTGAGAATCCCTTCATAACTTACCACACTGTAGGTCAAATACATCCGTCTTGTCACGAATCTAGCAAAGTTTAAAGCTGAGCTACAGTACACCGGGATCGTGGCTCAGTGCCCCTACCCATCATTGCCAGTGAACGCTGCACTGCACACATTAGTCCAGCATGTCTCACGAGTGTCTGTTGTCTTCAGATATGTTAAAGTCTCAAGCTCAAATGACGAACCCCATCTAAACCCCAGCTTCTTTGTCTCTAGGTTAAACTAAGTGTAAAGGTAGTGAAACAGAAAGCGACAGCAAGAACATCCCGCAATACTATGATCAACCCCTAATTCAAAACCACACTCGTAATTAACCCCAGGTGTTCCCGTATGTACTCGTCCTTGCTGTTTCAGCCAGGTTTACTACATCCTTGGTTCTGAACACACCAAACCCTTTGTCTTGTTCCTTATGACATAACTAACATACAATGCCAGTCAGCACTGTCTAAAATCCCTTGCTATAGGTGAGAGACTATGGTATGTTATGGATTGAGGTGATTTTTCAGCACCTACAAAGTTTTTCTCTGTTGGTTCAAGAATTAAAAATGAATTATTTTAATATTTTTCTGCTGTCTTTACCTAACATGTAAGGATACAAATAGTATGTTATCTAACTAGCTCATCTTAAAGTGACTTCATTACGTGCTACTGTATGTCTGCATTTGTTATGCATACCCATGCTGGTATGGAGAGTTCAGCAGTTGGTGACAGATGACTCCTTCTCTTGCTCTTAACCCATATTTTGTGACCCAGAACCCGGGTCTCACTGGATGTGGAGCTCACAAATGGGCTGCTCTGGCTGTCAACAGGCCTTAAGTATCCTCCAGCCTTTGTCCATGTCCCCACTCCTCAGGCCCCCAGGATGGCACTGTAGATGTGTGCGTGCCACCATGCAGACCTTTTCTCAAGAGTGGTCGTGATCCAACTCAAGTGTTAGTGCTTATACAGCAAGCCCTTTACCTATTACTTCGTGTCTCCAATTTATTAGAATATTTGATTTGTAAAATTCCTAGTTGTGTTCAGTTTTGTTTTTTTTTTTTCTCTATGGAATATTGACTGGCTTGTCCATTTGAGTTCGTTCACAGGCAAAATGAGTAGTAGGAAATTTGGTAGTGGAATTGTGAAGTCACCTCCAGAAAGCAGTATGTTTTCCAAGTCTCACCAGAAAAAAAAAAAAATGGCTTTTGCAGCCTTTCATCCTCCACTTCCTTTTTATCCCTGAGCCTAGATGTGCTACAGATATTCTGTTTTAATGTGGATTTGAAAACAGAGTCAACAGAAAGAGAGACACACAGAAAAAGGATAAAACACATCCACAGACAAGGAAGAGATACCCTTTTTTGTCTTTGCAATGGCTATATATGAGATTATGGTGGTTTCTCATGTTATCTTCAAAAGGTGTATAGAGAATTTAAATGAGATAAAAATGTAATTCAGAAGGATGAATGAAATTGAAAGAAATTTATTGTAAATGGCAGTTAACAGTTTTTGTGAGATTTTTGAAAAAATACTAAGATACAAATAAGGTGATACTCAAGGTTGTACATGCTCAGGCTTTAAACAAGGTCTCTCTCAGTGTCTACATTGTTGACTAAATTCTCTGAAATTGTGGTTTGTAGCCTGGTTTTCTTTGCTTTATGTTTAAAAACCACCTATGAGCGAGTACATGTGATAATTGTCTTTTTGCGTCTGGGTTACCTCACTCAAAATAATGTTTTTTGGCTCCATCCATTTTCCTGCAAAATTCAAGATGTTGTTATTTTTTCTACTGTGTAGTACTCCATTGTGTGAATGTACAACATTTTCCTTATCCATTCTTCTGTCGAGGGGCATTTAGGTTGTTTCCAGGTTCTGGCTATGACAAATAAAGCAGCTGTGAACATTGTTGAGCACGTGTCCTTGTGGAAGGATTGAGCAATCTTGGATATATACCCAAAAGTAGTATTACTGGGTCTTGAGGAAAAAGAAGAAGTCAAACTCTCACTGTTTGCTGATTGCTATTATAATATTATTATTGAACCATCTTGCTATATGTGCTTGCTAGTTTTATGTCAACTTAAGCGAGAACCATCAGAGAGGAACTTTACTTACAAAAAAATGCTAGGCCTATAGGCAAACCTGTTGAGCATTTTCTTAGTGATTGATGTGGAAGTAAACAGACCATTATGCCTGGAGCCACCTCTAGGCTTGTAGTCATGGTTCTATAATAAAAAAAAAAAAAAAAAAAAAAAAAAAAGCAGGGTGAGCAAGTCTTGGAGAGCCGGGCAGTTATCAGAACTCCTCCATGGCCTGTGCATCACGTTCTTCCTCCAGGTCTCCATCCTGTTTGAGTTTCGACCCTGTCTTCCTTCAGTGATGATGGAAATGTAAACCAAATAAACCCCTTCCTCCCCTAGTTTTATTTTTGGGCATGGTGATTCATCAAGGCAATCCTGACACTAACTGAATACTTACATAAGAAATACTATTTTTATAGAGGCAAAGTTTACAGAACATGTGTTAAGTATAAAAATTTACTGAACTCCTTATCACTCAAATAAAAGGAGTGATTCAAAATTTGTAACTTTTTCGTTTTGTTTTTGGAGACAGGGTTTCTCTGGTTAGTTTTGGAACCTGTCCTGGAACTTGTACTGTAGACCAGCCTGGCCTTGAACTCTAAGAGTTCACCTGCCTCTGTCACACCAGTGCTGGGATTAAAGGCGTGCACCACAACCACATGACCAAAATTTGAAACTTTAAAAAAAATTTTTACAAAACATCTCTTTAACAGTATACCCTATGATAAAATGGAATAACTCAGACAAATAAATTTTTAGTAATTATATTTCAGCATGGTCATAATTTGGATCCTTATGTATGCATTTCTCTTTATACTTTTGGAAATGATGTTTTCATCTTAATTTTATATAACTTACATTCCCACCAAAAAAATCTTTACACATATTGTCAAGTGTCCCCATCTATAATTTCTGCTTGTAAGCCTTTTAAAAGCACATTTGCTTGAAAGTGAAGCATATTCGTTTGACCCAATCGTTATTAAAAGTATGATGAGCCACAATGTCCAAGACATTGGTGTTCTAGTTGTGTTTCTGTTTCTCTGCCTTCTCATCATTATGTGAAAACATAATTGTCATGATGACTCTGTATTCATCAAAAGGAGAAGATAATATTACAGGCTGTTCAAGATAAGATTTTCCTTATTAAACTTCATATAGTTATAACATACCAGAATAAATTCAGGCAGATATAAAATAAACATACATTGAACTAAATAAAAGCTAGATTCTGAACCAAATGAAAACTTTACTAGACATAAAATTTGTATTTTTAAAATGACATATATATTTATATTTATTTAAAATGATATTACTTTTTATAGAAATAATAAATAAGAGTGTGACCATCATTGGATGCAAGTACATGATGGAGATTATCATGCAGAACACTATTTGCAGAGAACAGCTGCTCTTTAATTATTTTATCTTCATTTCAAATACAAAACTTTACTAACAATGAGAGTAATAATCCACGAAATACAATATGATTCTATAGTTTATATTACTGTGAAAAACCACCCAATAAAGATTTTTCAAGATAATGTTTTGCTCTTACAGAATTCTTTCAACAAGTACAATTGTACTTGATTACAATTTTAAGTTTTTATTTAATTATAATTTTCAAGAGTGGCAAAAAGTTTTCATCACAATTTATTTTATATTAAATGGGATCTGGGTCAGCAACCTCTGTTTCTGTTAGCCTTTCTCTAATTACATGATAGATAAAAAGGGTCAACAATATTTTAAGTCAAAGAGCAGGGCTGTGTAATAATGCAGAAAACTACAATAAATGAAATCAAAGCTTTCCAAATGAACATAAACATATTTATACACTTGAACTGTGTATATTTTGATGGTTACCATGAGATCAAACTTATTTTCCAAAGTAAAACCAATTGACAAATATTAGATCGATATCATTAATTGTTAGCTGAGTATTTCAGTTCATATTCTTTTTTTTGATTTATCTAAAATAAAAACTTTATTTTTTATATCGAATAAAATCAGCCAAGTATGACAAAATTTTCAAGTTATAGATATTTCCAAATATTCAGTAAAAAAAATTAAATTTCAAATTTCAGATGTTTCCCAAATATTTATGGTAGTTCATATTATTACATGTAATAATTAAAAACACTTATGAAAAATTAGATAAATAAATAACTCTATAGTTATCCAACTCAAAATAAAAAATCTTTTTCTCTTTGTATAAATAAATCTAGTTTCCAAAATTTTAACACCTAGTTTCCTCCAAATGAAGACACGAAAATTTCTCTCATAAGCCACGTTCCCAGTTTCTCTCAATTACTTCTTACATATAACTCATTTCCAGGATTATCTTTTCCACCAACAAAAACATAAAACAGAAATATGACTCTAAGTTATTTTTATAATTCATAGATTATTTTCACCATCATTATTGAACTTCATTTTTAAACTATTACATATCATCCTGAAATCTAGCAATTTAATTCTCAACCTATGCAAATACAAAAGCCAGATAACCACTTAAGATGCTTAGTACAAGAAAAGATTTCTATTGCAGCCCTCAGACAGATGAATCCAGTGAAAACGATGAGGAAGGGATTGAACTGATTCCAGAGAAACATATAAATCATGCAGATGCTCTCCAGTGGACTGAGAATTTACTAGATTATCTAGAACAACAAGGTGACATGATTCTACCTGACAGACTGGTAATACGTAAACTTAGAGCCACCATCAGAAATAAGCAGAAGATGACAAACTCAGGTCAATAGCATTTGAATTTTATCATTGTTGTGATAATTGTGTGGCACTTTGAAATGTGGCTTAATCTTTATGTCAAACAGTCCTATAATATACATATAAAAATGTAACTGAAGTGGTTTGAGAATTATGTGTCTTATCTCCTTATTTGTAAAAACAACCACTTCTGTGTAGCTATAAATGGTATATACATATTTGCTTCTGTAAGTCAGTGATCTAAGGGTGGCATTTCCTACAGGTTCTAGCTTTAAAAGATAGATAACAGTGAGCACTTTCCTTAATTCAGTTCATATTCTTATGTTGTAGTAATGTAGTCACAAGTCAAAGATGGGTACGCAGCTCAAAATTACATATTTATTTTGCAGTCATGTGTACAGTGACATATGAATAAATCAAGATTATGATTATAGTTCTAAATGATGTCCCATTAAGGTGAAATAAAAAACAGACTTGGTGGGTAATTCCTATGATCACAAACTTAGGAGGATGAGGAAGGAGGATAAAAAAGATTAAGAATAGATTTATTAGAACCAGAAATATAAATTTTCAAAACAAGGCTTATAAATAATCAAGGATACATCAAAATGCTAACCCTCACTAATCATTAGGTAAATAAAATTAGCACAGTGAGGACACTTCAGCCCTGCCAGAATAGCTAATGTCAAAAGAATGAAAGTTCAAAATATTGATGTGGATAGTGGAGGAAAAAACATATATAATATAGCTGGAAATATAAATGAGTAGGGCGAGTATGCAATGCTGTAGAAGATCTACTAAAATGGATTTGCAATACTTTAATCTAACATTAGGACACATATGATTCATATATACATCATCATGTACTTTTTTGTTCACAATATCCAAGGAACAGTACAAATCTTAGTTTCTTCCAGTGGATGAAGGATGAATTTATTGTGTGTGTGTGTGTGTGTGTGTGTGTGTGTGTGTGTATTTATACAGTGTAATACTATTTAACATTTAAAAGGGAAGAAATTATGTCATTTAACATAGCATGACTGGATCTGGAGGGCTGTATTTTGGTGTTTTCTGTTGAACTAACCACAGGAAAACAAAAACCATTTATTCTACTTGCATGCTTAATTTAAAAAATTTAAAAAAATCATCATGGAAAATGAAAATGGAATGATGGTTACCAGTGACAGAGAGGAGTGGGGAAGCAAGAGATTTGGGCTCAAGGGTCAAAGTTGCTGCATATGATGGGATTGTATCTACTATCCCAACACTTATGAGGGTTAGAGAGTTAAAAAGGAAGACTTAATTGAAGTAGAGTTTCATAGATATACTGAGACCATGGTTCAGAGCTTTTAGACACACACATGCACACACACACCCCACACCCCACATCATACCACACAGAAAGTAGCAAATAGAAAATAGAAGTAAAGTTGAATATTAAATATTATTTTTTGTTGTTTCTTTAGTTTGTTTTTTGAAGATGGTGTTCCTCTGTGTAGCCCTGGCTATCCTAGAACTAGCTCTGTAGATCAGTTTGGCCTTGAATTCACAGACATCTGACTCCCTCTGCATTCTGAGTGCTGGGATTAAAGGCTTGTGCCACTATGTCTTGGACTGAATATTAAAGCTTAAAAACAAAAAGTAAAGGACACCTCAATTCTGACATCCATATGGATAGAAACCATCAACAGCAGCAGTACCACCCAAAGTGGAGACTACAAGTTTGAAAGTGGCAGACCACCCAGATGTGAGAGACATGGCCTTATCATGCCTACATTTCAGCCATAAAAAAATCCAGATTCAAAGGGGAAAGTTCCAGAAGTTCTGAATAGGCAGAAGTCAGGTGTATGAACTGTCCAGAAATAGGTTTTTAAGTTTGAGAGGTCTTCATTACATATATGAAATAAATGAGTAGAAATAAAAATATTTTTAGAATTTATCATGTAGTTTTTCAAATTTTTGATATTATGTTTAAAATCTTTCTCCATTATTTAGATCCACTAAGCATCAAAGTCTATTTTTGTTGGGGGGGAGAGAGTGGACAGGTATAGGGGCACTTGTTACTATTGGAGCTGTGAAGCATTTAGTCACACTAGTTCTTTGGTACCCTTACTTGGGTGAACAGAGGACGAAAGTTGTCACGGATTATAAATTTTTGAAAAAACTTTATTGAATAATAAAAGGAAATATGGAGGAAAAACTGAAAGATTGGATTATAATAGAAGATCTTTTCTTTCGAATCAATAAAATATATTATATGGACATACTGTGAGCAAAAGGGCAGTGAAGACAATAAAAACAAAATGAACCATGATAAATAACCAGGGAACTCAAAACTTGCAAATGCACTTTGTAAGTTGTTTTAAAATAAAGTTAAATTGTATCCACAGGAACTCAGGTTTCTGTTATCAACAGTATTTCCTAAATACATAAACAGCTTCAACAAGTGTATCACATCTTACTCCTAAAGATTGAGATATAAGGATTTGAGAACTTTAAAATTATTTTATGAACATTTTTAGATATTAAAAGTAATTGGAAACTACCCAAAATTCTGAAAAGTATAAGAATATTGCTATAACATGATTATAAGGAAAAAGTAAAGCTTAACCTTTAAATTTAACGGTCCCTTACTCTTAAACACTTCACAAAATGAAAACAAGCAATCATTTCATACACAAGAGAAAACCAACAGGTTGATCTATTCATTCTAAGAGAAATAATTAAGTTAGGTTTTACATTTTAATATAGAAGACATATTATTTCCAAATATTTTTAATTAATAAATAGAAAGAAACATATTATTTTGTGTCGCTATCTCCCCAAGCTTTGTATTAGTCAGACTGTTGAAAGAAAAATTTGCCTAGTGAAATGTTTAATTAAAAAAACCTCTCACCCTGAATAAATTTATAAACAGTTTCTCCATTAAATTCTCAAGTATTCCTTTCTCAGCAGGTTCTTTCCTAGGCACCAGATGTAATTATGTATTAATAGACACAGTTTTGAATTCTATTTAATTATAATAAAAGCCCACATCTAATATTCAAGCAGTAGAAACTGTTTCCTTATGAAAACGATTTAGGTGAGAAGTTGTCAAGAGAGCCATGAATTTGGAAAGTATTGGCTCTTCATACATGGTGTTGGGAAAATCAAATATCCACATGACAATGAAATACAAACTTTCTTTAAGCCATATGCAAACTTCAAGATAAAATACTGAAAATAATGCAGCAACAAGGAAAGAAACTCAGTATGGCACTAGAGCCCTAACACTAACATGGCAATCCTATAATCCTATCACACCAAAAAGTTACAATCGTCTTTGGGTTAATACTCAAAGTCCCAAAAGCCACCTATAGGAGACCACAATCTACTTCTCTTAATTAAAATTCCTGTTAACTTATATAAAGTTATTACAATGTACGTAGACTACGTTAGCACTTTCAGCATCTATGACAACTGCTCTTTGTGGATTACTGATATTTATTAATTTCCTTCTAGCTTTTTGTGATCAAGTTTATCATATTGCTATACTTAATTAGTTGGTATAATAATCTACTTTTATCATCATTGATAATATGTCGCAATAATTGCATTCTATCATATTAACAGCTACCCTCATCTTCATCAATAGTTCATAATCTACATTTTTAGAGTTGTATTTTGTTTCTAATTTTTTGTTGCACTTATTTTCTAACTTCTAAACATAGATGTCTGATTGGTAGCTTTTTAAGTTTATCTTCACTTTTAATATAATCTTTTGAGACCATCAATCTTACTGAAAGTACTAATTTCGTATAGTTTATTACAATTTGTGGATAAAAACACTTAACTATTGTTCATTTTGAAATATTTCACAATTTGCCATTATCATTTCTCAGCTTTCTCATGGCACATTTTAAAACGGATCCCTTCCCTTTTAAATATAATGACTTTTATATTAAAATCCTGCTGTAGAAGGTTTCCTTGCACTGTGGTTATATAAAATCTCTATGATTTCATTTTTCATCCTCTTTCCCTTCCTCCTCCTTCTGCTATTTGTACTCCTGTTTAAACTCCTTTATTTCCTTCTTTTTTTTTTTTTTTTTTTTTTTTTTTTTTTTTTTTTTGGTTTTTCGAGACAGGGTTTCTCTGCAGCTTTTTTAGAGCCTGTCCTGGAACTAGCTCTTGTAGACCATGCTGGCTTCGAACTCAGAGATCCCCCTGCCTCTGCCTCCCGAGTGCTGGGATTAAAGGCGTGCACCACCACAGCCCGGCTTATTTCCTTCTATTTAAGAAACTAGAACTAGACCCTCAGATCCCTCCATGGCAAGTATACACTCATCACTAACCTATAACAACTACTTATTTTTATGCCTTTTTTTTTCTTGGTTTGTTAATTTGTTTTTTAAGTTTGATTGAGCTTTCTCTGAAGCCCAGGGAGGGCTTGGACTTGCCATCATCTTAACTTAGCCTCCCAGGGAACTGATATTAAAGGTCTTTACTGCCAGTACCGAAAAAAAAAGCTCCATAATTTCTAAATGCTTAACTGGATACACATCCTTCCGCAAATATGGTTTCTATCATATTTGTTAGCTAGGAAAACAAGTAACAGACAGGAATCAAAAAGGAAAATAATAGGGATATGAAAATGGAAGGGTGACAGAAGGGATAAAAAAGGAATTGAATGAGTGTACGATGGTCTATGTCCGTTGTCCACTTGACTGGGTTGTGCACCTTGGAAACAAAACTGGGCTGGTCTATGAGGAAATCTATAGGTTAGGTTATTGGTGGAAGGGAAAACTGAATTGTAGGCAGCAATTTTCCATGGATTTGAATCTTTAACTTAATTAAAAGGAGAAACTAAAGTGAAGGCTTGCATTCATCTCTCCTTTCTTACTGGCTTTAGAGACATTTATCCGGCTATACCATGCTCCTGTGCTCAGAATTTCATCACCATGATGCCCATTACCCCCAACAGTGAGCTTAAATAAACCCCTTTGTAGGTTTACTTAAGAAAATAACTGAAAGCGGGCTACTATGACCAAAGCACACTTCATACAGAATTATCACCTAGAAGCTTTTTATTCCACACAATCAATATATGCTAATACTTTATTTCAAATTGGGAGTGAAAAATGATTTCAGATTTTTTTTCCCAGCAGCTATTCTTCTGATTGGCCACAGGGATCAAAGCATTGCTAAAGTAAACCACTAAAATCTATCAATTCCTTTTTAATGGAAAGGTTTTAATCCTAACATCTACCTCATCGTTTCTCTAGAGTCCAAAGAGGGTTTGGTGCCTCTTTGAGCACAATAATTTTTGCTTTTCAAAGCAAAGGATTTTAAGTATTCATGTAACCATCAGCGAATGCACTCACAACAAAATATCACAAAACCCCAGAAAAGCAGTTTATTATCACTTAGCTGACAGAATAACAATGTCTTATAATTTCTTAAATTGTTTACCTTGAAGGTTGTTCTTATTTGTTAACAAGTCCTCTTGCTTCAACTCCATAAATCATGTTTACAGGCTAAATAAACTTCAGAGAGAAGATAGAAAATTTTACAATCATTCAGATTAAATAGCAATATAGGTTGTTATGTGAAACCTAAAAACCCTAAAATATCAGTAAGCATACATCAGTGTCTCCATTAAAATATTTGAATGGCAATTTAAACACATTGTGAGTCATTTTATAGGGAAGAAAGCAATGCTTTGGTGACTGTTTCAAAAGTACAGATTTCTTTTATTTATTTACTTATTTTATTAAAAATTTCCACCTCCTCCCCTCCTCCCATTTCTCCTCCACCCTCACTCCCCCCCTTCTCTAGTCCAAAGAGCAGTCAGCGTTCCCTGCTCTGTGGGAAGTTCAAGGTCCTCCCCCCTCCATCCAGTCCCAGGTATCCATGGAGATGTCCACAGCTAGTTCCTTGGGCAGCTGAGGAGAGGGAGCCTGAAATGGCCCTATCCTATAGCCATACTGATGAATATCTTGCGTATCACCATAGAACCTTCATCTGGCGATGGATGGAGATAGAGAAAAAATACAGATTTCTACCAGGAATGGATTCTATGTAGGTTTTCTTTTATTAGACAAAGTAAATAAATATATGCCTTACAAATAATCATCATGATATTTATACAATGAATTGTCAAGATGAATTTCCAAAGTTAAGAAGAATAATTTATAATTTGGTACGGTGTTTATATTTTGACTGATACCATAAGATTTCATGATTACTTGAATATATCTGCAGTGTATACCTATCACAGCTAACTTAAATGCACTGCATATAATTAGGAGGAATGTGCATTAAAATATAATAAGAAAATGTTTATACCTTATAATTTTTAAGAATGTTTGAGATATAATAGTGATATATCCAATTATGTTTACAATCAAGAAATGCTTATAAAAACAAAATATTAAAACATTATATATGTCTCCAACAAATCCAAATTTCACCTCACAATCCTGGGCATTTTATGGTTGCCTACTGCTTTGAAGGAAGACTTCTTTACCTGAGGCCATGCTTTGCCAAGAAAGCTCAGAGAACACATTACAGAAAACCCTTTACATCTGCCCAACAACCCCAGTCTACAACCATTTCCCTGGTACAACTAACCTGGTTGACAACTTCAGAAGATTTCTACTTGACCAAAGTCCAAGCCAGATCTAGGGAACATAGGCATACAAATATCAAAGCAAACTTTAGCTTTACCAGATCACTGGCTGGATCTTGAGATCCCAGCTCCTGCAGTTGTACTGGAGGCCAGAGGCCAGAGGCCAGAGTAGATTTAGGAACCATAGACTATACCCCCCCCTTCCCCAAGGTGCCATATCTTGTCCAAAACTTCTGAAGAAGACTTTAGATTTCCCAGAGGCCAAGCCAGATATACTGAACCCTAGTCCCCCAAAGCCACAGAGCAGATACCCCACAGGGCCTCAAGACCCACTAATCACCAGAAATCCTTAGACATTCAGGCTAGAAAACCAGAAAAGAAAGAGTAACCAAGGAAAAAACACCATCCACCCACCCAACAAATACAAATGCAGGGATCAACACCTAGACCTATAATCATCCCAAATCTGGGTGCCTAATAACAGAAAAGGCAATCTGACATCACTAGAGACCAGCTATCCTACAACAGCAAGACCTGAGCAATCCAACACAGCTAAAACACAAGAAAATGACATTATGAAGAAAATAGAAGTTCTTAAAGAGGATTAGAAAAAAATTCTTAAAGAAACTGAGGAAAATAAAATCAAAAATTGGAAGAAATCAATAAATACCTCAAAGAAAGCCAAGAAAAACTCAACAATGAAAAACAGATGAAGAAAACTGTTTAAGACATAGAAATGGAAGTAGAAGCAATCAAACACAAAGGGATTCCTGGAAATGGAAAATCTGGATAACCAAGCAGAAATTACAGATGCAAGAATCACCAACAGAATATAAGAGATACAAGACCAAATCTCAGGCATTGAAGACACAATAGAAAAAAAGAGATTCATCAGATTAAGGAAACGTTAACTCTAAAAAAAATTTCTAACAAAAAATATGCAGGAAATCTGGGACACTATGGAAGACCAAACATAAGAATAATAGGAAGAGAAGAAGGAGAAGAAACCCAGTTCAAAAACCCAGAGACTATGTTTAACAAAATTATAGAAGAAAATTTGCATATAAAGGACCAAGAAGCTCACAGAACACCAAATAGATTGGTGCCGAAAATAAAGACCTTTTCCACATAATAATTAAATACTAAAAGCACAGAACAAACAAAGAATATTAAAAGTGGCAAAGTAACCTATAAAGGTAGACCCTATTAGAATCACACCTAATTTCTCAGTGGAGACTCTAAAGTCCAGAGGGCTCTAGACTGTTACCTTGAAGTCCCTAAGATATCACAGATGCCAGCCCAAGCTACTATACCAAGTAGAACTGTCAATCACCATAGGTGGCAAAAGCAAGATAGTTCATGACAAAGTCAAATTTAAGTAATATTCAAAATCCAGCACTCCAGCGGTACTAGAAAGAAAAAAAACAAGCCTGGCAGTGGTGGTACATGTCTTTAATCACAGTACTCTGGAGGCAGAGACAGGTGAATCCCTGATAGTTTGAGGCCAGCATGGTGCACAGAGTAATTTCCAGCATAGCTAAGGCTAAACAGTGAAACCCTATCTCCCAAAAACAATACAAAACAAAACAAAAAGATAAAACAAAAAAAAAAGGAAAACCCAAGCTTCAGAAAGTTAACTACACCCACAGAAACACAGGCAATAGTTAATCTCACACAAACATTCTTTCTGTTTTCTATCTTTGGATTTTTATTAGATTTGAAAGAGATATAAAAGATGTATTATTCTCCTCTGTGAACAGCTGAGAAAGTAGCCACAGTGCAATGCAGATATCACCTAGTCTCAGCACTTTGTGGGCTTGTTAGTCTCAGCAGCTTCCGTTGCCCACTGAAAATAAAAAGGAGAAAAAAAAAGTTTCCCTCCGTCATATGCTGTGAGCGTCAACACTAATGTGTAGAAGGCAACTTCACAGATGTATGATATCCATTTAACAAAACAATAGCTTTCGTTTCTCCGCTGGTGTTTTTTTCATTCCTGCCTCGGGCTTTTTGCCCTGGCTTTCAGTAACAGACATGATATCTTTCCTGTGGCATGCACATTAAATCCAATCACAAAACAGTTGGATGTAATCATAATAGCTGTGTCATGACTGAATTAACAGGCACACCATGCCAGTTATGTTGATAGTAATGTATGCAGAGGCTGTGACCCAGAAGGGTGGGCAGTGACATTTTTTTTTGAAAACTCTACATAATCTCAGGGATCTCTTTGAAAAAAAAAGTAGTTACTTTCCTCTCATGACTTATACAAGACTTAAACTAGTTAGTATAGGATAATTATTGAATATATTTGTTCTTATTGTGTAAAATTTTGTATTAGGCTTACAATTTTTTCATTTAAACAAATGGGGGAGGTGCTGTAGGAAGTCTTACCACTAGGGTGTGGCCTCTTATACTATATATGGCAATATAGAGCATGTGTCCGACCTCTTTTCCGGCCTCTCTGCTCCAGTTGTGGATTTTGGTTTCTGATCTCCACTCAAGCAGAGGATTATGATTTATGAGTCTACCCCTAAACAAATAGCCATCTATTTCTCATTTTTGAGCTAGTGTGGGATTCCTTTTAAGTGTTCTTCTTCATAGGCCCTTCTGACTTTACAAGCAACAGCTAGAGTGAGGTACTCTATCTTTTTTTGTTTGATTTCTTCAGATCTTAGAGCCAAGGTAGTTGTGTTAGTAATAATGGAGACTTCATTTGATCAGCAGCTGTACAATTCTCATTCTTCCCTCCTTCCTTCCTTCTTGCCTTCTTTCATCTTTTTCTTCTTTAATTTCTCTTTCTTTCTTCTTTTTCTCTTTCCTTTCTTTCTGTCTTTTCTTTCTTCCTTCCTTTCTCCCTTCTTTCTTTCCTTCCTTTCTTTCTTTCTTTCTTTCTTTCTTTCTTTCTTTCTTTCTTTCTTTCTTCCTTTCTTTCCTTTATTGTGTTTCTTTGTGTGAGGACAGGGTCATGTGTAGCCTATCCATTGACTAACCTAGTGGCTGCAGATGGCTGTGGGAAAAAAAGAAAAACGGGATTTTCATGGTGTAATTGCAAATTCAAAGAATAGCAAACGTGAAACAGTTTTCAAAATCTAATTCTACAAAACTGAGACGCCAGCTTTGAGAAATGTAAGAAATGGGTTGTGTAAGAACTGGCAGGAGGGAGTGGTCTTAAGATTCCTGGTCATGGGACATCCTTGTCTTCTGTGTCCCACTGTCTGGTACAATCTTCATGCTCTTCTAACTTAGGCCCAACCACAAATTATCTATGCAAATTTTCATCTAATACATATCCTAAGCCTTGAGGTTGTCCCTCCTTCTCATCCTAGGCTCAGTAATGTATCAGACTGCTTGTAACTTTACAGTCCCTGGAGTTCTGAGAGAGGCAGACACCAGTTGCCTGATAAGGAAGAGAGGGGTCAACATCTCCTTCATATTTCTGATGATTTGAATTCAGAAATAATGTTCTAAATGTATTATAAATATGGACCACAGCAACTTATTTCTTACAATGACCTAAACTCCTAATATTTCTGCTTCCATAGCCATATAATACTTCTGCTTGCATGTCCCATCCTGGAATTATGAATATAAAACCCGTGCCCAACACTGTGATAGTCTTCATTATATGTGAGTCCTGTGAAATAACACATGCCTAGTACAGAGATTTTCATGCAACAACCTTGTGATTACTGACAGTGCCTTTTTTACCTATGTGATTCAAACTCAGAAGGTATGAGACTCTGAATTAAATAAGAACTCACACATGTGCACACACAGGGAGACAAAGGAGACAGAGGGAGAAAAGGAGACAGAGAGTACATACAAATTAACAATTATTAAATTCTTAATTTAATTAAATTTTAATTTAATTAAAATTTACATGTATAATTAACCCAAGAAATAAAAATCTGTTCATGCATTACAACTAAGAAAGCATTAGAAAAGCACACACCACACATACATAACAAACAGAAAGAATGATGAGAACCATTTTCACCAGGAGTTAAAATGTCAATTCATTATGTTTAAATAAATAGATTTTAAAATATTAATGAACTAAAATAGACGTTCTACATCTAAGCTCTAAATCATAAAAAATACATGGTTGAAAATGGATATAAGTTATTCTGCAGACTAAAGTTTTCTCAGCGGCAAGGATGGAGAAACACGTGCTTAAGGAAAGGTGGCAAGAAGGATTTCAATAATGTTGGTAGTAGCAGCTATTTCCTCCAGTGGGAGCTATGTAAAATTATTTGCAAACTTTTACATGCATAATTTTTAGTTAATTTAAGATTTATCTATTTTTATTTTATATGTATAAAGGTTTTGCTGCTTTGTAAATACACTAGAGTTACAGATTGTTGCTAGTCACCTTTAGGTGTTGGGAATCAAATACCATTCCTCTGCTTGAGCAGCAAAAGCTCTTAACAACCCAACTCGCCAGCCCACTTCCTAGTTGATTTTAAAATAAAAATGGAGAACAAGAGATGTGAAGAATAAATTATAGGTAAGGAAGTGTTACAAATGGTGGCAAATACTGGCCTTCATCACAACTAAAAAGTAAGCCTTTACTGGGGAATACCTAACTACATACAGACAGTTGGTTTAGACAAAGGCTGATAGGTGTTATCAGGAAGAGAGACAGGAGCATAAAGGTAGCCCCCTAAATTTGAGTATTCCCACTGCTATATTAGTTCCTGGAAGTCAAAGAGCAGCCGTGGCATTAATCCATTGGTCAGCAGCTGTAGGAGGAGGGATAAACATGACTCTCACAGGGCCCCAGGAGAATCACAAATGCTGAAGACTTCAGAGTCAGGAGAAGAGAACCCTCTAGCCTGGCTTGAGTTTGCTCTCCTTTGTTTTCTAATGTATCTTTCCCCACGACCACGACAGACGTTCCTAGTATACATTTCACATGTAAATCTTTAAGGTCATTCATTTTATAAAACAAAATAAAGCCTAACATATACTGATAAATATGTGTACTTGAACATTTATTTTCATTTTATGTTCAGAAAAACACACACACATACACACATATATACTTTTGTATATACAGTGTTCAGTGTGTGCACATGTGTGTATGTGCGTCTGCACACTCACGCAGCATAAGTGTTTATTGAGGAACAGATAGGGCCAATTAGTCCTTAATTGCACCTTTCCTCATGGCAGCTGGCTGTTTCTCAGGTCCTTCCCCTTATCCTTGGAATGGTTGTGCATCCCCACCCTCTTGATGATCATGACGGCACACTTGCACCTGTGAACCCAGAGCCATTCCATGGTGTACGACTCCCAGAGCTCAAAGCAACACGCTCGCATCACGCACATCCCACATGAACTTGGTATGTTCGTCAACGCTCTCTCTGAGCCAGCTTGATGCATCCATCTTCATCTTGTGGCTCTTTTGAGACCTGTAGCTATAAGGTACTGCAAAGCCATGGCTGTTGGTCTCCAATGGTAACTGCAGCTGTTTAGGTGTTTAGAATTTATTTGTCCACCTCATAATAATTTGGCTGCTATTATTTTGTTTTTAGATTTCATTTGTACACATAGTAACTTTAAAACAGGAATTTCTGAATGAAGAATTATGAATCGGAGTTTTGTTTTCTTGTGGGAGTTTCTAAACTCTTAAAGATATCCAGGAACATGAACATGTTGAACACATATAAAATTAAATATCAAAGGATGCAAGAAGAGATCATACAGTATTTGAGAAAGACACATAGAGACAGACAGAAATAACCACTGAAATCTCTCTTTCGTTTTCTTCAATTCAGTCTTGAAGGAAACCTAGAAATCTCTTGTACCTGTATTATTTAATCACCCATAGATGTTCTTATCAAAAAAAAATTTCCAGTTTTAGTATTTTTTTCAGGTGAATGTAGAAAATGCAAACACAGTAGCTCATAGTCTTTTTCTCTTAATGCAACTGTGCTTTTGGACAACTTAACCTTGCTGAAAAAAAGATACTAGATGCAAGCAAATGATAGGAAACCAAAAATAATACTGTGTTTAGTATTATAATGCTTAATATTTTAATGTTAAACATTGATAGTCCCAATTACTGATTGTGTCTCCAATTATATAGTTTTTCTTTTTATTCATTTGTAGAAAAGAAAGGAATGCATGTAAATGTGATGCTATATAATTATTTTCTGATATAAAACATTTATTTACTATCAAGTCATTGCTAATTGCTTGCAATTCTGCCATCTGTAATTATGCTAATATGGTGAATAAAGTGTACTCTGAAGTATTAATTTTATATCTGTTTTTCAATTGGATGATTTTTGCATGCATTAATTTATAACTTAGATACATCTCATCTATTCTGCATGCATAAATATTGTGCAATTTGCTTATTTGGCTTTGCTCATTTAATGTTAATGAATTAAAATTTCAACTCCCTTTTCCAGAGCCAGGCACTAACCTAATAAAGTTTCTAATAGCTTATTTCTAATAGTTTATTTGCAATAGCTTATGTGACATGCAATATAATATTTTAATATTTGTATAGTGTCCTCTGAATAAAGACATTAATCACTATTCCTAGGAAATGCTTACTAATCTGTGAGAGCATATAATGTCTTCATATGTGTGTGGTTATCTAGTATCTGTCTAATCAATTTATCTCAGCAATGGTGTATATCTGAAGATGATAAAATGGCATATTGTTAAAGTTTTATGTGTAGAAGATCTATAATACATTTCAGGCCATTGAGCCTCAATGTGTACCTGTTGTAAGGAGGCGCTTGTACTGAGTCTCTTGGAAACAGATTTAAACACAGAGAGATACATAAGCCTAGAAGTCAAATGTCAACAAACTGGACTCGGTGTTTTGACTATCTCTTAGTTGAGTTACTATGCAACAATGGCTGATTGCAAACATACAAGGTTAGACTATAACTAGATAACAAAACATTCAAATGAATACTAATTTCTGAAATAATATTCACAAAACCAAGATGATGACCATGGACAGTAAGTCTTCAATATTTACCTCAGTATTATCTTTAAATTTTATAAGAAACCATATTTGATTTTTAAAAGATAAATGATTTTAATTGATTGTGGTTTTCCATGTGTTATAAAGATAAGTTTTCTTAAAGAGAGGTGAAAATTACATTGTCTATAAGTAGAAAAGGTCATAGATTGTTGTTAGTGAGTATGATTGGTAGGTAAATTGTGCTTATAGATACTCCTCTAATTACCATGAATTCACTATCACTCAGTAGTTAGCTCAGTTCCAGTACCAATGTAGCACAATTAATAGAAGCTCTGAGAAGGATATTGAGGTTCAACCTGAAGACTAGAAAAGCAAAGCAGCCAGGCACTTGCTCTTACCTTGACCTCTTCCCTCGACCTCAGTCTGAAAATAGTGATCCTGCCTCCTGGAATCTCAAAATGAGAGTGAGACTGAGAGCTGTCTCCTCCCATTTTGCAGTCCTCTCTATGGCTTGGATTAAAGTTGTGCACCACTGGAATTAAAGCCCGATTTCTATGGCAACTAGTGTGACTACTGGGATTACAGGTGTGTGTCACCACTGCCAGGACTATAAGGCTGACCAGTGGGGTTGTTTTACTCTCTGATCTTCAGGCAAGCTTTATATATTAAAATACAAATAAAATGCCACTACATACCAGAATGGTTTCCCTTCTATTAAATGCATCTTATTTCAATTAGAGAGCTAATGATTAGCCCTAAGGTATGTGTGCCACTCCTGTACCCTTAGGGTTATACCATTATGATATTAGATGGTGTACTTCATAGTCTTCATAGCTGGATAGGACTACTGCTTGCCTCTCTCCTTTGGAAGCTTGGTAGCTTCTGGCACAATGAAAACTAGTCCTCAGAGAGGCAGTATTCAGGACAGTTCCAACTCGGGGGTCTCCAGGGCCTCTTTATCAAGGATATAGTATTGACAACAACAGGGACTTACCTTCTATCTCTGAGTTTAACCAAAGTCAAGAGCAACAGGTTGTTTTGTGAAAGATCAGGTGAAAAAATTGTAGGAGCCAGAGGATCAGGGAGTTGCTGTGAGACTGTGTCTCATGGTACTATCAGAAACTACACTCATAAAGTCTCACCGACAAGATTACCCATATATGAGCTGAACAAGAACTACACAAAGGAACATGCCAACATGGAGGAGAACAGCCCATGAGGCCTCATTACAAACAATTACAGGCAGTTAAGGAAATCTCCTTGGAGTGGAAGAGGGATTAACCAAAGGGATTAACACTTCAATTGTTTTTTCAGTGCTAAATGGTCTGCCCTGAAAACATATATATGAGTAACATCATACAGACTGAACAGGTTATATCTAAGAATGTATGTATGTGTGGACACACACATGTGTGTATAAATATATATGTATTTATGTAATAAATATAAATATAGATTATTATATATATATTCTTAAAAAGAGGCAATGAATTTGAAGGAGAGTGGGGAAGGGCATATGGGAAGGATTCCTGTTTCTACTGTAAATTATACTTTGGAGCAGTTAAGTTGTTTAGAGTAGTTAAGTTGTTTACATTTTAAGTAAAAAATATAGAAAATTAATTATCAGAAATATAGAAACAAATCCATTTCAAGAGTAATTATAAAATGGGTTTAAATTCATTAGCATTAAAGGGTAAGAAGATATCTGTACTAAAATCTATGAAATGTGGAATAATTTAAGATTCAAAAAGTACTGGTACTTTAGAATAATCTGAGTTCTGTAGTCTGCACTTCAAAGAGATGCGAGTCATTTGGGCCCCATTTATTGAGCATCTACCTCTCACTTGCCAGGTGAAATGAATGACCAATCTTCATCTCCAGTAGATATCAAAGTCGGCATTGCCTGCCTTGTGGATACATCAGGTGTTTATATCTGGCTAAGCACGCACCGTATATTAGAAAAATCTTAAACATTTAGAATTAACACATATGACCATTTAATCTAGTCTATAAGTATTCAGTGAATTCGGGGGCTTTTGAAAAGGATGAGACTTTAAGAATGTTCATTCTGAGATAAAACATGCAGCCAAGATACATGAGACGAATGCTATGCATATTGTTATCTTTTATAAACATCATGTGTGCTAATGGTGTTCTGCACCCCAGCTTGATTTGGAAATCTTTCCTCTGCCTTCAGGAGCAGAGGCTGTGGAGGCGCAGTGTAAAAGATTTGAAGTGAGAGCAAGTGAAGGTGGCAGGGTGCTGTTTTCTGCAGATGAAGACGAGATAACCATCGGAGCTGAGAAACTGAAGGTCACAGGTACTGGAATGGAGCTCTTTCAAGTTGTTTACCCAATAAAAGCATACAAAAGTCCATAGAAGTTCCTTTACATAACTATGGCTTCCTTCCCAAAAGCCTAGTTGCCAATCTTATAATATATTTACTTTTCAAATAACTACAAATAAAGTCATTAATTGTGGTTGGAGAAGAGACTACATATTAATAACAATTCTCACCAATCTATATAAAGATGTATCACTCAAATCAACTAAAAATACTGAGTTTGGTGTCATAGCAAATATGAGTAAAGGTGACAAATCTGAAGGTGTTATGTCCATTGTCCTATTTCCCAGAGACAACCCTTCTTGTGTCTGGCTTCTCTGCCTGCTGAGCTTATACACCATTTTTGTATATTTAACACACACACATACACACACACACATATCCCAACACACAGAGAAACAGACACATACAAATTCATGCTAAACCCTTCTTTCTTTACCAGACTACCATGTATTAACTTCAGAATAGCTTTATTCTTGCTTGTAACACTCATAAAATGAAAATATCAAAGACAAATATAGGTTATAATTTCACATGCATAGGAGAGATAATTGGACTGAGCATAGAACACAATATGAAGGCAAGGGATTGGCAGGTCCCCTCACATATACTTTAAAGCAGTGCTCCAGTCTTTTGACAAATAACACTACAAAGAGACACTGACTCCGGGGTGCTCCATATAAATTAGGTAACTATTCTGACAAGACTTCAAAGTACGTGTGACAAAGGATTTCTATGAATTGTAAATTGGTGGCATGAAAGTTTTCCTATTCAAGCAATATCCATAGGAATTAAAATTAAGATGAAACCTTTCTCATTTTCTTTCACTTTATGAATAATGACATGTTTGATGAACTCTTGCTTCAGGAGGAAGTGGATGATTTACACAGGGGATATGTCTGTATATCTGAGACAAAATGACTATAGATCTGAGACAAAATCACGGTGCTTATAGGTTTTAACATATTTGTAGTCAGCTTATTTAGAGTATAGGTGTGTATACACTAGAGGTCATGCCTGAACATGACTGCTTTAGCTTTCTATTGCTGTCACAAAAAAGAAGATGACCAGACAATTTAACTAACTAATTAACCAACAACAATTTGAGAGAGGCAAAGAATTTGGACAATTGTTTCAGCGTTTTGGCAGCCCATGTGAAGAACTTCTTAGTTTTACGCCAGAGGTCCTGCTGAGCCTCACAGCAGAAAGGATGTAATGTGAAAGTCCTGCTGAGTCCAGATGAGAAACAAGTTGCTCTTGAATGGACTAGCTTTGCGTGGTAGTAATTTGCTTAAAGTGACTAAATGTGTATCTGTTCTTAACATTCCTTGACATTCCTTGGTAAAAGGGAGTGTTAGACTAGTTCAAATATAAAACCTTTAAAACTCTGTTTGTTTTGTATTCCCGACTATGAACTCCAGATATCACCTAATGCAATTATCTTCTAAGGCCCAGTAAGCACATAAAGGACATAGACCTTTCAACACAGCAGACTCGAATCCGATGCTTTCAGGCTGTGTCCATCAACTGCAATCAGCTCTTTCATTTGTAGCTCACACACAATAGCAGCCTAGGAAACAAAGGAAGGTCAGCGATGAGTCCGACTTCTGAAATTCCTCAAGTCGGAGGAAAACTATTAATTGGACGCAGACATCTGTTTTGTGTTGGCAGAAAGCAGAGTAGAGAAGCGAGTGAGGACAAAGTATCTCTCGCTCTCTCTGTTCTCCAAATGGCAGCGATTAAATGTGGCAGTCTGTAAGGATAGAGAAATGCAACTGCATGTTCCCTATGCCCTCCTGTTTGCTGGAAAGTCAAGAGCGTCTCACCCCTGTGTGTTTCTAATGGAATGATTGGAAAGATAGACAGGTGCTCGCGCTTGTTTGACAACACAAGAAAGAATTTTCTGAGGAACTGTCTTTAAAATTAAACAGTGTGCTGCTGGGCTGGAATCAATATTTCCTGGTTTGCTTTCATTACCTGGCTTCTACTTCCCCGTTCTTGTCTATTACATTAGCCCACTGTGATAAGGTCAGCTTCACAACCAGTCCTTTCTAAAGCAGGGCTTTTGTTCCTCGGAGCTGTCCAAATGCTGAGAACGTGGTACCACTCAGGCCGCAGGAAAAAGCAGTGTGTCTGAAAAGCTGCGGGAGTAGTGACTAAATCAGGTGCGAAGAAAAGTGATGTTCGGTCACTTAATTTCCTCTAGTGACACATTAGAGGTTAATACACTTGACATGATCACTCAACTCAGCTTTCCAGTTGTTTCTTAAACTTCCTTGTGATGGAGACTTCAGAGACATGAGACAACACTGATCCGTGCCCTGTAAACTTCTAAATGGAAATTGAGTTCCAGTTTTGAAGTACATATGCAAGTCACAGCCATTAACACAAATGAGCTATTTTGTCAGAGGTCTTTGCTAGCAGACATTTCTGAGGTTTATTTTTATCTATGGTCTCAAGGAAATGTTTCCTATTTTTATTCTGTTAAAGCAAATATTGAAAAGGCAGCTGCCTAATGTAGAGCTTGAAAACATTAATAATGGAAGGCAATGTGGTTTCAGGCAGAAAACTACAGGCAACTGAGGAATGCTGAGATGTGATAGTCTACTCCAGGAAAGACCTGTCTCCCCATGTTAATTATTAGCCCTGAAATCATATGCATACGAAAGACCTTATAATTGTGAGTAGGATGTGTATATATATATATATATATATATACATACAGAGACATGAGACAACACTGATCCATGCCCTATAAACTTCTAAATGGAAATTTAGTTCCATATATATATATATATATATATATAGCAGGTATACATATATGCATATGTGTACATAAACACACATATACTATATTATGTTGATATAAAACACTATAACCAAAAGCAACTCGAGGAGATAGCTTTGCTTCATCTTATGATTTGTACTCCATCATCCAGAGAAGTTGGGGGACAGAAACTCTAGGCTGGAGCTGATGCAGAAGCGGTGAAGAAATGGTGCTTATTAGCTGGCCCTCCAAGGCTTGCTTTATTTGCTTACATTTTTATATCACCCAGAGTCACCAAACCAGAATTAGCACCATCCACAGTGGCCTAGAACTTACCATCTTGATCTCTAACCAAGAATATACATCACATACTTACCCACATGCCTTTCTTCTGTGGATATTCTCCTAAATGAGGTTCCTTCTTCTAAAAGGACTCTAACTTGTATTAAGTTGACCTAAAATTAGGCAGAACAATGGTGCTTGTTATACTGTGCTATTCTGTTTGTATTATCAGATACCTGGACATCCAGAAAATACTCACAGTTCACTGATGGAAAATGTGAATTACATATGCCAAGCGCCATTTCTCATGAAACATAACATATATAATACATTCTGTGCGTATTCACAAAAGGCACAAGACATGAACTCCTTGAGCTGTTGGGCAATGGTTACTGTTACTCTGCCTGAGACACTGGGGAAAGCTTGATTCTTTCAGCCCCGGTTTTCTTCTTTTAAGTAGTATTTTTATTAATGTTTAACATGTAGGGTTTGGATAAAGAAAAGAGACATAAAAACAAATTAAGACAAATTCTGGATCAAATTTGTGTCTGACAGATGCAATTTCTACTAAAATTATAATTTTGAATGTCACTGCTATTCTCATGTGTTTAAAATTTGTTAAGTATTTGTGAAAAATAAAATGCAGAGGTCAAAATATGAAAATGACAATAAACAAGTAGAAAATGCTGTATGAATGTCAAATGCAAATGTATACTTCTTATTACATAATTGATGGCATTAAGAAGCTCCATGATGGATGGAGATAGGGACAGAGAACCACATTGGCGCACTGGACTGAGCTCTCAAGGTCCAGATAAAGAATAGAAGGAGGGAGAACATGAGCAAGGAAGTCAGGACCGTGAGAGGTGTGTCCACCCACTGAGACCGTGTGACTGATCAAATGGGAGCTCCCCAAGGCCATCTGGACTGGGACTGAAAGAGCATGTGATCATACTGGACTCTATGAATGTGGCTGACAATGAGGGCTGACTGAGAAGCCAATGATAATGGCACTGGGTTTTGATCCTACTGCATGTACTGGCTTTGTGGGAGCCTAGTCTGTTTGGATGCTCACCTTCCTAGACCTGGATGGAGGGGGGAGAGCCTTGGACTTCCCACAGGGCAGGGTACCCTGACTTCTCTTAGGACTGAAGAGGGAGGGGGAGTGGTGGGGGAGAGTGGGAGGGAGATGGGAGGAGGGGAGGAGGTGGAAAATTTTTTATAAATAAATAAATTTAAAAAAATCTCCATGATTAAAAGTGAAAGAAACGGGAGAAGGCATAAAATGACATCCATGACAGTTTCTGGCTTCTGTGGGAGGAATCAGTTTTATTCAAGGTCATGGTGCTGCTGTGTTGCCATGTTTCTGTAGATAGACCCACACCCCTGTGCACATGGGCAGCATAAATTAAACTCTGTAGATTATAAAAGTAGAAGATATTGTGAATATAGGAGGTGGATTCTTTGGGTAGTGGTTCAGGACAAAAGAAAGGAGGCAGAAAGTCGAAGTATGGTGGATGTGTTGGAGATACATTGTTTACATGAATAAAATTGTCAAAGAATAAATAAAATATTATTAATTTTGAAAAGTAATTTTATTTATATCAACCAAATAGTAACTTAGACAAGATATGTTTCATTTTTCTCTTTCATAGCATTACATGTGACTAGACTCTGAAAGTCAAGGATGTTACAGGCCACTGAAGAGTTAGGAGATTTACACCTCAGGAATCTCAGGGTTGGGTGTTGTGTTATAGACTTGAAGCTGTCACATACCATGTACACTGGCTAGTTGTTTTTGTCAGCTTGTCACAAGCTAAAATCATATGAGAAGAAGGAGCCTCAATTAAGAAAATACCTCCAAAAGATCATCCTGTAGACAAAGCCTTAGGAAAATTTCTTAGTGATCAATGAGAGAGGGTCTAGCCAATTATGAGTGGGATGATCCCTGGATGAGTGGCCCTGGGTCTTATTTAAAAAAAATAAATAAAAGGCTGAGGACACCATGGGGAACAAGCCAGTAAGCCTCAAACCTTCATGGCCTCTGTATCATCTCCTGCCTCCAGGTTTATGCTTTGTCTGAGTTCCTGTCCTAACTTCCTTTAGTAATGAATGGTGATATGAACGTATAAGTTCAATAAACCCTTTCCTCCCCAAGTTTCACTACAGCAATAGTAAATCTAATCAAGACACCACGTGCTCCAGCATGGGTGAAGTCTATACAAAGAGGATTTAGGGAAAAATATATTTTGCAACAATACTACATAGAAATAGCTTTGTTATTTACATATCCCATTTATGTCATTTTAAAGCTGAGTTTGTGTGTACATGCAACTAAACTCTACTGGATCCTCAGCATTTTGGTAAAACATTAACAAAGGCCAAAATATTTTGGAAAAAAAATTTACCATTCAAAAGAAAAAGAGACCTACCTAGTGGAGGCTAAAGAGATGCCTTGGTGGTTAATGCTGCTCTATCATAGAACATGAATTTTACTTCCAACATTAACGTAGTGACCCACAACTGTCTGAAACTACAGTCTCAAGGGATTTATCGCCATCTTCTGGCCTTTTCTGTCCTCCTTGGGCAACTGCTCAACCATGAAGTACAGACATAATCTTACATGTAAAAGGGAGTAAATTTAGGATATTTTAAGTGACTTGATAATATTAAAATCCTAAAACAAAAATAAAATTAATGGGCAGTTTTTCAATATCCCCTATAAGACAATACCAGTCTTTGGTTGGCCCTTAAATGAGCTCTGTCCTTCAAGTCTTATCAAAGCTATCACACTCCCATACACAGCCACAGAAAAGCTTTATATTATAGCTAAATAGAAGTAAAATATTTGTGTTTTCCTTTCATTATAGGATTACCAGAAATCCTTTATAAATTACATATTTTTAAAAAATCTTCAAGAAAGGTTTCTAACATAACAAAATGAAGTTTGAAGAGATAGGTTTCCCTTATTTAAAAATTATATTATAATGTCTCCTTGTATCAAATGTCAATAATATTACATAATATGCATATCTTTATATTTCTATGTCAGTTAAAATTTCACTGTAATGCGTCACCTTCAAAATTATTAATGTTTTCTATCACTTAAGAAATTCACAGATATTTATATGAAAGAGGAATTTAAATGACCAGTTACCATGAAGCACTAATTTTTATTTGAAACTGATACTAATAGTTTGACTAAACAGACACTATGATAAGAGTTGGTAAGTGTGAAATAACAAATGTTATTAGCCACAAGTATTTAACAGTAACCTTTCCATAGAAAAAGTCACAAAATGTAGGTCTAACAAACACACTAATTAAATGTCGATACTCACTGGTAGTGAAAGAGCTTACATACAACTTGAAAATCCATCTCAATTTTCTTACATTACTGGAAAACACTAAATAATACTTTAAAGATTTAAAAGAACATATTAACTCTGACTCATTAAGAGCTAAAATCAGAGCTAGTTAAAAGTTAAACTGTAGTAATGATAACACATGACTGGAAAAGGCATTCCTGGTGCCCTGATACCATGTCTACTGTATGGAGTAAAAGTGGAAGGAGGGGAACTGTGGGAGGGTCAGGCTAGACAGTGATGAAGGATTCAAACATCCAGGTTCCTAAGTGCCTTCATACTGGAGATGCGATACTTTCTGGTACAGTAACTCTGAATGCAATTAGCATCTCAAGCATCAGTTCCTCATCTTATGATGGGAGAGTAATGATGATAACACCTTGCTGGATATTCTGAGTTTGAAGTAATTACTTTGAAGTAACGTGAGCCGGTCCATGTTCATATGATGCCTGGCACATGGCAATGAAGCAGCATATATTGGAGGTTACTATGGATATCAGAGTGAGTGAATAATCATCATGATGTTATGTGTTAGTGAAATGACTTTTGCTCTTAAAGTATTTCCTGTGAAGACATTTTATACTTCTTTATCATTTTATTCTCCCTTTACTTTCCTTAAAATGCATGTCACTGTGTCAAATAATTTTGACCATTTAATATGTGTCATATTAAATTCAATGTAATAAAAGTCGTTTGTTAGGTATTTCAAAGTCCTTAAATGAAAAACAGTAGAACAAGATTTTGAAAACATATTGCACAGCAAATTATTTAAAAGTTAGAACTTTATCACAATTCAGTTAATGTCATATGATATAATTCAGAACATGAGTATCAGTTTTGCAGTTGATGAGAATACTCATTTGCAGTAATTCATTGATTGCTCAGTACAGAGAGTGTTTTATTAGCGTTGCTTCGCATCATATCTCAGGTTAAGCTGCTTCCAGGGATTTAATATTGTGCTGAGTGGCAGACAGGGGTACCTAGATCTATGTCTCCTTGATTATTGCCCACTCACGTTTCTAATGAATTTTATCTATGTCAGGTTCCATCTGTTTATACAATACATCCAGACCAAGAATAAGCATTTCTGCAACATGATTGAGACCTTTAAGATCTGATTGACTTGATGGCCAGATCTTCTGGTAATGTTAGAGGTGAAGAAATATGAGCATAGTGTGTGTTGGACTATTCTACTAAATCACAGATAGCGCTGAGCTGAACCTCCATGCCTTGAAGTGGCTATGAACGTTGAATTCTTGGCAATAGCTAATGAATGACAACAGAAAGGATGACTTTAGTTTGCAATTTCTAAGGTCTGTTGCCTATTGAGAAAGACTTCATTTTAGCCTTGGATCAGCTGAACCCCCATAATCTTACTGACCACTGTCCTGGAACGAACTTGCTATGGTGTGTGAAAATGAATGTTTATCCTAACTTCAACTGAACATATCTTCATGAATGTACTTTGTGTGGGTTGAATAGCTCTCCAGGATCATGATTTTGTCACTGATAAACAGTGCAGTGTTTCGTTTCCTACAAAAGATAGACGGGAGGCAGAGAGGAAGAGGGAAAAAAGAGTAAAGGGAAATATAGGACTTGGAGTGAATTGTGTATATGTTTTGTAATTACTAATTGGTTGTCTTAGTTCCCTGTTACTAATATTTCAAATTCTTTTTTATGTAACTGGTTTTTATTTCTAATTTTAGAAGATAGAAGTTTGGAACATTTTTCACTATCTTTAAATCACATGTTGGCTGAATGGTACTGACTTTCTGTAAAAATCATACCTTTTCTTTTCCAGCTTCTAAATTCCTACTCCATGTTTTCTAGCATTTGTGTCTTTATTTTCTTTTTCTTTACATTTTTATGAAATTTTTTATACAATATATTTTATTATACCCTTCTCCCTTTCCCACCTCCATATCCACCCTACCCTAAGTTCTCTCTATGGCTCTCTCTCTGTCTCTCTCTCTCTGTCTCTCTCTCTGTCTCTCTCTCTGTCTCTGTCTGACTCTGTCTCTCTATCTGTCTCTGTCTGTCTCTGTCTGACTCTGTCTCTCTCTCTGTCTCTCTCTCTCTCTCTCTCTCTCTCTCTCTCTCTCTCTCTCTCTCTCTCTCTCTCTCTCTCTCTCTCTCTCTCTCCCCTGTGTGTGTGTATGTGAAGAAACAACAAAACACAAGAAAAGAAAGTCAAACAGTAAACATTAAGAGAAAAATTTCAAACCAAACTAAAAAATACAAACACAGAATTAGAATTCATATTGTTCAACTTTGCCTGAGCATGTGGCCTGTATCGGGTATGGATGACATGGTTATTTGTGATTTTATAATTTCAGGGAAGATGAGAACGTTGTTCCCAATGTTTGTCTTACATTGTTTGTTTTGAAAGTGACTGATTTAAAATGTTTGTGAAACTATTCAAAAAGCATAATAATAGATTTTTTTAAAAACTAAAACATAAGATTTCATTACAAATAACTTTTAGAATAACATTTATTTTCAGCTATTCATCTATTTCAAGTTATCAGTGTAGGTTCTTTTTAAATTTTTCATGTAGAAGCCAAATCACTATGCTTTTGATTTATTTTGATTTTTCTTTTTTCTAACTACAATGTGGTTAATAAGGAAACAGCACTGCACAAAGTTGAGACAAAGTGGTTATTCTAACCAAAAGAAAATATCATGTCGTATTTTATTCAGTGGTTAGTTGAGATACCACCACCTCTAAGAGAAACGTTTTAGCATGTCACCAGTAAGTTAGAGCACAATGGACATTTTACTGTTAATGATTCTGTTGGGTAAAGATCCCTATTTACCTGAATGATGCTAATAATCATTGACATTGATCATGGAAAATGATTAGGGTCCTTTCACTGTAAAGAGAAACTGACATGGTTTACTTCCGTAGATGAACCGTTTGTTCTGATTGGTCATTTATAAGTACGAGCTCACTGTGCACCCATTGATGTGGACATTTCGTAAGGAACACTAGATGTTAAATATAGGGAACATAAGGTAAACACTTTGTTCAGTTCTTGCACCAGAAAGAGGAAGGGGCTACAGCTCCACAATCCCTTTGGACACATCACATGACCTAGAACATTGAATTTGTCTCTAGCTACTAAAAGTTTTACAAGAAAACAAGATTTTATCTTATAAGACTTTGGAGCTTATTTGTGATCTAAAATATACCAAATATTAAAGGTTTAAGTAATTATTTTATATTTTTGATATTATAAAGTAATATTCTTCATCAATAAATTACTAATATGAATTTTCTTGATTTTCTAATGTTAACACAAATTTATATTCTTGTGGTATTTTTTGAAGAATTGGCTCCCGTTTCCAGCATGATAATATTTTTATGAGATTGCTACCTGTTCTTTGAATATACATAAGCCCTTAATTTTTTTCTTATGTTGTTTTGTCTGGATTTAATATAGGAATATACCTAAGTTATTGGATTCTAGACTTCTTAATATATTGGGATATTGCCAGAATGTATATGTGTGTGTGTATATATATGTGCATATGTGTGTGATAGAATATATATGTGTGTGTGTGTGAGTGTGTGTGTGTGTGTGTGTGTGTGTGTGTAGGGGGGAGAGAATATATATGGGTGTATCACAATTTCAGGTAATTATAAAATTATATAATAAATTTAGGTTTTATCAAAACCTTAGGATTAATTGTCTGTCCTCCTTCCTTCTTCTGTGTTGAACTTCCTCGCTCTTCCCCAATAAGAACCCCATTTTACAGGCCATCATTTTATATCTTCTCTACCCCAATAGTCTTCTTCTGACCTTCACCCCCACTGTCCCTTTCACTAAGGGAGAATGACTTTATTTCTTTCACAGAATCTCTTTTAAGTAGAACAAAAATAACACAGCTAATATATTTCTAATATGTTTATCCATTGAGTGCCCGATATAAAGTAGTTTCTCTATATTTGTAGGAAAAAAGATACATTTAATTTTAAAGTTATTTCTATTTCATTGAAGGTGATTTTAGAGATGTACAAAAGATAATATCCTATCACATGTCTTATACATCCATATGCATATGAATTAGCATAATACTATTTTCCTGTAGTTTGTCATGTAAGTTCATGTTATATTTGAAGTGAGGCAAATAGAATTTTACTGTGCCACAATAAATAATTACCAATTATTATAAATAACATTTCTAAAAAATTTACAATGCCTTATTTAGCTTTTGAATCATGTGAATACAATTTAAATTTATTTGAATATTCAAATTGATTTAGTGTATAACACATGAAAGCAATAAAAATTAGATCAAAATGATTTCTTATTTATTTAAAACACAGAACAGTTTCCTGTGAAATTTGACAAATATAGCAGTCTCATAAGAGAAATTAGTCTATAATTCATTCTTTGTGTTGGTTCTTTATGTGGTTTGGGTATCAGGGTAACTCTTCACATGAAACAAATTGAGGAATGTTCCTTCTGTTTTTGTTTTGTAAAATACCTTGAGACGCATTGGATTTAACCCTTCTCTTGGGGCCTCAGAGAATTTGGCACTGAAACCCCCTACACCTGGGCTTTATTTATTTTATTATTTGGTTGGTAGATTTTTTTAAATTACTGCTTCTATTTCATTAGGGGTTGTAGGTCAGTTTAAATTGTTCATCTGATCTTGATTTAACTTTGGTAGGTCATATGTAAAGAGAAAATTAGCCATCTCTTTTAGATTTTTCCAATTTGGTTGAATATGAGGTTTTTTTTTTAAGTTTGACAGTATGATTCTCTGGATTTCCTTAGTGCTTGTTCTTATGTTCCCCACCCCCATCTCTCATTGTGCTAATTTGAATTTAACCCTTACTAACAAACGGTTTTGGTTTTTTCTACTTTTGCTTTCAGGCATACAGATTCTACACTGATACCAGTGGTGTGAACCAGTGTTTGAAAATAAATAATGCCACTCTTCTCTAATCATATTTCTGTCGCCTTGTCTAGGAAATTTTCATAATCACACAGTAGGAGAGATTAGCATTTGAACTTTGCTCAAGGATAACTATCCTATCAGGATGTTACAGTCTGTACTGAAATGTCAGTCACTCTCCCTGAAATATGTAAATCTGCATCTGGGGATATTCTTTCAAATGCCACCCTCAGTCAAATCACAGAATTATTAGTTACCTTAGCTGAAATCATTATATTATGTTTTAGGACCAATATTAAGGAATTTTCTATTTTCAGAATCAAAGTATTAAAAGAATAAATCCTTTAAACAAATGAATGTTCTGAATTAATAAAAATTATTTTTAAAAAAAGCAGTATGTTTCCTACAGAGTTTTAGTTACATGGAGAGCTATCTATTAAGGCTCAGAGATAGATGGATACTAATAGCTTTTAGTTCAGGAAGTAAACTAAATCTGTGATCCAGGAGTTTACTTACCATGGAAAAACACAAATAATTTTGCCTCTGAATCATAATGTTGGGGAAATAATATTTTAATCTTGAAAATTGTCTTCCTCCAGGACTCCACTTCCAGGTGTGCCTTACCATTTATTTTAAAAGATCATTAATTAAATCTGATCCATTCCCTATGTCATCTGTTATTTTATGATATTTTAAGCCCTTGCTCTAATTTACCCTACAATTCCATTCCTGCTCACAGAATTGACATATTTTTATATATCCCTCCACAGTACGAACAGTCATATTCGTTCACATTTCAATGAAAATTTTTGAATTGCATTGTATTATTAATATAGCCCTCATGGCATTAATGAAATAAGCATGATACTGTTATATCAAAATATATGAGGGAGACAGATCAAAAGCGAATAAGGCATAATCTGAAAAACGTCTACATTTGCACTAATTTTATTTTGCAAAGTGATTTTAATCATTATAACTTTAAAAGAAAAAACTTCGCTTCATTTTTAGAGCAAAGAACACTCCTTTTCTCACTCAAATTGCAGCAAAGCTCTATAAGTCTGGACAAACAGTCAGTAAGTGTGTTAGATCTGAACAAGAGTATCCCTGACCTCTTCAGGCAACAGTGACCTCAGATGAAGTCAACTATAATGAAATGAATTAAAGTGGCTCTCAGTTTTAGACAGAGCCTTAACGCCACAGCAGTCCAAGTATCGTGGAGTTCTGCACAGCTCTCGGGTAGAGAGTGGCTAAGTGCTGTTTGAAACCTGTCTGTAAATGTCCAGCCTTGTGCTGCCCTGAGTTCACCACCAGCAGTTTCAGCAATGCCCCCGGAGAATAGGGGAAATCTGACCTAAGTGTTTCAGCCTATCCTGTTTCTTAACTCCACTTAGCTGTGAAGTGAATCAATGAAAGAGATGGGCATTTGTTCTTTGATTTGAGCAGAAGGTGACTTGTCTATATCTAAAGCAGTAATAATAATCTTAAAATTAGTTAACATGGAGTATTCAAATCCACCTTCTTTGGCTCATCTTGCTCTGTCTTGTGGTTCTTTTCTGAAGTTACATTTTCCATTGACTTGAACATGTTTTCAGTTGAGGGAAGAATATTACAAGGAATCAGATGAAAGTCACTGTGTATGTATGTATTTGCTTATCCTGACTGCTGTGTCCCTGCTGTCTCCAGGAACTGAAGGAGCAGTATTTGGGCACTCTGTGGAAACACCGCATATCAGAGCAGAGCCATCCCAAGACCTCAGGTAAGTGCTTCTTATACCGTGTCATAGTTCCCCTCACTATTGAACACCGTTGACACTTGAACTAGCAACAAGCTAGTGCTATGAACTTGTACAAAAAAAGAACTCCCCTTACTAATTACCACCTTTTACACATAAACATGGAAATCAATACTCCATGACTTTATAGAAGTCAGGTGTTTAAAGACAAGATAATGAGTTATTCTAACTTTTCCATTTCCCCAAACAAACGATACAAACACAAAAATACATGTACTAATGAGAAAGAGTTGAGAAAATGAAAAAGACAGTTATCAAGAAAGTATAGAGGAGTACTGATTACATTAGGTATCCTGGGAAATCAGATATAGAAGATAGATAGATAGATAGATAGATAGATAGATAGATAGATAGATAGATAGATAGATAGATAGATAGATAGGAATAAAGGGAATGGAGGAAGAAAGACCATGAGAGAATATCAATGGATCAAGTCATGTGAAGTAGGTAGTACACCGAGACAAAGTAACACTGCAAGAAACATCTAGAAGTGATTTTTCCTGACATGGTACCTCGGTATAATATTCCCAGTACTGCACTCTGTCTAAGGAAAGAATATTCATAACTACTGCACAGATATTCTTAATTCAACAAATAAATTAACATTTGATGAAACAAGATGGATTACTTAATTTCTACTAGAAAAATTACACTCCAAAATGTATCTGCTTCAGTGGGTTTGTAAAAGGCAACAATAATGGCACAAAATTACATATTAAAATAATTATTGTTAGCTGCACCAGAGATAGGGTTTCTTGAGAAAACAGAGTAAGATTTTAAATACAAAGGCATGTGATTCCTACTTTAGAAAGATATCCTATACAGGAAGAGTCCTTGAAATACTCACAAGATGGTGTGAGTGCACCAAACAGCATCTGCAAAGAGGCTAATCATGACTCAGCATATGACTGAATCCCCAGCGTTGTGGGAGAGGGGGTGGGCTGGAAAACTAGGAAGTAAGAAGATCCTATGACTTCCTAACCATCAGCCTATTATAGATTCAAAAAGAGGGTCTATCTCAGAGGAATAAACCAATAAGGGATAAAGCAAAACACTCAGTATGCTTCTCTGGCTTCTGCACACATGTGTAAACAAATGTGTATGTGTCAGCACACACATGTGCACATGCAGATGAACAATATATACGCTACCAACACAAAAACCAAATACACATTCATACACAAAGACGCAGATACACACATTTTATTTCATAAAAATCATTGTTCTCTTTTTGGCTTTTCATAAGCAAAGAAATGATTGAAAATGGAAAATAGAGGTGACATTTTTTAAAACTGAAAGTAGATTTTTCTCTCATATAATACATCTCAACCACAGCCTTCCACCATCCCAGCCACCCCTCTTACCTAGATTCACACCAACCCTATTTCCTCTCGAGGAAAGAGCAGGCCTCTAAGAATTGTCAACCAAACAGAATGAAACAAGATACAGTAAGACAAGGGGAAAGGCCTTATAATGAGACTTTACAAAGCAATCCAATAGGAGGAAAAGAGACTTAAGAGCAGGTGAAAGAGTCAGAGATGCACCTGCTCCCACTGTTAGGAGCCTCACAAAATTACCAAGCTAACAGCCATTAACATATCATGCAGAAAACCTGATGCAGACCCATACAGGCCCCTTGCTTGCCGCTTCAGTCTCTGTGAGCCCCGTTTAGTTGATTCAGTGGTCATGTTCTCATGGTATTCTCCACCTCCTTTGACCCCTACAGTCTTTCCTCCCAGTCTTTTATACAGTTCCCAGATCTCAGAGGGGAGAGACCCAATGGAGACCTTCAATTTATTCAATTTAGTCTCTCCCTCCCCCCCCTCTCTCTCTCTCTCTTTCTGTTCCTCCATGACTGGCTATGTGTCTCTGCATTGGCTCCCAGGCTCCCATCTGCTGTTGGAAGGGACCCCTCTCTGATGATACCTGGATAAGGCATGAATATCTAAGAGTATGGCAGAATATCATTAGGAATCTTTTGTTTGTTTTCTTTCTTCTCTTTCATTTTTTTCTTCCTTCCTCCTTTCTTGTTTGCTTGCTTTTGTTTTGCCAGTTGTGTTTGATTCTACCCAAAGTAGCTGGGCTATCCAGTCTCTGATTTCATGGCCATTTAGGCAGTGTAGACAATGGATTCTCTCTTAAGTCATGAACCTTAAGTTAAACCAAACATTGGTTGGGCACTTCCACAAGCTCTGAACCATTACTCCAGTATATATTTCAGGTAGGATACGTTGTAAGTGAAGGGTTGTGGCTGGGTTGGTGTCTAGGTGTCTCTTTCTATAGCCTGTAGAGTACCTTGTCACCCATTTGCAAAATGAGATAAACCTTTGAGTACAGAAACAATAATGTTTACAGTAACATATATTCAGAATCTCGTAGTCTTGTGCTATTTTCTGGGGCTTTTGTTCTGATTGACTGAGAAACACAGTTTCAATAATCTACTGATAATTACCAGAAGGTGGTTTTTTATGTGATCTTTAATTTTTAATCTTAATCAAGCTAATAACTTCATATAATATGCAAAACTAGAGGGCTTGAGGAATGTTAATGGTAGTGCCTAAACCAAATTTTAATGTACTTTTAGTCTCAAGGGTTTGTCTCAAGAAATAAAATCATACATGATAAAGCAGAACATTCAGTGTTCTTCTCTGGCTTTTACATGGGTGTGCACAAATCTGTATTTTGAACACACACATATATAACACACATATTCACACATATGCATAGTCTCTCACACATGTACAAACACATCCATAGCCCTGAGGAATTTAGAATGTTTGGGATAACTGTGATCCTTCCCCACATAACATAGTACATTTCTCGTTTGCAGGACCCACATGCTTTCTGCATATTCTTAATATCACAACAGAAAACAATGTATCTCATGTGTAGTAGTATGATAGGTAGTTGTCAGTTTTAATGATTATAACAAAATGCCTTTAAATAATGTGGCAGTGATATAGTCTAAGAAATAGAGTCTCCCTGGGATACATATGGATAGCATCAATGCCAATAGTTGCAGACTGGTCTAATGTAGCTTCCAAAATACAGTAAGTCCATATTATCACTCATGTTACATATAAACACAGCTGACCTCTAGAGTTTGGAGGAGAATGCTTTCAAAGGATGAATATAAGGGAGAAGGTGGGATTGAGAAGATGTTGGTCAATACATGTTAAGCTATACCTGAGATACTCATGTGTCCCTTTTCAAAGAAGGTGGCTCACAAATAATATGTGAGAGCTAGAGGAAATGACTTGCAGTTTCCACCAGGCAGGAGCAGTGAAGGCTTTGTGGGATAGCTGTATCAGCAATGCGCAATGTATGCTGTCCATATTTTCAGTATTCTGGGAAGATATGTATTTTCTTTCCATTAAAATGTTGAAATAATTTAACTTCAGCATTCAACAGTATGTGCAAAATTAAGATACACCTAAATATAAACTGCATATATTAGAAGAGACTAACTCATTTGTATTGATTTCTGAGTCCTAAGATAATCATTTTGGCTCTATAATTTTTGTAATTATGTGTATGTTGTATCATCTAATTATAGTCTATCACTATAGGAATAGCACTATATATGACTTTAGGTGCCCTACAGATGTCTCAACATTTGCAAGTGTAAGTGCAAAATAAATCATAGCTCTTATATGGTGTTTCTGATGTTTTTCTATTCTGACCATCCGTTACTTTAACACTGAATAGGCAAGACTTATCATCTAATGCTAAAATAGTCTGACTACTCCCAAGATGAGTGTTTCTAATTTAAATTGCAAAACCGAAGTAGAAACAAAGTACAGTGATAATTGGGCTATTTAATTATTCATCTGTGTACTCAAATCTGAAGCAGAGTGTCTGAGATCTTGACATACATTGCTGACAATTTTCAACAGGAAGTGCTTTTAACTGATGCAATGTTTATCAGGCAAGTAAAATCTTCTGGCTGAGTAAATAAAGCAGTACACAATCGTGAGTCTGTTCTCAAGAATAAGTCTTTATAAGATACAATAGAGAAGAAATAACTGGTTTTGGAAAAGTGAATATGTACAGCTTATTTAACAGGTTTTTATGAATACTTAATATCATCTGAATTCTGTACTAGGTTTCATGGAAGCTTTAAATGTACACTTGCAGTGCTTATTTGTTTAACTTTGAAGATAGAATTTCTGCACATTAGGGTCTTATATAGCCAAAAATACTATTAAGTAAGCAAAGTACAGATGAAGGTACATATATACTATAAAAGCAATATTATATATGCATATATGCACTTTTATTTAATATTATCATATTATATATACTCAAAAACATATACACACATGTGCACACTTGTGTATGATGTTTCTGCTTGTTAGGCTTTATGTCAAATTGCAAAATATTTTCCATGTTTCTTAATGTCTTTCCACCAAAATAATTATTGTCAGTGGCTGTCTAGTCTCACCAATATTTGGTGTTAGCAATCATACTGATTCAAGTCATTGCAGAGGGAACCTGCTGATGTTGCATTTCTGTTCTGTTTGCTCTTATCCAAGAGGTAACAATATGAGATGCTTTCATGCAATTATCCAACAACTGTGTATAATTCCTGACATGTTCACAAATTCTGTAACTACTGGGGGATTTTTTTTTTCAAATGTCCTGGTACCAGCTATTTCTGATGCATCATGTTGTAGATATTATTTCTCAGTCCATTTATTACTGGTGGTAATTTTGAAAGTACATTTTAATTTAATATTATCAAACATATTTTTAAATATGCACTAATTACTATACACTTTGGCCTGTGACACTTTTATTCTCTCCAACCACAAAAAATCAAAAAGCCTTGTGATTTCAGTTTGCATATGGTAGTATGTGGTAGAGACTAAAGCTAACTTTTCTGTATAGATATCCAGTTATTCCAGTATTATCTGTTGTAATAATTCTCTGAATAACTTCATTGCCCTTGTCAAGGTGACGTAATTGTGCAAGTAATTGTGTTTATGAAATACGTTTTCTTTCGCTGTATCAATTGTGGTGTGCTGTCAGTTCTGTCTTGCTTACTGCAGCTTGGTCAGAAGTTGTTCAGGTCTCTAACATTGTGCTTAGTCAAGATCACTTTGGGTACTTAGGGATCCTTGCACCTGCAGCACAACCCAGAAATAAAGCAACCAGCGTAATATTTAAGTAGGTTTTAAGTAACACACAGATAATTAGAACATCTAGTTTTTAGTATGACTATAATAATTATGGTTTAACTATAGAATAATATTCCAGTATTAGAAGTTAGTTTATAATACACTACTATAATTATATGGCTAACCCATTATTAGAGAAGGGAAAAATTTAACTACATATTGTGAGAACTGTATCATTTAGTTTTTAAAAATGTTTTAAACTATGAGTACATTGACTGATCACCAGAAAGTTCAGCAGCAACTGACATTTGAAGCATTCATAGTTTCTTACTCTAATACCTGTGTGGAATTCACTCATTAGATTGGTTTCCTTTTGCACACAATAATTTGGTTTCAATAGTTTATACTTCAATTTCCTCCTTTGTTTCTCTTTGGGAGTAATTGGCTTGATGATAGAATTTGCAACTACATGTTCAATGTAAGGAATGTCCTTCTACCTGAATTTCTACCCTAAAATTTATATCATAGATCCTAGAAGCACCAGCTTCTAATAAGTTCCTGGGAAATATTAATGTGAATTAAATGAATAATTACACAGTGGCCATTCTATTTTGACAAGCTGTCATGACTAGTTTTAATGCTATTACTTCAAATCTTGAAAACTTTATCTAACTCTATGTTTAATAATAATAATAATAATAATAATAATAATAATGTACTTTAGGACTCATTGTCAGCATTCTAATGTCTTTGGAAAGCGTGATAAAACTTTTGAGTGAGTGTAAAGTTTATTTTATTATTGTCAAAATATGAAAATTTTTAATCCTCTTGTAGTATACCTGAGGGACATTACCCTGTCGATATAAAGTCTATGAAGAAGTGCCTTCTTACCTATTCAACACATGATACAAGAGACAATGTCCCACTCCAGACAGTTCCAAGCAACCAATTGGTCATGCATCCAATTACAAATGCTGAAGGCAGATAACTAAGACAATCTGTACCTCTAAATGTTCTTTCACAAAAGTGAATGTCCCATTCACAAAAGGGCCAGTGATAATTTAAGGTGTGTTGTGTCTGGATCCATACGTCAGGTTAATATGTTCGTACATGATGGTTTTCCTATAAAAATTTACACTATGTATTCAGGGAAGCTTATCAAAATGCTTAAGATTGATTTAGTTTTCATGTGCTTAAGAAATACTTGATTTAGTAAACCACTGTTATGTTCGACATTAAATTAAAAATGCAAGAAATCCTCCAACTAGTCTAGTAAATTTCATTACACATACTCTTTAAATTCTCTTTTTAAATTATTTGTGTATTTTACTTGTCTAAATACTGCTTGTTATTCAAAACATAATGCACCATTTTAATAACACTTGCATTATTTTTTTACAATTTTCACATTTAATTTTATATCAATACTAGCAAAGTATTAAATTGTCATTTGTTAGAGATGCTATCTAAAGGCATTCTTATTTTGGGTGTTGCTGGAAAAGTAGGCAATTCCAAAATGATTCTCCTGATAGTCATAATGATGTTAGGCTGTTCACAGAAATGGTGGTGAGTAGCTACTGAAGGAGCAAAAGGAACCAAAGGTCATTTAACTCTGGATCAGTATCATTCCTACTTTCTATCCTCAAGGAAATTCTAACAAGTCAGTCAGGTTCACAGAAACTTTAACGCAGGTGTGACTTTCTTCAGTTTGCAAAATAAATGCTAACTGTCAATTCAGAGCAGATGAAACTGAAGCACTGTCACTGGCTGATATCCCTGAGCTCCCAATCTTTACACATTTTGGACACTGAGCCTTTAAATAAAGAGTCCTCTAGGTAGTTTGAGCATGTGTGTCTGGTGCATAAAATAAATGTGAATATAACAAGCGTTATCTGTAATCACTTAGTAAAGATCAAAGTCGAAATTCTCAAACCTTCAGAATACATAATATATTTAACGTTATATTATTAAACATCAAATACGGCATAAATAAAGCCTTTGAAAATCTTACATATAAATTGATTATATGAGAAATAAGTTTGACTCCTCTCTTCATAAACATGTTGAATAATGCTGATGACTGGATAAAATTTGTCTTTCTTTTCACTTATATATGTACCAAGTTTCCTTTTATTGAACATTGGAGTTATATATTGGCTTTGGAACCCTACTGCTCAAAGTCATTTTTTATTAATGAAGGCGGAAAAAAGCCAATATTTAAAATTGTTGAAATCACTTCTAACTTGTGAGTCTCCTCTTGAATGCTGTCTTCAAGTGTGCTTCCTCTATGGAGCGCTTGCACTTCAGAGACCCATCCCAATGGAGTTCTCCCTGCAAAACAGCTCTGGGTCTTGCCTCAGGTAAACAGCCACTCTGGATCAGGATGACAAAAGGACTGTGGGATACCTTTTCCTGGTCTCCTGAGATGAAAAAGAAATGTGGCACCTGCATCAGCAGCAGAAGAGAACACCTCAAAGAGACCAGCTGGTGCCCACGACTTTGCCTGCTTGGGGTTTTGTAACTCTATGCTGCTGTCTGCTGATTATTATTTTTCCTCGTCCCTTGATTTTCTTCCACAGACTGACTCATTTAGTTTGAAGTCATTGCAATGAACCAGTGAAGGTCAATCACCAACTTAAATGCCAATCTTTGTTATGTTAATTTCTGACATTTTTAATGCACCCCTTGAAAATTTTCAAGTTCTCAAAATTTTGAGGGTGGACTCTGGAAGGTTTGCAATATTAATGATTTTCATTAAGGTTTTTATCTTTACAAACTTGGAACCCTTTATTGAAAAATAAGTACACACTAAATTATGCCAATTTATTTATTAGGACCTCATCATTAATATTGATAATATATTAAAGATTTAAACATGTAAGCTCATGATGACCTACTTTGGGGCATGATAAAGAGAACTAACATAAGAAAATGTTATTAAATTATTATACATGAGAGTAAATAATTGATAAGTACAAATGAACATTTTATAATGAGTCAAAAAATAGATAAAGTAATGAAAAATATCCTAAAACTTAACTGGGCTTGTAATCCTTGGAATACATCCTGAGGATTTGGATTCATGCTGGCTTTGTGTAAAGATTAGTTAAATCCTAATGCCTTTTTACTGTTCATTATGAGTTGTCTCTCTTTTGTAACTGATGTGTTGCCTTCCTTTAGGCTTGAATCACCAACCAGGTCCTTGATAATGGAAGCTCCGCGTGGGGTCCAGGTGAGCGCAGCTGCAGGTGACTTCAAGGCTGCCTGCAGGAAGGAACTGCACTTGCAGTCTACAGAAGGGGAGGTGAGTGAGCAAGCAGGGATAACCCTCAGCTGCTGAAGGTGCTGCTTTAATGCCTCAGGCACGAGACACAAGGAGCCACTTCATGAGAAATTGCAAGTTTTGGAATTCTTGATTACTCTTTAAAAAAATGGATTTAGAAAGGTCCTTTTACTTTCTACTGAAGTATTCACCCTGAGGACAGTTGGAAATATGCCTCCAAATTCTTATTGCTTCAACATTAGCTTTAAACACTAAAATGAAAACCGTCCCTTTTCCCTTTTCTCTTTGAATCTTCAGAATGGTTCTTCTATAGATTAGTTTGTGGCAAGTTAGAGTCGGAGAGGAACAAGAATTTTGATACATTTCTGATGCCCAAATGGGTCACTATAGATAACAATAATGGGGTAGACATTTCAGAAGGCTTGAAGACAAAAATTTGGAGAGTATTCACCATAAAAATATTCTCTGAGTGTCTAAGTACAGTTACCCTGAGCTAAATATTACACAATGTATGCATATGTAGCAAATTACAGAGAATCCGCTAATCTACATGTTTATACTTTTATATATCTGATTAAAAATTAATTCAAAAGAAAGAATAAGTACTTTGATTTTGATGTGTTTTTATTTCTGTGTTCTACAATAACTGCACTACGAATAGAGACATTGATCACTATTTAATATGTTATCCCTGACACTCAGACAGGTTCTAAACTACTTCATATCATCAGGTCTTGTATTCAGGCATTAAACATAATAGTTGAAATGAAGAGAAAGAATTGTACTGAAAATTCAAGGGTATACGGTGGACAATCAATGTCATTTTAGATTCAGTGCTGCAAGGAACTTCAAATTTGACATGGAAGGAAACAAGAGTCATAACTGTATAGGAAGGGTTATAGAGCTATAACTGCATCCACAGTACAATAACACAACAACCATACATGCTGGGATATTAGTGCAGGAGACTTTTATTCCAAAAAAAAAAAAATGATTAACATTTTCAAGAAGACAAGTAGCGCTGATTTCGACAGGTATTAATGAATGAGATCATTCTTTTTTTTTTTTTTTTTTTTTGGTTTTTCGAGACAGGGTTTCTCTGCAGCTTTTTTAGAGCCTGTCCTGGAACTAGCTCTTGTAGACCAGGCTGGCCTCGAACTCACAGAAATCCGCCTGCCTCTGCCTCCCGAGTGCTGGGATTAAAGGCGTGCGCCACCACCGCCCGGCAAATGAGATCATTCTTGTTCAAGAGAAGATGGGGGTGCTGAGGTCAAAGCTCTGGGGTGTGATTCTAGCCACAGGGCTCAGTTTCCAAGCAGACGGAAGATGGACTTTATGAGCAATACAGAGCAGACATACCAATTTTGGAAGCTGGAAAGTGAACAGCATCACAGTAACTGCCTTGGCAAAAGAGAAAGAGATGGGCAAGTCCACCCATGCGGCAACCTGGAGAGACTCAGAACTGTGGCGCTGTCACAAATAGCTCAGTTTTCCTACCTGATGATTCCTGCCTGATGGATCAAAATGGCAGTAGCCCTGTGGATGGATTCATTAATGAAAATGTCCTATTTACATGACTTAAAATATTCCCGAAGTATATAGTTAATATATAGAGAGAGAAATTTTATAAATTTATATATATTAAAATATGTAGGTATGCTAAACCAATACCCCAGACTGAGAGAACACAATATAAAATGTCTCTGAGACATGTGCTTTGTTTAAATCATGGAAAACACAAACTAGGAGCAAGATCAGTTGCAGCAGATGATATTGGAGAACAGGGCTGGTCACGTAAGGTATTTGACCTGGGGGAAAATCCAGTTTTTGTTTGAAATGAAAAGAGAACTATAAAACACCTTTGAGTCCTAGAGAAACACAGTTCCATTCTCATTTCTTGAAAGTTCTCCCTAACAGCATGATACTCGACAGGGAGAATGCACACTGGTGTGGATGGCAGCAAAGCCTACAACAGTACTGTTAAGTAACAACTGGGGCAGGAAAGGAGAAAATCAATTACTCTGTCATCCTCCTGTCTGCTTTGGGAGTCTATGACTATGAATAAGTTAAGGGCCAATGAAATAACCTAATGGGTATAGGTACATTCTGTCAAGTCTAATGACCTGAGTTCAATCCCTAGGATCAGAGGCAGAAGGCAAGACCCAAATTTGGTTAGTGTCATCTGACACACACATGGGTACAATGGTGCACAAACGCACACTTGCACAGTTACAAAATAAAGACTCAGTGTAAGAAATCTTTAAATAGGTGTACTACCTCCCCAAATTGAAAAATTTGTTGCTTAGTTGCTGAAACCAGGTAACATTTAATAGAGAATTCAAGCATAATGTGAAATTACCTGTTAGTTCTCAGGATTTCCTAGGTTACCTATCTTTGGACTGGGAGACTTTTCTGGGTATTTTAAAAAGGATTTTTACCACTTTCTCACCAGTATTTTAAAGACAGGTAAAGGAGTATGTTTTTAATTTATTTCCTCCTTCCTAATTAAAGTCAGTCCAAGTGGTGTCCTTCTTTCTCTATATAATTCTCAGACATGATGAAGAACCTAAAAAAGCCTTTACTACAGCCAGTCTCTCTAGCCCCCCCCCCGCTGTGTGTGTGCGTGTGTGTGTGTGTGTGTGTGTGTGTGTGTGTGTGTGTGTGTGTGTGCTGTTGTTGTTGTATTGTTGACTCCGTGAGCAATAGGCTCTGCTGCCAAACCATGCTCCATGCTGCAAGGCTCTGAGGGAGGTAGCTGCAAGGCTCTGAGGGAGGTACCATGCTGAAGTGAATTAAGATTTTTTTTCCCCTTTCTTCCTAGATTTTTCTAAATGCAGATACAATCCGGCTGGGAAATCTACCTACCGGTTCCTTCTCCTCTTCTCCCACCTCCCCAAATTCTCGACAGACAGTGTATGAACTGTGCGTCTGCCCCAACGGCAAACTCTACCTTTCTCCGGCTGGGGTAGGCTCCACCTGTCAGTCCAGCAGCAGCATTTGCTTGTGGAGCTGAAGCAACTGATTTCTCCTCCTCACACCAGAATAGCCTTTTGTTCCCGTCTGTCTGCTTCACGGTTTTGCTCGGTTTCCCCTGGGATCAGTGCGGAGCTTCTTCAGATGGACCACAAAGCAAACTGGTCCTGAATCAGCAGGGATTGGCGCCCACCTTCTCCTGACTCAACCTACTCAACACTGGGCAGTGGGAAAAACATCTTCAGCAGGAAACCTGGATCATGACATTTGCTCAAAGGGAGAATAATTTAGGTGCCTTTGCTACGTGGAGTGAAGCACACAGTTTTAAGATTTTTGCAGAACCTGGCTACGAACTGTGCACGAACACATAACCCAGATGAAATTCCCAAATCCAATGGTGACATGAAACGCTTAACCCCCAACCCCCACCCCGGTCAGAAGACTAATTCTGCAGTCCAGAAGCACAATTTTCCATTCATCTTTTTTGGACGTAAACTTTTATCCCCGAATTTTAAAATTGAAGCATTATGTAATGCTTGCTTTACTAAAAAAAATTAAATTCAATATATGGTTTTTAACTAAATGAAACAAGACAAGAATCCCTGAGTTGTTTTTGTTTCTTTCAACTCAATGTGTTGGTACTCTTTGTCTACTAAGTCTGGAATTTTGTACATTAGATAATTTTGAAAGCTCTCAGCAATATAATCTTTACAAAATTAACAAAAACGCCATTATGCTGTCATTTGTCAAATCTGGATGGCCTTATATTTATGTGGCTATTGCATGTGACACACTTGCTTTTAACAAAACATCTGAACAATTACAATATAAGATAGGAGGGATAAACTCACAGTGTGGAACCCATCAGAAATATCTAAAAATTTACATGGTGTCCTTGACCCTTATGTTTTAATGATACTCTTTTGTTTTCCCCATTTACATTAAACTTGAGTTTTAACTGCTAAAGTTAAATCAGCCTCTAATTAAATACTGATGTTATGCATAATGCTGAGAACAGGTTCACTTTCCCCCGAGACACCATCTTCAAATTAAGCGTCCTTCTTTTAATTTCAGGTTCATAGTTTAAAAAGTTAGTGATTAAGTTATAAATTCCAGAAAAGAAAATGGTAGAAAGTCAAACCTTCAGAAGAGTGTTGGATTTGTGCTTTTTCTGTTGAGGAAACTAGCCATGCTTCTCTTTGGCTGTTTGCATTTAGTCCCTCCTCTTAGACTGTTAAGTTACTGTGACATCATGAACTCTAGCTCTTTCCATTCCCCACTGTTCATTTTTGTTAACGAGTTCCTAATAAACAACCGCAGAAGATTATAGACTCGTTCATCACAGCACTCTTAAACTCAAATTCTTGAAGCCAACAGAATACAAGGGTATAAACTGGCATTTTAGCGTTCCTAGTTGGCGATGGTAACTTGATGACGAAAAGGTAAGTCCTTAATTTTCCCAACATTCCCGTCTTGCACCTGTGCACATCATTTGCAGGTGAGTGGAAGTTACCCTTCAGGACTATGTGAATGCAGAATCTTTGACATTCTGTTCTCTATAGCTTAGAGGGAAGCAAATGATTGAAACATGTTGAAATAATTTGGTTAGCAAAAATGAGAAAATTGGATAATGCAACTGGCAACGTGACCTATTTGTCCAAGGTTATCTCATTTGGATTCCCAGCATTTCTAGTAACAAAGCTCCGTGTCACTGAGCAAATTCCACACCCTGCAGAATCCTCTGTAAGGTGCTTCACTTTGATCATTTTTAAGGTAGTATTGGACTTGTGCTTTGGGGTTATTATAAAGATCTGTAAATTAATATCAAAATAAAAATTGAGATATATAATTGCTTGAAAAGTCATAGCAGAGAGCTTAATTTATTTTTAACAAAATTTCATATATGAAGTTTGCACACTAATCTTTGCAAAAGAGTCACAGTGTATAAGACAAGAGATTTGATAGTTGTGGGGGCTGATCATTGTTATGTGAAAAAGACAGTAGGCATTAATTTGAGACATGCCAGGAAGGTAGCCATGCTACATTAAAACAATTAGAGAATTTCAAAATCAAAGGGTGTTAATGCTTGTGATTCATATTCCTTTCTTGTTTCTAAAGTCTTTTACTAATCCATTAGGCTGGAATGGGCAATCTGAGAATTTCTCGAGGCTTCAGTTTACAACAACCACTTTACAAACAACAAAATTATTGAATCAAACATCCCCTGAAGGCTTCTTCTATCACTAACAGGTTTTAAGGACATACATTTTGCATGGTAAAGGGGAGCAGTAAGAATTTATCTGAATAGCAGGAGATGCCAAGAGTGAATGACAGTGAGAAAAAAAGAAGTGAAGAACAAAAGAAAGGTTGGAAATGGTGGTTCACAGCTTTAGTTCCAGCACTTGGGAGGCATAACAGAAGGATCTCGGAGTTTAAGGTCAGCGTGGTCGGCATAGGGAATTCGAGGACAGTCTCAAAAATAAAAAAGAAAATGAAATCAAAACAGCAAAAAACATAAACAAAGAAAGACAAAAGGCTGGCAAAATTTTCAACTCAAAGATATTCTGGGAAGTACAGACACAAAAGTATTACATAAACTTTCAATATTTAGAATGTGCAAGTATTGCTCAAATACCTGTTAAATAAAGAATGCTATACATGACTTCCTTCTACAACACTAAATGAATGGCTTGAACTGATTGCTTGACTATTGTAGATTCTTCAGTTACAAGAGTCTCAATGTATATCAATGCATAAGCTTTTATTGTAGACTTAGAGGACAAACTCTAAAGTCTTTAAATCCCTAATAGAGAATCATTGCTTTTTTAATGATAGAAAGGTCCAGGAATTGAAGAAGAAATTTATCCACTGCTTTCCAAATGCAGTTTTACAGATCAGAATGAATGCACACACACACACACACACACACACACACACAATCACTGTAGCTTATTTAAATGATGCAAAGTCTATCTTTTCTACATCACACTGAAAAAATATTTTTACTTTTAGGTGTGCCATATAGACCATATGAAGCCATGATGTTACTCCTAGTTGAGATCCCGCAGGCAAGAAAAGAAAAAGAGAAATGGGGGAGTGGAAATTCCTGGCATTTCAATTAGATCTAGAAGTGGATAAACTCAGGTACATTTTAAAGCTTAGCTTCTTCTTAGGAGCTCAAGGAGATATAAAAACATGCATTATTAATTTGAGTTCATAATACTTCAGTCATAAAATTTAAAAACCATTACAAAACAATCCAAACACACTAAAAACCAAACAAAATATACTTTTAGCATGTCATATTCCATTTGACCACCATCTCCAATATTCAGCACTGTATTTATTCATCTTGATTTTTATTGTGAATCATCATTTTTGCAATATGGAAGATAATCATTTCTCTAAGTTTACACATTGGCAATGTCCATTTAAGCTACAATTTTCAAATCTTAGTCTACAGTGCCCCAAATCTTTGAAAATATGGGTAGGAATTCTGAATTGGTTTCTGGTTGGAAGTAATGATTTAAATTTTCTTTAGAAAGACTCAATCATTTTAGCTGCAGTATAGTTCTCTGTGAAAAGGCTATATTAAGCTAGGTGTTCTCTGTGGTCATGTTCATCTCTTAAATCTACTGATTCTGTTAAGATGTTTAATGATCTTTTCTGAGTTCATCAGACTCTGCCATGCTCAAATTTGTGATGATTCATTCCTTAAATAGATGTTCATCCATGTCAAAAAGCAAATCTTCCCAGCTTCCCATTATTTTTCTCCATATTCCTGGTTATCTTCTTACCAATTGAACAGCAGTTCCCTTTGGGGAAATCATGTTTGATCTATGTTTTCAGTGATATGGATAATATTAAGAAGAAGAATGTTTGTAGCTCTCATTTTAAATACTGTTTTAGGGCTTTAAAAATAACACCTGCCAAATATATGTACCCTGCTTACTGTTCTGTTAGTATTGACCTTCATAAAGCTAAAATTCATAGGTATTTGAAAAAATGGTTTTTTTTAATCAATATAACCAAGTAGTAAATTTTTATACCTATAAAATCCCTTCATGGTCTACCATTATAATGTCTCAATTCAACAGTGCTTCATTTTCCAAACACACCATTGGTACAGTAATATCTCTAATGAATTTCTTCATTGCAAAGATAGTAGATCTTTGAAAGGTAGCATTAGCCAGGAGTATATATATATAATGCTGTTAGCGTTATAGTTTACAGCATACAATGTCAATATCTCATTAAATTATATTTGAAAATATTTAATGGCCTAATTTTTTTATATACAGCTATCATCCCCAAACTCATTTTTGAGTTTTGTAAATCTGAGGTATTGTTACCTTATCTGCTTGTAGCTTTGGTCTAATTAGAATTGCTCACGTGACCCTTCTTAGACATCCATTCAATCATTTGCTGCATATATTAGCATACATTATGATACTGGTTGCTGCAGAATGTCATCCAAAAAGTAAAATAATATCACATTTATCTCCAATTATAAATGAATGAATGACCTCATTGGACACTTTTGTAGCTATTGCTTTAAACTGCACCCTAGTAGTCATTGACATGTCAAAGACCAAAGACCAGAATTTCTATTGTATCTAACACTAGACCACTATTACTTCTACTCATTTCTTGAGAGAAATAAAGGGTTATGGTTATGACAAGAGGGAGGAAACATGCTTCTTGCAAGAATCTGAGCTACAGCCATTAGTTACTGCTTTAGTTTTAGAAAGAACACCTCAGTAGTGTGCTCTGCCTATTTTTCTACCTATGTATCGAATGCCTCAATGTTCTTAAAACCAGGATATAAAGACTACACCCAAAATGGCCTCAGGATGGATTAACTTAGTTGGGTTTAAAATTTCATAGCTTGCCAAAACAAATATCTCTGGAAAATATAATTAATTTGAAGTACATCTACAACTAGAGGGCTATTTTTAAAGTGCTAGTTGATGTGGGTCAGACTTTGGGCTAGTGATAACAGACATTGAAGAATATGAGGTACAATGAACTGTGATTCTTTCTGGGTCTCCAGTCTTAATATTTCTTTTGTTTAAATATTTATAAATAAATGCCAAACAGGGTTAATGGTGTGCAAGGACATTTACAAACAATGGAGATACACAGTTTGGAGTTTGTTTCTTTATTTATACAATTCTTTAAATCAGGTCCACAATTCATTAATTTTGTTTTGTAACTTTCATGTAAATGTTTTCTTGTATATATTGATATATGATAAATGGAACTATTTTCTTACACATACTATGCAATATGTTTGTACAATTGCAAAATTACCAAAATTACAAAAGCTGTGCTTTTGTACTCTATCTTGCTCTATGTAAAAAAAAATCAACATTTTTCTATTTAAAGGGACTCCTTCATATGAACTGTAGATAACATAATCTATTCAAAAATCAGTCTATTGTATCTTTTGTTTAGTTTGGGCGGGGTTTATCTCTTTTGAGTGGAAACACAGCAAAATTTTGGCAATTGGAATTCTTTTCTCAGAACTGAGTCCTTATAAGGCATGCAATGAGCCCATATCATTTAAGACTCTCTTGTAATTCTTGTATTTTGTCCTGATTTCGGTGCTACTGTGTAACCATGATTAAATGTGATAGTCAAACAAAGAGGACCTGAACTCAGGTGCTATCATTTCATCTATCTTCCTGGAAAAAAAAAAAACAGTTTGTGGGAATACTAGCCTTTATGGAGGGAGACCTTTCTAATAACGTGCTGTCTGATAACTATTATGTCCATGAATATATGTGCTGATAAAACCAAGTTTAATATGTACACTTGATAAAACTTCACTCTATTTTTCATCTCAAACTCGCACCCAGTGAAACTAAGAACCTAAAAATGATTGAACAATAGATTAATTTGCTTATCAAGAGATTAGCAAATAATTCATATGTTCTGAAATTCTCCTGATTTATCCCTATTTTAAGTTTTATTTCTTCTGTCTTTTGTTAAATTCAGTAAAGAACTGGTCCAGTTGAGAAAAAAAAAGTCTTTAATGTTGTTACTATGTAACCATATGGACAGTTCATTCCTATAATCCTCTGAGCGTGACATTGTTCTTTATTGATTCCAAAAGCAAATCAGTATCCATTAGAAGAGTCTTTTGGGAAAACAGTGATTATTTTCTTTTTTCTTCTTCATTCTTGTAAACTGCTCCAGATATTTAAAGCAAAAATAGAATGTCTATACCCAGGCACGTCTCTCAAATGTTCCTCCTAAGTAGAACACAAAGGAAGGCTTTCAGTTCGAGGATAATGTATACTGCTCGGCTGCACTTACCCTTCAAAAACGACTTGAGTGATTCCAAATGTTTGTTTGCATCTTTTTATTGCAGATCCTCAGGCTATTTGCCAGCAAACCATTGTAATATAAGAATGTCTGGTTTGGTTTACACCTTCCTTACTGAAAAAGAGATTTGGGGGAGAGTTTTCTCTATATTCACACTATTGCTTGTGAGACCAGATGTATGGATGCGCCCTCTCTCTCTCTCTCTCTCTCTCTCTCTCTCTCTCTCTCTCTCTCTCTCTCTCTCTCTCTCTCTCTCTCTCTCTCTCTCTCTCTCTCTCCTCTCTCCTCTCTCCTCTCTCTTTCCTGTAGCAAGCAATCATCTTGCACCAGCTGGTTTATCTTGTAATTCAATTCAGCTGTGGCACTGTTATGCGCTCAGGCCACAGAGGACAAGAGCTGTGTCCTGTAATGCCTTCCTCAGGTGCCACCACTTCTGCCAGAAAAGGGCTACAGATCAGCAGTTCCTTTCCCCTTCTTTAGGTTCAGTAATTTGCTAAAGTGGTTTAGGAAAGCATCCCACATAAACTGTTGCTTATTTACTGCAAAGGATATTGTAAAGCTACAAAATCAACACCTTCAACAGAGGGGCACGGAGGCCAAGTTCTGAAGCAATGCAGAGCGTACAGTTGCAGTTGACCAGCTTCCCTATTTATCTCCACTAAGTGACAAATGGCTAAACCTCAGACTTTTGGAGTTTTTAAGAAGTTGCATCCAGGAGGCATGTGGGTTTCCCTCTTCCTAGGGATTGTTGGCTGCTAGTCAAAAGACAGGGGGAGGGAGCAGAAGCTGGGAAGAGGATTCAGATGGCTTGCGGGTATGATGGAAACAGGTTTTCAAAAGACTCCCTCAGTGTTTTATTCCAGTGGGAAGGGAAATACACAGGATCAGAACAGTAGCTGGGACATCACCTAATTTGCATTTGACAGCATGGACCTACCATAACAGCTGGGAGCACAAAACCGAATTACTATATTGGTAGCAGAGGGCAGGTCTGCAGGGAATGTGTCAAAAGTCTCACTAGAGATAGGTCACACATACAGGGTTGGGGACATCTTCCAAATAAGACCAGACCTGAGCCTAGAGACTCTATCCAGGCACGAGGAATTCTTCTGAGAAAGGGAGTCCTTTATTTTGCACCGAGCTCAGAGAGCTGTTCAGACATGGTGTATTGGCAGAGGCCACTTGTTTGTCCCGGCTGCCCTGACCCGAAATAATCACACAAACTATATTATTTGCAATACTGTTTGGCCAATAGCTTAAGTGTATTTCTGGCTACCTCATATCTTAAGTTAACTCATTTCTGTAATCTTATATTTTGCCATGAGGTTCTTGGCCTACCAGCAAGGTTCCAACTACCTGTTTACATCTTTCTTCTCTGGTAGCTCCATGGTGTCTGCCTTCTTTTCTCCCAGCATTCAGTATAGTTTTCCTGCCTAACAGTACACTGCTAAGCCAATGACTGAAACAGATTCTTCATTCTTTAGCCAATAAAAGCAACTTCCCACACCAATGGTGGACTGCAACCTCAAATGCAGGGTACTCCAATATAGGCACGATCAGTTTTTACTTCATTTCCCTCTTGTCTCTTCAGAGAATGAGCTGTGGGGCTGAAAATTCCAAGTTTCTCCTCGTGGGTGTGTTTTTACAGTGGCAAGCTCCCATGGATCGTCACCTAAGTTGAATTCATTATATTGAAGATGCTCCAGTAGCTTAGAGAATGACAAATTCCATAGAATTCCTTTGCGAGGAGCCAGGTCAAAACTAAATATTATTGCTCATAAGTGTTTCCAATACCTCTTTCCATAAAGTCTTAAAAGCTCTTTATTAATAATTGGAGACAAAGAAAATTATACATAGATATATACAAAAACATAGTACCCATATGTATAATTTCACTTGGGGATATTGGAAAAGGTGAGTTGGGTAAGGATATTTATTCAGATAGTTTTACTGCAATGTTTCAGATCAATGGCATGCGACAGAAAGCATCACCTGTATGTGAACCTTAGAATTCTAGCAAGTGTTCTCCAATATTCAGTCAAAAGTAATAGCCTTTTCACTCCATGAGACAAACTTTAAAAGGAAGATATTTTGACATTATTCTTTTCCTCCCAATGAGACCTGTTAGTTACCATGAAAATAGGCTTCATGGTCATAAACAGGTCTTGCTGCTAAAGTATTCAGTGCTGATAGTCTTAACATTTAAATATACTCAAGTAAGAAAATTATTTCAGCACGACTGGAATCACTTGAAATTGAAAGTACAAGATAACATCACATCTTAATTTAACTGTTAAAGAAATACCCTTAACAGGTGAGACACATGAGCACAGATCAGAGGATGAGATGGAGGATTATGAGTTCAAGGCGAGCCAGTGCTACAGAAATTCCTCATTCAGTCTGGAAAGTAGGGTGAAACCATGAACACACACACACACACACACACCATACACACACATACTTTTGAAAAGTTTTGGCATATAGATCAATGGGAATTCACGTATCTAACATTTTTCTAGGTTTTTAGTTCAATCCCTTGTACCAAAAATTAATAAATAACCTCCAAAGAGAAGATAAAAAGAAATAGTACCACAGCATTATACTTAAGTGAAGTAAGTAAACTCCTCCAAATATTTTTTCATGTTAAGTTCAAAGGTTTATTATGTCCTAAATACTTATTCTAAAATGAAAAATTATTTTCTTTTATGCATTTAGTTTAATATTTAACTTTAATTTGATTAAAGTTAACAAATTTTATTAAAAATTCTCCCATTTTTGACTTTTCATAAATGTAGAAGAGAAGATGTTTGGAGATTACATGATATAAATAAAAGTGTGAGAATTAAAAGCATGAGAATATCAATTAATTTTTATGATACATTTAAATATAAATACATTAGACAAGATGTAGAAATATCAAGCATTAACTGAATGAATACAAAGCACTTGTAACTTACATTAACCTTGCAAGCATATACAGCTTTCCTTATGCGATTTCTATGGGAGCTTAGTAACTGTAAGTTCCTAGTGATGCTTTTAGAACATAATAAAAGTATATATCACTGTGTGAATTCTGATAATGTAAATACTTTCATGAAAATATACCATTAAAATTCTAATAAAATTACAAATTTAATTATTTCCTCCTGGCTATATTTGCTAAGATTTAGAACAAATAAGCCACCACAATTTAGAAGATTCAGATGTTATGGCAAAAGTTGCCTATTGTCTTTCAGAAGTAATTATGGAAAAATGATCACCAAAGAAAACACTACCAAAATTCTAGAAAGATATTCTACTTGTCTTTTTGAGTCAATCAATTATCAAATAGATTTTATTAGACTGTATAGATAAACTTGAATTCATAGCCTACTTAAAATATTCCAAAATGTCTTAAATGTACAGATTTATTTAACATAATATAATGTGAATATTTGAAAGTGACCCATGGATCCAGGAAGATGGACCAACAGTAAAAGCACTTTCCACAACATGAGGTCATGAATTTGACACTAACACCACGGATTTGATTGACAACCATAGCATCCATTCCCAGGACTTGGTAGGTGGAGTTTGGGGCTTCCTGGAGTAAACTGATGAGCTAAAATAGTTGAATAAGTGAGTTCTGGGTGCAGTGAGAGACCCTTTCAGTCAGCAAGGATGATAGAGAACATCAATCCCTTGGCTCCATACACTGAACACACATTTATACTTAATCTACACAGATGCTCCCAAACACAGAAAGCATGCATGAAGCATACACCACACACACATACACACACACACACACAGAGTCACCGCATACACATGAACACATGAACAGTATTTGATTTATATTTTATTTGATAATTATTCCTTAGATGCCTATTTGTTTTATATTGAGAGACAGAAAGGTGTGGATCCAGAATGTCAGTAGGTAAGGAAGAACTTGGAAGAATTGGGGATGGAGGAACCCATAATCAAAATATATTGTATAAAAAAAAAATCTACCTTCAAGCAAACACAAGTGGAAATAAAAATCAATGAAAGTATTCCTGATATTCTATTATACTCATAGATAGGTGCCTTGTCCACTCATCACCAGAGAGGCTTCCTCAGTCACCAGATGTAGCGGGTACAGAGAACCATACTCAGGTATTACGTGGAAAGATAGGCTAAATGGATGTCTCCATCAGGTCCCTCCCTCAGGGATATAACGCCTAGAAGAGAAGGAAAACAGATTTTAGGAGTTAGAGGGGATGGAGGAAATCAAATCAACTAAGCAAGGCTCACATGCAAGGGCTCAGAAACTGTAGCAACAAACATGGGCCTGCACGGGGCTACACCAGGTTCTCTGCATTTATGTTACGTTGTTGTCTTGGTGCTTTTGTGGGACTCCGAACAGAAGGAACAGGAGAACCTCTGAAGCAGTTTGCGAGCTTTCACGTCAGCAGCCTGACATCAAAATGGAGCACCCTGTGGAGGATGATTCCAAGAATTCTTCAGGAAAGAGGGACTGAGGACTAACGTTAAACGATCTGGAGAGATCCATCGATTGTGTCAGAGGTGTTCTAGGTGAGCCGTGATGATTTCAGATCCGCTGGATGTATCCGATGTGTTTAGGACGAGCAATGATGATTCATTCCAGTGGACGGTGGGACTAAATTACTTGAATTACAAATGAAGGGGGCTATACGATAAATAATTCCAGACATGTTGATGGTACTTTAATAAGCTTATAGTTGCACATTTTATGTTACACACAATTTCCTTTTACTCTAATGAGGAAGCGTGGCATCTAAGCAAAGTACAGAAATTGAGGGAATGAGAAATAGAGGGGACAAGTTGCCGCACACTTGATAAATTATGTTCTCTCATGTAATTCAAAATGCAAAATGAAGTTGTATCAGTTGTGAAAGTTGTCTAATCTCTCCAGAATGATTTCACTTGATAAACTAATTTTCAGGGCATTGAACAAAGGACATGCATCTAGCATATATTACATATGTTAATTTAAAAAACTGAAGTTTAGATTACACTTAATTACCTAATTACTTTATACATACAAAAATATGCAATGCTTAAAGAAATTAAGCAATCCATTTCTAGTGCTGATTTTAATTTCTAATGTATATATTCCTTATTTAATATGTCACATTGACTACCTGAACATCAGAAATAATTGTTAAAATATATACGTTTATCAAAGAATATACATCACTGAAAATTAAATTGATATTTCTATGATGGTGGGCAAAGACAAGTTATAAATAATGTAAAAATGAATAAGCATATAATGTGTCATAATGTTGTAAGTAGAATGAAACAGTATAGAAGAGATGCTTAGGGAGCCTTCTAATAATTATGAACACAGTGAGAGTAAAAAGAGTCTTACAATTCCAAGCTCTAAAGGCCTTATTTTACATATTCAGGGCATTCTGCTGCAATGTACTTCTTGAATCTGGAGGACATCACACATACCTTGAAAGGAGAAATAAAAATTAAATACAAATGTGCACTTCAATTTTTAATCAACAGCTGGTTTCCATGCCACAAACTGATGCCAACATTTCCATCCTGACTGTCCATCTTCTACAGATCCATTAGCTCTCTTTTAACCCACACCAAGACTGCGGTTGATGTCTTCTGGTCACATTGAGGAAACTGTACTTTAATTAGAACATAATGTTAAGAACATGACTAGCCCTTATAGTAATTATATTTCAATAAAGAATGCTTCTAAACCAGGCGGTGGTGGCGCACGCCTTTAATCCCAGCACTCGGGAGGCAGAGGCAGGCAGATCTCTGTAGTTCGAGGCCAGCCTGGTCTACAAGAGCTAGTTCCAGGACAGGCTCTAAAAAAGCTGCAGAGAAACCCTGTCTCGAAAAACCAAAAAAAGAAAAAAGAAAAAAAAAAGAATGCTTCTATCAAGAAAAAAACTGTATTCTAATGAGAAGTATGAGCATTGTGATCAGAAAAAAAATAACTCTTATTTCATTGTGTGACGACATTCTACAGAAAGCCATTGTTACCATAAATTTTTGCCTTAAGAAAATTCCTGAAAGTGTCCTGTGTGACTCATGTCATTTTAAAGGATGTCTTTTTCTTTAACTTTTCTCTTTTTTTTTTTTGAACCAGTTTTCCTCCTGATATAGAGCAGTTCAAATGAATAAACAGGAACAATGTCCTAGATGTTATTGTGGTAAAATGTAAATGGAGCAAGAGTTGAAATAAGGTTAATCTCACGGGATTAATGTGATTATAATAAATCTAAGAAAATGTTCATTTTAGAGATTATGTGAAGGCAAAGTAAGAATAGTGATTGAACCTAGAAGCTTTTTTTTTTTTTTTTTTTTTTCTTTGTGCATTGGTGTTTTGCCTGCACATAGCTCTGTGATGGAGTTGGGTGCCCTGGACCTGGAGTTACAGACACTTGTGAGCTGCCATGTGGGTGCTGGGAACTGAACCCAGGTCCTCTGGAAGAGCAGCCAGTGCTCTTAACCACTGAGCCATTTCTCCAGCCACCCCTAGAAGCTATTTTTAAAGTTTAGTGATTTTTTCATTTACATATTTTTAAATTAAAGTTGGAATTTAAATCTTCCAAAGAAAGGCATTTTATCTACAACACGTTTATTTGGTAAAATGGGGTATGCATTAGGCCACTATGTATGAGGAAAAATTGTTTATCTAGATGGTGGGAAGGTGATTTGTGTGCTCTGGTCCCTAAGTTGTACATTGCTATGCAGATAGGTGATCAGAGAGCTCTGAACAGTTCCTGGCCACAGACCAGTGATTCCCTCATTGTTCGGAAAAGAGTGTCTGTGTTTAAACATGTGAATGCCTCGCAGGAAGTAGCTGTGGCTTGTAAACTAAATAAAAATGAATTATTAAAAATTAGTCATGAGCTGAAGTCTTTGCTCTCAGTTAAAATTCATAAATGGTTTTTAGAAGAAACATTGGTATTTGTATATAGGAACACATTTATGATCATTTCAGTCAATTAAATATTTTCCAATATATAATACCCAATGGAGATGGGTCTTTTAAATTCTGTAATTCTACAGGCAAGGCCATGGAGTTAGGATTATTCTTCTTTTATTATGATGCCAGAAAAGGAAAATAATCTCAAGTGTAATATGTCTGAAATACTACATAGAAACATGTGTATGTATATGAAAGAAATGGCCTGTTTCAAACTATTGAATGGGGGGAGGAAATTTGGAATTTTCCTAAGCCATGCATGTATTCTGAAGGCAAGGCCCCAGGTGATCTGGAAATAAAACTGACTGTAACACACCCTTTAGTGGGGTCTGAGTCATCACAGGACACCTGCATTTATATGTGCGTAGCCCCCATACACATACATATAATTAAAATGAAGCAAAATAGGACTACATTTATATATTTGAGTATGTTTTAGACTTTTTTAAGACATTAAAATTTTTATATAAGATAAAAATAATGGGATACATAGCTGTCTTCATTATTTCTTCTGCACATTTCTCCAAAATATTTATTATACAAAATAAGATAACCTTCCTCTTCTCAGGCAATCTGGGCACATGGTTGTCAGTTAATTCACCTGAATATTCTATTTGCCAAGCAATAGAAATTACAAGAATAAAAGCCCCTTTCTAAAAGTTTGGGTTTTTCTAACACAAAATAGGTATTGGGGTCAATTTTTAGTACATCTCTCGTTATAATAGCTTACTCATAGAAACTTTAAATAGTTAAATCCTCTTGTCATACAAAAATGCACATCTGTCCTACATATTTTTCTAAAATTTAACCTTTCAACTAAATATAGATAGATAGAAAGGCATTCATTAAAGTCAGCTTCTGCTTACTTGAAGTGTGGAGGATTCCTGTATTGCCTTTTTGCACAATACCCTACATTAGACTTGGAAAACGAGGAGTAATCTGATAGCTTTTCCAGGTGACAATTATTATCTTTGTGGAATTTTTTTTCTTAATCACAATTCTAGTTTTTAGCAACATGAAAGCAAACAAAAACAAACCAAATGTGTGAGGTAAGAATGGTCTGGGCATTTAATATATTTTTTATTTGTCTTTCATAACCTTGTTTCAAAATCCTTGTGTTATTAAAATATTGTATTGAGTATTCAGAAACTTTTGCAAGGAGCAGAGAAGATGGTTCTGCTGTTATGAGCTCACAGTGCTCTTGCACAGTACCTGAGTTTAGTTCCCAGCATCCATGTCTGATAGATCAAACTCCATGTAACTCAAGCTCCAGTGGGGTTTAATTCATCAGAGCACAGCTGCATTTATATGCACATGGCCCCCTCATGCATATAATTAAAAATAAAATAAATAAAACCACACTTGTATATTGGAGTACATTTTAGGCTTTTTAAGAAATTGAAATTATTATGTAAGACAAAAATTTAATAGTTGCATTTTTAGGATAACAAGGAAATAAATACATTTCACAACATAAAACTACTTATGGAGGCAGAAAAACATCTATCAAATTGCCTATCAATAGTAATTGCACAGTTTAATTTTTAAAAATCACTTTAGCTAAATTATTTCTTTAACAAACAATTACTATATAATGTATTATATACTTTAAAATATGTATATTGGATTATTAAATATATATGCATAATATGTATTTTTAATCATAATGTACACCATTTAGGGACTGAGGCAAATATAAATAATTTAGTGAAAATTACAATCACATATAATAGCTTTCATATTAAAAAGAAAGTTAATGTTCTTTCAATATTAAGCATTTTAGGGATTTTTTATGAAATAATGATACACATAATATCAAATTATATAACCAAATGAATTCTGGACTTAAATAGAAAGAAGACAAATGGTGGCGCACGCCTTTAAACCCAGCACTTGGGGGACAGGAACAGGCAGATCTCTGGAGTTCGAGGTCAGCCTGGCCTACAAGAGCTAGTTCCAGGACAGCTAAAACTGTTACACAGAGAAACCCTGTCTGGAGCAAAAAGAGAGAGAAGACAATCAGCTCTCGTCATTTTATTCTTATTATGATACTGCACATTTGATTTTCAATACTGATGACATCATAGGACTATCTACTTCTACCCTCAGTTTCTCTAAAACAGTCAGCATTCGGGTGATCACAATCTCCATCACCAGTCAGAGTCGGGAAGAAGTTCAGACCTGACCGATGTTGCACTGAAAAAGTTTTGCTTCCTTGAACATTAGTTCTACAAAGTCCCTTCCTGCGGGAATTGTCAAAAAATGGTCTTGACAGCAATAGCAATAACAAAAAAAAAAACTCTGAGCAACAAAAGATAATGGAAAAAAATAAACATAACTATAAATAAAAAGTCATGGACTGATCATTGGCAGAATGAGGTAGATTTGAATGATTGTTATTTTAGCCAAGGACCCATTGTACGGCACCAATCATATTGCATTGTGTGTCATTCCAACCTATAGCTTTTACAAGTTCTTATTTTAAGTTTTCATTTTTAAATAGGTTTAGCTTTGTATAGATTTGACAAAGCAATGCAAGCTACTTTGGTATTTCACCAACAGTAAGAGTTAAGAGTTCATGTGGAAGATTGTGCACATCCAGCAGAACTGGCTTGGGGTTTGTTTTGTTTGCTTGCTTGTTTGTTTTTCTGTGAGAATAGTACAATTTGTTGTATATGTTTATTTCTTTATTATCATACAGTTCCATCTTTCATCATGGAACTTCCATACATTTTCTAAGTTCTCTCCTGCTGCTGACCACACTGCTTCTCAAGGAACTTTATCTTGAAACTGTGATGGGTTAAGATAAGACATAGCACTTATTAACGTCAAAGGTTTGTTTTTTTAGTTAAGTATCAAAATCTGAGGATAAATTTTATATATTCAACAAAAATTGTTGAAAAGACAATAGGAAGCTGCATTTATGATGCCTGGATCAAAACTACCCCACAAAGCCATTATTCCCTCTTCTTTTTTTTTATTTAATATTTTAAAAATTTCCATCTCCTTCCCTCCTCTTTCCTCTTTCCTCCCCTCCCTTCCACCCATACCCCAACTCCCTCCCTATCCAGGCCAAAGAGCCAACAGGGTTCCCTACCCTATGTTAAGTCCAAGTTCCTCCCTACTCCCCCCAGATCCAGGAAGATGCTCAACCAAACTGACAAGGCTCACACAGAGCCCGTCCATGCCATAGAGTCCAAGCCCATCGCCATTGTCCTTGGTTTCTCAGTCCTCCTCCACCATCAGCCACATTCAGAGTCCGGTTTGGTTGCATGTTCCATCAGTCCCATTCCAAGAGGTCTTGGTGATCTCCCTTTAGTTCTGTCCCACCGTCTCCATGGGTGAACGCACCCCTCACGGTACTCTTTCTTTCTCATGTTCTCCCTCCTTCTGCTCCTCATCAGGACCTTGGGAGCTCAGCCCAGTGCTCCAATGTGGGGCTCTGTCTCTATCTCCATCCCTTGCCAGGTGAAGGTTCTATGGTGATATACAAGATATTCATGAGTATGGTTATAGGATCTGGCCTTTCCCGGCTCCCTCTCCTCAGCTGCCCAAGGACCAAGCTAGGGATATCTCCATGGATACCTGGGAACCCCTCTAGAGTCAAGTCTCTTGACAACCCTAATATGGCTCTCTTAATTAAGATATATGCTTCCCTGCTCCCATATCCACCCTTTCTATATCCCAAGCATCCCATTCCCCCAAGCTCTCCCCATCCTCCCCTTCACACTTTTCTCTCCCCATCTCCCCTTGCCCCCATCCCACCCCACCCCCAAGTTCCCAATTTTTGCCTGGCAATCTTGTCTGCTTCCAATATCCAGAAGGATAACTATATGTTTTTCTTTGGGTTCACCTTCTTATTATCTTCTCAAGGATCATGAATTATAGGCTCGATGTCCTTTAGTTATGGCTAGGAACCGATTATGAGTGAGTACATCCCATGTTCATCTTTTTGGGTCTGGGTTACCTCACTTAGAATAGTGTTTTCTATTTCCATCCATTTGCATGCAAAATTCAAAATGTAATTGTTTTTTACCGCTGAGTAGTATTCTAATATGTATATATTCCACAATTTCTTCATCCATTCTTCCACTGAGGGGCATCTAGGTTGTTTCCAGGTTCTGGCTATTACAAATAATGCTGCTATGAACATAGTTGAACAAATGCTTTTGTAGTATGATTGGGCATCTAATGAAGCTGCCACTGCTCTGCTCACAGGGCATGCTATAGCCTCCACCACATGAGTCAAGTGTGGCGTTTGTCAGTTTCAGGTTTGCCAGAAATCACCAAGTGATGTGAGTTAGTGCGGGCCTTATAATGGCTACGACCATCGTCACCTGCCACCAAGGGGGAAAATGTTTATGTGTATTAGTTACATGTCTCCTTACTGTGATGGAACAGCAGGCAAAAGCAACTCAAAGATGGAAGTGATTTGCAGGAGCTCTCAGTTTGAGGGTCGTATCTATCTCAAAGGGAAGGAAGAGTGGCCCAAGCCTGAGTGAGGGTCATGATACAGAGAATGCTAATATATATTGGTGTTTTATGCTCTCTTTCTTTCTTTCTTTCTTTCTTTCTTTCTTTCTTTCTTTCTTTCTTTCTTTCTTCCTTCCTTCCTTCCTTCCTTTCTTTCTTCCTTCCTTCCTTCCTTCCTTCCTTCCTTCCTCTCTTTCTTTCCTTTTCTTTCTTTCTTTTTTCTTTTTTGGTTTTTTGAGGCAAGGTTTCTCTGTAGCTTTGGAACCTATCCTGGAACTCACTCTGTAAACCAGACTGGCCTTGAACTCACAGAGCTCCACCTGTCACTTCCTCCTGAGTACAGGGATTAAAGGTGTGAGCCACCACCACTGGGCCATGTCCTTTTTCTCTTTACTCCAGGAACTCACTCCATGGCATGTTAGCAATCATATTTTAAGTAGGCCTTATCTCGAGTCAATCTTTCAGGAAACACATTCACGGGCATAGTCAAAATTTGTCTGCTAGTGAGTCTAATGCAGTCAGGTTACAATGCCAATTAACCATCATAATCCATGGGATCATAAGTGAACAAAATTTGGTATTTTAAATATTTATTTATTTATTTGGCACTGTGTATGCCTGCATGTGTGTACCACATGCCTATAAGTGCTACAGAGATCAGAAGAGGGTTTCAGATCCATTGGAACTCACTAGCTTGGGTCCTGGGAGTAGAATCTGGGTCGTCTATATGAGCTCATAGCCTCTGAACCCCACATTTATATTTTAAAGACAAATGTGCTGGCAAAATATCAGTACTTTATTGATTGTCAAAGAACTGTCAGTATCAATCCTCAGGCTGATATGTTTGGCATACAACTTTACCCTTCTCCTCATAATTCAAACACACACACACACACACACAGAGAGAGAGAGAGAGAGAGAGAGAGAGAGAGAGAGAGAGAGAGAGAGAGAGAGAGAGAGAGAGAGAGAGAGAGAGAGAGAGAGAGAGAGAGAGAGTATACAGGCTAAACTTTTTTTTATTTTTATACTTTGCTCAGTCATGATATTTTAGATGTGGGAAGTTTACAAAAAGTTGAACAATTATTTTTATTCTCTCCTTAGCTATCTTTCTCAGCTACCCATTTATAGACTTATACTTCCTTTGATAGGATACTTATGTCTTAATCCCCAAGTCTGTAATTTTGCTCCTTGACACAACAGAAGTGAACTAAAGTTTGAAGATAGAAACAAGGTTGCATATCAATTGAATTCTAGATAGGGAAAGTATTCTGGACCAACTAGGTGTCTTGTTGTAGTCATAAAATTTTCTCAATCTGGAAGAGGGCGAGAGAGATGTTTTTGACAAACATGTCTAATGCTATCATTACCAAGCATAATGTAGGCACTATGGATAACTTGCTTACTATCTCCTCTCAGTAATAAATGAGCTAGCATACTATCCTCACAAATCCTAAAGTTTTCGAATTTATTAACTTAAAATACAACACATTAAATACCTTTTAAAGTTTTCTCTAATTCTAAGAATAACTTAAAAGTTTCTTTCTTACTCTACAGTATTATTATTAATTATTAATTATTTAAATAATATTAGTTATTTAACATTAACTTTATTTCCATTTTGGAATGAATAATAACTACTCTAAAGTTTGAATACTTCAGTCTGGCTTCTAAATTTTAAGCACATAAATTAATGGTTTTCAAAAATAAGTGGATGCTATGAGATATAGGCAAGATGCGCTGAGCCATGTGTCAGTCCTGGTGTAACAGCATGTCATCATACAGACACATGGCTACACAATCTCACCTGTGTAACAACACAGTACACTAATGTCCTCCATAAGAAAGTGACACACTATGCTGCCTTGGAACAATTCCCTCAGTTCAGATGTCCGACAAACATTTCTCTGGACAAAAGTCACTCCTCACCTAGGGTGAATGTTTTCCCTCAAGGTTACCAAGGAAAATGGATGTCTGGGTCCTTTCTTGTTCCATTCCCCTCTCCATTAACACAGCAGTCCAGCTGCATCTCGGAGACTGTTTTTCTCACTGCATCTCTCCAGGCTAAACTTTTAAAGACTGTCTATCTTTACCATCACAATTAAGCTCAACAGATCCACACTTTAGGAAAATAAATTGAGAGCAAACTATATGATCACCATATGCAACAAATCCATCATAAGAGTGTGTGTTTGAATTATGAAGAGAAGTGTTATCATATAGCAAGAAAGTGTTCAATTTTCTCTAAGTTAACCATAATTATTTGTAAGCAGTATTCGGCAGTAGAGCATTGTGTAGAAAATGTTGTGAGTCAGGTCCATCAATGGAGGTGCAGTTCAAACACTTTGGGAAAATGGGCTGGACTACACGTGGGCAATGCAGTTTTCAGGAGTTGTATTGCGGTGCACCACGCCCGTCTGCGCTCTGTGCGCCACCATACACTTTGTGAACTGGGCAAGGGGCTAGAGATTGAAATACACAAAGAGACAGAGTCAGAGACACAGGTCATTCTTGATGCCAGAAATGCCCCAAGAATGCCCTCTTTATTGTAGCCAGGAGCAGCTTATAGAGGGATCCTTAACTGATAGCCAAGCCCCAGCCAAACGCACCAGAAACCATTCCTCTGCCATCAGGAACTCCTGAGGGTCTCGTGCTCAGAGCAGCTGGAGGCACTCAAATCAGGAAAAAACAAGTTGTTAACAAGAATTTCAGGATCTGGGGGGTTCACAGCTCCCAAAATTCTATAAGTCCTGCAACCAATAGATTTTGTCTCAGGAGCTGGCTGCTCTCTGGCTCCATGGCGGAATCTCAGACCTCACTTCTGGGAGTAGCTCCCAGGTAACATGCAACAATCCAGAACCACCAGAAATTCTTAGATTTCACATAATCAGAGAAAATCCATAGGGACTTCTGGGGAGGAATAGGATGGTCTCAGGACAAAGTACTGTAAAGTTGAAGATGAAACACAGAGAACCCCCCTATAGTAAACTACTTAAATAGAATTTTGGTTGTGAATGTGTTGGTTTTGCTTTGCTTTGTACTCCTCCCTAGAAACAATGAGAAACACAAAGGCTTATACACATAATGTAAAAAGATAAGGATGTCTCCGAACATGTTACATTTTATATTGATTTTCAAATAAACCCTTTAGAGAGCCTAATAGTAAAGCCCTTAGACGAAAATAAGTTTTGTTTATTTTGTTTGTATTGTATTTTATAAACTTACAGTCCTAGTCTCCATATTGGGAGAAATGTCAGAAAGCAAAATCTAACACCCACTGAGTTTAACAGTAGCAGGTAATTGGGTCAGAAGCTTGGAGCGAGACACATCGTGAGATTAGAATTCCTGTGGGTGTCAGAAATATCACTGGGCTCTGCCCAGTGTGCTGAAGGAGAACCTGAGTCAATCTTGTCTGCAGGGACAGTGGGACTTGGAGAAAACTTAATGGAGCTTTTGTTCTGAAGATGAAGAGTTCTGCTTAGAAGAAATAAGAGAAGACTTTGCCAGGAAGGTGGTCACACAATGAGGTATTTGCAGACCTTTGCCCAATATTTTATACTGATGTGAGAGATGGAGTAAGAATAAGTTTGCATATAAAACCAATATAAGTAAGACGCAGGAACTAACAGTGTGCTTCCTGTGGGCTGCAGGTATGATGCCCTTCTTCCGGAATGTGGAGGATTTGTGTTTCTAGAAGTGGTCATTTTTACCAGCTATCTCAATTTTTGATGCCCCAATATCCACAGTACTCCCCTGTAATAACCTTTTTGTATGGAATCAATATAGGTATCCCAAATTTATTTTTAATTTTAGTAAGTTAGCCTTGTCTTCCTACCACAATCTTCCATTTAGTTCACTATGTGTCAAAGAATCAATACCTGGTTTCATTGATTTGGGGCATTTCTATTTTATTTTTTTTTATTTCAACTGACATTTCTGTCATATGTATTATTAGATACTAACAGACTTTAATAAAATCATTAAAAATGAACCACCCCCCCCAACAATGTACAGGTTGTCAACTAGCAACTGATTTTTTTTGGACACTGGTTACTATTTAAAAGAATGGGATTGGGTATGCTTGGCACACCCCACCCTTTACCCTGAACTCTGCAGCCCAGAGGCCGTGCTCCTTTTCCCTAGAAGCTCTGGCCTTTGTCATCTAGCCATTTAGTTGCCTCTCCTTTTTTGCACCGGTGTCCTGCTGGGTGCAGCACCTCATTCCCGCTCTCATCTCTCTCTCCCCCTCCCTTCTCCCTCATGGTCCATCTCAGTCTACTCTGGACGCTCCCAGATCTCCCAGACTTACACCCTCCCTTTAATCTACAGTGACCTTTCTCCTCCGCCATACCCAGGAGAAGGACGTGTCCTTTCTTTTCCTCTTTGTTTCTTTTTGTTGTTGTTGTTCATTGATGAAATTGGCTCAAAACGGCATAGGCTGGCACAGCCTTCCAGCTCAGCTGCCTATCATGGACATGGGTTCTCTCTCGAGCCTGCTTCATCCCATGCCTGCAACAATGTCCCTGGCATCTCCAGTATCCTGGAGTCTCCATTGGAAGTGCAAGGATTCACCTTCAGAAAATTACTCAATGGCCTCTCGGGGATTGTTTGCTTGGACTCCAACCCTGAGATACATTACCTTGTGCCAGCTCCAATCCATATCTCTGCCATTTTTTAAACCATGTAACAGATTGTATTATTTAGCAATAGCCTACTCAAAACTTCCTTATGACTAAAGAGTATTATCATTTCTAGATTACACCCCTCCTTAGGGGAACCGTGCTAAAGCAGCAAACTGGGTACCTTTGTCAGGCTTTGCCAAGGTATGCTGCTATAAGAAGAACACGCCACATGCAACAAATCTACTGTAAGAGGTTTATTGGGGCAGAGGAGAAGGGCAAAAGGCCATCTCAGAGCAGGGAAAAGAGAGAGGCAGACAGACAGACAGAGAGACGGGGAGATCCGGCAAGAGAGCAAGAGAGGAGCAAGAAGGGCTTAGACAGAGAACTGTGACAGATGGACACCTTTAGGGGCACAAGAGTCCCATCCTGAAGTACACAGTTCTTATCTGATGGTAAAAATGCACCGCACCTGGCAGCAGGTGATGACGTCACCACTACTGCTAAGGCAGGCTGGCTGCAGCTCACACACTGCCCACCTGTCATTGTTAGCTTTATTTGCCAATTTGACAACTGAAGAAGAGGGAACCCCAATTGAGGATTTGCCTCCATCAGACTGACTACACTCCTATCTGCGGGATGTTTTCTAGGTTTCTAATTGACATGAGAGGGCTCGGAGCAGGTACATAAGAAAGGCAGCTGAGCAAGCCAGAAAATCACGTTCCTCTATAGTCTTTGCTTCAGTGCCTTTTGCAAGGGTCAGACTTCAAGGTACTAACATCCATTGTGCACTACATCTTAAATAAACCCTTTTCTCCCCAAATTGGGTTTGCTTAGTGTTTTATTGTAGAAACGAAATGCAAACTAGGAGAAATCTCATGTGATAAAAGATATACAAGACTCATCATTGAGTTCTCCTGGGTCAGTACTAAATGGCATTCCCAGCTTCTGAGCTTTTCGTGGCAACTGGCGATTCTCCACTTCTTTTTCTAACCTCTACCTCTGAAATTACATGTCCCATCTCTTAACACCATTACAGTGAAAATTGTACATTAACATAAATTTTAGAGGAGACCTGTATTCAAAGTACCCCAAATGGAATGATAATGGCAAACATGTAAAATAAACTCAAAGAATTTATCTCACCAACTAACAGGAGAATCGGTGAGAGGACACAAACGGTTTAAAGGAGAAGCTGCTAAACAAAATAATTGTAAGAACATGAAGAATGCCGGTGTGATGCAGGCAAAAGAGGAAAAAATCCCCAGGGTCCACGCAATTGCATTCAACGTGTCACACTTTACGTTTCCATGAGCACCCATCACTGGTATCATTTTCTTTTCTACCATTACAGAGTTTGGGAAGAGGAAAAAGTTAGCTATTCCACCGAGACATCCATCAAAATTTTCATAGCAACCAAATGCAGAAACGGAGAAATGTCTCAGACCTTCGGGTGGACAGTAACGGTCTGTGTCAAGGGCACAGCTCACCACATCCAATTCCCTTTCATCCCGCTGAGTAGTCTATCACTTTCGCTTTTGTCCTGATGGGAACTATTTATTGGTTGAATGAGGTCAAGAATAAGAATTAAATGAGCAGAAGGTCTCTGTCCTCCTAACTTCTCTTCCATTCCTTAGACATGACCCTTTCTGGAAAAACCGAAGACAAAACAATGGGGATGTCAATGCAAAGAGCACAGTTTTTGCGTCAAAGGAGGTAGAGATGAGTATATTCTGCAGCCAAATGTAAGGGGGCCACGGTTTGTGAAAACCCCCAATTCCATGTTCTAATGGGATAACAGTGTCATGAACTTTATAGTAACCAAACAAAGGAAGCTGTTGGTCTGTTAATAGATTACAAAACGTTTCACTTGATTGTCTCAAGGATGGTAGACTGGAAACGGAAGTGGGCAAGCAATGGCTAGTGAGGGGGTGAAGATAGCTACAGATTCATTGTAATCTGGCTCTGAATTGCAACATCCAACCTCTCTAAGTTTTAGGCAGTTTGCCAAGCTTGCAGAAGGTTCACTCTAAGAGAGTCAGGTACACTTTTTTTCCCATGAACTAAGATTACTGGGTGACCTAAGGAAGCCAATGGGGACAATATTAACAGAGTGAAGGAGAACTCGGGGAGAGGGCTCTCAGCTGATCAGGATGATTATGTTTGTATGTTTGAGATTAGATACTCTGATTTGTTCAAGAGAAAATATTGTGTACACCTCATAAGGACAAAAGCTATATTATAACGTTTATTGCATATTTACATTTTCTGACACATTGTTCTCCCCTTCTTGTCTCGTTATGACCATGAGGCTGTCTACTTCTCACCTCAGTGCCTGAGTTCCTGTACCCGCTGCTGATTATGTTCATCTATTGCTGGAAGCAATAGTGTCTGGGAGATGGAGGAAAGACTATTCACCTCTTAAACATAGTGCTTCCTCTTAGACCAACTTTGTTGGGCGTAGCTGGATAGTTTGCTTCTTACCTCTGCTACCAACACCTGTGGATGGCTGTTTATAATTTTCTTCTTCCAGGACCATGATCACATTTCTCAGTTGTAACATATGAAAACCAGCAGCTTAATATTGTCCACTGGTGAGAAGCCCTGGACGCTTCAGTATTTCTCCTTGGCTTCTTAAATTCACCTGTATCTCTGCACAGACCAACTTATTAAACTCTTTTGCATTTCAATGCTGAATGTACCATCTGTTGTCTGATGTGACGCAGACTCATACATATGGGATCCGTCAGAAACATCATCCAAAGCCATTGAAGAGCTGATGAAATGTGATTGAAGCACTGGTCTGGGAAAAACAAAACAGTTTATTTTTACTTGAAATTTACTAGGTTGTCTTACTCAAATATACATATACATATACACACACACACACACACACACACAATAAGGCAGTTACAAATCATCTTACCAAAACACATTTTTACATGATATACTTAACAATCCACATTAGTCTTGCTTCAATCTAGGAAGTTAAATTGAACTGATAAATCAATATAATAAATTGTCTTTCTAATTGTATAATATAACCCACATTTTTATAAGAAGTGTTTCCTACTCAAAGAACTATCAAGAGGGCTGGTGAGATGGGAGTGCATAGAGCACTTCTTTCATGAACCTGATGACCCGAGTCTAAAGCCACAGAATCTGCCTAAATGTCAGTTGTAGACAGGTAACCAGAGCCCTGGATGGCCCTTTTCAAAAATGGGACAAAGAAGCAGAAGAATCACCACAGGCTCACAAAGACAGCTGAACCAACACTTAATAGGAGAGAGCCTGTGCCAATAAGAAAGAAGTATCTGAGTTCCTGTACCTGTTTCCGATTGTGTTCACCCATTTACAGAAGCAATGGAGTATGCGAGATGGACAGAATACACAATCTATTAAATATATCACTTTCTCTCACACCAACTTTATTGGCCATAGCCGGATAGTATGCTTCTTACCTGTGGTCACGACACCTGTGTGTGCCTGTCTATTGCTTTGATTCAGCTTCACAAGATGAGGACTGACACACACGTTTGTCTTCTCACTGCACACACGTGCTATAAGTGTGCAACCACACTGAGACGAACACACATGCACACAAAGTATTAAATACATCTTAAACATATAGAATTTCCAATGTGCATTATATACCACTACTTAAAATATAAAAGTCTATTGAGCCAAAATCTATTAATCTAACTATGTTCTTCCAGTTTGGGGACAGGAAAAAACTGGATTTGATGAAGCCCCTGACCACATTTAATTATGCACATCAGTTTATGAACACATTGCAATGAAAATATATTTTGGAAACAATGATTATTCTGATTTAGTTATTAGTAAATTGAAGGGATAATTTTGTTCATGCTCTATAGTAGTATTATCAGCATATAGTATTAGAAACTACCATTTGCTATATGATGTAAGTTGTATTATAAAAGTTATATCCACTATTTATATTTGCATTGCTATATAATCATGGAGCATCCTGGGTAAAGAAGATATTAGTGTCTTGAATGGCATAGTAGCTTCAGGAAAGTTTCTTATCTTTGTTTGTCTTCACTTCTTTCTAATTAATTCCTTACCAGTTCATATCAAGTATTAATTTATATTTGATCACTGTATTACCTAAAATACTTCATAAAATATCTGAACCTTAAATATAATGAACTTTTTACAATATTTTCTTCTAGAATCTTATTTATGATGACAATTCACACATAAATCTCTAACACGTTTGCCCTTATCTTTGCCCCTGACATAATTTTTACAAGTTGCTTGCTAGACATTTTATCACAATTTGTATAATTTCGTAAAATCAAAAATGATTGCCTTACACACTTGCATTGCTATAAAACCTGATTCTGTTTGGTAAACTTTGAATTAATAATGTAAGCAGACTTTTGATTCTAACATGGTCAATTTTTGGTACCTATAATGCCCCTAAAGGGTGCATTTTCTAGCTAGTACATGATAAACCTTTATATAAATTTTATTCTACAAATTTGATTAAAATATTTTGAAATTTGAGTTCTTCTGTGGGGGAAAATGAATTCTCATCAAAAGCTAAGTTCTTTACATATGCGTGGACATTCTTATAATAGCAATGTGTATTGAAGTTATTTGTCTATTACCAATATTAATATGTCTTCCCACAGTCATCACCTGAACATCGGATCATGCGATCCATTGAGTCCTTCTAAGAGGACATCAGGCAAGCAAGCATGCTGGAGAGAAGTTTGTCGGTACACAATGAAGTAGATATTCATTTACAATGACGCCATGAGTAGAGTTCCAAGATCTACCAGAATCATCAGATTATCTCCTGATTATATAAGCTTAGTCAATGACTGAGGGAAGGAACCCCACTTTTCCTTTAAAATGAATAAAGAATCATGCAGACTAATCATATGAGCTTCCACAAAATTATACCTCTCCAATGGAAACCGTCATGTGTAGTGAAAAGTGAATTTATATCAAAACCATTTTGACTATAATTAAAACAAGAAAGATTGTTAGAGCTCTTAGTAAGTGAAAATCATGAAGTTCAGTTTTCCCCAACACATACAGTATATACACACTGACATACAAATAAGTAAAAGCTACATTAATTCTCCTATGGCCATGCATGATTTTGAGATAAATCTCTAATAAAGAGCTTTATCCGAGTTCAAATTCTATGAGCTACTCCTGGTTTTAGGAATGACAGATTCAGGAGTCAATCTTTGCTCAAACCATTAAATTCAGTTTACTCCAAGTTATTCTTTTAATATCTTGAGCAGAATTTCAACATCATATTCTACTTTACATATTGTGAATGAATATAGATCTAAGTATTTTTGTGGACCAGGATTAACTGAATTGAAAGGGCATCCATTTCTTCAATATTTGTTTCTTTGATATAAAATCTCTATTGCATGTATAATGATTAAAAAGCTGTAGCAGCCAAGAAGGATTTAAAAGTTAGAAACTAGCAAAGTAATTCACAGGTGTCTCCTAAAAGCAAAGCAGATGAAATGGCTAGTCTACAGGGCATTTCCATGCTTGATTTCCCACACAGCAGACAGGAACAGCTGCCACTTGGAATAGAAGTACTTTCTGTCTAATGAGAGAACAAGGCAAATGACTTCTTCTGAACAACTAAGCATAGTATATTCTGGGCATAGACTATATGTTTGCAAATCTACAGCCATTACAGTTATACGAAAATATGTAAACATACACATGTGCAACTGCAATATATATGTGTATATATATTATATTATTAATAATAATTCAATGTCATATTGGAAGTAGAAAGATAGTCAAGACAATAAATGTGTACAGATTTGATGGTAAGACCCTGTTGTTGAAGGCACTATTTACTTGAAACATAAAACATGAAGTGTTTGTTTCAATCAAGAATCTTAATCCCTACTGGCTAACTTACATAGTCATGAAATGTAGTACATGCACTACTGGAGGAGAAAAGTAACATTCTTACCAGTTGAGAAAATTGTAAGCTTTAATAATGACAGGACTGACAAGATATGTATATTGGTGCTAAAGTGGCAAAAATGTCATGGGACTATCAAACCACTTTCTGACTGGATTTACAGCTCCACTCTGCAGGTTCTGTACCTGGAGTCGTTACCAGGGCCAACAACCTGTGGTTAGATAGGTCATAAGCATTAGGAAATAAAACAATTTTACTCTGCTAAATGGACATACAATTAAACTCACTCCTAATGGTTTATTGCTATATCTATCAATAGAGTGTTGTAGTTTTCAAGCCTCAGCAAGGAAGATTCTTTTTGAAGTAGATGGCAATTAACTCAGGGACCAAGTGGTCAAAGCTCAGGAAATAACAGAGAAGGAAATAATCAATCCTAAACAAGACATCGGCTCACAAACCTCCCAAGGCTCAAGGATCATGACAGAAGAGGGAGTGGAGAGATGAGCCAGATGTGGTGGATAAGAAGAAAACATTTTCCAGAAACATCAGAGTAGATGCACTTGGATTCATGTGCCCAAGACTTGTGCAAGCTTAAGTCAGACAAAATCTTAGCATGGAGAGGGGAAGTGATCATAAAGTCTCACACCTGATAAACAGCCATTGGCAATTGATAGATGCTGAGAAATGGATTTTTTTTCTAAGCATGTAGTGCCTAGAAGGTTGATCACACTCCAAAGAAAGGCTATTTATCCAAGGGAATACGTAGCACAAACTGAACTTGATGAATGGGCAAGAGAAAGAAAAAAAACACGGAGAGAGAGAGAGAGAGAGAGAGAGAGAGAGAGAGAGAGAGAGAGAGAGAGAGAGAGAGAGAGAGAGAGAGAGAACAAGAAGTCACAAAGTGGGAGGGTATTATGAATGATGGGTGGATCTAGGAAGAGAGAGGGCAGGGGTATATATAATCCAAATATGTTTTACAATACTCTCATAGAATTACTAAAAAATGTACAAAAATAGAAGTGTCATATCCCTGATAACTTACCTGAGAAAATGTAGAATCCTATGTTCTGATGATGATAAATCATATCATTGTTACTCTAAGACTTGGTCAAGAAACTTCTTGTACCAAGTGCCTTTCTTTGTCTTTAAAAATAACGACATGGGGCTTTTGTGCATGTTGAATCAAAAGACTGTGTTCACATTTTTTAAAAAAAATATTAAAGACATGAAAATGAAGTCAACCTCTTTATAATTAGCCATGGTTAACTATGCATTAACCTTTACCTCATCTCCTTGCTAAATGTCAAAATTCCAAACTCCAGGATAAATGAGGACTCCCTAGTTTCTCACCAATGCCGTTAGTGCTCTTGCTCACTACTCAATGTATGAAACTATAATGCTTAAACAACTCTCTGTGTTTCTGCACAAGATGCACAAGAAATTTATCCCCTCTCCTCATTCAGTTAACTCTCACTGTGAGACATCTCAGTTGACATGCAACTTAGGTGAAATCTCCTTGTCTAATATATGAAATCCTTCTTGCATGTTGTGCTACTCTGTTGTGGCTATGTCTGTTACTGCATTGAATTATTCTTTTTTATTATTGAAGTTACCTCACTGAGTGTATGAAAGATAAATTATGACTTTTCTGAAAGTTTTGATTCATTGTAGAACTTACTATACATACAGTAATCTAATAGCTATAGTTTGAATTAATTAATGAGTAAATAAAGAAAAATAGAGTCAACATATAAGTAGTTCTATGCAGTTCATTCTAGCAATATTTTTAAATTAACATCATATTTCATCATAAGTTGCTAATATTGTCAAGTGTCCATCTTTCTTATGAATTTGTAAAAGTAATATTTCACTTCAACCACAAATTTGGTTTGTTTATTTTTAGCTGTAATACATTTAAAAACTAACCATAGAAACAGAAATTATTCCCCAAAGAAGCATGGTAATATTCATTAAAAAGTTATCTCATCAAATGTCTAGAAACATTATTCCTCAAAATAATACTCTATTAGTTTTAGATTTAAAAAATTATAAAATATTGAGTCCAAGGTCCTCCCAACTCCCCCCAGGTCCAGGAAGGTGAGCAACCAAACTGACAAGGCTCACACAGAGCCCGTCCATGTCATAGAGACCAAGCCCATCGCCATTGTCCTTGGCTTCTCGGTCAGCCTCCACCATCATCCACGCTCAGAGAGTCCGATTTGGTTGCATGTTCCATCAGTCCCATTCCAAGTGGACTTGGTGGTCTCTCATTAGTTCTGTCCTGCCGTCTCAGTGGGTGAACGCATCCCTCATGGTTCTGACTTTCTTTCTCATGATCTCTCTCCTTCCGCTCCTCATCAGAACTTTGGGAGCTCAGTCCGGTGCTCCAATGTGGGGCTCTGTCTCTATCTCCATCCATTGCCAGGTGAAGGTTAAGGCTCACAGTGAGCCCGTCCAACATAGTGTAGAGAACCCTGATGGCTGTTTGGCCTCAAGAGGGAGGGAGTGGGGGTGTGGGTGGAGGGGAGGGGAGGGAAAGGGGAGGAGGAAGGGAGGAGATGGCAATTTTTAATAAAAAATAAATAAACTGGAAAAAAAATTATAAAATATTAATCACAAATAAGGAAGGAACTAAACCTCTCTCATGGAATTTCACGATCCAAGGCAAGCCATACAAGACTTCACTATGCCATTAATAATTTTAGATATGTCAATTTACAGTAAATTATTTTCAAACATTGAGGCTCTTAGCACAACTTCTGCTCTTCAAAAACCTGTATTTGAGTTTGAATTCTGACACACAATATATTATTTTTCTTTCACATGAGGAAAAGACATGTTTATGGATTTAAAAATTAAAAGCACGTTCTTGATGAAAGAGGATCATTAATGAGTTATGCCTGCTGTTCTCATTTACTTAGTAATATTCATAAAAACAAGTTATTTATACAGGAAAAATATAGCCAATCATAAAGCACATCAACCATATTTTCAATCTTCCTTTCATTTAAGATGATATAGTGATGTTAGGGTTGGTGATGAGAAATGGTTAGAGCAATTTACGACTCATCCATTTTGCTTTTTTTATGGTACAGAAGTTGCTCAGGAGTAAACAGAATTTTCTGGTGTGAGTGTGACTTCTAGGAGACTCTTAGTAGGTCTTATGAAAAACATAAGGTTTAGCCGGGCGGTGGTGGCGCACGCCTTTAATCCCAGCACTAGGGAGGCAGAGGCAGGCGGATCTCTGAGTTTGAGACCAGCCTGGTCTACAAGAGCTAGTTCCAGGACAGGCTCTAAAAAAACTGCAGAGAAACCCTGTCTCGAAAAACCAAAAAAAGAAAAAAAAAAAAAAGAAAGAAAAACATAAGGTTTAAATATTTTTCACTTAAAAGACTGGTGTTGTTAGCTATCTTATGATGCCTTTTCTCTGTGACCAAATGAACCTGTCTCCAAGCCCTGTGTGTGATGGAGGAGAGTTATCTGTCTATGTTTCTTTCATTGGTTAATTAATAAAGAAAACTGCCTTGGCCCTTTAAGAGAACAGAAAATTAGGTAGGCGGAGTAGACAGAACAGAATTGTGGGAACAAGGAAGCAGGTTGGGGAGACGCTTCAGGCAGTCGCCATAGTGAGTCTCCATGCTGCTCCTCTCCGAGATGGACGCAGGTTAAGATCTCTCCTGGTAAGCCACACCTCATGGTGCTACCCAGATTACTAAATATGGGTTAAAGGAAGATGTAAGAATTAACCAATAAGAGGCTACAGATAATGGGCCAGGCAGTGTTTAAAAGAATACAGTTTCCGTGTAATTATTTTGGGTAAAGCTAGCCGGGTGGCAGGACGCAGCCCGCTGCTCCCACTACATGTGTTACACTGGGCAATATAGAGAACCATTTGTTTATCCTTCTCTTTGGCGTTTTAAAAGAGACAGAAAACATTCCTTGCTCCAGAAGTCATAATTACTCAGTGGGAGTCATTCCATACCAGGGATCAGCATTTCTTCCTTAGCAATTTTCTAAACAGCTTGCCTATTGAAGTATATTATGGTGCCTTGGAAAGGTTCATGAATTGTTTCTGAATTAGGGAATAAAAACAGGCCTGATTTCTCTTCTGTTGGACACACTTCTATGAAGCACTTCTATGAGATGGAGTGGTTTCTCTCTTTCATTTAGACTTTTCTTTAGACTCTTTGTTCCATAGGAGATAAAGCCACATTGCCATCAAGGGACAGAGGTGAAAGGCGGGATTCTTGGTCATTTATGTGAAAGCTAATTGGTTTTTAGCAAGAATTGTGTTCCTTCATGGTTGGGCAACTGGATCTATGATCCTCTTTGGTGGGGAAGCTGTTTTAGGACTTTCTTCGTTTAAAAAGGTAAAGAGGGCAAGAGTCCATAAAATGGGCTGAATCTCTCCCAGATTTCTGGGAGATAATGGTGGTACTTTATAACGAGCTTATTGCTTCACACATATTTTTTGCTCAGTTTTGAAACTTATCCCAGCATAGAATTTATCATGATGGACTATTAACCCCAAGCCATAATCAATATCAAAGGAAAACCAAGCAAATAAATAAAACAAGTCATATCAAAAACACACTAAAAAGGAAAGGGTCATTCTTTAAACTCATTCTTAAGAGTATCGGGAAAGATATTAGCTTTCATTATGATGCTTGTGTGATTCTAAAGGTCTTTGGGGCTTGGCAAGAATTGTTATGAAATCAGGTTGACCATCTAAATATAATTCTTTATTTTGGTCCTGGCAATGTATTTTTTGTTTGTCCTTGCTTGTATCTTTGTTAATAGGTTCGAGATAAATAGCCCACAGTGGCCTGGAAATCCCTATCCAGCTGTTTATAAACTCATGAGCCTCCAGCTTCTGCATGCTGAGTGTTGCGACTATATATGCAAGATACAACAGCTGAGAGTTTAGTGTTTGTTGATAGCATTATTGCAAAGTTCATTAAAATCTCCACAATTATTTATGTTCATAATCTACTGATTTCAAGTGACTTATCCACACATACAATTCATAACTGACAATGTTTGGATTCAGTGTTAACCCTATTTTTATATAAGGTTGGAATTTTTAAGCATGACAAAAACTAGGTTCTCATTTGACTCTAAAACAAAAATGAGCATGCCGTTTCAACAAAAAGATGGAACAGCAAAATAGACAGAAAATATGTCAATAATGTTTCAGGAGATAATATTAGTCCAGTTTTGAACATAATATAATTTGTTCATAGATAATAAAATCTTTACCTACTAGGGTCATAAGATGTGTTTCTTGATATCAAATATAAACATTGATATATTAGAAAATTCTTATTGTTATACAAAAAGCGTCAGCTCAGTTTTGGCCCAAAGGCCAAAAATTGGTCTAAAACACCTGGGAACCCCTCTAGAGTCAAGTCTCTGCCAACCCTAGAATGGCTCCCTTAACTAAGATATATAATTCCTTATTCCCCTATCCACCCTTCCTATACCCCAACCATCCTATTCCCCCAAGCTCTTCCCATCCTCCACTTCACCCTTGACAGAGCCCCACATAGGAGCACCAGACTGAGCTCTCAAGGTCCTGATGAGGAACAAAAGGAGGGAGATCATGAGCAAGGAAGCCAGGACTGCGAGGAGTGCTTTTACCCATTGAGACGGTGGAACAGATCTAACGGGAGACCACCAAGTCCAGTCGGAATGGGACTGATGGAACAGGGGACCAAACCGGACTCTCTGAATGTGGATGACGGTGGAGGAGGACTGAGAAACCAAGGACAATGGCAATGAACATGAACTCTACAGCATGGACGGGCTCACTGTGAGCCTTGTCAGTTTGGTTGCTCACCTTCCTGGACTTAGGGGGAGCTGGGAGGACCTTGGACTTAACATAGTGAAGGGAACCCTGATGGCTCTTTGTCTTTGGAGAGGGGTGGAGTGGGGGTATGGGTGGAAGGGAGGGGAGGGAAGGGGTAGGAGATGGAAATCTTGAATAAAAAAATGAGGAAAAAAAATTGGTCTAAAATTATCTTTGTTCCTGGAGACAATGGATCCTCTTATTTTTAATTGTAAATGTGCCAGGAAGGTTTCCTCCCATATTACACAGATAATATGCTATTTATTTGTACAATAATGAAACTTCTTACCCATACATTTCCCTAATATTGGACTGGAATCTGGCATCAACTCAGAAAATGAAGATGGTGTTTTTATATTAAATCATAGTTTCAGAGCATTTATCAAAAATATAACAGAACTTAAGCATTACTGATAATGGCAATGTAAACATGAGAACCAAAATTATACTGCATCCAAGCCAAAGTTGCTCGTAGTACCTTGTGAAGTATGCAGAGAGAGGAAATACAAATAGCTCTGTGTACAAAATGTTTACTGAAGAATACTCTCTTAAAGCTGGAGACAGGTGACACTTGTCACGGTAGAGTAGTGAAAGTTTCCTTGCTCATCAAAATTCTTAATTTCCAGTGCACTTTAAAGAGAGTCTCATACAGAGGGACCAGAAGATTTCATCTCCAAAGGAAAGACATACACAGTCTATTGTAGTCTTAAAATTATACAAATTTTCTTTTATATTTAAAACCAAGATATTGCTTACATTAGATTATTATAAAATTTGTTGTACTCTCCTTTGACTTTCTTCCTTTAACTTTATTACTAAGATTTATTTCATGTTACGGAAATATAGTATTCAAGTTTGTGATTCATTATCCTTAGTTTACTCTGATAATTTTTTTTTATTTATTTATTTTTTTTTTGGTTTTTCGAGACAGGGTTTCCCTGTAGTTTCTAGAGCCTGTCCTGGAACTAGCTCTTGTAGACCAGGCTGGCCTCGAACTCAGAGATTCGCATGTCTCTGCCTCCCGAGTGCTGGGATTAAAGGCGTGGGCCACCACCGCCCGGCTCTGATAATTTTTAAAGAGCAAATGATGTCAGTGACACAATTAGAGATATGCTTAACAAGGCTTTCAGTGCTGTTTCTTAGTTCTAGAAACTGACTATGATTAAATTATGTAGCATGTTGCTAGAGTTGTTTCTGTAAATGCTTAACAATATCAGGTTTACATGCAAATTAGCAATATAAAATAAACACGTGAGACCAAAAGCAACCTTGGTAGATAAATGTTTTTGTGAGGCTGGTGCTTCCTGAATTAGCATGATTTGCCTTTTTTGAGATTCTGAGGCCTCAAGTGCATTGTGATCTTCCACAGCACACATGGACTGCAGAAGATGAAGCAGGAATAGAGTTTAACACACATCCCAACTCTGTTCTAAGTGCTGGATCATGCCCCAAGTCATAAATCTGGTTGTCATCCTATTTAAGAATACATTAAGAAATCCAAGAAGGAGGCGCTAAGTCAATTGTATCAGTTTAGCTTCCAAATTTAAAAAGTAAAAGGGATGGCATGCCTAACATTATTATTAAGACAACCATGAAATGAAGTTCCTGTGCTCATGACAAGACTCAGAGAGCCAGATCGAATGAAAATCAGCTAGTGTCCTAATAAAGGTCTGTGTGATATCAGTGGTTCATTTGTAATAAGCGAAGAGAACACAAAACCTGTTCAGAGATCTCTCACTGCAGTCTGGTGCTGAGCTGCTGCTGGGCTGCAGAGAGGCAATGACTAGAAGACTCCGTACCTCCTCGTCATAGATTTGTTCGCAAGTTAAAACTGTCAGAAATCTTTCTCTTTTAAAAAGCACAAGTTCCCATGTATCATTTGGAAACTGTTGGGAGGACTCAACAGCACACTTGAAAAGTTCCTCGTGGTGGGTGAAATAGATCTTCTGGCAACACCACATCAGCATCAATTATCCACGCCTCCCTTGAAAGGTGGCGAGGCAAGTGAGTGGGACAAAGATTTATAGAACTACTTAACCGTTGTCCAGCTGGGTGGGTAGTATGTATGGGATGTGTCCAGGGAGGAGAAAGTAAAATCAATTCTGTAATGAAATATTTGGCTGTACATGGCAAAAGACAGAGAGCTGAAATGGAGCTCCTCTAAAGCGTAGGTTAGAAATGGCAGTGTGTGATTTAGATCCTGGGGCATGGGGGAAGACACATGGGGAGAGGGATGGTATACTCTAGGATCTACTGCTAGAGATACAACACGATGTTCATTCTGTTTCCTCGAAAATCTTCATGAATGAATTAGAGTTAGCTCACTGTCAATTTTAAAAGCCAAATATTAGAAACTCAAAAACAAGAAACCAAAACTGAGCTGATCATGAGCTCCTTTATCTCAGCTGCATTGCCATCTCCCACCCCTAAAATGCCATCCTGACTTTTCTTATCCTAACATAAACATTTGACCTCTGATTTCCCCTTTTCCACCCGACTTTCTAACTCCAGTTATTGAGTCCACATTTCCATTACAGATATTATGATCTACAGGTGTTACATCTCCTGCTTTATGAGGAAAATCCTACTGGTCACCACCAAGTAATAGACATGTTTTATTCATCAAGTTTTATTTTTCTGAAAATTTCTTTCAGACATAGCAATGAACTTTTTTTAACTTCGTTTTCATTTTTTTTCGTTTTCATTTTTAAATAACAAAAAATTAAGAAGGCAAAACCACCCCCAGAACAATAAACTAAGAGACAAACATCAAACAATTAAAATCAGCCACAAAAATGAACAAGAATTTTTTTTTCTACCAAAAGCACAGTGTTACGTACAGCAATAGTAGTAAACTGGAAACTCTCAGGACAAATTTTACCTCCATGACAAAATAGACCAGTGTTTTTCTTTTTGTGGATCGCGATCTCTTCGTGGGTTGAAAGATTCTTTCACAGGTTAACCTAAGACCACCAGAAAACATGGATGTCTGCATTACGATTCACAACAACAACTAAATTACAACTTTACAATTATGAAATATCAATATAATAATTTTAATTGTAGAACTGCATTAAGGGTAACTACATTATAAAGGTTAAGGAGTGCTAACCTAGACAGACAGATTTCCAGGAGGAGAGAGAGAGAGAGAGAGAGAGAGAGAGAGAGAGAGAGAGAGAGAGAGAGAGAGAGAGAGAGAGAGAGAGAGAGAGGAGAGAGGAGAGAGGAGAGAGACAGACAGACAGAGACAGAGAGAGAGAGAACAGAGAAGACATTGGACTGGCTACAGGTTGCAGACAGTTTTGATGAGAATGGCTTCTTGGCAGACTATGCTCCTCATACTTGGACAGAAGTGATGACAGGATCAACTTATTCCCAGCATGACAACTGTACCCCATATACAGCAAGTGTTAAAAACTTAGCTAGCATAAAGTGTCCTTCACATTTTTTTCTGTGGACAGTATTCCTATTTGTCATTTTCCAATACTTTAGAATACTCTTACTTTCTACTGAAATCAAACAACCTTTAAGACACTATTTTAAACTTCTGCTCTGTTGTCTCCTGTACTCAAAACATCTTTACAATGCTTTAAACGTACCTTGTAAACCTATTGTAATGCATTTTCACAATAAGTCCTTATATATTTCAAATGCTAAAATTATTTCTTAATTTTAATATAAGAGCACACCGATGGGTTGAGTATATGGCATCTAATTTATTTTTTCTCAGCATGTAATATTGAGTAATCAATTTGAATGCTTTTATTTCTTTATATCTATAAGAGTGACATGCACCTTGGGTTCCAACTAAGAAAAGATCCAAACAATGCAAACACTCTGTGTGTCTTAAATAATAATACGTTGTGCCTGTAAGTAAAGACAAGTACCCATATACTAAATAAAGATTATATCAGGATTAGGTATTTGCAATCAAAGTATCTTGACATGAAGATAGTAAGAATTTCTTAGTTTAGATATCTCTACTAAACTGCCTTGTCTATTATCCACTCACCTTTGGTATTATTTTTAATTTTAAAATTACATTTATTGTGTACATATGTTTATTCCCTGTCGCTCAGACCTAAACTAATCACACAAACTGTATTAACTGCAATACTATTTGGCTAATAGCTTAAGCATATTTCTCACTAGCTTTTACATCTTTAAGTAACCCATATCTATTATTTTGTATTTTACCTGAGGTTCCTGGTTTACCAGCAAGGTTCTGGGGGTGAGAGGGTGTCTGTCTTCTCCAGCAGCTACATAAGGTCTCTCTGACTCCACCTTCTTTCGTCTTCTATCTACTTGGAATTCCTGCCTTGCTCTATTCTGCTAAGCCACTGGCCAAAACAGCTTTTTTAACTAATGGCAATAAAACATATTCACAGCATACAGAGGGGAATCCCACATCACCCCCCATCTCTATCTAAATAAAAAGGAAGATTTTAACTTTAACATAGAAAGATTAAATATAATAAAACATTTATCAAGCAAGAATTATAGCTACATATTTACATCTACTTTATCTTTTATCATATCTAAGGAAAATTATAATTATAACTATCTCATCTTCAGTTTCATCAAAGACCACAGAAGGATATAATATTACCTAAGTTAACAGGAAGTGCATTGGAAGAAATTTTCAAAACTCTAGATTTGACAGAGATGTTCTCTGACTGAACAGTCACCCGAAGTTCTTCTGTAACTTTGGAGCATCCAAACAGTATCCAACAGACTTCCCGTGAAGCAAAGTTTAACAGTTGCTTTCTTCTGTGCCCTGGAAAATGTCTGGCAGTTCTTTCATGAAGCAGGAACTCTGAAGGACCATCTCACCTTTTTTAAGCATCTTCATCAAACAATTTTCTATGGGTCCTGCGTGTCCAGTTCATACAGAATAATATCAAGCAGTCCAGGCAAAAGCAGTTTCTTTCCAAATTGCTAATCAACTCCATGAGGAGCCTCTTTGATGCCCATCATCCTCTTGAAGTAAATTGGTGCTGCCAGGAGCAGATGTGTCTCATTGTCATGAATAGTCCTAAGTTCTTAAAACATTTTAAATGCCGTATTCCGTAGGCTTTTGAAAGTTTTGAAGTTTATCTATCTAACTCTAATATATCACTATATATCTAAAAAACTTAACTAATCCTACTACAATCTTGACTATTATAGATGACTGTCTATTAACCTATATTTCTTAATCATACAATACATTTTAAATGACCTGCACAAACACAATACTTTAATCAAGAGTAGAAATATAGCCGGGCCGTGGTGGCACAGGCCTTTAATCCCAGCACTCAGGAGGCAGAGGCAGGCGGATCTCTGTGAGTTCGAGGCCAGCCTGGTCTACAAGAGCTAGTTCCAGGACAGGCTCTAAAAAAGCTGCAGAGAAACTCTGTCTCGAAAAAACCAAAAAAAAAAAAAAAAAGGAAATAAAAAAAGAAAAAAGAGTAGAAATATACATATAAAAATTTGACCTTAAATTTTATCAATAAACCAAAGTATATACCAATGCAAAGTATCCATCTCTATAGCATATAACCCTTTAAATATAAATAAATATTTATAAACAATCATTGAGGAAATTTGGGTGTAGTTCTCTCTAAAACACTTCCTGCTTTTTGTTGGGCCAAGTAATTTGGGGGGGAGGGGAATTCACAGAGACTTTTCAGGGAGTTTTGCTCCATCAAACTACATTAGCCTGGAAGGAATCCATAGGTCCTCATCTTCTGTGAAAACCAAAGCAGAACCTCTTTACAAAGCAACATATCGTTAGACTCAAATTTTAAAGTCAAGATAACTTTACAGCATATATGTTGGTTTAACTTAGCAGCCCATACAATGAAATGTCTCTCTGTACTTAGCTTATTCACAATGAAAAATTCAAAGAAAACACAATAATGTACATAATCCAGACTCTCTGTGTATTTTCCATCTGTACATGGGTTATTTTTCTTACTCTTTTCATATATGACTGTCTGTATTCTGTTTCTTTAAAGACTTTATTTTATTTTTTAAAACCATTTACTTCCTTTTATAACTGTCTCTATTCTTTCCCCCCCCTTTCTCTAGCCTACCTACATTTACCTAACCTTGTGACCCATTTAGAAGTCTTTTTCATATGAATTTGTCTTTATTGTGTATCTGTAAAAGTTTTCAGACCAAGAGCACTTAAAAAAATGTTAAGCGTGCATGGCTAGGACCTACTCCGTGGTACTGCCTATTGGCTCCCCTAAGTCCAACATGACACAGGCATGTTTATGCCTCTGAGATCAATGCACATTGCCTCAGTTCAGGTATGCAGCTGGTCTATATTGTGCCATTAAGCAGTTGGTAACACACTGCTCACAAACCCCATTTAAATGTGTCGGACCTCCTGAAAGAGCCAGAGGTGGTTCTGCCAGCACAAAGTAGGAATTAATTTTTTAAAGAAGCTGCACAGATTTTGCTCCCAATGCTGAGTCAGGAAAACTTTTTTTAAAAAAAAATATTTATTTATTTATTTATTGTGTATACAGTATTCTGTCTGTGTGTATGCCTGCAAGCCAGAAGAAGAGGGCAGCAGACCCCATTACAGATGGCTGTGAGCCACCATGTGGTTGCCAGGAATTGAACTCAGGACCTTTGGAAGAGCAGGCAATGCTCTTAACTGCTGAGCCATCTCTCCAGCCCCAGGGAAACTTCTTTAAAAGGAGCTGTGGTGCCCTTGCTTGCTGCCAGCAAACAGAGCCCATCTGGGGAAAAAATGTGAGTACAAAAAAGCTGAACTAAACTCTGGTGTGTTTGTGTTTGTGTGTGTGTGTTTGTGTGTGTATGTGTAGAATTTTTTTAGGCTCTCTCAGGTTTTTATGTTGATGTAGTTACCCACATTGGTGTCAATTTGTTGGCAGAGGCTGCTTGTTCATTCCTTGCTGCCTAGACCTGAAAAAAATCACACAAACTATTATAATATTGTAATACTGTTTGGCCAAGGCTCAAGCATATTTCCAGCTAACTCTTACATCTTAAATTAACCCATCTCTATTATTTTGTAATTTACCATGAGGCTTGCGGTTTACCTGCAAGGTTCTGGGGGTGGGGAGCGTTTCCTCCAGCAGCTACAAGGCATCTCTCTGACTCCACCTTCTTTCTTCCTCTATCTGCTTGGAATTCCTTCCTTGTTCCATTCTGCTAAGCCACTGGCTGAAAGAGCTTCTTTAATTAACCAATGTCAATAAAACATATTCACAGCATACATAGGGGAATCCCACATCATGTGTGTGTATGTGTGTATGTGTGTGGTTATTGCAGCATGAGTGTGGAGGTCAGAGTATAACTTGTGAGTCTTTTAGTCAAGTTTTGCCTAGAGATCTACAAGCTTGGGGTAATCATCTGATATGCTGAATTCTCTTATTGGTCATCAATATTATTTCAGAATAAAGTTCATTTCACCTCCTTGAAATAAAAGCTATTTTTAGAGTAAATTTGCCTAATTTAGTAATAAAAAGTATTTAAAACTGACTGGACTAGTTATGAGAAATTTTATTATGAAAAATTTGAGACTACATAAATAAAATATGCACTTAAAAGACTAAAAAATAATTTCTATGAATGCCATCCCCAAAGGGAAAAGGTTCTACAATTTTGGAATACTATGCTGCTTTCTCTATTGATTTTTTTAATGCACTCAACAGATGAATATATTTATATTTGGACAGAAAAATAGGCATTTAAAAAAAGAGTGTGAGCACACTATTCCTGTCTATTTTGTGCTGCTTTTCTTAGTTTAATTCACTGTTTAAGCAAATCATCCCTCACATTTGTTTTAATTGTTCTACTATCCAGTATAAATTGTACAGAAATCATTATCCTTACTTGTTTCTCTGTGTGCACAAATAACCAGATATAAGTCTAATACTGTGTAATACATAACAACTCATTTATCTGTAAGTTTATAATATTTGGGTTTGCTTTATCATTGTGATAGCCTAAGTACCTATTTGAATTTTCCATTTCTATACAACAAAAGAATTACACCTTCCCCCTTTTTCTTATGCCACATGTCTAACAATGCTGCCTTTAGCACTGTTTGGCATTCCCGTATACTTACCATTGTAATCTTGTTGATTAGATTTGTATTTCACTTTTTGGAGTACAAGTGATTAAATACAGGGCTATTTACACACCAGGCAAGCACTGTGCCACTGAACTATATCTCCAGTCTTATTATTCTATGGAGGCAGCTAGCTTTGTACTCACTTTGAAATCCAGTTTGGCTTTGCACATACAATACTTCTACTCCCCAAATATCTGAGATAATAGAACTGCTGCATTAGTCCTGGATGGATTTGTTTATGTTCAATATTATGATTTATTCGTCTGACAGTGGCTCTTATCTTCATTCTTTATTTATTTATGCCTGTTATTTTGTAAAAAAAAATTATAAGCAATAAATATTAACGTTGTGTCAGCTTGTCTACAATGCAATTACCCAAATCTTTGGTTTGTTGATTGATTTTATTTTTGACATCTGTTAGCTATTTTCCTATAATTTCCCCAAGCTTGCAGCTTTCTGAGTCTTTAAAATCTATCACAAGGACAAATATTTTTTTTCCTGGAATGCATTTCATAAGCTAGTTGTTGATTTACTTTCTTGGAAACCGGTGTTTAGATGACAGAAAATCATTTTCTTCCTACTCTTTGCTAAAATGTAAGGATGAGAATTGCCCTTGACCCTGTTTTCTGAGTGATTGAGTTCTGATTTGTTGCTCTTCACAGTAGAAGCTCAGCATAATTCTAACACACACATGCTGCTGCCACACACAGATGTGATTTTAGCCTGCGACCATTTCACTGCCTACATCCTTTGGCTTTGTTTTCTAACAGACATCAACTCATGCTAATACATGTAACACTTGATGCTGCTTTATTTTGGTTGGCTATTCCCATCATGAGACCCGTGCACACCCCTCTCATCTTCTTCTAGTGCACTTTCTTATCGAATACTCTTCTTTTGCTTTGTATTTATAACTTGACAAAATAAGAAAGATGTCAATATGGTACAATTCCAGGTGACAGAGAAAATCTTGCTTAGGTTTTAATTCTTGAAGAACACATTGTTAAACTGATGCTGAAGCGCCAAGACCAAGCAGTAAGAAATGAACGTGCCAACTTTGTAAATATTTACACTCTTGGGTGGCCACACTCATGCTATGCACCATTTCAAAAATAATTATGTCCGGCAATCTTGTCTACTTCCAGTATCCAGGAGGATAACTATATGTTTTTCTTTGGGTTCACCTTCTTATATAGCTTCTCTAGGATTTTTTACAGATTATAGGCTCGATGTACTTTATTTATGGCTAGAAACCAATTAGGAGTGAGTACATCCCATGTTCATCTTTTTGGGCCTGGGTTACCTCACTCAGGATGGTGTTTTCTATTTCCATCCATTTGCATGCAAAATTCAAGATGTCATTGTTTTTTTACCGCCGAGTAGTACTCTAATATGTATATATTCCACACTTTCTTCATCCATTCTTCCATTGAAGAGCATCTAGGTTGTTTCCAGGTTCTGGCTATTACAAATAATGCTGCTATAAACATAGTTGAACAAATGCTTTTGTAATATGATTGGGCATCTCTTGGGTAAATTCCCAAGAGTGGGATTGCTGGGTCCTGGGGTAGGTTGATCCCAAATTTCCTGAGAAACCTCCACACTGCTTTCCAAAGCAGTAGCACAAGTTTGCATTCCCACCAGCAATGGATGAGTGTACCCCTTACTCCACATCCTCTCCAGCAAAGGCTATCATTGGTGTTTTTGATTTTAGCCATTCTGACAGGTGTAAGATGGTATCTCAACGTTCTTTTGATTTGCATTTCCCTGATTGCTAAGGAGGTTGAGCATGCCCTTAAGTGTCTTTTGGCCATTCGAACTTCTTCTGTTGAGATTCTCTGTTCAGATCAGTGCCCCATTTTTTAATTGGGTTCAGATTGCCGGACAAAAAATGGGAACATGGGGGTGGGGTGGTATGGGGGGAGGGGGGATGGGGAGAGAAAAGTGTGAAGTGGAGGATGGGAAGAGCTTGGGGGAATAGGATGGTTGGGATATAGGAAGGGTGGATATGGGAACAAGGAATTATATATCTTAGTTAAGGGAGCCATTCTAGGGTTGGCAGAGACTTGACTCTAGAGGGGTTCCCAGGTGTCCAGGAAGACGCCCCCATTTAGGTCCTTGGGCAGCTGAGGAGAGGGTGCCAGAAATGTCCAGATCCTATTGCCATACTCATGAATATCTTGCATATCACCATAGAACCTTCACCTGGCATTGGATGGAGAAAATGACAGAGCCCCACATAGGAGCACCGGACTGAGCTCCCAAGGTCCTGATGAGGAGCAAAAGGAGGGAGATCATGAGCAAGGAAGTCAGGACCGTGAGGAGTGCGTTTACCCATTGAGACGGTGGTACAGAGCTAACGGGAGACCACCAAGTCCAGTTGGAATGGGACTGATGGAACAGGGGACCAAACCGAACTCTCTTAATGTGACTGACAGTGGAGGAGGACTGAGAATCCAAGGACAACGGCAATGAACATGAACTCTACAGCATGGACGGGCTCACTGTGAGCCTTGTCAGTTTGGTTGCTCACCTTCCTGGACTTAGGGGGAGCTGGGAGGACCTTGGACTTAACATAGTGAAGGGAACCCTGATGGCTCTTTGTCTTGGAGAGGGGTGGAGAGGGGGTATGGGTAGAATGGAGGGGAGGGAAGGGGGAGGAGGAGGGGAGGAGACGGAAATCTTTAATAAAAAAATGAGAAAAAAATAATTATGGAAGCCATGAATTTCTCAACCTGCAACACAACATACCCATCAGGACTGCAGATAGCAGAATGTCTTTGCTAACTCGAATTCCCAGAACTTCTTAATTTCCAGCACTCTGTTCTGTAAATGCTGTGGCTAGTTCAGTAAGTACATAAGGGAAAACATACTTGGAGCTGCTATGCAAACAATTTTGTAAATAAAAGATGAAGAGACATATGTTCCTTAAACTCTAAAGCACAGACCCAAACTCGGACCACTTGATGTTATTCAGAATAGAGAGCTCACATTTTACTCTAGTGAGTTCACTCTATTGAATCCTGTAGGAGGAAGAGCCACCTCTTGGGGTTGGAAATAAGTGGGAAGCAAGCATGTGGAAACTCTGAGGTCATGTTACTGGTTTAATACTGAAAACCTTAAGTGACACCACTTCCCCCAGTCACCATAGTCGCTGGGAATGGGTGGGGCTTTATGAACCCTTACCCCGCCTATAATGAAAAGTTGAGGTGTCCAGTCTTTTATAGGTGGTATAAGCACTAGTTGTCCATACTCCAGTAAGCAACCTCACACCCATCCTAGGTAGGCAAACATATTTAGTCTCACTGGATTACAGATATAAAAGACATGAAAGTAGTAGAACTTATAGGGGAGAAGAAGGCAATCAGTGGCAGAAAGAGAAACTAAATAAAGGATAGCAAAGGGTAAGAGGGACTAAGATTTAACTGCATATATGTATGAATCTGTCACAATAAAAATAAGGAGAAATTCTATAAGAAAGAAGTGCACAGGATTAGAAAAAAACAGTAGCCAAAGAAACTCTGAAATTCCCCCTTAGTAGAATATTGCAACATCAAAAGACATGTACGTATCTCTATATCTTCTTTCAATTTAAGGATAAGAATGCATGTGTGGAGTGTGTGGGTTTGTGCATGTGGGTGCAGTGCCAAAAGATACCAGAAAAATACACGGCACATTCCTAGCAGTTAGAGCTGAAGTCACTTGTGTGTTACCCAACATAGGTGCTGGGAGCAGAACTCAGATCCTCTAGAGTGTGTGATTGAAATTGCTGAGCCATTTCTCCAGTCCTGCAAGTATGTCTAGAAATGAATAAATGCTTACCCGTTAACACTGCAATGGTAGTTTGAATTCTAAATTGATCTTCTTGTTTCTTACATTCTCCTCTTCCCTTGAATATGGGAAGAACTTTAGGGATTTTCCTTCCATGTTTATGTTATGCTTTCTCATTCAGGCCTGAAGTAGTGGTGCAAGCCTTCATTTTTCAGCACCCAGGAGACAGAAACATGTGGATCTCTGTGAGTTTGAGTTCAAGTTTATATAGTGGGTTCCAGGCCAGCTGGAGCTACCAGGTAGTAAGACACTGCCTTGATACACCCATACATATATACATGCAAACATGTTTACACACACAACCTAATAGGTGGATTGGAAATTTCAGGCAGAGGGAAAGCTGGAGAACTGAGACGAGAGTGGTACAGGGAATGCACTGTGTGACCGTAAGAAAGCAAGGATGCCTGATATGACTCACACATAGGGAAGAATGTGTAGCACAGCCCCACTTCTCCTGAGAGCACCCCAGCCACTGTAGGATGTATGGAGTCCATGTCCTCATAGATAAGCACTTTGGAATCTGAAATGTCAGCCTATCAGACTGTTCCTCCAGGGGAAGAGATATATAACCTGTTATCTGCCAAGAAAGCTGGAAGCAGATGTGCGTTCTAGCCTGATGATCATTGTGTTGTGTGGCTAGAGATACCAGATCTGCACCCAGCAAAGCAAGCAGGCCAGAAATACTTGGTATTCTTCTGTTTCAATCTCCATAAATTTAAGATTACAGGCACACACTGCCAACCTCAAGTTCTTTTCTTGTTGTTTTCTATGGGTGCTGGTTATTCAAACTTTTGTCTCGTATTTGCACAGCAAGCACTATACCAACTGACTGAGAGATCAATTCCTCCAAGCCTTGCAGAAATTCATTCAGAAGACATTATGTAACATGTGCAGACACTATGCTGATGCTTTGCAATGAATGAGCTAAAACATTTAAGGCAAAAGCTGCTGGTGTAGATTAGCTACTATTTAAATAACAGTCCTTCCCATGTTATGTGTCATCTTTCTCAAGCTATACATAATGATGGACTATATCCTGTAGTCTTGGTATGAAATGTAGGGTAAAATCTGAAAGATCTGTCTCTGTCCACTGTGACTCTATGACATCATCTATACCACAGACAGAGTGGCTTAAAACAACAGAAAGCTACAAACAAACAAACATACAAAACAACAGAAAGCTATTGACTCACAGTTTAAGAGGCTCGAGTAATCAAGATGCTAGCAAAATTAGCTCGTCCTGGAAACTCTGTGTGTTAAAGAGTCCCAAATCCTGCTCCTTCTCTCTGACAAACATTGTGACTTTTCAGTCAGTGGTTGGGTTTCGCTTCTCATCTTCCATTCTCAGATGGCTTCTCTGGGCATCTGTGTACCTCTGTTGTTTATAAAGACTCTAATGTGCTTACAATACCAGCAGGATTAAATATATTCTGCACATAAAGTCACCATTCAACCCACACATGTGGTACCATCTGCAGAGCAGCACACTCTTCTCTAAAAGCACTGGTTGTTTAATGTAACTTGCAAACAATTCTGTAACTGTGTAAAGCATGTGATTATACAATTGAATATTTCATTGTATTCTATAGAAGAAAGAAATTTAAAGAAAAAGATAATGATTATAGAAAGGCAAACCTATCTACATATACACCAATCTATATTTAAGTCCATCAGCAAATCCAGGATTTATTTAAGGTTATCAATTCTTCTTTTCCAACTCTGATTTATCACTTATGAACTAAATGCACTATAACATGCAAAGGTCTCATTTGTTTCCCAGCTTTTAACATTCTGTCAATCTAAGAACACTGTCAATCTAGTATTTCTGTTAGCAGGGAAATAAGGAAGGTTATCTGTCCCCATAAATCCATCCATACATGTTCATAAGTAAAGTTGAAGGAATCAACTTTATTATTTTTATTATGTGGATAAGATCCAGACTCCCTGAACACGGCAGACAATGAGGGCTGCTGAGAAACGGACAATGGCACTGGATTTTGCTTCAACTACACATTCTGGCTTGGGGGGGGGGGGTGGCTAGCCTGATTGGATGCTCACCTTCCTAGACCTGGATAGAGTGGGGAGGAACTTGGACTTCCCTCAGGTCAGGGAACCCTTACTGCTCTTCGGACAGAAGAGGGAGGAGGAGTGGGGGGGAAGGGGGAGGTAAATGGGAGGCGGGGAGGAGGCAGAAATTTTTAATAATATAAAAAAAATAAATAAAGCTATCAATCATGAAAAAAACAAAAAAAAAGATCATAGATAAAGGAATTGGGATTTGGCTCTGTGCACAGGAATTAACCAAACTTCTCTAAAAGATACTTATGTATTTTCATGCTGATGCAAAGCTAGATATAATTGATGGGTTACAGTTTATAGATCAGAATCACTAACAAAATAGACTAACCAAAGGCATTCTATGCATATACCCTAGTTCTTAAGAGTAGAGAATAAATATAAGAATCAGGAACCTTAACTAGACAGATCTCTCTTCTCCTCAAATGTCAACAGGCTGCCCGACCATTCTCAGTGGCCTGGTTTCATCTCCCTGATGCATTAGAAATGGTTCAGAGCATGTTCCATCACTCCCATTCCAAGTGGACTTGGTGGTCTCCCATTAGTTCTGTCCTGCCGTCTCAGTGGGTGAACGCATCCCTCATGGTTCTGACTTTCTTTCTCATGATCTCTCTCCTTCTGCTCCTCATCAGAACTTTGGGAGCTCAGTCCGGTGCTCCAATGTGGGCCCAAATCGGACTCTCTGAAAGTGGCTGATGGTGGAGGCTGACCGAGAAGCCAAGGACAATGGCGATGGGCTTGGTCTCTACGACAAGGACGGGCTCTGTGTGAGCCTTGTCAGTTTGGTTGCTCACCTTCCTGGACCTGGAGGGAGTTGGGAGGACCTTGAACTCAACATAGTGTAGAGAACCCTGATGGCTCTTTGGCCTGGAGAGGGAGGGAGTGGGGGTATGGGTGGAGGGGTGGGGAGGGAAGGGGAAGGAGGAGGGGAGGAGATGGCAATTTTTAATAAAAAATAAATAAACTGGAAACAAAAAAATAAAAAAAATAAAAAAAAGAAATGGTTCAGAGCAACATCCACATGTACCCAGCTAACATCGCTTCAGCTGGCACACTTTGCCTCCTGTGCCTCCTGTGCCTGTCCTAGCTGCCAAGGCCGTCCAAACCATCTCTTCACGATACACAGTGTCATACACCATATCTTCAAGGACACAGGGGCATTCTTCCTCTCCCTTCTGAATTTGTTTTTCTCCTTAACTTTCAAACATATAAAGTTTTCCACGGGGGAGGGAGTAACTGTTTAAACAACAAACATCTCAAACCCATTACTTCCTTCAGTATTGTCATGTTTTGCTGCTTCCACTGTCAGTGAATCTTGCAAACCATCCAACTCCTTTTTGCTCATTCTGTCTTGAAATCATATAATGATTTCACCAGGTCCCAACAATTGCTTTCAAGGCCACTGCAACCTGTCTCTTGTTAAATCCCAATCACTTCTCAGCGAAGATAGCATCTCTCAAGGGCCTTTGAAACAGTGCGACAGTTACTTCCTACATTTCTTTCCTGCCATGGGCTTCTAGCCAATGTTCTGCCTGGCTTCCGTGAATCACCTACAGCCCCTCCAGCTGCTTCTGGGATCTTTCTGTGTCCTTGCCTTCCAAGGACTTTTCTTCAGCCCCACCTCTGTGCTTCTTGTCTCCCTTTCATTTCCATCTAGTTGAATCTTGTAGTTTAAAATTGTACATGTGTGTTTCCTTTGAAGTTCAGACTGAAACAGACAATCTCTCCCTTTTCAGAAGACCAGTGTTACTATGATTTAATATCCACCTCTTCTGCCATTTACTCCAACTGAAAATATGTCTTGCTCAGATGATTATAACTTACACACCTAGCCTTCCTCTGATTTTCTCATGTTAATCTTTTCCACATTGCAGCCTCAGACAATCTGCCGAAGGTGAACCCAATCATTTCCTTGAGGAAAAGATGAATGACAAGTCTTAGTCATCACAATCAAGCCAGCCATGGTCCTAGTCACATCTCCTTGGATATCGTCTTTCTCGTCCTGTGTTTCAGCTCTAAAGACCCACCCTTCAGGATTCTTAACTACTACTTGCCCTCTTCTGCTGCCAGACCTTCAGTGCTAGTGTTTCCTCCTGAAATGTCCTCAATTAGCTCCCTCATTATCTGCCCAAACATGACTGTGGAGTAGGAACTTTCTCTGAAAATACTAAACATGGTCAGACACGTATCCCATGTCTCTCATTTCTATTTTCCTTAATCTTGATGTACTTCCCACAGCATTTTCCCCACTCTGATGCACTGTCCATTAGTTCCCTGACAATGAGTTGATTCATTCTCCAAATCTGGCCACGAACTTTGGTCTTCTGTTGCTTTATCTGTTTTCTTGTTTATTGCATTACTGATTACTACTACAAAGCTTGACAATTACCACCTCCCACCCCAGTCTTGTGGAAGTTGGTGAGCAGTAAAAGCTCATTGAATGAATCATGCACACCGATACCTTGAATGAATTGCTGTAAATGCTGACATATGAACGCAAATTGTTTTAGCATATAGCATGTATCTTTTGAATTCCCTTTTCATCTTTCTTGGATGGCTGCAATATATGACAGGAGAAACTGAAGCCCTGAATACATTTTAAGAGTGATGGAACTGCATAGCTTACATTAAATATTTTCCTTTACCTGGACTTTAAAGCATGTGTTTCCCAATTGACTCCTGTCTGTCTGGTTTCTAAAACGTACTCTGGTGAAATATCTGGCATAAGCCAGAGGCATATACCATCATTTTAGCAGCTTCTGAGAGATGAAATTTGAAACACATAATCAACAAATATGCAAGAGCCTATGTTCTTCTGACAAGAGAATTAACTTTGTTGATTCACCAAACCAGTAGCACCGTCTACTCACGGTAGTGTGATAAAAAAGGACTTCTTTTTTTTTCTAAAACCTGTTTGTTTTATTTATAGGGATAAATTTTTTCCTTCATGGAGTGGGGGTTTGCTACCTGAGAGCTTAGTCTGAACAATTTCCTCTATATCCAAATGATATATGCCCGACCCTTCTCTGCTCTAGGCAGAACGTTTAAATATTTAACCGGAAGAAATGTTTTGACGTGGAAGGTGATTTTCATTTCAGAAATCTTACAAAAATCTCTCCCATTGAAATGTAGATACCAATGTTGCAATATCTGTAGTGTTAAGGCCTGTGTATCTTGACTGGAGTTTTACTTTTTTTGCCATGCCAGCGAAAGAATTAAAAGGCATGAAAAATATCAGTCATGGCAGACAACAACAGGCAACCAACATTATAAGAAGTGAAGAAACACATAAAGGTGACAGAGAAATGACTCCCCAAGAGTGGGAAGGGTACCCAGAAATCAAAATAATGAATAGATTTCTCTCAGGAGCCTAAATATTCGAACAGGTTTTGGTACCCTGGAATGGGCCTTGTTCTTATCATTTTATTTTTGCCAACTTAGGCAAAGGAAGGGAGGCTGATAGGACTGTAGCTTCAGGTAAACATGTTCAGGACCAGTCCGAAACATATCTGACCAATATGGTCCAGACATCCAGAAGGGGTCTCTGGCAATGGGAACAGCAGATAAGAGCCGCATGGGATTCACTGGCCAGGCAACCTATCATGATCAGAGATCTAAATAAAATAAAAGATCCTGTCTCATGAAACAAGTAGAAGAGCAACTGATGAAGACATTAAAAGTTGGTCTCTGGCTTACATACATGCAAGCACACACACACAAACACTAGTGCACGCCAACATATACACAAACTCATGTGCACTCATACACTAAAGAATATAGGCCCTCCTGACAAAAAGAAAGGACATTTTATATTTATAATTATGAAAAAGTCCATTTTTACAAGATGAAGATGATTTTACTTGCTAATTACATAAATTTAAATGAAATTATTTTGTGTGTGGGGGGGAGTGTATGTATGGATGTAGTGAAGGTGTGTGTGCTTGCGGTGGTCAGAGGACAATTTCCATAGTCTGTCCTCTCCTCTGTGTGATTCTCAAGAATTGAACTCAGATCTTCTCAGATGCAAGGCTCTTTTCTTTATCCTGACACACAGTCGCAGATAATATTCAGTAATCAGAAAGTGTTTTTTGTGATTAGAGAAAAGACAGGCATGACCTCACCCTTCCATTACCTGTTTGCTAAATAGGACATTTGCTGTCGAGGAAGAATACTAATCTCAAAGGTAAACATGTTGTTACACAATTTTGATAGAAAAATATATATAGCACTATGTTTTAAGAGACAGTCTCTGATTTTCTGAGAGATTGCCACACTGACATCCAAAGAGCCTGTACCAGCCTGCATTCCCACCAGAAATGCAGAAGTGTTCCCTTTTCCCACAACCTCTCCAGCATAAGTTGTCATCAGTATTTTTGATCTTAGCCATTCTTACAGGTGTAAGATGGAATCTCAGAGTTGTTTTGATTTGCATTTCTCTGATGACCAAGGATGTTGAACATTTCCTTAAGTGTCTTTCAGCCATTTCAGATTCCTCTGTTGAGAGTTCTCTGTTTAGGTCTGTACTCCAGGCCCTTTTGCAAATACCACCCTTGGGAAAATATCCAAAGGATGCTCAATTGTGGCACAAGGACATGTGCTCAACTATGTTCATAGCAGCATTGTTTGTCGTAGCCAGAACCTGGAAACAACCTAAATGCTGCTTGACTTAAGAATGAATAAGGAAAATGTGGTGCATTTATTCAATGGAGTACTACACAGAAGAAAAACAATGACATCTTGAATTTTGCAGGTAAATGATGGGGCTAGACAATATTATTTTGAGTGTAACCCAGACACAGAAAGTCAATTATCACATATATTCACTCATAAGTGGTTTTTAAACATAAAGCAAAGAAAACCAGCCTATAAATCACAATCTCAGAGAATTTAGACAACAATGAGGACACTAAGAGAGACTTGCAAAGATCTAATCTACATGGAAAGTAGAAAAAAAAAACAAGATCTCCTGAGTAAATTGGGAGCATGGGGACATTGGGGGAGGGTTGGAGGGGGAGGGGAAAGGTAGGGAGGGGAGCAGAGAAAATGTAGTGCTCAATTAAAATCAATAAAAAATATTTTAAAAATTTAAAAAGAAAGACATTTTCTGTTAGAGCACCTGTATCTGAGACATTGTAACTAGGAGAACATCCCATAGGGACAGAATTTATGGAAAATGTATTGTTTTTGTTACAATTTGAACACTCTGCCATGTTCAAATTGTAATAAGTAGCTGATAAGTAAAAACCGTATCAGATAAGAAAACATTCTCCAGAAATGTCAAATGTGAGGAGAAAGTTTAAATCAAGCTCGTTATGTTAAAACAAAAGTCATGCACAGAGTTTGAAAACACTAAGGCTCTGTTGAACAAAAACAGAGGCCCATCATGGTTTAACAATAGCATTGTATTTTCATAACAATTCACAACCAGTTATTTGCTACTTTACCATTAAATAAATGTAATCAATTTATCATGGTAAGTCATTTATAGTCTACTATCTTAGTAGGATCTTATCAGAATATTTGTAAAAATGTATTTACGTAGTTAATAATGAATACAAGAATTTAAATAACATTTAATAACAGATTTAATGTTATTTTACTCTGCTATTTATTACACCCTGTGCTAAAAGTAAATTTATAATATCAACTCCACTAGGGAGATCAGGGAACAAAACCTTCAGTGACACTTTGAATGGCCAGTAAACTAGGGTTGTGTTATCTGTTCTTATGGATTAAGACTCCCATTTCTTCTAATAATGGATTTCCCATTAAAAAAGGTACCAAATACTTATATATGATTCAATTTTAAATTTCCAGTTTTGTGAATTTTGAAAAGCTCTTTCAAATCTGTAATTCACTTTAGAGTATTTATTTGCTCATTAATTGAAGCAGAAATCCTTTTAATTGCTTTACAGAAGTGAAATTCAGAGGTCTTCCACTGTACTTTCTCATTTAGATGTTGTAAGGTTCATTTGTTGGTTCCTGGCTGCTTGGGAGCGTGAACCAAAATAATCACACAGAAACTGTATTAATTAAATCACTGCTTGGCACATTAGCTCTAGCTTCTTATTGGCTAGCTTTTACATCTTAATTTAACACATTTCTATTAATGTGTGTATCGCCACATGGCAGTGGATGGCCAGGTAAAGTACTGTCTCACTCCAGTGGGGTTACATGGCTTCTCTCTGACTCTGCCTTCTTCCTCTGAGCATTAATTTAGTTTTCCCCACATAGAAAAGTTCTGCCCTGTAATAGGTCCAAAGCAGTTTCATTATTCATTAATGGTAATCACAGCATATAGAAGGGAATCCCACATCACCTTCCCTTTTCTGTTTAAATAAAAAAGAATCTTTTAACTTTTAAATAGTAAAATTAATATAACAAAACAGGTATCAAGTAAGAATTACAACTACAGTATTTTTATCGACATTATCTTTTATCATAACTAAAGAAAACTATAACTGTCAATTCTTAAACTTCATAAAGACTCCAGAAAGACATAATATTACCTAAGTAAATGGAAGTAGATTGTACGCAACTTCCAAAACTCTAGAATTGACAGAAACATCTTGCTGCCTGGACAGTCACCAAGAGTTCTTCTGCAATGTAATCATCTTCAGCCCACAGGCCCATAGTATCCAGCAGACTTTCCTATAAAGCAGGAAATTTCAAAGACATTTCTCCCTGTATTGGCAGTTTGACAGTCACTTCTTTCTGTGTCCTGCAGAATGTCCAGCAGACCCTTTTATAAAGCAGGAACCCCAGGGATTATCTCACCTTTAGGCAAGTCCAGCAGTCATTTCTGTGTGGGTCCTGCATGTACAGTTCATCAAGCAATTCAGGCAAGAGCAACTCTACAAGGAACCTCTTCGATACCCATCTTCTTCCTGACTGAAATAGATTGGTGTTGCTAGGAGCAGATGTGTCTCACTGTCATGAAAAGTCCTAAATTCTTAAAACACATTAAATGCCATATTCTGTAGTTTCTCTGTTTTTCTTTTTTTGAAGATTTATGTATGTATGTATGTATGTATGTATGTATGTATGTATGTATGTATACAGTATTCTGCCTGCATATATGCTTTCAGGCCAGAAGAGGGCACCAGATCTTATTACAGATGGTTGTGAGCCATCATGTGGTTACTGGGAATTGAACTCAGGACCTTTGGAAGAGCAGGTAGTGCTCTTAACCACTGAGCCATCTCTCCAGCCCCATATTCTGTAGTTTTTGAAAGATCTGAAGAATCTACAAGCTTGACTACTATAGAGAACTTTCTATTTACCTATATTTCTTAATTATACATTATATTTAAATGAGCTGTGATGTGGGAGGTCCGTCTGTCTGTGTGTTGCTTTTATTGGTTAATGAGTAAAGGAACTAACTGCTTTGGGCCTATAGCAGAGCTATAGGGGAACAGATTTAGGTGGAGAAAAGTAAACAGAATGCTGGGAGAAAGAAAGACAGAGTCAGAAAGACACCTTGGAGCTACTGCCAGAGTCAGGCATGCTGAAATTTTGCCAGTAAGCCACTGTCATGTGGTGACACATATATTGATGGAGATGGGTTAAATTAAGATGTAAGAGTTGGCAAATAAGAAGATAGAGCTAATGGGAGAAGCTATGATTTAAATAATATGATTTCTTATCATTATTTAGGGTCTAAGCTAGCCGGACAGCTGAGAACCAACAAGCGAAGCTCTCCTCCAACAGAGCTGCACAATCACAATACCTTAATCAAGAGCAGAAATTTTTAATCTATGACTGTCTGTACCCTGTCTCTTTAAAGTCTTTGTTTTATTTTTCAAACCATTTGATTCTTTTTATAAATTTCTATATTCTTTTTTCGCTCCTAAGCCTACGTACATTATCCAACATTGTGACCCATTTAGAGGTCTTTTCCATCTGGATTTGTCTTTATTGCATATCTGTAATTATTTTCTGACCAGAAGCAGTTTTTAAAATGCTAAGCACTTCTTAAGAATCTAAGCTGTGGCATTGCTAGGGTATATACCGCACACACTGCTTGCCCAGTCCGGTCCTGCATGGTGGAGCTGTTTGCTGCCTCTGAGAGCCATGCTCATAGCCAGTCTATGTTGCCATTAAGCAAGCTGAAGCACTCGGTTCATAAACCCCATTTAAATGCTTGACTTCCTGAAAGAGCCAGTTCATGCTGGCAGCATGGTCCAAAAGCTGGTATTAAAAAAATGGCATGGATTTTTTTTTCTGCTATTGCCAAATCAGTAAGACTTCCTTTAAAGGAGCTGTAGCATGCTTCCAGCAAGAAAATCCCACTCAAAAAACAAATTGCAGCTAAACTTTGTTTTTTCAGTATCTAGAATTCCTTTCTAAGTTGTAGTGGGAGGGAGGAGGCTACTTGTTCATCCCAACCACCCAGAACCAAAATAATCACACAGAAACCAAATTAATTAAGTCACTGCTTGGCCCATTAGCACTAGTTTCTTATTAGCTAACTCCTACCCCTTAATTTAACTCACCTCCTTTAATTTGTGCATCACTATGAGGTCATGGCCTACCAGCAAAATTTCAGCACATCTATCTCTGATGGTTGCTCCATGGCATCTCTCCAACTCCACCTTCCTCCTCCCATGCTATAGGCCAAGCCTGTTCTTTATTCATTAACCAATAATGCAACCCATAGACAAACGAACCCTCCCACACTATTTTTCCCTTTCTGTAAAACAAAAAGAAAGGCTTTAACTTTAACATAATAAAATTACATAAAGCAAAACAGTTATTAAACAAGAATTACAATTACACTATCTATATCTACTTTTTATCTATTCTTTAACTCCATAAAAGACTCCAGAAGGTTATAATATTAACTAAGTTAACAGGAAGTGCATCGTAAGCAACTTTCAAAATTCTAGAATTGACAGAGACATCTCATTACCTGTGCACTCACTCAAAGTTCTTCTGTACTGTTGGGGCAATCATTTTTAGCCTACAGGTCCATAGGATCCAGCAGACTTTTTCACAAAGCAGGAAATTTCAAAGATAGTTTTACCTACATTGGCAGTTTTTAAATCACATTTTGTGTGTGTGTGTGTGTTCTGCAGAATGTCTAGCAGACTCTTTTACAGCACAGGAACCATATTTATTAAATCACTGCTTGGCCCGTTAGTTCTAGCTTCTTATTGGCTAACTCCTACATCTTAATTTAACGCATCTCCATTAATCTCTGCATAACCACGAGGTCGTGGCCTACCAGCAAAGTTTCAGCACATCTATCTCCAGTGGTGGCTCTATGACATATCTCCAACTCTGCCTTTCTCCTCCCATCCTATAAGACAAACAACTTATCTTTTTTACTAACCAATAAAAGTAATGCATAGACATAAGGATCTCTCACACCACCAAGACCTCTCTGTTTTCATATGGATTTAATTAACCACATTGGGCACGGATTTTTTGTAAGAACCGTTTGTTGGTTCCAGCTGCTTGGCAGCTCAGACCCAAAATAGTCACACAGAAACTGCATTAATTAAATCACTGCTTGGCCCATTAGCTCTAGCTTCTTATTGGCTAGCTTTTACATTTTAATTTAAGACATTTCTATTAATTTGTGTATCGCCACGTGGTTGTTGCTTACAGGGTAAAGTTCCATCTCACTTTGGCTGGGCTACATGGTTTCTCTCTGTCTCTGCCTTCCCCCCACCCCAGCTACATTCTGCCCTGTAATAGGTCCAAAGCAGTTTCGTTACTCATTAATTGTAATCACAGCATACAGAGGGGAATCCCACACCATATAGATAGATGTGATTCAGAGTTTTGAGCTTTTTTCTCCCTTCCATACATTAAAAGGATATCCTGAAGTCATAATACAGTTTGTTCAGATTCTATGAAAGCATTTGAAAAACAGTGCCAAAATTCCTGCAGAACATTGTGTCAGTGCCTATGAGGTATAAATAAAGACTCCAAATGAATTTGTATTATTGTCTTTTTCCCTAAAATGTATTTGGATTAGCTATTACTGTCACATGAATCTTGGAACTTTTTGATTTCAAAGCAGTTAGAGCTTTGGAGTTCCAGGTGAGGAACTGTGACTCCTCCTAATTTCTGTGAGTGAGTGAGTGTGTGTGTGTGTGTGTGTGTGTGTGTGTGTGTGTATTGTGTGTGTTTGTGTATCTGTATCTGTGTGTCAGTGTGTTTTGTGTTATATTGAAATAGTTGGCCACTGATAGAAATGGAAGCTACATTACCATTTTCCCTTCCTTCTGAGATGTCTGTGCAAGTCAGATAATCACACATCCCATATCTAATGTAGAAATCATCTTTCCTCTCAGAGTTCATGACCTTTATATATACAGAAAGGAATAAATGACTTCAGTCCATGCCTTTTTGAACAGATACTTGGGTTCAGGATAATACTGAGATGGTTCAGGAGAATGTGATGAAGCTTTCTATTTTATTCTGAAGAATTACCACATTCAAGTTGTCATAGCAACAGTAACACACAAAGAAATAGAACAGGATTGTATTAGCTTAATATGTGGTGAAACTATAAATGATGGACTACGTTAGGAAAGAAATTGGTTAATGGGAACTATAATTATCCCATAATGGGCACCTGAAAGAATGTTTTCTATGGGTTTTTAACAATGATGTTTAAAGAGAGGCAGGAAGAACTTTAGATAAGGTAAAGAGAGAGACTAGGAAATGGTTCAGCATTTGGGTACCTGCTGCTCTTGTAGCAGATTTGAGTTTGATTCCAAAAATGATGTCAATATTGTCATTTCTATAATCCTCTCCTAGCCTGAAAGACAGCTGCACTTACGAGTGCATGCCCCAACCACACATGACATGCAGATACTTAAAAATGCAGATATGCATTTAAAAATATACAGGGCTAGAGAGATGACTCAGTAGTTGACATCACTCTTTGTTCTTACAGAGGACTCAGATTTTACTCCCAGAACCCTCCTATGATCACAGCCACCCATAACTCCAGTTCAGGAGATCCTATATCCTCTTCTGATCTCTATGGACAAAGGCAAGCAGCATGTGATTCATGTGCAGACATGCATGGAAAATGCTTATACACATAAGATTTTTAAAAATTAGAGAAATAACTTAAGAATTAAAAATAAATTAATGGGCACTAATAAAGAAATGAAAATAGTATTTATTGGGCAACTGATCTGAGAAAGGCATTATGTCCAGATTGTATTGATTTATTAATCATATGAAGTAAGAAAACCTTTAGTGACTGATAAATGTATATTAAGATAGGTATACAAGAAGTATGAGAAAGTGACAATGGCTAGTCTGATATAATTAGGGAAAATCCAGTTATGTAACTTTATGTATCATATATAAAAATTGTTACACTGATTCCTGCACTTCTGTTTTTCAAAAGGTTATTGAGCAATAACAATTTCTTGATGGGTAAATCTGGAGTAAAAAGATTTTGAAAAGCCTACTAATCCCCACCATTCTCAGTAGACAAGCCACCCTGTAAAGGTATAAAAATGTCCAAAACTTGAGGCCATAGACATGTTCTGTATAAAAGAATCTTAACATTTAAGAAAGGAATTTTTTTCACCTATGTGAATCCTATCAAATCCTCTCTTACAATTAGAGGATCTTTATCTTGCTAGAGTCAGAGCACAAAAAATAATCATAGAGTTGAGATAGAGAATAGATCTCACAGATGCATTGACAGAGAACAGATTAGCATACTGGTTCTGACTTTGATGATGAAGCGAACAAATATAAGAACCCGAGCAGACAGTGAGCAAGGACAGAAGGAACACAAAGTTGTTAATCCTGTAAAAGGTTGCTCCATGCAAATGAATTCTATCACCACCAGAAAAAGAAGATTCACTGGTAGGCTGCAAGAAAAACTGGTGTCTGTCTTTTGAGACCCAAAGCAGAGCTGTAGCTCCATCAAGCTCCATCAGTAAGTATAAACACTTAGGGAACTGTGGTGTAAAAACTTAAAAAGGTTTAAAACTTGCCTGAGTTGTATTTGTTATAGCAGCCAAAGAACTCATCTAATTTAGACATGTGTGGATAAGAACATTGGGAGTGTATGAAACGTTAATGATTGAAATGCTCTATCTGTGGAGCATCATGCTCTTTCTAGCAGTTAACCAAGTGCTCACACAGGCGCTGTTATCCCCTAGAAATCAGAGTGGGTTTTTTTTTTTTTAAACTTAAAGCACTTTTTAACAACTTGACCAGATAAACTTTTTGTGAGGAGGTGTTGTTCAGGGGATTTTGTTTGTTTGTTTGTTTTGAGACAACCTAGGTAGTATCCCAAACTGCACTTGAACACATGATGTCTCTCTTGCCTCAGCCTCCTGAGTGCACAGACATGTATCATCAAACTTGGTTGGTTAAACAGCTTGGCAAGTATGTCACATTGGCAATAGTGTTTCTACATCATGAGTTAAAAACTGAAAGAGACTTTTACAAGAATTTTATTTGCTTGCACAACCACATTGCTCCAAACCAATTGTGATGCTTTGATCTCCTACATTTTGCCATCTCATTGGAAAGCAATGAAATTTCCCTTCTATAAACCAAAATAATGTTTATTAAACCACAGAATTTTACTGACTGCATTTGAAATTTTCATTGGGAGGATAGAGATTTATTAAATATTTAGATACACAAAGATTCATATTAAGATTCTTCATAGATTGAAATGTTCACTGATAGTCCTAGGGTGCTAAGATGTTTCATTAGATGCTGAATGACTCAGTGGTATATCCACAGCTTTAGAAATGTCCATATGTTTCATCAAGTTTTAAATTTTAGTCTCATATATTTTATAAGTTTATTTAAGAATGCTATCTCAGCTATGTATTTTCTCAGCTCCCCTCCTTTCCTATCATCTCCTCCTCTACCCTCTGCCATGATCCCCACACTTTCGATTTACTCAGAAAATCTTGTCTTTTTCTACTTCCCATGTAGATTATATACATGTATGTCTCTCTTAGGATTTTATTTGTTGTCAAGGTTCTCTGGGGTTGTGAATTGTAGACTGATTTTTCTTTGCTTTATGTCTAAAAGCCACTTATGAGTGAGTACATACTATGTTTGTCTTTCTTAGTCTGGGTTACCTCACTCAATAGGTTGTTTTCTAGATTCATCCAGTTGCCTACAAATTTCAAGATGTCATTAATTTTTCTGCTACATAGTACTCCATTGCATAAATGTACCACATTTTCTTTATCCATTCTTCAGTTGAGGGGCATTTAGGTTGTTTCCCAATTCTGGCTATGACAAACAATGCTAGTATAAACAAAGCTCAACACATGTTCTTGTGGTATGTTTGAACATCCTTTATATACCCAAAAGTGGTAATGCTAGGTCTTGAGGTAGGTTGTTTTCTAATCTTCTGAGAAATCACCATACTGATTTCCAAAGGGGATGTACCAGTTTTGCACTCACACCAGCAATGGAGGAGTGTTTCCTTTACCCCATATACTCTCCAACATAGCCTGTCATCAGTGACTTGATATTGGCCATTCTGACAAGTGCAAGATAGATTTTAAGAGTTGTTTTGATTTGCATTTTTCTGATGGCTAAGGATGATGAGCATTTCCTTAAGTGTCTTTCAGTCATAAAATCAAGTTGGTAAATTAGGTGCGACTTGAAGATATATCTCTTTTAACTTCGTATGAATAAGACTTAAAATTTCCTGGTGTTTGAGGCCATTATATCTTTTTCTATTATCCCAGGGTTGTTGTTGCTCAGATAACTCCTTAAATTTACTCAACATGGGGGAGCAAATGTGGCAAATCCTACAGTCCTTACTCCAGATGTGGGCTTCCCACAACCCTCTTTCAAGTGTTCATTGGCTGTCAGATCTATAGAGCCAGTGTGGCCTTTCTGCTAAATAGGACATGCACAGTCAATCTCTGGTAGCCAATACTCACCATGTATGAGGTGTGTAAAGTTTCAGACTATGAAGAAGTGGGAGGTAAGTTCCTAGTTAAGCTAAGAGTCAAAGTAGTACACATATAGAAAAATTTATAGCTTTCATGATGGACGTTAATATCTCATTTTCCATATATGGATCAAAGAAGCCTTGGAGAAGTTAAAAAAAAAAAAAAGCTTGTTTCAAAGCTGCCAACATTCATGAACCCAGATCTAGAGAAATATCTTTTGAACCCACAGCTTCTGAATGCTGGCTGCCTTGTCTCTTCCTGCCCCTTGGGTAGCCGAATTTCCAGAAAAGAAAGACAGTGTCTCTCACTGCAATTGGCTCTGTTTAAATCATTTCATCTGAGAGCCGGGTCTAGAGATCTACACTAAGGAACTCTCACCTTCACCTGGCCAATATCATCTTCACCTGACCAAGAAAGTCACAAACAGGCTCTATCACCCACTCAAAAGCAAATGAGTGTTTGGCGTCCTCTTGCTGTAAGCTGACCCATTCAAGGGCAAGAAATTCTGAACACCCTAAAATGATATCCCCCCAAGATGCTCTTCCAGAACAAAATATGCCATTTTCCTTACAGAAATGGTGAAAATAGCTAGAAGGTTTAATTGTTGGCTTAAATGCTAGGTGCCAAAGGAAGGAAATGCAGGGTGATTCCTTCCAGACAGTGCTGCTGCCGTCACTCTGTTCTCAGACTGTGGGCAAGTCAGTCTAAAGAGTGTGAAGACTTGTGAATTTTAATTTAAGGGGACTAGGAGGCATGTACCCACAAACTTGTCCACATTGTCCTTTCCCTCTTTGTGTTCTCATCACCTACCTCTGCCTCTAATCAGAAAATGAAGTTCATTGAATGTTATGAATGTTATTTTAATTTGGGGTCTGAGAAAAAAGACTTATTCTTTTATTATTCTTATTCTTTCTATGTATTTATTATTACTTTATTTTCATCTATTCTTTGTGTTTTTCACATCATGCATCTCAATCCCATTCATCTCCCCATCCCTTCCTGTTCCCTCTGTCCTTGCAAACTCTAACCAATGTAAAATAAAATAAAATTTAAGAGAAAAAGAAAATATCTGTCATAGAAGCTGTAATGTGACACAGTGAGTCATACATTTTATCCTTGCATCCATATATCTTTACTTGCAAATGTTCGTTGCAAAGAGTCATTGGTCTGGCTTCTGCTACATTATCAATACTGGGCCCTCACTGGGACTCCTTTAGGATATACCCTTGTTACCCTGTAGAGATTCTGCAGCTTTGGGTCTGCAGGACTGGACCCATCACATGGCTCCAGCAGATCACAGACAGGGTGGATGCTGGGCTGTGCCAACTCATAACCCTAGATCTGGGCCCGGTTGGTCAACCCACAAGTTCTCCATTATCACAACCAGGCATTTCCCTAGCTAGTTCACCCTTTGCAACAGTATTCAATGGGTGGAATCAAATCTCCTTCTTTCATGCCCTCAGGGTCGCCTCTCCCACATATTGCCCAGGTGAGATGCAGTGGCAACCTTCGGAGACTTATAGCTGGCAAGGGGCAGGAACAGCTCTCCTTCTCTATGACCTCCAGGGAAGTTAACCCACTGGTCTCACCACCATATGGCAGAGAAGGGTTGGGGCAAGATCTCTGAAACTCATGTTCTTGATGCCAATTCACCAGCGCCTCTGTAAGTAGGGTCGGCTCTACTGTGCTGCCCAGATGAGGTACAGGGCAATCTTTCTTGAGTGATGCACCTGGTAAGGGGGAGCGTCAGCTTCCTAGTCTGACACAGGTGGCAGGTGATGGGAAAGGGCATCTTTTCCTTGCCCTCACCACCACATGGCAGACGAGGCAGGCATGGTCAGCTATCGAACTCTCAAACCCTCAGTGCCAGTTCACCTGTGCCTCTGCCAACAGTGTCAGCTCTACCGTACTATCCAGGTGGGGAGCAGGGCCCACTATCCTGAGTACCACAGTAAGTAAGAAGGAGAGTCTACTCCCTAATTGCCAAAGTTCACGAGGGACAAGGAGTAAAGGGGCATCTCTCCCCGACACTGTGTGGGGTGGGACAAGAAGTAAAGGAGGGCATCTCTTCCTCACCCACGCTGACACAGAATGTAGGAGTAGTAGGGCTAGCTCTCCCATACAACTTTGGACCTAACTCACCTGCACCAGTGCCAACAGGGTCGGCTCTACCATGCTGCAAAGACAAGGTGTGGGGCCTGCTCTCCCAAGTGCTGTGAGGGGCAGGAGCAGCTGTCGCGTTTTTATCACCTCAAGACCAGCTTTCCCACCAGCCACAGGTGTCCAGGGAGAAGGAAATCATCTCTCCCCCACCCATGCCACCGCATGGCAGATGATAGGTGGGCCAGATCTCCCAAACTCACATTCTCTGTCAATTGGGTCAGCTCAATTGTATGCCCAGATGAGGCGAGGGGCCTGCTTTCCCAATTGCTGCAGCTGGTAAAAGGAGGGTCAGATTCCTGTCTACAGGGTCAGCTCTGATATTTTGCCCCAGTGAGGTACAGGGCATGTTCTCCAGAGTGCTGTAGCTGGACGAGTCATTGGCTCAAGGCCCCACCTGCGTGAGGGAAGGAGGGCAACTCTCCCTCACCTATGCCGCCACATGGCAGACTAGAGGAGCATGACTGATCTCCCTTTCTTACACCCGTCCATTTTCTTTGCTTTCTATTGTTTTTGATTGGAAAGGAATGTAAGATTGCCATTATATTATCTGCAGAAATTTTAGATGTTCTATTGTCTGTTCCATGAATGATAATGTGTATTGCTTTTTCCATACTTTATCTATAGAGCCCATGACATGGTAGGCTTCATGATTCTTATGCATGTGTAAATAATATAGTCATTAATTTTTATCAAGATAGACACAATTCCTGGCTTCTTTCCTCATTTTAAACTTTATTTGTTGGTTTATCATTTTCTCTGCACATTGTTGGGGAGCATGTGCTTGCCATGGAGTACATGAGGTGGCCAAACAGCTTAGAGAAGGGTGGTTTCCAGTCCCACAGTTGTATGGAGTGCAGGGACCAAAGTCACCTCTTCAGACTTAAGCAGCAAGTGATTTGATTTCTAAGCCATCTCACCTTTACTAATTCATAAATACTCACATTTTTACATTTTATTTAATTTTTTCATGGTAGCGTAGGCATACAAGGAGCATGTGTGGAGGTTAAAGGACAGCTGATAGAATTTAGTTCTCTTCTTCAACCATAATGAAGCCACAGATTAAAATCATATATTCAGGCTTAATGGCAGGGACCTTTATCACTGAACCAACTCTCCAGCCTCCGAATTCACATTCCAGTCTAATGTATTTCTATAAACTAAAGAAATTATTATACCTATTATAATGTAACGTGAATAAGGGGGTAAGTACTCCAACAGGCTTCTATTTGACAGCTTTTATCCTAGGCGCATGCTTCCATTGGAGTGGAAGTTTTGATGAACAGTCTCCATCCTTATTCCTTACTCAAATGCCTTTGGTCAGGCTCAAGCCCTGCCTGATCCCACAGTGGTCAGGAGGGGAAATGAACCTAGCACTAGTAGGGCCAAATGCAGATCCTTAGTGGCCATGCGTACAATGGGAAAAGACACCAGGGAGGTTGTATCAGAGGACACCTTGTTTATTTGGAGGAGGCAAAGAATATTTATGTCGTAGGAGGAGTGACCAATTGGATTCATGTGGTGGTATATCATTGGTTGGGACAAGAACATTGATGGTGCTTGAAGCTGATAATGTCAACTAGATCTTTATGCAATGGGCAATGATTTGGTCAATGAGTTTAAAATAAATATTTTCTTTGCTTATTTCATTTTCATGCTTTATGTATCTTCAACATGATATTTTGTAAGTTACTTATAAAACAACTTATTTTATATTGTTGTCCCTTAGTGAGTGATTGTATGGCATTGTTTAAAATTTATTTTTCTTCATGTGTATCTATGCGTGCAGGTACCTGAGAAGATCAGAAGCAGGCAGTAGATCCCCTGAGAGGTGGATTGAATGGATCCCCTGTGCACCATTCAATGAGAGTGGCGGGAACATAACTTGCAGTAAAGTTTAACTGCTGAGCCATCTCTGCAGACCTGACACTACAGTACTTATTGAGACTATGCTTGTCTTGGTTTCATATTTTCACTTATGCTGTAGATGAAAACATTTCTGCTGTGTGCCAAAATAAAAATTAAAGAAGGGAGGAATAAACACAAAAGGTTCACTCTCTTACTAAGTGCCTTTTGACCTAAATCTGGTTGTCTTAAAAGGTACTACAATGAAATATGTTTTTATCCATTTAAGAAAAGTGAGTAGTCATTTTAACCCTAAGTGCATCATAGTAACAATTAAAAGCAATTCTCAATGGTAACTATCAGATATTTTCTATCTCCCCAGGGACGAGGTTTCTTTCAGGTGTTAGATTATTGCCCCTAGCATTCATCATTTCTAATGACATCTTTCTTATACAATTATGCAAGAAAAAGTTGGCTTCTTTTTAATAATCCAGTGGAGCAGTAATCTTTTCTTTTTCAATTAAAAATTAATTTGCCTCCTAATGAAGACAAATAAAACATCAAATCTAATTAAGTACGTGTGAAAGGTGGTATTAGCCTCTGTTAAGAGCCACAGCAGACAGCTCACTGCAGCAATAGCAAAGCTGCAACTCATCTCATGGTCCACCTCCCCCTGGAAGGTCCTAGGGGTGGAGGCAGTTTCAGATCATTATTCTCCCTTTTGTTTCAATGGGTTTTAATAGATGAGCTAGAAAAAGCTTGATACATAATGCATCCAAGCACTTTGCATAAAGGTAAACAGAGCCCTCGACCAGGTGACAAGTTCATGTTAGTGAATTTTTAGAACAAATTGTTTTTATAGAGCTATTTTCCTTGTCTCTATGTCACTGAGCTAGGAAAAAGGGCTGTGTCACTGAGGTGGCAGGGGATGTGGAGATGGCTAAGTCTATAAAGTGCTTTCTGTACACACATGAGAAACTGATCTCTAATAATCAGAACCCATGTAACAGTCAGGCATTCTGGTACATCCCTATTATCCTAGCACTGGAGAAGCAGAGACAGGATCTCAGAGCCGGGGTAGTAAGGAGTCATGCAGAATGCAGTGAGGTTTTTTTTCTTTTGTTTTTTTTTGTTTTGTTTTGTTTTTTTCTTTTTTTCTTTTTGGTTTTTCGAGACAGGGTTTCTCTGCAGCTTTAGAGCCTGTCCTGGAACTAGCTCTTGTAGACCAGGCTGGTCTTGAACTCACAGAGATCCGCCTGCCTCTGCCTCCCGAGTGCTGGGATTAAAGGCGTGCGCCACCACCGCCCGGCTTGCAGTGAGGTTTTGGCTCAATGAGAGACCCTGTCTCAAAAAGCAAACAAAGCAACACATAAGTGAATAAATAGTAAAAAAGTAGAGAGTTATCAAGAAAGACAACTGACTCTGAGTTAAGCCTTCATAGGCAGGAGGCCATATATCCATATGTATTCCTAGCACAACACTACACACATGAAATGACTAGACAAACAAACATAGGAAAATGAACTAAAGAATTAAACGGTATCCTGTAATTAAGGAAATAATAACAAAAAGTGAAAGCATGTCCAAGAGAAGATAGTTTGTATTTAAAATTACATAAGGGTGGAATTTCTTAGAAAAAGAAACGATGATATTTGTCTTAGTCAAAGTTAGGCTGCTGTGAAGAGACACTATGACCATGGCGACTCTTAAACAGAAGGCATTTAATTGGGGCTGGCTTACAGTTCAGAGCTTCAGTCCAGTATCATCATAGCAGAAAGCATGGTGGCATACAGGAAGATATTATGCTGGAGAGATACTTGAGAGTTCTATATCTGGATCTGCAAGCAGCAGAAGGGAGCTACTGGGCCTGGCTTGGACTGTTGAAACCCCAAAGTCCACCCCCAGTGAAATTCCTTCACATGTACTCCAGTGAAGTCACACCTCCTAATGCCACGCCCTAAACACTCAAAAATGAGTCTATGGGAGCCATTCTTATTCAAACCATCACAGTATTGATGACAGATATACCACCAGTGATGCACAATTTCACTTTCTGTTTTTTTCGTTTATGTATAATCAACTGATAGCATAATCAGGTTGAAAAGATAAAACAGAATATTCTAGAGGTTACTATTTAGAATTTCTAGATGTACTGTGCTGAGTAATGTAATGTACACCCCCCAGTACAATGTAGCTGGCATGTAAATGTTCCCTTTGTTACATACATCCTTGCTATACACTTTCCTACCTTCTGGTCAAACAGATGCTGGCTAGGTTATTAAGTGAACTGATTGACACAGCAGCACAGGCCTAGTGTGTCAATTGCCATATTTGACTTAATAAAGGCCTCGAAACAAAACAGCAATGATACAAAGAATGTGCTAGTTTAGAACATAGGTAACCATCAGACTAATTCTGAGACAATATGCCAACCTCGGGGTGTATTAAAACTCAATAAGCCGGGCGGTGGTGGCACACGCCTTTAATCCCAGCACTCAGGAGGGAGAGGCAGGTGGATCTCTCTGAGTTCGAGACCAGCTTGGTCTACAAGAGCTAGCTCCAGGACAGGCTCTAAAGCTGCAGAGAAACCTGTCTCAAAAAACCAAAAAAAAAAAAAAAACCTCAATACCTCAATAAGCTTGCATCTACTAGGCTGTGGTGCAATCTAGGGTTTCAGGCAATCTAAATACCCTTACACACGAGGAGAAATTACTACTGTTAGAATTTTTTCATGTATTCCTTGAAAATCCCACTAAGTTTTAGGCACTATGTTAGTTTGTGAAGGTGGTTAATAAAAGACCCTCTACTTAAGCATTTTTAGTAGACAAGATAGAGATACATAATAATTGTTTAATTGTGTTTAAAATATTAAGATGGAAATGGTGCACAGTAATGTTGGAACTCAGAAAGTATGTGACTAATTGTGTCCCAAAGAGTCAGAAAATTATTACCAAGAAAAATAAAATAAATTACAGCAGAACAAGGGGCTGGAAAGATGGTTCAGGGGTCAAGAGTACTGTCTGCTCTTCCAGAGGTTCCTGGATTTGGTGCCAGTGCCCACACAGCAGCCCACAATCCGGTCCTAGAAGATATGATACCCCCCGTTTGGCCTCCACTGGCCCTATAGCCATATAATGCACAAGCAAACATGAAAGCAAAACACACACACACACATACACATATACACACACACACATAAAAAGAGTAGAAAGAAGATCAAACATTATATATTCAAAATTATAAGACATTTCAAACTACCTTGTAACTACTTATCCAGGCACCCATCGATTAGGGCAACTCTCCTCATCAGAGCAGGTTCTTTATGCAGCTGATGGGGATGAATAAAGACTCAAAAATAATTAAAATAGATGAGCATAGAGTGTTCAGCCATAATTAAACGTCTATGACTCACAACCCCTCAAAACTCAAGGTACTATCACAAAAAAAGGATCAAAAGGTTGTAAGAACCAAAAGTCAGAAAAGATTTTAAAATAATGTCTTCAGACAGTGCAAGGACCTTGGACTCACACACTTGCATTAGCTGTGGTTGCCAGGACAACACCTATACAATTTTAAACCACTTAACATTCCAGTATGCGAACTGAAGGGGTTCATGTGGCCTCACCCTTAGCTGAGGAGTTACTGGCACTTGATGGTCACTAGGACAGGAAGAGTTTAGTTTTCTTCAGCAGTGTGGCTGATATCCATGCTCAGTCAATAGCACTCAACAGCTATATGCATATATACTGCACTAATTGTACTCTGTGTGGATCTTTCAAAATAATTAGAAGGAGACATAAAATCAAAAATGATGTGTGTCTGGAGAGGTTCATGTTAGGAATTTGCAGCAGGAATTGTGGGAAGTAGGAAAACATATGCTCTCAATACAATGTGTTTATGTATGAAATTACAAAGTAATAATTAAACTAAAAGGAAATAAAAATTTTACGATGATTTTATTGTAAGTATAACTATATTTGCATTATTTTTAGCATTTCTTCTGCATTATCCTAAGAAGGCACTAACAGAGAGTTGAGATTACATCTGTGTATAAGAGTGTTCTCAACATTTTCTGTAGATTAGATTAAACACATTAAGATATGTATTTATTTATTCATTCCAAAATATTTTCTTAGCTACTGTCTGGTATTGGGTATGTTCAGATTCTTATTTCAGAAGATAACTGGTTGACATTGCCTGCTTTAAGAAGAGACAGAAGGCCAGAATGGCACATGCATGTCCCAGCATTTGGGAAGTAGAGACAGACAGATCTTTGGGTTTATTGCCAGCCTGGTCTACAAAGTGAGTTCCATAATAGCCATGGCTATACAGAGAAACCATGTGTGCTTCTTTCCATACATACATGGTGCATGTGAATGATACTGGATGTTACTTGAGAGGCTTGGTATTAAAATGACTAAAATATATTAAAACTGCTTTTGCTCTTATGAAATGCTGGCGTGAAGATCAAACTAAATCATCACAACTAAGTTGTATGATTAAAACTCAAGGGGAATAATAAAGAACAAGGTCTATGAAAGAACACATGGTTGATTAAACATATTTTTCAGGGCAAGATGACTAATGCGAGTACATGAGCTAAAATCTGAAAGAGACCATTGGTAACAAAACTATGGGAAGAAAGCATGGTTCAACGTTAATGAGATTTTGTTTCTAATTGATAAAGATTCAAAGGATGGAGAAGAGTAAACACAATATATCACTCTTACTTTTAGGTCTGGAAACTTCTTGGGTTTGAACATAGCTTTTGAAGGAAGTAGATTAAAACCAAAAACTTTCATCTCTTACATAGGAAATAATCCATTTTAAATTCACAGTTTTTCTAAACAGGTCACCTGCAGACACAACCAAGTTGAAGCTAGCTACAAATATCTCTTGAGCATAACCCTCTAAAAAGATGTGACTAATTTAACCAAGTGACAGGAACACACTGTATTATTATGAGAGTATATCCTGTCATCCTATAAAAATGTAGAGACAGCTGACTTATTCCTGGTCATCCATGTCTTTGTACAGAACCAGGAAAAGACTCATTTAAATATACTTGGCATTCTTTTGCTACTCATTATTTTTTTTCACTAAAATGATTGACAGAGCTGTTTGGTTTAATTGTTTGTTTAGTTTGCTGAATCTCCTTGTTGTTAATAACACAACTATGCAAGAGCTGCCTGCAGAGCTTCACATTTAACTGATTGAAGAATTGGTTTGGATACATAATAAATGGAAAGCAAATTATAGTTCACAGTGACATTTTGATAAATACCTAGAAAAAAGATTCTTCATGCTAAAACTAGAGTCCTAGGGTCCATATTAGATGAAAAGTAGGATTGTGCCTTGTTTAAAACATGGGTTGTATGTTTTACACACCTACTGGGTTAGAGAGCTACACATGGGTAGTAAAATTCAACATACCATCTGGCAAATGCACACAATGACCAATTTCTGTTATTAAAATATAGTGATCTCACCTGTACTCATTTAACATTCAGAGTTCACGTAACAGCGAAGAGAATTGTTCATGTGTTTATTTGGAAAAACTGGCAAAAAACTATTTCTTCTCTTCCTTTTTATGACTCTTGAAAGTCTAATTTCTCTGATGCAAATCAATTTTCCAATAACAGAAGAAAAGTAATTAGATGTGTTCAGTTCATTGCTGATTCATCTCATTGACTGGCAAATAACCGATAATTGTATTAGCAAATATTAGGGCAATGTGGGTAACAGGAAATAGGGACATAGGATTTAACACCATAGGAATGACCTAGCATTGACCTTGATGTGACAAGACCAGAGGGATAACTATTATTTATTTGTGTTGTGTCTTCCCCTTCACACTGATGTGAACACAGCTGAAGGAACCCAAAATGAACTGTGAGGCAGGCGTTCATCATACCTCTGAGTGAGAAAGCTCCCAGAGTGGTTGATGAGAAAAAAAAGATCTGACTATAATTTGATGCAAGTTTCCCAAAGGCCCTGGTGTTATCTTGGTTCCCACCTTGTGACTTTTAGGTGTTATTATTATAGAAGCCAATAGGAAGAAGCTGGATGGGAACTAGCCCTTGAATGCATATCATGACCACTAGATACTCATATCTTTTCTCGTTTCCTGGCTCCCATGAGTTCATCAGCTTCTTCTATAAGGACCTTCTGCAGTGGTGCTCTGCATCACCATAGTCCCCAAAACAAAGAGCCAGTCACACATGGGATCCTCTAGACTATGAGCCAATTGCAATTTTTATTGATCATTTTGTTTCTTGTTAGATCATTTTATTCAGGTGTTCTATTAACAGAAAGTTATTACCATAACACAGATTGCAAGCATGGTCTTGTACTTAATATTTTTTCACTTTCTAATCTTTTTCCATTTTCTTTAGTCTAGGACTTAAACAACAGTATGGTACCACCCACATTGCGTTATCAGTTGGGCCTTGCCTCTTCAGTTAAGTGTCATTAAAAATATTCACAGAGAGCCTAGAATTCCTCTATGTGATTACAAATCTAGTCAAGCAGTAAAGAGCGACCAGTATGACTAGGGAGTAATATAAGAGAAGTCTCTCATGGAGAAGACATCAACCACCATTGTATCCCAACTCCTCCACACAAAACCTTTCATTCACACTACATTAGTCAACGTATTTTAATATACCTCTTTGAAAATATTTTAGATATATAATTATTAATTTACAGATATTATTTTAGACATGTTTTTAAAATTATAGAAACTCAAATTTTAAGTATTGGTGTTTTTTTCATACAGTAAGAAAAATAGTATAAAAAGAACTGGATACAAAACAACACAGAAAGAAATCATTAGCTGTATGACTGGTTCTCTTAGGTCCTAATCACATATCCCTAGGTATTGGTGCAAGTCAAATATTGAAGATTATATAGTTATTTGAAACCAACATTAGCTTCCATTCTTCTCAGATACATCTAAATCCTAAATAATATAGGTAATATCTCATAAAAATTGGATACTGGATACTTGCTGGTTGAATTTAATGAGAATGATTTTCTCACTATTTCTTTTATTCAACTATTAGCACAAATTTAGTAATAAGCCAATGTTGGCTATTTTCTAGTGCACATTGGCATGGTCACAAGTATGCCCATGTCATCAGCGAATTACTTTTTGGATGATTAATTTATAACTTTTTTACATGAATTATTACAATTTTTTTAATTTTATGGTTCTGGGAATTGAACTCAAGAACCCAAGCATGGGCCGGCCACCGAGCTGCATTCCCAACTCACCATAGTTTTAGGATTCAAGTTATGTTGCAAGAGAAGATTGTCAGAGAATATTTTCTTTAACTTGAGACTACTATTTAATTGGCTAGTCGTATCTTAGGCCTATCAGTCATCAACTTTCTTAATCAGGTGGAGGACACTTAGCATCTCGAAGTGGAAACTTCTCACAAAACACTTAGGGCTGGAATCTGAGTCTTTGTTCTCTAGAGCCTGGGCTGGTGCAGTTTCCTTGCATCGCTGAGGGCCTTGAGTGGGCGATGTGCTTCCTTGTGCTCCTCATTTAAAATCATTGTCTCGCCGGGCGGCGGTGGCACACGCCTTTAATCCCAGCACTCGGGAGGCAGAGGCAGGCGGATTTCTGTGAGTTCGAGACCAGCCTGGTCTACAAGAGCTAGTTCCAGGACAGGCTCCAAAGCTACAGAAACCCTGTCTCGAAAAACCAAAAATAAAAATAAAAAATAAAAAAATAAAATAAAATCATTGTCTCTTGTAGAATCATATAAGATGCTCTCTCCACATATATTCTAAGATCTATAAAACCATTTGCACGATTGATTTTGCCTTACCCTTTGTCCAAAATAAACATAGAAAACTTTTCTGCTAATAGAGAAATAAATGTGAGTTTTTGGTTAGTAAAATTGCTATTATGTGTAATTATCCACAAATATCTGAGATCTTTAAAGTACCCACATAATACATGGCATCTTAGGCAGGTTCTTCAGAGATGTGTACTTACTGGCCTTGATTTTTTTTTTTTGTAGAAAAGATGCCAAAATGAGTAAAGGCTGTTTTTTTAAATATGATAATATCCTAAATCTGTTCAAAGTATTTAAAAGTATTAGCATAATATGAAAATATTATCGGAAATAATTCCTTCCTTGCAGCACCCTTTAGATGTCATAAAACATGATGCTGTTTATGTAAGGCTACCAGGGCTGTAACTTGTCTTCTTGTCTAGGAAGTGATAGTTTTATTCTTTTCCCTTGTTTAATCTTGTTTCAAAACATGGAATACAGAGTCACATCTTTCTGCTCAGTGTTTACTGACTCATCTTCCTCCAGGCTTGGAAAGCATAACATTAAGTGAAAATAAGAAAATTTATACCATAATTCTTTTTATGACATTTCTTGTAATTTTCTTAACCCTAACTCCAACAGAGGCAGATGTTGTTAATATATTCATGTCCGTAAGTCTCAGACCTGAGCTAGCAGCAAAGAAAAATTATTGCCCTTTTTGAGAGTGAGTTGACCACAGCACGAGATAAACTAGAACAAATGGGAAAGCCCAGAGCTGCCGACACCACTCTGTAGGCTATTATCATCATCAGAACTCAGGGGCTGTGAAGTTAATCTACCTGAAGGATTTACTGTGGTGCTTACTCTTTCTCCCTCCCTTCCTAGCTACTTCCTTCTTTCTTTCCTTCCCACCTTTCTTTTTTACAGCTTGGTTTGTCTCAGAGCTGGAGTCCTGGCCTCACAGCCGTTTTAAAGCTGTGCCTCTCATCTTGGTCACTTCTGCTTGTCTGTGCTTGGCATAAGTTCTCGGAGACACAGGGTGACTGCCAGTGTGGGATCTGACAGCTAGTCCCTGCAGAGCCTGTGTTACCACCCAGGAAGGATTAACCCCCCCAGCTTTAGTCACATTCACCTACTTAAAAATGTTGGGAAGGCAAGCTTCATTTGTTTATTCCTATCAATATATTGGGAGAATAGTATGTTTAAGACGAAACAGAAGGCAATTTACAGCAGGTGCAGAACCACAAATATCCAGGTAAATTTCCTAGATAGGATTTAATCCTGGTTCTTGTGCTTTTAAGTGTAGCCTTCTGTCTGGTTTGCATAGAAAGATAATAGCTGATGACATAGTTAGGTAATGCACTTTAAATAGATTTCAATTGGTTCTGATTTTAGTGGCCCTATTGTTATGGTTTCCCATATGTTGTATGACAATGATACACTGACTTCCGAAGGTGGTTTATTGTTAGTTTCTTCTGTCTGAAGTCAATAATTGGACTGTAGTCAAATCCTAGGATATGAAGGCTCTGACTAACAGTGATCTTTCAAGTTAAGTAGTGTCTTTTCTAGAAATGGATTGTGAGCAAATACTTTTTCTGCTTCTTTAATACAAAGGGATGGTGCAGCGTCCTGAAAATAAAGCAGAGACAGCCATTGTCTTAATTATTACAGAACTATTACATGGTTCTTAAAACCCTGCCATAAGAAGCAAATTGTAACACAATGACAAATTAAATGACATATCAGAAAGAAAAATATGGAAAAGTCTAAACTCTCACAATAACAGTCAACACTGGTAGTCAACTTGCTTTATAATCTAATTCATGAATGAGGTTGACTTGAGTATAATGGCATATTTAATTTTCAAGACTATATCACAAGCTGGGCGGTGGTGGCACATGCCTTTAATCCCAGCACTCGGGAGGCAGAGGCAGGCAGATCTCTGTGAGTTTGAGGCCAGCCTGGTCTATAAGAGCTAGTTCCAGGACAGGCTCTAAAAAAGCTGCAGAGAAACCCTGTCTCGAAAAACCAAAAAAAGAAAAAGAAAAAAAAAAGATTATATCACAACTGCATTTTGTACAGAAGGAAGCAAAGGAAAATAGTGAGCATCTCCAAATAACACATGTGGCAGAGGTGAGCTTCACATTCACAGCATTCTGACTCAGAGCCACAAAGCTTTAGTTTGGCCCCTTCTACATTAGAGAAGCCATCTTCACAAAGGCCCAGGTGTTGTTGCAGAATGCTCTTGTACCCTGCAAAAATTCATCATTTTTATTGGTTTAACAAAGTGCTGATTGGCCAGCGGCCAGACAGGAAGAATAGGCGGGGCAAGAGAACTAATAGAATTCTGGGAAGAGGAAAGGCAGAGTCAGTCACGAGCCAGACACAGAAGAAGCAAGATGAGAACGCCTCACTGAGAAAAGGTACCAGACCACAAGACTAAACATAAACAAGAATTATGAGCTAATTTAAGTTATAGGAGCTAATGAGTAATAAACCTGAGCTAATAGACCAAACACTTTATAATTAATATAAGCCTCTGTTTCTTTGTGACTGAGTGGCTGTGAGACCAGGTAGGACAGAAAATTTTATCTATATCCAGGACAACCTGAAGCTGTCCCCATGTTATAACTAAATGCCCTATATATTATTCTATCACATAATGAGAATATATTTGTACTTGATGCTAACATCCTAGAATTCTTCAATATCAATAAACAAATAATTTACTAATAAAATTTTAATTTTATACCAACCCCATACATACACTATTATGAGTGGATAGTTTTAGTGTATAAAATTGTCTCCTAATAAGACCTTAGCGAAAGTAATTAAGAATTTGATGTCTTATATTTAATCTTCATTTCAATAATAAAAATGTAGTTTCCTTTCCTAATAAATTCAAAATAGAAACATTTGCATTCATTAAATAATTATTCTCATTCATAGAACTTTTATGTAGTTATATTATGTCATTTCAAAAACAATAATGATTCAAGTTCTCAGAAAATTCCTGAATTCAGTCTAATTAAATTAGCGGAGACATAACCACGTGCCTGAGGATATGACACTTATACTTGAATTTCGATCAAGGATATATTTCACATGGCGTGAAGGATAAAGGTGGATGCATGCCTCTGTTTCTGTTACTTATATCTGCTTTGTTCTCTAACAAAGAGTCAGACTAAACTACGTATGATCTTTAAGTGTAAGATTCAACAAACATTTTCCATAAAGGTGCAAACACTCAACATTTTTGTCCCCTGTGTCAAATGATATGTATCACAACCACTCTCCTCTCCAAGTGGTAGTACAAAGAATATGCACACTTGTAGCATACTAATTGATGCTTAATGACAACCTAATTGTATATAGAAAAGAATATACTAGATTGAATACTCAAAGTTTGGAATTAAAGAGAAAAATAGTGAACAAATTTCAGAAGTTTTAAAACAACTACCCTCATCCATTTCTGGAATGTCCTAGAGTCACTGAGCTACCATAGAGCTGTGCAGGAAGCAAGTAGATACTTGTATGCACAGATAATCACTAGGGAAACCAGGAATGTTAAACACACAAGGTTTTCTCTTTAGAGACTTGTGTGTGTACATGTGGACACAGACACTTACTGTTTTCCTTTGTTATTTTCATTTATTGGAAGTTTTTATTTGTTTGCTAGATTATTATAGCATTCAATTTTTTCTATTTTGCTGTATTTTTTCTTTTTTGTGAGAGCCAGAGCAATAAAGAGAAAGCATGAAGTTATATGTATAGGAGAATATGGGAAGAGTCGAGAAGGAAGAGGTGATCAGGGTTGGTTGCCAAGGTGCTGTCATATACTGTGAGACTAGGCTACAGGGCTTAAAAGGCTAATGAAATTATACATTTTAAGTTATATTTTTGTTGTTATAGTTTTGTTTTGTTATTTATTTTTATTTCATTTTATTTGAGTGTAGAGGGTCACGAGATCACAGGATAACTTTCTGGAGTTGGTTCTCCCCTTCTGTCTTGGTTCTTGTAATAAAACTCAGGTATCCAAACTATGTGGCAAGCACTCATACTTGCTGAGGCACATTGAAATCTGAAGTGATTACACATTAATATATAATAGTTTTACTGGGATGTAATTCCAACCACTCATCAAGACAACACTTCTAAACTGGAAAAAGAAATGACTATACTGTAGTTGATGGAGCTATAACTTGAATACTTGAGTGATTTTTTTTCATAAGTTCTACCAATATAAATGTAGACAACAGTTTCAAATATGTTAAAATTCAACAAGTGACATTTCAGGTTCTTAAATTGTTAGTAATTTATATATACAACATGTACTATATTGGACAGATTCTGCCTGTTCAATTCTTAATTACTATAATTACATAATTTAGATTTAACTATAGTTACTCAATATCTGAACACTATATTAAAATCTTCAAATTCTTTGCAATTTAAAATTTTTGTTGCCTTTTTAAGAAGCAGACAAGGAAAAATCAACAATTATTTTAAAACATATTTGTATGTAAGACATTCTGATCTCTTTTCATATGTCATATAGTCAACATTTTTAAATTATTTTATGTTATCTAGACATCAAGAAAACTTTTGGTACACTGTGTCCATTCTTTGAATATTAGTAACTAGTTTCTAAGGAGAAATAAAAAAGGATCTTGGCCCAAAGCTCTGTCAATAACTCTGCCATTGAAGTTTCTTCAGAAACATTCACTGTTACCTGTTCTTTTAAAAACCTTGTTTACTTTTCAATATTAAATGGATAGATTTTTTTGCTACCAATTTGGTCCAGTAGAGTTCATTATCAAAATATCACATATTAAATTAAAAAGTAGCTATGCAATTAGCAAGTAAAGCCAACAAATTACAAATATTCAAAATTATTTACCATGCAAAAGTGCTTTGTAAGGTAAGAAATATTTTATAAATGTCATAAACCTTTGTAAAATCTCTTCTGCATCCAGAAAACATTGACAGCTGAGAGTTTCATTTCAGTTGATTCCTATATATATGTTGATGTGGGAGGGTCTTCTGTTTTGTGTTGATTTCATTGGTTAAATAAAGAAACTGCCTTGGCCCTGTAATAGGACAGAAAATTAGGTAGGCGGAGTAGACAGAACAGAATTGTGAGAGAAAGAAAGCAGAGTCAGGCATATGCCTCAGGCAGACGCCATAGCTCTCCTCTCCAAGATGGATGCAGGTTAAGATCCTTCCCTGTAAGACACCACTTCGTGGTGCTACATAGATTACTAAATACGGGTTAAAGGAAGATATGAGAATTAGCCAATAAGAGCTGAAACTAATGGGCCAGGCAGTGTTTAAATGAATACAGTTTCCATGTAATTATTTCAGGTAAAGCTAGCTGGGTGGCAGGAAGTGGCCTGCCGCTCCTATTACTACAATATGTTATTTATCTTCTTCAAAATTAGATATTGAATGAAGAAAATAAACTGGATAGAGTCCTAAATCATATCGTTAACATATTTTTGCAGTGTTTTGAAATATGACCATAGCAGTCATCACCAGTATATTTTTTCCCAACATAAATCTTCCAGATTTGGGTATTGTATTATCCAAAAGAGCAAATACTTACCTAATTCCTCAGCACTCCCTAAGGCCTTGAAAAAAAGAAATCTAAAAGAAAGAGACTCCTTTAATGAGGAGTGAGAGCTACATATCCATAGGTATGAAGATAAATATTTAAAATGTAGTTAGAAATTATACCAGTTTTAAAGAATGGCAGAAGTGGGTTTTCTTTTAAGGTCCATGAACTAACCTGCCATGGGTATTTGGCTGGAATTACAATATAAGGAATGAATTCTTAATTCCATTTAGGTAGACACTAAGTACCCTCAGGATATAAGAACCCCTAGTGTAACTTTTAGAATATCTCGTCATTCTGATCGCTGTTTAGTTCATAGGTTTTACACGTGGGTATAGGTATTGATTGTTACCCTCTGCTTGAAATTTTCATAACTCCTCCTGGTACTATTAGAGCCAGTGCTCAGGAAGTAGGCTTCTCATTCAGTACCAAAGCTATTCTTCCATGCCCTTGATTCAAAGTGTGCGATTGTCTTCAACAGTAGGGTACATTCTCTGTTCTGACTCAGTAGTCTTTTCTGTAAGTGGGACCCAGCTTCTAATTGCCCCTCAACTTTCTGCACAGCTATTCACTCTGTCAAACTCACTTTCTTCAATTCTAATTTTGATACAAAGAACCCACGAGATTTTATTTATGCCAACAGTGCAAAACTGTTCTCTGTGATTCCAAACACTAAAAAATTTGAAAATGAGTACAGTGTTGTATTTATCCTGTTATCTTTCATGCACTTATTTCCTTGTAGGATTCTGTCTTGACACCATTGTTTCTCAGTCTGTACATTTATTCTAGGTAGGTCCTCTTGTCTAGTCTAATAATTTGAGCTTCTCTTTCTGGAACAGGAAGCCAAACCTTCTCCCTAACCCAAATAGTTTTCCCATGCTCACTGCATAAAGCAGTAAGTAGGATGTTGTATCTCCATGCCACATTCTCCATTTTACAGGAACAAATAAAAAAGAAACTAGGCACGCATATAAATTCTGTTCATATTTATGGGTTGAATTATATCTGCTAATCTTATTATTTGGGAAAAGAGACCTGAACATGTAATGCAAACTTTAACTGGGAGGGCATTCTTCAAGAGCAGTATTACTCAAGGAAGGAGATGTTACAACAGCAATTTCTGCTGGAATCATAGTGTTGTCAATCTGAACCCCCAAGAGTAAGGATTGCATGTCCCCAAATTCCTTATTCTCAAAAATAACAAGTACATAAAATTTTAATTAATAAGGACATTATTGTTTTAAAATTCTGCTTAGATTGTGGGCTAAGATCCATAAAATATAAAATATGCTTATAATAAAAATAGATGTTATGCTTTTAAATATGACTCATCTTATCTTTTTCTTGCGGTTCATTGTTTCATTTTGTCATTGGAAGTATAAAGGCCAGGGCTGGATAGAGAGCTCAGCAGCTAAGAACACATGCTACACTTTCAGAGGACACAGATTTGGGGCCCAGCACCCACCTACCAACTAAACACTATCTATAACTCCTGTTCTGGGAGATCCGGTATCCTCCTCTGACCACCATGTGACTTCACACACATGGTGCTCATACACAGACTCAGGCACACTCACCACTGAAAGGAAAATAAACAAACAATTTTTTAAAAGAAAATACAAAATCCAAATTTTTAACTTTTCCAAACATTTTAATATCCTATGGTGTGATTCTAGTCCTTATTCTATAGGTTATTCTGACTCTTCCCTTCAAGGACAGCTTAATCAATTTAGAAAGAAAAGAAAACTACATTTTCTCTGTGCCTAATTGGCATTGGTTCAAGGTTGCAGCAATTCTCATTACATTTGGCCCAACCAAGTTGGACGATGTTTCCACGGACTTGACCAAAGAAGACATATGGCATAATTTCAGATGTGTCACTACCACCTGGTGAGAGGGATATTTGAGACTTTGATATTAGTGTGGACTGAGCTCCCAAGGTCCAAAGGAGGAGCAGAAGGAGGGAGAACATGAGCAAGGAAGTCAGGACTGTGAGGAGTGCACCCACTCACTGAGATGGTGGAGCTGATCTAATGGGAGCTCACCAAGGCCAGCTGGACTGGGACTGAAAAAGCATGGGATAAAACCGGATTCCCAGAACATGGAGGACAATGAGGGCTGCTGAGAAGCCAAGGACAATGGCATTGGGTTTTGAGGCTACTGCATGTACTGGCTTTGGAGGGGCCTGTGTGGACGCTCACCTTCCTAGACCTGGATGGAGGCAGGAGGACCGTGGACTTCCCACAGGGCAGGGAACCCTTACTGCTCTTTGGGCTGGTAAGGGAGTGGGGGGAGAGGGAGAGAAATGGGAGGCCGGGAGGAAGCGGAAATTTTTTTAAAAAAAAAGTGTATACTATTACCAAAAGGCAAATTTCAACCTTGCGACAACCATTGATTACTTTTGTACTAGTCTAATACTACAATTTGTGATCTGTTTGGAACACAGACTCATCTGAAATACTAAACTTCATTGTTAATGATATTTATTCTTTTAAATATCAATATGACCTCTGTAGTTCTTTCAGGGATCTAAATACACAGAAAAAATTAAAGGAAGCATTTATTGCTGCTCTGATTTCTATAACGTAATTAGAATTGAGATGACTATTCTTACGTAGAAATGAGGTAACTTCAATCACAGAATCTTCAACACATGTTGACCAATGGACATTTACTATAACATACTGGAATACTCTGAATTTTATGTTTTTATTAAGCCAAAATTTCTTACTCTCCAAAAAATTAAAGAATGTGCTTATTCTCCCTAAAATTGTCTCACTCTAATTTCCATATTCAATATTTGTATTTCATACATATTGCATTTTAAGATGCAGCAATTCTCATTGAATTTTCTGTAAATGTATTGAGGCAAAGGAATTATGGAACTTACATTCAATACATTATATAATATGTGCTGTTGTCAAAAATCATGATGTTAGTTTTTTTAATAAAGGAAAATGAATTTGGCATTTTAAAGGGGGAGAAATAATACATTCCCAGACAGTCTCACTAGTCACATTTAGCTGAGCAGAAAAACACATCAAAGATAATACTGTTTACATTAAAACACCTCTGGGGAAACAGACGGTGTAGGAATTTTAAATAATGAGTTTTGTAAGAGTTTGAAAGAATGAGAGAAGAGGCATACGATCTTCTTTCTAATTTGTTCCAAATGTAGAACGATATCCGTCTTTCCAGAAGTGTGTGTGTGTGTGTGTGTGTGTGTGTGTGTGTGTGTGTGTGATATTTATTATTTTGTAAGTACACTCTGATGTGGAAATAATATGGCAATAGTATGTAGAATATATCTCCCTTCCTAGATTTTTCAAACCAGATTATACTATCCACCATGCTTTTAGCATTCTTGTGCCTGATAAGAGACGCATTTGCATAATGCTTAGCATATGTTATGCACTATTTTAAGCATCTCACATGCATTATCACGTCAAATTAAAAGGACAGCCTGAACCAGCATGAAGAACAGCAAAGAAACTTAACCTCCCCAGTGAATTCCTGACATGACTATGTGTGTGAAGGTGATTTTTTGCCTTTCTGGGAACAGAATGGATCTGATCTACTGCTCCCATATGGTTCTATTTTATAGGTCCAGACAGTTCTTCGTTTTCCTATCTTCGTTTTAGTTCCTGTTTGTCCGACACTATATTTCTTTTCTTTCCTTTCTTTCTGTCTTGTACATTTTATAAAGCCCCTTCAGCTTCAATGGAAGACTTGTCAGACAAAATTCAAATTAAACAGGCAAGAAACTTATCTGAACATCCTTTCCTTCTGGGTGGTTATTATCTGGCTACTCTCTAGCTGATGCCACACTGTAGACTACAGAGATTCTTATCTACATTAGTCACCCCATTAATTAAGCAGAAAACTTCAAGCTCTGCCTTAATTCAAAATTATTTTGAAGATTTAAACCTCAAGAGTGATAGGCACCATTCAGAAGGCATTTATTTGGTTCTATTTGGGTAAATCTTAACACTTGTAGATCGTAAGTTTACATTATTTTTATATAATTTTAGAGAAAATATAAACATTTTGAAAATTATCTACACACATACTGAATTTAGCCATAACTGGCAAAAGGGGGTTAAGAAAGTACTCCAAACAGAAATGCTGCAAATCAAGTGGCATCACTGCAAAAACACTCAAGTTTATATCAGACAAATATGCCAAACACAGTAATATGCTATATTTTCTGATCTTTGTTCTATAATGGTAGGCTCTCCTCACAGAGAATTCTTTGATATAAGATTTATAAAACCAGAAACACATCATGCAAAATGTAAAAACAGGACTAAGAGAAGTAAATAATAAAAAATGATATCCAGAAAACATAGAGGCAATATCAGTTCAGTTTGTTTAAGGACACCATGAAAAAATCCTCATAACAAATACATGTAAATATCCTTACACATTTTTATCAGATTATACATTAATGTTTCCAAGGGATATAACCTTTTAAACTTACAAATTGACATTTTATGTACTATTGTCACAAATGGACAACAACATTTATTTATAAAACATAGAATTTTAGCATGTATAGTGAGATTAACTTGGTTGTGATGTTTAAAATAAAAATATGGGATCATTAAATTTTAGGTTAGGAACTTTCAATCATATCATAGAAACCAATTTAATGACTATCATTATTTTATATTAGCATCAATAAAACACCCTTGTTACAAAACAAGTAAGACAAAAATGGTTGGTCAGTGGGGACTAACAGGCACTTAGATAAAATAAAAAGTTATTATGTGTTGTTAGACAGCAGGTTGGTAGGAGAAGGTGATCCTATTCTGAATGGGCATCACATAAAGGCAAAAGAAAGAATTGTGAGTGCCTTTGCCAAGACAAATTGATAAATGTTTGAGAACCTAGATATACATACCCTGATATTACTGATATTACAGTATACTTATAATCAAATTTTATAGGACACCTCTACGAATATGTCACACATTTGTACTTTTGTGTATTATTCAGATGTGAATTAAAAAGTGAACTAATTTTCTGAGAAACTGCCATATTGTTGTCCATGTGGCTATACCGATTTGCACTCCCACCAGCAATGGAAGACTGCTCCTTTTACCCCACATCCTCTCCAGCATAAGCTAGCATCAGTGTTTTTGATCTTGGCCATTCTGACAGGTGTAAGATGGTATCTCAGGGTTGTTTTGATTTGTATTTCCTGATAGCTAAGGATGTTGAGCATTTCCTTAGTGTCTTTCAGTCATTTTAGATTCATCTATTAAGAGTTCTATGTTTAGGTCTGTACCCTAATTTTTGCTTGGATTATTTGCTTATTTGATGACCAGTTTCTTGAGTTCTTTGTATATTTTGGAGATCAGCCCTCTGTCCCATGTGGAGCTGGTGAAGTTATTTTCCTATTCTGTTGGCCGTTCTTTTGTCTTGTTGATCATGACTTTTGCTTTACAAAAGCTTCTCAGTTTCAGGAGGTCCCATGTATTAATTGTTGCTCTCAGTGTTTGTGCTACTGGGGTTACGTTTAGGAAGTGGTCTCCTGTGCCAATACATTCAAGTGTACTTCCTACTTTCTCTTCTATGAGTTTCAGTGTGTTTGGCTTTATGTTGAGGTCTTTGATCCATTTGGACTTGAGTTTTGTGCATGGTGATAGATATGGGTCTATTTTCATTCTTCTACATGTTGATATCCAGTTATGCCAACCCCATTTGTTGAATATGCTTTCTTTATTGCATTTTATAATTTTTGCTTGGGAAAAAAACCTGTCTCAAAGCCTAGAAATACCAGTTCTGGGTATGTACCCAAAAGATAATCAATCAATCATACCAAAGGACATGTGCTCAAATAATAGCATTATTTGTAATAGCCAGAACCTAAAAACAACCTAAATGTCCCTTGACCAAATAATGAATTGTGGTACATTTATGCACTGGAGTAATACACAATGGAAAAAAATGCAGGCAAATGGATAGATCATATTGAGTGAGGTAACCCAAACCCATAAAGACAAATATAATATGTACTCACTCATAAGTGGTTTTTAGACATAAAGCAAAGACAAATCAGTCCACAATTCACAACACCAGAGAACCTAGACAATGAAGAGGACACTAAGAGTGACATACATGGATCTAATCTACATGCAAAGCAGAAAAAGACAAGATCTCCTGAGTAAATTGGGAGTGTGGGGATCATGGGAGATGGTAGAAGAGGTAGAGGTAGGAAGGGAGAAGAGCAAAAAAAAAAACCCATATATAGCTCTAGAAAAGCAATTTTAAAAAGTAAGAGACAGTAGAAACTAATTAGGTCATGGAATATGGCAGAAGAAGAGATTAATATAGTTACCTTAGGCCATAATTAATTCCATAAAGAGTGAGTTCTTATTTAAAATTAAAATAATGAAGCCAACTTGAATAATAATAAACTAAATAATAATAATATCTTAGTCCCTGTTCTATTGTTGTGAAGAGACACCATGACCAAGGCAATACACCAACACTTGTGAAAGAAATTATTTAATTGGAGACTTGCTTACAGATTCAGAAGTTTAGTGAATTACCATCATGGTAGAAACATGATGGCAGGCAGGCATGGTGTTCAAGAAGTATCAGGGCTACAGCCTGATCTTGAGGCAGAGAAAGAGAGGAGGGGGCTAGGCTTTTGAATCTTCAATAAGTCAATGCCCACCCCTCAGTGACACACCTCCTTCAACAATGCCATATCTACTCCAATATCCTCACCTTCTAATCCTGCTAAACCCATCAAAGAGTTCCAATACCTGGCATTTAAAGTATTGAGCTTATTGGGGACATTATTAATTCAAACTACCACGTAACATAATTTTGTAAAATATTCTTTCAAAAAAGAATGGGATAGAACAAAACAAAAATGTCTATAGGGAAAGAATATGATTGAAAATTTCCAAATTAATCAGAAAAAAAATACACTTTCATTTTACAAAACTTTTTTTTTTATTTTTTTATTAAAAATTTCTGCCTCCTTCCCGCCTCCCATTTACCCCCCTCCCCCCTCCACTCCCCCTCCCTCTCCTGTCCAGAGAGCAGTAAGGGTTCCCTGCCCTGTGGGAAGTTCAAGTTCCTCCCCCTTCCATCCAGGTCCAGGAAGGTGAGCATCCAAACAGGCCAGCCCCCCCCCCCCCCCAAAGCCAGTATGCGTAGTAGGATCCAAATCCAGTGTCATTGTCCTTGGCTTCTCAGCAGCCCTCATTGTCTGCCATGTTCAGGGAGTCCAGTTTTATCTCATGGTTTTTCAGTCCCAGTCCAGCTGGGCTTGGTGAGCTCCTAATAGATCAGCCCCACCATCTCAGTGGATGGGAGCACTCCTCTCAGTCCAGACTTCCTTGTGCAGGGAGGCGATTTGCCGGCCACCATCACAAGATGGCACTGAGCCCCTGCAGTGCCGAGTAAACAACTCCATATTAGGCAAGGCTCTAAACAGAACCTCCTGCAGGTATGACCCGTGTCCACTCTCCCTATATAAGCAGCTGCCGTTTAGTGCTCCGGGCCCCTCGCTTCCAGCTCTCCCCTTAACCAAGAGGCTCCAATAAAGCGTGATTTGAGAAGAATCCTCAACTCGGTGGTCGTTCTTCCCTGCTGGCCAGGGGTGTTCGCCGCATCCTTGCTCATGTTTTCCCTCCTTCTGCTCCTCATTTGGACCTTGGGAGCTCAGTCCGGTGCTCCAATGTGGGGCTCTGTCTCTATCTCCATCCATCGCCAGATGAAGATTCTATAGTGATATGCAAGATAATCATCAGTATGGCTATAGGATCTGGCCTTTTCTGACTCCCTCTCCTCAGCTGCCCACGGAACTAGCTGGGGGCGTCTCCCTGGATACCTGGGAACCCCTCTAGAGTCAAGACTCTTAATAATCCTAAGATGGCTCCCTTAATTAGGATATATGCTTCCCTGCTCCCATATCCACCCTTCCTATATCCCAAGCATCCCATTCCCCCGAGCTCTCCCCATCCTCCCCTTCACGCTTTTCTCTCCCCTCTCCCCTTGCCCCCAACCCACCCCACCCCAAATTTCAAAATATTCACAGATTTATATTACATGTACATTAAATGTTAAGAACAGAAAGAGCAGAGCTTTTACACTGTGTTTTATAGAAAGTCTCATATTCTTTGCTTAAGTAGTTATATCCTGCTTAAATATACACAGATTTTAGCTATTGTATACTCGTTCTCCTGTTTCCCATCTTAGTCATTACTCCATCGTCTCAATAAAAATACATCATTCTACTCTCAAACTCAAAAGTTTGAAGCACCGACTTGGAAAGTTGCTTGTTTACCTTTTAATGCTCATTTTTTTCAGACTTTTAAAAAAGTGCAAATACTCTCTGCATTTGAGATTGAACTTTCAACAAGTCAAAGCATATTGTTTCAACCGTGTCTTTCCAGAACCAGACAACTCATCTCTAGTCAGCTCTTTAGACTGTTCATTTTTATGTATGTTATAATTTATCCATTTCCCTAAGACAACTTGTGGATAACGCTGTTCGAAAACTCCAAGTGCAGATTTCTTCTGCACATGCTCCAACAAGAACCTGTCAGTTCTGAGGTTCATTATCACATGATGTCGGGTAAGCACATGTTCAATTATATAAGGGACACACGTTCTCCAAAGCAGCTGCACCTCTTCCATCCATATGGAGAGGAAAGTAATTCTTTGATGTGTTTGCTGAGCTTTTGTGTTTTCAATTCTGGGTGTTTCTCTATTGCTTTAATTTGAATTTATTTGGTGCCATACGATGTATATGCGTAGCTGCTATATGTATCTGTTCTTTTTTGTGAAAGTTGTCCAGGAATTTATCTAATGTTTTAAGTGGACTACTTTCTTGCTACTAAACTTTTAAAGTTCTGAGTAGGAGAATTTTATTGGATAAATTATTTTGCATACTCTCTAATTTTATTTCTTTGTTCTGTCTTCTTGTTCTTTATTAGTATCTTTCAAACCACAGAAAACTTTTATGTTAGTGAAGCCTGGCTTATAAATGTTTTTCTTTAATTGATTTTATTCTTGACAGTGCACTAATAAAGATTTTTGCATGTAAAAAGTTCCCTTGTTCTATTCTAGAAATTTCATAGTTCTGAAGTTCAGCTACTTGTTTTCAGTTCATTGGTTACAGTCCATTGTGAAGCTCATGATTAATTTTGAGATTATTTTGGTGAAGGGTATAAATTATGTCTCTAAATTTATGTTTTTCATATAGAATTTCAACACAATTTTGTTGAAATTTGTCTTGTTTTCATTGTAGTTTTCTTTCTGCCTTTGTTACATATCAATTGACTGTTGATGGTAGAACAACCAACAGTTCTATTTCTGTGCTCTGTGTTCTATTTTACTGATTGACTTTCTTACTCTTTTGCCAGGACTGCACTGCTATGATTTATTGTGCGTTCATAGCAGGTACTGAAGTAGATACAGTCATTCATGTTCTCGAATTTTCTGACTGTTTGAAGCTATGGCCACTCCTCACTACTTTAGAATCAATTCGCTGATAAGCACAAAATATCTGTGCAAAATTCTGACTTTAAGAACAAAGTCAGGTTCATAGATTTGTCGTTCCTTCTAATCCTTTTCCCCTTTACTCATCCATGCTGGCAATTTGTTAGTTCACAACTATACAAAAATATATTTAAAGCTTAAAAAGCAATCCAGGAAGTTATGATTTTTAAAATATACGGAAACTTAAGTTTGAATATGAAAAACGTTAGAAATGTGTTATGGTATGTCAAGTACGCCTGACAAAACTTGAGGAACTATGAAGAAAGTGATTTGACAGAACAATTTCTAAAGTTGATAACAATAAGATTACTTTAAAACTTTAAAAGTGTCACTTCAAACAGCACAGTCCAGCCCAAGAGGTGACACTTTTTACTTTAAGTGAGGAAGATGAATACCCTTGATGACTTTTAGGCACAGAACTAAGTTTTGTGCCTAACTTCTAAGTTCTCAGGAAGAAAACATTATTTCATTTGTTTCTGTACTGCAAAAATTCAGTAGGATAAAATGAACATAAATTGCTCTCTCATAATATAAATTCCAGAACATACTCTGAATTTATAAGCATGACCCACTCCTCCATTATTCAAAATAATCAGTTAAGTGCCAATGAAAATCTTTACAGTGAAGTTAAAACTATTTATTCAAACTGAATTAATATTATAAAATCATATGGCTTTTTATTGACCATATTTAGAATTTTGAAGGAACCTAATATTTTTATTTCTACTACTTATTTATCTTTATTTGCATGTTATTGTGCTTTTTGTTACATGAACAGAATAAAAACTACCAGTAATCTGTTAAACCAACTTTCTTAAATGTTTAGCTTTAGTTTTATAGGGGCATAGAAAGAAATTCTTCAAACTGCACCATTTATTACAGATTTCAGTAATAAGTAATGCTTCTCGCAGTCAATTAGGTGTCTTTAAAAAACTTATAGTCTCTCACAGCTTCTCCATATATATATATATATATATATGCATATCTGTACATTTATACAAATACCTTCACTTGTATAATTTGGAATTGCTAATTTTTGCTGTAAGTCATTTTATTATAAAATACTAATTTTTATTATAGTCTCTCAAGAATATTTGGATTTTTTAGGATTCACATTTAGGTTCATTTGAGGTTGCAATGTATTTATGTATTGTCTTAGAAAACTCATGGAGTCCTACCAAAGGAATGATGTATGCTCAGTTACAGAGTGTTTCAGTGCTCAAGCTCTTGACTGGGTTTTTTCCTTAATGTTTTTATTTGATTCTGTGCAACCTAATCTGTCCCTTGAGAGTGTTTTTGTAACAACCTGAAGAAGCAATTCTTCACCAGGAAAATTGTCTCTACTTCCTCTTTGTCCTCAAACCCATCTTTTTTTCTTTCCTTTCCCTAATTTCATTTCCACTATTTCATTTCCATTTCTGTGATTTCATCATTTCAGCAATCTTGACTGAACGGAATCACGCAGTATGAGTCTAGAACTGGTTTTTATTTAATTCAGATTCTTGTCCTTGAGTCTATTGTAGTTTTCTCATGTATTATTAATTCAGTTGAGTAATATTGCCCACTCTGGATTTTACACCATACGTACACAGCTACACAGAAGGAAATTTAATTATTTATCATTTGCTTGTCTACAAATAAACATATCATGAATAATCACCCATAAACTTCGCATAGTCATTGTTTTCTACATTTGTATGAACTCCTACAATGCAACTGCTGTTTTGTGCTAAATGCATACTTACTTGGAGTATTGAACCATTTTTTTCATGCTACTTATAGTGAATGAGAACTCCAGTTTTAAGCATCTTCCTAGCAATTGGTACTTTCATGGTTTTTTTCCCCACTAGGTTTGCTCTTAGTCATTCCATAGCAATATTTTTTCTTCCACATTTTAATTTTGAACCACACTCAAGTATAAATAAGTCCCTTAGAGACAAAATAGGTCTGAGTATTTTGTGCACTCTGTAATTCTCTCCTATTTTACATGTTTAAATCAATGAACATATAATTAAAGTTAATAGTCTGTCTTCTCCTAAAGCTGTCAGAGGTGACTAGTTCCATAGACAGGGGTAAGACCCAATGAACCGCTTCCCCATCTATAACTGAGTGCTAACAGGCCTGACTTGTGTAGGTCGTGTCAGTGGCTGTGAGTTTGAGATTCCACTGTCCTGCTGTCCTGCTCAGATGATGTCATTTTGCGGCCTCTTTCCTTGTTTTCCACCCTGTCCCTCTCCTCGCTCATCTGCTCAGACTACGGCCACAAAAAGGAGCTGTTCCCATCATGTGTTTAAAAAATATGAAGGGAATGAGAAGTAGAAGTTTTATGTATTTTTTTTCATGGTTTATTTTTTTATATTTAAAAATTTCCACCTCCTCCCCTCCTCCTCCCCCTTCCCTCCCCTCCTCCTCCCCCTTCCCTCCCCTCCTCCTCCCCCTTCCCTCCCCTCCTCCTCCCCCTTTCCTCCCCTCCCCTCCACCCATACCCCCCCTCCCTCCCTCTCAAGGCCAAGGAGCCATCGGGGTTCCCTACTCTATGCTAAGACCAAGGTCCTCCCAACTCCCCCCAGGTCCAGGAAGGTGATCGACCAAGCTGAGAAGGCTTCCACAGAGCCTGTCCATGCAGAAGAATCAGAGCCCAGTGCCATTGTCCTTTGCTTCTCAGTCAGCCCCCACTGTTGGCCACATTCAGAGAGACGGGTTTGGTCGCATGATCCATCAGTCCCATTTTTATGTTTGAGAAGGGGTTTCTCGATGTAGCCCCGACTATCCTGGAACATTCTTTGAAGACCTTGAACTCCTTCCAGTGCTTGTATTAAAGGTGTGGCGAAGAAGAACATTTAAGGCACCATAACTAATGGCACGCAGTGATTCCTCTACTCACTCTCACTATGACTTCAAAATACAGTGACTTAATATATGATATCAAAGTTATGAAGGGATTTTAAATTTACTCATTTAAAAAATATAAAAATATGTGCCTCAATATGTATTTCAAATGAAAGACATATAATAAGCTTGGAATGATCATGTTTCAATGCATATGAATTAAAATGGCACATTCTAATATATAAATAATCAAAATTATTTGTCAATTGGAAGTAAAAATTCAAAAATTTTAAGTAGGTATTTGTTAAAGACCTCAAAATCATCACAGAAGTTAAAATAAAAATAAAAGCAAATTATTTGCTTTGCAATCTTCTTACACAAAGCTTTTGAATTTAAGTTCCTTGAATTAAAAAATAAGCTGTGATTATTTAATGAGTGTGTGGGAAAGCTGCAACATAATTCTGAGAAGATGAAATTTGACAATCTAGTAATTTGTTTGTAATATATATAGGTAGGTCACTTACGTATTCTTTTAGTAGTGTTTATAAATGTAACAGAAAAAAATGTTTACAAGTTTTTTCTTACTGTGGTTGACTTTATTAAGGAATCTTGCTTCAGTATTCTAAAATTAATACAATGATACCATTTAAATTAATTCTTTAAATAGTCAATAGCAAATATTAAACAAACAGATCAAAATTAATTCAGTCTTAAACAATGGTAGCTACTTGATTAATGCAAATCATTATCCTTTTTGAAATTAATATAAATGGTGCAATAGCTAAGTGCATTCATAAAACTTGGTAAATGGTTTCAAATAACAAAAAGAACAATAAAAAATCATCTACTTAATCATCTACTTAAAGCAGAGAAAAACCATTGATCCAAAATTAGGACAGTCATAGTGCTTGAAATTCCCAAATAACACATGAAGGGATTTGCTTACTTAAATATAAAGAACAAGTTAAGCATCAAGTGCCAGTGTCTTCTGCTGTTACTGATCTATGGACTCTGCTGGTGCTCATAAACCATGGCAGAAAATTCATTTCATGCTTGTCTATTCTGATAAAATTCATGACTGAATTGTTAGAAAATGTTGGAAACACAGAATAATTATAGGAATGCCCCCAACTATGGGTCACATAGAATCAAAGAAGATCTTAAAGTCACCATAATATTGGTCTACCTTTATATTTCAGTTGCTAGAAGTGTGTCAAACTACAGCACACATTTTGATCAATAGGATTCCTAATAAATAATGTGCAACAGGAAAAATAAACTAACAATAAAATACATCAATAAACTACCCAAAGTAAAAAGAATATAACATATTTGAATAAGACTTCTAAAGTTAGCCTTCCCAAACTCTAATTGTTAAGTGTTCCCAATGATGAATAGCAGTGATTCCTTTTCTTATAGGAGTCCCACAAGAGGGTCAACTTACACAAGTACTAAATATGCAGAGTGTGTAGGTCAGTCCCATTCAGGCTCCCTGGTTGTCATTTCAGTCTCTGTGAGCCCCTCTGAGCACAGGTTAATTCATTCTGTGCATTTTCTTGTAGTATCCTTGACCCTTCTGGCTCCTAGAATCCTTTCTCCCCTCTTCTGCAGGATTTTCTGAACTCTGTCTAATGTTTGGTTGTTGGTCTGAATTCTGTTTCTATCAGTTGCTTGAAGAAGCCTCTCTGATGACAGATGGGCTAGCATCAATCTGGTCACAGAAAATGGCCAGTTTAAGCTACATAACTGCTATTGCTAGGACTCTCAGCGAGGGTCATCCTTGTGGATTCCTGGAATATTCCCTTGTGCCAGGTTTTTACATGGCTGTGAAAGTTTCCCATTCTAATTGTTTCTTTAAGCATCTACCCCTCCAAAACACAACGCCCAAGTTTGTTTACACATGCTCCTATCCCCATCTGCCCTCATTCCACTCACAAAATCTCTTCTATTTCCCCTTCTCAGGGAGATACAGGCATCCCACCATGAAACCTCCTTGTTATCTAGTCTCTTGAATTGTAGCAGAGTTATGCTTTGTTTTACAGCTCATATCCACTTAGGAGTGAGTAAATACTAGGTTTGTCTTTCTCAGTCTCGGTTACCTCACTCAGGATTATGTTTTCTAGTTCCATCCATTTCCCTTAAAATTTCCTGGTTTGATTTTGTTTTTATAACTGAGTACTGTCCCATTGTATAAGTGTACCACATTTTCTTTATCCATTCCTCAGTTGAAGGTCATCTAGGTTGTTTCCAGGTTTAGTCTATTACAAATAAAGCTGCTATGAACATAGTCGAGCAAGCATCCTTGTGGTATGAGTGAGCATCCTTGGTTATATGCCCAAGTTTGGTGATGCTTATATCTGTAGTTCTGTTCACTTACCAAGATTTCTACTTCCAGGATTCCTTCCTTTTGTGCTTTCTTTATTGTTTCTTTTTGTATTTTTTAGGTCTTGAACAGTTTCCTTCATCTGTTTTTTTCTTGGCTTTATTTTAGGGATTTATTGATTTCTTCAATTTTTTGTTTGTCATTTCCTCAATTTATTAAAAGTTTTTTTTATATCTTCTTTAAGGACCTCTATCATCTTCATAAAGCCATTTTAAGGTCATTTTCTTGTGGTTCATCTGTGTAGGATTGTTCATGTCTGGTTGTTGTGGGATTGCTAGGTTTCAGTATTGTCACATTGCTTTTATTGATTGTGTTCTAAAACTGGCATTTCAGTATCATGATGTGGGATGATTATAGGTCTAGGTGTTAATTTCTGAGTTTATCTTTATTGGAAGGATGTTTTGTTCCTTTGGTTTCTCTTTCTTTCCAATCTTCTGGCCTCTGGTAAAGCTGATGTCTTCTTCCAAAGTTGTATTCCAGTATACGTATCTCAGAAGAGGGAGGTATAGTCTGTGATCCATGTGTGTAGTATAGCCTGGAGTACCTAGGACCAGCCTCTGCTCCAGTAAACTGCAGTTCTTCTGAAATTGTAAGCCTGGATATGGAGTCCAAGGAATGGGTACAGTCTGGTGTTCATAGACCCTGTCTGGTCTCTGATAAGGCCAAAGACTTCTTCCAAAGTAGTAGGTTGGGATGTAGAGCCCAGAGGTGAATGTAGTCGGGAGCTATTGAAGAAGTAATACGGAGTATTAGACAGCATTGGTCAGTATCTCACTACAGATTCCTAGATCTTGCCTGGCCTCTGGTAAAGTTAAGTTTTCTTCCAAAATAGTAGGCTCAGAGTCCAGGGGTAGGGTACAGTCTGGAGTCATTTAATAGACTTAAAGTGGGTTAATAGATTATAGACAGTGTCTTCACTGGGGTAACTATGACCACTCTGGCCTCTATGGCCAGGACTGTAGACCCTAGTGTGGAGCCCAGGAGAGAGGGTACAGTCTGGGGTTGCGTTGTGAGCTTTTAAGAATGTTAACAGGAATTGGAATGAGTTTTACTTGGGGTCCCTAGATCTTGCCTGACCTCTGATAAAGCAGAGGTATTCTTCCAACCTTGTAGACCAGTATACAAAGCCCAGTGTGTGTGTGTGTGTGTGTGTGTGTGTGTGTGTGTGTGTGTGTGTGTGCTTAAGCAGTCTGAGGTACACCATCAGTGGGCAGACTTAAAGTAGCTTTGTAGTTTGCAGATGACATTTTCTCTTGGGTCCCTAGAACCATGCTGTCCTCCAATAAAGCTGGCAAGGCTGTCACTCTATTGTGAAACCCAGGGGAAGGGGTCAATATTGTAATTCTTAACAATTCTTAACAAATATGCCCCAATCACAAGGACACTGCAGCTTAAATCGCATATTGACCTTATACTCTGATAGTGAGAGACATTAATACCTTACACACACCAATGTACAGGTCATCCAGAAAAATCTAAATGCAGAACTACTGTAACTAACATGCTATAAATCAAATGGACCTAACATAGATTTACAGAACATTTCATTCATACACAAAAGAATATATGTTCTACTTTGAATCGCATAGAACTTCGTCTAAAACTTACTGTATATTCTTACAAAAAAAGAATGCCTCAGAAAACACAAGAAAATTGGAATAACCCCCATGCATTCTATCAAAACATGATGTATTAAAGCTGGCTTTCAACAACAACCAAACAACAAAAAGCTTATAAACTCACAGAAACTGAACAACTCTCTACTGAATGAAAAAAATGTATCATAGCTAAAATAAAGAACTTAAAGACTTACTAAAATTCAATTGAAAGAATACACAACATACATAAACATATGGGTCACAATTAAAGTATGTAAAAATTAGAGAGAGCTAATATTAGCAACTTCACAATGCCACTGAAAACTCTACAATGAAAAGTAATCACAACCAAGAAAGTAGATGGCAAAAAATAATCAAACCGAGAACTAATATCAATGAAAAAGCAACAAAAAGAACAATAAAATGAATCAAGGAAACAAAGAGTTCTTTCTTTGATAAAATCAATAAGATAGACAAGCCATTATCCAAAACTAACTGAAAGGCAGAGAGAGAGAGAGAGAGAGAGAGAGAGAGAGAGAGAGAGAGAGAGAGAGTATCCAAATTAACAAACTCAAAAACGAAAAGGGGGCATAACAACAGACACTGAATAAATCCATAGAATCATAAGTACATACTTTAAAAACCTGAGCTCTACAAAATTAGAAAATCTAAAAAAATGGATAATTTATTCAATATGTACCACTTACTAAAGTTATTAAAGATCAGATAAACTATAAATAGACCTATGACCCTAAGTGAAATAGAAGCAATCACTATCTCCAACCAATAATAGTCCAGGGATGGATGGTTTTAGTGTAGAATTCTACCAGACATTCAAAGAAGAGTTAGAAGCAATACTCCTCAAATTATGCCACAAAATGGAAACAGAAAGAACATTACCATATTCATTTTTGAAGACAGTCACATTAGATACCCAAATTGCCAAAGACTCAACAAAGACAAAGAATTATAGACCAATTTTCCTCATGAGCAGATACAAAAATACTTAATAAAATACTGGCAAACCAAAGCCTAGATCACCACAAAAAATATCAACCATCATGACCAAGTTGTTTTCCTTCCAGAAATAAAGGGGTGGTTCAGTAGATGAAAATCATCAAATGAAGTCCACCATATGAACATACTGAAAGAAAAGGAATACATGATCGATTTCAATAGTTCTGAAAAAAACTTTGACAAAATCAAACACCCTTCATAGAAGTGGTTAAGAGATTAGGGATAGGGAGACATATTTAACCAAGAAAAAGGCAGTTTACAGCAAACTGATAGCCAACACCAAATTAAATGGAGGAAAACTCAAAGGAGTTCCACTAAAACCAGTTAATAAGACAAGGCTATCCATTTTCTCCATATTCAATAGAGTACTTGAAGTTCTAGCTAGAGCAATAAGACAACTAAAGAAGATCAAAGGGATACAAATTGGAAAAAAGCAGTCAAAGTATCATTAGTCATAGATGATATGATAGTTATCAAAAGTGACCCCAAATTCTACCAAGAAACTTTTATAGCTGGTGATAATACCTTTAGTCAAGTACCTAGATACAAGATTAAGTAAAAAAAAAAAAAAAAAGAAATCAGTAGCCCTTTTATAAACAAATAGTTGTTGGGACTAATGAGTCTTGGCCTTCAGCTGCTCTTCCCTGTCTAGAGCCTTCTAATTGAAGTTACTAAAAGCTGTGCTTTACCTAGAGGATCAGAGGATGGGATTTTCACCTGTTGGCCATTGATTGCAGTATATTTAAGCCTCCATGGTGTTATTAAAGAGGGGCTTTTTGGTACCAGTGTTGGAAGGTCTGTGTATTGGTCTGTCTCTGCGTGTGTATTCTCAACCTCCAGCCCCTTGCCCGAAACTCGCGAACTGGATTCTAGCACATAGAGCGCAGACTGGGGGCACAGTGAGGGGCAAATGGTAAATTGTGTGAAGAAAGAAAGAAATCACAGAAACAGCACCCTTTACAATAGCAACAAATAGTATAAAGTATCTTGGTGTAGCTCTCACAATGTAACTGGAAGACATACACAACAATAACTTTAAGTCTTTGAAAGAAGAAATTAAAGAACGTATCAGAAGATGTAAAGATCTTTCTTGTTCATGAATCACTAAGATTAACATAGTAAAAATGGCCAGCTTAGCAAAAGGAAACTATAGGTTCAATACAACCCTCATCAATATTCCAATACAGTTCTTTACAAACCATGAAAGAACAATACTCAACTTCATATAAAAACCAAAATAGAGCCAGGATAACTAAAGTAATCCAATTCAATAAAATAACTTCGTAAAATATCACCATTCCTGATTACAAGTTGTACTAAGAGCTATTATAATAAACATCATATAGTATTAGCATAAAAACAGACAGATTGATTAGGGAAATCAAATAAAAAATATTATCCCTAAATCTTCACAATCACAAACTGTAGTACTACACAGCTTAGGTCACATGGACACTGCAAAATAAACTATGCACCACTCTTTTTTTGTTACAGTGTTGGTGAGTTGGTAGAGAGGGAATAGCAGATTTTGTGATAGACATTTATACACGGTAAGAACTTGAAACAACTTAGCAATGCAAAGAAATGTGTGTGAAGTTCATCAATACATCAGATATCATCCAAACAGTATGGATGTAGTATAATTATATATATACATAATTGTATATATATGTATACACACACACACACATATCCCTAACTTACCCCTAATTTGATGGCAGAAAAACCCTTCAGTCATTCAGTACCACAAAAGAGGGGAGGAGTGTTTGGGAGTTGCAGGGCATTATTTTTGAAAAATTCCAACCATGTGTGGCCTTAGAAACTCGTTGTTAAGCAACTGTCCTAAAACAAGGAGACTGAACATGCATGTGAGATGTTTCGCAGCCTGAAGTGTAATAGTTTCATAGAAATTTTGTACTTCATATGTGCTAAAAATACCCTTAATATTATTGATGCAAGAGGAAGAAGACTCACGAGTCCTCAATTACCTATAAATTTGGCTTCATTGCAAACAGGAACATGTAGCAAAGAGAATCAATAGATGCTATAAATCATCATCATGTTATCATCCTTTATTAATTTGTTCTCATAAAATTATATTAACTACAATTCTTTGGTAAATAAAACAGAACAGAGTTATAAAATTATTAAGCTGAAATCATTTCAATTAATACAGCCACAGACTGCACATCTCTTACCAGAATGGTTTCTGTGAGGAATCTGATTTTCAGGAGGTTTCCTCTCCACCTTATGTGCTTTCTTTGTGAGGATATAGAGGAGGAAAGATAATCAATAATCCTTGGAACAGGACCAAACCACTCCAGGACAAAGTAAAGAAAGCTTTGGCGATGTCATCCACAAAAGTCTTTTCTCTATCAAGTGGAAAAGCTTAACAGCTACCGGGAAAGCTAAGGTCTTAGGTGAAATGAAGCTCAGTATATTACAAAGTTTATGGGCGATGTCTAGAGCAATTTTGTTCCTTAAGAAACCTCTTGAATCTCCGTGAACAACACTTTAAATTGTGAAGTCAAAGACTGAGCTATAACAAAGTAGCAGCAAAAGGTTTTCTTAGTTTCTCACCAAATAAACAATATAGATTCTGCAATAAATAAAATGTTGCAAGAACAATTCTGTCATGGGTATGTGTAGCATAATTCTATATGATTGTTATATACTAACCTGACATATATTAACATCTCCATAGCATGTCATTATAGGCAAGTCTAAAATATTTTGCCACTATTATTAAAAGTTATGTTATACTTTAATTGTTGTGTTTTGAGGTTTTTCACCCATCAGCACATAATCTATTTTCCTTGGCTTATTTTCTCCAGGGTAATAAGTATGATGACTGAGAACATGAACAATAACACCAAAGATTCTCTCATTCACATATTAGTTTCAAAATTTGTTGGTAAAATTTTAACAAACTATTTGCTTCATTGTGTTTTTAAAAGGAGTTACTAAAGTTCAGATGAAGACCATACGCATTAATATTACCTCTTGGTTCAGAGTGTGGAAAAAGGAAGATAGTGGATCATAAGTACCCTGATATTTTGGATGTCTGCAAATATCTTGTCAGAATACTAAATATATATGAGTCACTTAAGACTAGATAGCAAACTATCTTCACTATTTAGTGCATATAATAAAAAATAATAAGATGGTATCATTTTGTTTTGTTGTTTATTTCTCTGTTATATTAGTCTGGATACACCAGAGAGCAGAAATGGACAAAGAGATTTATCATAAGGAACTGGCTGGAATGATAATTGACAATGTTCAAGATCTACAAAGAACAGCTAAAGACTTGGGCAATGCAAAGGAATCAGTCCCATCAGGATTGAGGACAATCCCAGGCAGAGGGCAGGAGGTGGAGCATTTCTTAGATTGAAAGCCAGGTAGTTGAAAGTTATGGGGGTGCATATGCTTTCTCTGATTGATAAAGCCTTGCCTGCCACCAGCACCAGGGCTAGCAAGTTACTTTATATGCTTTTCTAATTCAGTTATCAATCTGACTCAGAAATTCTTCTTGACACAAAGATGGTGTTTAACCTAATATTTTGGTATTCTGTAGTCCAGCCAATTTAGCTCATAAAATTAACCAACTCTTTTTCTTTTTCCCTTTCTTCCTCCTGTTCACTTCCTCTCTGAGAACAAAACATTTATTTTTCCCACAAACATTTTATGTCTGATAGAGAGGGATGGAAAAAGGGGAAAAAAAGGAATGGAGGAAGAAGAAGGGAAGGAGAAAGACAGAGAGGGGAGGTTGGTTTACTGTAAAAAAACTGACCTACACAATTAAGAAGACTATAAATCCCAGCTTCTACATTAAGCCTCCTGGAGGACCAGGGAAGCTGAAGGTTACACACAAAATTCTGGATCTTTGATTTTAATTCTGTAGGTTCTGGTTTGTCACTCTGAAAGCAAGAAAAGGCCAAAACCAAGCTCAATGTCAGGCAGAGTTTTCTCTTTACCTACAACTTTTGCTTTGTGGAGGGCTACAGGCTCCCTCCCTTTGGGCAAAGCAATTTGTTTTTCTCCCTGTCCTGATCAAAATGTGTATCTCCTAAGGAACTTCTCACACACACCCATGATACCCATTTAGCAAAGCAAACATTTAAAATAAGTTTAACTGCCATTCTAGCAGCCAACTGACTTCTGTCAGTATCCAGTGCTGTTTTTTTCATAACACCAAACCACAATCAAGTGCAGGTCCATCTTCTATGTTCCCATGAGACAACAGCAGGAGACTGCCATTATAGGTTCAAGTCTAGTTTCCAATCCAAAATGTTCTTGACTTTTCTCTTCTTTCTCCTTTGGGTTCTTATTCAGAACCTTCAGTACAGCTAGGATCTAGAGTTGAGGGGGGGCAGTCTGCAAAATCTGTCACCACAAGATTCTGAGAAGTTCTTTTACCCTATTTTCAAATCCATTCTGTTATTTGATGGACTTTTGTTCACTTTAATCCTTTCGAAGGCATTTTCTTCTTTGTTCCAATAACATGCATTTTGTTCTGTGCTGCTTTGTCATTCCCTTGAGGGAACTGTCTATATTTACTTTAAGATTTTCTGCTATTCGGCTTTTGAGATTTTTTTCTGTCTAGTGATTCCCTTTCATGCTGCTGCTTTTATTGAAATATGCAACTTTGGTTGCCTGCTTAATTTTCATGAAAGAAAACCTTAAAATTCAGAATATTTATATCTGAAGTAATTTCTAAGTACTCTCTGTTTTGTGGCAATAAATAATGATTTTTTTTTAATGCAAGACAGGTCTTTGCCAACTGCACTGAAGTGAGAAACCAGGATAGGGCTTGGGGTTGTGTCAATGAACAGTCTGGCTTGCCTTCAGATAAATGGGAATGCATTTTATAAAGATGTGCCATTTTTTGTCCTTTGAAGTATCCAAATGGAAACAGTTGTTTTGTTTCTTTCCTTGATGCTAATGGCCACTCTGTGAAGTAGTGCAGAACATCTTATGGTATCTTCAAAGATACTTTTGTGCCTTCATCTTAAAGGGACCAAAGAGCTATGTTGCCTACCTAACTATGCTCTTCTTCCATAAGCTTGTTAATCAGTTTGAAGATGCCTTCCTTGTAGGTCTTATTGATTCTGATGGTGTAATTTAGCTCATTATTTGAGGGGAAAGATCATTGTTAATTTCTGATACCATAACTCTATAGCCACTTGGCTTTTCCCTGTCAATCAGATTTTCATATTTTACATAAACATTACTCTTGTCTAGGATGCTGTATGCCTCTTCCCTGTCTCAATGTCTTAATACATGTGTTGCTTCTGTTTAATGTATACTCCAACCTAAAATGGTCACTTACACGCCAGAATATGATTTCAAATCTTCATTTGTCATAGAATATTCCAAAACATAATTGGAGCATTCAAACCTCAGATCAAAGAAGAGAACTATTTCAGATGTCAAGAGATAGATAGGGATAGAGAAGGATGCATTCCAGGCACCAAAAAAAAGGTATGGTCACAAGAGACATAACAGCAACAACAAAATTACAAAAAGTGAGACACTTGTCTTGAGCTGCCTTCTTTACAACTCTGAAACCTGGACAATGAAACACTCCCCAGAACAGCGGCTGAATGTGTTTGAGATGGCATGTCTCAGCAAGATTATAGATGTCACACAAAGAAATAGCCTGCGCAATGATGACATTAGAAAACATTTCCATCTACACAAATAAGTAAACTCCAGGATACGGAAATGGCGCTTAAGATACTTTGGCCACATTATGAGAATAAATAATGGCAGATACCCAAAGATAGCACTGCTTGGAGGAGTTCATGGGATAAGGCAAAGAGGAAAGCCCACAACACACTGGATAGATAACATAAAGGAAGACTGTGGAACCTTGGGTATGACAATACCACAAACATTTGGGACTGCCCAGGATAGGAATAACTGGAGAACCGCCATAAACAGGCTGCCCATGCATGCTTAAGCATTGCCAGGGCATATAGTGACGATTTTATTATTTCATTAACATTATTTCTTTTTCTACAAATGACAAAATATGCTAGCAACTTCTTCAAATCATTCCTTATATAGATCTTGAATTTTTTTTTTTGCTTTTGTTGAGCTGAAAAGGTGACTCCTTTTAAAATTTGTGCTGTGAGACCTTTATTTCTACTGTATTTTTAGTCTGGCTGTCATTATGCTATGAAAGATGATTTCATGTCATAGATAGGTACATGAGTTTATGAAACTATAATCTGAGACACCAAATGCAAAAAAGTGTATTTGTCTTTTTGAGACAAACTTAATTCACTTAATATAATTCTCTCTAGTTGCATCTATTTTCCTGCAAAAGACATAACTTTTTCTTGTTCGTGGGTAAAACAATTTCATTGTGTATGTGCATGTGTGCCTTATATGTGTGTTATATGTATAGATACACACTTCACATTGACTTTTGCCAATTCTGTATTGGTAGAAACCTAGATTGATTCCATAACTTAGCTATCATGAAGAGAGTCTTAATAACCATTGTTATTCAAGCAGCTCTGTGATATATTGTCATAGATTCCTTCAGGTAAATACCCTGGAGCAACATAGCTTGTTCCCAAGATGGATCTTCTTTATGTTTTAAAAGGCTGCCTCACTGCCTCATAGCATTTGAATTAATTTACTGCTCTACAAGTAGCCTGTGAGAGTGTTTCCTTTCACCCATATACCTGACAGCATCTTTTGTTGCTTCCTTTCATAATAATTATCACTGCTACACAAGTAAGAATCTGACCACAGTTTTCATGGCCATTTCTCTTACCCATACCGAGTCTGAATATTTACTTATATGTTTACTGATTGCCTTTATTCCATCTTTTGAGAAATAATGTTCATTTCATTAGGCTATTGATTGGTTGAGTTTGATTTCTTACTGCATCCTTCTTTCGAAATATGTATTCCAGATACTTCTACCTTGCTTTCTTTTATGGATTACAATTTCTAATGCAGATTTATTTAGAAATATGCCATATAATTTTAAAATATTTAGTAAATTTACCAACTATATTTTTACTAATTCTTTTGTTATATAATATAACAAATTAGCAATAGAACATAGCCTCTTTGCTATAGAACATATCTTATAATATTTCACATACACACATTATATATATATATATATAATGTGTATGTGTGTGTATGTATGTGTGTATATATATCCAAGAATAAAATCTCTTTTTACAAATTTTCTATACCTATTTATAAATAATAAATATCCTATATTAGTAGGAGAAACTAATTCAGCTAGTTTTTTTGCTGTGGAAACATGTTCTATAAAATTCACTTTATTTATTGAAGTACTTACATTTATTTTCTTCCTTTATTCCCTATCTGTTCATGTAATCAGTTATATTATTTACCCAGAAAGCATTTTGCTTCCCCGTATTTCTAGGATAAACCATAACCTATAGAGCTGGGACTTTTCTTACATAGCACACAGACCACACAAAACATATAAATACTCTTTTAATCACCGTTTCTTTGCTAAAATAGCTGACTCTTTCTGTAGAGTTCCCATGAATAGTATACAAAAACAAGAGTCTACAAAAAGTAAGAACATATCTAACATCTAAAATCTAACCAAAATGGAAATGTATTGAAGATGGATGCTATAAAATAATCCCATGCTAGCTCAGAATTGATTATAATAAAGGGTTATTTATTTTGGTGTAGACTGACAGATCACAGTCCTCTGCACAAATGGAGAATAGGAAGCTAATCAAGCAGTTCGAAGAGAAAGAGCATGCAGCCTTTATTGCATAAGAGGCCACACCCAATTTTTCTGGCTACTGGTTAAAGAAGTTCCCACAGCAACTCCCCATTTTGTTTAAATACTAACTAAGTTCTAAGCCTAATACAATAAGAAAAATATCAAGTACAAAAATTAGAATTACAATGAGCATAAACAATATCAAGCAAGAAACATATGCTTAATGTTTCAATAATTATCCTATCCTAAGGAGTCTAAGCCTTCTATTAGAAGTAGCTTGGACAAGTCATGAGAGAAAAGTAACTATGACTCTCCAGTATCCAACCCCATGGAAGACATGAGAAGGGAAATAATATGACATGAGTAGACAGGACGTGTAATCAAGCAACTTCCAAAATGTTCAATAAATGACAGAGACAACTGGCTACCTGAGAAATCACAGAAAGTCTCATTTGCAACATTGAAGCAACAAACTATGGCGCTAATGCCTATAGTAACTGACAGACCATTTTCATAGGCAGGACAATTTTCAGAACCATCTTACCATGTCTTGGCAAGGTTTGGCAGCCTTTTTTTTCTTATATCCTACTTGTCCTGTCCAGACAACGTGCATTTTGTCAGTGATCAAAACATGGGCAGTTCCTTGCCTAAAGGCCAGTTCTGCCAAGAAGGAAACAAGCTCCAAGCGTCTTAAGTGCTCAACATTCTCTCGGGAATAGATTGGTGCTGCCAGGAGAAATTGTGCCTCATGTCAACAGAATCCTAAGTTATTTGAATGTCATATTCTACAGTTCTTTGAAGTGGTTGAAGATTACCTATCTAGGCAGAATACAATCTCTATGCATCTAAAAACCTGATTAATTTTATAAGTATGAAAAACACGGATGACTACAGACCTGTAATACTTAATACCTATATAGCTTAAAGACTAAGATTTCATATTAGGATATTAAACAATCTTTAAACAACTGTGCAACAAAAGAGGGCAATGACTTCAAACTGTAAACAATGTATAAGTATCTTGGTCAGACGTAGAAATGTATAGTACAATATGATAAATATATCCTAAAATTGTATCTGTATATAAAATGTCTTAAGCAGAGGTAGAAGCATGCATGCATATAATATGACAAAATAACGTTGCCAAGATGTACAAATAATTGTAAAAAGAAATAGGAGCATATTCAATATAACTTAAATTTGTATCAATATACAGCAATCTTTGTCAATGTAAATTGCCTATAAATAATAGCTCAAGAGTATTTGCTCTATTACTCACTATTATTATTAGTGTGAATGTACAGAATTTCCATTCCAAAACTCAACCAATTATAATCAACTCCTAACTGATGTCCCTAACCCTGAGGACATACTTTGTTGAGAGAGAGGAGTCATCTTCTAGAATTACTTCCAGTAGTCACTGGAGATAATGTTCTTTCTATGGGATCCTGTAGAAGTAAAATGATGGTTAAGGTTCACGATTACTGTCTGGCATAATTGCAAATAATCTCTGAGTACTTGTTAGGATTTTTCTGAAGTTCTGACCACAATGTTGTAAGAAGGTGCATCATTTCAGATGACCAAGTTGGAATCATTTTAAGCAGCTGGTATCCAAAACCAGTCTTAAAATAGCACTATCAACATCATGATGTCATATCAACCAGGTAGAATTGTTGTTGGGGGGGAACATCTTCTTCCTGGAAACTTCAAAGATTATTGCAGGAAAATTTATTGTTCATTGTGGAAAACTTAAACATTATTTACATAGACATATACTCAATGAAAGGTATGATAGAGACGAAAATAGGTATGGAGAAAAGTAATTTTTTTCCCAAATTCTTTCTTCTTTCTCTCCCATACCAGATGGCTCCTGACATGAAACAGAAATTCTAAATTTTTCTTTTTACAACATGCTTGGGTTTAAAAAAAGGCTAGAAATTGTCCAACTCCAAAGCCACCTTTGATTTTTAAGTAGAGATATATACATGTTCAGATAATCAAATTTATTGAGCAAATGATATGACATCATAAGTCGTATTTCTCTTAGCTTAGTTATTCTTTCTGGATAACTATCTTTTCTTCCTTATGCATCTAGATGTCCAAGGTCTCCCAACTTTGCTTCACAAATTTAGAGCAATTAAATTGAATTTGTATTTGTACACGGAAAGAGGTTTTTTGTTTGTTTTTTATTAGTGGCCAGAATATTCAGTTCAGTCCACCAGTAGGCATGGAATTGGGATTCTTGTAGGCACCAGATGAAGATGGACACTTTAAAATAATCCCACACTAGTTCAGCATTGAGTATAATAAAGAGTTATTTAATTAGGGGTAGTCCTCTGCACAAATGGGGAACAGGAACCAAATCAGGCAGCCAGAAGAGAGAGTGATTGCATGTGAATGCTTTACATTGGCATTTATGGTATAAGAGGCCATGCCCAAGTGTGCTGGTATCTTAAAGGCTACTGGCTGAGGAGTTGCCACAGCATTGCATATACATTTTGAAAGCAAACAATAATAGAAATGGACAAAAAAAATGAAACCGCATTTTTCCTGAACCTGAAAATGTCAGATTTAAAATTTGAATTGATAAATGACAGTTTCAAATTAATATTGTGAAAAACATTTTTCTTAGATAATCTGACTTTTAAAAACATTTTAACATTAGCAAATTTTTCAAAACTCTTTGTCATTACAAAATGCTGAAAGTATATACAATGTGCCTGACTATATTTTATCACACTAGAGCAGAATCAGGGGCATCATTGGAAGTTCCAGCTCATCCAGAGTTACAGAGAGGGATTCTCTCTCAAATACATTTAATTAATTAATTAATTAATTGTTGGATTGCTACTCATATTATTTTTAATTATATTAGTCTTTAATTGTACATTTTAATTATCTATGTATGTATATATTTATTTAAAATTCATAATTTCACTGTGTTTCTTACGGTAAACATGGTGCCACTTCATAATCTAGACCAATGGTCCTCAACTTTCATAATGTTGCAACCCTTTCATATAATTCCTTCTATTGAGGTAACTCCCAACTATAGAGTTATTTTTTTGCTAATTTATAACAGCAATTTTTCTACCATTAATATATATGTTTTCTAATGGTTTTGGGTGACCCCTGTGAAAGAATCATTCAATCCCAAAGGAATCTCCACCCGCAGGCTAAGAAACATTTATCTAGGCCATTAAGATAGTTCAAATGTTATGGAATTAATATATAGTACTTAATCTCAAGCTTTTAAATATTGTATTTCCACAATTGAGATATAATAGTTTGACTTCATGATTTCCAGTTTCACAACTACAAACATATAAAGTTAACCAACGTGAAGATGAAAATCTGTAAAGGCTTCTAAATTTAGGAGTAAAAATGCTACTGTCTCATCAATTATTTAGACAATTGATTCAATTTCTAAAATAATTTTCTCTTTCGTGATATGTCCCAAGGGTAGGATGGATGATAATGATAGCAAACTGTGGAGGAATTAGTTAATTTCATGTTATTTTTTATAGATTATAATATAAATTTAGAGATTACTACTAATACCAAATAGAGTTTTTATGAGATTAAAAATCTAGGTTTTTCTGGGCTAAGGCTGAGAGATTAATTGCAGAAACAATATTCCAAGTTCAGTTATGTGATAGGCAGTGGGATTTATTTCATGTGGGTGACTTGACAATGGACTCAGTTTTCCATTCCCCATTAGTTGGTGACTTTCCTCACTTTATTCTCATCTGACCTTGAACATCTTACTTCAGCCAAGTAGAGCAAAGAGGCAAACATCAATAGAACATGGAAACAAGACAGAAATGTCTAGCCTTTTGCAAAACAGTCATGGATATGATCTGCCTCCAACATTCATGTAGTCTACCTATCAGACAAATTACTCAGTGGGAAGGAATTTCACAAAGCAGGAAAACTTGAGTGTGAGGATCATGTCAGTTCATTTTAGAAGCTGTCACAGAGTGAAACAGGTAACCAGGGCAAATTGATGATACTAATAATCATGTCTTCTAACATTTTCTCCTTTATCCCAGAGTTCAAGACTCTGCTTCTTGTTAATTTATGAATTGTGGAATGTTTGAAGATAAGTTTTATATTATTAAGTATGAATAATATGCTTAGGAAGATTGTCTACATTTTATAATTTTACAGGCTTATTGAAGGTAATATGTCATTTAGCTTTCTTGTTGCAGATAAAAAAATCCTTGACATAAACAGCTTAAAAGAGAAGCATGGGTTTATCTGGTAAGTTTTAATGATTTAATATAGTTAGAGAGAATTACATGATAGAATACACTGTTTTACTCACTGCATTTTTTTTTCAATTCTTTGTCCACAACTGCATTGAAATAACTTGAACCAACTGTACTATTACACTTGTCATACAGTTTTACATATTTCTTAGAATTTTAGGAGAATAAAAGGATGATCTTTGTCTAGCAAGGCATTTGATTATGAACCAGATCTCTTTTTTTTCAAACACGGATGACATTAGTAAAGAACTAACTAGGAAGCTGAATGCTTAAATGAAAAAGAATTTACTCAATATGACTTTGTTACTCTCAAGCCACCGCACAAAGTCCTAAAATACTATACCATTGTAATTTAAATGTAGGGATCCAAATTCTCAACATGACAAATAAACATAAGCTATTTTGGACTTTCATTACACTTAGCATATGACACATGAATATGTCAAAAGTAAAATGGATATGTATGGATGAATTATTTATCTAAAATAAAAATCTGAGCTCCCAATAAGAGTCCATGAAATGAGGACTAGGTTCCCAGGAAATCTCATGCTGGCTATCTTTCATTATATCACAATCCCTTCCCAAAAGGCTCAGGGATCATTGCCGAAGAGGGGACATAAGGATTGTAAGAGCCAGAGAGAACAAAAGTATATAGCATGCTGGACGTGTCAGAGTAGTTGTAAACAAACTCACATCAGATGGGACTGCATTCACAAGAGTTGCAGGCAAAATCCCATCACAGGTCAGTGTGGGGCTCAAGCAATCTCACTTCTGTCCGAAGCTAGGATGAGGAGAATCACCTCCATAGAGAACGTTTGCCCTGAGAGGTTTTTAATGCTCTGGTAGATGTTCCAATAGCCACGAACATACAGACAGCACTAAATATACTCATACCAGAGATAAGAATAAAGAGAAACTACTTGTCATGTATAGTACCTGCATGCATACATATTATAGGTAAAAGTATATATAGATATACTGTATGAATATATCTTTATCCATCCCTTTAGTTTATCTCTGCTTTTGTCTCCGACACTCACCTTCCACTCTTTGACACTTTCAGTATCTTCTGTTGTTTTCAATGATATCTTTGGGTTTTAAACATATAATTGAGTTCACCTGTGATGCAATGGGCTTCAGTATGCTTTTCAGAATCTGTGAACATTCTGAATCTTTGTGTTTGCCTCTTAACTTTATCCTTGTATCATAGTTTGAATAAAGAAAAATTTGGGAAGTTTAAGCTACTTGCCCACTTCAACAGACAGCAGCTGTTGGCGGTTCCAGAGTGATATCGTAATTCACGCCTTAATAGCTCCTAGCGTGTGCATAGATCTAGTTTAGAATAAAAACAAAGTACCCAAAATTTAACTTTTTAAAAGGAACAATATGGAATAAATATTAACTGAAAAGAGAATTCACCATGAAAAGTATTATGACGTCTCTTAGTGAATTCATAAAGAAGTACATCCTTTGTAATACTCTGTTTAAAGTAAGAGTAGTTCAAATAGATGAAACTATATATTGCACTATCTAATTATATTAATAATATATATAGTTCTAAGAAAGTGAGGAGATATGTTTTTCATAGCTTAAATATTAAAAATATACATATTAAGTTGGCAACAATTTCCAAATTTTAGAAGGCATAAGATGCTAGATTAGTTACTTTAAATAAGAATTCTTAAGCAAGATTAAAGAGCATTAATAATGTGCAGATCAAGAACTTTTAATTATAAATTGAGCTACTGAGTGCAGGAATTTTTGATTAAGGAGACCTAATCAAATTTTACTTGACACAACGTTTACAACGTTTGTTTCCTTAGGATAGATTAGGACAACCATGGCCTCTGAAAACTACATTCTCTTTGAAAAGCATTCTCAGGATTTCCTTATGAAGAGAGCAGTTGCTCAGTACATTCTCAAAAGTTCTGTAATTGGAAATCTGGGTATCACTGCTATATATATATATATATATATATATATATATATATATATATATATATATATATATATGAAATTAACAATGCTGAATTTAAACATTGGTTTGTTTCTTTGTTTTTGATTTTTTTAAGAAAAAGTTGAATTTCGTCTTCATTTCTTTTAAAGTTTCAAGTTTGCTTCATGATCCCCTACCACCAGTTCCAATTCTTCCTTGATTCACACCCTGTAATTCATCATTGTTTCCATTTTCCTTAAACCATTCAACACTGGTTAGCAGTCCAAATATTCTTGTATGTGTGGTCTTCCACTGGAGAGTAGTAAATTAATCAGTGATAATTTTATATATATATAACTTTTAATTTTATAAACATTAGTACATAAATCATTCATATTTATCCATCTCCTCTAATATTTATGATTTCTTTGTGTTAAAATGTTGAAAATTCTTTCTTACAGCTTTTTGGAAATGTGGGGTGTATTAATTACAATTATCTGTAATGCCACTACTGTGAGTAACACATGAGAATTCTTTTCCTATCTCTGTCTTTATGTTGGTAACATTGGCCAACATTTCCCATCCCTGCCTACACACTAGGGTTTCCAGGCTCTGCAAGCCAACTACTCAAATTCTATGAACTCCAGATCTGTAGATTTATATATGAATGGGGTCCTGAAGTGTGTATTATTTTCTTAGAGTTACATGTAGATTTTATATATTATGACAAATATATATATATATATATATATATATATATATATATATATATATATATATTTCTCTTTGTCCACTAATGGACACTAAGGTTGTTTCCATTTCTTGGAATTGTGAATAGTGCTGCAATGACCATGAGCATGCTTGTGTCTTTTTGATCTATTAATTTCGTTCTCTTTTCTTTGGATACATATCTAGTAGTCAGATTGCTGGACAACATGATCACTCTATTTGTAATTTTGTGAGAGACTTACAAACACAAAAACTTAATCAAAGTAAAAACTACAAAAATCATGAAGCAAAATATGAAAATAAAAACCATTATATCTTACAAACATATAGAATCATAATCAACTTATAAAAATACAAAAAGCATGAAGCAAAATTTGAAAGTAAAAATAAGCAAAGAAAAGCATTTTTCACCAACGTTTTTTTAAAAAGGTGATTTTATAAATGGAATATGCACTCATAGGGGACCCCTGTTAGGAGCACATACAGGCACAAAGCAGATCCTGTGCTAGGGTAGGGGTGGCACACAATAGAGCTTTCTCGCCGTAATTACAACCTTGTTGGTTATTTCTTGTGAGTGACATTGCCTCTTCACAAGCACTGTCCCTCAGCCCTTTAATAAAAGATTTCCCTCTATGATATCTGCTAATGCAGAACTGAAATACCTAAAATACAGTTCTACTATGATATGACTCTCAAATTTTTTTAACCAAGAAACCACCTTTAACAGAATATTTTCTAATCTCTGAAAGAATGCTCCAGTGTCCTTGAACTATGCTTTGAGGGGGACTGGATTAGAACACCAATGTTCCAAGCATCTACTGTGTACCTAATGCTCTAGGCACTGGGCACAGCAGTGTGTAAAACAGAGAAAAATGCCAACTCTAAAAGAACTTAAGGTGGTGAAGATTAAGATGATTTAAATGCATAATAACCAGAAGCATGCATTAAATCCAATCCATTCAGTTTGTATTAAGGCAGTGCAGCATAATGAATTTCATTGTAAAATAAGACAATAGAACAGATACCTCATGAGGGAGGTAAAATGGAACTGATAGTTTTGTATCTCCAGACTTGACATTTCAAATCGGGCCATGAATAATAAAATACCGAAGCTGATTCATTCCCATGCCTTTAATTCTGTCCTCATAATTTCTTATTCTAACTTTTTATTCATAAGTCCAAGCATCTTTTCTTTTCTGCTGAAATATGTCCTATGATTCTCTTTCATTGCGTCTGTTAATACTAGATATCACTGTGAATGGGCTGGCTAGATTTACTTCCTGTATGGATTCTCTTTATTTCATGTTAACCAGGGTCACTTTGCTTTGGAGAGAAGTATCTTCTGTAACCATCAAAACGGCCCTGTAGCCTTTAAGCACTCGGAAAGATAGCTCTAAAAAATGTACAACTTGCTAACAAGCATAAAATGAGAGATCTACCGAAAGGTCAGCTCTGCTGTGAGCCTTCACTGTGTAAGAAGTGGCCCTATGGGAATGCAGCGTATCTTAAAAGACATCGCTGATATCTTTATGACTTGAAGAATTAGGGAAAAGACTGAGAAATGCTATGATGATATTAAGCTATATGTAAAAGCATCTCTGTAATTCAGGACTTATCCAGCACCCTGAAAGTGGGGGACTTGTGCTTATTATGACATCAGAGGCTACTGATTTCCAGAGTGGGGTAAGAGAATCTTTATTTAGATGTCAGGAAAATAAATGATATGATGAGCTAGTTCCCTACAAATATTTTATGTCTACTTGATGAGGAAAGAATTTGGGGTACGATTGTGAAAATGTTTGCATGTGTGTGTGTGTGTGTGTGTGTGTGTGTGTGTGTGCACGTGTGTTCATTTGGTCTCCTTGTGTTCTTCACTAATAGAATTGAATTCAACTTTTAAAAACTATTTGGGTTTCTTGTGGTTGTTTTATTATTTTTTTAGTTTTGCTTTACAGCTGTAGGGCTATGCAACAAATATCTAATTTTAGCTCCCACTCCTCTCTCACAACTCTTAAAATTTGGAATTGCTCATGTGACGAGCCTCTATTTGTGCAGTAACAACAAGTCCCCTCAAAGTTGCCTTAGGATTGGGGAGTAGTCCTAGAAAAGATCCAGGCAGCATAAGAGGAATTTGAAACCCATCTCCCAACCTCTTCAGGGGAGAAAGATGGCAGTGAAGGTTGAACTTCAACTGACAGTGATTTAATAAACTAATGACTATCAATAAACTTTCTGGAAAATCTCAAAATGAGAGAACTTGAGATATTCTGAATGAACGAACAACTGGGGTCTCCTAGAAGGGCTGTACTGAGAGGTTACAAAAGCTCTCACAACTTCCTTCTTCTAACTCTCATTTCTTTTACTGAACTCTTTATCTTATACTCAAGTATAAATAAGTAACAGTATGTCCATGAGTTCTGTGAGCCACAAGAATTAGTCAAACCCAGTGAGGACTTTACAGAAACATTAATTTATGGCTGGTTGATCAAATGCATCATGAAGTAACATGGGGCCTCAGGCTAGATTCTCAAAAGAGGAATAGTATTGACACTGAGCACTTAACCTGCAATATCTGCCACTATCTCCGGAAAATAATGTCAGAATGGAATTGGATTACAGAACACCCACTTGCTGTCCCTGAGGAGTTAATTGAATTTTTGCTGGTGAGAAAAAATATTCCTTCCTTTGCAGTTACAGAAGTTACCTTGTGATGGGCAGCAGGAAAAACAGTCTGGATTGTTTTCAACAACAGTCCAAGTATGCTGCTCTTATGTGGTTCCCAGCCAGCTGATTGAATGATTTGATTTGATTTTAATACTGGAATGTTTTTAGTTTTTTTTTTCTTTTTAATAAGGGGCATGAAGCAGACTGGAACAGAAGTGACAGTCTGGAAGCAGAAGCAATCATTCCTCCTTCATTTCCCTGAAGTTGCATTCCTCTTCCTGGAGAAATGAGAAAACACCATTTAAAGGGCTTTTGTTGTTGTTGTTGTAGATGGAGAATCCCTAGAAGATGTCGTGTTTGATTGCCTTCTTGAAAATTGCACATTAAAACCATTTGTGTTCAGAAATTTCTAGAATTGTAGTTAAGTGAAATGCCACTTGAAATCTTCCTGTTTATAAAGCTTGGCCCTATTGGAGCTACTAAGGAGCAATTTGGATCCTGAGTACCTGATCATAAAACATTATCAGTGGTTAATCTGCTCATGAGATCATGTAGAAAGGTTTACTAGGAAATGGACTCTGAAAAGAAGATGTAACTATGGGTGTGACTTTGAAGACTTTATTATGTCCCTGACGCTTCCCATTCCTCTTCCCTCTTCCCAACTCCTATTTCTCTTCCTCCCCCCTCCTACTTCCTCTTCCCTCACCCTGAGAGATTCCCTGTACCATGCAACACCATGTTCTTCTACCCTGATGCTTTTCTTGCCACAGGCATAAAGGTGTGAAAGACTAAATATGGTGACACATTCCTGTGTTTCTAGAACTTAAGAGGGAAAGAAAATTGACAACTCAGGGCAACCTCTACCACACAGTTCCAGACTGTTCTACACACCACTCTGCCTCCCAAAAAAAGAAAAAAAAAGAAACAACAACAACAAACCAATAAGTAATATAGATCACTGGGTCATGAAATGAATTTCATAAATCATAAGCTAGAAGAAATCTTTCTCCCTTTAAGTTTTTTTTGGAGATGAAAAACAGAACCTTCTATAATCAAAATATGATTTTTTAAATCAGAAGTGAATGTACTCTTGAATTATAACAATTTGTTTCTTTAGCAAAAGCCATATGGTGTGAAAAAGTCTCCTTTTATGAAAAGCATTGAAAAAAAACAAATCAACAAAAAGAAATTCCCTAGGTTATAGATACATTTATAGTGGATCTTTATTGTGTGTACATATCTGTTCATGTGAGTGTGTTCACAGGTGTGATTGTGAGTTCAAATAGAGACCAGAAGTTAATGAATGACCTCTTCCTCAATTTGCTTCTCCATATTATTTGTTTTATTTGGCTTTGTTGTTGTTTGTTTGTTTATTTTTGGGTACAATATCATTCAGTGAACTATGAGTTTACTAATTTCACTCTGATAGCTGGCCAGAAACCCATAGAAATTCCCTTTTCTCTGCTTCCTCCTCAGCTCTGGGCCTCACTAGTCTCTTCTTCTGTGGGTGCTAAAGATCAAACCTAAGTTCTTGATAGGTTAGAAATGGTAGGGAAGTCAAGAGTGACATTGAGAACAATAATTTCAGTAGAATGGAGTTTATTACAATAGGATCCTCAGCAAGACAGATATTCTAAGGAGAAGAAGGATTCATGTCTTGACACACACACAATCTTGGGGGTTCCTGAAGGAAGTAATAAAATCTCATGTATGATGATTTATCAAGAGTTTTAGCTACTTAACCTGTTATTACCACTGAAAAGCCAGCAAATGCTCAATACCCAAATGGAGACAAAGAATGTAAATGGATACCTATAGGTATGAAAGATTTAAAAGAAATCAAGCAATCAGCATTATCTTATGGCATCCCTTCACCATTTGTTAGGAAGATGGTAAAAACATTGACTTCAAGGAATAAGCTTACTCATGTGATTGGCTTCAATTAGTCTCAGTGATCCTTGAAGAGAGGCCCCAGTTACAGTGAAAGTGATATTGTAAAGAGCAAGGAAAAAAATCAAAGGACTTGAGACTTCCCAAGATCAAATTCTTGGTGAGGGATTTTTTTTTTTGATTCACAGAATCAAGCTATTTATAATAAATAAATCTTGTCCCTATACCATACAGCAGCCTTAAATGCTTGGGACAGAATTCAAGAATAGGAAAAAGAGCTGAATCATATACTAAGGTTAAACAAGGCCCAAGAGAACCCTTTAGTGACTTTTTACAAAGGTTAACTGAAACTGTACACATAGGGATAAGAGATCCAGAAGGTAGATGAGTACTTATTGAATCTCTGGCTTTTGAAAATGCCAAATTAGAATGCAAAAAGATTCTTCGCCCTTTAAAGATCTATCAGCCATAATGGGAGAATGGATCCTGCACACAACCAATGTTGAGTCATTTGACTATAATACTGATGCGTGGAAGGAGAAGCAATTTCCAAAGTTATGATGAGACATCAAAATGTCAGTTGTTTTAATTGTAAAATGGGACATCTGAGAATCAAAGGCTCTGACATAACCTATACACCTATGATAATCTGATTTTTGACAAAGAAGCCAAAACAAGACAATGGAAAAAAAAAGAAAACATCTTCAGCAAATGGTGCTAGAATAACTAAATGGTAACATGTAGAAAAATGCAAATAGATCCATATTTATTGCTCTGCACAAAACTCAAGTCCAAGTGGATCAAAGACCTCAACATAAACCCAGTTATACTGAAACTAATTGATGAGAGAGTGGGAAGTAGCCTTGAACACATTGGCACAGAAAACTACTTCCTGTATATAACACTCATAGCACAGATACTGAAATCAACAATTAATAACTGATACCTCTTGAAACTGAAAAGCTTCTGTAGGGCAAATGATACTGTCAATAAGGCAAAACAACAGCCTACAAAATGGGAAATATCTTCACCCACCCCACATGTGATAGATCTCTAAAATAAATAATAATCTCAAGAAACTATACATTAAAATATCAAATATTTAAATTTTTAGAATGAAGTACAGAATTAAGCAGAGAATTCTCAACAGAAGAACCACAAATGGCCAAAAGACATTTATTGAATTGCTCTACACCCTTAGCCATCAGGAAAATGCAAATCAAAACAACTCTGAGATACCATATTATACCTGTCAGAATGACTGAGATCACAAACACTGATGACAGCTTACTTTGGAGACCTTGTGGAGTAAGGGCAACACTCCTCCATTACTGGTAGAAGTGCAAACTTGTATAGTCACTTTGGAAAGTTCCCATTGCAAACGTGCAGCCAAGAGTTCCAAATCTCAGACAAAGATGACAACTTGAAGTCAAAGATTAGGAGGTAAAAGCTGAAGGATCAGAGAAGCAGAGAAGTCAGCCACTAGAAAGTTCTTACCTCTACCAATGCTTAGACCAAAAGGGAAAATCCTGTTTTTATGAGTCCTCAGACTGCTTGCTCAGACCAAATCCTCAGCCTACATCCATCTCTATGAATCCTTAGATGGCATCCTCAGACTACAGACTCCATCTGATCTCCTGTCTCCTCCTGCCTTATTCTACTTTCTCTGCCCAGCTATATCACTCCCTATATACCTCCCTAGTGCTGGGATTAAAGGCATTTGATTCCAAGTGTTGAAATCACCTTTGTACAAGTTCTGTTTCTCTTTTAGACAGATTCAATCTTGTGTAGCCCAGGGTGGCCTTAAACTCACAGGGATCCATTTGCCTCTGTCTCTTGTGTGCTGGGATTAAAGATGTGTGCTACCACAGCCTGGTTTTTGTGGCTGACTAGTGTCATAGCTCGGCACTCTGAGCTTCAGGCAAACTTTATTTGTTAGATCACAAACAAAGTATCACTGTAGGAGTCAGATAAGTTGTTGGAAGAAAGTGCACATATTTACCACCTCTTAGTGAGATATTCTTGCCCTGGGAATTCTGTTAGTTAGAGACACAGAGACAGTGCCCTTATAGATTGCTACAGGTAGGCATGAGAGGTGACTTCAGAATTCTAACATAATGTTTCTTCCGTACTCACACTTGCCCGGCAATCTCTCTGCTGACTAAGCCATCTCTCCAGCTCTGAATCAAGCTTTTAAAGCATACACATTCCTAGAGTGTGATGATGCATGGAACTTGGAATATTTGTGTTATGATATGAAAGAGTAAATTGAAGAACACAGGGAAAAATGACAATAAGCAGATATAAAATATCAAAAAACATACATAGGAAAGCACCAGTCTAGTATTCCATGATTCCTCTTTCCAAGTCTCATCTCTCTTACGGAAGGAAGCCACACATAATATTTACCTGCAAAATAATAGAATAGGATCTGGAGATTCACAAAGGTAATGCGCTATTCTGGAATGTTGTGAAATCAGCCTGATTATATTTACTGAAAGGCTAATAATGTTCCTCTCAGGTTACTATAGGTGAGTGCAGCATGAGCAGTTAGGCAAACACTCAAGTACTAACTATCCTCAAGCCAGAGCCTCAAGTAGACACAACCAAGTGAAGAGAAAGTAGAGAAAGGAGTCACTTTCTTATTATTATTTGAAATGCTGTTATTTTAAACAGCTCCTTTCTCTGGAAGGGCTTGTTTAGATTAGACATATGAACAGGTAGCAAGATGTGACTCCAGTGGATGTACACACTCTCCTGTTGGGTCAGATGAAGTACGACAGGTTCTAACAGAATCTGTAACCTGAAAAGCATTTCAGGAATGTGCACAAGGAGCACACACGTGTGCATGACTTAACTTAGTCTCAGCATTCTGTCAGCACTGCTACTACTTTCCTGCACATTTGGAGGTTTGTTGTTGTTGTTGTTGTTGTTGTTTTTTTTTTTTTTTTTTTTTTTTTTTGGTTTTTCGAGACAGGGTTTCTCTGTGGTTTCTAGAGCTTGTCCTGGAACTAGCTCTTGTAGACCAGGCTGGCCTTGAACTCAGAGATCCTCCTGCCTCTGCCTCCCGAGTATTTAGAGGTTTTTGAAAACAAAATGATCCACCTTCTGAAAACTGAAACTTCACAAGGCTATGAGTTTTCTTTGATTCAAGAATGCCTGTTCAGTGTGATAAAAGTATGTGTCAGAGTAAAAATTGACATTTATAAAAGCAGGAAAAACTTATGTTGAGCCGTGGCAGTGAGGAAGAAAAGCAGAAACTCTACTGCTCTTAACACCACTAAAACAAAGAGAAAGGTCTGGGGACTTAATAAGACGCCCAGAGGACAATTACCAGTAAGCCACAGGTTCATGTTGATACACAGATTAATAGAAATGGCTTAATTTAAGATGTAAGAGTTAGTTAATAAGAAGTCTGAGTCTGAGCTAATAAGCCAACAGTGTTGTGATTACTATAGTTTCTGTGTGTTATTCAGGTCTGGGCAGTGGGACATTAATGAGTGGTCTCTGTTTACATTTATTCACTTGACTACAAACAAGGACAGAAAATTAAAATTAAGAGGTAACAGTCACTGATTAGGAATATTATAAGCACTGAAGAATATATGAACAACACACTAAAGAGTTTTTACAAATCTCTGAAAACATGAACAACACATGGACAGATATTTTAAAAGTTCAAAACATGAAAGTGGGAATGTAATCACAAAGAAAATCCAAACTTTAGAGGCCTGCAACATGGAGCCTTTGCGGCTGCAGGTCTAGGTCTCTGCCCTGCTGAGGGATGGGGTCAGGAGAGAGGCAGCAAGGCCACATCACTGCCCATGACTGTAAGCAAGATGGTCAATATCCCAGCCAGAGGGATATGAACGGGAGTCCCTGACAAACCTAGAGGAGAGGAATGGAAGAGCAAGAGACACGGGATATGACTGCAAGACAGGATTTCTGATCAAACCGTGCTTTATTTATTCTCAGAAGCTGTTATATAACAAACAGGCAAGTGGGAGGGGAGGGGTATCAGGTCTGCTGGAATTCAGATCCAGAGGCATCCCTAGCTAATAAGTAAATACTGAGGGTGTGTTATTGTTGACTAACAAAGGAAATGCTAATTGTTTCTGAAGCCTGGTGCCTGCAGGTCTCACTAGGAGATAAGATGCCAGGTTGATTTCCAGGGCCCTGCAAAGGGGATAGAGGCAAATATTTTACTTAACTTGTGAGCTTAAGATGGATGTAAACAAAAGGCAGATCTCAAAATACAGGCCTTTGCTTCCTGCAGGTCAACACTGTGAACCAGCAAGTAGCCAGTGCCAAAACAAGAGGGTTGCAGCAGCCTGGAGCTCATGCAGAATCTGCCCCTTATGTGACTGTTATGAATCATAATGTGAATATTTTGGGAGACAGATATCTGTCAATGGTGTCATGACCCACAGGTTGAGAACTACCGTATTACAACATGTGACATTACAAAGGAGACTTTACATGCAACAAGAGCCTGGAGAGATGTTCTACAAACTCTACAGACCACACATGCCAACCTAAAATACTATAGCCAGAAAAATTTCAATTCAAATACATGGAAAAAGAAAGATAGCTTGATAAAACTATAATAAAATAATAAAACCAAATCTAAGCAACATTTGTCCACAAATTCAACATTACAGAGTATTACATGCATTATTCCTGATGTGTTTATAGTTGTTCAATTCCTGGATGCCCTCCATCTCCTATGACTCTTACAAAACTTTTCCCTTCCTTTCTCCAAGGTTCCCTAAGGCCTGAATGGAGAAATGTGACTAAGTCTTCCAAGATGATGTGGGATTCCCCTATGTATGCTGTGAATACCATTGGTGAATAAAGAAACTGCCTTAGCCTGTTGATAGGGCAGAACTTAGGTAGGCATGGGAAACAAAACTGAATGCTGGGTGGAAAGAGGTGGAGTCAGGGAGAAGCCATGTAGCTTAGCCAGAGACAGATGCTGGAACTTTATGCAGTAAGCCACAGCTATGTGCCAATACATAGATTACTAGAAATGGGTTAAATTAAGATATAAGTGTTAGCCAATAAGAAGCTAGAGCTAATGGGCCAAGCAGTGTTTTAAATAATACAGTTTCTGTGTGACTATTTTGAGGCTGAGCATGTGGGAACCAATAAGCAGCCTCCTTCAACACCAAGGATCTCACTCTGTTAATAATGCCTAGCTGCAGGAGGGAGCTTCTGTGATAGTGGCTGAGAAAAGCACTGATCTATGAGTATAGCAGAATTCTCAACAGTAACTTTATGGCTATATTCCTTTATCAGTTCTAAGTTCTTAGGATCAACATGCAAGCAGTGTTAGGGTTAGTGTCTGTCACAAGGAGTGTGTCCTAAATTCATTCAGATATTGGCTATGGTTATTAGCCAATATGGTTATTAAGTCCTTGATAAGTTGCAGTCTATATAACCACAGAGGTTAAGAATAGAACAAGAGACTATGGGAAAAGGATAGATCTCCCATAAGCTTTGTACCACTCTTGTGCATCTTGCAAGCAGGTTGTCATCGTTGACAGAAGAGTTTGTAGCTGGGTTGCTGTTTACCTCTCTGCTTCTATAGCCTGTATTGGTGAAGGCTTTAAGTAGGCACAAGCTTGGCATTTTTGTGTTCACTGAGTTGTGTAGGTGTCTTCAGCAATGGGGACTTACTGTCAGTTTGTGGAGAGCAACCAATGGCTTTGAAAATAGCCTGTGTTGTTTGGGGGATACAATGGAGCACCTTTGGTAATGGTGTTTAGTTTTATCTGTCCCTTCCATTATTTTCCTTCACACACCTCTCTCTTTCTTCTTTCTCCATATTTGACTCTCCTGTTCCAATCCAACCCTCCTCAACCATCGATAACTCTCTATCTTATTTCTCCTTTGTAGGACAATCCAACCTTTTCTTTGGGTCCATTACTTCATACCTAATATCTGTGGTTATATATATGGTAACTTTTATATCTAAGACTTAACAGCCAACATCCACATATAAGGGAATATACATAGCACATTTTTCTTTGGGTATCTGGGTTTCTTCCAGATGATTTTTTTCTAGTTCCATCCATTCACCTACAAAATACTTTAATTCAATATTTTCAGTGGCTGAGTACTATTCCACTGTGAAAATGTACCACATTTTTTTAAATCTATTGATCCATAGCTGGATATCTAGGCCATTTCTGGTTTCAGGCTATTGTGAATAGAGCAGCAATTACATCGCTGAGCAAAGGTCTCAAGATTTATTTACCTTGATGTGAAGAGAGATATTCAGCTTCCTTGGGAGCAACCCCACTGCTGATTTCCATAGTAACTGTACAAGTTTTTTTTTTTTTTTTTTTTTTGTTTTTTGAGACAGGGTTTCACTCTAATTTTAGAGCCTGTCCTGGAACTAGCTCTTGTAGACCAGGCTGGCCTCAAACTCACAGAGATCCGCCTGCCTCTGCCTCCCAAGTGCTGGGATTAAAGGCGTGTGCCACCACCGCCCGGCAACTGTACAAGTTTTTACTTCTACCAGCATTCCCTTCATCCTCACCAGCATGGGGGGTCATTTGGTTTTCTTTTCTTTTTTTTTGTTTTTTGATCTTGTCTAGTCTGACTGGTGTAAGACAAAAATCTCAGAGTAGTTTTGATTTGTGCATTCCATAATTTTGATGACTAAGGCCATTTCTTTAAGTGCTTCTCAGCCATTTCTATTTCCTCTTTTGAGAATTCTGTTTCTGTCTGTACTATTTTTAACTTGGGTCCTTGGTTTACTTGAGGTCCAGTGGTGTTTGCTAATAAGAAAGGAAGAAATGGTGGGGATTCAGATGAAAGTGGAGTGGGAAGAATCTGCAAGTACTTGGGGGAGGGAGAACTATTGTCAGAATATAAGTTTAAAGTATTTTCAAATAAAATATAGTAGTTATTCATAATTCATCACCTGTATCACACTGTTTTTGCAACTATGTCATCTTTACAATAGGCTGAGGCTAAAGTATAACCAGAATAGAGGAAAAAAAACCAAAGGGATACACCCCCATTGGATCAAATCCAAGCACTAATTCTGAGATTTATTGCAATAAAGGGACAAAGAAAGTTGTCATCGGGACCTTAAAGGAATCCTTCCATTATCTAGCTTGCTGCAAAATAGAAGATATAACGATTCTGAACCCTTCTGAATCTGTGGACATGCGGGAGACAGCAAAAATTTAGGTCAGAGGGAAACCTTGATTATCATTCATGTGTTGTTTAAAAATGAAACTTGATTTTCAAAATTCATGGTGAGATATAAACCTACAGATAAAGGTTTAAGAAGCATAGTTTGGTTCTGTACAAATTCACACTGATATTTACCTGTGCTGCCCCAGGCAAAGCAGCTTAAAGATACAGGATGCAACCAGAGGAGCAAAGGGAAGAATTTAATTTAATTTCATGCTTGAGCCTCTCTTTCTACAACACACACCTACTCTAACATTCAGGTCCTCACGAGGCTCAGAAGAGGTGAGCCAGTGGCTGAGGAAGAGATTTGTTTATTACAAATTTTTCACTGTACAGGCATGCTAGATTTTGGTTCATACATTATTTAACCCTCCTAAAATTCAGCTGGAAAAAATGATCTCAAGCTAATTTAGTTTTCTTACTTCGTTTCGTTTTCCAGGTTTTTCTCTCATTCCTGAATGGTTTCTCTTCTTTAAATGAATAAAACAGAAGCCCCAGCTGTTTACTCTCAGCAAGAAAGGCCTATGATGTGGGATTCCCCTCTGTGTGCTGTGAATACCATTGGTTAATAAACGAACTGTCTAGGACCTGTGCAGGGAATAGAGCTAGGTGGGAAAAAATAAACTGAATGCCGGGAGGAAGAAGGCAGAGTCGGGGAGAAGCCATAGACCTGCCGCTGGAGACAGATGTGCTAAAACTTTGCTGGTAGGCCACGACCTTGTGGTGATGCACAGACTAATGGACATGGGTTAAATTAAGATGTAAGAGTTACCGAATAAGAAGCTAGGGCTAATGGGTCAAGCAGTGATTTAAATAATATAGCTTCTGTGTGGTTATTTCGGGAGTCTGGGCAGCTGGGAAAAGAACAGCCTCCTTACTACTGGGGTAGTATTCCTTTTCAACATCTTCCATCCTGACTTGATTAGCTTTTAATTGCTGAGATAAAACACATAACCAAAAACAACTTGGGGAGGAAAGGATTTCTTTCTTCTTAACATTCTCAAGTCACATTCCATCACTGGGGGATGTGGGGGAAGCAATTTAAGGGAGAAACTGATACACAGTCCATGGAAATGCTGCTTATTGGCTTGCTCTCAGCCTTCTTTCGTATACACCCCAGCATCATCTGCCCAGTAGTGGTACCTTCTACAATGCTCTATACCCTTCCACTGTTAATCAATTACCAGTGAAGAAAATGACCTACAGACTTGCTTATAGGTCTCGACCTTATGGATGTATTTTCTCAATTAAGATTACTTCTTCTCAGATATGTCTACATTTGTGTTAGGTTGACCAAAAAAAAAAAAAAAAAAAAAAAAAAAAAAAAAAAAAAAAAAAAAAAAAAAAAAAAAAAACTGGCACACCTCCTTCACTATAGTGATTTACCCCACACTTTCTCAAGTAAGTTCCAGGCTAGAATTTTTCAACTGTGTTCACAGAAGTAGGCCTTTCAAAAGGATGTTCTGTTCCCTTTCGTGGAGTTCTCTGATTCTACAACTTTTGTCATTAACTATAATTTAAGCAGCTACTGGCCTTCACAGTCATAGGAGCACATAGCTACTTCAGTCATGTAAATGACACAGCACAGATCTCTTGAGTAAATTACTTGAAACTACCATGCAAGTTAGTCTTTGCTAACCCGATTTCGGCTAGAAAAATCTTTACGTGCATTTTCTAACCAATTCAATTTGTGAATATCTTAGCGCACTTGTTTTATTAACAGGCAAGCTAAATTATAAGCAATACAAATGTATTTGTTTCATTATTCTGTAAGCTCACAAGCCTGAAGTCAATAGGCTGCATCTAGTGAGGTCATTGTTATTAAAGTATTGTAAAGGGAAAGGAGAGAGCATATGCAAAAGTACAAGTCAAGTCTATGAAGAGAAAGGGTAAAATTCACCAGAATGTGTTATGCATTATGCATAAGAAAATTGCATTAGTCCAGACATGAGGTCAGAGCCCCCCAAACTAATGAGTCTCAAAGGTTTAATCTCTCACATCATCACAGTGGTGATTAAGTTTCAATCCCAGTTGTGGACAACCCATTCAAACTAAAGATACTGTTGTATTATTTGTAAGTGGTAGTCTTTGGTATTATGAGTTAATTTCCTAACAAAGATTGCTATGTACAAAGAATCCAATAAGTCATTCATTTGATGGAAGACAATTGAGACTTCATTATCTATATTTTAAAGAAACTTAACTTCTTTCCTATGTACACTTTTAGCAATAATTCTAAAGAACTCAAGGCATGGTTTATTTAAGAATAACAAAACCTGAAGGACAAGTTTTCCATCTTTCTCATTTCTTGAATCCAGGAATAGACACTTATCTATGTGTGAGGAATTGAGATGTACTGCCCAGAACCAGGATCTAACAGATAATCTTTCCAGGGAAATTCACTTTGTAAGTTTCATTTGGCTCCTACTTACTGACATTTTGCTAAAACAATGAAAATATATAAGGAGCCTCTGGTGGTATACAGAGGGTTACTGGGAAAGGTGTGGAGTTGTCCATTGGTGATCCTTTCCAAATACCTTGGTATAAAATTTCTCCAAGAGATGAATCTGTACATTAAGGGTTAGAAACAAATCATTTCATATATTTAGCTCAAACACTGAAGTGATTCGGATCGACTCCTTGAATTCCTAAAACAAATTAACTGGAGCCTGCTGCTTGAACATCTTTATTTCTTTATGTGTTATATAAGTTTATATTGACTGAGTTTAAGCTTATGAAATAGTTTACACCGAAAGGAGCATTGAGAAAACATATGTAAATTCATATCTCTTTTTCTGTTTTAATCCATTCACTGTATACTTAATTGTACCATAATTTGCAAAAGTACAAATTAAAACTAAGAGGCTTAATTCTTTCTGTGCAAAATATGGAAAAGATTCTCTTGGTTCATAGTTCTTAAGGCATTTAATTTAGACCATTGAAAGTAAGTAGATTCTGTCTGCTTTAAATATGTACGAAGTTTTACAGCCAGATATGTCTCTATCACCTTGATAACATAGAAGGCTGTAGCCACTTTCAAGAGGATTGAAACGGTCTCTATCACTGTAAAAGCAGAAAGAAATACCACCTCTACCTCCAGGTTCTGTGATAAAATAGGACTCTTGCTCCAGGCTCTAAAGTCATCTAGCAATCATATATGAAAGCTTCCTATTTTCTCTGAATAAAATCAGTTGTCTGTCTCATGATGATACTAGATGAATTTAAGATGAAATGTGTGTGTGTTAGGTAATATGTTTTTCCTCTCAATTGAAACATTATCTCCTAGAGGTAAGACAGAAGCTCAGGAGGTTAGGGGCATAAGTAGAATGCCCAGTACTATAAAACTCCAAGAGCAAACAAAACCTACTGGGTTCAGAAGTTACAAGAGTTAAAAGTTCTAAAAGACAAACAATTGCTTCAGTACTTCTGAGTAGCTGAACTGGCTAAGAATTGTGTAAAAAAAAAAAAAAACTCCAGGGGTATTATCTTTATTGATTATCATGTAGCTGATTGGACTTTTTGTTGTGGTGGTTGCCTCTGAGTCATTCATATTCCTGTAAGTAACTTTTACCCGTGCTCCCTAAGTAACTACTACAACCTCACCCATTTCACCAAGCCAGACTTTTTCTTGTGTCTTCCATGACCATGATCCATAAGGAATAGACACACATTTCCCCAAACTTACACATGTGATAAGTCCTAACTACTGCTCTCAAATCCTATTGCAAATGTCTACATAATGTGCTTTATCTCTTTGACTCTGTTAAGGGGTGGGAATTCTGTGGTTTATAATTTTTTCATTCCTTAGTTAATTGTCCATGATTTATAAAACACATAGTTTGAGTCATATTCAAAGTGACCCTTTTTTCTCTTTCTCTGTTCTCTCTCTCTCTCTCTCTCTCTCTCTCTCTCTCTCTCTCTCTCTCTCTCTCTCTCTCTCTCTCTCTCTCTCTCTCTCTCTCTCTGACAGGGTTTCTCAAGCCTGTCCTGGAACTAGCTCTTGCAGACTAGGCTGGCCTCTATCTCATAGAGATCCGCCTGCCTCTGCCTCCTGAGTGCTGAGATCAAAGGCGTGCGCCACCTCCGCCCAACTTATTCAGACGTTTTATAGTGATGGGTCTCAAAAAAAATCATCCTAAATATATTATTTTCTCAGACTTAAGGGAGTAAGGGGAAGGGAGAGGTTTACGAAATTGAAGAAACTCAAGAATTGAGAGAGAGCAACCTCTCACCTCTATTTTCTGTTGTGATGATGTGGTAGTTTGAAAGAAAATGGTCCCTAAAGGGAGTGGTATTTTAGGTGGTGTGGCCTTGTTGGAGTTGATGTGGCCTTGGTTGAGGAAGTGCATCATTGTGGAGGTGGACTGTGAGGTTTCTGATCTCAACATCCCAGCCAGTATCTCAGTTCACTTTGTGTTGTCTGTAAGTGCTACTTCTCCAGTATTATGTCTGCCTGCACGCCACCATGCCATGCCAAGATGGTAACAGACTAAACCTCTGACAATGTAGGCCACCCCAATTAAATGTTTTCTTTTATAAGATTTGAAGTGGTCATGGTGTCTCTTCACAGCAATATAAACCCTAACTAAGACAGAGGACAACCAACCAAAGCATTCTCTGATATCCCCTGTCGGTGAGTGTTCTCCCTGTATCAGAGGGTAATGGAGCAAAGGATAAAGAAAAAGAAACACAGGAAAAGAGAACCTCATCAAATTCCCCACCCCATCTTATTCCCATTAGGTCACACTTGTCTTCCCATTAGGTTACATTGTATTTCCATTAGGTCACCTTTGTCTTTGCCATCGCTTCTGAAGTCTCCCATTGTTGCAGAATACTTCTTTACACTGTCTAAAGGTGTGTCACTGTAATTGGTTTAACAAAGAGCTGAACAGCCAATCACTAGGCAGGAAGACGTTAGGCAAGACTTTTAGGGACAGAGCAGACATGGGGAAGAAGAAAAGCAGAGTCCCCAATCAGACACGAGGAAGCTGGATGGGCAGTACAAAGAAAGGTAACACCTTGGTAGAACACAGATTAGTATAAATGGGTTAACTAAGGGCAAACGTTGACAATTAATTAGACTTCTCCCTGTCATTATTTGTGAGATGGCAGACCAAAGAAAATTCTGATCACATCCCATAGCATATAAAATCATTTCAGGTAGCCCAAAGGACACTTGAACTGTATCCCATGGCATATAAAAACCACATCAAGTACATATGCATGCTTTTCTTCTGTTAACCTACCCTTTGTTCTATGAGTCTCAGTCTTGAACCCCTCCACAGTTAATGAGATGATACCTTTTGCTCCCCTACCCTACATTTGGAGATTGGTTTGTACTTCTATTTTCTCCATACCATCAAGTATAGTTTTCCAAGGCAGACACAACTAAATCACAGCAGTCATGGTTTTCACACTGCCTAGACAGGGTGGGTATTTGGAATATTTCCACCTGGTTGCGTCCCAGGATATTTCTCACACTTAGTTCTTTACAAACACATTTACATCAAAATAGTTCTTATCCACATGCTCAAGTCTGCCCACATACAAAGTACTGTATTCATTTTTAGTCAATTTGAGGTGGGACAGGGATATTTGCGTCTGATGTGTTGACAGTAAAGCCCTACACTGCAACATAAACACAACACTGAAGGTAAACAAAATTGTTTTAATTGTTGCTAATTAACTCCACTCTGTCATAGTATGCCAAAGATGAACTGCTGAAATTGGAACTGAATGCCAATTAATTTTGTGAGTAATTGTTGTGTAACTGAGTAAATTGTGGTAAATACTCATGATTTATAAAAGGGAAGAAAACGGTTTCAATTGGAAAGTTAATAGACAGAAATCATAAACTCTCTCATGACTATCCCAGTGCACAGCTGCCTTATTCACAGGAACTGTTAATCATAATTACTTCTAATTTGGTATCCCTACATGAAGCTCTACACTGTTTTATTTTTAAAGTCTTCACTGCATGTTGAGTTGTCCTCTTAAATGTCTGCTTTCTCTTTCATTTCATCAATTGGGAAGTCTGTGTATGACCCTCATTTCCAAGAGTTTTAGAGTTTTACACGATCTGTCATACATTCTTGTTTCACACTTATGTTACCATATTGGCAAATATAAAATTAACTTTCCACTTATTGGAGGAGAATTAGCCTGTGGTAAAAAGAAAATTAAAAAAAAGAACATATCAGATACACTAGGAGGAACAAATTAAATAATAATGATTTTTACTTAAACACTTTTGAAATGTGATTAAATAATAAACTTGCTTATACACACACACACATTTAGCAGCTTTGAGCTAGGCCCCCCTCATGGTATGTTGCAACACATTGCTTTATAGGAAAACAGTAAAAGAATGAATAAAATTAATTTGAACATCTGCTCAATGTGGCAAGATAATTTAGAGCCTCATGTTCAAACATTTGCAAAAAGTACTCGCACACTTAAAAAAAAACCTTTCTTGTGACTTCTAGTATATCATACTAGGGCTTTCAGCTGTTATTTCTCTGTCTAGACAACAGGAAGAAAGCTTCTCTTAAATGCACCAGAAAAGCAAAAATTGTCGAGAGAAGCACTCTGCTACACACTGGACAAATAGGAAGAGAGATGCAGAGGATCAATACTTGCTGAAGCAGAGACTCACTACTGAGACTCAGATTAGGAAAGCCCAAACTGCTAGTGATGCATGGCTGCAACCCAAGTGAGCAGAATCTAAGAGGGATCAAACAACCTTCTGATGCTTTTGTGAGTTTTACAACCAAGGCCCCCACAAAATTTCTATAGCGAAGACCACAGAAAAATTACCAGTGGATCCAATAGGTAGGAACTAGCAATCATTTGGACAAAACCAGAGTATTCCATTCTTTCTAGTAAATGTTGTCTCCAAAGAAACCATCACCCATAGCTTAACCTCCTAGAGCTTTATGAGTCTAACTTGGCTGGATGAGAGAGATACCTAAACCTGGCCACCTCTAGCCATTCTGTTCCCCCAAAGGAGGGAAACCACCTCAAGAAGCACTTGTAATAAGCTCAAGAACATAAGCTTCAAACATAATGATAGGACTAGGGAATGTCTTTTCTCTCCTTAGACATTACTGCCACATCTCCTGAAACTTATCTAGTGCCAATTATAGTGCTCATTAAATCATATTTTATTTTCAGATAATTGCAGGGCACACTGTGACACAAAAGCTATAGAGTTTCAGACAAGGCAGGGAAGTTGTAATGAATAGGTTAGGAATTTAAATTAAATATGATTAATATGCTAAGAGATTTAGTAGGAAAAGTACACCATATACAAGGATAGGTAAGTGATATTAGCAGATGTTAGTGGGTTCTAAGAAAAGTAAACATTAAATGATGATATTTGAAATGAAGGAATGAAATTTATGTCCTGGAAATGCTGAAACGTGCATGGACAGCCTGTAATTGACAGTTCTGTTGAACTTGTCCATACTGGGTTTTATGGTCTAACTTAATAAGGGCTACTAACCAGGTATCTTCCTCAAGAGGGCACCAGATCTCATTACAGATTGTTGTGAGCCACCATATTGTTGCTGGGAATTGAACTCAGGACCTTTAGGAAGAGCAGCCAGTGCTCTTAACCACTGAGCCATCTTTCCAGCACAAAACATTAAATAATGATGATTAAAAATCAAGTAGCCACAGCTGTTGGGCCAATCCAGAACTCTCGTATCAAATGCTGTTACTGGGAACAGTAGACATATTACCAGAAAGAGTATGTGAATGCAATGTATGCATATGAAAAAATCTTGAATGGAGGGTTTGCATATGAAAATGTTGAATGGAGGGTTGGTATATGGGAAATCTTGAATGGAGGGTTTGTATATGAAAATGTTGATGGAGGGTTTTGCTGTGGAAGAATTGTCTTGTACCCTGTAAAGATTTGTCACTCATATTGGTTTAATAAAACACTGATTGACCAGTAGCCAGGCAGGAAGTATAGGTGGGGCAACCAGAATAGGAGAATTTGGGGAAGAGGAAAAGCTCAGTTTGATGAGAGTGCCTCACTGATAAAAGATACCAAGCCACGTGGCTAACACAGACAAAAATTATGGGTTAATTTAAGTAATAAGTCTAAGCTATTGGCCAACCAGTGTTGTAATTAATAGAGTTGCTGTGTGATTATTCAGGTCTGAACAGCTGAAAACAGTCTCCACTTACAGGGTTTGCATATGTAAAATGTTAAATGGAGAATTTGTGTATGGTAACTGTTGAATGGAGGGTATGTTTATGGAAATTATGTCCCTCAGCATATGCCACTGAAAAACTACAAGTGAGTGCTATAGTGCTAGGCTTCTATATTCTTACTGAAAAGAACAGGGTCAGAAACACTGATGGAACCCAGCTGTTGGCTACAATGTGGAGTGGAGAAGTTCTCGTTCATTGCAGGTGGACTAATAAGATGTTACATTTACCTAATTTGATGACAGAAAATTTCAGTGTCTTTTTTAATTGTATGTTCCTCGTCATGTATTCCAGTAGTTGTTCTACTTGGATTTTATGCTAAAGAAATCCTTGTCTCCACAGGAAATTTGAAAGCTTTAAATTACAACTTTTCTTAGTGATTAAGAACACTTTGGGCCTCTCACTTAGTCTTTGCTGTGTGGAAGGATAAACTGTTCTACATCCAGACAATTAAACATTGTTCAGTGTTGGGGAGAGATGAGCTCTCAAACCATGAAAATCCATAGAGTAAATATTACTAAATTGATAGGAAATCAATTATACACAGCTGTATACTGTGTGATTTCAACTTTGTGATCTATAGAGGGGGCAGGACTGTAAGGTCAGGGATGAAGTCAGCAGATGAAAAAATACCTACAATAAACACAAAGAGTTTGGGGGTTAGAGTAGTTAAGCTATTTCATAGAATTCAAAAACGGGTGATGAGGACTGTTGTGTGCTTGTTGAGATTTATATCATCTGAACGTCAGGCTTGGGATAATGATGCAAAAGACATGTTAGCCCATTCATTTAAATTTAAGTTTGAAAACTTTATTTGGATATTTCTTCCTGTAACAGCTGTACTAAAAATTCTCTAGGTTCCTTCAGTTTCTTGATGGTATTAGAACTGTCCTAAAGACTGGTTATTTTTATAAAAAAATTAATTAAATATATGAGTCTTTGAGATACCTATTCATCCTCAAAGTAAATTACAAAGCTTTTTCTACAAGGATTGTAAGTGAATATATTTTAAAATTTATTTTCAAGTCCACTAAAATAATATTTACAGGTGATAAATTAAAATTTTAGTAACTAGTTAAAAATCATGGCCTTATGCATTAGTCAGTTTTAGAGAATATGCTTTTACTCATGCACATAAAGTTTTAACTCTCTTTGTATTTCCAATATCCAGAAATACCCTACACAAGCATGTGTTGTTTCAGCTGGAGTTACTTAAAGGATTTGATTTCATCCATGCTGCAGGATAAAATCTCTGACTTTTTAAAAGGAATATTAGAATCCGTTGATCCTCAGAGAATAGAATTTAATCAGATTGAAGAAAAGATATCTGTGATGGACAGTTATTTATTTAAGAGTGATATGACTTCTTTGGTTCTGATAAGCAAAGTGCTCTCTTTTAATATTAAAGTTGACAACTGAAATGAACTTACTTTTAAATTCAGAAGGTAAGATAATGTACTTTTTATAAAGCCCTAGGAAGTTTCCTCATGTTTCACACTGAAAAATAGTAGTTGGGCCACCTGGGCAACTATAAGATTCTGTAATATAGGGTTCTTGCTTTTTTCTTTTCCCAGAGGATTTTAAAACCACTCACTGGCTACCATGAATCGTACCAACCAGCCTTAATTCTTTTTATATCTCCCTGTGTTCCACTCAATGCCAGACACACACAAAATATTCAACAAATACACGAAGAGTAAACAACAAAAATATGTGAGTAGAATGTAAGGCTATAGCATTCCCTGGGGATATATCTTTGTCACTAGAGGAAACTTGGTTGTAATCATTTTTGTTTTCTTCCCCATAAAACAACATTTAGGAAATCTTTACAAGATTTACAGTATATGTCAAAAAATACTTAATAATAAATTTTCTTACCCCAACTAAACAATCCCGGTGAATGAATGTGAAGTCAAGTGTTCTGATTCTATAGATGATCCTTACTACCACTGAAGGTCAGTGAGATTGGAACGCTCTCATACAGTTTTGGCCCCTACTTCCTGTGACTCAGTTAATACTGATAGCTTGGAGCAATGCACAAAGGCATAGGCTTTTCTCTCTCCCTTGAAAGTAAATCCAAATGGCCCTGTCTATCATCTGACCAGGAAAAGTACCCTTAAAGAAAGCCATGTGTTAGAGAATTTTAAAAATAGCATGAGTTATCTAAACAGGTAGGTTGGTAAAGTGATCTGTTTCTTGATTGGTCAATATCACTGCATGAGAATGTGTTCTTCTGCAACGAATGCTCAGCTGCTGGTCACTCTCACCACATATTAATCGCTTCCTTAGCAATGGTTTCTCTAGGCATTGTCTGTCCCATAAATATAGAAATAAATATATTAAAATTTTAAGAAAAAATAAAAAGGAAGGAAATAAAATAAAGTCATACTCCTACTAACAGTCAATCACTGTACTAATCTGAATATTAGTAATGGTACTTAAAACTTTATAATATTTGCATTTATTTTTTTAATTATGTTTTTCCATAGCAAATAAATCAGTTTGATTCACAAATAAGGCATAACTTGCTTTAAATTTTCAATGCTTTATTCTGTGCTCTAGAAAAATTAGTTGAATATTGAATGAATGCATTTCATGTTACTTGAATCTCCATGATACTTGAATACCATATATAATGCATTTCATTATGTGTGTTGCTTCTATCAAAAAATGTCTGTAGTTTCTGCCAATATAGAATGCACCATAGTAGAGAAAAGTGGAAATTAATTTTTACTAATATAAGTAACATATGCTAAAATAATAAATAAATTAAAATAAAAAAGATTTTTAAAATAAAAAAGATTTAAAAGGAAAAAACTATCATTGTTTGTTTGTTTGTTTTTTTTGGTTTTTCGAGACAGGGTTTCTCTGTGGCTTTGGAGCCTGTCCTGGAACTAGCTCTTGTAGACCAGGCTGGTCTCGAACTCACAGAGATCCGCCTGCCTCTGCCTCCCGAGTGCTGGGATTAAAGGCGTGCGCCACCACCGCCCGGCTTATCATTGTTTATAGACAATATTAGTATGCACTTAGAAATTTAAAAAGCCATAAATACATACAAAAATGAGGAAGCTTATTTACCAACTACACACACAGATATAAATAGCTTTAAATAATATAATAGAAATTTAAAATTCAATTATAGCTGAAGGAAGTCACAAAGTGAATTGAAATTATTTAATTGTTAATGTACAGAGTCAGGCACAGATCTCTACAATGCATGATAGACATCATCTGTGAGAGGTAAGTCAAAACCCATGAGAAAATGATGCAATCTAGTGGTTTGACAAGCATGAAATCTGTATGGTTACTGCCTCGGTAACAAGACCCACTTGCAAACCCTTGCAGACACTTCACAGTAAACAATGTTCAGTTGAAGAAATAGACTCTAAAGAAATGACCAGAAGGCAATGATGCAGCTCAGTGGTTGGTCACACTCATAGTGTATGCAAAGGTCTATATTTAATACTTAGTGCTGCCCTGTATCATTATAAATGTTGTGCACTATACACAGTTGTATGTGCTATGCTTTAAACATCTGGCACTACCACAGACATGTATAGTACGTTGTTCTATGTTGTTAAGACATTATGTTGTGACATTACCAGATGCTAGAATTTTTTGGCTGAATTATCATATTATAGACCGCATCATAGATATGGTCCATTTTCAAGTAAAATGTTGTGCAGTCAGACATCACACAGTAATCTAAAACAACATCTGTCTACCTAATATATTTCTATGGAAGAGTTCTAAAGGAACCAATTTTATCTACCCTGCTTTGCCTACAATGTTGCTAATTAAACATCAGGAAACTGGGAATGCAGTTCTCCTGGATCAAAAGTTCAAACATTAGCATACAACACATCTAGCAAACTGCTGACCCACCTCAGAAGGTTAGGCCATTCTGGAAAAACAAGAATTTAACATGTATGGTTGAAATTGCTTTACATGAACTTTAAACAAGCCAGCTATCTGTATTCAAGTCTGTTTATCTCTTTTGTACCATTGTTAATTAACCTTCAGTTAAGCATTCTCTTTAACTGAATTCCTTACTGTATTACATAATTGTGGAGTCAGCATTTTTGGTATTACATGCTAATAACACAAATGTAGCTTTACCTAGTTTAAAAACAATTTCTATGCCTCCTATCCTGTAGTAAGTGATGCAAAAAAATATACAATTTCCCTGCTTTGTAACTCTCAGTATTTGGCTAGGCGAAGATCAACCTAAGAAAAGAGCATTTTCTTTTTTACAGTTTTATATTATTGCATCTTCCCTTATTGAGGTCAGTGGATAATGCACCATTTTTATATCAAACGATAAACTATTACTTAGGTTTCATTATCAGCCTAACACGAAATATATAATCTCAGCTGTTTTGACTGCTTTTATCAACTGCCAACTAGCTTAAAAAGCTCAAGTGCAGGTTTATTTTTTTTAATTACAATATATCATTCTGCCCCTTCCATTTTCTCCCTCCAAATCCTCCCATATCTCCCACTTTGCTCTTCACAGCATCCTTTTTTTTGATAATTGTTGATATATATGTGTGTGTGTGTGTTTGTGTGTGTGCATATACATACATAAATGTATTTATATATGTCTGTGCTTACACATACATGCATAATAAATACATATAAATACATTCATAATACCATCATTCCAGCACTTAAGTGGACACTGGAGGATCAGAAACGCATTTAGTCATCCTTGTTTACATAGGAAGTTCAAGGAATTCTTGAATATAGAAACCTTTGAGAGAGAGAGAGAGAGAGAGAGAGAGAGAGAGAGAGAGAGAAGGGAGGGAGGGAGGAAGGAGGGGGAGATTGGTAAATACAATTTTCTTAGTCTGTGTAATGTTACTTGAATATATCTTTTCAGGTATGATCATTTGGTATTGGATAACCAACATGGAGAAGACTATTTCTCCACTATCAACATCTTTTAGTTGTCTGTACTTTTCTGTGTAGGGTTGTGGCCTCCTAAGCTTTACCCAGTACATGCTAGTGGGTCTGTGTGTCTGTTGTTCCTTCTCAGCTCATGTTTATACAATCCTGTGGGTGTGGCTTTTGTCATTCCTCAGAAACAAGGGTCTCACAAAAATCACAAAAATGGGTTTTCCAGCCTTCTACAATCTTCCCTCCCCTCTTCTTCTACTGTAAATGTTAGTTAACCCTTTTTGACATCTTTTTAGAGCAAGCGGCTTTCCTGTGATTATATGACATGGGACTCTTGCTATTTTACTGTAATTTTGATTCTCCAAATCTTTAGTCTATGGATAGGTCCTACCATTCAAATTTGTGGATGCATAAAATGACAAATTATCATTTCTTTATGCATACTTTATGAATTTTATTGCATATGTCTTAGCTGGAAAGAATGATAAAATGAAGATTTATGAATGTAGAAAAAAATGAGATGTTTGATTTTTTTCAACAGCAGTATTTTGCACTATTACCTACTGAAATTGCAATTAAACCTGTTACTGTAAGGTTTAATTTGAATTATGACACTATCTCAGGAGGTAAACAGGAAAGAAAATTAAAATTAATCATATGAGAACTCTATAATGAGAAAACATCCAAGGAAGTTAAAAGTAAACTTGAGGTCTAATCATAAACCAAACCACATGACTTCATGTAGTTATACTGCAAGCTTCCCATGGCACCAAGTCCATGATTAGAGAGCTTTCATGCATGAATTTAATCTGTGGAGAACACCACCTAAGAGACTAGCTGCAAAGCCAAATAAGGGAATTTTACTGTTGCTACGACCTAGATTCATAGGGCGTGTCTCCCAGATATATTACTATTGGCCTAGACTGGACATGCAATAAATTAAACCATGAACATGTCTGTGGAGGTCAAGTAGAAGAACAATGGTTTCCACTTAATGCTCCACTCGTTTGCGAAGGTAACCTGTCCTGAAAGTTTGGCTTATGTTGCTGCATTTCATTTTCGTAGGACGTTTGAGCAGTATGACTTATTAATTTTCCTATAAAGATACAGGTCTGGCAGGAGTAGGAAACCATGACAACACTTGCATTAAACAGACTCATGTGGCTGAAAATCAAATATGGTCAGAATGTTCCCACATACTCTTTTCTCACATCAAGTCAGCTCCCCAGTGAGCACATGCATGGGAACCGCTACTACTTTCCTTTGTCCATGCCTTACAAGCTTGCCTAGATTACGATTGAGCATGGCAGCATTTGCAGGAACACACAGCAGAACCCCTTCTTCCTGCCTCCATGCTCTGATCACCCATTCTCTACCCAAAATAGTCTGTCTCTAGAATCAAATGAGCCAAATATGTTATGGTTACCAATTTAACTAATTTAAAAGCAGTAATTAACTTACTGCTGCCCAGAATTTCCCAATGACAAGTTAATCTGTCAGTTGGACCTTGTCAAGAACTACAGCTCATGCTCTCAATTAAAACAATAAAATGAAAATGGGAGAAAGTTTAAAGCAATCAGGTAGCGAAGCTGCAGTGACTAGGCATAGTTTGAAGCTATTACCACTTATAGGTTTCTATAGTTGAGGAAGAGAATTTCTTGTGGAAAGCTTAGGAGAGAGAGAGAGGGAGGGAGAGAGGGAGGGAGGGGAAGGAGGGAGAGAGAGAGAGAGAGAGAGAGAGAGAGAGAGAGAGAGAGAGAGGACTCCACAAAAGCTATGACTGTAAGACCACAGTTCTGTGTCCCATCAATTGTAGGGCTTGTTATTAGTCAGGGTTCTCTAGAGTAACAGAATTTATAGGATGAATATTTATAATTTATTATATATATACATAAGTATGAATGGTATTTTTTAGAATGACTTACACACTAGGTCCAGCTAATCCAACAATGGCTGGCTCTGCACATGCTCAAGAATCCAGTAGCTGCTCAGTCCACAAGGCTGAATGTATTATCTGATCTTCAGTAGACCCTGGATTCCAGAAGAAGTAGTCTCCAAAGCCAGTGAAGGAATGAACTTGTTAGCAAGGCAAAGGCAACAAGGCAAAGAGCAAAAACTTCTGTCTTCCATGTTCTCGGAAGCTGCTCGGATTTAAGGTATATGTGTTTCTGCAACAAGGTCCAGATTAAAGGTATATGTCTTCCTATCTCAAAGATCCAGATTAGAAGTAAAACTAACTTCAATTAAGCAACAATCCCTCATAGATGTGTCTTCCATTCCTGGATTTCAGTAAGTTTCAGATGTAGTACTGGTGACAACCAAGAGTATACATCACATTAGAGAAAGCATATGAAAAATGTCTTCTGCGTGTTGATATCATTTGCATAGCATGTTTTGTTGAAGATACTGTCTTGTCTTCCGTGTGTCTTTCCTGTATTAATAAAAAAATAAGATAGGTGTCATTTTGCGGAGCTATTATTAGGTCCTCTAGTCTATTCCATTGGCCTGTCTGTGTCTAGGCTAGTGTCATACAGATTTTATCACTACCGCTCTTTATATAACTTGGAATCAGGTATATAATGCCACCTACAGTATTCTTTCTGTTCAGGATTGTTTTAATTGTTTGTGATCTGTGTTTCCATATAATTATTTTTTCAAATACTATTTTATCTTTTGAAATAAATTTAAAGTAGAATGACATCCTTTCCCCCTTCCTCTCCTTCTATATAAATTTTAAGGCATTTTTCAATGTCTTTGAAGAATGGCTCTAAAATTTTGATTAGGGTTGTGTCAAACTTGCACCTTGCCTTAACTAGACTGGCCATTTTTACAACATTAATTATTCCAATCCATGGATTGCACGCCATGGATAGCATGGAATGTTATCCAATCTATTAGTTGTTTGCAAGCACTCAAAATGCAGAGTTGTGGAGTCCAGTGTCAATGGATAACTTGCCCAAAGGTTTTTATGTCCTACTACAGACATATTCAACCCCATTCATTGCTGCTCTGTTCGTGATAGCTTATATTCTAGCTGTATTTATGTTGCTATAATAAAGTTTCCTGATAAAATGAAATTTGGGGGAAGAAGGGTTTTTATTTGGTTTACAATTTTACGTTATGGTTTGTTATGGAAGAGAAGTTTCAGAAGTGGCAGCTGGATGCAGTGGTCATATGCCATCTATAGTCAAGATCAGAGAGAGGCTAACAGATCCACTCTGCCTCCTGCTTCATTACTAGCATGAACAGCTCAAGGCCAAGCCTAGACAGTGGTGCCACTCACAGAAATCTGTGTCTTCCTACATCAATTAGCAATCAAGATAGTCCTCGACAGACATGTGCACAGGTCAGTCTGGTCTAGAGAGTTCCTCATTATTAATTAAGACTCTCTCCTCAGGTGATTCTAAGTTGTGTCAAGTTGACAGTTAAAACTCATCAGCACAGCTCAGCAATGGAACTTAATCTAATGGAGAATGAAAATGTGATACATATACACAATGGGATTATGTATCATTGTGAAGAAAAATTAAATTATGAAGTATGCAGGTAAATTGGTGGACATAGAATAAATCATACTGAGTGAGGTAACTCAGACCCAGAACAAGAAACCCCACGTGTTTTCTCTTAGATGTGGATCCTAGCTTCAAATATTTACAGTTGTGTGATTAACTTGGAGTATATGCTGAGGAATAGAGGAAATAGGGTTTTGATTCTAAAGATAACCTGGAGGACAAACAACACATATGATATTTTTAATGGAAATCTTATACAAAATAAGACCATTTGAAAGGTGGACATTAATGATTTCTGATAAGGTTGAAAGCATTTCTTTAGCTATGGGTGTGGATACCTGGTGATTTTGTCTTGGTTTGTGTTGTGATTCGCTTGTATCATTTTCTCCCTTTCCCACGTGAAGGCTTTGGTTTCACAAGGGCAGTGGTGGAACATGATGTTCTTGAGGGGAGCCACTATGACTCGTACTGTATGACATAGATATCGGAATCTGAGGCTGCATAGCCCTGCCCAGGGGCTGTGTAAGAATCTGTAAGTGTCTGCTGAGGTTGAATGAGACCTCAAAGTAGTGCAGAGAGGTGAATGCATCTTAGACAGCTTGGCTTTTATCAAAGTTTCCTGCATGACAAAGCTTCAAACGTCTATGTTGTGGGCAAAGTGACATAAATCAAAATTTTAAATCCAAGCAGCTTTAACCGATGCCTTTTAAATGAAGAAGCTGACAACTTGGTGATTTGTAAGTATTTAAGCTGTCATTGGCCACCCAGTGTCTTGTTAATGATTTTTTCCCCTTTAGATGACAAATCCAACTGATTAACTGTCCTAATTGCTACTGTGCACATCTTCCCCTAGCAGGAGCCTGAGGAATTTAGAGGATATTTTTTTTAGCTACAATTTTGTTTGAGACTTTAAAGGACAAACAAAAGCTTTCTTCACAAACATGTATGTAATACTTAAAAACACCTCATGTCTGTGTTGTATAAACAAGCTGATGCACTGCAGGATGTCTGTCTGAGTGACAATATGACACATTTTGTCATATTCTCTCATGTCTAACAGGATACAATCAAAATAAGAACCTACTTTTTCTACTTGTTTTAATTCCTCTCTCTCTCTCTCTCTCTCTCTCTCTCTCTCTCTCTCTCTCTCTCTCTCTCTCTGTGTGTGTGTGTGTGTGTGTGTGTGTGTGTGCCTGCTTGTGTGTGTTTTTGTGTGTATGTGGGTGTGTAGGTAAGAGTACAGCTTGTAAGACTTGGTTCTAACTTTCCTCCATGTGAATTATGGGAATGAAGGTCGTGTCAGCAGGCTTGGAGACAGGCTTTGAACACAGAGCCATCTCTCAGGCCCTGAACCAAGCACTTGTGTCAAGCTTATGAACATAATTGACAAGGTTGATAGTCTAAAGTAACTTGACTTTGACTCATTTAAAATCTTAATCAAATAAGAGGATTTAAATTATTTGTACGATATCAATGACATATGAAATCTATATATCATAACCTCCAAAAACTACATGAGGTACTCAAATAGGAAATACACATCATAATGTTATTGAAATGCTTGTGCTTTCTGTCTTTACACTTTGACAGAAAAATAGATAATTGGTTAATTAATTTAAAATAAATATATTAATTCTACTTCATTCTCACTTTCACTACTGGAATGTGTGTGTGTGTGTGTGTTTAATCACATTAAACTACCTTGCTGCTTGATGTTAAAGTGGCATTTAGAGGGTCTAGCGACAGCCTAACAACAGGGATGCCAAGTAGGCTCAAGGTTCTATGATAAATTTCAGAAAATTATTTAGTTATAAATATATGTTGTACTCTGTGTCTCCAATACAGTTATTTTTTTTTTTATCATTTTACACAAATAGAAGCATCACACAACTGGATTAAGCAAGTGGCTCTACCTCTTAATCCCAAACTCTACCTGAGTGAATTTCTGTGCCATTGCACTATGAAACCATGGAGCCTTCTGTAGGGTTTTACATTGTCAACACCAAATAACTTTTATGCACTCTCCCAAAACAGAAATTTTTTTAATGAAAAGGTTTTCTAATTTCAAAACTGTAATAGTTTGAGGCACATTGTTAGCATGCATTCCTGAATTTCATCATGCTGTTTTCATACATATACATATTGTACTTTCATGTTCTTCATCCCCATCCCCTCTTCTCTCTCCCCTTTCTCCTCCCATTATTCTCCTTCCTTTCTCCCAAATATTCCCTGCTCAAATTTCAAATTTTATTTTAAATGTGCATTCAATATATGAGAGAAGAAACATACATTATCTATCTTCATTACTCTGGATTATTTCTCTTGTTGTGATGTACTCAGTGGTACTAGTTAGTTTTTTTATAAACTTGAAACAAGCTAGATTTACCATTGAAAAGGAATTTCAAATGAGAAAATGCTTCCAACAGATTGCCTGTTGACAAATCTATCTGGCATTTTCTTGGTTAGTGAATGTATAGGAGACCCCTTCCCACTGATGGGGAATTGCCACCCCTGGACAGGTAGTTTTAGATGTTATAAGAAAGCAAGCTGAACAAGCCATAGGGAGTAAGCTAGTAAGCAGCGTTTCTCCATAATTAATTTCTCCTTCAGTTCCCCACTCCAGGTCCTACCTTGAGTTCTTCCTCGGCTTCCCATAGTGATAGACCATAGTATATAAAGTTATGCCAAATAAGCCCACTTATGCCTCATGTTGGTTTTGGTCATGGTGTTTAATCACAATAATGGGGAGTCACCACGGACATTAATTAGTTTTCTTATAAAAAACATAATTTTGTTCTTTAAGATCAGATAAAGCTTCAGTGTGTGAATGTACCACATTTTCTCTATCCAGCAGTCCACTGACAGGTACCGAGACTCGTCTTGTAACTGGCTATTGGGAAGACTGCTGCAATATAGATGATTGTGCAGAAGTCTCTACAATTTCTGTGTCATCATAAAAAAATATAGGTCCTTCCGAGAGACAAAGCAGAAAAATACATCTGTTCTATAAATCCATGTGAATTATGGCTATCATGTAACCCATAGGGTAATACAAGAAAAGGGTTTCCATTGCACTTTGAAAGAGCATGTGTAGATGTGGATTATCCCCTAACCCAACCATTAAGCAAAACGTGAAAATTGGCACATTGTAGAGGAACAAGTCTGAGTAACCTGAAAAAGAGAAAACAAAAAGAGGGTAGAGCTAATAAACAAATCATGCAGCTCAGATGCACTCTGGGATATCTTTCTCAGAAAAATTAGGAAGACTAATAATATTTAGTTTCTACTCCTGTGATGGTGGTCGTTAATATGTGAAATAACAGAAAAGTTAGTTAAACCACATCATGGATATTCAACCACTGTTCTTGGTCAATATTAAAATTGTGTTTTAGCACTTCCCATGTGTTTCCAATTAGAAAGATAGTTATAACTTGGTCTTCTCCTAATTAAGTAGAGAAAAAAATGTTCACAATAAAATTTGGGTGTTCCAGTTTTAATTTAATTTTCTTATCAGATTTGGAAACTCTTGAGGTTGGACCCCCCCCCCAAAAAAAAAATGTGTGTTTTTAAAAGCAGTGATCAAACTACTTCAGCATGTTTACAGGTTGTTTTAAAGTCTGTCTAAGTGAAGGTGAAGTGCAAGAGTCACTTCTTATGGGGAGCCAGCTCTAGGCCTGATATGTAGGTTCACATTGCACTGATGCCATTATCTGAAATCAAGCGTTGCTCTCTTTCAAAGGGCCCCAGGCAGCTTGCTGAGTTTTATTCTGTTCCTGCATTTGTGTTTACTCTCTACAGAGTTTCAGCTGGGAATTTAACTCCATTTTATTAAATAATGCTGAACTCTCATTCACTTTTCAAAAAACCCATATTGTCTATCGGAAGAAAGTTGATCTAAAATTCAGAGGAATTTAAGAGAAAGAAACTATTAAAACTATTCTTTTTATTCCAGGAGTTCTTTATGGATTAAAACATTAAAAGTAGCTGCTAAATCATACAAAGAAACTTTCTGTTTAAATTCAAATATTCAAGTTATTACATAAACTTTTCATTTATGAATTGCCCCCAAAGTAAACTCCTGTATTCCTGTATTAATACCATTATACTAAATGATTTAAACATGTTTATAAACATCTGAATACTAATGGACATATATTATTATTATTATTATTATTATTATTATTATTATTATTACATTCACTGTGTGATCATAATGAAGAATACAGAATTTAAAGCTCAGTGGCTCTTCTAATTCTATTTTTGTTCAAGATAATAAACATCTCTGTTCTTCATCAATCATACTTAACTCAGACTGTAATCAACAAAAAAAATGCAAACTTTATTGGCAATCAAATGAATGGATGTCTTTTGAGTTTCAATGGTATATATCAAAAATCATCATTATTAAACACAGAGCATATATTATGTTTTATTGCTTAAATCTGTTGTTTTTATTTGTTCTCTGATAGTTCATACCATATATCTTGATTATATTCACCCTTTCTTTCAACTAACTTAATTAATTAATTTATTTATTTATCTATACTTTCCTTACCCATTCAACTACGTGACATTTTTCTTAATCCTTCAAGAAGAATTTGTGCTTCCCAAATATTCTCGGAGGCATGTTCTTCCATTGGAGAAAAGTCAATACCAAGTGCTATAGTTGTAGAAATCTTGTAGATCAAGAAATGATTCACATCTGTTCCTCCCCATGTTTTTGGTCAGCCATTATGGATCCTAACTCTGAAATCTTAAACCAAATTAAGTGCTTTTGTTTATAAATTGCCTTGGTTGTGATATCTTATCACAGAAAAAGAAAAGTAACTAAGACATAAATTGGTGGTAGAAATTGGGATATTGCTTTGACAGGCCTGGCCTTGCTGTTTTTGTTGGAAGGCAGAAGTCAGCAAATTTGGACAAGAAAAACAGTTGAAGGCTGTACGCAGAGCTTAAAGGGCCATCCTAAGCCATCTGAAAAATGCAAGATCAAAAACACTGATGACAACTTATGCTGGAGAGGTTGTGTGGTAAAGGGAACACTCCTGCAAAAACTGGTACAGCCCCTTTGGATATCAGTATGATGATTTTTCAGAAAATTAGGAAACAACCTTCCTTAAGACCCAGCAATAGATCTTCTGGGTATGTACCCAAAGGATGCTCAGTCATACCATAAGGACATGTGCTCAACTATGTTCATAGCAGCATTGTTTGTCATAACCATAACTTGGAAACAACCTAAATGCCCCTTGACCAAAAAATGGATAAGGAAAATGTGGTACATTTACACAATGGAGCACTACACAGCAGAAAAAATAATGACATTTTGAGATTTGCAGGCAAATGGATGGATCTAGAAAACATCGTGTTGAGTGAGGTAACAGACCCAGAAAGATAAACATCATATTTACTTGCTCATAAGTGGCTTTTAGGCATAAAGCAAAGAAAATCAGCCTACAATTTACAATCCTAGTGAACCTAGACCACAATGATGACCCTAAGAGAGACATACCTCATCTTAATGTGCAGACTTTGTTGACTTCCATGGGAGCCCTTACCCGTTGGGAAGAATGGATAGGGGCTGTACTGGGGGGAAGGCAAAGGGGGCAGCAGTACGAGTGGGAAAGAAAACTGTAGTTGGAATGTAAAATGAAATTAAAAACAAATAATTTTTAAAAATGAGATAGATTGTAAAGTGCAAAAATCCATTGTATGTAGTAATAATTTGTTTATATTTCAATAAATAAAACTTGTCTAAAGATCTGAGTAGAGACTTAAGCCACTAGAGGCCAGGGAGTGGTGGCATACATCTTTAATCCCAGGACTCAGTAGACAGAGGCAGAAGGATCTCTGTAAATTCAAGGACACCCTAGGCTATACAAGTTTGAATCTGTATAAAAAGAGAAACAGAGCTCAGATAAAGGTGCTCTCAGCACCTGGGATCACACACTTTAATCCCAGCAGCAGGGAGGTAGAGATAGGGAAGATATGACTGGGCAGAGAGAGGATATCAGGCAGGAGATAGGAGAGCAGTACAGTCTGAGGTTTGGTGGAAACAGAGCCTGGAGATGTGGTCTGAGGACAGGATTGTCCCTTCAGTCTGAGCATTGGTAGACGTAAAAGAATTTTGTAGTGGCTGGTCTCTCTGCTTCGCTGATCTTTAAGATTAACTCCTATATCTGACTCTGGGATTTTATTAAGAACAACTAGAATTTGTGCTATAGTTCTATGCATGATTGTGCATTGTGTGGGATCCCCTATGTAATACATACATACATACATACATACATACATACATACATACATATATATACATACATATGTGTGTGTGTCTGTGTGTGTATTTGACAGGATATATATATATATATATATATATATATATATATATATATATACCTTGAAATACCTTGAAATTCTGTCAAAAGCCCAGAGTGACCTACTAAATTTTCATATTTACTTGGGAAAAATATCAAGATTGAAAAACTGTGGGGACTTTTGAAGTTGGACTAAGTGAATTTTTCATTTTCTTATGGTTATGAGATTATGTTAGTTAGAGAATAGAATGTTGTGGTTTAAATTGCAATGTCTCCAATAGGCTCCTATTCGTGAATTTTTGGTTCCCTAATTGGCAGAACTCTTGGGGAAGGACGAGAATGTCTGATCTCATTGGAGGAAAGTGTCACTCCGCTTTGCAGTTTCAAAAGACTCACTCCGTTCCCAGTGTTCCTCCTTTCTACCTATGAATATCTGGTTAATATGTGAGCTCTTGGCTTGTCCCTGCCACTATGCTTTTGTTCCAGTGTCATAAACACAAACTTTTTGAAACCATAACCATAATTAAAACCATCATTTTATAAGTTGTCTTTGTTGGGGTGTTTTATCACCACAATAAAACAGTAACTAAGACAGTCATAGGTCAAATCGTCCTACCTCACAGAGACCAGGAAGCAGAAAAGAAAAGAAACAATGGGCTGGTTTCCTGCTACCCCACATCCTCGACGACATGGAGGGCTATAATTAGGTTCTACTTCTAAAAGACTACAATCTTCCAGTAGTCTCATGGGCTGGGAGCGAATCCTTTAGTATATTGGTCTTTGGAGGACATTGCAGATCCAAACAGCAATGGCATACAAGGAAAAGATTAGGATGTCAGAGGTAGACGTCATCACTTCCTTTTCTGGTACCTCTGTTGGTTATTCTTTCTTCACCTGTTGGTTATTCTTTCTTCACCTGTTGGTTATTCTTTCTTCACCTGTTGGTTATTCTTTCTTCGCCTCTTGCATCTTCACTTCAAACTTTCCTCCACAGACTTTGAGTTTTGACCCATGTGAGCTCTGTCTACCTCACTTCACATTTGACCCATGTGAGCTCTGTCTACCTCACTTCACATTTGACCCATGTGAGCTCTGTCTACCTCACTTCACATTTGTAGTCTTCAGTTAGCTTTCCAGCCCACGGAAACATCTTGCAGATGAAAGAGCGGCTAGGAGAAAATGAGGTTCAGTTTTTTGTGTGTGGATTTTCTTCCTGCGGAGTCAATGCCCAATGCTGCCGACCTCTAATAGATTGTTGTCCTTGTCTGAGCCCTTTCCACACCCACACCCATCGTGGCTTGGAGATTAGCTTTTCCTCTCACCATTTTGGGCTGAAGTGTTCGAAGGTGACATATTTTGCTGCTTTTAAAGACTGCAGTCTCCCTTCATTCTTTCATTCTACCCTGCGCACATCTGTGCAAAAAAAATCAATTTATTAAACTTTCCTCTCTGTGAGAGACTTTTTTTTTCCAATTGAGGCTTTGAATAGTACAGTTACTGACTTTTGAGACACAATGGGAAGCAAGGTTTTTCACCTCTCAGGATTTAGAATCATATCAAAATAAGATCATTTTTTGAGCTACTTATATATTTGAGAAGAGATGAAACAGCCCTCTTTCCTGAGGGGTAGGTACCACTGGTAATTTTGCGGTGTGGGGCAGCATCATAATTCAAATTATCCCTACCAGCATCTTTAGATGGGTGTTGTTGTATGGATGGAGGTCAAGTGGCTAAAGCACTGGTAGCTATGACAACAGTCCTGATTGTAAAGATTGTGGAGTCAGTGGCTATTCCTGACTAGCTTAGAGGCATAAACAAGGGAAATGACAAGTGGAGTCCTGGGTGCCCAACTAAGCATAAAGTAATTTTTTTAAAAAATCAGAAAATGTTCAGGGGATTTTTCAAAAAGCTTATTCCTCATACGGTAACAACAAATATTTGCTAAAATATAACTCAGTGATAGAAAGAAACATGAACTTTAAGACAGTGCGTTTTTGGAATGCTAGATTACGGACAAAAAATCTTCTCAAATCCATCTCTCAGAAGTGTTGTTTTTCCAAAGTGTTTGTGCTGCTCAAGGCGGGGATGAGCTAGCTTCCCTTTGCATAAAACATTTTGATGTTTTGATTGCTGATTTTTATAGCAATTGATCATATTATTTCCCACTCCCCCAATTGCTCCCAAATCCTATCCACCTTTCTCCACATCCAGGTCCATAATTTCTCTCCCTCTAAACAAAAGTAAAGCAAAATATAGGATCTACATCATAACCCAAGGCAGAACACAAATGGCTCTGTACTTTCCTTTCTTCTTTTCTTTTCTTTTCTTTCTTTCTTTCTTTTTTCTTTCTTTCTTTCTTTCTTTCTTTCTTCCTTTCTTTTTGAGAAAGGGTTTCTCTTTGTAACAATCCTATCTGTCGTGGAACTAGCTCTTTTTGAACAGGTTGGCCTACTCAGAGATCCTCCTGCCTCTGCTTCCTGAGTTCTGGGATTAGAGGCATGCACTATCACCGTACTTTTATTTTATTATCATTGAAAATAATATAATATATTATTATTATTAACACTATATTGTTATTTCCTTTTCAGTGTGTATGTGTGTGGGAGGGGAATTGGGATAATTTATATTGCTTTGTTTTGGTTTTGCTATTTTTTTCTTATTGGTTTTTGTTTGTTTTCATTTTCATGTTCATTAGGCTATTTCATTTTCTGTATTTTGATGCTTAGACATCTAAAAACTATTCCTCCAGGATAAGCATTTCCAGACATAGACAACAGTTTAATTAGGAGCATACTTTGCAAGTACAAACCAATTATTTCTGAGAGCACATACAGTCTACTCCTTTGAAGAAAAATTTTGCCCATGCCAATAACTGCACACCCTGAATCAGGTGCCAGACAATAAGAGGCAACTCCTACACCCAGGAACCAACTAAAGTTATGAAATACCAGTCCTAGACTTGTACATATTGTCTTAAATGCTACTATTAAAACCACAAATAAAGTTATTTTCCAGAGTCCCCCAGCTCTTCCTGCGTCCTACCAAGCTCTGATGATTCCTTGTGTGTACATAGCGTGTTCTTTTCTCAAGGACTATAAATGATAAACTACATCTTTCAAGTTAGTTATCATCTTACCTGTCATTCTTTTCACCTCAATTTCTCTACCAAAATGTATGTTTTGAATAAACCAGACTGGAAGTTCATGGAAATACTTGAGTGGAAAAAGGTAATAGACCAGATGTGTTATTCATTATTGGATGCCACTAATTTCTGTTAGCCATGCTCTCAAAAGTACTTTATGATTGGACTCTACACTAGACTGTAAGGCATAAAAAATAATTTATTGTGATAGTTGCGTTTATAATATATATACATGCATACATCCATACATATATACATATCTATCACGTGTGTTTGTAATTACTGTGATTCAATATTTGCTTTACTGTGTTAAGGACTGAAAAGAACATTGGTAGGAGATTAGTGAGCTCCTGAATTCCTATTTTCTCTTTATACAATAGTTACTTTTTCATTGAAATGTCACTGCATACAGAACCACCTAAGAGAATGGTGAGGACATCTGTGGTTGTGTCTGGAAATATATTTCCAAAAAGGTTTAACTGAACGGAAATCCTCACTCTGAATATGAGTTGTATGGTCTCATGGGCTGTCAGCCAACACAATATGAAAGTGGAAAAGAGAACGCTAACTGAGAACTACAATTTCCCTTCTCTCTGCTTCCTGTCACCCAGAAGTGAGAAGTAGCTCTCCTCCACCAAATGCTCCTAGATCCAAGATGCTTTCCGAAGTAACTATGCATTGGGATAAAGTAGCCATGGACTAACCTGTTGTGAGATATTTGTAAACTATGTGAAAATGTATTTTTCTGACTGTTATAATAAAGAGGTGAGCAGTCACTAGCTAGGCAGGAAGTATAGGTGGGACTTAGGGCAAAGAGAACTCTGGGAAGAAGATGGAAACACTGGCTAGACAAAGAGGAAGCAGGCATGAACAGTGAAGAGATGAAGTGACAGGCCATACAACAAAATAAACAGCTTAGTTTAAGATATAAGAGCTAGTGGGGCAGGCTTAAACTAAGGCAAAGCTTTCACAACTAATAATAAGTCTGTGTTGTTATTTGTGAGCTGGCTGAAGGGACAGAAAAAATATTTCTAAGGCTAAACCTTTTGAAATGGGCAACTAATTAATATGCTGCTAATTCCCTTATTTGCTTCGATAGGGGAAAATTCAACTTGATAGCTTAAAGCTACTAACAAAGCATGCTGATATCTCCTTGTCCAGAGTTACACACCTAGCCTACAATAAATGTTGGATTATCTATATTAAACACGTGAAGCACAATGATCTACACATCTACCTTCTGCAAAGGATCAGTGAAGACTCCATCCTAAGTAGATCAGGAAATTCTTGGGTGTCAGGGTGATCACTCTATAAAGCTCTGTAGTGGATGACTTGCAAAAGTAAGCACTAACCGTGGTTTAACTCCTGTCACGTAAGCAAATAAGATGCATTCTAGACCAGATGCTGAGACTAGTATCAGCTACAACCTCTGGTAATTCTTACGATGAAACCATAACTTAATTGCCTGTTAGCCTGTGTAGCAGCAGCAGCAACAACTATAAACAAGCCAGGTCAAAAAGAAAAAGAGATCTCCACAAAACTTTCTCATCAACAATCACTTTCATATAGCTGGAGATATGTCTTTTCCAGGGCTATGAATATGCATAGTCTCCTGTATGCAGGAGAGTTCTCTTCTTCATTCCTGTCAGTAAAACTACATATTCAGCACTTTCACATTTCTCGGCAGCAATATAGGTATACCTTTATTTTCCTAAGAGCAATGTCAGAATAAAGTCAAAAGGTCTCTTAAATCATGCTGATCTCTCATTACTAGCATTTAAGTTGATGGCAATGTTGTAATTGACTCTCATTAGGATGAATTAATAAGACATCAAATTGCTTTAATAAAGTAAATGTACACAAGAAAATGGAATCTAAATCATATATTTTCTGGGACTAGAGAAATATTTGTAAGTTTTATTAATAGGAAGACTATATCAGGTAATGCAAGTTGCTGACCTTGTGCCAGTCACTGTAAAGAACTTGGTGTTTATTGGTTCTTTAGCAATCATAAACTTGACGGTTTCAATTGATGCTCAGAAAAAAAAATGTTCTCTGGTAAGGAACAGTGGACCTAAAATCTGGACTCAATAATTAGGCCACATCAGAAGTGTCCCTGGTAGTTTGGCTTATCATTAGAATGAATAACACAGATCCCTACCATTTACGAATAATCCATTTATCCTCTGACTTCTGCATAGGAAAATACCCTGTCATCTGGTACTGTGCAAAGTGAAAATAGAGTTGTTGACCGTGGATAGCACATAATAATGTATCTCAAATTCATGGAGTAAGTAAGGTGTTTGATGATCTGCAGAATCATGGAATAGGCTTAGTCCAGCAATTTGTCACTGTGGAGTAAAGGGGGGTGATTTAGAAGACTGGGCCCGAGGATGTCTGCAATGCACAGATAAATGCAGAAGAGCTTGAAGAACTTGGGTGTGCACTACATTGCTACTCTTTGCCATTTTCTTCTCATCAACGTGTCTGATCAGTTTGGCCATCAACTCACATTCAACTGTATCACTTCCAAGAGAGAAACGCAATTCTACCTGCAACTAATGTATTTATCCTATACCCACCGAGAATGATGATATTCTTGCCCATAACCATTTGACAAAGGAAGAAATCAAAGAAAACACACATGAACTTTGGTTTACCAGATAATATTGTTCAGAAATTTCAACACTCAGAATTGGAAGACTGTCATGCTATAGTCCACCAGAAATGGTATTGAAGAAAATTTTGTAGGGGATTTTTTTTAAACTGGCAGTCACTAGGAAAGTGGGGTTCATGATTTCAAATCAGAAGAGATGCCGTCTGCAATACTTTTGGTGATTCACGGACAGTAGCTAGTCAGAAAATTGGAAAATAAATGAAAACTAATAATGAAATTTGTAGTGAGTTGTAGACCTATCAAACAAACACAGACTGTAAAATTGTTTGCAACCCTTGTCAATGCTGGACAGTGAACTTTCACCATGGGTGAATCTCCCCATCAAAAGGCCAAGCACACAGAACCCTAGTTTTGCAAGCTATCCTGGTGCTTCTCAGTGGACCATCTGATAAGAGGACCTTGACAGCAGGATGGGGGCTGTGCGAGCTGTGCTGGAGTTAGATCCTCATCCAGGATGATTTTGGTATGGCTGTTGTGTTCAACCTGCCAACGATAAATGCCAACACTTTGCTGCTGATTTGGTTTCATTCCCTGGGGTAATAACAGGACACCTGGTGACAACATGATTAACATAGACTTTCTTTTATGCTATCAAAGTGTTTCTTAGCTAGGTTTTGTTTTTCCACAGTGGAAATCAGTTCCCAACTATCAATGACTTTAGACAACAACAGCAGCATGGAATATTTCATGTTATGGGAGCTGATGGCAGATTGATAATCAATTATGTTAATCTGCAGTGGAATGAAGGAATGAGTCTAGTCAGAAGCACAATAGGATACTATTGTGGAAGAGGAGAAAGTCAGAGGCAGCTGTCACAATCACAATGAAACTCCCCAGTCTGTATGTAAGCAGTATAAATCATTCCTATTCATTTTCCTTGTAGCAAAATAATTTATGGGGCTAAGCCTAACAGTTAAAGTGGAAGATTCTACTGCATATCTCATTCATCAGGAGGCTGGACAAATCACACACACAAAGGGTGGAGGTCAATCCTCTTCTAGGGCATAGCAGATATCTTTGATAATAACGCATCCTCTTACAAAACCCACTGCCTTTTAATGCAAACATAAGGGCATAATTCCACATACATATTTATACATAATTCTTCCAGGACTAAGTATAAGAAATTTCAGAGTGCTTTACCAGTTGTCGTGTGTTGCATACTCCATAAGCCTTCGTTATAGCACATATGTTATAGCAATCTAAGCTTGGATGAAACTTTTTAAAGTTGCATCAACTGACATAGAAATAGATTGATAAGAAAAACCTCAGGATGCAAAACACTTTCATTGTATGATCACACTCACCAGTGAACATATAAGACAAAAGAGGCATGGAATAACTCACCAAGCAAAATTACTTGACCAATTGTTATTAGCCAATCTGTATCATGGCCATTTTGGCAAACTGCTCCTCACTGGAGTAATCATGAATGAAATGAGACCAACAATGAACTCACTTTGCACCACCAAATATTCAAATTTCTAGCAATTGAAACCAATATCAGGTGCTCAAAAAGATCCGTTCCTTATGAGATCAAGCACGCCAGAAGCTCATTTGTCTTTACTCTGCTTGTTTCTTGAGAGAGTGAGAACAATCAGTTCTAAAGTGGCTCTTTTGGGTAAAGTGGGCAGCATATCTATTTGATAGCAATAAAACTCATGGTATGCTTCCCGGGTGTCATATTTAGGACAAAGCCAATCCTTTATTTTCGTATCTCTGAGAATACTAGATTCTGATGACTACCTGCTAGTTTTTACTTCTAAATGGACTTAGCCAAAGAGAAATGGCATATCATTTTTGGGTTGTTGGACACTAGTGTACAAAAGCTGGACCTCTTGATTTTAATTAGAGGAATCATGTTTCCAGGGATGGGCAAAAGAATGGTGATGGGAGCCAGGCGGTGGTGGCGCACGCCTTTAATCCCAGCACTCGGGAGGCAGAGGCAGGCGGATCTCTGTTCGGGAGTTCGAGGCCAGCCTGGTCTACAAGAGCTAGTTCCAGGACGGGCTCTAAAAAAGCTGCAGAGAAACCCTGTCTCGAAAAACCAAAAAAAGAAAAAAGAAAAAAAAAGAATGGTGATGGGGTCTCACGTAATATCACTAAAATTCAGTGTCTATCTATTTGTACACAGACCTGATCACCACACTGATCAGAAGTAATAATATCTTGAATGAATTCCCTCATTCACCTTGTACCCACCAGCCAGTCTCAGAGTTTGTGCCTTAGAAAACCCATTGAGCATCAAGTGATAAAATAATTTTCGGTAGTTAACAAATGATCTTTTACTTAGTCTATCTAAAATAAATAATATTATAGCTTTATAAAATATCGGCTTATTGCAATTTATTGTATCTTTGGGCATCTTGGTGGTTTTGTAATGAATCATGGTAGATTAATTTCTCAGACTATGCTGTATTCAAATTGCTGCAAATTTTTAATGAGAGCTTTTGTATTAATACACACAGATACAAAACATAACATATCTTTTTAAACCTTTTTTATTTCTCATAATTTTTGGATGGCAATTTTTTATATTGGTGGCTGCCTTCTCATTATTTCTAATGTTGGTGGTAAGTGGTGTGGGTGGAATCAGCATAGGATTTTGTTGCTGGATAAACCAAGTGAAGAAAAGACGAAAGGGAAGGATACAATCTATGTTGGCTCCTGGTTTATCCGTGTCATTCCATCATGTAAAGAGGGCATGAGAGGATTTGAGCAGCTCGCACAATAATGGCAGGAGAACAACAAGGGGCAGGAAACGTTAATGAACAAAATAGGATGAAGGGCCCACTCCCAGTGACATAATCCCTCCCTTCCTTCTAGGCCCCATCTTCTAAAAAGGTACCTCTCAAATATCACCATCAATATCCTATACATGAATTTGTAAGGGGAACTCCTTCTTTAAAACTATTTTATTAAATATTTGAAAGTGTTACATCATATGCTCCTCTCCGATCCATTCTTCTTTCCCTACCCACTGAATTTTATGGTCCTGTTAACTGTTTTTAAAATCCACTGGGGATCTGATTGGTGCTGCCTTTATTCCCTTGGATATGTCTCCATCTACTGGAGCATATTAGACCTACCAGGAACCACACCCTTAAAGAGAGCTAATTTTTCCTCTCCTAGCAGATATCAGTTACCAACAGTTCTTAAGCTAGGATTGGGACTTTGTACCTATCTCCTTTCTCCATGCTAGAATTTTGCTTAGCTTGAGCACTCATGGGTCTTTTGCATTGTCTCATAATTACAGTGAGTTCATATGTGCAATTGCCCCATCGTGTCTAGAAAATACTGTTTCCTTGTATTCACCCGCCTCATCTGGCTCTTACAGTCTGCCCTGAGCCCTGGAGGATACGTGTGATATAGATATCCTACTTTAGACTTTGCTGTCCACTATCCCTAGTTCTCTCTACTTTGACTAGTTGTGTATTCCTACGTTAATGTTCACACCAACAAGAAGAAGGTAGTTTCTCTGGTAAGTTTAACAAACACACTAATCTCTGTGCACAATGAAGTGTCATTAGGAAGAGTACTCTTCAGCAAACTGTTTTTCAGAGGCCTATTCTAGACACAGGCTCTAGACCAGATATCAATGCTATTTGTGAGCTGCCTATTGTGAATCAGCCCTTAAATCCAACCAGCACATGATTGGCCACTCATTGAGATTTATGCCACTATTGCACTTATGGGCATATACAGCCAGGCAGGTCATCCTGTTCCCAGGACTCACAGAGGATGAGATTAATCAATACTTTCATTTCTCAGAAGTGATAATAATGTTTTCTAGCAATATGAAAACTACCCAGTAAAAATGAGCCATCCAAGTCAATACCAGCTTAATTTCACCATGTTCTATGACTCAAGTATGTGATCTAGTCAACAATGGGTTCTGATCCCTGAAAGATGCAGGAAAGGATTTCCAGAAAATCCACTATGCCCTCATGGTAAGTCCTAGAGACAGCAGTACCAGGGGAAGCATACGGCAACATAATAAATGCTATACATAACACACATTCAAGATCATCCTAAATAGAGAAAAACTTGTAGTCATCTCATTAAAATAAAAAATGAGACAAGGCTCACCACTATGCCTACTCCTTATCAAAACAGTATCTGAAGCTCTAGCTGAAGGAATAAGACATGAGAAGAAAATTACTACATGATTGTACTTCATATTCAAATCACAACAGATTAAAGATTTATGTAGAGCCAAGGGACCTAGTGAGTGCACATGCTATTTACAATAATATAAAATAGTAGATCCATATGGAACACTACAGCATGGAGACAAGTTGTATGACTTTTCTTGAGAAAATATGACCAAATGTCTATTCTCTAAGATATGGTAATAACATAAGAATTGTTTCCACCCAAATCTAGCTTGTAAGCCAATAAGTTCATTTACAGAATCAAGGGAGAGGAGCTATTTATAGGAGCAAGAGTGATTCAGGCAAATGTATCAAAACTCAACTCAGCGGAGCTTACAACTCACAAAAGTGGCTTGGTGAATTCCCCTGCGTAAATTTATTGCAGCACCACCAAAGGGTTTCTTCTTTTTCAGCTTAATAACATCAGGAATTAGCCTAGGAAGTTCTGAAGCTTTCATAATATTCTGAGTTTTGTTAGGTTTGTGAACTTCCTATGTTCCAAGAGCTAGCACCCCTATTCCCAATATAAAAGGATGTTTTTTTAAAAAAGGAAAAAATAAAAAATGATCTTTCTAAAAGTACCTGAGAAAGGCTGGAGAGATGGCTCAGAAATTAAGATCACTTGTTGCTCTTGCAGAGGACCTGGATTACATTTTTTAGCACCCACATGGTAGCTTACCCACATGGTGGCTTCACAATCATGTCCCTAACTCTAATTCCAGATATGTTGTTGTACTACATGCTTATAAGTAACAATAATGCATAGCATAGTGCAAAACCATCAAAATTAATCAAAACATTTTTACCAAAAGCAACAATAAATGTTTAAAGCTATGTATATAGTTGAATTTATAGTTTACATGATGTATGAATATATAGAAATAGCATATGTACCCCAGAAATATTAATAGTTCAAGTTTTTGTTACCTGCTATATTTATTTTATAAAATAATATGATCATTGGAGATTAAATGCATAATAGTTTTTACCAAATGACAGACTGCCATGTTTCTTTCAAGGCTCACTAAAAATAAAACACTAGTGTTGTGGTTTGGATGGTAAATGTCCTCCATTGGTTCAGGAATTTGAACACAGAATCCGCAGCTGGTGGTAATTCTAGGGGAGGCTATTAACCCTTCAGAAGGTACAGCCTTGCTGGAGGAAATATGTCACTGGTGGTAGGCTTTAAATGTTTATAGCATTGTTTCTCTCCCTGTACATTCTTCCTGTTATCTGCTGTACTGACTAGTCTTATGTCAACCTGACACAAGCTAAAGTCATCTTAAAGAAGAGAACCTCAAATAAAAAAAAAAAATGCCTCCATAAGATCAGCCTCGAGGCAGGCCTGTAGAACATTTTCTTAAGTGATGGATGAGGGACAGTTCAGCCCATTGTGAGCAGGGCTGCCCCTAAGCTAATGGTCCTGGGTTCTATAGAAAAACCAGGATGAGCAAGCCATGACCAAGACTCCTCCATGGCCTTTGCATCAGCTTCTGCCTCCAGGTTCCTACAGTGTATGAGCTCCTGTTCTGACTTCCTTCAGTGATAAACTGTAATGCTGGAGGAGTAAGCCAAATAAATCCTTTTCTCTCCAACTTGATTGTTGATCATGGTGTTTCCTCACAGCAATAGTAACCCGAACTAAGGCACTTGTTTTCCTCGTTTCTGCAGAAGGATTCAAATACATCAAAAGATTAATTTCATACTATACAAGAGAAATGACATTCTTCTTTCACAATAAATGAAAAGGTTTACATTTTATATAAGTAACAAACTATAGAGTCTCACTATAAATGATTTAATCCCCCTGCCTCTTCCACATCAGAGATGGAAACAATTACCATTTCAAGAGCTTATAATTTTGAATCATCCCACTGTTCCATTAATATACACTGAGTCTCCTGTGACGAAATGTGTATTTTCTAGGTACACATCCATGGGGAATGAAATAACCCAAAAGGGTACCTGTTGATCAATCTGTGTAGGAACGCAACCCTAATGTTTATTATTATGAAACAGCAGACTTATTGGAGTTGTTTCATTTGCACTAGCCACCTCTGGTATGTTATCTTTCCCTCACTAGTGATGTCCACACTGATAAATGATGGTTTTTATTTCAAACTTAATACGAATGAGACTGAGCAACAGGACATTTGTGTTTTTCTTTTGCAAAGCTGTGATTCATTTTTCTCAATTTGAATTAGATTAGATATATAATGTTTCATAAACCATTATTGACACTAATTCTCCGTTTCAGATATTGTGTATACCCTTAAAAATAATTGTTAAATTATTTTTAAATAAAATAGTCTTATGTTTAATGTAGACAACGTCATTGATAATAGTTTTTCATCTAGGCTCTATGTTCTGTTAAAGAAGTCCTCTCTCCATTCATTCCATTTATTACACATAAATGTATTCACGTGGAAAGATAAAACTTTGTATGTGAGTGTGTTCGGATGTCATTATTAAGTCTGTGATGCATGGATAGGATAAAATCGATGGTTTGAAATTAAAGTGTCTGTTAAAACTAAAATAATTGGTATACCAATCAGTAAATGTTTTAAGTTAGAAAAAATAGATGAATGACTCAAGGTAAAATATAGAAATACATGAATCTTCCAGAGAAATCATATAAGCTCAAGGCATTCAATAATAATATACTCCTAGAGAAATAAAACAAACACTTTCAATCAAGTAGAGAAAACAATGGAATAAACAGTAATTATTGCTTCACTGAACGAAAAGGAGACATCAAAATAGTCTGGGTTTCCATAATGTAAAACTCCAATATACAACCAGAAGTAAACACTGCTTTAATCATGAAACCTTTACTTGCTCCAGTTATCATCATATTTCAACATTGTAACATGAAATAAATGCTCATAGAGGTCATTTTCCTGTATTTGCCTTCTACCAAATACTATGCTTGAATGTATTTGTATTACACCTACAAGTTACTTCCCCCAAGCAATCATGCAAATTCAAGGAAATTTTAATCAAAATTAAAACAAGGCATGCTAGTATGCATGCACACTAGCAAATAATATTGTAGACAACATCATTTCATACAGTTTCAACTGAAAATGAAACCTTTGTAGATGAAAGTCCAAAAGATCGTATTGAGTGAGATAACTCAGATGTAGGAAGAAAGCATCACGTGTGCTCTCTGATCTGAGGCTGCTAGCTCTAAATGTTCAGATCCAAATATATATCCTGGGGTATCTGCAGAAACAAGGACATTAAAAGGGGGTCTTTACCGGTACAGGATGAGGAGCTACAGATAGGGGAGTATCAAAATAGGAGTGTTTTGGAGAAGGAAAGGAAAAAGCAGGGGAGCTAATTAATGAAAGGGAAGGGGAGAGAGAAAGACAAGAAAGAAAGAGAAAAGCAACTGTAAAATATCCGAAACAGCAGTAAGGGATTCCTGCTATCAACTATGTACCCCAAACACTCTACTACACACCTCTCTATAAATATACATGCATAGTTTAAAAGAAAATTTCTCATCTGAGCTGACAGTGTTCTTTTGAAGAGCCAAAGACTATTTAACAAAAACTCCTACATGAAGAATAAGAAGCCTTTTTTGAATTTTTGGTCAGGGTTGTCCAAGAGACTCCTAAAACATGGCCTACTTTTTATTTCCTCTGGTTGCCCTATGGTTGGAAGGCAAGTCTCTATTGGTAACCACAGCATGTGCTTTAGAAACGGGGTCCAGAGGCCCCTGAGTTTGAACTGACCTGAAATTCCCCTCTCTGAAGACTATTTTTCATGATACTGGAAGGCACCATGCAAGCTTCCAAAAGAGAGGAAGAACCAAACAGTCCTCATCAGGAATGAAGCCTGTGCACTGTTGTCACACCAGCAGGGCACTATATCCTTAAGTACACAATAATGGCATACATATCTCCTGTTAACCAACACCTCTCCAGCTGAACTTAAGACCTTCTTAACAATAGGGAAACAGTACCTTGTACTTGAAAACTAGCCATTTATCTAGGGCTAAGAAAGTCATGAATCTCAGAAAAGAACCTAAAAGAACCTATAGCCAGCACTTTATGAAACCAGTACAATCCCTATCTACATTCTAAATATTTGTCGTTACGTCCACAGATAAGTTTAATACTCATCGCTTGTTAAAGAAATTGCTATTTGCAACAGATGCAGACCATTATCGAAAACCACAATCGCCGGGTGGCAATGGTGAACGCCTTTAATCCCAGCACTCGGGAGGCAGAGGCAGGAGGATCTCTGTGAGTTCGAGGCCAGCCTGGGCTACAGGAGCTAGTTCCAGGACAGGCTCCAAAGCTACAGAGAAATCCTGTCTCAAAAAGCAATATATATATATATATATATATATATATATATATATATATATATATACATACATACATATATACGTGTGTGTATACATATATATACACACATATATATACATACACGTATATATATGTGTGTATATATATGTATATATATATAATCACAATCAATCAATATGCAGAGTTGTAGATCTCAGACTCAACTAATACTTCTAATACATAATTTCTGTACCTAATGCTCAAGAACCACTGTGGAATAGAGAGGGGTAGAAAACTTGTAAGAACCAGAGAAAGGAGAGTATTCTGTAAGATTGTGTCTCCTAGAAATATAGTAGAAGTTATACCAATAAAATCTCACAAACATTACCTCACATGGGCTAAACAAAGACAGAAATAGAAATGCTACAGTGAACTAAGGAGCGCCTCAGCCCTAAACAAAGAATTACAGGCAACTAAGGAATGTGGAGAGCTGAAGAAATAGTCTTCCCTATGGATGAGCACACCAACTGGTTACCCAGTACCAAACGGTCTGTAAAGTATGTGAACTGTGCAGGTGTATATTTTGTATTTAGGAATATATTTGTGTATACATTGAATAAATGTATATAACAACAATTAATTTAAAAAAGGCGCCATGAATTGTAAAAGAGCAAGAATCAATACATGGAAGGGTTTGAAGGGAAGAAAGAAATAAAATATGGGTACAGAAGTTGTAAGATTAAAAATCAAATGTTCTTACTGCTAGGATTACCTATTCCTACCTGTTTCCATTGAGGATATTATTGACTTGTAAGTTTGACTCTTATCTTCAGATGTTTTATTTTGTTTTACATGCATTATATAAAGATTATGTAGGGAAGGTGTGGGCAAAGACTTTTATCAGAGTATTTTAAATATTATAGGAAGATAATATTTCATCAGTTTGCTTGCTGATACTCTGTAATCCCTAACACTGTATGTTTTCATAGAATGATTCAGGAAGATAGGAAAACAACTGTTTCTTTAGCGCACAATTTCAAAAGAGGAAGTCAAGATGCTGTCTTTATAAACTGTGCTATATTAATAGATCAAAATATACTAAGCGCCAATTCTGCCTCTTATTTTCTCCTTACTTCCCCCTCCATATCTCACATCCCCTTAACAACACTGGTTGTGTGTCATTTCAAGGACAACAAATAATGAACATGTCTACTGCCAGCAACGTGTAAGGCTACAGCATTCATGACACCACATATTCCGTCTATTTCTCTAACAGCAGAAGGCCAATAATTTAAAACAGCATTGGCAGCAAACACGGGAGTGTGAAATCTTTGTTGGCACCAACAGAAGAACCTTTCTTATTGCTTTTTAGTCACACTCCCAGGTTTTCCTCTCACTGCCAAAGTGTAAAATATTCCTTTCCCCCCTTTAACGGGTGTCACAAGAAGTCAATTTTTATGCTACATTCCTTGTGGAGTTTTTGGAAAATATTTAACTTTAGCAGAGATTCTAAAAAAGGTTTCTCCGTGGGAAATAAGTGATGTTTTCTATCAGTCACATTAGGGCTCTTACGGTTATTTTCCATTTTGTGCAATCCGTTGAGGTCTTAAGCATCAGAAAACAGAAGGGATGTGTATTCTAACAGTGTCAGCTGTTTAAATTGCCATTTTCACTACATTTACATTCTCTCACAGTGCTGAAAGCAACTTTGCATGAGTTGTCATAAATACACAATGCTCTGCTTTCCTCAAAGCAGAGTTGAAGGCTGAACCAAACAGTGCTGCGATTCTCTAAGCATTTGTTCTTTGTGTGAACAATATTGACCTTGAGGCTTACAGGAAATACATTGAGAAGATTCTGTGTATCAAGTTCAGGGAGGAGATGTACAAGCGGCTGCAATATTAAACAAAAAATACTTTCAACTTTGTCAGAAAGTTAAGCAAAGGCAACTGAAGAACAGAAAAACCCGCAGAGCCATGAATAGAATATGATTTGGTTGAATTCAAAAATCAATTCATAGAACTAATAAAGAAAAACAATAGCCTAATAGAATTAGATTCTGTGGAGTCTAGAGTGATGTATGCCAGTGAATTGAATGGCAGTGGAGGAAGTATGGTTCAGTGTTGTCCAGGAAGCTCCAGTCCCCAGAGAAGGGAAAATAGTCAAGCACTTTTCGTAGGTGATTTTGTTCTTAGGTAGGCATGAGTGTCAGAGTTCTCAACATTTGTAGATTCTCCCATGCTCCTCTTTTTTTATTGTAATTGAGGGGCTATGATTCATGTAAGAGCATATCCACGTTGACTTATGGACTCGTTGTACACAGTCATAACCCATAAAAAGCATCATGGACAGACTAACCATGACTGCCTTCTCACGGGAAGATCTGTGTAAAGTACACAGGGGATGGGTATTTTAAGCAGCTCTTACTTAGATTTATTTGTGCTCGACCCACACCCAGGACTCTAGAAATTTATATAAGGACTTGTGTATTCCACTCATTTATTTACCTTTACTTAAGAAATACTCACTACATAATTAGAAGAATAGTATTTCTAACTACATATACTGGACACTTAGATTTATTATTTTACCCATACTTACTACATTTAATGATAAAAATTAAGAAAATGTATAGAAGTAATTGTATAAAACTAGATAATGATATTCACATAAAACTCTACAGGCTAATATAAGAAAAATGTGAAAAAAATATATTAAGTTTTAGACCGTATACTAAGTTAAAATAAAAGAAACAGGAAAATGCAAATATTTAGAATAGAAGATATGCTAGAGTATAAATATGAATCACAGAATACATGGAAGAGTAAAAGACACGGGCAAATAAATGCAAACTAACCAGCAAGAGTTGTGCTGATGTTAACGGATATCACAGAAAAATCAAAAGGTTTTACCACAACACACACCAAGCTTTGTGAGAAAAGAAATGTTACTACTGAAAAGTCAATCCCTCGATGGAAAATTAAATCACCATCCTGAAGAAGCGCCAGTGAATTCTACATCATGTTAATGCTTACAACCCAGTGTGGGGTCATTTTCTTCTAAGGACCTGACGGCTGTGTTCATGTCCCAAACCATCTTTATCCTCTACCCATATTGCTTCAGCAGCTTCATAAAAGACTGTTTTGCCTGTAGCTTTGCCTTTATGATCTGCACTCAAAGAGTATGCAGATTGCATTTAGCTGTGTTTATTTAAGCCATATCATCGCTATATTCAAAACCCTCAAATTGTCCTAAGTCTCACTCAGCATAGGAAACCTACCTTCTCCTCCAGTTCTATGAGCTCTAATGCATGCAGTTTTCATTTATCTTCTCCTCCTACCTGCCAACCACAGCTTTCTCCAAACCCATCTGACCATTGTACTCGTTTTCTTAATCCCATCACAGCTGAACCACCTGCACGCCTGTTTATTCAAAATGTTCTTCCCCTAAACCTCAAAAGCTTATTCCACTAAGTCACGAGTTTACTATACTCTAACCAAGTCTTTGGTGACTTACATGATTTCAGATACTTGACTCACCTCCCAAATAGTCCCTACTTCTTTGTACGTTTAATTGTCACCATGTACATTTTGTATATTGTTTAATTTCATTTTCATCTTTGTCTGTAAATGTTATATGAATATCAGTTCCATGGAATTTGGGCGATTTTTGTCTTTGACTTAATAATGTGTACTAATGCCTTGCATTTTACTTTGAATAGATAAGAATTTGTTAAATACTTATTGAAATACTGATTGTTTAGAATTGACATCTGCTTGCCATGAATAACTTTTCAAGAAGTGTATAATAAAACATTTCTATTTATAGCACAAATGAACACTGTGAATTAAAAAAATAGCCATCAGCTTTTGAAAGTCACCTATAACCACAACCTAGAAACTAGGTCCATCACTGCTCAGAAAGAGGAGCTCACTGTAATGCATATTAAAGTTTGTATAGATGGCAAACATCCCAGGTTAAAAAAATAAAAATTAAAGGTTATTTGAAACATAAGGTAAAATTCTCTTCTTTTGTCAATATGATTATCATCTAACCTGACTAGGAATGTGAGGAATAAAATATTGACTGCAAAGGGTGACAGACTGTGGCTTCCTAGGCTTCCTGGAAACTCCCAGCATAACTGCAGATGAATTTGAGGGAGACGGCAGTTTCTGTGGAAGATAGTTATGAAGCATTTTGTTCTCACTGTTATGGTTATCTTAAAAAATTCTTCTCCCATGGGTACAGAGACTTAGACAATATAGATTATATTTCACTGTGTGTGATGGGTAGGTAGGTTATCTTTTTGTTTATTTTTTTCTCTCACAAAGTCCTTGTGATTTTGCTTCTATTACAGATCTCGTCCCCCTTTAGCAACTTCATATTTCTTTCTGTGTGTATCAGTTAGAACTGCAAAGAAATTTTCAAGACAATATCATGACAGTTCTGATTGTGTGGGGGAGCATATTATCGTAAAGCACTCACTCAAAATCAAAGACCAATCTCCTCACCATATTGATTCCTCCTATGTAAATGTAGTAGCAATGACCATAGTGTAAGTATTGCTAGAGAAATGGAAAGAATCATTCCCAGAAGCTAATAATTTACATAACGACTCAGAGCGTGAGAGGTTAGTTAAATGGAATCAAGCCAGTAAGAAAAATCAGGTGGAGTTTAGTTACCTGGAGAATCTGCTTTGGCTTATTTTTTCTCATGATTTTCTTCATTCCGGTATCTTACTGATCTTTTGAAACTCATTCATTTGAGATGCTTCAAACCATTATACTTCTCAGAAAAAAACTGATGTTAAATATGTAATGATAGTTTATCCAATATTCATTTACAAAAGCATCCTGTATTGTGAGGAAATGGAACAGCCAATCTCCCACACACTGGTGGTATTAATGTATGCTAATTTAAAAAACCCTCTTTGAAAAATAGCTAAATGTAGAACATCTGCATCCTACATAAATAAGAAATTATAGTGTGCTTTTCCCAGAAAGGAATGTATATATTTTTCACCCAAAATCAAGATAGGCTGATAAGATAGCATTTATGAAAACAAATGAATAAATAAGTTTAAAAAATCTAGAAAATACTGCTATTTTCAGCAACCTAATGGGTTCCCCTACATTTTAGAAACCTTGAATCATGCCAAAATAGAATTTGAGGGTTTGATACAGAAAATAACTTCTGACCTAGCTACTGTAATAAAGTAGAGTTGAAAATTTCATTAAATTTGTTTTAATACAGGTTTAAATTCAAGAGTTAGGAGAAAAAAAAGATGTTGAGGAAGGGAGACCTGACTAAAAATCTCAAGAGATGTTATCTCAATGGACAATTGCAGTAAGCTATCTAAACAAGGATATGGGCTTCCCGAGGGAGAGTTGTAGTTAACAGTCTCAGCATTCATTAGCTATATACACTGTTTTCATAGCTCTCAGGTTACATCTCAAAAAAGGTTGCTAGCAATCTATTTCTCTTTTCTCTCCTTTGGTAAGAGACTACAAGTGTGGCCAGAGAAATGCCCTAGAGGGAGTTGGAAGAGGAGAAGGTAATCCACGAAATCCTAGGTTCACACAAAATGTTTAGTATATGCCCTTACCCTCTAAATAGGGTTTCTGGTAAAAGTCCTAGATGCTCTTTTGTTCCTGACAGCCCAGACCCAGATAATCACATAGAAATGATATTAATTACAACACAGCTTGGTCAATAGCTTAGTCATATTCCTGGCTAACTCTTAAATATAAATTAACCCATTTCTATTAATCTGTGTGCTGCCATGAGGCTATGACCTACTGGTAAAAATTCTGGGCATCTTTCTTCTTTGGCAGCTTCATGGCATCTCCTTGAATCCACCCTCTCTCTCTCTCTTTCTCTCTCTCTCACTATATATATATATATATATATATATATATATATATGCATCTCCCTGTTCAGATTTTATGCCTGACTTTACTCTGATAAGCCTTCAACCAAAACAGCTTCTTTATTAACCAATGGTAATAAAACATATTCACAGTATATACAGCAGAATCCCACATCATTTCCCCTTTTCTGTCTAAATAAAAAGAAAAGTTTCTACTTTAACATAGTAAAATTATATATAACAAAACAAGTATTAAGCAAGAATTACAGTTACAATATTTCTTTGTGAGTTTAATATCTAATGTATCTTTCATCATAACCAAAAACTACAACTATAACTATCTTTCTTCCAATCTTCAAAGATTCCAGAAGGATATAATATTACCTAAGTAGACAGGAAGTGCATCCAAAACTCTAGAATTGTCAGAAACATCTGGCTATCTGGACAACCACTCAAATTTCCTCTGTAATGTTGGGGCATCCATCTTCAGCCTACAGGCCCATAATATCTGGCAAATTTTTCCATGAAGCAGGAAAATTTTTAAGACTGCTTTGCCTATATTGGCAGTTTGTCAATCACTTGCTTCTGTGTCCTGCAGAATGTCTGCCAGACTCTTTCATGAAGCAGGAACACTGAAGATCTGTCTCACCTTCTTTAGGCAAGTTTAGCAGTCATTTTAATTAGACAGAAAAGAGGAGATGATGTGAAATATCCGTGTATGTATTCTTTTTATTGGTTAATAAATAAAGCTACTTTGACCAATGACTTAACATGGTAAAGACAGGTGGGAAATCTGAATGGAGATAAATAGAGAGATTGGTGGAGTCAAAAGATGCCATGTACTTGCTGAAGGAGAAAGATACCCACAACCTTCACTGGTAGGCCACAGTCCCATGGCAATATGCAGATTAATAGAAATGGGTTAATTTAAAATATAAGAGTTAGCCAGGATTATACCTAAGCTATTAACCAAACAGTGTTGTAATTTAAAAAAGAGTAATCTGGGTCTTGGCAGCCAGAAATGAAAGATCAGTCTCTGTCTATACCTAGAGAACTGTAAGTTTACAACAGAAAAGTAAGAAAGTCCTTAAATATCTGATAATTGCACTGTAATTCTCTACTCTTTTCTGAGGAGACACTTCTTGTCAAATCCTGAGTGACAGTCTTCTCCCTTCTTTAACACTCCAAGGTTTTTCTTGTCCTTCCATCCTGCTTCCACTTAAGTTTAATTAGCTTTGCTCAATGGGCCCGGTGTCGTCCAAATGATACAGTAGCTGGTGATGGAGCTGACGGCTAGAATTTTGGAATATTAAATGGTTCCTGTGGTGGTTTGAAAGAAAATCGTCCTATCAGGGAGTGGCATTATTAAAAGGCATGGCCTTGTTGGAGTAGGTGTTGTCTTATTGGTAGACATATGTAACTGTAGGGGCCTGATTTGAAGTGTCCCATGTTTAAGCTATGCCCAGTGTGACACCCAGTTCACTTCCTGTTACCTGCGGATCAAGATGTAGTACACACAGCTCCTTCTCCAGCACCATGTCTGTTTGCACAAAGATAATGACTGGAGACAATGAACTAAACCTCTGAACTATAAGATACCTTCATTTAAATGTTTGCCTTTATAAGAGTTGGCCATGGTCATGGTTTCTTTTTATACCAATAGAAATCTTAACTAAAACAGTTGGCAAAGCCATCCCAGGCCTGTGGCTTCTGAATATGTTTGTGTTGTACACTCAGAGAATGAAGTTCATAGACAACAGAGAAGGTAAGACGTTAGAAAGGAGCTAATTAATGATAGATTCTTAAATGAGAGCATAAGCGAGAGGAAACAGGCAGAGTTCACTTAGCAAGATGGGTCTCAAGAACTGGATTGCCCAAGAAGGTCATTGACTTTGGCTCAATAAGACTTTTTGGGTTGAGGCATGAAAGATGAGCTGGCTGATTTGCTTGGCACACTCATGAAGTTTCTGTGTGTCTTTCCATCCCAGCCTTATAGATGGAACTAGGTCATATGCTCACATGTAGCCTCTATGTAAAAAATAAAGAACAAGAAACCAGAGTAAAACTAAGAACACCTAAAGCTTCTGGCATTTCTGGCTTCTGGATGGGGCAAAATCAATATCTCTCTTCTAGTGAAAGGCAATATTAAAATCCGTGTTTTTCAAAATATCCGACCAGTTCCTATCTCTTGTTGTTTATCACATATAATATTTGATGTAGATGTGTTTATATGTGGGTGTGCATGCATGTATATGGGTACATGTACACATATCTGCATGATATAACCACATCAGTATTATGATTCTAGAAATCGCTTATCTGTCTGAGAGCATTATGTTGCCCAAATTATAAGTGGTCTTAATAATAAAAACATGGAGTCAGATATAGGGATTAATGCTGAACTAGCCTGCCACTAGTTCTTTCCTCTTTGAAGTCCTTAGACCAAAGGAGCCAAGATCCCATCTCCACAAATCCTCCAACTGAATGTTGTCTCTATGAAACCTCAGACTGAACCCCTGAGCTCCTGTCTCTTCCTGCCTTATATTCCTCTCTACACTTAGCCATGTTAATTCCCATTTCCATCTCTCTACAGTTGGGATTAAAGGCGTGAGCCACCACTACTTGGCTGTGTTTCTCTTTTAGAGAGACTCAGTTTCATGTAGCCCATGGTGGCCATGAACTCACAGAGAACCATCTGCCTCTGTCTTTAGAGGGCTGGGAGTAAAGGTGTGTTCCGCCACAGCATGACCTCTATGGCTAATCAGTGTGGATAGTTCTGCACTCTGATCTTCAGGCAGGCTTTATTTGTTAAAGAACAAACAAAATTCACCACAACATTATAGTTGGAAAGAGGGAGTGTTGTGGGTCAAGAGAAAAAGTTACATGGAGTTGTCTTTACTTTCTTTAGTAGCCATTTAATATCCAAATCTGACCCGAGCTAAAGCGCTGTGACTGCTAGATTCAACTTTGGGATGTATTTTTAAGGTTAAATTTTGGGATGCATTGTTAAATTTAGCAGACAGCTAACTTCCACCAACTCTAAGAAGAAACTGCTATAGCATCTGAAACCTATGTAAGAGACCACTTCACTCAGTTATAGCTTGCCTCCACTAATATGGTTGACAGGTGCATGGATGCGTGGCTGTCTTTCACTCTACAGTTCTTACAAGTCTTATTATCTCTTCCACAATGGAGCATGGTGCCTTCATGGTTCCCTAAAGCTATCACACTCTCAGGAAAAATCTCATATTCTTTAGAGACAAGCTGTGTTTTGGATGCCATTCTTATATTTCAACATAACAGAGGGCTTTCTGAAGGTTTAATTTTTCAATTATATAAAGACATAAGCAATAGACTAACCTGTAAGTGATAAATATTTGTTGGATGATCCGGTCAAATGAACAAATCAACAAAAATTGACACCATTTTGACACCTGTAAATAATTCTGAAGTTACAATAGATGACCTAGGTTATTACCTTGACTCCAAATTCTAAATTATTATAGTATAGTCTATCTAGTTTATATTATAGTACTATTATGTAATTATTTAACAGGTGCATTTCATTTTAACATATTCAACATTTCAACTATAAACTGACAGAAATATACTAGTTGATCAACACAAGTTTGGTCTCCTTTAAAGATTCTTTGAGCTTTCTGTGTGAGATAAATGTAACAGTTTTCACTATTTCTTTTCCTTAATGAAATGAATATATAAAATGGCCCTCTGATATTAAATGCATTTATTGAATTGTAAATAATCTTTTCTAATATTTACTAGAAGGGGAGTACATGTTTGCTAGATCACCTTTCCTTTGGCTTTGACAGTACCTGATATTTTTATTAAAATGTGAATGAATTCTACTGAAAAGACAAGAAAATTGCAAGAGTTATTTAAATACCAGGAAAATTTATGTGAGATCACATTTTTCTAAGTTTCAGTGTGATTCCATGATATGAGGTTCAAAATGTTTAGGTATGGCTTCTGTTTGGGGAACATTTTCATGCTTATGATTTTAAATGTCCCATTAACTGCACTGGTATTGATCCAGATAATAAAACAGTAATCCACATTCAATAAATTGAATAATTTTCTTATGAACATGCAGGCCTATTCTCTGTCTGTTTTTATACCTGCTTTTATTTTAGCTCCCTGGACACTTACTTTCACAAATCATTAAGTTTCTCCGTGTGTAGTAGCTTTTGAATTATTTAACTAACTCATCATAATAAAACAGTCCATTCAGCAAAATTCTAGAAAAAGGTACAACACATCTGTAGCAATTTTTATTTGTTCCTTTTTATACTAATCAAATAGTATGTTTGGTATATAAGTGCATGGCTAAACATTCTGGGGAAAAATTTCAGGCATCATGACTTTTAATTTTGCTACTATAGCCAAAGCAAAACATTTATATAGTACAGTTGTTCTCATTACAAAAACAAAACAAAATAATAAAATCTTCTATATTGAAGACAGTAAATGTCAGAAAAATGATAGACTCGGTGGAATGAGAGCTATTTAAGTTATAGTAGCTAGCCATGATGAAGTTTCAACTCTGAATACTACAATTCATCCATTTCAAGGGGGATTTCTGTTTCTATTAAACTGCTTTTGTGGCAGCTATGATCCTGTGTTGTTAGATTAAGAAGACTCCTGAGAGACAAATTCTGCCTGGCCACTGGCTGATTTGAAAAGATTCCAGAGGCAACCACAGATGCATAGTAAGCCATAGACCCCCTCCCATCTTCTTCAAAAGTTTCATGTCCACAAAATTCATTATCCTCACGAATATGTTTTTCCTTGTGTACAAACAACTCAGTTTTCCTTGGCTCGTATCCGTGTGAGAGGACTGGGTTATGGTGAGAAGGTGGCCGTGCATATGAAAATCAGTAACTTTCACACAGCTCCTTTAGATTTCTCTCTAGTTCATCTTTGGAGAGGACACTGTCCTGTCTCCCACAGTACATCTCTGAGGAAGGTACATCGGAATCTTCTCTATCCATGACTGAATGGTAAATATGTTAGGATCAGGGATTAGGAGTTCATTGTGGCCACAATAGTGGTCACTATGTTTCACTTCATCTTGGGCTGTAATAGACCTAATGTTCAAAGCTCCTCTCTGTGCTACATAACTCTTTCATTAACTGGGAGTGGGGAAGGTCACTAGGCAAAGAGCCTTACCGGACCTTCATGAGCACATGTGTATTTTACCTATACTTCTATTTTATTGATCACATATGACAAAACCTATAAAGTGTACAGTTCAGTGAATCATATTTACAAAGCCTGTATAAGTATCACCACTCTCTAATGGCAGAACATTTTATTGCCTCCTAAAATAAATGTATTATGCATTCGTGACATTTTCCCTCTGCGGTCCTCCTTGCTTTGTGGCATCTACTAATTCACTGACTCTATGAGTTTATGTATTCTCAGCATTTCATAAATATATCAAATGTGGGCTTTGAGATAAAGCATTATTTTTGTTTAGCAGGATTTTTAGGTCCTTCTAGTCTTCTAGCATGAATCAGCATGACTTTCCATTTGATTTCTGAACAAAATTAGATGATCTTGGTAAACATTTTTTTTATCTGTCTACATGTGGTGAGTATTTACTTATTTCTTTTTACTGACTGTTATACATAATGATGTTGTTCATATTTTTATATTTTTGTATGAAAGTGTATTTCCAGTTATCATAGTTACTTATTTAGAAGTACAATTGGTAGATGGTATATATCCTATCCACAATTGCTTCAGAAAATGCCAAGCTATTTTTCAAAGGCATTGTCAGATTCCACGTCCACATCAACAATACTTGATGTTCAGGACCCATTCTTCCTGCATCCTTATCAATGCTTGCTGCTGTTCATCTATGTTATTTCTGTCTTCTCAGTGGGTATGAAGTAGCATCTCACAAAGGTCTTGCTTTGCATTTCTCTAGTGACTAATGATGGTGAGCTTTTTAATTTTATTGCTTACTGGCAACTTTTATAACACCTTCGGGGAAAAGACATTTTAAAATCTGATGCCTAATTTTAATTGGGCCTCTCATTTTATTTCTCCACCAATCATTTTATTTTTTTATACTCTAAACTTTAATCATATGCTCCAGCTTGCTATTGGGTTCTCCAATCCACTGTACTGTCTTGTCTCTTCTTAGTGCTCTTTGAAGCACTTTAAACCAGTATTCCAAGCATTAAAATTTATGTCACTGTTTTCCTAATACCAAAGAAGCCATTGATCAACAAGGTCACAGAGAAGTATATTTGTGAACCTTAGATTTAAAGTTTTTATACACAGTTACTTGGTTCATTTTGAGTTAAGTTTGGTGTAAGGTCGTGAGTCTACATTTTCAGAGTACTTAACTTGGAAGAAACAAAAGGCTGCTTGCTCACGGATTCTATGGCAGCACAACTTCTGATACCTTACCTTTTGTGACTTAATTAGCATAATCTTAAACTCTCCCCTGAGCTCATGTCTTCCACGCAACTTCTTCCGGACATTTTCACTGATAACTTATACACATCTCAGTGAATTTTTAGTAACTTCAAGCACAATTTGAATAGTCCAACCATCATACAAAGCACACTGGTTCTTAACCCCTCACACCACAGTTTAAGAACAGGTGTGACCTCTTTTTTCTATCTGACTCTAATTTTGTTTTTAATGATTCATTCTTCAAAAAAAAAAGGCAAAACTGGTAACTTGTAAACACAACTGAAGTAGTCCCCTTGTTTGAAATATTCCAGTAAATTTCTCAGGAGTTTTGTCTGTTTGTTTGTTGCTTATATTTTTGTTTTTAACTCAAAGGAGAAATAAAGCAATGATTAAAAATATTTTAAATGGTTCATGGGGCCAGGGATGAGTATCATTGACATCTTGCAGAGGCTGTCTATGTGGCTGAACACCCTATAATTGACAGGGTGGTCCCACAATTAAGTCTTATCAGGTCTGAAATAGCATTATTACGAATGCTGAAAACTCCTTATTTACGTCAAAAGAAAGCTTCCCAAAGGGAGCTGAAGATACCCACCTTTCCAGTCTCACCTACCGTTTTCATCTTTCTTCCCATGCTCCTGTTATAGATCTCTTTCTTTAGCATACAAGGTCATTTCCCGAAACACAGCCTTTAAAATTGCTTCTCACTATAAATGCAATTTTCTTCCCTAGCTTGGCTACTTCTCATCTCTCAGGTACGTTCAAGCATCACCTGTTGAACAAAGGGAGTCTTCACACCTGCAGAGAATGAAGGCTAATACAGAAGGGTAGCGCTTTAGAAGAGAGGGTTATTGAGGGATAGCATGAAGAAAATTAAAGAAAAAGGAAATATACATATAAATAGCAGATGTTGAATGGCTGCGATTCTCATTCTTGGTGTTTTCACTCTCTCACCTCCTCATGCCTTTATCCAAATCCCTTCTCAATGCTGCCTTCCCCGATGACCCCATTTTTATTAACATTTTAAGTGATCCGGCTTGATAATGGATTTCATTCTGGCATTTTCATATATAGTTCTTATTCACTGTCCTTCTCCATGCCTGTCCTCCATCTCCATATACAATTCTGGCTGGCCCCCTTCTCCCCAGACAGTCCTCCCTGCATGTGATCTTTGAATGACTAATATGAAATTGGAAATCCCATACATAAATATTAAAATGTGGTTGGGAATTGGTAGTTAGACATGGAAGCATGTTAGGAAGAAGACTAAGGGTTCTATTGAAATGAAAAGATAATATTTGAAGAATGGCCACAGCTGTGAGGGCTTTTATGCAGTGTGTGCAACATAAAAAGGGGGTCCTGAAAGTAATATTTGAAGTAGAGGGTTCATACTAGTAAAAGAATAGAATAAGCACAGAGATTACTTTCATAAATTTTTATCTTCTGGCAACTATTCTTATTGGTGATCAGATATAAATAGCCAGTCCATCAAGGACAAAGAGAATAGAATCAAACAAGAAATCATGAGATCAAGGAGACTTTTTTAAAAGGAATATGCAGGTATGGGTGACAGAGGATCATTTAATAAACATTGAGTTCCCCAGTGATAAGAGCAGAAGATGCGGATAAGAAGGTTTCTGATTTTGAGCTGAAGGATTAAGTAGGAGAAAGATTTGGGAGAACAAACTGGCATCAGTTGAAGCAGTTACCTGATGTCATTGGTCTGCTATGAACAGCTCTAAGCTAGGAGTCAAAAGTAGCAAGTACGAGTGATTAGAAGGGAGAGAAAGTGGTGATGTCTATTCTAGGTGTTTTTCACTGCTATAAGAAGCATCCTAGCACAGTAATAATGACTGAAAATGAAGGTGTTTCTGGTCTTAGAATGAGGCAATTTCTAAGCCCTACCGTACCCCTTTCCCTTCCTCAGCCTAGAAGCTTAGGCACAAGTACAAGGCAAGTACAAATAGAAGCAGCATGCTTCTACTTTAGGTCCATGACTAACTGGAATTGTGCTGACCCTACCCCTGAATATTGAAAGAGTGTATCAGAGTGCCTTCCTCAATATTCAGTGCTTGAAGCTCAATCTCTAAAGTATGTCTGCTTTTTACACTACTGCCGAATTGGAATATCAAGAAGTGAACCATCTTAAAGAGAGGATCATTTGTATAATAAAAAAAAATGTGAAAATCTTAGCCTGTGGGGAAAGAAGGAACATCAGGCAAGGTTACATTTAAAAACATACAGAGAGCAAGGAGACCATTTATCTCTCCACCCAAAATACCCGAGCAATGATGGTGAAAGGCGGTGATGCAGTGTGAGAAAATTCGTGCGTTGGTCCAAAGCAGGTGAGCAATAAGAGGAAGGGTTATACTTAGGTAAGAAACAGACGATTTCCAAAGAAGTGGTCTATTTGCCACAGACCCATTGATGAACTTGGACTTCATCTTTTGTGGAAATGATTTTCCATGTGAGGAGTGAAACTCCTCCCTACCTCTGCATCTGGGAAAGGCTTAGGCAGTATTGATATCTTCCCTCTACAGTGAAAATAGAAGGTTTTGGTTTAACTTCGAGAAAACAACATCCCCATATCTTTATGCTCCAGACGAGAGTTACATTTTCCACATAAGTAATCACAAAGCCCTACTAATTTTCCTGTGCTGTTATCTAAGTTGTTTTGTGTTGATTTCTATTACTTAAATACCATGAAAGGAAAGATGTAGAGTTTGATTATCAGTTAAACTGTCATCCAAGTTGAAAATGCAGTGGGAGGGAAGGCTTGTGAGCCACTTACAATGCTCAAACTGAAGAAACAAGACAAGTCAAGTAACTAAATGTTGCCTTTATACAGCACATTAATCTTGCTCTCTAGACAAATAAATGCTATTATCAGCAATTATTCCAGTGCTCAGATTAGCATTGCTCATAATTCTACTATGTCTTTATAAGGCACATGACCTGTTGTCGAGAATATTGACTAAATGCACTTACAGTAAGAATCTCATGTCAATAAAAAGGTCACCAAGGACTTTTTGTATTTTTATTCACTGGCACAAGAGTGTTTTATATCAAATGAAAACGTTTGTTGTCTCAGCACCCAATGTCATTGGTGAAATTCTTTTATGAATAGAGTGGCATTATTTTGTGACTATAAAGACGTGCTGTAATGTGGTATATTGTGGTATGATGCCACTCCTGACACTGTCATCTTTTTTTTTTTTGATAGTATTAGCTGTTGGAAAAATTTTCCTTAAGCCAGATTAGATTCACATATTTTTCTATCATACAGACAATTGCCTCTGAGGCCTTGGGACACTTGTCTGTAAGCACTTTCTTCAGAGTCTCATATTTTATAGATTCTTAAGGAAGATTCATACTCACTCAACCACAGAAGAAATATACTTAACCATTTATACGTTGTATTGTAAATTCCCAAAAGGTAAGAGAAGGACATCTATCATTGTGATCAGCAGGAACGCTCTTCACAAACCACACAAATGCATGGCATTATCAAGATATATGGAGGCAATATATGGAGAAATAAATCATTAAAGTTATGTCGAGAGACATGGCACTCCAGAAGCCAGCATTATTTTAATAGGACAGAGTGGAAATGATTTATATCAATGCATTTTTATAGAGCATTAGTTAACAATTTGTTGTTTGGTATCAATTCACCATGTAAAGTACGTTAGGAACGACGTATCTGAACAGAATGCCCTGTCACCTATTTTCTCCACAATTTCTGTGGAAGCGAATCTGTAGGAGAAATATTCAGAACTGAAACTGTCTCTTTTCCATCTTCCTCTTGGAGAGGCAGTTTCGCTTCTGCCTCTCTCCCCACTTCTCCACCTCCTCCCTTACGCCCCCCCCCTGCCTTCCCCCTTCCCCCTTCATAAACCCTTGAATAAATCTTCAACCTCACTTTGAAAAAAAAAAAAAACAGAATTGAAACTGTGCTTTCTTTAAAAACACAGTTTTCAAGAAAGCAGAGCCTGTAATATTAAAAGTTATCTGAAACTAAGCTATTGGTAAGGTAGTGAGACCCATGTAGACAGCTTTCAAGATGTTCTGAGAAATTGATAAATAAAAGTGTCCTTCAATCAATAGAAGTAACTGCCAAGACTTGCCTGTGGGCTGTGACATTTCTAAGGACCTAGACATAATTGAATTCTATTTCTTGTATTTTTTTCTAGTGATAATGGCCAAGTTATTAAGAGGAGAATTCTGTTTGGGGAGATAAAACAAAAATTATCGAAACTCAAAGCTCATTATAGCACTGAACTGAAGAATTTTAAGGGATCTACAAATCAATAGAGAAGTTGATGCCACTCAGCTTCAGATGCACATGTTGGGTTTTATGTAGTTTTTTTTGTCCTCTTTTTCCTTCAAAGTGTCTCAATGTTTTGTTTTTGATGGGTTTTGGCCATTAGTAAAATAAAAAGTAATGTTTCTTCCTTTTTTCTGTTTTATCTCATGGAAGCTTAAGGTCATATAGAAGAATTTCTCTTTGGACTGCCAATTCACAAAAAAAGACATGGGGACTTATTATTAATTATGAAAGCTCAGTCTATAACTTAAGTTTTTCCACCTAGCTCTTATAACTTGCTCTTAAATTAATCTATTCATATTAATCCACATTTTTTTCCTCATCACTTTTTACCCCTCTTTTATTTTGCAGATCCTGTTCCCTCCTTGTGTTCTGTGGCATCTCTCCCATGACTAGATTCTCCTTCTCTCTCTGTCTAGAAGTTCTACCTAACCTCTTCCTGCCTGGCTATTGGCCATTCAGCTTTTTACTAAACCTATCAGAAGGCACTATGGCAAAGACACATTTTCACAGTATACAAAAAGATTATTCTACAATGTTTCCCCCTTTTTGTCTTAATAAGAAAGAAAGTTTTTAACTCTAACACTGTTAAATTATATACAACATGAACATTTATTTATAAGGTACTGTCTAAATAAAAAGGGGAAGGCTTTAATTCTAACATAGTAAAGCTATATACAATTAGACAATAAAAACAATTATCAAGTAAGAATTACATTCACAATGTCCAGTCTACTTGCATTTGACAAATTCAGAGAAAATATTATTTATCCCATCTTGGTGAGTTCAATTTTTTACCTACTTCAATTTCTATACTAATGCATATTAATAACTGGAAACAACTTTTTTAGACCTCAAAACATTTTCTTAGATAACAGTTTAAAGTTTTATGTCTCTCAACCTTACACTCTTCACAGGTTTTTTTGTGAGGTTTTTTTTTTTTTTGAGTTTGGTATGAAGGAAAACTGTAACTATAACTATCAAGTCTTTAACTCCATTAGAGACCCAAAAATGATATAATATTCCATGAGTAAACAGGAAGTACCAAACAAACAACTTACAAAGCTATAAAAATGACAGAAACAGATGTATGCATGTATAGTAACCCAAGGTTCCTCTGCAACCTTTGGGCATCCCTCTTTGGCCTATAAACCTAGATTATCTGTCAGACTTTTCTGTCAAACAAGAATTTTTGAATAAGTACCCTACACTGTTTTGGCATAGTTTGGCTGTCACTTTTTTTTATATCCTGCTTGCATAGTTTGGACAAAACATGGTCAGCAGTTGAGGCAAAGACAGTTTCTTACTGAGTGAGTGGATAACACTTGCCACAAAGAAAATTCCATATGGAGGTTCTTCAATGCCCATCATCTTCTTTGGAGTAAACTGGTACTGCCAGGAGCAGACATGTTTCATTGCCATGAAAAACCTCATGCTATTAAAACATCTTAAATGTTATAATCTGTAGATCACTGAAGTGTTTGAAGTTCACCTATCTATCTAAAATATTTCTCAGTATAACCTTGAAAACATACCTAAAATGACTATAACTTTGATTATTATAGATGCCTTTTAATCTGTAGTTTTTCATTATCCTGAATATCCTTCAAGGACTAAAACTTTACGTTACCTTTTTAAATGGGCTGCAAAGGCATAATATCTTAAACAAGAATAAAAACATATATACACAATAGCAAATATAAACTTAAACTTGTATTAGTATACAAAAATTTATACAAATGTAAAATATTTGAGACTAATTTTTGTTCAAAAGCAGACTCAACAACCCACCCGTTTTTATTCCATAATTTCTATACTATATACCCCTCTTTTCCCTTCAGAAAGAGATCTGTGAATCTTATCTCCTTTGTTTAGATATTTGCCTCACCATGACCAAAAACAACTTGTTGCCAATACCCTTAAATGATGACAAACATTCATAATCTATCAAACAGCCAAAAGCCTCCCTGCTAATCTCTTGGGAATGTGGACATCATTTTTCTCTGGACTTCTTTCTTTTGTCTGGGAGCAACAGCATCTTTAGTGAATTCTGAGAAATTTAGGATAATGATCAAATTCTGAGAGAGCTAATCATAACATTGGTTGCCCAGTCTCTGTGCAATGGGAAAGCATGAGGCTTATCAACAATCCTGGCTAGAATAGTCAGTGAGGCTGGACCATCACAGTCCACAGCCTTGAAACTCTTCTGGATGCAGAACTCTGAGGAAACTGTAACGGGGGCACTCTGATCCATTGGAGGAATGCCTCCAATCATTGGGCTACCTGTTTTCAGTGGCATCTCATTCATTTGCTCTGAAACACAATCTTCATCGAATTCCTTAATTGCTTCAAGGTTGAAAGTCACTAGGTTTGATCTTGTATAAATAAAAGACATAATTATTAACAATATTGATTATGAAAGCTCAGCCTATAACTTAGATTTGTCCAATTATCCTAAAACTTAAATTAACCATTTATATTAATCTCCATTTTTTTGTCTGTCTTCCATATTCCATCTCCTGATGCCTCTTCTTGTTCTCTGTCATTTTTCCTGTGCTTAGATTCATCTCCTCTCCTTTTCTCTCTACCAAGAAGTCTTGGTTAACCTATTCGTCCTAGTTATTGGCCATTTAGCTCTTTGTTAAACCAGTCAGAAAATGCTATGGCCGAGACGCATCTTCACAGTGTGCTAAAAGAATAATCCACAACAAGGTAGCACTTTGTTTACTTTTGTACTTTGTTGGACATTTTTTAGCCTGTAGCTAGGGGTGCCTGTGATGGGCAGACAGCCCAAGTTATGCAGCAGGAGCTGCTATGGTGCAGCAGTTTGTCACCTAGTGCCACAAAGAGGAGCGCCAGAGGCTCAAAGGCAGTGCATCTTAATACTGAATCCTACTTTCTCCCTTCAGACTGAACTACAGCAACTACCTGTCTCTTGATTCTCTCTCTCTCTGACATGACTTACTTATCTTAAATTATTTATACTGACATGTTATCACCCAATACTAATCTCTCCACTGGTACCATTAAATATGCTGGTTCGTTGTGTAACCAACCTCCGGGAAATGGTTTTGTCCTTTGAAAATGTAGTCCCATCTTTCTTTGAAATTATAAGCATACCCTAGTATTGACTTTTTTCACTTTTCATACTTCACTCATAGATTTATCCATGTCCAGTCATAGCACAATCTCATGCTTTTTATCATTTTTCTTCCTTTTTAACTGAAACATATGTTGAGTGGTTTCATTATGTAATGTCACAATTTATACACACAGGTATACATTTCTATACAGATAATAAAATCTACTTCTCTGAACTCAGTGTCTGACATAATAACACAATACTATTCATCACTCCCCTGAGCTCCCTTGCTGTCCTGTTTGCTTCTTTTTCCAGAAGAGAATGATTTTCTCAACTTTGTCTTGCAAAGTAGTTTTTGAAAAATTTGATCTCACACACTGCTACTTATAAACAATCTTTTTCACAATCTTTCTTCAGTAGGCTATGTGAAATTGTATCATGTTCCATACAGTTTTCTGAGGATTGCTTCTATCTCAATATAATGGTGGCACTTATACTCATAATACATTGGATTTTGTTGATGGATGAGATTACAACATGTGAGTGCACATCATGAATTACCTATGAATTTCCTTGTTGATGTGGATGGAGTTGTTTTCTTCCTTCTAACTCATTTTGATTAAGGCTACAGTGAAAATCTTATTCATGCCTCCTGGCAAACACATGGTTTTATGTAAGGTTGCTTGCCTAGGAATAGGAAAACTGATGGTTTCAGGATATGAGGATATCTAAATTAAAAGAAATAGATGAATTATTTTTTCAACCTATTTTTACAAATTCACACTCCAGCCATTGGTTTTTTCCCTCTAAACTCTTAGACAATCCACCTAACATTTTTTCCCTCACTATTTTACTACATCCCTCAACTTTCCAAATCTCCTGGGAGAACTGCATTTTTAATTTCCTTGCTTTAAAACTCTGCCTGAATATCAAAGCAGGTCTATGATATCTCCAGACAAATCAGCGGTCTTTCTGCTTCTTATGGTGCCTCCTACAACCTACATATATCCAGTAGATGTAAATTCATTTTCTTTTCCTTCAACTGTAGATCAGATGAAGAAAAAATGATGCATTTAAATGAATCATATTATTTAATCTGGTCTTCCTTCTTGGCAATTTCAAAACTTAGATTCTGCAATTAGCTGACTCCTGGCCTCACTACATGACTTCCCCTATATAACTTGGTGGGGGCTCTAATCCAAGTATGTTCAGTCCTAAGCAAATTGCTCTCCAAAAATGTTTGAGTCATATTAAGTAGCAAGTTCTTGCATTTTAAAACTCCATGGACGTGCTTAGGAAACATAAAAGTATTAGAAAACTTTGTGTGTCTGCAGGCCAGTGTAATAATACTAAGAGCAAAGAACTTGCCCCTATCCAGTTCTCTCAAAAATGAGCCCTTTAATGAGTTATCCAATACCAAGTGGTCAAGCCTACAGTCATATACACATGATCAACACTAAACAGATTCAGAATGCTGTATTTATGTATTCATAAATTTATATGCTATATGTATGTATTTATTTATATATTTATATATGATAAAAGAAAAGAGGCCTGGAATTATAGAGGGAGTGGGGAAGCACGGGGGTAGGGGTTGCAGGAAGGAAAGGCAAGGGAATAAAGATGTAGTTATATTTAAATTCTTTTTGTTGCTGTTGTTAAAAAAAGGAGTCAGAATTAATTACCTTTAAGATACAAAAATCTTTGTTGTTTTATATTTTTACTACTTAAAACAATGAAATCTTTAGTTCCAAATAAAAATCTATATTTTTAAATAGTGTATTTCAACTACACTGAAACCGAGGGAATGTGACCCTCATCTGGATACATGACACAGTCTCCAGTTATACAGCAAACAGTAGACCAACAAATAAGATTTTCTTTGGTTATGCTCAACCAATGGTTAGTATTCAAGAAAGCTGCAAAACACTCTAGAATTATTTTTACTTATGAATGATTTGTAAGGTTTGCCTCAGTGACCTGAGGGGCTTTCAGTAGAGAAAATGTGTGCACATTTGCCTCTGTGTGCATGCATGACCGAATGTGTGTATGTGTATGTGTGGTGTGGGGTGTGTGTGTGTGTGTGTGTGTGTGTGTGTGTGTGTGTGTGTGTGTGTGTGTAATGGGTAAATAAAAAAGGTTTTTGGTGTAAAACCTTTTTCTGGAGCCTTTTTGACTGAAGGAAAGTGCGATCTTTTAAATTCCAAATTCTTTGTGTCATTTTTTGTAATCTATATTCATTATGTCTTTAAAACCATTGATGAGTCCCATCCTAGCCTTACAGCCTTTCTTTTAACAATTTATTTATATTTCATGATTTAATGTATTTCTCTATATTATTCAAATATCTTTTTGTTCCTGTTTATTTTTTATTCCGTGTTTCCGTTGGCTTCCTGCAATGGTATGTACTATACCAGAGACAGGTATGACTTCCTTCTGCTTCCCACCAGTACATGTTATAAAAGTTTCAACATCTGTTTCACTGTGTAACTGTTGTATAGATCACTTCTTTCTATGCCCAGTGGATGTCTGTATTAAACACAAGAAAAAAACTGCTAGAGTAGTGTCTAGTCTAGATACTTTGCCCAATAATACAACTCCATATTTCTAAGAACTTTTGTGGCAACTCACCAAATAATTCATTAATAAATGAGATTGAAACATATTAATTAAGGAATCAATTGGTTAAAGGTAATAATATACACATACAACACATTGCAACATCTATACTGAATACAATTGTTCTAACGGTGAAATAAATTCCTAATAAAACCTCAGACCCTGGAGGCAGCCTTCTCTGTGGATACATAAGTTCGTATCCAGAGGCCTCCATACACCTAACAAGTTAAGAAATGCTTGGCAAAAACAACTGTAAAATATAGGACAATGGGCCCTGCAGGGCTATGAGATCTTTGTGTCATTTTTCCTGCATATTACTGATTTTATTATTTGTCATTCATTAGGTTTTTTTTGTTCAACCCACATATCTATTCCATTACCATCATTGTTCCAAAAGTTCTGGGGTATTATGTGTGATGGTTTTTCATTCTCAAAATAGAGAAGTTATTTAATAACTGCTTTCCAAAGCATAGTATGATAGTAAAAGCATTTTTCTATTGTTCTAACAAAGAAAGACAGCCTAAATTATTTGTAACACAAACAGACTACCAAAATTATGTGTCTTGTCTTCATTTTATAGCAAGTATTTTAAATCTTCTTCCCAACTGAAATTTAAGAAGTTTCCCTTCTCTTCCCAGCCTCACCATAACATGATATCTTTAGAAGTTATTGTCAAAGATATGACATTATATCATATTATAGTTTAAATTAAATTTCTCTAAAGATCAACAATGTAGAACAATTTTGTATACATATATTGGCCATCTGTATATTTTCTATGGAAAATGCTCATCCTGGTTCTTTGCTCACTTTTGAATTCAAAACACTTCATTTTGCATAAATTATTTGATTTCTTTATGTATCGTGGAAAGCAACGCATTATAAGATGTGTCATTTGCAGACGACTTCTGCCTATTCTGGGGGGGTTGTAAAATTATTATTACATTATTTTATTTATATGTGAATGAAGTTTCCTAATAATATAATTTTATTTAAGTATTTTGTTTTAATTACCTGTATTTTGTAGGACATCACCAATAAATGATTCTTCAAACTAGTGACACAGAGATAACTTCTCATTTTTTACATTTTCAACACATGTTTTAATAGTGTTTTATAACATTTGTTTTGAAATGATACACAGTTTCATATCTCATGTCTCAGTTTAATGCAATTTTAGTTTATTGCATTTATTATGAATCTAATTACATCTAATTACTAACATCCATGTGTGGACATATAGCTTTTCAACTATACTAATTAAAGATATTTTTCTTTTCATTGTAAATGGCTGTACTTACTACCTGAAAATATATAGATTTATTTCTGTACATTCTTTACATATATATTGGCCTGTTCTACTGGCCAATATATCTATTTTTATGCCTGTACCATGCTGCTTCAATACCTGTTGCTTCATGGCATATTCAGAAATTATAGAATATGGTATTTTCAACTTTGTTTTTTGTTAATGGTTTCTATGAATAGTCTGCATATTTTATGATTGTACAGAATATCAGGATTTATATATACATTTATATATTTTTAGATAAAAATACCCTATTTATCACATACATCAAATATTTAATCATATAAATCAATATATGTATATATAAAATTCATGCATATGTAGATAAGTATATACTTATTATATATATTTATTTATTTATTTATTATATATCACAAATAGGGACAATATCAAGAAAGCCAGAAAATCACACACATATACAATAAAATGTAATCTAGAAATGTAACATCTCAATATAGAGATGAATAGAAATTTGTTGAACTCAGGGGAAACTCCAACAGAGGTCCTCTGAAATGTTGGATCATGTGGGCCATCCACTCTTATCAGAGATTTCTCAGGGGGTCTTCCTTGATCAAACCTGATTTTTCTTAACTCAGAATGAAACCACAGCCTCTCATTTCCTATAGAAAGAAAAATAAACCTCTTCTCCAAAGTAACCTATCTTTTGACTTAAATTTTAAAGTCGAAGCATTATTAAAAAATATATGTTCTATTAATCCAGCGGCATTTGTAATCAAATATCTTTTAGCAGCTGTTATTCCTTTCTCTGCCAACAAGTAATTCAAAGACTACATAATAACATACAGTATCCAGATTCTTGGTGTATTTTTCATCTTTACATGGCTTTATTTTAAATTCTATTTATTTTATTTTTAAGTTTTAGCTTGTTGAGACTAGGTTTATCTGTGTATGTTTGACTGTCCCGGCACTCACTCTGTAGACCAAGTTGTCTCACAACTGAACTCAAGAGATCTGCCTGTCTGCCTCCCAAAGATCAACATTTATTTTTATATTAGAGTAAATATGAATAGTGGTAAGTGCCCATAATGTTAAAGGACTCTGAGTGTGTGTGTGTGTGTGTGTGTGTGTGTGTGTGTGTGTGTGTGTACATGCACGCGTGCGCATGTGGATGAAATGTAGAGATGTTTGAAGATAAGGAAAACCACAGAAGATATCTTGGTTAGATAATGATGAACTTAATTTTGAGAAATATATTGACAAAATGTTAAATATAATCAGTTGCACATTTAACATGATTTTAAAATATGGACACTTAGACAACATGAGGTGAATTGGGAAAACAATTGATGTCTTAAATTTTTGAAATGTCACAGCCTCTATTGTAGAGTAAGAAACTTTAGAAAACAAATGATTTCTAAGGTTTCTCTTTGTGATAATTAATCTTCACTGTCAATTTTACAGGATTTAGAAGTATCATGGAAATACATCTCTAAGTGTGTATAGAACAATGTTTCTTCTTACCCAGAAACTGGATAGTAATATCGTGTGAGCTGGGATGCTGAATGCCAATAGAAAGGAGAAAGACAGCTAAGCTCCAGTATTTGTCTTGCTCTACATCTTGAATGAGGACATTATGTGACCAGCTGTCTCCTGCCACAGTCACCAAGTCTTCTCCCATTCCCAGTGGTGAACTGTAACCCTCCCACTATGAGTCAAAATAAATCCTGTTCTCAAGATCCTTCTTTTTTGCAATAATGAGAAAAGTAATATATTCTCCCTCTTACTTTTTTCTATAAATTAGCACTTCAGTAATAACATTAGAACTCATATTGTTTTAGATAAAAATGTTCTTGCTTATTATACACAATATTCTAAGGAAATATCATAATTTTAATTAGCCTTGCTAACATTGGAGTGTCTAAAATACTTTCCAAGAAATTAGTTTCTTAAGTGCTTTATAATTTCAGTTTAAAGTATCTTGGGTTAATTATGTAATTCTTGGCAAAGATTCACTCTGCATAATCTATTTTATTTTTAAAAATTAGACAACCAAACTGTGAACTTAAGATTTGAGAATCACAAATTCATATTTCAAAAATATATCCCGGCTGTTACTGAGCCAAAACTCTTTTTTCCAAGTTTCAAAGAGAGACATTTCAGTAATTAAATTCAGAAGGAATCACATTTGACTTGTGATAGTTGTCAGTAGAATAAAATATAATAGCTGATTTGATTTGTTTTCATTCGGATTTCAAGTCCTCTTGTATTATATATTAAATTTTCGTCAGAACTTGCCTAGGCCCCTTTCAGCCCCACCTGAGATGCAAAAACAATCCTATGAGTTGTAAATCATCAAAATACAAATATTTCTCCTAGAGTGATATGCGAGCTGAAGAAATGGTGAAGTCAAGTGAATTCTTTAAAGAGGTTATTAAAAGTGACAGAGAGGAGCAGCCTGTCAACACATGCACAAAGGAATAACGTGAAATCACTCAGCAGTATAAAGGCAAACAGCATGTGGTCTCGCTTACAAGTAGAGAGGAGGAAAAAAAGGTTATGTTATCCACACAGCGCCTGACTAGGAACAGAGGGGAAAGTGATAGGATGGTGCCCAGGTGTAGACTAGAAGGAAAGAAGGGAATATTATGGTATGCACAGGCAGTCTAGGAGGGAAAGACAGGGATAGTACAGTGTGGGCAGGTGGAATGGAAAGGAAACAGGGGTAGATGAGGTGTGCTTGTAGAATGGAGGGAAAAGGTGGGTACACTATGCTGTATGCAGGTAGACCAGAAGGAAAGATAGAACTACCATGGTGGACATAGGTAGAATAGATGGAAAAGATGGGAATATGATGGTGTGTGCAAGTAGAATGGAGCACAAATATGGAGATAGGATGGTGTGTGCAGGTAGAATGCAAAGAAAATATAAGGAGAGGAAGGGGCACAGTTAGAATGAAGGGGAAAGATGGGATAAAACTGTCTGGGCATCCAGGAAAGTAGCATAGGTACTTGTAAGTACTAACACTCTGTAACATAAAAGAAAAATTGTGCCTGACCAACATTAATGCTGTATTTAAAAACAGCTAGGAGAGAGATTATTTTAATACTTTCCTCACAAAATAATCTATGCTCAAATTGATAAATGTATCTACTAAGCTGACCTGATATTGCATAGAATATCACACAAAAATCCATAAATAGGTACAATTATTTGGTTACTTAAATTTACAAAAAGTATTTAATATATTCATGGAAAATGTATTTTAATGTCATGTGTCTATGAATGTATGTCACATGTATACAGATGCCACATGAGATCAGAGGAGCTATTGAATACAGGCTGTTGAAATTATAGACAGTTATGAACTGAACAATGTTGGTGCTGGGAATCAAATTCCTATCTTCCACAAAGCAGCGGGTGCTCTTAAATACTGAGCCATCTTCCCAGTCCCTCTTCTAATTAATTTTATACATAAATACAGTCATTTAAATGATTATGCTAAAAGCCATCATCCATTGCTTCATGAGTGCCTGTTTGTATGCTATTATTTCTAAGTGCTTGAGATCAGGTGATGTACTTTTTGGTATAATCATCTAAGAAAGGTGAATGACACTTAAAGCAAAATAAATTGAAGAAAATAAATATATATTTAATATACTAAGTATATAATATTTTTGCATTGTTGAAGAGATACTCATAACTATACTATTTCTTAAGGATATATGTAAATTCTTAGTTTCTATCATTAATTTCTCATGGAGTAACTGGGGGTTAAAATAAAAAAAATCAAACCTATTTTTAAAAGTGAACATAGTTAAATTAAGGAAATTATGGTTCTATCTAAAGAGAATTGGGAATTGGACAGAGACATTACATGGTCTGGATGTGTTAGAAGTATCAATAATGACAACTGCCCCTCCTCTCCTTGCACCTTATCATGTCCCACACCACTGGTGAAAGCCTACTCCTCCGCCAGAGGCCAGGCCAGCATCCTGAACTACAGGTAAAACTGTCCCCCAACCAACCAGCACTTAGCTAGCATAAATCCAACAGCCCCTCCTCTTCTTGTCACCATATCCAAGGCCATACCTCCGGGGGAAGCTTCTTACCCCTCTAGAGGCCAGGTTAGCATATTGAACCCCAGAGACCACGATAACTCTATGAAAATGAGGCAAAAGCCTCCTACTCCACCAGAAGACAAGCCAGTATCTTCAAACACAGAGGACCTCTTGCTAGATCAGAGGCCACACACTTAGCCAAAACTCCAGGACCAAAATTGGGTGGCAATCTCCGGCTGGACCCAAACCCATCCATGCCATCAGAATTCCAGCCTTTAATACGGGCAGAGACCCTCTACTCAATGGCAGGCCACTGCAGCCAGAAAACCAGAGAAAAAACAGAAACCAGGGAAGAAAACACCCATTCAATGAAGACAAATCAAGAAACTGGCACCTAGACCTGCAATAATCCAAAATTCAGATTTCTAAAAGTAAGCAAAAGAACACAGACCTTACATATTACAACAGTCTTGCAATATGGCACTAGCAGAGCCCAGCCACCCCACCACAGCAAGCCCTGAATATTCCAACACAACTGAAGCAAAAAAAATGACCTTAAAACTAATTTTATGAAGATGATAGAGGTCCTTAAAAAGGAAATAAAAAATCTTTAAAGAAATCAGGGACAAGCCAATCCAAAAATTGGAGGAAGTCAATAAATCTGCTAAAGAATGTCACAAAAGTCAAGAAAAAATAGTTGAAGGAAGCTAATAAAACTTCAAGACCTGAAAATGGAAATAGAAGCAATAAAACACCAACTGAAGAAATTCTGGAAATTGAAAATCTTAGTAAGTGAACAGGAACTACAGAAGCAAGTATCACGAAGAGAACAGAAGAAATGGAAGAAGGAATCTCAGGGAGTGAAGACACAAAAGAAGACACAATAGAAGAAAAAGTTACATTGGTCAAGCAAAATGTTAAATCTAAAAAGTTCCGGGCACAAAACATCCAGGAAATTTGGGACACTGTAAAAACAATGGTTTTTAAAACAATGACATCATGAAATTTGAAGACAAATGGATGAAACTAGAAAAAAATCATTCTGAATGACATTTCCCAGACCCAGAAAGACAAACATGGTATGTATTCACTTATAAGTGACTATTAGCCATAAAATATAGGATAACCATGATACAATCCAAAGACCCACAGAGGATACATATCAAGGAAGGCTCAAGAGTGGAAATCTAGAGTTGTTACACAAAGAAACCTTGTCTCAAAAAACAAAATCTATGTGTATGTGTGTATGTATATATTTATATATATATACATATATGTAATATATGTGTATTATAACCAGAGACTGCCTGCACACATACTCATCTGAGCAATCACAAAGAGACAGACTCTATATAAAATTTAATTCTGATTTTGTAGAGTCTTTTTCTTGTGGGTTGACTCCCCCCCACACACACACAACCACTGGCTCTCAAAAAGCTTGGTCTGAGGCTAGGGTTTCTCAGTGCCTTATTCTGTATTTTTCTTGCTACTCTAATTCTTATTTTCAGTTTTACTTGACTTACTTTCTTTGCATCCCTATGCATAGTAATTAATACCTTATTGGGAGCACACCTTATTATCTTTATTCCAAAGCTACAGGATGTTAATGGATGCTTGATATTTTCAATTGGTTATTACTCTAATTTTATTGAAAAGTTATTTATCATCTATGGTTAGAAATCTATTCATGTATTAGCAATTCATCTACTAGAGATTGTGCCTGGTTTCTTAAATATGTGGGCTGAGTAAACGAACAGTATACATACTTCCTCTAATGAATACAAGGGATATATTTTTTTAATTCAAAGAGCTAACCCAAGATGTACAAATCACAACCCATAAACATAAGAAATAATTTTTAAAATCAATTAATGTGACTACTGTAAAAATCATGAAGTCTACATTATTGGATTTCAATGAGGATTATTCACATTCAATTAAAGACAAGCAATACAAAAGAATGAATGTCTAGGGTAAATGATATTAGTAATAACCATTTTAAGCAATTTGGGAAACAATATCAGCAATTTTCATTTCCCATTCATTGTCCAATGGACAGAAGTATTAATTTGGAGCTTCATTAGCAGCATAATAAATTATAGTTACAAGGTGGGTGCTGTTAGGTAGAAAATCTGCAGTGCAAACAAGGTTGATCCTCCAACCTTACATTTAGTAGTGGCCTCTTGTTAGAAGGTAGAGTGTGTTTCAAGATTTTATTGTTTTGTTTTAGATTAAGAACCTTGCTTTCAAATTTAAAAAATAATAGCAGTATATCTGAAATAAAAGTGACTATAGTAATTACATCTTCCCTAGTCTATGGAATTAATTGATGTTACTCTCAGAGGTTTATTTGGGGGAGGGGTTCAAATTATAGGCAGAACTTCTGCAAGATTGTTTTCATAGATGAAGAACATCAATGTTCTGAAGAAGCATTCTGTTTCATGACTCTAACAACTCAAAATTTTATTGATGAATGGGACTGAAGAGTTGGCTCAGTGGTTAAGAATACATGTTACTCTGGCAAAGGACTGACATTCAATCCCCAGCAAACACATGGTAGCTCAAGACCATCTGTAGCCCCTGTTTCAGATCGCACATGTATGTGTGGTGTGCATACTTGAGTAAAATCAAAACAATCATACATCATACACACAAATTAAAAATAAATAAACCTAAAAGAGAAACTTAACTGAGTTACCCAAAGTATGTTGTTTATAAAGGTTTTAGTGGTATTTACCATATTAGGAAGACTGATAAATGTTTTAAAATATACTTATATTACAAAGAACTCTATGTTTAAACTTTGTATAATATTGTTGTATATTCTTGTAAATAAATTCTGCCTTTGAGAAAAACAATTTTCTTATATTGTTTGCACTAATTTTATGACTACATAGTGCACATTCCTTTACACAACCAGACTTTTCTCAAATAATCATGTATCTTCTTTGACTTCCTACTAAGCCTCATAATGTCCTCCTTACTTGAACGGTGAGCTCTGTAAATAATCTACAAAAATTTCAATTAACTTTTAAGTCTCTGATACCTTAAAATACTTTGATCTCTCCTGTAATGTTGAATTTTGGTGACACATGATATTACAATACCATATATTCACCACTCTCTCAGAATTGTTGTGCTTTAATAATACTACTGAATTGTCTGAAAATTATAGGTAGTAGGAGTTTAAATTTTTATCTGAACATTTAAATTTTATGTTTACAGCAATTCTTGACAGTTATAAGCTATGACAGAACAGACTTACTTTATTACATTTGAGAAAATATGCCCTGAATAACGAAGTATAAATCATTTTTATCCTTCTCTAAAATCAACCAACTTTCCTCTTTAAAAATGATTACTTCTTATTAAGTCCTTCCTGTTCCATTGTCCCCTTTATCCTTTTATGATCCTTTATTCTATTTCCATTTTCTTGAAAAATGGAGCGAGGAATGAGGTGGCAGGGTAGAGGAGGAAGAATAGGGACAAATAACTAGGAACAAAGGTCTTTGAAAAAGCATATAGATACCTACTCCTGTAAAAGGATTTGAAATTCTCAAAGAATGAATAAATGCTTACTTTTAAAAAATGGTTACTTCTCAAGACATAGAAGTTCATGTCTTGAAATCATCATGTTATACTGGTATACAATAGACTTGTGTTATAGCTATGCCCTACTTTGTAACATAGGAAAATCTGAATCAAGACTGATGTGCTAAGTTTATTACATAATAACACACCTGAAATAACTGAAAAGGTGAGCAGGTTTATTTTAGGCTCACAGTTTTAGAGCCTTCAAATTGTTTGTGTCTTCATTTCTTTTATTACTTCCTTGGGTGGCAGAAACAGCACGGTGAGTAGCTTGTGATGAAATGAACCTGATCATGGTATTTGGAAGTACAAATACAATAGGAAGGATCCCACTAAACCCTCCAAGACCATGGTCCTATTGATCCTGTGAGATCATGCCTCCTTAAGGTGCTACATTTCCAAAAAGCCATAGGTTGGCACCAACACTTCAACTTATGAATCTTTATGGACCATTTAAGACCCAAACTATAACACTTTAATAAAATTTTATTTGTACTGCTTCATCAAATACACTTAAATAATAAGAGTGAATTCATTTTTCCTGTACAAACAAGACATGGCTATCAAGCCTACTATGACTATTTTGTCTGTTTGTTACTATTCTCTTGATTTCTTCCAAGAGGTTATCATTTTGTTCACCATTTGATCTTGTTCTACCAGTGTGGTAATCTACACAGTAATTCTTAAAAAACCCCAAACTAGCATCTGCTGTACTATATAGGAAACCCATTACTCTTTTTTGATATTTCATTTCTGTGTGTCTCCTCTTTAGTCCTTGCACGATTCCTTCAAAAAGTTTTCAAGATACTATTCACTAGACATATTTAAACTATTTTAGCAAATTTTTATATTTCAAATAAGCGTGTACCACTGCAAGTCATTCAAAGTCTGCTGTGCTGAACAGATACCACTTCTAAAAGAAATATTTGCTCCATTTAATTCCCTTCTGTCAGCTTGCTTCTTTCTCCACAGACGGTTCATTTCCATTTATCTCTGTGAGAGTTCAATTGTCTTTGATGACTCAACCCTGAAGAAGTCAAGAGTGAAAAAGAAGTGTCACTCATTTTGGCAAATTTTAAGAATTAAATGTATGTGTGATAGAAATGAAGACCACTTTCCCGTGAGATACTTCGTGATTGCAAACTATGAAACAGAAAATGATCACTACTCTACTAGAGAGACAAGGAACCTAATTTCCCAACTTAGGGACAGAAAAGTGGCTTTTCTCCAAATGGGCAATCACCAAAAATATGGTTCTTAGTAGATCATGAAGGACACTAGGTAGAATCTTCTGTTTGAGGCTTAGTCTTTTCCCCCCTAGTATCAGAAGTGGATATGAATATCCCTGCATTGCAAACAAAGTAAATAAGGGACGTTATAGCTGCTCCATCCAAACTGGAATCAAGTGGTCAAACGTACAACGAGTTGTTCCTTAGCTCCTTTGAAATTCCAGTTTTCACATATTTATCTTGCTCAACCTCAATTCAAATGCCCCAATGGAAAAAAAGATATCATAAACTTCAATGCAATAAATCCTTGAATTTCTGAAATGTAAATAAAATTATCTTTCGGTTAAACAGCAAAAGAACAAAGTTTACCAATGATAGGGATGAATCGGAGATGATTGTCTCACATCAGGTAATTATTCAAGTGAATATTATGTATTATTAAAAAACTGCAACCAAAAACCTGATCATCTATTTAAATTACCCAAGTATTCCTTGAAAGCATTGAGACCAATGCTCACAACAAAAACTAAATAAGTAGCCTGGATTTTAATAAAGATATTAGAATACTCACTTCTGGTTTTTGGTTTTTGGTTTTGGTTTTGGTTTGTTTGTTTTCTTTTCTTTTCTTGAGACAGGGTTTCTCTGGAGCCTGTCCTGAAACTAGCTCTTACAGACTAGGCTGGCCTAGAACTCACAGAGATCTGTTGCCTCTGTCTCCTGAGTGCTGGGATTAAAAGCAGATGCCACCACCTCCCAGCCCGGAACATACACTTCTAAAAAATTTTCATGCCAATTTGATGCTACTAGAAGAGGAGCATTCTGGGGTGCTAAGCAAGTATGCCTGCAGTAATGGCAAAGAAATTCTCTGTATATCTCCGTGTACTATAACTAGATGCTATCCTGAGAAGGAGTCTGATGTTTATGACAGGTATTCTTGAGATCGTCTCTAACTCAGTTTCTGGATTTCCAACACCCTCTCTGGCTACATCCAATGAAATAATCATGTTTTTTTTTCTTTCAGTTTATTTATATGGTGGATTACATTGACTGATTTTCATATGTTGAACCAGCCCTGCATCTATGGGATGAAGCCTATTTGGTCATGATGGATGATTTTTTTGATGTGTTCTTGGATTTGGTTTGCCAGAATTTTATTGAGAATTTTTGCATCCCAGTTCATGAGCTGAGGCAGACTGTGGAGGGAGAGGGAGGGAACTGGGAGGAGGAGAGGGTGTGGGAATTTGGACTGGTATTGTTTAAGTAATAAAAAAAGGAAAAAAAATAAAAAAAATAAAAGTCCGAAGCTCAAAGTCTCTTCTAGGATTCATGCAATCTCTTAACTGTAATCCCCAATCAAAATCAGAAAGGAGTTCGCATACTTCCAACATGTTTTGGCACAGGAGGTACATTACCATTCTAAACTGGAGATAGGGGAGGGAGCATAGTAAGGAAATACTGGAACAAAACAAGACTGAAAACCAGCCAGACAAACTCCAAATTCTGGACCTACACGTCAAAACGCTCTGCAGATCTCCAACTTCTTTCAGCTTTGTTAACTGCAGCACACTTTTTTCTCGCACTGGTTCCATTCCCTGTTATCAGCTTTCCTTGGCGAGAATCTCTGGTGTCTTGGAGTCTCTAGGTCTCCCTTCAGGGACACCTCTGATGCATGCCTGATAACAGCTTTCCTTGGGGAGATTCCACCACTCTTTTCTTCTACCCCTGACTCCAAAGCCAGAACCAAATTGACAAAGCTGCCAAGTTCTGCTGTTTGCTGGGACAGGAACATGTCCTTCCCATTCAATCACATCTTCACCAACTTTCTGTTTTAATGGTTACCTTCGCTGCCCTAGAACTCATTCTGTAAAACAGGCTGGCTTCAACTCAGAAACCTGCCAGCCTCTGCCTCTTGAGTACTAAGATTAAAGGTGTGTGCCACCATGCACAGACCTAAGCTGTTCTTTAATTCCTTTTCACTAGTTGCAAGCTTAGCTGGGTGGGGTCTTGTCCTGAGGCCACTACTCCCTTTATTTAACTTCTTAATCCCTTTATCCTTGAACACAAGACTTCCTTTCATTCTATTTCCTTGTGCCACTTTTCTCCTCAGTCTGTACATTTTGTGTTTTTACTTGTCGAGATTGTTCTTTTCATTGTAAATCTTCCTTATTTAACACTTGCAAATACACCACAGTGTCTATGCCAGGATGTTTAGAGATTTCCTCTGTCGGTGGAATTAATCCAAATCTCTTCACTTTAGCTTCAGGCAGACTCTTATAACAAGGGCAAAAAGCAGCCACATTCATTACCAAAATATCCCAAGAACAGTCTTTAGGCCACATACTAAGGTTCTTCTCCTCTGAAACCTTTGGACCCAGACCTCTCAATTCTAATCACCCTCAGCACCCATTGTCTTCCATGTTCCATCTAGCAAAACCCATTAAACAGAACTTAAAGCATTCTGCTGCTTCCCTAACCCAAAGTACAAAAGTTCAAATGTCTCCCAACAGAAGCATCGTCAGGGCAATCACACAATACCCCAGTCCCTGATACCAACTGCTGTCTTAGTTAGGTTTTATATTGCTGGGAAGAGACACCATGACCACCCAATTCTTACATAGGCAAACATTTTATTGGAACGGGCTTACAGTTTCAGAGGTTTAGTCCATTATCATCATTGTGGTGTTTGGTGGCATGCAGGTAAACATAAAACTGGAGAAGGGGCGAGAGTCCTCCATCTTGATCTATAGGCAGCATAAGGAAAAATTGTGTGGCATACTGGGTGTGGCTTGAGCACAGGCAACCAAAGTACACCCCCACTGTGACACACTTCCTCCAACAACAGCAACCTCCTAATTTTGCCACTCCCTATCTATGGGGGAACATTTCTATTCAAATCACCATGGTACTGAAAATATAAAAGTGAAATTTAAGAAGTTTAGTGTTGCAGGGATGGCCTGCTTGTTTGTCATGGCTGCCCAGAACCGAAATAATCACACAAAAACTGTATTAATTAAATGACTGCTTGGCCCATTAGCTCCAGTTTCTTATTGGTTAATTCTTACATCTTAATTTAACCCATTTCTATTAATCTGTGTATCACCACGTGGTGGTGGCTTACCAGGTAAAATTCCGAGCATCTGTCTCTGGTGGCTCCATGGTGTTCCTCTCAAACTCTGCCCTCCTTCTCCCAGCATTTAGTTCTGTCTTCCCTGCCTATATAAGTTCTGCCCTATCAAGAGGCCAAGGCAGTTTCTTTATTAATTAACCAAGACAGAAGGACTCCCCCCACATTAGTTTAGGCTCAAATGAAAATGAAAATACATTTATTAGAAACTTTGAAATAAAAATTCAGTTCTAAGAGAGAAATGTATACCTATAAGTCACTACATTAAAAAAATAGAGATGTCTCAGATAAATAATGGCATGCCCTATTACCCAAAGTCCTGAATAAAATAAATTTACAGCAAATACCAATTTACTCCATGGAAAGAAATAATAAATATTATTTTAAAAGTGAATGAAGTGAAGATAAAAAGAGCTTGAAAGATCAATGAAACCAAGGATTGTTTAAACACAAACAACCATGATAGACATGATACATTACCAAAAAGAAAGAGGAGAGCCGAATTAGTGAAAAACAAATATTAAAAGAGACATTGCAACAGATTACTTGAAGATCTAAGGAATTGTTAAGGAATATTTTTAATATATATTTCGTGTTATGAGTATCTTTTTATTGTTCAGGACTACTCTTTTTGTTCATTCTTTTTAGTGCTTTCACATGAAATATTTCTATTTCTGGGAAGAATGTCATTGTTATTTCTATGGGAACTTCATTGACTCTCTAGGTTACTTTGGGATATATGGCCACTGTCACACCACTGATTGTGCCCATTCATATAGAACAGAGGTCTTTCTGTCTTCTAATATCTTCTTCCACCTATTCAGTTTTGCAGAGCATCCACTGATGAGGTTGAAATGATCATACGATTTTTGTCATTGCTTCTATTTACATTATATATGATATTTATTGTTTTGCATATTTTAAATAAGCTTTGCATCCCTAGAATGAAATCAGCTCAGTCATCAAGTATGATTTCTTCAAAGTGCTATTGAATTCAGATTTCAAGGTGGTGGTGGTAGTGATGTGTGTGTATATTTATGTGTGTGTGTTTGTATGTTGTGTGTTGTGTTGTATTATATTGTGCTTTGCTATATGTATGTGTATTTGAGATCATGGAGAAGCCAGAAGAGAACATCAGTGTTCTTCTCCATCACTTTCCTCCTGATGTTTCCAGAAAGGATCTTTCACTAGAGCTGGTCTCTCTGATTCCTCTGAAACAAATGAGACCAGCCAGCAAACTCTAAGGATCATCCTGCTTTTAACTTGCCAGGACTGTACTATTTAGCTGGGCAACTGCCATTTATATGGTGCCAGATGGGGCTTAGGTTTATGCTCAATGCATATACAACAAGTACTTGATTTATTGAACTATTTCCGTGGTGTCCATTTGTGAAATTTCACTATTAAATTCATCAAGAAAATTGTTCTATACATTTATTTTAATTGTGTCCTTATTGAGTCTTGAAATATATGTAAGACAGCCTTTCTAGAGTAGAATATGTTTAAAAGCAAGTCTCCCTTTCTATTTTAGAGAATAGTTTGAGGGCCACTAATACAAATTCTTTAAAGGATTGACACAATCAGTGGTAAATGCATAATTCTGGACTTAACATATTAGGGAAATTTTTGTTACCCTTTCAACCTCACTGCTTGCTATCATTCTATATAAGTTGTTTATACTCTTTTGAACATGCTTGAAAGTAATAGAATTCTATGATTTTATCCACTTTTAAGATTTTCTAGTTTCTGAAATATAGTTTGAAAAATATTCCCTATTGAGCCATTAGACCCTCATGTAATCTGTTATATTGGCCCTTTTAACCTCTGACTTTTATTAGGGTAAAAATATCACATCAGACATCAAGAAGGATGATAATCCTTACAAAGTAGCAAGTAACACACACACATACCCCTTAGAGCAGTGTTATGTATAGCAGACCAAGAAATGAGCCCATGCAGCTAAAGCTATTGGTTAGTGAACAAATGCAACAAAAACAAATGCTGAAAAGAAGTCTTGTTGCTAAATGGTGTGAGAAAATAGAATATTCACTGCAGAAGCTGGAACTATATTCCTTTCACTATGCTCAAAGTCCACTCAAAATGCATCAAAGACTTTAATTTAACACATGGAATTTCCAAGCTTATAAGAGAAAACAGAGGAGACCCCTCAATTCAGAGTCATTGGCAAGAACTTTCAGAAAAAGATTGTAATAGCAAGAGGACTGTATGAATTTAAAAGCTTAGGAATAACCAAAAAAACAGTTACTAGTGCAAAGAGAGCCTACACCATGCGGAAAATTCTTTTCCAGATATTCATCTGATATTCAGAATATATGAATAACTCAATACAGAATAAAAGACCAAATAATCAAAAGACCAAATAATCCAAACAATTAATGGGCAAATAGGCTCAATAATCTCAGGAGTATAAACAGATAATAAAGCCATGAAAGATGTTAGACATATTTAGCTTTATAAGAAATTACAAGATAAAAATTCATTAGATTCTGTGTCAACTTATTTGGAATGGTTATCATCATGAAATAAACAAAAAAACCACAAATGCTGATGATAAAGAGGGGAGAGAGGAACTCTTGTACAACACTGACAGAAATATGAAGTATCATCACCATCAACACCAGTTTGCAGGGTTCGCGAAAGACTGAAAACAGACCTACCATGCAGTGTAGTAAAAACACTCCTGACTATGCACACAATAAAAAGATATTGCTACTTCTTTCTTTCAAATATTAGATGAATAAATAAATCCCATTCTACAAGCCATATCACTTCAGAAATTGAAGAGTGGAAAGGCTTCCCAACTTATTCCATGGGCTGTTGGTACTCTAATACACAGTTATTTAAAAGATGGACCAGATGACTCAGAGGCTCAGAGCTCATGTTGCTCTTGTAGATGATTTGTGTTCAGTTCCCAATATCCACACAGAAGCTCAAAACCATCTGTAACGCCAGTTCCAGGGGATCCACCACCCTTTTCTTGTCTCTGAAGGCATCTCCTATGTGCATGGTACATTCACATATATGTAGGCAAACATTCATATTCATAAAATTAAATAAATATGTAGTTTTAATAGTAAAATGGATACAGTGAGGTGGCAAAGGCACTTTCTGCCAAGAGTGGAACCTTGAATTTAATACTCAAGACCCACATTATGGAAGGTCAACTGACTCCTGCAGGCTGTCCTCTGTCTTCCTCAGGAACACAGTAGCACGTACCTACATGTGTATACATGCACAGATACAAACAAGCAAATAAAGATAATAAAAATAATAAAAAGATATTTGCAAGAAGAACAGTTTCTCCCATGAACAGTTGAAGTTCTGCAACAAAAGTAAAATAACTTAAGTGCAGCATTATATGGAAAATATACTTACTGTGATGGCTAAGGACTTTCTATTTGAAAAGCAATAAAAATCACCTGGGAATTTATCGAAGCCTCTGAATCAATCTGTATTGGTATTTCCAGAGGATTAATTTGGGGAGAAAAAACAACGCACTAAAGATAAGTGGCACCATTGTTGGGGCAGCCATGACATAAAAAGCTTGCAACAGAATACAAATGAAACTTGGAGAAAATAAGTAGAACACCAATGTTCGCTTTCTCTGTTTCATAACCTGCCAGGCTTCTTCCCATAACGGACAGACTGCATTGAAACTGCCAGCAAAAATAGTCCTTTTTGTTCTTGTCAGGTTTATGACAGAGTTGAGAAAAGCTGATTAAAAAAAAGACCAAGTGGGTTTATCCAAAGAAGACATAATTAGCTCATTACATTAAAAATCTGTTATAATGCAATATCAAAATATAAAATATTAGAAAGACATACAATAGTCTTGATATACATTGATAAAGCCAATTAAAATGTTTTTATAAAGCTCATGAAAATTAGGAATAAAAGAAAGTTAATGAACTAATGAAGGACATCTAAAAGAAAAAGGTTTCTAATTTTAATAACAAATGTGAATAACTAAATATTTAGTTTACGAAGTTTACAACCTTAACAAAGATATCCATTCTTACAGCTCTTAATTGATGTTAAGATAAATCCTTAGTCTGTGTCACTTAACAAATTAAAGTTTCCATGCTCATAATAAAAATCAAATCTCTATTTACATATGCCATGATTTCCCACCAAAGAAAGAAACTGACATGTTTTAAAAAATCATTAGAGTGTGCTAAATCTAAATAACAAACTGCCTGCTAAAATAAAGCTTTAGAGACAGAGGTTCCAGATATGAAAGAGAAATCCAGAAGATAATTGCAATTTGCCTGTCATGCCAAGCCTTCCTACTAAACTCCAAACTTTCATGAACAAATATAATGAGTCAGATGGTAGACTTGCCTCATCAGAATTTCAAAGACTGAATCAGAAAATATTTAATCAATCAATGATTAATAATTATTTTGGTACAAATAAAAAAATAAAAACCATGAAAAAAGAATTTACTCAGAAAAACTATAGAAAACTTATAGACCTTAATGGCAAGACACTACCACTGACCGCACTACGTGTTTGCCGCATAGACCATGACAAACTCTGGCTGGTACTGATGTGGAAGTATCTTACTGATAAGTTTTCATGTGCTGGATGATATCATACATGTTTCCAGATAATGAAAATAGTCATCAATTATATCCATCTCTGAACCTTGAAAGTTACAGAATGACTGACCTGGCCAGACATGCCCAGTGAGGTGCAAACATCAGGGGGCATAACCAACTACTACCTGATTGGATTTAAGTCTCACTGCACAGGATGAAACTCATGATTAGCACTGCTACTGGGCCAAAACATTATGGCTAGACATGCCATAGACCATAGGCAAGAATCCATTACTATTATTCTCCTAAATTGACATAGTTTTAAACCAATTTCTAGAAACTTAGAAATCACAAACATCAATGTATCTCTCAACTCTTATCTGAAGATCATCTATTTTTCACTAGAGATGGACATCTAGTACAAGATTTTCAAACAGAAATTTACTTATCCGAATTTATATTGAAACTTAAGGAATAGAGATGAAACAATGAAAAAGTTAATGCTTAGATAAGGAAACATAAAGTATAATAAAGCACATAATTATATGTTCAGAGCAACAAAACCAAATATACAGAAAAATAAGTAGAAAATACTATAAATAAATAGAATTTTAAAACTTTCAATAATTGACAAATATGAGAGAGAGAGACAAAGAGAGAGAGGGGGGGAATACAGGGGAGAAAATGTCTAATATTTACAGCACAGTTCAGTATTTCAATAAAAATACTAGACATGTGTAGCAAACTGATACATGTAATCCCAGTACTTAATAAGAAGAGGCAAGAGAGTCACAAGTTCAAGACCAGCCTGGGCTAGAGATTAAACCTCAGGGTTGCTTAAGCTACAAAATAAGACTTTGTGTCAGAAACAAAACTAAAAATGCATTTCCACTATTTATTGAGAAAGAAATGCCCTGCATCTATCAATCAGTGTGCAACTCCATAAAATACCTCAAAAGTCAACAGTCCACACACTTTCAAATAAAGGGGCATAATATCATACGTGTTGTAATGCTGATTTGAAAACCAAAAGAGCTATGCAAACTTCTGGTGAATTCGACTTCAAATAAAACAGTCTACAGAAAAAGAGTCATACTACATAATACTGACAAGAGGAATTCACAAGGACTACAAAACATTCAAAGCCTGTGCAACATTTGGAGAAGGTCTCAAAACACGCAAAACAAACTGACAGAGCTCAAGAGAAAAATGAGCAAATCCACAGTGTTTTGGTGGGAGCTTACAAGTGTATCATATTAATAACTAATAGAAATGGTAGCCAGAATATCAAGAGATACATGATCTGACACAAACCAAACAGTTGTTTTTAATATATGTGTGTTGTTTTATACAATTTCTCATGGTTCATGAAAATAAATTCTATTCTGCCTATTAAAGCTCTAATCAAATTGAAATAATGGTATGGGTTCTCTGGCCAAAATTATTTCAATTTGGAAATTAGGCACAAAGAGACAAATAAAAACCTTTAAGCACTTGAAAATAAAACAACACACCTCATTTTAAAAGCTCTTTTTCCCTTTATTTGTATGTGTGTACATGCATGCACACATATATACTTGTTAGTACATGTGAATGAACACACTTGTGTATGGGCACATGGAAATCATAATGTCGGTAAGCACCTTTATCTATCAAACAATCTCATCAGCCCTAAAAAAATACTTCTAAATAACATAATCAAGAAAGAGAAAAATCACAAAGAATGTTTAAGAAACAAATACATAATACATACTCAGAAATGCATACACATAGACACAAACACACATGAAGAAACATATACAACACACATACACATATATACTCACACACATAAACACAGAACTACATAATGAGACATAAATGCTCAAACATGTTGGATGCAGCTAACACAGGACTGAATCAAACTGAACTATTTATTCAATATTGTTCTTCTAGGCCTCTGTCATTTCATATAGTTTTTTTTTTTTTTTTTTTTTTTTTTTTTTGGTTTTTCGAGACAGGGTTTCCCTGTAGTTTCTAGAGCCTGTCCTGGAACTAGCTCTTGTAGACCAGGCTGACCTCGAACTCAGAGATCCGCCTGCCTCTGCCTCCCTAGTGCTGGGATTAAAGGCGTGCGCCACCACCGCCCGGCTCATATAGGTGTTTTAATAAACATGACATTGTCTCCAAATACCTTAGTGGAATTTGACAGGAATTGAATTAAATCAATATAGTTGACATCCTGCAGGATGTGGTAGTTTTTATTACTGACCCTAGCCACCCATTTGGAAAACTACTTATTATTTTATAAAATACACATATTGATGTTATTTTAAATGACAATGTCATGTCATAACAAAGTTGTAAAGAAGCTGCTTCCTGGAAGGAAAGACATTTTTGGCTTAAAGGAAAAGTAATACAGACACTTAAGAAGTTGTTTTGAGGAATTTCATGCACTAAGCAAATATATCAAAAGACCCAGTCATCCCATTCCTAGAAATTTTCCCAAGGGAAAACAGAACTTTTTATCAATAAAAAGTATGCATTTAGAAGCAGCTTTATTGTTATGTTTTGTTTATTACTAATAATTTTACCAAATGAAAATCAAAAGTATCATCTATAATATATATATTAAAATAATTAAAATATTTTATTCACATAAATAGAACAGCAGTCAATAAAATGCAAGGTGGAACAACTTTGCAGTGGTTGTTTTTGAGAACTGACACAAACTTGAATTATCTGGGAAGAGCAACCTCAATAGAGAAAAAGCCTCTAAACATTGACCTGAAAACAAGTCTGTGGGGTATTTTCTTAATTAATGATTTGTGTGGAGAGGCCCAACCCATGGCTCTGCCTTTTCTAAAGTCCGGAGCTAATCACAAGCCAGTAAGCAGTGTTCCTCCATGGCTTCTGCCTAAGTTCCTGCCACTGGGTTCCTGCTTGAGTTCCAGACCTGGTTACCCTTGGTGAAGGAATGGTGTCTGAGCATGAGCTAAAATAAATCCTTTCCTCCCCGATGTTGCAGGCCACACTCAACATACACAATGCCTTGAATGGATTTCAGTTCCATCAGAATAAATGAGAAATACTAATATCCAGAAATCTGCATATTATCATTTGATTTCTGTGATCTATATGGATAGAAAAGACTCAAAAAAAACCAGTTATGCAGATCCATGGAAAGGTTTACAACAAAATGTGCTAGGGCATGGGGAGGGAAGTATTTGTGAACATGAACAGCTTATAACTTGTGCTCGTTGTTGCACACCATATACATCCGTGAAAACAACACAGTAGTCTATAATAAAAGGGTTATCCTTTGAGTGTAAAATATGATATATATATATATATATATATATATATATATATATAATTGATGCTTCGTGTTATTTTTTTCGTGCAAAATGGTAATTAACTATGAAACAGCTTCTGTTAAAAAAATTCCAGAAATTGAAGTAAAAATTGTCATGTAAGAATCTTCAGAAATTAAGGTAGATATCAAATTAATTTAACTTCTGTATTCAATAAAGTATGACAAACTAATTATTAATTAAAATCATATAATTAAGGGAGGCCCTTATTTCCTTCTGTGTTCATTAAAGCTTATCTGAACATCTGACTTACCTATGTGATTCTACTAATGAAATTAGTGCTTCCTAAATAAAAATGATTAGCAATTTTCATAAATAATTCAATATTTTAAACTATCAAGAAAAAAGCATTACAATGCATTGCACTCATGTATTGATAGAGAGCTGCTATTTGATCAGTATCAGTAAATTCTTTGTGTCCATTATGGACCTTTACAAAGGAAGGTATTCACTAATACACATGACTGATTGAGTATATAAAAATTAATTATTCCATCTGTTGGAGAACTCAAAGCAATTGTTTTCCAGTTTTATCATCTAACTTATCAGGCCCAAATGGTATTTGAGCATCTATAATTTGTAGACTGTATTTTATTCAAGAATAGTGGTGGCAGTTGAACTTCTGTAAGGATACAGTTGTTATACTTTGTTCTACTTCTGACAACTAATAAATCATAATTCTAACCTTCCTTTTTCCTCCTAGAATTTATTTTATAAACCTCTTTTGCTTGTACTTGTCAATAATTTATACCTATGTGAAAAAATGCTACAAACTATTGACTGTACATAATTTTCACTTAATTTTCTTATGGAAGTGTCAGGTAAGCAAAAAATTTTAGTGAAAAAAAAAGATTAGGCACATAAATAAATTCCACTCAGTGCTTCAGCTAAGAACCCCAGCTTTACATCGTAGTGTTCGAAGTATTCAAATTCTTAAATTGAATATCATTATTGTATAAATAAGTGTTTCTAAAGGTTTCTCTCCCTGGCTCTGCTCAGCAGCCAATTGTGCCCTAGCACTCTAGGACAGAGTAGGTTCTACTGCTCCCAGTTCCCCTCCAGCTGTCTTTTTCCGTCAATCCTCCATCTCCAATGCAGCCAGAGTGTTGCTTAGAAATTAGAAACTAACATTAGCTATCCAGTTATATAGAAACACACAAAGGGGAGACTGTATATCAACTGAGGTACATTCTGCTCACAGAAACAAAATGCAGTCTTTATTCTCAGAAAGTGTCCCCATATTTTCCTTTTTAATGATTTATTTATTCTTATTTTATGTGCACAGGTGCTGTGCTTGTATGTGTGTCTGTATGAAGGCGTCAGATCCTCTAGAACTGGAGCTACCGACAGTTGTAAACGGCCACCTGGGTGCTGGGAATTGAACTCAAGACCTCTGGAAGAGCAGCCAGTGCTCTTAACTGCTGAGCCATCTCTCCAGCCATGGCATCCCAGTATTTTCAACTCTGATCTGCCATGTATATTATTCTTAACTCCTCTGGCTGTTTTTTGCCTTTACCTATTTATTAGGAAAGCCTGTGATTTAATTCAGTTGAAGAGTATGAATATTTTGGTATCTGTACAATTTGAATACTGCAGTGATGTCGGGGGATAAAGAGAATCACAGGTAGTCTAAGAATAAATTCAGGTTGCTATTGACTAGGGACATATCTAACACATTTATAATACTAACTACTTAAGCTAACTACAAAATAGATACAGACACTCCAAATAATTTTATTAGTTATTGATTCAAGGGTATTACCTGCAAACACTTCAACAGTGTTTCAATTGAAAACGATTGCTGAGAAATCCCTTAAAACAATTGTTTTGAAACCACAAGCCTCTGAACTGGAGAGCATAGAGACAGCTGAGATTCTCTTCCCATTTCCTAGGGCAGCAGTCAGCCTCACCCTTACCATTAAGTGATATGGGCACATGAAACCTCCCAGAATGTTCTTTTCACTGCAAATCATCAAGCCTGTTTTAATCCTAAACATCTAAGGGTCTTTCTATAGTCTAGTCTATATTATACTTATACTTATATAATATACTTATAGTCTAGAAGTATATTATATGATTTAAATATTGAAGGAATGCATGTTGTGGTTACTATATATTAAGAAATATTTTCTCATTTCATAATGTACACCAGTGTAACATGTAGATGGGACAAATTGAAAGGATCTTACTAAGACAAAGCAAATAAAAGCTTTATTGGAAAGTAAATCATCCTCAAGTTGGAATCAATCTCTAGGATGTTTTCATGGGGATAGTTCTTTGGTTCTGGGCTTGACTATTTTGTTTGATTATTATTTTGATTTTATTGCTGATGCTCTCCAGTTCAGAGGCTTGTGGTTTCAATGTGAAATATCTCCTAGAGGGTCATGTGCTTGAGCAGTTGCTTCCCATTGGAGGGGGTGTTTGAGAAATTAAAGGTGGAGCCTTGATGGAAGAAATAAATCACTAGGACAGACTTGAGGTTTTATCATTTGGTTCTATTTCCTTGCCAGTCTCTGCTTCCTGACTTTCAATGTATCCATGTGACTATGTAACTAGCCAGTCATCCTCCTGCTTCTGCTGTGATGCCTTGCCCATTAGGGTGGAATCTGTCTTTCTGTAAACCAAAATGAACTATTTTTTTCTTAAAAAAAAAACAATTGTTTTGTTATAGCAAATCTTATAGAACTATGTTGAATGTAGGAAAGGAGGAGTAATGTGTTCCATATTTGATTAAATTCAAATTGAAAGCTTAGGGCTTGGCTCACAGAAAGAATGTAGAACCCTTGCCTTCAGCTTATCTACACTAGGAAAGACTAGAAAAACATACAAAATCTAGAAAAGTCTTTAATGAAAGATCATTTCTTGCTCAACCACGACTACATTCCATTCAGTTTTGCAACAGTGTGTGCCTGTCTCTTTGGTAAAACTCTTTGCCAAGCAATCTCAACAGTGGTGAATAACTCTTAAGCTAAAAAATAATGACTCAGTTTTTTTCTTCATTCTCAGTAAGTAACTCACTATCATCAAAAGCTGTTTGTCTCATTCCAGCCCTACAGACAAACTATAATGATCAGCTATAAATACTAAATGCAAGCCGTAGTAAACTATAGGTCGGATCTTAGGAAGCTTCACGCAAGCTCAAGTATCAGCTGCTCACCTTAGGGAAAATTCATGCTAGCTTCACTGCCTTCCACAGACATTTATCTGGTTCCAGAACTGGACAGTTCTACATATGCTCAAGCTTGGCTTTCCTCTTTCATAACAGTTCTGGATAAATTCTCCTTTTATGCTGAGTTCCTGTACTTAAACATGTGAAATATTTCTTTAAACGGAGAGATACATATACACACAAGTAAATTCACATAGGATGATCAGGAATATGTACACACACACACACACACACACACACACACACACACAAAGATAGGAGGCCATGAATTTGAAAGAGAGAAAGAAGAGTACATGGAAGGGGGGAGGCTGGAGAAAATGGAGAAATGGAAGGGGACACACATATACTATAATCTGAAAAACTTTAAAAATGCTTTGAGAAGTCACTGACTTACATGTATCTTTCAGCCCATGAATTTTTTATCCTTGAGAATACAATGTTAGTAACATCCCAGTTTTACCTTTGAGGAGATTTTTGTGATACTCAAAAGCTTTTGTATTTACTGGCATTCCCGGCTCAGCATCCTTTCAGGCTAGAAGTGTGGAGGAACAGAAAGGAAAAGAGGGAGGACAGTTGCATGAAAAACATGTCTTCTCCTTCCCCTCATCACAGTCCAGGAATCTTTTCTGTCCTGAGCCTCCTCTTAACCCACATTAATTTCTCCCCAAGTATCTCCTTCATAATTACACTTAAAATCTACTTGCTCTGCCTTCTGCATGTGCCTGTGGGTGAAAGAGACTGAGGACAGGAGGAAGAAGATGAGAATATTTTAAATTATATAATCATATCTAAAAGTATTCTTGTTCCTCCACAGTTTCTGTGGGGAAAAAAAGAAAGAAAAGAAAACCTCATCTCCAGCCTTGAGAAGTGATGGGCTAAGGGATCTGCTCTTGTGAACACCTCCTCTTCTATTAAGGCTGGGTGAGGCAATCCACTTGGAGGAAATGGCCACAAAAGCAGGCAACATAGTCAGAGACAGCCCCTGTTCTTAGGAGCTTCACATAAAGACCAACTTACACAGCTGTAACATATATGCAGAAGGCCCAAGTCAATCCCATGCAGGATCCCTGGTTGTTGGACCAATCTCTGTGAGCCCCTATGAGTCCAGGTTAGTTGATTCTGTGGGTTTTCTTTTGGTGTTTTTGACACCACTTGGTCCTCCAATCCTTCCTCCCTCTCTTCTGCAGAATGCGTGATCTTATTTTTTAAGATTTCATAATTATTTCTAAAAAAATTTAATATCCTGGATGCTGGTAAATGAACTGCTTTCAAGAACTTAACTCCTTACTATTATGGATTAAAATACAATAATTCCCCCATAAAAATGTACATTCTAATATGTAATAGAGTCCCAGGCCTTTCCCAGGGCTACTAAGACAGAGTACATATATACATAGAGACATGCACATTTCAGATTAGCGAATGATGGAGCTCCTTCCCTTGCTTTGTCTGTTGCCCTTTAGAATTATGCTTGGGATGCTACCTGAGCCATCACTGAGGTGCCAGCACACAGGAGTGAACTTGGCTCCTGTGTGTCCTTTCTCTTCTTCCAGCAGTCAAGTACATATCTTTCAGAAATTGCAGAAGCCTCTCAAGCATATAATTTGTGGCTTCCAGTGAGTTTGAACTTCATGCTTGAAGAGATACACAAATAACTGATTTAATTCATGCACCTGTATCTGGACTTTTTCCAGACATATTGAGACAGATAATGACTTCGGAGTTTCTCTAGTACGTACTGCAGCAAGACAGCGGAAAGGCACTGACTGGCATATCAGGGCAGGAACGAGAGCACCGTGTTTCCACAAGTGCTCTGATAGACACCTGCGTCCCGCCCTTGAGAGAAAAATAGCATTTCCAGGCTCCCAAGGCCAAGCCCTTTGGCTTCAGAGATGTTCAATTTTCTCATTACAAACACTATGGTACCCAAAGGAATTCCTGACGTCTTTCTCATTTTTTTTCTCAGTTTGAAATAAGACCTTGTCTTTAATATGAGAGAGATTTTTGTCATGGGATTGTTTTCAGCATCAACGCAACAATTCAGAGGAGAAGTTTACAGGAGAACAGCCACAAAGACTCAAGAAAGCAGGGAGGTATATATATATACACATACATACATACATATATATCCTAAGTGATAGCAAGATATACCGTGCTGCAGTCAGGTGCCATCCTCTTCAGAGGGACAGATTTTAAAAGTGAAAAATAAAAGAAAGCATTGCCCTCGCTTCTTGTTTTGATGGGAATATTTTCTTAATTACTATTCAGAAGGTCCCTCGCTTGCTGCACTAGTCGAATCATCCCAAAGGCGCACTGAGTTTAGAGCTTTCTATTCGCTTCCTTTCTAACTGCTTTTAACTAGCACGTGTAAAGAAGATATTTAGATGCAATGCTGGAAACAGTATTTTGCACTTTCATCATGAACAGGTGCTGTAAAATTTAATTCACAGAAAATAGACATGGCAGGGCTAGGAGGAGAGGTAAAGATCCCCCGGCAATGGAAAACCCTAGCTATCATTCATGCAGGTGTGTACTGTACAATGAGCACGCCATCTCTACACCCCACCCTCTGCTTGCTTAGCCCTTGCCTCTCCCATTAGTCCCCTTTCTTCTTCTAGATGCGTTTACTTCCAATTTCCCATCACATATGCATACATGCTTTTGTGTAACTACATAAAATATTTTATCTCCGCAAATGAAAGAAAATAGACAATATCTGTCTTCCTAAGACTAGATTATTTGTTTATTACTATCGGCGTCCATGTGTTCATCATTTTGAAAACAATATAACTTTGTTCTTCCTTATGGCTGAAAAACTCCACTCTGTATAGATACATTTCCTTTATCTATCCATCCATTCTCTGTTATTGGACATCTAGTCTGGTTTACACCTCTTAGGTATGGTAAGCAATGCTGCAGTGAATACTGATATATAGGAGCCTCTGTGATAGGTTGACTTTGAGCCCTTTGGTTAAATATCAAGGAGTGGGATAACTGGATATATGGTAGATTTAATTTTAGTTTTGTGAACAATGTGTATAATGACTATATACTCAATTAATAACTTTACATTTCTAGCAGCAGTGTGTGAGGACCCTTTTGTCCATATGACAGAGAAGGTTAATTTTGTTTAGCTTTTCATCTGTTTGATTCCACAGCCTCCATTCCATTCTTTCTGGCATGTCATGAGTCCCAATGTCATAGGACAGATAGGTCAAAAGTTGTTGACCTCATGGCTGAAAAGAAACAGACAAAAGGCCAGAGGACATGGTACAAGCCACAAAGACACATCCTAAGTGACCTGCTTCCTTCTGTCAGGTATTATTTCCTTAGATTTTTCACCACTACATAAGGTAACAAATCCTCCAAAATATAAGACTTTGGAAGAATCACTTCACATCTCCACCATTTAAGCATTTAAATAGGAGGAATAGTTAGGATTAAGTAATATCACAAAAGACTGGAGAGGAATGAGCCCAGACCTCACAGGTTAATACCTTGTAATTCAGTTCAGTTCCAGATCAGTTTATTTGCATTTGTTCTCTGCATGGCATTATTCCTATGTCAAAAACTAGCTCTATAATCTCATGTAAAATTATTCAATATGTTTCCCAAACACTCACAAGATTCTGCTTCATTATTACATTCTGATGATCTTAAGAGCATTCCTACATGTCTTGTAAATGCATCCTATTCTTAATTCAGAAATTCAACAAAATGGTGCTGAAACCTTTAATATAAATGTCACTAGAAATCAAGAAACCCATATACTCAATATTACAGAACTTGAAAAGGAAATGTTTGATACTTTCCCCTCATGTTCACTGAGAAACAAAATTATTCATGTCCAAACCACTGGATGGATGTTTCTAGAAATAAATAAGTTAATAAATCCTCAGACTACCTATAGGTCTGTGTATTATTTCTCCTTTTCCTTGTGTTGAGCCTGACTAATAATGAGGAGCATGCTAATATAATCTCCAGCCTGAAGAAATATAGTAATAATTCTATAAGCATCAGTGTCAGTGTGTGGGGGGACGATAGTAATGGGAAGGTAGGGGTGTATTCCTATGACTTCAGCATAATTTCTCTAAGTTGGAACCCAGCTGACCCATACTGAGTATGAAATCTTGAGATCAGTTCAAAACTTGAGCCCATATATCAATCTCTTATTTTCCTAAGTCAAGCACTATAATGTATGAAAAGCTTTCATTTTTTTCAAAATGCCTTTACACCAGGAATGATTATGGGACCATATTCACATGCACTTTTTCTAATCAGCTGTCAGGGATTGTTATCGTTGATGAATATCTTTACGTTTATATACCTGCAACATCCTTGTTCCATGTTATTTTTTGGATTGCTGTTTTGGCCAATTCTTAATGAGTCTCTTTGGAAACTTTTTCTTTTATCAGACCAGTAATACTTTAACTGACAAATAGTTCTGTTTTGCTCACCTCTATAGAAATCTGGTCTTTTATGATGCTCCATAAATATATCCATTACTAACTTACAGAATTATAAGATTTAAACAAATAAAATTACTGTGTAAAACATATAAAATTGTTGTTTCTATGAAATTAAAGTTGAAATAGGCACCCTGTGCTTTGTCTGTAGATAATTATTTGATAACTTTTATGAATAATATTTATAGTCTTCTGTCTTGGTGTCTCTTGATGGTTTTGGCCAAGTGATGACAATGGAATCCAATTTTGTCCCTTGAAGTACCTGGAATTAAAGCTATTCCAAGAAATAAACCTGAAGAAACCTAAATATTAAGCCTTCTCGAGCTTTCAATGCAGAGTGAGTCTTATTATTCCAAACTTTCACTGTTCAATTGAGACATGTGTTTCTCTCACAGATTTGGTTAGTTATTTTTCCTCAATATGACGGTCAAAGAAAGCACATATCCCTCCAATATCTATGAGTGTATCCTTGAAGACTCTTCATCCATTTCTCTTAAAACCTTAAGGAAGTAATATTCTTGTAATTCTCTCACCCTGTCCATTTTTAGACCACTCCATCATTTCCTGTTTTCCTTCAGTGGTTGTGTGGAAAAGAAGAAACTGTGAATGTCTCTACCGAAAGGAGAAAAACTGGTAAGAGAAAAATGAGATCATCAAAACTATAGAGACAAACAGGAGAACAGCACAATCGGGACCAGCGAGGGAATGAATACTGAGACTCACCTGGCAAAATGCTAAAAATCAGTTTCCCGTGGCAGGTGTCAACCTGGGTATGCAGGATCCATATACAAGCATAGTGGAAAAGGCTATGTCTGATGCAAATAGAGGCCAGAGGCACACTAGAAGTTCATGCACAAATAGGATATTGATACCTTCCAGGACGATAACGTCCCTGGCAAGAGCTACTTTAGGATTGTAACTGACAGACAAACCTATGTGAAGGGTCGCTGTGATGATGAAAAGCATTAGCCAGTGCAGTGCACTGCATCCAGACACATTTTCATCAGTTTCCAAGATGCACTCTGCACAAAGAATCTTAATTCTTTACATTTTACTGTGCTCAGCACCATCTTAGTATATTAAATAATATTGGTTATGGATAGATTAATACTCGTGCCATTGTTTTCACTCTGTGCTATTTCTACCTTAAGTGGCAGATGCAACTTTCTTGCAATAATACTTCAGATAAAAATTGGATGCATTCTGTCTTTGTTTTGTCTAGAATACAGAAAAGTATCTTTAAAAATGAGAAAGAATCTGTGAGTTCGAGACCAGCCTGGTCTACAAGAGCTAGTTCCAGGACAGGCTCTAAAGCTGCAGAGAAACCCTGTCTCAAAAATCCAAAAAAAAAAAAAAATGAGGAAGAAAAATAACATAAAAATCAAGCACAATAAACCAGAACATATATAGCTAACCAGAAGTAAATTCAAAATGGCAGTTTTTTCATGATTCATCGCTGGATGTAACTTTGATGACTATTGACATTATATGGAAGAGAACATATACTCTTAGGGGCAAGAAGGAGCCTCACAGTCCAATGCTTATCTCACATTCCTAAGATCTAAGGTTCAAGTCCCAGAACTACCACAAGCAGCAACAAAAAGCCCTTTGTTCCCTAAGTGTGATATGTATTATGTAACTCAGATACCCCATAAACCTGAGAAATATATGTGTACAAAATCTATTCAACAAAAATGGAACAGATCTCAGCTCATCAGCCACATTCTTGTCTTTAATACAATGGTGGTCTTAATTATTGATTGCATTTCAAAATAGAGAAATGGCAAAATTAGAAGACCACCATGGTACCAAGAATTAGTTATGGGACAGTCACATAAATCTTGGCTGCATTTGGCAACAAGACCCCATCAATCTCACACTAAATGAAGATAGCTCTCCTAGGTCACATACGCTGCTGTCCTTCATAAGAGGGAGCAGCTGCTCGTTTTATCAGGCAGAAGAGATTGTAACCTTTTTCATGTATCTATTTCTATCTATTTAGGTGTGTTTGTAAATATAATTATACTCCCTGACAAGGCCAATTTGGTTACTTGGACCATTTGGAAGGCAAGAAAGTTCAGATTCATGGGACAAATAAAACCGCCTCTTGGCAGAGAGATTGGGGCTACCTTTTGTAGGAGCTATATATTGAATAATTTATATTTATGGATTCTAACACACATTAAAGTTACTGTTATCTTTTGCCATTTAAAAACAGTTCTAATACTATTTTTGTAAAAACTAGAACTTAAGATCAAGGCAAAAACACTGGTTACATCATAAAAGAAATAAACTCAGGCTGGCAAGATGACTCAGCCATTAAGACCATGCATTGTTTTTACAGAAGGTCTGAGTTTGGTTCCCAGTTCCCACATTAAGGATCTCATGACTTTCTATAGTTTCAGTTCCAGGAGATTCAGCTCTTTGTCTGGCATCCACAGGCTCCTGCATTGCATGTACTTTACTGTTACAAGGAGAGGGGGCCTCTTTGTTTGTCCCGTCTGCCTGGCTAGCTTACACCAAAATAACCACACAGAAACTGTATTCATTAAATCACTGTTTGGCCCATTAGCTCTAGTTTCTTATTGGCTAATTCTTACATCTTAATTTAACCCATTTTTATTAATCTGTGTATCGCCACATGATTGTGGCTTACCGGCAGGATTCTAACCAGCGTCTGTCTCAGGCAGAATATTTATGCATCTCCCATTCTGCCCTTCTTCCCAGCATTCAGTTCTGTCTTCTCTGCCTACAAAAGTTCTGCCCTATCAGGCTCAAAGCAGTTTCTTTATTTATGACCCAGTGAAAGCAACACATGAACAGAAGAACCTCCTACACCAACTTACAAACAGATACATATCTTTATACATTATTAAAATAACATAAACCTTTAAAAATAAAAAGAAAGCTTTCATTGATAGCATGCTGGTAAAGACAGTCGTCCAGCACTAAGAAGGAAAAGGAAGGAGATGATGAGTTAGCATAGCTTGGGCTACACAGTGAGTGATAGCATGTTTAAGAACAATGTGTAAATGAATGCAAATAGTGTTATGAAAGCTCCCATGCTGTGCTGAACCCTTCATACCGGTAAGGATTTTATTTGAATTTTGAAACAGAACTTTGAAGCCAGTATTGACACAGTGACCACACACAGGTGAAGCAAGTTTTAGAGAACTTGCCTCATCTCCTTTCTGATCCATCCTGCTGGTACATGGCAAAATCCAGGTCTGCTACTCAGTAAATTAGAATTCTTGAACACCAAATGGTTCTCTTTTTATCAAATTGGGCACAGAACACGAACATAAGTTATTCCTTGGTTTTCTTTCTTTTCTCTCTTTACCCAGTATGTTCATTTACATAAGCAATCTAGAGAATGGTTAAATCCTGAGCCATCCCAAGCTCTTCTGGGTGAGTTGACGAAGCTACCAGGATCCATTTGTCATTCATACAATTTTTTTTTTCTAAAAACCACTTGTGAAGCTGGGTAATATCCCCAGATGGAAGTCATTAAAGCTTTATCTATATGCATATGCGACATCTTGCTTTTCAAAATCGTTTAGGCTTTCCTTTTTTCATTACAGAAACTAATTGATATATATGTGAAATAACTAATTAAAATGAGTGTAAAGCAGTTTTATCAAATATAAAACATGCTATAAAATGCTAATAAAACTATAAAAGTATATAGAAAATTCTGTCAATTGCAAAATTAACTTCAGAGGAGAGAGAGATATAATTTATCATTATCCTTCAAAACGTCCAAATGAATGACTTATTTGGCATCCAAAAGCTTTATGATATAATCCAATCAAAATCAAAATAAGTGTCTTTCCTTGTAGGGCTAAACAGAATAAGATTTCAAAGATAACCTTTCTAGTTATACATTAAATTTTCAAACCAGGAAATAACTTGATTATGAGTAAATTAATGTAAGCCAGGGCTTGGCAAGGTGTCTAAGAACAGAATCTTCCACCTTGTCATGCTAAACGGCTGGTGGATGGGGCAGGATTTTAAAAGTGAAGAGAAAAATTCTTCCAATGAGTACATTTAAATGAGGAACTGAATCCAACTGAGAAAGAATCAGAGGACCCAAACTCAGAGGAAGGTCAGTGTTCATAACCAGGCAGCCTGAACAGTAGCTACAAATTGAAGTTTCAAAAAAAAAAAAAGCACATATGCTAAATATTCTCAAAGGCTGACTGATTACATAGAACTTTGTTAGTGTGGAAGTCATGAGTTTGCTTATCCAGCCACAGCATTATCTTGAGGTATCTCAAGCAGCCTGAACAACCACTTCTTGCCTTCCTTCTGTGTTTACATAATTACATAAAAGACTTAACATTCTTTTGATTAGCAAGTAAAATCCTCCAAATACAATAAACTCATCAACCCCAAACCTAAGAATGTCATCAGGTAACTACTTAAAAGCATAGCAGATGATTTCCTACTTCTCCAAAACTTGATGTTCTCACCAATTTATTTGCTAAATGCCTTGATTTATGACTTATTCTTTTATAACTGCTTCCATATCTGATATTATTATTACTTGCTAGCTCTACCTATAAATTAATCAACCCATTTCTGATAGTCTGAAGATTGCCACATGCCCTGTGGTTTACTGGTAGTGCCCTGGTATCTTACTCCTCTAGGGCCACTGACATCTTTCCTGACTTCTCCTTTCTGCCTCTATCTCTGTTTGGATTTCCTGCCTAGCTATATTCTGCCTTGCCATAGGCCAAAGCAGCTTCTTGGTCAACCAATGGTAATAAAACATATTCACAGCATACAGATAGGGGTCTTCCACATGAGGAGACATCTAACTACTACTGGGCTTTAAAATCTAGCGTTGCTTAAGCTGTCTTTTGGCTTCTGCTTAGGAGAATGCCAATACTGCAAGCCCAGGAGACACATTTCTCAATAAGGTAATAGCTATTTTGTATTTCTTTGTATAATCTTTATAATCATTTTTAGAAGACAAGATCAAACCTGAGATTATGATACAAAGTATTAGTTTCTAAAATTGATAGAGTAAATTGTTTTTTATATTTTATATGTAGATTTTATACATTGGACAGTCCAAATAGTATTGAATAACTTTAGTCAAATTTCTTACTATGAGATGAAACTGAGATCTGGGATATATGGGACATAAGCAACTAAAAAATAAAACTAGAACAGCCTTGTTTCCCTCTTTATCTTTAGTGTTGTGACTTTGTCATTTGTATATTATCTGTTTCATACTAGCACTACAGATGGAGAAACCTTAAACTTGTGTGGCATTCTTTAGAGCATAATTAATAATCAGAGTTCTTCATTTTCCCTTGCCTTTACCCTTTCAACTAAGAAGAGATTTGGAGACTGAAGAGAATATTTCAATATAACAATACATTATTGTTCTGCTTACCAGTAGGTGAGAAAGTCCATTTTAATTTTTCTGCTCAGAAACCAAGTCGAAGAAGATATTGCCAATACTTTTCTAAATGATTTAGATACCCATGAAATATTTTTCACACTACTGCTTCAATTTGGGGATTATATCTTGCTATATCTGGTCTTCAGCTGCAACCAGAACCATCCAGTAACCATTTGCTGTGTCTGCACCCACCATCCCTGGCCCACTGGGCATGGGGAACATGGCTTCCTTTGAGATTCAAAGAGAGATGAGAAGCCTCCTGATTTGAAGTCCTGTGTTCATTTTGTTCACATCCCACAGTGCTTGGCTATGGAAGTTTAATGGAAAGTTTCTTGTGTAACCTAACCTCTGTAGCACCCCAAAACTGAACTCAGAAGCCACCATGAAATGTCTCTACTCAACTACATTGCACTTTCTTTCTCGAGTCTGCCTAGAGCTCTAAAAGTCTGTCCTACAATTCATGACTTAGTTCCTTCTCTCCTATATTGGGTGAACAATAAACTGTCATCATGACACATAGAAAATAGGTGTGTGGAAGTGGTTTTAGTCACAAGACCAGAGAAAACTGTTCCTTCTACTTTTCTCTAACTGGTGTGCTTTGTGAACTGGGAAATTCCAAATGTCAGTCTCATTGGGCAAATAAATTCCCAAGTAGTTTTTATAAAGGTGCTGGTGAATAAGTTTGCTATGCAAATCTGTAGACTGAGTGCTGGGTATTCTTATCTATGTAGGCGAACATCATCCACTCATGGGTATCTAGGCAAAAAGATACTACAAAGAGGTAGCAGAGGGGAGCTTGGGGGAATATTCTACACCTTGATTATGACAATGCTTATGCAAACCTGTATTATAGTTCTGAAGTCTAAAGTGTATGCTCTCTAGCTACATCCACTCCAGCTTGTGAATAGCATCAACAATCTCTTGTCAGGAGTTCTGCCAATTTATAATAACCCACTACGTTCATTTTTCCAGTATTTACTGGGACTTAGTTTTCACTTCAAGGATTTCTCACCTCAAACTGATATCAAGATCTATGAACGAGCATAGCTTGTAAATCAACATGAAGTAAATATCCACGTTCTAGATGACATCTTATTTGAGATAAATCCTATTTAAAAGAATTATTGCACTATTTCTGGAAAATGCTATTGACGAATGAATAAAATTTTAATAGGACAAGTCTGGAGGCAAATTGTTTAAAGTTTGAATGGACCTATAAAAACAAAAAGAAAGGAAGAGTGCTAAATCCAATCACAAAATTGAACACTGTTTTCTATTCATCATTACAATTAAGGGAGAGAAAGAACCAAGACTGGATGGAAGAAGTACTTAAGATCTTTGATCATAATAGTCAATAATATACCTTAGGAAACAATAAATAAAATGGTGGGACATCTGTTTGTTAAAATGTTACTCAACATTCAGATAAAACTCAGACAGGTATTAAGTAGCAGACAGTATTAGACAACTGTATACGGGTCAATTGCATTTATATGGCTTTCAAAACACCAAAAAATCTATAGTGACAGAGAATAGATAGGTGATTCTCGGAGCTTTGAAATCGAGGTGGAGTGAAGGGAGCTTAGCACATATTCTTAATCATGATTATGATGGTACTTACATAAACCTAGATGGCAGTTCTCCTTATCCTTCATCTTGTTTTCTGTCCCCTTTGACCAAGAATGTTCTCAAAACATTAAATGGAAAATTCTAGAAATAAATAAGTTTAAAATAAGTGTTATAACATTATAATATAATTATTATTTCATTTTATCCTGTGACTCTTCCTGCACATAATTTGCCAGTTGAACTTTATTATAGGCATGGGTACGTAGAAAAACACTACGCATCTGGGTTTGTATAAGGTAGAGATTTTAAAACACTCTTTCAGTATAGGCTTTCTAAAATATCTTTGTGGATATGAAGTAAACTCTAGGGTGGGAATTGGAGCAGTAACATTCATAAAGGAAAATGAAATGGATATGTCCTCAATAACAAGGAATTTATCTGACTAATCTATGGTTCAGCAAAACCAAAGAAGGGAAGCAATCAGAAAAGTAACCAAAATTCAATCCTACATGGGTTGTTTTGTGGTAGTAACACAAATAGCAGTGAATTTGGGAGTTAAGTTTTGGGTTTGTAACAAAAAGGATGACTCATTGTTAATACTGTCCCTGCAGGAAAATCAACAGCCCATTTAAAATACACATCTGGGGTAGAGAAGAAAATTTAAATAAGAGAAGTCAAGTTGAACATGGGTTTTCTTTTACCTCACCAGCTTAAGGGTATTAATTATGACCTATAAGCTTGGAGAAAGTCACCCAGCAGGTGCCATCAATGAACAAGATGAAGAAATCTAACAGGTGAATCTGTAGGCAGAAAGAACTGTTCCTGAAGCTCACTGAGGAAGCAACAGCCACGGCCGGGTTCCTTGCCAGTCTGTTACAAAATTCATTCAGCCGTAAGCATTTACTGAACACTTTGATACTTAAAAAAAAACCTGTATGTATTCACCTTAAGTCATTTCCAGATTGAAGCATTTCCTCAATAAGTGTACATTGCACACCCACAATGTAGAAGACAGTGCCAGGTGTTATACACGACTACTTATACCTTGGAGACAACCCAGGCTTGTCTATTAAACTCTAGGTATCGGAACGAAACAAATAATACAAGTTTTCAAGCCGCTTGCTCATTCTTGCCCTGAATAGAAGTGATAAATTGAAGTTCTGAACGTGGGTGTGAAGAATTCAGAGTGTAATGTCTGGTAGATTGGATTTTACGCAGATGAAACTAGAGACTCCTCGCTATAATACAATATTTTTTCCTTAGGAAATATCCCCTAAACCTCACCAGCATTTCATTAACTGTGCTATAAATAATCTTTAAAAAGCCCCCATAATCCTTGCAACATGGCTCTACCAGAGAGCTGCATCCTAGTTCCCCGTTCCTCCCATTGCTGCTGTGCAGTTAAATGAGTTTTGTTGGCTCAGAAGTCGGAGGAAATTACTTACCCGGATTCGTTTACCTTCCGGGAAGAGGTACCTGTCAGAAACTGCCCGCCATTTTTGAAAGGCTGTGCTTTCCGTACTAATGCCCTTCTTTATAGAAACTCTGAGAGACGATTGAAGAAAGACCTTCTCATAGAGCCATTAATTAAGTCAAGGCCTCAAACTTTGGGTATGAAAAATAACTTTGATCAGTAGGTGGTGATCCGTCCATGTAATCCCGGCCCTGAAGAAGATGAAACAGCAGCTTTTCGATTTCAGTGCCTGCCTGGGCTATGCACTGTGATACTGTTAAATAAGGTATATTAAGAAGCTATTAGAAACAGTCAGTTAGCCCTTCACGTCCTGTTACAAAAGTTCAATACACTTAATGAATTAGTATAAAGTTAGTGGTAGTCCAGGTAATTTTTTTTTTTTTTTTTTTTTTGCTCTTTCGGGAGCTCCGGAAGCAGTCACAACACGCCTTGCAGATTCCTCTTTCACTCTCGCCCTCTAGTCCACAAACACCCACTTCTCTGGATTACATTCATTCTTTTTCATTTGAAGTTCTTAATGTGTTTTCCACTGCTTATCCTTACACTTAGCTGGTGAAAAGAGAACTGTCCTAACGGTAGGAGCAATTTGTGGAAAGGAGTATATTTAACAGTTTGCTCTTCCAGAGTTGTCTAGAGCCGGGCGGTGGTAGCGCACGCCTTTAATCCCAGCACTCGGGAGGCAGAGGCAGGCGGATCTCTGAGTTCGAGGCCAGCCTGGTCTACAAGAGCTAGTTCCACGACAGGCTCTAGAAACTACAGGGAAACCCTGTCTCGAGAAACAAAAAAAAAACAAAAACAAAAAAAAGACTTGTCTAGGAAACAGAAAGATAAACTCTAATAAATAATAGAATCCCAGGCCTATGGAGGATGCCCTAGTGTGTAATATTACAGGTGTGTGTCCTCTCCTTCTTGCCTGACTATAGACTGCATTTAGAACACCAGTATTTTCATATTCCAGACAGCAAAACCCCAGATGATTTTTTTTAAAGATATCTCTGCAGAGAATGATATTTTAAAAAAAAAATCTAAAGAGAAGAGGGCAGTGTAGTGAGAAAGTTCCCATCTGAGATGAACCATCCCCCTGGCTAAATCAGAGTCCCATGATGAGGACCAGCAAAATTGCTTGCTGATTTTTTTCATTTTCAGCATATCATAAGGACATTAAAATGGTGAGCTTCCTTCCTGTGTTCCTTGTTTCTGTTGTAACAGTGATTCACAAATCAGCCTGGTTGTCATCAAGATCAGTCTGTTCTCTGTAGAGCTGTTGCCTATTTCCTAAAGCAGCTCCTCTATGTAGTACGACTAGGCAGCAAGTGATGTTATCACGGCATCAGAAAATTGCCCGCCCTGTCTGATACAGCTCTGCAGGTTGCTTTGCAGTCTTGGGAAATGCACATGGCATCTCCAGTGGCTCAGAGTTTTGGATGTAAATTAATGAAGTTCTAGCCTTGACCTATCACAGTGGGCTAGTGCCTGCATTGCTTAAAGGCAAAGCCAGTAAGTCATTGTTTGTGCACATGCCCACTTCTCAAGAAAAGCTCATTTCTCACCTATATCGCATGTGTTTGACAATGCACAGGGGATGGTTTTAGCACTGTTTGGAAGAAAAGCACTAGAGATTGCTAAGACTGTTAAGTGCTTCGTGCTTCATTTCAATTTACCTCCTTTCATTTCTTGGCACAACATCAAGGGCATTAATACTAGGATATAAGCTAATACACTACACAAACACAGGTAGATTGTAGGAAGTTCTGATTCTGTTGAAGGTAACAGGAATGTAACAGACTCTGTGACTCAGGCTTGGGCTTGGCTGTCTTGCCTGAGATCTCCATCTGATAGATTCAGAGATCTATTAACTTTTTCATTTGATATCTTATAATAATCTCATTGCATATTTAAAATTAAGGAACGGATGTGCTTATTTCAGGATCTAGTAAAAAGTCCTTGTTCTGTGTATGTGTGTGTGTGTGGGGGGGTCTTCTTCAAGGACAGAGGGTAAGAAGGAATAAGAGAAGAAGACAGGAGATAGGGGACAAGAATGGAAGCGAAAGGAATGAGAGAGAGAGGGGGAAAGGATATTTGCCCAAGAGGGACAAAGGACTGTCTCTGAATAGAGAGAAAACAAATATGACCCATAGAAGAGACAAATGACAATTTATAAAAGGAAAAGAAGGAAACCTTGTATTAGGATGCAGTGTTTAATTTTTATTAGGCATGTTGCCTAGAGTAGTCAAAATGAGACTTTTGTTTGCTGGACTTCAATACTGTGATAGCTGGACCTCAGTAGTCAGCCTAAGGAGGAGGAAGTAGCCCAATAAGGGAATAAAACTTAGTGGTTACCTTTAGGAATGTAATATAATGGTCTTTAGCAAGGTTGAGGGAATGGGGGAGGCAGGTATAAGGCAAATCCTGTCAGAAACACACTTGCCAGGTTTGGGCCTGTGTTTGCCATGCTCAGGCCTGTTAGAGCCCTTCAACCAATGTACATCCTGTCTTTCTCTTGCTCATTTGAGAAACCCAACTAGACGCTAATTCATTTTTCAAGACAGTATCTTTCTTTTAACTTTCTATGATATATAAATATCAGAGTTTTCATCTCAGGTTATCATTTATTATTTATTTTTGAGCTCTCTCCCCAATTTCTAGTAAGTGTCCCAGCTCTGAGGGGAAAGGTTTCTCCAGTGGAGGTTTCGCAGCTCTGAGGGAGACGGTTTCCCCAACGTAAGCATTACGGCTCTGACAGGAAAAGTGCGCTGACAGTCGGGGCCCAAGGAAGACCCCAAAGTCACAGCACACAACAAACCTCACACAGGAGATTTATAGGGAGAGGCAAGAGGCTGACTGTCTCCACTAGGGCAAGAAGCAGCAGGGAACTGCTGGCTTATGTAGAATTATTTGGGGGAGGAGTTTTCAGGGTAGAGATTTACAGGTGAGAATTGGTGGGATTCCAAGCCAAGTATAGGGACTGGTGGGGATTTCACATTCAGGGGTTGGTGGGTTTGGTTAGGTTTTCAAACCTAGAAGAGGCCTCAGATCTTTTACCCAAGATGGATGATGATCTGTGTGGGGTGTAGCCTCTTTAGGGACATTGAAACACTCTGCACTTCTCAGTCTTTAGAACTCCCTGTCTCAGCAGATCACCTTGACCAGAGGGTCTTGCTCTTCTAATGGCCAGAGGCAACCTGCAGAAACTTTGCTAACAGCTGTCATTTCTGTCTTCTACAGTCCCCTTCTCCTTAATGCTCTCCCACCACTCTTCCTTCCCACTTAAACCACTAAGAAGCTCAGACTCCATTTTTTGTTTTATTTTTTATACCTTATTGTTTTGAATTAAGCTATACATTTTCCCTACTCTCCTTCCTTCCCTCTCCCCTTCCACCCTCCCTCCCTGCTCCCTATGCTCCCAATTTGCTCTGGAGATCTTGTCTTTCTCTCCTTCCTAGATGGATACATGTATGTCTCTCTTAAAGTAAATAGAACATTTTACTTAAATATTTTAGTCGTCCATTTTTTTTTACCAGAAAAATGAACATCACGAATAGAATGAGCAAATGTAGCTCATTCAGACCTGTAGCTGGTCTGAAAACAGACAGAACCATTAATGACTACTTGACAGCAAGAACTCTAGTCTGTATTTTACTTTGCTCACTGCTGAGATAAAGTTTTATGGGCTATCTAGAAACATTGATACAATGGCCACAGATATTTTTCCATCACATGCTATTCCCTCAGGTCTTGTCATACTTGCCATAAAAATCATCTTCCCAGACACTTGATATTGCCAACTAAAGTGCTGTTAGGTTTTTATGCCTCTTAGTGATTGCTTCTTCCAACTCCCACTTACCTACTTACTTCTCTCTTTCCTTTACTTTTCTTTACTTTCTTTCCTTTCTTCCTGCTTGTCTGAGAATTGTTGCCCCATAAATTGAATTTAGGGACAATAGCCCACAAAATTTCCCTTTGTCTGAAAAAGCAAATCTCCCCCCAAAACAATCTGCTTTGAGGCATTATTCCTAGTAATTTTAAAAAAGAAAAATATATTATTTTTAGATGTTATTTGAATATCAGAGAAAATACTCTTGCTTCTTATTATATGCTTATTGATTTACATTCTGTATTTTATTAAGTCACTGTCAGTCACCTGCTTCTTTTAACATTTAAAACTAACTAACATTGTAAGTAATCTACCTACAAATTGAATGTCCTAAGAAGTCTGTTAAATACAGCTCAGAAATAAGAGAAGAAGTAACTGCATCTTGTGAATCTGAGTTCCTTATGCTGAGACTCAGATCTCTATCTAGTTTCAGTTTATTTGTGTGGGAGACAAGGTCACTGAAATCAGTAGCTCACTTTTTATTTAGTTTGCAAATAACATTTGAGACTTTATGTCAACATAACTTCAAATATAACGCTGACTGAGATTAATTTGAACAAGTCTGTTTCATGAATGTTACTGCATCTGTACAAAGCCTACGATTATGAAAGCTCACACTAAATATGTCAAAATGCAGGAAATTGTGATGTGAATTAAGAAGGATTTTTCTTGTATGCATCCCCAATACTTTTGTTCCTCAGGCCAGCTTCACTACATTTGTCCCGTCGCAGGTGAACTGCTTACAGTGCTCTACAAGTATGGCATATTGTCCTTTGTCACTATTGTTAATCCCTCCTGCACAGTCCCAAGCACCTTCAAGGAACTGTGTTATCTGCATTCCAAACCCTTCTCCCCCTACACCTATTTCATTCCGGAGGATGTCATCATCCACACTGAAAAGTGTTAGGGAATATTATTTTCAGGTGTGTGGCTTTAGTTTACACTGCATTTGTTTAACTCTGTGAGGCTGTGTTGTGGTGACCGTGTAAAACTCCTGAGCGGTCCTAATAAAGAGATGAACTGCTAATAGCAAGGTAGAAGTGGGCATAGGCAGGGCTGGAAGGCGGAGGGTGCATAAAGAAGGAGTTATGAGGAAAAAGACGAACAGGAGAACAAGGAGAAGAGGACTTCAGGGGCCAGCCACCCAGCTGCAAGCAAGTCATGGAGAAAGAAGTTTAAACTACATTCTTCCTTTAAAATCAAAATTATTTCTTGTTTATAGGTAGCTGTAAATTTTACAGAGAAAAATAAATATTTATATTATCTTGAACACAGTAAGTGTGGAATGGGAAGTGGCTTCTATATTGTAGATATTAAAGGAAGGATGTTTTAGTTTTGTTTGTTTTTTCTTTTCCTCCTTAGGCTATTTGTCTGTGGCTAGTTGGTGGTTTGGTTTGGTTTGGTGTGTAATGTATTCCTGTTGCTGCTTTATTATTGCTGATTTGGGGTGGGGAGGCTGTTTTAGATAAGACCATCTGTGAAGCCCGGACTGCTGTCTTGAACTCACTTTCGAACATTTAAACCTCCTGCCTGCACCTCTAGTGTGGTATGACTATACACTGGGAGGCTTTCAAGCAAAAAGAAACATTCAGAATTCCAGCAAAAAAAATCAAGTTTTTGAAATATTACCCACAACTCCATCAAATCTATTGATAAAAAAATAGGTTCATTAAATATAAGCTGCCTAAGCCTTCTTGCCTTTATATTACTGATGGTTAGCAGAAAATAAAAGTGAGCACATGCAAGGTTGTCATGTGGTGAATGGGATGTTATAATAAAATAAAACATTAACTGGGAAACAGAACAATAAAAGGATAAAGTAGTAAATAATAATAAAAGTTAAAAATAATAAATTAGAAACTCAAAGTAACCATGTATGATAACCTACATTTCAATTCTATCTATATGTCATAAGCCTAGATTGTTTAAACAACCTAATTTAAAGTAACAGATTATCAGAATCGATTAAAAATTCTTTGGAATAGATTTTTCTATCCTTCCTAAGAAGGTGTCTATCAGTAAAGATGAAGTGTTTCTTAGAAAGAGCATAAAGATGGACCTTTTTTCTGATATAATCCATTAGTTTGTTTCTTTTTATTGGGGAACTGAAACAATAGAATTTTTTGAGAAATGTTTGTTAATTCCTTTTATTTTGTTGATTCTGTTTTTATTCTCAAATCCATTTTTATTACCATCCTAATATTTTGTATTTATTTGTTCCCTATCCTAGTTAGGATTTCTGTTTCTGTGAGGAAACACCGTGACCTATAGCAAGTTGAGGAGGAAAAAGTTTGTTTGACTTATACATCCACATCATAGTCTATCACTGGAGAAAGTCAGGATAGGAACTCAAACAGGGAAGGATCCTTGAAGGCATGAGCTAATGCAGAGACCATGGAGGGGTGTGACTTAAGGACTTACTACTCAGGGCTTGCTCGGCCTGCTTTTTTTTTTTTTTTTTGAACCCAAGACCAACAAGTCAGCACCACCCACAATGGACTGGGCCCTCCCTGATCAATTACTAATTAAAACCATCCTACAGGTTTACCTGCAGGCCCTTTTAGGGAGCATTTTCTTGATTGATGTTCCCTTTTCAGATGACTTTAGTCTGTGCCAAGTTGATGTAAAAGTATCTAGCACACTCCCCTTTGATTTCCTGGGTGTCTTTAATCTTCTCTTAAGATTGAAGTATGCTTTCTAGTGTCCTCTGTGCAGCTCATTTAGTAATCAAATTCCTGTTAATCTGTTTTATTCTGTTTTGATCAATGAAAGTTTTTATCTCTCCAATTTTTAACAGTTGATTTCTATGGATAGAATAATCTGAGTTGACAGTTGTCTTTCAGGACATAAGGTTTGCATTGCGTATTATGAAGAACAAAGATGATAAATACTAAAGTTTTCCTAAATCCTGACATTTCAAGATTTGATTGATATCTATGAAATTAATCAGTACTCAGAAATATTTCAGTGTCCTGGATTGCCTAGCATGGAAATAGATACAGAGATAGAGGTTTGAGGATGTTCTTAAAGTGTACTCAGAAAGACTGTAAGCTAAGGAGGACCACAGAGTGTAGCTGAGAGAAAAGCTGTAAAGCAATAACAAGACTTTCATCGGCTAGGAAGAACTATATCAATCCTGAAGGGAAGTTGGGGGTGACGCATAGAAGTTGATGTGCTCAACATATAAATTTTTGTAAAACTTATTTCCCAAATTCTAGCGTGTATGCATGTGCCCCGGATGGCTTGCAATACACTTTCGTCTTCTTACTAATCAAGATTAGTAAGAATTAATCTTTGAGGACTAGCTAACGGCATGTACATAATGATGGGATGAGCTAAATTGTTTCAAGTAATTAAAGAATAGAACAGATGGATCAACAAAGGCTAAGAAATAAATTGAATGTACAATTTTATAATATTGACCTATGTTCAAATATTTATGATAAAAATTGGAAGAACCTTGCTTATGAGTTGTATGTCATATATTTCACACTGGAAAAGATAAGGCATTTGCATTGGGCAAAGCATCTATAAACAGGTGAAATTTTAGGTAATCTACCTTCCAAAAATTTAGCTAAAGCAGCTTTCTTTGGTAGAAATAGACACCTAATAAGGGAAGGCATCTGTCAATCAGGAACATTGACTAAAACTATATATATATATATATATATATATATATATATATATATATATATATATATATATATATAGTATATTGTTTCTGTGGGATTATTCAGGTCTGGGCAGCCAGGAAACAAAAGCACAGTCTCTGATTACAGTATTTCTTTGTCTTTAGATGAAAAAGCACAAAGTATAATAACTAGATTTCATGAGATAGCACTCTCAAAGGTGTAGCCACCAATAACAAATTCTTGCTTTTGTTATGGAAGCCTTTGGATGGTGCAGAGAGAAAATGATAGACATAAAGAAATGTGAAAGACATATCTCATCACTCTATAGCCTGTACCACAATGGCAGGCCAGTGATTAGGGCCTCTATGCTGCTCATTCACTTATATACACAAACGCTCTAAGGACTCTTTTTTGTTATTGTTAGATCTTTCTGAAAAGCTAATTCCTTGTACGATCATCCTGTCTTTGTGCTGTTAAATGTCTCTAATGTGATGAGAATTTGCATATAGAATTTTTCTGACACAGTTATTACCTGATAGCACAAAATATTCAGAGAGAGTAAGGGGAAGTAGTCAGCAAAGAGAGAATGCAAGCAGTCTTAGAGGGTCTACACAGCATGAAAACAGAACAGGGGCAAAAAGTGGCTTGGTGCTGTAGGAACTCTAACTCTTCCAGCCAGTAGCCTTTAAGATACCAGCCCACTTGGGCGTGGCCTCTTAGACTATAAATGCTGATGTAAAGTGCTCCCGCTCTCTCTTCCAGTTGCTGAATTCGGTTCCTGTTTCCCGTTTGTGCAGAGGTGAACTGAGTCTACCCCTAAATAAATAACCCTTTATTATACTCAATTCTGAGCTAGTGTGGGACTTCTTTTCAGCGTCCGTCTTCAGCTTTGTGTCTCACATGCAACACACTTCTCATTTTCCCCTTCAGCCTCATCTGATGTTTCTATTCAAGACCGGCAGGCCATTATTTCATAAAAAGATTCAATGGAGTTTTACTTCACAGCAAGCCTGTAGAAGTTTTCAGTGAGATGTTTGGTCTGATTAGCCTATTTGTTCACTCTCAAACACAGAAGTCATCCGTTGATTTGTCAAAGCCATGCTTGTCGTCCGGCTCTCCCAGGTCATTCTTGTAAACATTCAGAGCACCAGTGTGCTTAGCTGTCCCACGTGTGATAAATTTTTTTTATCACGCTATTTAGCTGAATGGGTAACCACAAGTACAGTGGCTACGTTACCCTATTTCCATCGCTCACCTTTATTCTGGGGCATCAGCTCCTGGCTTCCACGACCAAAGAGAAGAAGAATATCCTTAGAGGACCTCACACGCTCATTAGGAGAGTCCTGAAAATACTTTGGGACCACAGAGTCTTTCAAGGCTCTGAGAAACTCTCGGCATGTAGTCTAGGAAAGATGACATCATCTTCTTATGACTAAGGTTATTTACTCTGGAGTGGCAGTGCCATTTTGAGTCAAATAGACCTAACAAGTGATACATGCCTCAGGATCTGTCAAGGGTAATAATTTCCCAATCCTGGGTGATGTCCAATTCCGAACTTACGTTGGTTTCTGACCTTTCTTTAAAGACAAAGCGTATTTTGCATCATCAAAGGAAGCATGAGATTAAAGCTGAAAAACCACTTTACTTCCTTATTATACTTTTAATGTAAAGTTTTTTTAAAAAAATTTATTTAAAGTAATTTTGAAAGAAGGATAATGCAAGATTGTTTGATTTATTATAGATGAGGAGAGAACAGCTTGAGGATTCAGTAGGGTACATATCTATAACAATTTCAGAGATTAAATGACTTTGCATTTGGCCCTTATGCTATAAGTTTCGTGAAAGTTTTAATGTGAAATAAAAAAGTAACACAAATTAAAAATTTGCTATCAGGATAAGATGGAACAGAATAAAAGATATAGATCCATAACTGTAAACTACTTAGCAGCAAGTAGGATACATAAAAATTACAGAAGCTAGATCAGGGGAAAATAGAGAGCAAGGGATTTTATTGAATTGTTTGCCCAGAAGCAATATACAAATGGAAACACATTTTCTAATTGGCAATAAGGGCAATGCAATGTCTTTTCCCCAGAACTTTGGTTCCTTTTGCAAGAGGAAAATAAAAACAGGATTTGCTAGTTTAATGTTTTCCCTCTTCTTCTGGTTACAGATGGCCTCATAGGCTACCCATACAATGACAGTGAAACGAGTCAATATGAGCTAAAGAAAGGACTCCTAATCATTCCCACATGAAACAAGCTGTAGGCAGGATCCCAGTAAAGGCAAAAGCAAAGAGAATTCCATTAAATAATTTACTCTCTTTACATTTTTATTTAAAATAGATTTTTCTCTCACATAACACATCCTGACCACAGTTTCCCCTCTTCCTCGCTTTCCACACATCCCCTCTCCCTACTTAGCACATCCCACCCCAGACACAGGAAAATGTGCCCAAAGCTTCAAAGGTCATTTTCTCATAATGAGAAAATAGAAAATATTCAGTAAATTGCATGATGATTCAAGGAAACACTTACGGAAGGATGTACTACATCTGTGACATTAAAAATATTGAGTGCTAGGGAAAAAAATTCTTGGTTTTAAGAGTGGGATAGTAAGTACTTATTTTGAGTTTTATATGTGAACTTCTACTGTGAAAGACTATGCAAGTGGTTATTGTAACAAAACTGCTATAAAAAAGAGATGAATTTATAATTATAGAGTATGTGCCTTATGATCAGGCAGTGAACGGTTCAGTCAGAGATTGCTCTACCAGAAGTTTGAGCTGTTGGATACCCATGATACTGATCTCTACGAGAGCTCCCACGCCCCCCGCTGCTCTCCCTTAGAGTCCCAACATTCGGTGTAATGAAGATCTCACCCAGTCTCCTGCTCATTGGCTTCTTCATCTACTCTTGAGATTTCACCCCACGGTCCTTCTTCAGTTTGAACATACTTGGCTTAATATCCCGTGGACTTAGTTTCATACTCTCTCTTTCTTATTGTGACAGTGTTTGTGATTTAAGGGCATTGGCAGAACTTATTACAGCTGACTGATCTTTCCGCTGATGGATACAGATGGATCTTAGATGGTTAAAAAAATGAATTTTATTTTTAAGATATGAACAACATATGAAATGAACACCAAAGCCTATAAATTACTATTTAATGACTTGGGAGATGACTCATTGTTACTCAAGCCCTGCAATCATGAGAAATTTTAGATCCAATAGAAAGGTAGGCTTGGGATATGAGCCTTGGGATATGAGCTGAGAGACAGACACAGGAAAATCTCTTAGCTTGCTGATTAGCTAGCCAATCTTCCTACTGGGTGAGCTACTGTGAGATTCTATCTTAAAATTAAGTCAAACAACAAAGGAAGATACTTGGTGTTTATCTCTGTCACACAGATACACACTCACATGCACATACACGTACTCCAGACTACTTTTAGAAACATTGTATATAAATGCCAAATTATTTTTAATTTTGACCTCAATTTATCCTTGTCTTGCAGGAAAAGCTCTTTCTTCTTATTTCATCATTAATAATTTTAGCTGAACAGGCAGTCCCAGGGTGTTTATATTCTTTAGCCTCTGTTAAGCAGTTCTGACCTAAGTAGTCTGGGATAAGGTCAATGGAGTCAAGTAATTCTCTCCTGAGATTTTTGAGATCTCCCCTATGAGACTATACAAGCTAAAACAGTCTCTAGATCTTCATAAAAGAAGGAGCTTGGATATCTTCTTTCTCCAGAAATCTTTGAAACAAGGAAAATATACCAGGATGCAGACTGGACACTCTAGAGGTAGATGCCTTTAGTTAAATTGTGTAGGACCTTGAAGTCGGGACTGAGTGATTAAATGAAAGAAGTTCAATGTCGTATTTCTCATTTAGGGGTGAGAAATACAACATACTGTGAACAAGGCACACAGCAGCAGAAGGGCATGAAGGAGGCAAGCAGTATTATCTTTGCACGCTAGATGATACTTTTTTCAGAAGACAAGCAATATTATTTTTGTAAGGTAGATGATAAATTTTTCAAGTGATGAATATTTTCAAAAATTAAGCAATTCTATCCCACTTCCTCTTCCTACTATTGCCTTAGTATTGACATAGACATGTGAATTAGTTGGTACAGAGATTGTTGGAAAGAGGAATAATTAACAATGATAATCTTGTTTAGAGATTGCGACTTGTACGTTTTTCCTAGTATGGGAATTCTTCTCACGATCTCGATTAACATCATTGAGCTTTTTCTGAAGAGCACCACTGAGCCACAATAATTTATTTTTCATGAAATCTGTCATACTTTTTGAGCTTTCAAATTATAACACTAAATGAAATGTCATATATTTTTGAGTAGCCAAATTTTTATTCCCAAGAAATTTAAAATTGCTGTTACTTTTATGTACTCATGTGAAAATATGCAAGGATAATAATATATAAGATCTAGGTTCCTGCTAGGAGATGGTTTTTTCCATCTCTCAGAATAGCTAGCATAGATAATAATCACTGGAGCCACAAACATACGTTTATATTGAAATGTTTCAGACATAGAAACAATTATTTAACTTATAACATCCAGAATACTTAGGTACAGTAAGAATATATTGCTGCTCTTATATTTTAACAATTTTCTTTAAAACAAACTTAAAAAATAATTAAAAATATGTATATTGTCATGCATTTGTTACTATCCTCCAAAATGTCTACATTGTCGTTTTAGAAGCCTAGACACAGTCTTAATGAAAATGAAGTTAGTTAAAATTAAATTATTCCAAACAATGATGTTCTCCTTTTTATCAGAAAATTTTTTATTATTAATGTTTGAAGTATAAGAAATGGTGCTGATTATATATATATATAATTTCATTTTTAAAATCCAAAGCAAGAAGGCATACCTAAAGGTCACAGGCTATACAGAAACAAGAATGATAAGCCCTGTTTATGAAAAACTCAGCATCTCACAAATGCTAAGATGACAAGGATCTGGGTGTATATTCTACATTTTTTCTGAAAAAAAAATGTTTAAACCAAACAACAACGAGCTATCTATAACTTTTCCTGTGCTTTTCACCTGCAGGGGCTTAAGTTGGAAAATCCCTGGCAGCGAGTTCAGGGTTGGAAAGAGCTTGCTCCCTGAAAACACTTTTATATTACCAAATATTTACTCTAAAAATTACAGCTAGTGTTTGGGAGATTTTTCACAATTATTTCTTCTACTTTTGGAGATTGAGTGCAATTGTATAATTTATCCCTTTGCTTTCCTTTCTCCAAACCCATCCAAACACTCTCTTTTAATTTCGAGGCCTTTTTTACATTAATCATTTTTATGTACATATAAATATAAAGAATATGTACACACACATATATAATGTTGCTTGAGTGTAAATGTTTTCATAACTGACCATTTCGCTTAGGACTAAGCCTCCAGAACTATGGAAACCTGAGTTTCTGTGCTCGTGAATCACTTAGTTTGTATATTTTGCCATAATCTTCTTAGCGAATGACTAAACCCATGTCCTGTTAGAGCTGCTCTTCCTCCAAGCCCTTCAAACTGTTGTGAAGATACATTTCAATCTGGCCACACTTTCCTTCTCCTACAGAATTGCATGAACCCTAATAGGAGCTTCGCTGGTGTTCATCGTTCTTGAAAAATACCTGTTTTAAAGAACTATAGCTAACTAAAGAATGCTGAGAGCGGGAGAAATAGCTGTCCCCAGGGAAAAGCACACAAATTAGTTATTCAGTGCCAAATGGTCAGCTCTGAAAACATTCTGTACACTGAGCGGGTTGTATTTAGAAATATGTGTGTGTGTGTGTGTGTGTGTGTGTGTGTGTGTATTTACACACATATATGCATGCATTAATAATGTAGAAAAAGAGGCCATGACTTGGGAAGAGAACAATGGAGTTTTGGTAGGAAGAAAGGTAAGGGAATAATCTCAAAAATTAAAAAAAAATATTATTATCATGTAGCCAAAAAAATCTTTGCTTTGTTTCATGTTTAGGAAGACTTTTTAATACAGTGTAGTCAGCTGACAGATGTTTCTCTTATTAAAGGTACTGAAAAACGTTGCTCAGTTCCTCATTTCATTCTTAATGATGTTTGCAAAATTCTGCCAGTGCTTGTGTCTGCTCTCCTAGACAAAAATGGGTCACATTCTTATTGATTTGGGGCAATCTGGCTATTATCTGCCTTGGTATCACTATCTCTTAATACTTGGATTTTGTTGAATGTGGAGTTGCGGGTATGTACTTATCAACAAATGCAGGGAGGTTTCAGTCATTTCTTCACACATGTTCTCTGCACACACATCCTTATTTGAGAAAGCCCAGTTACACATGTATGAAGATGCTCTCTTCTTTTACAAAAGTATCCCATCTCTAGTGCTTTCTCTTCATCTAGCACCTTTTGTCTCATTTTGTTTCACTTGGTCACTATTAATCGATTAGCTTCCTCCATTTTATAGTCATTATTTACTTGTTTCTTCATATTTCTACTGAATTTGGGCATCAGCCACTTTGCTTTCTTATAAATCTTTGTCACCTTTGTTCTGGACTAAACATGAACTTCCTGGACACTTTTGATGCGTTTTATTTTTAAGTTGTGAAGTTGATGATATGTATGCCATCCTAGGAAACACAGTTGAGTCAAGGACATTCTCAGCATTTTCCTTAATGCTGCAGAGATCAGGATGTTTCATTGTTAGCATACAGACGACACAAGGTTCTTTATGTAGCTCTCCTTCTGTGCCAGTGAGGCAGTGACGCTTCTGATGCTCTCAGCTCACGAATGACTTCTCAGTCTTACAGATTCCTCACATACACACACAGATGGACACTAGGGTGAACTCAAATCTGATGGTCTCTGGAATTTTCTCTGTGGCTCTATTTTCTTCTGGCATCCTGTTATCAATATTAAGTTCCTAGTATTCTTCAGGCTTGCAGTACCATCTCCTCAACTCAGTGCCATAGATTTTGTCTAGAATTTACCACCTGATTTTATGAATTGCAAACTCTATCAAAACACTATGCTGGGAAATTTTAGGACTTAGTTCTCCTGTTTTAAATGAAATTGTGACCCTGTTGCTGAAGTTAACAAATACTTCAGGCATGAGACTTGGGGAAATTGAGCTGTATCTGACTAACAAGTGGCCTCCCTGAAGACTACCTCTCACAGTACTGAAAGGTGCTATGAAAACTGACAAGGGAGAAAAAAATCAAAATTCCTACCAACCTGGAAGGTTTATAAGTCGCAACAATTACTGATCTGACAAAATACCCCCAATGGTGCAATTACAACAATAACTGCTAATATTCATATCTTGGGGTTAACCAGCAGTTTTCTATTTAAATTTAAAACCCACTTAATTGGAGGGGATTTAGGGCTGGGTCTGCAAACCAAGCCAACAACTGATAGATGCAATAATCCAGAGAAATACATCTACTTCTGCCTTTTTATTACCTGGTAAAATTTGTAGTGGTATTCTAAATATTTATCCTTATACCAAGAGATAAATGTAGCTCTCACCTTTCATAACAGAAACTTTTTCTTCAGTTGATATAGACTATTACAGAGATCCCAAACTGATCAAAATTCAGATAACAAATCAGCTAAGCATTGGATGTTCAATCCCAGCTGGTACATGTGCAACACAACCCCTCTATACAAGACTCGTGCAAGACCACAGAAGAAGGCTGGGAAAGATTGTAAGAGTCAGAGGACCAGAACATCAGCTGCAGGGTAGCAGCTTCTAGACATGTAAGAGAAGGTTCAGCCATGAAATCCCAAAAATAAGGACAACCGTCGTGAGCATGCCAACCGGGATGTGAGACCTTTCGCAATGTCCCACTCTTAAACAAATAGCTGCAGGCAATCAATGACTGTGGAGAGAAGGAGAGACAGTTTGCTCCATGGACAAGTTCCCTGATGGAGTACCAAATCCTAAATGGTCATCACTAATATACATACAAGCAACACCAAAAGAACTAGGTAGGTGTGTGTGTGTGTGTGTGTGTGTGTGTGTGTGTGTGTGTGTGTGTGTGTCTGTGTGCCTGTGTGTGTGTATGTGTAAATAATAATTAAAGAAATAGGTCATAAATTTGAGGAAGGTAAGGATAGATGGGAAGACTGAGAGGGTTGAGAATGATGTAAATACAGTACTCGCATAAATTACCAAAAACTAACATTTTAATTAAAAACAAAATTAGGCAATAGAAACAAATATTAAGAGGGCTAAATGTTAGACATAACAGATCATCCAGAAAGCTCCTGAGCTAACCTACCACAGAGACATTTGCACATCCATGTTTATTACAGTTTTTTTCCACAATAGCCAAAAAAAAATACCCATCAGCAGGAGAGCACATAAAGAAAATATGGTGTAAATCCACTATGGCCATTCCTATATAGTGTCAGCTTGACTCAATTTAGAATTATGTGGAAGATGATAGTCACTGTACTGTGGGAGTGGACATACTTAGGGAGGGTTTAGTGAGGAAAAATGATTGACAAATGCTGCTTAGCAGAATAAAAAGTAAAAGAGGAGAAAACTATCAGAACACCAGGATTCCCCTATCTCACGTGTAGTACCCTACCAGAGTGTGTACTGCTCTGCTCACACCCACACAGTGAGGCATGTGTACACATGCACACACACACACACACACACACACACACCTGCTATGATGTGACCCTCTGACTGTGAGCTGAATAAATGATTCCTACTCCATATTGTTTCTGATGCATATTTTGTCACAAAATGAAAAAGAATCCCATACAAACACGATGCTATTTTCTTCATAAAGAACAAAATTATTTTGTTTTCAAGAAAGAGGACAGAATAGGAGACCAACACTTTAAGTGAAATAAGCTGGCAGCAGAAAGACAAACATCATGTATTGACTCTCATATATGAAGCCTGTTTCAGATATATGGCAAGGAAGTAGAAGGTGAACTACTTAGGGGGATGGAGTAGGAGGTGGTAAAATATGAGAGAATAATGATTGGAGGTGAATATGAGGAATATTAATAATATTCATGTATAAAATGTCTTAAGCTCACCGTTTTAGATATTAATCAAGATACATAGTTAAGAATCTAAAGCCGGGCGGTGGTGGCGCACGCCTTTAATCCCAGCACTCGGGAGGCAGAGGCAGGCAGATCTCTGTGAGTTCAAAACCAGCCTGGTCTACAAGAGCTAGTTCCAGGACAGGCTCCAAAGCTACAGAGAAACCCTGTCTCGAAAAACAAAACAAAACAAAACAAAAAAAAAAGAATCTAAAGAAATGTATCTGAATTGTAAAATGCCTCTTGCAAATGTATCTAAGAAGTTAGATGTCTCATCATATAAATGACAGGAAACCTTAGAAAAATAAGAAAATATGTAGTAACTGCTCTAAGTTACAATGTGTAAGTTAACCTCTACAAGTTAAATTCTAAAAATAGAATTTTAAATTTTACTTTTGAAATTAACAACAGAAAAAGTGAATTAAAAATAATTTACTGTGGAAGTGGGGGCTATCTCTGACCCTTGTGCCAGCTTTTGGGACCCTTTCCCTCCTTCAGGGTTATCTCATCCAGCCTTAGTGTGAAGGATGTCCCTAATCTTACTGCAACTTGATAGGCCATCTTTGGTTGATAACCCTAGGAGGCCTGCCCATTTCTTCAGGGAAATGGATCTGGGAAAAATAGAAGTATGAGAAAGACTGGGAGGAGAAGAGGGAAGAGAAACTACACTCAGGATGTAATATATAAGAGAAGAATAAAGAAAAGAATTCTAACTGTGATCTAAACGGAAAAGAGAAAACATTACAGAGCTAAAAACAAAGCCTCAGAGGGATGTGGGAAAGGTCATGGCTCTTGGTCTTACATAGTCTGAGGTTCACAAAGGGAAAAGGAAAAGAACAAGAAGGAAGTGCACATGAAAACAAAACAGCCAGAAATCCTCTAAATATCACAGAAAATGAACACTTTACAAATCCAGGAGGTTTAGTGAGTACAGACAGGCTAACCATACACTACACAAACGCACGAAATAACCAGTTTGGTGAAAATCAAGCACGGAAGAGGGCAGGATTAAAGTAGCTTTCATTTAAAAAGCATCTTACTGTAAAATTTACAAAGTTGGAAAGAATGGGAACATATCGGAGCTCTTACCCACTGTGAGTAGGTCATAAAATGAAATAATCAAGATAAATTTTCAATGGTTTGTCTCATCTGTGCACATCTCAAATTCCACTTCTCATTCTATACCCTGGGTACTCTCTTAGTCATACATACAGGAGTCATAGATAAATGTTATCCCTGGAAAGGGAACCTGGGGCATGTACATAGGATCTATAGATGTGTTTAGCCCATGTGGTAAAATAGCTTAATGAGTACAGTGGCAGATCTCAAAGAATTAATGTGGTTTTGATGTGGGTTTTCCCTCTGTATGCTGTGATTATCATTAATGAATAAAAAAACTGCTTTGGACCTATAGCAGGGCAGAGCTTAGCTAGGTTAGGAAAACTAAACTTAATTCTGGGAGATAGAAGGGTGGAGTCAGGGAGAAGCCATGTAACCCGACACAGACACCGGAACTTTACCCAGTAACCCACAGCCTCATGGCAATAAACATATTAATAGAAATGGGTTAAATTAATATGTAAGAGCTAGCCAACAAGAAGCTAGAGCTAATGGGCCAATCAGTGATTTAAATAATATAGTTTCTCTGTGATTATTTCAGGACTGAGCAGACGGGAACCAACAAGCGGCCCTCCTTACTACATGGCTTCTTTTCTTGAAGAGTCAGAGCCTACACACAACCAACTGTATCTAAGGGATCTTGGCTCCAACTATTTTTGAATGTGTTTTTCAGCATGGAAAAGTGAAAACAATTGCCAGTCACCAGGGGAACTAAATCAAGTTATTTCACTTGTACTGACACCGAATGATTGACTGGTGATGTTATGAAGAATCAGGTTGCCATGAACCCACTAACACAGGTTGTGATGCCAACCTGGCATAGGTTTGATGATGATGTTCTTAGTGCCACACTGTCCTTATAAAACTCGAAGCTATCATTCATACCAAGTCGATAGAGACCTCCACCACCTATTCTCACAACCAGCTCAGTGGGCACGTTTAGACGCATTAAAGTAAAAGAACCTTGGCCAAAAATAACCAACTGCTTGGGAAATTTGCACTGCGCACCTAAGATGCTCCTCAGATTGATGCTACTGTTGACATTAATGCCAATGGTATCCTCCATGTTTCTGTTGTAAATACAGATACAGGAAGGTGGAACAACATCACTTCAACTAATGGCAAGGGCTGCTTAGGAAAGGAGGATATGAGCATATGGCCAGACAGAGAAGTACAAATTTAAGATAAAAAGCAGAGAGACAAAACATCATCCAACGAGACAAAAAATCATCCAAAAATTCACAGGAGCCCTGTGAATTCCACATGAGAGCAACAGATGAAGAGGAGAAATATTAAAGCAAGTTGATGATGAGGAAAAAGATTGTTGATGAGTGTGATGAGATCATCAGTTAGCTAGATAAGAATCTAACTGCCAAGAAGGGAGAACTTAATCCCAGGAAGAACTGGAGACAGACTACAACCCATCATTATTAAACTGTACCAAAATGCCAATAGCATGCCAGGAGGAATTTCTGTGATTTCCCTGGTGAGGGGTCTCCTCCCTCTGATGGTATGTTACCAGGGTCCACAAACTAAGAGACTGGTTAAATCAATCTAATTAGAGATATAACATTCTTCTACAGAAAAGCATTTGAACAAAACCAGCTTTTAGGTTTTGATGTTACACCATGTTTGGGGGCATTCTCTATAATTGAATACAGATTATGTGCACAGGGAAAGAAAATAACATTGCCCTTTGTAAGCACTGAATCATATAAAAATGCAATGTTTTAAATAAAACTACTTATTTATTTCAGTTTTTAAAAGATGGCAAAATATGTTTAATAGACTTTTAACAGACCAGTTTGATGTTTCCTTTAAATCACATAAATGATATTTTAAATTATTTCTCTAAAGTCTGCTGAGCATATATAATAAACATTAAATATGTGAAAAAGGAAAATGAATGGCTAAGTATATAATCTGTCTTGTTAATTTGCTCCACAGTACATCAAGTCTGTACTTATATGGAAAACTGATGTTATTGAAGAAAACATTCTATCTACAGAACCAGACTAATGGGATTTTTCTCAAAAGTTTCCAAAATGATTATTGTGAGAAGGCTGTAAATCTGCAGTCGGTATTACACAAATTCCTTTGGGCTTAGAAGATACCCTTGAAGAATTGTGAGCAACAAGTGTTGTCAAAAAGCTGATCCATTTTGATATTGTACCCTGTCTTATCCTGCTACTTTTCTAAGTTATCATAATGCCAATAAACATATTCTTATAATAATTACCTTCAAATTGACAGCTAACAAATGTTTAGGATTTGTATTTAAATGGAATAACAAATACCTCAATAACTGTGATCACAAGAGGGCAACTTAATGCTGAACTCTGAAATTATCTTTTTCTATCACTACATGAACAGTTAGCAGGCCTGCTCACTCTTTCTGATGGGATGCTTGGCTCCCATTCTCAACTGTCTCCAAAATTCTTGTTCCTCATCCCATTTTTTATTAGATCTGGCCCCAAAACAACCCTCTCTCGATCTCCTTTAAGGATTCTACTTTTCTTTTTCTCATATACCACACCCATGTTGTCAACTTATCCTGATATTTCTAAAGATCCCTACATGAATCTAGCACAGTGATTCTCTCCGGTCAGTAAAACATCAGATACCAAGTTATTTGATATGCAGCTTGATTACTGTCTTTTATTGGTTAGGACCAACCATTCTTTCAGGTATACAGATAAGCTTCATTTGCTTTATAAGTATTTTACAGGTTTATGAAAAGGCATCCTTTGTAGGACAGTGGTGATTTGTGTTATGTATAGCCTCAGTTGCCCCATTAGTTGAATACACATTTAAGTTTTGAACAACTCATACACTGAAAAACTTTTCTATGCACTAGAAATTTGAAGTTAATAAGTTAATTTCTTGAGACATAAAGATGATTCAGCAGGCAAAGTGCTTTTTCTAAGTGGGAGGACCTCTGTTTGAGTCCCCGAACCAACATAAAAACAAATGTGGCTATTGTGAATATAATACTCATGTTGGGGAGGCAGAAGGAAGAAGATCCCTGGGGAAAGTTGGGCAGGAACTTTTGACAAATCAATGAGCTCAAATTCAGTGAGAGACTGTCTCAAATAATTGAAGTGGCAGAGAGTATATAATTTCACTGAGAAGTCAGACTCAAACCAAAGATCTTCCTCAGTATTAACCTACATAGCATTTAAACAACTTGAGTAATTGTGAGATTTGGGGAAAGCAAACAAAGCTTTAAGTCCCTAGATACAATTCTTGAGTTATTTTCTGAGCCTCCAGCAAGGTATGAGTGTTCCAAGTGACTTATAAAATCACACACATCTAACACCCAAAGAGACACACTACTCACTGCATTTGTGTTGTACTCACACAGCTAAAAGAGTTACTATGACACTTATCCATATGTCCTGTCTTATATTTCTTTGCCACGAAGGACACTAGAAAAACAGGGATGGCGTTCCATACATACTAACTATTCTGCTAGCAAATGCCTTTAGTTTGCTTGCCAAGAAATTTGCCCTTAGCAAATTTACCATGACATTTGAGGTCACGTGTTTTCTCCCTTAGAATCACTTTCTGCCCTAGAAAAGAGACAGAACTGATTAATGTAAATTTGCCAATATCTACTAACTTCAGAATCTCTGTGTGTATATATATATATATATATATATATATATATATATATATATATTTGTCCTCAAGATTTATTTTCCCAAAGTGTCTTCTCCAAAATACCTTTCAAGTCTTCCCAGACAGATCAATCTCTTTCTCTACTATCTAAGGCCATGGAAGAAGACTTAAGACAACTTTCCATCACCATGATTTTGCTATTTTTACTTCTGCACTTCATCTGATCGCTCTTAAGTCCCTTTTATAATTCACCCTAATTCCTTGTGACATCGCCCATGTCTTCTCTTAGGAGAAATCTTTTCAATGTCTTTCCTATTACTGATTCAAAACTGTCACTAACACTACAGCCTCATACAAATATATTCTTATTTGATATTTCATACCTTATATATACTCCCCTTAAATGTCAATAATAATAGCCATTTAAATTGAGTGTGTGTGTGTGTGACATTTGGAGTTTGGTTAGGAATCTTTTAAGACTTATAACTGCATTGACACATAAAGCCTGCTACCATTGGATATGATGTAGTCAGTTGCTCCATATCATATAATTGACAGTCAGTAGAGTCCCAAGTCAGAAGCCACTCTCTTTCTGCCTTGCCTCCAGGGGGCGTGTGCTTTCACCATTCAGTGATACATTGACTTGAGTCACCATCATGGTTTTCTTTAAATCATTAACTTACTAATGTTGCATTATAAGCATGTTCATGGAAGATACTGCATGTTGCTCTTTTCAGAACCCCTATTTATAATAACAATCTCCCATCTATACTCTATCAATCAAATATCGTCTGTTAAATGTGTACATGAGTTTAATAATGAAAAAATAATTGTTGACTATTTTTTCAATCTCTTGAGTTAAAACACAGTGTAACTAATATCTGTAAATTCTTCTTGGTTGATGATCTATTTAACTGATTCTTTTGCTAGGTTAAAGAGTAGACTGGTGCACTGAAGGAAGTTAAAGATAATACATGTTTTATTTCTTTCCCATGCAAATCACTGGGCAAGAAAGTTGTCTCTGATGCATTAAAGTCTATGGCCCAATAATGCAAATCTGCATGGCGCAAGTGACGCTTTCAGGGTTCCTGCTTCAACTGGCTTTCCAGTCAACATTATGTTTACAAAGACTGCTACCTGGATATATCTGGAATGTGTACTTAAAATAACATGAATAAGCCAGGACCTCCCCTTACCCGGTGGCTCTGGGCTGGTTTTTGAAAAGACTACCTATGAATGAAATAATGACATTGATATCGACATAGAAAAACTTTGGAATTCTTGGGATCCGGACAACAGAAGAAATAGAAGAACAAGACCACAAAGGAAAAGAAAACAGAGGAAAAAAAACTGACAAAATTGCAGAATGCTTCAAAGTGTGCGATCAACCCTCTATTAAACTAGTCAACTCACAGAAAGCGATTCAAGCGAACAACACCCACCTCCAATACCATCTACGTGCTGAGAAGTGCTGAGAAGTCACTGCGTTTCAGACAGGAAGGCATGCAGAAGCAAAGCCTCCATAGGTGAAGGAGCCCACAGATCCTGGTAAGAGAAAGAATCTGAGACTCGTGGCCTTGCAGCGTAACGAAATTTGGAATGGAAGAGGACACAGCCATCCAAAACGTTTAACTTGATCTTCAAAGTCAGTCAAGCTGACCTTGAACGTGAAACTGAGATGAGGAGAGTGGTTTGCTATCCTTCCTTGTGAAGATCAATACACAGCAGCAGGTACTTTTCACTTAAGCTGCCAAGGAGCATTAAATTTAGCAGGGGTCATTAGCAAAGCCATAACCGTCTGCAGTGCGTATACACATATGAGAAGGATGTCTTAAACAAGTCAGACAAGGAGTCAGGAATCTACAGTTTTACTACAAATTTGCAATTAATCATCAGAGGAAAAACTGTATAGGGAGCATGGTACAGGACTGCCTTTGGCTCTTAGCAGCTATGAAGTGCAAGAGTGAAGTGAATATCTTGTTAATCCTTTAATATCGATCTTATGCTTAATACCCATCCTAGATACTATACAAATCTGGTTCAAAATTAGTTGAACATGGCAATCTTACTTTCAAATTCTTCTCTCATATACTTCCCTTAAAAAGTCTTACACAATAGGGCTGACAGCTAATATTATGACCTTATCACTGGTGAGGAAATTGAGGCAGTGAAATCAAGGGTGTTCCCAAATATTACACTATGAATAAAAGGCTGGGGACAGTCCTATTATCTAATCTATTTATATTGTGACTAAAGATATGTAAACTACATTCCAATCTATGTATCTTCCTCTCTGAAAGATAGATAGAGATAGATATCAAAATGCTTTTTATTGTCACAGAAAGAATAAGAAGTGACAGAGGATAAATACCCCAAAGCCGAAATGGTGTCATCCTGGAAAAGCAAAAGATGTTTAAGAGGAAGGAAATTTCATTCAGACGGACAAGCTTGTAGCACATCTACACCGTCATTTTTATGAAGGGGATCTGCAATCTGACTGAAGTAAACAAGAGCCATAAATTACAGTGCCTAAACTTCAGAGTCTTAAAAATATGTTACCAACCAAAGATTGGTTCACAAGCTCCACAAATACTATTTGCTACATGGGAGAAGTTTAGAGACAAATGTCAGAGAGACAAGAGGCCCTTGAAGGTGAAGAGCATTTACAATAGCAGTGCCCTGAAAATCGATATAAGACAACCTGGTACACTATTTTTTTCCTCCAAAGCTGGAAAGAAAAGAAAAGGTGCAAGAAACTGAATTTGCAAATTCAAAACAACCCAAAAAAGAAAACATTAGAAGAACACATACAACTGAATTCAGAATAACGGGGAACTGAAATCCAGGCACTTGGTTTACCAGAAACACCACTCTGTCCCTGCAAATAAACACAAAATAACAGAAGAGATATAATTGCATGAAAATCAAGACATAGCAATGATGGTCAGCTTCAACCCAATGAAAAATTTTCAGGCATCCAAGAATGTGGCATGCTATTGCATACTCCAAGTTCTGATGCTTCCTGAGATGAGCAAGCTACTTCTTAGTTTATCTCTAAACACAGCCTAAGAACAGCAAGCTACTGCTCAGTCCAGTCTCTGGACCTAGAAAGTGGCACGTGACTGCTCAAGCCAGGTTATAGACACTGACAGCAGCATGCTCTTGCTCCAGCCAGGTTCTGGACCCTAACTGAGAGTAGCATGCTATTGCAGTACAGGCTCTGAACCCAGAGAGCAACATACTGTGGATCAATCCAGCTCTAAACACTGAGAGCAACATGTTACTGCTCAACCTGGGCTCTGCTTGATAAAGGAGATAAGAAGCATCATTGCAGAAGTCATTCATCTCTAGGATACAGAAGTGTCCTGGATTTCTAACTCTCTTCTCATTCCATAAGTTTCTCACTTGAATTGCCTGATTCTCACTTATATTCCTTTATTTAAAAGTAAGACCAAGTTTCTTGTGGTTCATGGGGTCAGAGACGTCAGTCCTTGGTTGGGATGCTATGTGCCTGTGGAGAGGCAGAACTTCCTGGAGGCAGGAGGAGAGAATAAAGTTTTTCACTTTGAGGTGGCCAAGAAATAGAGAGAGACACAGAAGATGGAATTAAGGATGAGCTATTCTCAGAGTCTCAGCCCCTCCCACATATCTACAGCTTCCTGACAAGCTCAACTCCTTAAATTTCTACCACTTCCCAAAACAGCACCAGCGCTGGGGACAAGTCTTTCATTAAATGAACCTTCATGTAGAGCATATTTTATGTTAAACCATGGCACAAGAATACTTACATTTATCCCAACTGACAGTAATATAAATGCTACATATCTACACTTCTTAACTATAATGAATACTATTTTGTACTTGTATTTGATAAGTGGAATTAACATCTCAACATGAATTAAAAATTTTAGATTTAATAGCTACCCTAGGATTTTACTACTTGCTATAACTTCACATTTCCTGTACAATATGTCATGGGACTCATTACCACCACTCTCTGGCTAATGCCAGCCCTGTGCCAAAGGTATTTCAAAGAAGGAAAAAAAAAGAATCACATTGTCCCCTACAAGGACAGCAAGCCATCTCAGGGTTGACTTGAGAAGCCACGGGAATCTGAAAGGACTAAGAGAGCAGAAGGTCTTCTCAGTACAGTAGTGGCTGCAGAGATGACACATTGGAAGAGACAGCGACAGGAGGCAGAAGCACTCTAGAGACAAAACAGAAGAATAAGCTGGCAAAGGCAGTGGGGAGTTTCTGGAAATCTCAGCGAAGGGCTAGCTTAGCTGCTGATTCCTTTGTTTTCCACACCTCTTCCTACCGATGTTTCTGGTATTCCATCTACTGATGCTACATCTTAAGAAGAAGCAACAAAGATTAAGTCGACTTATCCAGATAAAGCATGCCCCTTCTAATGATGTCAGGTAGAATCAACTTATGTGCCAACTATGATCACAAAAGGCTAAATCTAGACAATTGGTTTTTTGTTCTAGAAAAATCATGAATATGGTTTTATATATTGCATTGAATTTTAGAATCTGAAGATCAATTAAATTCTGCTTTGAAATGTAGTGACCACAGAAAACACATATGATTACTCTATGTGCCTCTTAAAACTGACAATTTGTTTCCTGAGCAAAGTTCTAGTTTATCATATAAAATTATACTCATTCAAAGTATAAAGTGTTAAGAGGACAATTTCTAATAGATTTTATTGTGATCTTTGTGGAAGCTTTCATACAATATGATACTTCTAAGTAATAAAACTAACTGGAATTATTTATTATTCCTCAATGGGATTTTTGCAGTGGATCTCAACCTTACTAATGCTGTGACCCCTTAATACAGTTTCTCCTGTTGTGGTGACTCTGGTCATAAAATTATTTCCATTGCTACTTCCTAACTCTAGTTTTACTACTGTTATGAGTTGTAATGTAAGTATCTGATATGCAGGATATCTGATATGTGATCCCTGTGAAGGGGTCAGTCAACCCTAAGAGGGTCAAACCCCACATGTTGAGAATCAATGATTTGGGGTGATGTGAGATCCACAGTCATCGATACCGATAGCCATTTGATTTCATTTTCATTTCCACAAACTTTAGTTGTGCAATTAGCTTTAAATTATTCTGGTTAGGTGACCACCTTACCAAAAGTAGCCCCAAGATGTTTTAAATGCATTCCAGTTTTTAAAATGGTCTAGCCATTGTAAGTGTATCTAGCAGTCAAATGAAAGAGAATTGAAATACATCATATTGTTGTCTTAGCTAGAGTTTCTATTGCTGTGACAAAACACCATGACCCAAAGAAATGCAGGAAGGAAAAAGTTTATTCCACTTGCAGCTCTCAAGTCACACCACCTGGTGGATGGAATTCAGGGCAGGAGCTCAAGCCTAGGAACCCTAAGGCATGAGCTGATATAAAGGCCATTGAGGGGCATTGCTTACTAGATTTCTGCTCATGGTTTGTTCAGCCAACCACCTTGTACCATCAGGGACTACTTTCCCAATAGTGGTACCATTCCCAGTGAGCTGGCCCACCCACAACAATTATCAAGCAAGAAAATAACTCACAGGCTTGCCCACAGACCAATCTAGTGGAGGCATTTTCTCAATTGAATGTCCCTCTTTTGAGAGTTCTCTGTTTAGGTCTGTACTCCATTTTCTTATTGGGTTATTTGGTAGTTTGATGTCCAGTTTCTTTGAGTTGTCTAGTTTCTTGAGTTCTTTGTATATTTTGGAGATCAGACCTCTGTCTGATATGGGGTTGGTGAAGCTCTTTTCCCATTCTCTAGGCTGTCGTTTTTGTCTTGTTGACCGTGTCCTTTGCTTTACAACTTTTCAGTTTCAGGAGGTCCCATTTATTAATTGTTTCTCTCAGTGTCTGTGCTGCTGGGGTTATATTTAGGAAGTGGTCTTGGTCTCCTGTGCCAGTGTGTTCAAGTGTACTTCCCACTTTCTCTTCTATAAGGTTCAGTGTGGCTGGCCTTATGTTGAGGTCTTTGATCCATTTGGACTTGAGCTCAACATCTCTAGTCATCAGAGAAATGCAAATCAAAACAACTCTGAGATTACATCTTACACCTGTAAGAATGATCAAGATCAAAAACACTGATGGCAACTTATGCTGGAGAGGTTGTGGGGAAAAGGGAACACTTCTGCATTGCTGGTGGGAATGCAAGCTGATACAACCCCTTTGGATGTCAGTGTGGCGATTTCTCAGAAAATTAGGAAACAACCTTCCTCAAGACCCAGTAATATCACTTTTGGGTATATATCCAAAGGATGCTCAATCGTGCCACAAGGACATGTGCTCAACTATGTTCATAGCAGCTTTGTTTGTCATAGCCAGAACCTGGAAACAACCTAAATGCCCCTCAGCTGAAGAATAGATAAGGAAAATGTGGTACATTTACACAATGGAGTACTACACAGCAGAAAAAAATGACATCTTGAATTTTGCAGGAAAATGGATGGAGCTAGAAAACATTATTTTGAGTGAGGTAACCCAGACACAAAAAGACAATTATCACATGTATTCACTCATAAGTGGTTTTAAAACACAAAGCAAAGAAAACCAGCCTACAAATCACAATCCCAGAGAACTTAGACAACAATGAGAACTTTAAGAAAGACTTATATAGATCTAATCTACATGGGAAGTAGAAAGTATAAAAAGACAAGATCTGAGTAAATTTGGAGCATGGGGACCTTGGGGGAGGGTTGAAGGGAGAAGGGAGAGGCAGGGAGGGGAGCAGAGAAAAATACAGAGCTCAATAAAAAAAAAGAAAGTCCCTCTTTCCAAATGACTCTCCCCTCTGTCAAGCTGACATAAAACTAGCCAGGTTCACAATGATACAATCGTTGCCCTGTGATAGCTGAGTCAAGATAAATCAGGAAATTCAGACCATTATTCAAGAAGGTTTGGACACTGAAGGAACAAAATTTATGTGGTTGCAATGTAAAAGATTTATAGAAAGCATTTTAGATCTTATTTGGAGTGACTTGTTTATGTGTCTGAAATATTGTTCCATTAATCAGTGAATGAATTAAGAACAACTCTGAGGACTATTGTTTATTTTGTCGACTTGTTACTTAGACCCTGTTCATTCATTTTTTATATGCCTCATAAATCAGAGGGATATATTTTGGCTTCAAACGTTTGTTCTTCTGTTACTGAAGCATCTCCTTAAAAGGTATAACAAAAAAGTAAGCATGTATGTTTAAAGAATTTTTTTAAAAATCACAATCAACAATGTAAAGCAGTGGTTCTTAACCTTCTTTATTCTGTGACCCCTTAATATAGTTCTTCATGTTGTGGTGATCCAGGACCATAAAATAATTTTGTTGCTATTCAAATCTCCAATTTTGCTACCATTATGAATCATAATGAAGTATCAGATATACCTGATATGCAACCCCCAGAGATGTCACCACGCATAGGTTGCTGTGATCAAATACCTAAGGAGAAGCAACTTGTAGTGGGAAGGGTTAACTTTTCTGGGGAAGCCATGACAACAAGGCAACGAACTGACTGGTCACGTTACATCCATAGTCAGAGAGCAGAGAGAGGTGGGTGCTACTGCTTAGCTGGCTCTCTCATTTTTGCCATTGCAGAATTCCAGGCCATGGAATGGCTGCACTCACAGAAGGGAGGTTCTGCCCCATTTAATTAGCCCAATCTAGAAACATTCTCACAGACATCGCTAGAGGTTCATTCCCTGGGTTAGCCTAGATTTTATCAAGTTGACAATATTCAATATCACAGAGTCCCAAGAAAATTAATTTGTATTAAGACATCAGGTTTTAGAATCCAAAATTGCAATGAAATTATCCAACTCACTCATAAGCATGAACATAATTTTCCTAACTACTGCTGTTCTGGTACCACCTCAACATAGGAGAAAGGGAAGACAAGATCCATAGATTCCTCCCAATGTTGTGTTCTTCCCTTTCATTAATTATTATTTTGTATTTGAATGTATTGATCATCATGAGAAACTGATGGATAACGATCTGTTCCAAAGCACCTTGTAGCACAGTGTGACCACGGTTGAAACATGCACAATTGTGCAAACTTTGAGCTTTACCATTTAAAGCTATTCTCTTTCTCCACCTAACCTCAAACAAGGTTAAGGGTATCTTGAAATGATAAAACAATGTATTCTAGAGAGTTATATGGCAAAGATACATAATAAAATAGAGTTCAAGGCACAATATCATCCTCATGTTACCTTTGGTTTGATTATGAATCACAAATTATGGACAATAAATTGTGTGGATGCTCATTAGAGATAGTAAATGTCTTTTATGTTGTAGGAAATCATCATAAATGAGCACCTGAGCTGTCCTGAGTAGACAGACTCCACACACACACACACACACACACACACACACACACACACACTTCTGAGTTTGAAACAATAGGAAAAATTGAGGTGGAGAGGAGTAACTCCCAGTGCTGGCATGTGTTGGTTCTTTCTCAGAATGCTGAGTAAAATTTAACCAGAACAATTAAGACCAGTGTTTGCAAGTGTGCATAAACAAATTGAAAAGAGCTGTATTTTAAAAACATTTTTTCAGCTTCAGTCTGGAATCCAAGAATCTGTAGTTAGCACAAAAGGTGATTATTGAAAAGGTAGTTTTGATCAGGAACTGTTGGTCACACAAATACCTCCTCATAGAGAGACCAGGTGACGTGATTCTATTGAAAAACTAAAAATTAGATTATAATTGCTGTCATTTTACCAGAGCACATTTTGCCAAAGGGTTCTCAGGATGGTTATTACATCTGAGAAAAGGAAACAGTTAGAGAAGCAAGTGTATAAAAATAATAGACCTAAAATTTTACATAAATACCTTTGCTCAATTCATTCATGAAATTAATGCGGAATTTGGTGTTTAAAAAATTTTTGAAAGTTTTGAATAAGCTCAATGATTAAAGAAACCACAGTGGCTTCTAAAACTTACTGTTCTACTCTCTCCTGCTACAGCTGGGCTTTGTGATCATGTCCATGCCCCGTTCTATCACAGGGAAATGTGTGTTGAAATCTCAGGGCCATGTTGAACTAGTCTGACCCCTCACTGGCTTTATGATAGCTCTGGGATAGCTAGCCCTGTCCCTTGCTGAACACTGCAGCAGAAGAGCTGGCCCTGTCCCCACCGGGAGAGCTGGCCCCCTGCACGCAGGAGAGATGGTTCCACATCTCACCATAGACATGGGAAAGCAGGCCCCGATGTCATAGGCCCCAAAGAGCTGGCCCTTATGCTTGCCTGAGGAGGGCGGTCTTAGTGGTCCTAACCTATGTCTCAGACCCACATCCTGGGCCTTGGTTTGGCACACCCTAATATCTACCCTATCTGTGACCTGCTGGAGTGCATGAAGGGATTGTGTTGCAGAATAGCTGCAGAATTGCCCATGACTCAGGACAGCAGCCAAAGAGCCAAACTGAGTTTCAGTGAGGGTCCAGTGATGATGGTGTGCCAAAGGACTTGAAGCAGACCGATGACTCATTGTAATGAACATTTTGAGGGTGGGGACGATTGGACAAAGGGATATCCTGTGTGTCACACCAAAGCTCCCAGTGCCACGAGGATGAATGAAGAGGTGTTGGAAAGACAGAAAAGCAAAGTGGTAGTTTTGTTTGTCTTGTTTTGCTTTTAATTACTTTTAGAAGAGAGTTCTTTTGGAGGCACTGCTGCAGGGGTAAGGGGCAGATCTGGAAGGACTGGGAGGTGAGTGGGCTTGGGGTACATGATGTGAAATTTCAAAAGAATCAATAAATAATTATGTTATAATTATATGATAAATTGTTTTTCACATAATATTTTATGCAAGAACACTTCGGTTGTGTTAGTATATGTAACTTATATTGACTTCTCCTATCGCCTCTTTCTTAAGGTAAACCTCTCTCCATGGCCTCTCTCTACTTTCTACCTACACTCTAGAAATTGTGGAGCTAAGATCTACACATGAGGCAAAAGGTGAAGCATTTTGTTTTTCTGGCCTGGGTTACCTCACTCAGTAGGATATTTTTCCAGTTCCATCTATTTACCTGAAAGTTTCAAATTTTCATTTCTTTTTACTGACCAATAACACTGCATGAGTATATCTTCTACCACATTTTAATTATACATTTAGCAGTTGATGGGAATCAAGTCTGATTCCCATCTCCTAGCTATTATGAGTAGAGCGACAGGTACGAACAGGCATTTATGTAATGAGATATAGCGTCCTTTGGGAGCACACCCAGGAGTGGAACAGGTTGATCATACCATGCTTCTATCTTGAGCTCTTGGAGGAATCTCCACACTGGTCTCCACGGTGGTCGCAGTTGTCTGCACTCACACCAGCAGAGGATAAGGGTTTGTGTTTGTTTTTCACATTCAACACAGAATTTGTTGCCTGATGATGGACATTCTGATTGGGAGAGATGGAATCTCAAGGCAATTCTAATTTGCATCTCCTTGATGGCTATTGATGTTAAATATTTTTTGTTTATGACCCATTCAGATATCTTCTTTTGGTAAACTTTTGTTCAGATCTGTAACCCACTTTTTATTCGTTGTCTTTTTTTTGGTGTATTGTCTTTTTTAATTCTTTATGTATTATAGATATTAATCTTTTGTCAGATTTATAATTGACAAAAATTTCTTCCAGTTCTGTAGGTTCTCTATTTTGTTGACTGTTTCCTTTTATGTATTCTAGCCTTTTAACTTGATGAGGTCATCTTTGTTCATTGTTAGACATATTTTCTGATGTCAGACATGTATTCAGAAAGTTCTCATCTGTGCCTGTATTTTTTTTTTAGCATGTATCCTATTTCCTTTTCTGCTATTCTCAGATTTTCCATTCTTACACTGAGATCTTCAATCAGTTTGGAGGATGAGACACACCCACTGCAATCAAGAAATTACAGGAGTTGCAGATAATCCCCAGACTCTGAACAAAAATGATCTAATCAACACTCAGGCATGGGCGGTGAAAGGGCTTACTATCTTCCACTGATAGATTCAGGGAGAAAGACAAACGTTGATTTAAGTTATGTAACCACTGATGAATGACCTCTCCAGGATACAATGGATAATTCCAACTCATTGATCAATGGATCACAAAGTTAAACTAAAATCAGGAATCTTTAAAAGAGACTGATAGGAGTGACAGGGATGAGGGGAGCAAAGAGGGTGTCGTAGAGAGAGAAACCAAAACGTGTGTGTGTGTGTGTGTGTGTGTGTGTGTGTGTGTGTGTGTGTGTGTGTGTGACAGTGTGACAGTGTGACAGAGAGAGAGAGAAAGAAAGAAAGACAGAAAGGAAGGAAGGAAGGAAGGAAGGAAGGAAGGAAGAAAGAAAGAAAGAAAGAGAAAGAGAGAGAGATTCTCAAACAAAACAATGTTAAATCTATAAAATCATTATATATTAAAATCTATAGTACAGCAATATTGTACCTACATAGATACTTAAGAAAGCTGAGAGTATCAGCCCACACAAACTTTCCTACAATCACTCACAGTAGAGTATTTACAACAGTCAAGAACCAATGAACGAGTGAAAACGGGTGGCACACTGGAGCAGAGAAACAAAGACATAAAATAGTGACGTGTGGTATGATCCTTGAGATTATGTTAAGTGAAAATATCAGTCATAAAATGTTAATAATTTATCAAATGTCAAAACTAGACACCAGTATAGATTTTAAACACTCCCATTCTTCATGCACAGACTTTTATGAACAATAGAAACTTACTTCATACAATTTCTGAAGGGTAAGAAAACCCCTTGAAAGACACAGAGATTCAGTATCTCTTGAGCATCCATTTGATGCATATATGGTACTCCCTTGCCTGGGATTCAGGAACAAGCTATCGCTCCTTGCCATGTTTGCAGTTTTGACTTTTCATGTTATACAAGTTTCCTTTGGGAACTCTTTATTGTGCTTTTGTTACATTCCTTTAAAATCCTTCACCAATTGGTTACCAAATGCCCCATGGTCTGCCCTGAAAACATAAAGATAGTTAGCATTATATAGACCAAACAGGTTATATAGAAGAATATACATGCATATGTATGTACATACATGCATATAACAATAATTAATAAAAGGGGGCATACATTTAAAAGAAAGTAAGGAGGGATATGCAGGAGGGTCTCAAGGGAACAAAGGGAAGTGTAATTGATGTAATTGTATTATAATCTCCAAAATAAAAGAATAATTTTATAATTTTTCATTTCTAAAATTGATTGTTCACCATACAATAAGAGCATTCTTAATGATCAGTATTACCATTTAAAAGTGAAAAGGGAGTCAATAGTTATAATTTGCTATGGTTTGAAGGATAAGTAAGTAAATAATCAAGTAGAATAAATGAAAAAATTATTGTTAATTTTTAAAGCAGCTCAGATACTCTGCTGTACGTGCTCTCTGGGGATAGCAATATCCCCACACACCTGAGATATGCCATCAGCACATTGCAGTTTCTAGAAACTACTCTCATTATCCATACGTATAATGTCAAGTTTCAGGTGGCAGCTAGGAAGAAAAATGTGTTAAATTACCAAAATGACTGATACCTTGAAATGAACTTCAAATGGACAATTTCTGTCCCTAGATCAATAAGCTGCTGGGACATTACTAAAGTAAATCGCAAGAAAACATTGTTCTCTAAACAGTGAATTTTCTATGTTACACAATATCCTCAAATCATAAAAATTATTTCAAATACTGCATTAAACCAATGCACAAACTGGACATTATATTACTGGACAAGAATTACTCAAATCAAATAATGGTTTAATTAATTATAATATTCTTAAATTATGGAGTTACAAGTTCTAACTTTAAAATCTAAATTCAGTTTACTTTCATATAAATGTTATGAAGGACAAGAATTAGATAAGGGCAATTGACAGGGTGTAACCAGAAAACAAGATCAGTTGCTTTCCCTAGTTTCTCCTTACTGTAAATTAAAACGGAAATGGTTCATAATCTTCAGGTCACCTCTAGGCAACAGATGTTCTTCCTGTCAATTCTGTTACAAAGAATCCAGTTTCAATATCCAGTGCAGAAAGCAGCAGTTTGTAAACACTAGCCCCTATTTTTATCACCACTTACATACATATTGGACAACAACCTTTGCTTTAGGAATAATAATATTTGTACTTGAAATTATTGAGTAGTATAAAAAGTTGGGAATGAGCTAAAAAACGCAACTCATGCCAAAGCTGCACCATAGAAAACCATTGGAGCCCTTTGCCGATTCATTCTTAATGCAGTTGTGTTTGCTGCCCTCTGGCGGCTGTGTCTGGTATCAGACCCACTGCTAAGAGAAACCAAGTGTAGAAATTGCTTCCCTTATAACCTTTCCAAATGCTCATCAAGCAAGCTCAACTGACAATCAGAGGAGCTATTAGACGTTAAGCAATTGCATCTGTGCGTTTGATTATGAGAAACTGAATCATTTCTACCAGGTAAAATGACAACCGCTAAACTTTCCTGTGCTTAAAAATACGCACCTGGGAAAGTGGCAAGTAAGAGTCAAGAAATTTTCCTAAGACTATGCAATTTTTTTTTCTATTATTTAAGGCTTCGCTAACTGAATTTTGAAGAATCGCTAGAATTATATCAGTGCTTTGACAGGTGGTTTTCTTGTGCATCTTGCTAAAGCTAGGAGCTGCTTTAGGGAGGTCTATGACAACCTTAATTTATGGCATCATTACCGTCTTTGCTATGGTATACATTCCGACATGATAGGCGTCCTCTAAGTTTCTGTAATAGTTTGGATTTAATTCTAAGTTTCAGCAACCAGGACATGCTACATGAAGTCAAATCCATCAAGCCCAGTTACTTTAAACAAAAATATGGGAGAGTGTTCAGAATACTGGGGGTCAGGCTTATTAATTCTTTTTAAAGCACTGAAAGTATCTGCGGGATAATATTTAAGCTAAATAATAGGACGAACCCAATTTATTATCGGGAACATTTCCCACTCATCATTAAATTTCTGATGTCATACTTTCTCTATATGGGCTGAATATTAGTGTGAAATGGTTATCTCAAAAGATAAAACTGAGTATTATGTTTTAGTACAGATATTTGGTTTTTAATATTCTGTTAAGTGTTTAACAGTTTCATATATGTATCTTAAATACATTTGCCCTCTTCAGCTCCTCCCCTTACTGGCCTCCTAACCCTTCCAGGAAGTTCTTGTAATCCCCTGATCTGAGTGCCTACAACTGCTCTGGGCACGAGACCTTCAGGAGTTCCTGAGGGCAGGAGAGTGGTTTCTGATGGGTTTGGCTGGGGCATGGCTATTTCTATATAATCTGCCCTTGAACGCAATAAAGGGGGCATTCTTGGGGAATTCAAGAATGACCCGTGTCGCTGCCTCTCTGTCTGTGTGTGTCTGTGTATTTTAACCTCCAGTCCCTTGCCCAAGCTCAGTAACTGGGTAAAAGCGCATGGAACGCAGACACAGGGGGCGGTGCTCAGCACTTCTTCATTTGTTTTCCCCACCAAATCCAGTTTGTGTTGCGAGGCTAGCCTTCAGATTGGGGCCTGCTTTAGGGTGATCAAGCTACAAAGGATCACGTGGGCTTAAGAACCCTATCTCTTGCTCTCCTGGTTGCTATCAAAGACTCAAAGGTCCTCATCTGTAGTCGGATTCATTCCTTCCCAAGTCCCTTCCTCTATGCTAGGGTTTTGTCTGGCTAGGGTTTCTGCAGGTATTGTATTTACTGTCATAGTTACTGTAGGCAGAAGTATTTTAATATCTATGGCTTAGACAAATGTGTGCCATGTGTTAGGGGATATCACTAAATATCCAATCCTAATATATTTTTAAGTTCTTAATGTATATAGAAAATACATGATCTTTTCTTCATGTCAGTTTTCTTTTTAATTTTTTATTGTTTTTATTGAGCGATATTTTTTCTCTGCTACCCTTCCCTCCCCCACCCTCCTCTTCTGCCCTTTCTAATGTTCCCCACGCTCCCAATTTAGTCAGGAGATCTTGTCTTTTTCCACTTCCCTTGTAGATTAGATCCATGTATGTCCCTTTTAGGGTCTTCTTCGTTGTCTAGGTTCTCTGGTGTTGTAAATTATAGGCTGGTTTTCCTTGCCTTATGCCTACAAGCCACGTATGATTGAGTACATATTATATTTGTCTTCCTGGGTCTGGGCTACCTCACTCAATATGGTGTTTTCTAGATCCATCCATTTGCCTGCGAATTTCAAAATGTAATTTTTTTCGCTGTGTAGTACTCCATTGTATAAATGTACCACATCTTTTTCCATTCGTTGGTCAAGGGGCATCTAGGTTGTTTCCAGGTTCTGGCTATTACAAATAATGCTGTTATGAACATAGTTGAGCACATATCCTTGTGGTATGATTGAGATCCTTTTGGTATATACTGTATATATGTATTGCTGTGTCTTGAGGTAGGATGTTTTCTAATTTTCTAAGAAATCACCATACTGATTTCCAGAGAAACTGTACCAGTTTGCACTACTGCCAGCAATAGAGGAGTGTTCTCTACCACACATCCTCTCCAACATAAGCTGTCATCAGTGTTTTTGATCTTAGCAATTCTGACAGGTGTACGATGGAATCTCAGAGTTGTTTTGATTTGCATTTCTCAGCCATTTTAGATTCATCTGTTGAGAGTTCTCTGTTTAGATGTACTCCATTTTTTATTGGACCATTTGCTCTTTTGATGATCATTTTCCTGAGTTCTTTGTATATATTGGTGATCAGTCCTCTGTCCAATAGGGGGGTGGTAAAGATCATTTCCCATTCTGTAGGCTGCCGTTTTGTCTTGTTGACCGTATATTTTGCTTTACAGAAAATTCTCAGTTTCAGGAGATCACATTTATTAATTGTTGCTTTCAGTGTCTGTGCTACTGGGGTCATATTTAGGAAGTGATCTCTTCCAATGCATTCTACATTGAAGGTTGTGGACTTTACCATCAATGGCTCAAATCTTTCATATTCGAGATGGGCAATGTCTTCTCTTACATCTCTCTTCTTCTTGAAATTTATATTATTATTACTGCAATGACATTTTAATGTCTAAACAAAAACCTAATAGGATTCAAGTACATGAATACATTCATAAGACATAAAACGATGAAGAGAAATGCACACAGCTGTTTTAAATTTACAAGCCTCACAGGCCACTGAGCAGACCATGGTAAATCCACAGGTACCATATTATACTATATTACATTATGTTATATTATATTATATTATAGCTGTTATTTGGCTCCTTGTTTTTAAACAACTGGTCTACTACATTATAAGTCATATGAGGGCTTTATCCTTCCATTTTATGTTTTTTACTGAAATTCCTGAGGAGGTTAGTTTGATGTTGAAAACCTCAGCAACCTTCAAAATTTGTTCATGGGTAGACCATAAAACTTATTTGTGTATGGGTTTCTTATCATTTTCTTTTCCTACTTTGTAAACCATGAAAGCCATGCTCTTAGGAAGTTAATCAATGATGAATTAACTGGATGCCTCCTGTAATTCTATAATTCAATCCAATATTTGATTTCTTATTCAATTAAAACACGGCAAATGCTAACTTATTAAGAATATATATATTATATATATATATACCTTTGTAATATATACACATATATACATATATTAGGTGTATATATATGTAGTTTAAAATTATTTGTCTATCATTTTAGTAACTCATTACTTTTCATTACTGGCTTCTTTTGAATCTGGGCTGGCATTACTCTTTAATTATTAATCCGACGATAGAAATAGAAACTACAATGCAGTGTCCAATTCTAAAATATACAACAAAGAATGGAAAGAAAGACCTTGGTTTTGGTTTGCTTATTGGAGCGTTCCATCTGGCTCCATGATTTTGCAATAAAAATACCTTTATAGAACTGCCATGCTGGGAAGACATCCAGTCATCCAGAGAAGAATCAAGAGAAGGCTCTAGATGAAAGGCCTTATTGCTAAACTGCCACTGTCTTATTTCCTGTGTCTCAACACTGCTTTGGGGAATAGGTTGGCCTTTGTTCTGGGAAGGGTTTTGTTTATCTTGTGTGCAATGTTGAAAAACATACAATTGTCCTGCCCAAGATTTACAACTAAGTATGGAATAAGATATCAACACTTGTAATACAGTTTTCGGGCTGAGTTGAGTTCAGATATGTCACAGAAACCTCAATTAGCATGAAACACTGGCTAGAGCCCTTTAACAACCTCCAGTAAGAAACTCAAGGCAGAGTCCAAACAAGAGAAAAATTCCAAGCTGACACTGCATAGTATAGTTTGTTTAATGCTAAATGTGTACCTAGAAAAAATTAGTGGCTACAGGGACAAATTTTTGTTTATGGTATCTAGCATGCATTATTAATTTAGTAATTTGCACTTCTATGTGTTTAGTAACCCACCAAAGAAAGTTTCTTTAGGGAATTATAATTGAATAGCTGTAACTTAGAAACATCTTTTCAAATGATAAGGGGAAGAGACTAAAAAGAGGTATTGGAACGATCTCACCTTCTGCTATCAGTCTGACACATGTTAGTTAAAACTAGGGACAGGCAAGCAGAAGTTTCATTTTAGTCTTAAAAAATAGGAGGACAGGTAAATATTCAACTCTTTTTGCCTAAATGTTAAAAAGTTATGTCTGGAGCTGATCAAGATGTGAGGGATAAGCCAGCCAATTGGACACCCCATTCTCTAGGGTCTCAGTACCAGGTTAAAACCCCAGGCTCCTCTCCCATCTGCCTCAGCTTCTCTAACCAGCGAGCAGGCAAGCTTCCTTCATGTAGGCTGCTCCAACACCCTCCATTGATAGGACCCTGTATGCTAGGTCCATTCCACCCCCAAACCCACTCATCCTCTGCAAACTCAGAGGAACTCTGAACCACAGGCTGTAACTGCACACAGCAGACCAAGAGAGTAGTTCCCTGAGACACAGACAGTGGCTGCACAGAGTAGACTAAGCACGCTCCCTAAGATACAGAGACCACCATGTAATCATCAAAACACAAAACATATACAATAAAGAAAGAATACTGCGAAGGAAAAAGTTCAAGCAATATATAAAGGCAGCCCTGTCAGAATTATACCCGACTTCTCAATGGAAACCATGAAAGTCAAAAAGTACTGGACAGTGTGTTGCAGACACTAAGAGACCATGGATGCAAGCCCAGACTACTATACCCAGCAAAGCTTTCAATCACCATAGATGGATAAAAGAAGGTATTTCACAACAAAACCAAATTTCAGTACTTCTACTAGAAGTAAAACTAAAACCCAAGGGTGCTACCTGTCCCAAAAACTCACAGGCAACACAGAACCTCACACCAGTAAATCCCAAAGAAGGGAAACACACAAATACTACCACCGAAAAATAACAGAAATTAGCAATCACTGGTCATTTATATCTCTTAATATCAATGGATTCAATTCACCTATAAAAAGACAGAGGCTAAAAGAATGGATATGAAATCAGGATCCATCATTCTGCTGTATACAATAAACACACCTCAATCTCAAAGACAGACATTACCTCAGAGTAAAGAGATGGGAAAAGATTTTCCAACAAATGGACCCAAGAAACAAGCAAGTGTAGCTATCCTCATATCTAATAAAATGGACTTCAAACTCAAATCCATCAGAAGAAATAGAGAAGGATACTTCAGACCAATATCACTCATGAACATCGATGCAAAAATTCTCAATAAAATACTGGCAAACCAAATCCAAGAACACATCCAAAAAATTATGAATTATGATTAAGTAGGCTTCATGCCAGAGAGGCAGGGCTGGTTCAACATATGAAAATATTTCAATGTAATCCATCATATAAATAAACTGAAGGAAACAACCATATAATCATTTCATTAGATGCTGAAAAAGCATTTGACAAAATTCAACACCCCTTTTTGATAAAGGTCTTGAAAAGATTAGGGATACAGGTTCATTCCTAAATATAATAAATGCAATATACAGCAAGCCGACAGCTAACATTAAATTAAATGGAGAGAAACTCAAAGCCATTCCACTAAAATCAGGAACAAAATTCTTCATAGACCTCAGAAGAATAACAATCAACTTTATATGAAAAAAACAATCCTGTACAATAAAAGAACTTCTGAAGGCATCATCATCTGTGACATCAAGTTTTATTTTATAGCTACAATAATAAAAACAGCTTGGTATTGGCATAAAACCAGAGAGGTTGACCAATGGAATCGAATCAAAGACACAGAAATTAATCCACACACCTATGAACACCTGATGCTTGAAAAAAATCTAAAATTATACAATGGAAAAAAGAAAGCATCTTCAACAAATGGTGTTGTCATAGCTGGATGTCAACCTGTAGAAAAATGCAAATAGATCCCATGCACAAAACTCAAGTCCAAATGGATTAAAGACATCAATATATCCAACCACACTGAACCTTATAAAAGAGAAAGTGGGAAGTAGCCTACAATGCATGGGCACAGGAGACCACTTCCTAAATATAAACCCAGTAGCACAGACAATAAGAGCAACAATAAATAAATGGGACCTCCTGAAGCTGAGAAGCTTCTGTAAAGCAAAGGACACAGTCAATCAGACTTGTAACACCTAGAAGATGAAGTAAATCTATATCCAGTAGACAAAAATGTAACAAACCTCCTGAAGAATGTTTCCAATGTCATTGTCTACTTAAAAATGAAACTCTTTTGTTTCATATGTAAGTAAATTCTTCTGAATCTATGAACCACAGCTCCATCCTTCTTTAAAAAAATTCAACAATTTGGAGTTCCTGTATAAGAAGGGGTAACAATGACATTAGGTAGACTATTATTTGACACTTCTTAAAGCTTCAGGACTGCATATACACAGAGAGAGAGATGTATATGCTATGTGCATGTTACTTGCTTATCTGTCACCTTATATGGAAGAAATTTAGAAATGTAAACATAAAAAGAGTATTAATGAACATTCTGTAAAAAATAACTGAGAAATCTTAAAAGGGACCCTTTAAATATGAGTATAAAAAGAAAATTCATTCTTATAAAACATTAGTAATTTTGCCACAGGTTCCAAAACACATATTGCAATGTTATTATCCATTGCTAAAGCCCACTAATATATATATGCATGTGTTTCAAAAATATCAATTTGTTATCTTAACATGTTAATGATTATCTTTTTATTATATATTTGAAAATAAGTAGAAGAAAGGTTTTAATATTTTTCTATATACATTTTTGCTTATTTCTTTTGATAATTATTACTGAGAATAATTCTGATGTACTCTGGAAGAAATTCCAAGCAAATAGGTACAGTACTGCATATCAGTTTCTAAAATGCTCTCAATAAATTCTTTTCCTATTGAAATAACTGGAATAAATTCTCTTCCTTACCACTAAGAACAAGTTGATCTATGTAATCTGCTGACTACCCTGGTGGTTTAACTTCACAGAGCTTTCCTAGGTCTAGAAGCTGCTATGTCAGAGCAACCTAGAAGAGTGACAGGAGTCCAATGGATCACTGTGTTGACTCTCAGAGACTCCAACAGCATAAAACTCATCTCAATATTATGATCAAATGCTATTATATACCTTCAGGCCTACTCTTTCTATGTTTCTCTGTATGTAAGGGGCTGCCACCAACAAATTTTGTTGAAGTGCTGAGTATGTTGGGCTTCAATTATGTATGGTACTTTAAAAAATAAGTTGGTCCGGAAATATTTTCAGCTAAATGGATTTAAGGTTTTTTTCTAATGTTTTACTTGTGCCTCAATAAAAGTGACTCTATTAATAAATCAATGGGAAAATATGAAAGGGTTATCCAGCTATGTGACAGCACGGAATGTTTAAGATCATTAGTTCATGTTTGTCATGGTTGGGCTGTCACTGAAGCCTTTATTCACAAACAGTTATGGATATTTGTTTTGTGTTATTATTACTAATGCTAATATCTAATGTTAACTGCTGTCTCTGTGATAGAGACACTGTTTAGACAGCTACCTGTGCTTCAATGAGTGAACTGAAATTATTACAATAGAGAGCTGTCTTTAAACCTACCATAAAAATCAATTATTCATCGACCAAATACTATACAATATCATGGGAGCATAGTAATTAAAATATGTGCACCTTAAGAGTTTACACAGTGGTGTGTGTGTGTGTGTGTGTGTGTGTGTGTGTGTGTGTGTGTTGTCACCAGGATAATAACTGGCCTGGGGCTCTGGAAATCACCAAGTAGGCTAGGTGGTCTGGCCAAGGACTCTCTGCAACCTGGCTGTCTTTGCTTCCCGGATGCTGAAGTAGCATGAATGCTATCACAAGAGGATGTTTTCACGTGGGTCCTGGGAATCAGTCAGATCTTCATACAGACAAGCCAAGCGCTATACTGACAGGGCAGGCAATCTTTCCAACCACTGGTAGTGCTTTTTAAGGTTGTAGAAGTAATTATATTTTTTATATAATGTTCTTTCCATTGATTTCTGCATTCTTTCATTCCTGTTTCCTGAGCACAGCCCAACTTTTATGGTGTTATCAGTCCCCATTTTATGGACTGAGTACTCCAAACAACTTTGACTACACATACAATCGTACCTATCTGAGGATGTGGTGTTTTCTTCTGAATCTATGCATTGTTACCACCATAAATGTAACTTTACTTAATTCACATAAAATTCAGCATTTATTTGTTGTATGGAGGCAAGTGGCCCACATCTCGCCACCGGGCTAGCTTTACCGGAAATAATTACATGGAAACTGTATTCTTTTAAACACTGCCTGGCCCATTAGTTTCAGCCTCTTAATGGCTATCTCTCACATCTTGACTAACCCATATCTAATAATCTGTATGCCACCACGAGATCATGGCTTACCAGGAAAGATTCAGCCTGTCTGACCTGGCAGCTGGCTCCATGGCATCTGTCTCGGGTGGGCGAATCATGGCGACTGCTTGAGGCATCTGCCTCACTTCCCTTCTTCCCAGCATTCTGTTCTGTCTACTCCACCTATCTAAATCCTGCCCTATCAAAAAGCCAAGGCAGTTTCTTTATTAACCAATCAGAGTCCTCCATCACATAGAATATGTAGAAACATACAAAGCACCTTTAGTGGGAATGGCCTGAAGTGATACCCTGTTCCCAATACCACAAAAGCCCTGCAAATTGCTTTTTACCATCATTCAAATACTAAATTTCCTCCTCAAAAGTTATGTGCTGAAGGTTTGTGGCCAGATTGAGTAACTACTGGGAAATGATGACATTTTAACCTGTGGGGCCTGATGGAAGGAAGCTAGACTATTGGAGATAATGTCTTAAAGTGGCAGGTGATCTCAGCAACTACCCCATCTCTCCTCTCCTAAGTTACTCTGATGCATCAAGCTCCACAGCTCTCCATGACAGTCTGTCTCTCCACAGACACAAAGCGGTGGAACTAAGGAGCTGTGACTCAAAACCTTTGAAACCTGAGCAGAGATATTGTTTCTTCCATTCCCTCAGAATTTTTTTCGGGTATTTATCACAAAGACCTTCTTTATATAATTGATTTGACTTAGCGAATTTTTCTCCTGCTATAAGATATTAAATGAAGCAGTCCAATAACTTTAAACAAATGAGTTTATGCATGGAAAACATTCTCAAACATATTTTAAAGATGATACCTTTGTCATCAATATTAACGTATTGCTATAGTAACTTTATTTATTATTAATTCATTTGCTGTTAAAGTCAGTATGAATTTTTCTGGAGGGCAGTGACAACAGGGAATGGCAAAATGAAACAGACTTTTGAAGAAAAAAACAGATTATATCTTTAATAAAAATTATTTATTTAAAGGCTAACTCAAAATAAACACATTCAGTGTTAGAAGGCACAATTTAGGTATTTGCAAATAGTCAGAGAGTATTAGTCTTTGTGGATCTACATTCAGTCTCCTAAACCAAAGGCTTATATTGTAAATGGTTTAGCAGTCAGGTGACATTACCCCAGATGTGGGCTATAAAAGTTCCTCTTCTCCCTCCTGTATCATGCCCTACCCTTCTTCAAAAGATACAAACTACATCTGAACACATGGTATTTTCCCTCCCCGCCACACACATCATAAAAGCAACAGATTTGGGAATAAAGTTAAAAGCATCGTAATTTTTTTATTTAAACATTTTTCTTCCAAATTCCCACTCTCTCTCTCCTCCTCCCACTCCCCTCCCTCTCCCTCCATAGAACCTCCCACCCCACCCCCGCCAATCCTAAGACAGGGCCATGCACCCTGCCCTGTGTAAAGTCCCAGGCTCTCCCTACTACATCTAGGTTGAGCAAGGTTTACATCCATAATGAATGGATATGAGAACAAGGAAAGAGATATCTTGATTGAGGAAGCCATTATGGAGTTAGCAAGAATCCCGGCTCTAGAAAAATGCCCAAGAACCCACAGGGATGACCCCAGCTAAGACCCTAAGCAATCGAGGAGAGGGTGTCTGAACTGGCATCATAACTCTTATGCATCAATTTTGCATATAGGAGAATATTTACAGCTTAAATTTTATCAATATAAATTCACCGGGACTGCTAGAAACTGAAAATTACAAGGTAAGTGTTCTGACAAGAAGAGAATTCTAAAAATTCTAGGACTGCACTTTCAGAAAATGGTTAGGCTGCTATTTTGCCAAATGTTATATTCACTTTATGGATTAAATCAGAGTCAGCTCTGCAACAGTTTGTCTTGATTATCTAGTTGAGAGAAATCATCCAGGCACTAGAACTCTGCAAGCCTGTGAGGGTGTTTCTAGACAGATTTAACTGAGTGAAAGCAGATCTTTTCTATGGGCTGAAGGTATGGACTGAATATACAAAAGAAAGTGAGAGGGCCATCAGGATTCATCTCTCTCTCTCTCTCTCTCTCTCTCTCTCTCTCTCTCTCTCTCTGTCTCTCTCTTCTCTCTCTGTCTCTCTCTCTCTCTCTCTCTCTCTCTCTCTCTCTCTCTCTCTCTCTTTCTCTCTCTCTCTCTCTCTCTCTGCTTCCTGATTGTAGGCCTTAAATCTCTTGCTCCTACAACTATGGTGTTCCACCTGTCCCTTTCTGACACTATGGACAAGCTAAGAGTAAAGTAATCCTTTTCTTTTTTAAATTTCTTTTTGCTGAAAATTTGGTACACCAGTAAGAAAAGCCACTAACACCCCCACCAATTTTCACCTACCCTGTAATGTTTATATTCCATTTGTCCAACAGGAGGTCTACAAGTCCTAGAGAGAATTGTGTCTTGAACTCAAAGTGAAAGACTTTCAGACTCATTGCTTATGCATTGGCCATTTTCCTCTTTTGCAATAGTTTCTATCTTTATGATTGTTTTCTGTATCATCATCACCCCCATCATCACCCTCATTATCACCATCATCACCATCACCATAATCACCACCACCAGTGACTTCAGTAGCCACCTTAGTGGCAGTACATAATTCTGGGGTTGCAACCCTGTGCTTTTCCACCCACTACGTTCAGCTGCTCTCCACTTTCTTACCTTCTCTCACTGATTATGCTCTAAGTAGTTTTCCAGTTAGCCCTTTACCTGCAACGTGGCCTTTGGCCTTTTCTGATCACAATTTTCCATGCCTATCACAGTTCTTAAATAATTGTATCTTTTATTTATTTTAGTTCCCTTAATTTTCCTGCTTGAATTTAGCAGCCTTACCTATCTTTACATGCTTTCTGATACAGCAAAAATTCACACCATATCCTTTCAATATCCCCTCTAAATGATTGCTTAACCTCTTCACTATTGTCGCCGTCAACATGGGTAACTACATCCACATAAGTTTTTCTTTCTCAAAAAGAATTCTAGACACAAAATAACAGAGTTAAGCATGGATTTTGGTAGTCATGAATTTTTTTTCTAGATGGGCTTATGGTGAGCAATGAGGCTTCTAAAAAGAAAACAAAAGAAAACGCACACACACACACACACACAAAAAAAAAAAAAAACAAACAGTAGCTTCCTGGTTCACCAGCACAAACAGCTCTGGGTCTAATGAAAGGTCACCTTGAACACCTCTCAAAAAATTTCTTTGAAAAAAAAATTTCTTTTCCCAATAAGCAGCAGAAACAGTTTGAAGAATAACTATGTCCATATTCCCAAATATTGTTTATAAATGTTCTTTTACATTTAAAGGGGTATATACTACAGAGCTCTGTTTATGATCCCATTTCTCCGAAATCACTCAGACACAATCTTTCTTTAGTGACCTCACTTGTCAAACCCTTTTAATATCAATTGGCTACTGACTGGACACTTAAATTACACAGCTGTGGTACCAGCTGGAAACCAATCCAAACTTACTAACTCTGCACTCTTTACCTCTGTCCTGATTTTGTAAAAGTCTGTAAATGGATTTCACATGCATAGTTTGCAGTTTTTCACTGATGCTACCTATTGAGTTTGTTTCTCCTTCAAAGATCCTTGGTAATACCTTGGAGGCCTGGAGGCAGTTTGCACCATTGAAAACAGTAAATCAGGTGCATCTCCTTCTTAGTCTCAAAGGCATGTGGAATTGGTTGGTCAAAAACAAGTAATGGCGGAAAGAATCCATAGCGATTAACAAATGCTCCAAACCTACAAAGCAATTTTCTTTTCTGTTTCTGCTGTTCATCTCTGTGGTCTGGTATGGGAAGTCCTTCTGTCTATGTTTTGCTTTTATCAGTTAATGAATTAAAATGTTTGGGCAGTGGCTTAGCAGAATAGGGCAAGTCAGGGATTCCAAGAAAATAGGGGAGGGGAAAGTAGGCAGAGTCAGAGAGAAGCCATGTAGCTGTCAGAGACAGACACCACCACTGGAACCCACCTAAACTTTCCCAGTAGGCCATGACCTCATGATAATGCACAGATGAATGGAGATGGCTTAGTTTAGGACATAAGAGCTAGCTAGCATTACACTTAAGCTATTGGCCAAAGAGTATTGGAATTAATACAGATTTCTTTGAGATTATTTTGGGAGTCTGGGCGGCCAGGAAATGAACAAGCAACCTCTTGCAAGAGTAGTCCCTTCTTCCAATGTCATTTCTGATCATCTTTTAATATCATTCTCTACAAGAATCCTTTTATATCCTCCAAAATTCCAAATATACCCAGCATGCTATGAGTTTCCACACTTGGGCCGCAATCCTGAAACTCACCACTAATCACCACTTTAAGCATGACGCCCCCTCCATCCAAATGTTTAGAACACGTGTCAGCTTCTGCGAGTTTAAGACTGAAATCCTTCTGTGAATGTAACAAAACTGGTCTTTCTCGGTGCTGTTTTTTAGTGCCTTAAAGCAAGGCACGTGATGTTGTCCTTGACTTTTTTATCTTTCTCCACTTACCAGCACATTCCAGTCCCTGAACATTTCATGAATCAGAAACTTTCTGTTCATCCTCACTGTTCTGAGTCCAAAGACATAGCTACACTCTAATTACTCTGACAACCTTTTAATGTGTGTCTTTCTATCCCAATATTGCTTCTGACCAATCCATTATCTATGCTTCATGAAGAATAAATCTCGTTAAGAATGTACTTTAAAAATCATCCCATTCTCACAATTAATACTATAAAATATCTTCGATAAAATTCTAAGTCTTTTCACAGTTCCTAGAATACCTTTTAATCAGGTTCCTGATTAACTGCTCTGGGTCACCTATCTCTTTTCTAGTTCGTTATATGTTAAATGCTCACACTTCCCAACTCTGGATTCTTTTACTTGCTACTTCCCCCTCACTCCTTTTCAGTTCTCAGAGCCCTGTACACTATCAGTAAAGGGTTTTATTTTTATCACTGGAAATGAAAATTTCAAGTATTTTCTTTTTCAAAAGAGAAAACTACTTTGAATATTTTGGTTTTTTTTTAATTTTTAATATTAAAAATGCCATTTCTATCACATTCCTGAGTTTTATTTCCCCCATTTTATACTACATTTAGAAAGGTGCCAAGGCTCCAAACTCCATAAGTTTGCTCTATCCTGAAGGGCAGAAGTCTGGCACCAGTCATTATGTGAAATCCAGAGAATTTCCAGGGCTGTATTCCCATATGTAAGTTTCAGGGAAAAACCCATTTCTTTGGCTTTTGCCGCCATGTTCATTTCTCTCCCCTCAATATTTACTTGAGCACCTGGGAATTTGTCCTACTTATATCTCATCACTAGATACTGCTTCCATTACAGGATCTTCCTTTTCACCTCCTTGTTCTTTTTCAAGGGTCATGTGATTGTTCTTGAATCACCTGAGTATTCCAGAGTGACCTCCTGTCCTAAGAGCCTTGCCTTAATCACACCTGTAGGGTAAGATATTGACAAGTTTTTGGAGATTAGAAGATGGATATATATCAGAAAGCCATTATTCTGCCTCTTCGCATATTCTCTTTGTTCTCTTAACCAAATAAACATTCAACAGTGGCAATATCTTCTCACTTCAAGACAGTAACTTGGAAACACCTGTTGCCAGACGTTTCTGTCCTGCGCAATCCTGCAGCTGCTCAGTCCCAAAGAAACACACAGAGACCTGTATTAATCATAAATTGGTTTGGCCTATTAGCTCAAGCTTCTTATTAATTCTTACATCCTACATTAACCCATAATTCTTATCTGTGTTAGCCATGTAGCTTGGTACCTTTTATCAGCAAGGCATTCTCATCTTACTTCCTCTGTGTCTAAGTAATGACTGCATACTTAGCCTTTCCTCTTCCCAGAATTCTCCTGTACTGGTTGCCCCATCTATATTTCCTGCCTGGCTGATGGCCAATCAACATTTTATTAAAGCAATATAAGTGACAAATCTTTACGGGGTAAAAGACAATTGTCCCACAGCAAACACCTTTAACTGTTTCATAGGAAATTATGGATATTATCAGAGATAAAAACACTACAGATCATTATTTTAAATATGATTATTTAAAAGGTCATAGTTTCATTCTTCTTTATGCATCTCCCCAGTTTGACCATTACCAATTGTTTAGGTATTGTCTTTTATCTAGTGTGCATTGTTGGCATCTTTGTCAAAAACTAAGTGACCACAGGTACTTGGATTTATATCCCAGTTCTCAATTCAATCCTATTGTTCAGCATGTTTACTTTTATGCCAGTACCCTGCTATATTTTCTAAAATATTTTTCTGTAGTAGAACTTAAAACCATATGATTTCAGACAATTCTTTTATTGTTCTCTCTCCTTCTTCCAAAAACTCCCATTTAACTCTCCATTCTCTCTTTTCAAATTGATGGCCACATCTTCATTAATTATTGTCACAGTATATATGCATACATATATACATATACATTCCTAAATATAGCGTGCTGCGTCTGTATATTCTTTTATCATGTTTTCAGGGCTGACCATGTGGTATTGGTTAACTAATTGGTGTGTTCTTCCTTGGAGAAGACTATTCCTCTCATTTTCAGTATTCCTTGATTTCCTATAATTTTTTATTTAATTGCTTTTATTGATCCTTACATATTTCTCTACTTGCCTCTCTTTCTCGCCCTCCCCTTCTACACTCTCTGCTGTCCCCCATGCTCCAACTTTGCTCAGGAGAACTTGTCTTTTTCTAACTCCTATTTATAACCATGTATGTCCCTTTTACGGTCCTCTTGTTATATAGACTCTCTGGGATTGTGTACCTCAGGCTGGTTTTTCTTTGCTTTATGTTTAAAACTCACTTATGAATGAGTTGATATTATATTTTTCTTTTTGGGTCTGGGTTACTTCACTCGGTATGGGTTTTTTCTAGATCCATCCATTTGCCTGTAAATTTCAAGGTGTCATTATGTTTTACAGCTGAGTAGTACTTCATTGTGTAAATGCACCATATTTTTTTAGTCAGTCTTTGGTTAAGGGGCATCTTGGTTGTTTACAGGTTCTGGCTATTATGAATACTAGTGCCATGAACATAGTTGAGCAAGTGTCCTTGTGGTATGATTGGGCATCCTTTGGGTATATATTAATTGTTTCTCTCAGTGTCTGTGACTGGGGTTATATTTAGGAAGTGGTCTCCTGTACCAATGCATTCAAGTGTACTTCCCACTTCTCTTCTATGAGATTTGGTATGGTTGGCATTATATTGAGGTATTTGATTCATTTGGACTTGAGTTTTGTGCACGACGGTAGATGTGTATCTATTTGCGTCCTTCTACATGTTGATATCCAGTTGTGCCAGCACTATTTGTTAAATATGCTTTTTTCATTTTATAATTTTAGCCTCTTTGTCAAATATCAGTTGTTTGTAGGTGTGTGGATTGATATCCAGGTTTTCAATTTGATTCCATTGGTCCTCCTATCTGCTTTTATAACAAGACCAGGCTGTTTTCATTAAGGTAGTTCTACAGTAGAGTTTAAAGTCAGAAATGGTGATACCTCCAGAATTTTCTTTATTGTACAGGATTATTTTGGCTATCCTGAATTTGTTTGTTTGTTTGTTTTTCCATATGAAATTGAGTACTGTTCTTTCGAGGTCTGTGAAGAATTTTACTGGGATTTTGATGGGCGTTGCACTGAATCTGTAGATTGCTTTGGTAAGATTGCCATGATTTACTATGTTTTTCTATCTACCCATGAACACGGGCGATCTTTCCATTTTCTGGTGTCTTCTTCAATTTCTTTCTTCAAATATTTAAAGTTCTTGTCATACAGGTCTTTTACTTATTTGTTTATAGTGACCCCAAAATATTCCATGTTATTTGTAGCTATTTGTGAAGGGTGATGTTTCTCTGATTGCTTTCTCAGCCTGTTTATCATCTACATAAAGGAGAGCTACTGATTTTTTTTTAGTTAATCATGTACCCTGTTACATTAATGAAGGCGTTGTAGAAGTTCCTTGGTAGAATGTGTGTGGTATCTTATGAAAATGATCATAGCATCAGCAAATATTGAGAGTTTGACTTCTTCTTTTCCAATGTGTATCCCCTTTATCTCCTTTTGTTGTCTTATTGCTCTAGCTAGGACCTCAAGAACTATCTTGAACATCTACTGAATAGATATGGAGAGGGTGGATAACCTTGTCTTTTTCCTGCTTCAATGGGATTGCTTTGAGTTTCTCCCCATTTAGTCTGATGTTGGTTGTTGCCTTGCTGTATATTGCCTTTATTTTGTTTAGGTATGTTCCTTGTATCCCTGCTCCCTCCAAGACATTCATCATGAAAGGGTGTTGAATTTTGTCAGATGCTTTCTTAGCATCTGATGAGATGATTGTGCAGGGATATTTTTTTATTTCAGGTTGTTCGTATGGTAGATTACATCGACAGCTTTTCATATGTTAAACAATCCCTGCATCTCTGTGATGAAGCCTACTTAGCCATGTTGGATGATTTTTATGATGTGTTCTTGAATTTGCTTTGCCAGTATTTTCTTGAGTATTTTTGCATAAATGTTCCTTAGTGACATTGGTCTATAATTCTCTTTTTTAGTAGTGTCTTTGTGTGGTTTAGAAGTTCAGGGTAACTAAAGTCAGGAACGAGAGGGGTGCGTTCACTCATGGAGACGGTGGGACAGAACTAATGGGAGATCACCAACTCCAGTTGGAATGGGACTGATGGATCATGCGACCAAACCCGTCTCTCTGAGTGTGGCCAACAGCGGGGGCTGACTGAGAAGCAAAGGAAAATGGCTCTGGGCTCTGATTCTTCTTCATGGACGGGCTCTGTGGGAGCCTTCTCAGCTTGGTCGATCACCTTCCTGGACCTGGGGGGAGTTGGGAGGACCTTGGTCTTAGCATAGAGTGGGGAACCCTGATGGCTCCTTGGCCTTGAGAGGGAGGGAGGGGAGGTATGGGTGGAGGGGAGGGGAGGGAAGGGGGAGAAGGAGGGGAGAGAAAGGGGAGAAGGAGGGGAGGGAGGGGGGAGGAGGAGGGAAGGAGATGGAAATTTTTAAATATAAAAAAAAATAAACCATGAGAAAAAAAAAAAAAAGAGTTTAGCAATATTCCTCTGTTTCTAATCTGTGAAACAACTTGAGGAGTATTAGTTCTTCTTTGAAAATCTGGTAGAATTCTATGCTGAAACCATCTGGTCCTGGGCTTTTTTTGGTTGGAGACTGTTGATGACTGTTTCTATTTCCTTAGCAGTTAAAGGTGTATTTAACTTATTTATCTGGTCTTGATTTGATTTTGGTAGGTGATATTTATCCAGGAAATTATCCATTTCCTTTAAGTTTTCCAGTTTTGTGGAGTACAGGTTTTTGAAGTATGGTCTGATGATTTTTTTTTGTATTTCCTCTGTGTCTGTTATTATGTCTCCCTTTTCATTTCTGATTTTGATAATTTGAATATTCTCTCTGCCTTTTGGTTAGTTTGGATAAAGGTTAATCTATTTTGTTGATTTTCTTGAAGAACCAACTCTTTGTCTCATTGATTCTTTGTATTGCTTTCTTTGTTTCTATTTTGCTAATTTCAGCTCTCAATTTGACTACTTCCTGTCTTCTAGTGCTCCTTGGTGTTTTTAGGAGTTCTGCTAACTTGCTAGTGTGGGATTTTCCCAGCTCTTTTTGTAGGTATTTAGTGCTGTGAACTTTACTCTTAATACTGCTTTCATTGTGTCCCATAAATTTGGGTATGTTGTGCAGTCATTTTCATTGAACTTTAGGAAGTCTTTTATGTCTTTATTTCTTCCTTGATGCATTGTTGTTTCAGGTGAGCATTATTGCCATGTGTTTGTGGGCTTTCTGTAATTAGTGTTGCTGCTGAATTCTAACTTTAAGCCCTAATGATCTGATAAGATATATGAAGTTATTCCATTTTTTTAAAATCTGTTGAGGTTTGCTTTGCTACCGATTATGTGGTCAGTTTTTGAGAAGGTTTCCTGAGGTGCTGAGAAGAAAGTATATTCCTTTATGTTCGGATGGAATTTTCTGTAGATGTCTGTTAAGTAAGTCATTTAAGTCATAACATCTGTTAGTTCCCTTATTTGTCTGTTAAGTTTCTGGCTGGCTGATATGTCCAGTGGGGAGAGTGGGAGGTTTAAGTCTCCCACTATTAGTGTGTGGGGCTTAATGTGGGATTCGTGCTTTAGTAAAGTTTTCTATAATTCTTTAGGTAAGGTTGAGGCTACATAGGCATCCCCTTGTCTATTTTGGCATGTCTATTGCTGTTTTTCCTATTAAGTTTGATAGAAAATCATGTTAGTGGGACTTCATTGGTGTATTTTCTGTCATTACCAATAACTCTCCATTTGGACTTAAGACCCTCTCAACAAGAAGAAAACTATTCCTGATATTATAAACCTAGTCAACCAATCAGGGCTAGTAAAATTATGATATCATTTCTTAAGCTTATTGTAATTCATACCTCCCACTTTCTTTAGTTTATTATTAGGAAAACAGTAAATTCTATATATGAAACAATTCAACTAAATACACATTTCTTTAAAGAACTCATTTTTAAATCATATGTGAAAAAATAAGCTCTGCAATATCATATATTTCTTTGGTCTATGAAAGTTTAAAAAATTACATAAGGCTTGAACTAAAAATTTGGTAACGTGGTAGTGGGAAATTCACATTTTGATCTCAGACTAGCAGGACTCTGTTAGAGACAGAAATCTGAAGAAATGAAGCACAAAACATGGCGAACTACAGATGTTAATGAGTCATGGCACTCTTCCTTCCTAAATAACTTAGGTGTGTTTGTTTTGAAACCTAAATCAGTAAGTAGACAGCATTGTATGGTGAAAAGTAGTGGATTCTGATAGCACAAAAACACCTTGTAAAGATTCCAGACCCATTTCCCTGGCTGATTTAAGGGTGAATTTATCTGACGATGCAGAGATGAAAAAGAAATGGCCTTTCAATGCACCGTTCTGCCACGTATTTCTCTTGATTTCTGCAGTTGCAAACACTGATTTCCACATCTCTCTTTCTTACTCTATTTTTTTACAGAAATATAAAAATAAAATAGTATGTGTAAAACATCAAGTTTTATGGAAAGGTAGGACAAGAAGGCTCTATCTCAGATAAGCACCACTTTTCATTTTACAACTATGACATCAAAGGGGACATACGCCTGACCTGGCATTTGAAAGAAGGCTGCATATGGTGTGATAAAAAGTCACGAAGAGATTTAGCAAACTTGTAGGCTCAGTCACTGGGGTCCAAAGGTAAGGTTGCTGAAACAAAATAGAGGGGGAAAAAAGAAAATCCTGCCAAGAGATAATGACCTTCTTCCCTCTGCAGAATCATTGCAGTGCAGAAATAATAGAGAATATCCTGATTCTTTTAAGTGAAAACCTCTGATGTTTCCCTTGCTCCAGCCCTGAGGCCATGCCCAAGGCTGTCCTACTCTTAATAACCTATCAAGGTTACAGTGAATATTAAAAACTGCACAGGGAGCTAAATTATAAGTGGGAATGCCTCCAAGATAAACAAAAGAACAAGGAAGGGGCAGGTTTACAGTCACCTGCAAAGAAGAAAGCGCTCTATTATTTACAAAGAAGTGAAATGTAAATTCAGTGTATCAAAATAATAATATTATTGAAAACTTTGCCTTTATTTTCAATACTTAAATTCTACCTGGAAGTACTCTATGAATTCACACAATCAAACTTCCCAGCCCTTTAAAGAAAGAAATTAGATTCAGGAAAATGAAGACTTTTGCCAGCCTTGCTATATTTTTATGAAATAAAGACCTAGAACTAAACAACAGTTAAAACAGTTGCAAGTAAAAACTTAGGGAAAAGAAGAACATCTAAAACTAAAAATTAAATTTAAAGTTATCTTACTCTGTGGATATGTGTCAATTTCCTGGGGACAGTAATAGCATGAAGATATGTTTTCTAGACTTACAGAAACATTTTTAGATAGAAAGAGTTTGTATTATTCATGAAAAGAACTGGGGTGGGGCATATAAAAGGGAAGGGGATGGGGGAATGAGAATATGAGGGAACAGGATGGTGAGTGGGAGGAAGGACAGAGTGTCAGAACAATGAAAGAGATATCTTGATACATAGAGCCATTATGGGTTTAGAGAGAAATCTGGTGCTGGAGAAAGCCCCAGGTATCCACAAGGATGACCTCAGCTGAGACTCCTAGCAAAGTTAGAGAGGGTGCCTGAACTGGCCATCTCCTGTAATCAGATTGGTGAATACCCCAACTATCATCAAGTCTTCATCCAGTAAATGACAGAACCAGATACAGAGATCTACAACCAAGCACGAGGCTGAGCTCTGGAAAGCTAGTCAAAGAGCAGGAAGAGGAAAAACATGAGCAAGGATAGGTCAGGATCATGAAGGAGAAATCTACAGCTAAAACCAAGCTCGTGGGAACTCATGAACTCTAGATGGATAGTTGTGGAGCCTCCAAGTGACCAAACTAGGTACTCTGCATATGGGAGACAGTTGTGTGGCTTGGTCTATCTGAGGGGCCCCTGACAGTAGAACCGGGATCTGTCCCTGGTGCGTGAGCTAGCTTGTCAGAGCCCATTCCCTTTGGTGGAATGGCATGTTCAGCCTTAATGCATGGGGGAGAGGCTTGGTGCTGCCTCAGCTCAATGGGCCAGGCTTTGCTGAGTCCCCCCGAGAACCTGTACCCTTTGGGAGGAGGGGAAGGAGGATGGGCTGAAGGGAGACAAGGAAGAAAATTGTGAACACTATCATCTGGCATTTTTTACGTGGTGATTACAGGACATTCTACCAAGAAAGAAGGACAGGTTTTCAGTATCTCTAGAAAAGTGGGGCAACAATTAATGTTTGTCTGTCTCTAAAAGCTGAAACTGAAGAGAATAGGAAGAATCTGGAAAAGTTCCAACTGTCTAAATGGTGTAAGTCACAGCCACTAAAATGGATAAATCTAAGGCGATCATTCAGGTTAAATAAAGGAAAATAGATCATCAATATCAAAATGAGAGCATAGAGGGTTTTAGACAAGGATAAGCTAAGAAGTTTCCTTCTCATCAAAGACAACACAACAGAATAGTTATTAACCAGAGAATGGAAACAGACAGTGTCTGAGAGACATTCACGGAAACACTTGCGTTCTCTCCATTACATTATTAGGACATTATGGAAATTGTAATTTAAAAACTGAGTAATGCTGACTGGTATACATGTGCATTATGCCATTGGACACCTTTTACGGACTTGTATTGTCCAAGTTACTAGTTTCAAAGATACAGAAGTTCATAGAGAAGGAAGACGAAGACTGAGAATCAAGCTGTGGCTATAATCTCAGAGCAGACTCTTGTGGTCATGCAATCATTCTGAATGGTTAAACATGGGAATACAGAGCTCAACAGCACCTCCTTCTATGCCTGTGGGTCTATAGCTCGCACGTTCTCAGTTATCTCTTGAATGCATACTTTAAGTCAGTGAAAATTTAACACCTTTAAATGCTTACCCGGCACAGCGGCTACCAGAAAATACCACAAGTTTAATCAATATTAAACCAAACCCAGGAAGAGGAAGGATTTATTTTGCATTTTGAAGAGATGAAAAGGCAATGTTTGACCATCAGGAAGTTCAACGCTCCGAATGAGAAAATAGAGTTCAGCTAGAAAACAAAGGGAGGGTGAAGTCGCCTACCATGCGGCTGCACACCTCCGTCTGAGAGCTACGGTTTTTCCCGCCACTCCCTCACCAGCATGACCTCTCTAATTATTATTATTCATCCCACAAGAGTTCACTTCCTCTTTTTTGAAATTCTGTTTTCTGTGGCGGCATTGTAATCCCAACACAGTGGTAAATAACTGCCACTTTCCATTAATTCTGAGAACAAAAGCTAACACGGTGGCTCGATGCGGAACAATGCCCGGGTCTGAAGCTATTAAGTGTCAGTGCCCTGTGATTTAAGCAGCCATCTCTGATGGAGCTGAAGAAAATGGACTGGGGGTATGAAACACCATTAGGTTGCTTGTGGATTTGTGTGGGCTCTTCAGTTTCTCTTTTGCAACAAAAACCGCGGATAAAATGACCACTGTTACTTATGATAACACGTGGAGTCTGATGTCCACCTCTACACTCAAAAGCAGTTTAATACTAAATGAGCCTGCCTGGATTTTAGCCTGAGCTGCCATTTGCCCAATAGGTGCGGATCCCTGATGTCTTATTTTCAGTATATTCAAGAGATAGATCATCATCATCATCATCATTATGATCTGGGATGAACTTCACCTGGAATGTTCCAGCATGCTCAAGGATATTGTTTATTGCTAACATTACTTCTGATTGGTTCGTGTTCGTGCTATTTAAGTATTGTGAGGGATCCGCATGGTTTTTATATGGTGTGATTTTCTGAGGGATTAATCAGGATATATTTGAAGCTTTAAGAATATCTTTTCTTGCCTTGCTGCTAATATGTAACACACACAGCAACTTCACTATGTGCATCGCAGAACAAGTTGAATATTCCTTTATTTAAAACAGGACCATTAGTAGACAGCCACACTCCTCAGAGGATTTAGAAACAATAACTATTTCTAGCAGACAAGTAGGGTTTAACATTAATGAGGCAAAATTCTACATTGTTACTAATCTGAATAAAGATGCATTTAATATCTTTTTGGTAAATTTTGGGTAGGATAAGGTATTTTGTGTTCTAATTATCAGTAATTTTGTTTAATTACTTTACATGATTAACACTTGTAACAAACTCTCTTAGTTACTCTTCCATTTCTGCAGTAAATTACCATGACCAAGAGTAGCTTTAGGAATAGAGGATTTATCTTAGCTTATTATTCTAGAGAAATAGAGTCCCTTTGTGTCATAAAAGGTATGCCATGGTGGTAAGATAGAAAGATGACACACACACAGGAAGCAGAGAGAGAGAACAAGAAGTGACACAGGCTATAAATGCTCAAAGTTCACCTCCGATGGCACACTTCCTTAAGCCTTGTTCTACCTCTTGAAGGTCCCACAACTACCCGCAAACAGCAGCCCCAACTGGGAATTAAGTATTCATATACGCGAGCCTAGGAGAGTATACTTGAGCCTTTCCGTTCAGGTTTCATATAAATATATCGTTCAAGTCCAACTGATACAGTACTGACTCATCATATAAAAATTGTTTCTAGTCTTCAGAATATTTTGCACAGTATGTATTACTACTTTTTAAAGAATGGAAGTTTTTATTTTAACTCAGAGTTTGAATATATAGTCCTTCAAGATGGAGAAACCTCGATGGCAGGAGCATTACGGGACCTGGTCCTGTTACCCCAACACTTAAGAAGGAGAGTAAGGCAAGCAGAAGCTGAGGTTCTCAGCCTGCCTTTCCCTTTTTCTTTCTATTTCCTTTTATTTCCCTATTTATTCCAATGTATCCAGGCACAGGAATGGTGCTGCTCACAACTAAGGTAGATATTCTCACCTTTGTTAATCAAGTATAAAATAGCAGGTATGCCCCTAACAGATATACCCAGAGGTTGACTTTCGTGTTGATTCTAAGTCCTTTTCAAGTTGGCCATTATGATTATCAATCGTACCTATTTTACACCATGTATCATATACCACTCTGCTTCTGCAGGACCAGCAAGCACATAACTGAAGGTAGAATTCATATTCTACCCTATGTCTGCTCATTCATTTATTTATTTTAATATTCTGTGTTGTTGAGGATTACCCTTTTCTTAAATATATATTTCATTTTTGAGATTATACTATAATTACACTATTCCCCTTTCCTTTTCCTCTCTAAAAACCCCTCTAATATATTATTTGAGTTATTATATAAGATATTTTTGAGTAATCAGATATATTTCCAAAAAATGTTGTTCTTTGGTTTTTTAAGATGTAACTGTGACAATAAACAGTTAACAATCTTAGCACTCAGGAAGCTGAGGGAGGGGCATCAATTTCAGGCTCGTCAGGAGTGCAAATGGAGACTGTCTCAAAACACAGTCCAACCAAAACAAACAAAAAAAAAAGCAACAGAAAAGCAGTATACTCTTCCATGACAGCAACCAACTAAAACAGTAGGAAATATTTCATTTATAATTAGAGCATGACTGCCACCTACCGGGCGTTTTCAAATACTTTTCTATCACTGCATGACTAAATTCAGTGCACCATTAAGTCCTCTTTGTATCTGGGTGACAGCAAGGAGCAAGGTTCCAGCTGAACACTTCCTTTTCTTGAAACCCTGGTTTGCCGTACATCGTTCCTTGTGCCTGAAAATCCACTTAGAATATGTCCAGCCTATCATATCTGCCAACACGTGTCTAGGAACAAATTACAATAACTGTGCAAACCACCAAAAAAAAAAAATACACCAAATGCCCTCCTCTTCCTGCTTGAGTGACAGTTGTTTCCTTACCATTGTAGCTGTGATCCTCTTCTAGACAGTTCTCCTCCAAAGAAGCTTTCCTGAGACAGCTGCAGCGTTCTGCCTGTTTCCCGGCAGCAATAACTAAAAGTATGGACTAGTTTCCTCAGCCTACACAAGGAAAAGACTACTTTTTATTTAAGATGTTCTTGTATATTACAAATATTTTTGCTTTAAAAACTGTTCGCTTAATAAAGACATTTTTCGTGGGAATCTCTCTCCGGGCCTATAGCTTTGGGTTATTGCTATAGATGGGAATGCCTTGCTAGTATAGCCTGCAGTATTTCCAATTAAACTTGTAAGTTGAGCATTAAAGGTTTGATTTATGGATGCTAAAAGGAAAGCAATAAGAGCTTTTCAAAAACTCCTCATTAAAAGTGAGTTTGTTGCTTAGTTATTTTCTTCTTTCTCCATTAGCTTTAATACGGATTTTTAACTTAGTCATCTGCATCAACCGTGACTTGCACATCACCCAATAAATCCAAGGGCACATAACCCAGAAAAATACTCAGCATAAAAAAATATAATACTTCACTTGATATCCTGGAAAATCAGACTTGAAAGTTACCATCTCAGCCTACACTATGTCAAAAAGTAAAACATAACCTATAATAAATGCCAGAGCTACCATGTCTGGTTCAATATGCCATCAGATTCTATAGAATATAGAAGGAAATGAAGGATTGCCTGCAAATCCCTGTGTGGGCTCTTCCCACAGCTCCCAGGAAACAACTCTGCTAACTTCTTGATCTTTGCTTTCTGTATCTATAATTACATGAATACACTGGTATTTAAAGACAGTTTTCAGTTAGCTTGTTCCCTAATGTGGGATTCCCCCCGTATACTATGAATAGCTTTAATGAATAAAGAAACTGCTTTGGACTTATAGCAGGGCAGAACTTAGTTAGGTGGGGAATACTAAACTGAATGCTGGGAGGAAGAAGGCTAGGTCAGAAAGAAGCTGGAGACAGACACTAGAACTTTAGCTGGTAAGCCACTGCCATGTGGCAATACACAGATTAATGGAGATGGCTTAAATTTATGTGTAAGAGTTAGCCAATAAGAAGCTAGAGCTAATGAGCCTCTCCCTCCTGTCCTTCCACTCCTCCCCACCACCACCATCTACTCCTCAGAGAGGGTAAAGCCTCCCATAGAGAGACAAAAACGTTTGTCACATCACTTGAGGCAGGACCAAGGCCCTCCCCCCTGTATCTAGGCTGAACAAGGTATCCCTCCACAGGAAATGGGCTCCAAAGAGCTGGTTCATGAGAGTACAGACTTTTACAGTCACTTTGAAAATCAATATGTTTATTTCTCAGAAACTTGGTAATCAATCTACCTCAAGACCCAGCTACACCACTCTTGGGCATATACCCAAAGGATGGCTAATCATAACACAAGGACATTTGCTCAAGTATATTCATAGCAGCATTATTCATAATAGTCAGAAGCTAGAAACAACTTAGATGCCTCTCAGTCAACGAATGGATTTTTAAAATGTCATACATTTACATAATGGAGTATTACTCAAATGTTAAAACAATGACAATAAGAAATTTGTAGGCAACTGAATGGAACTAGAAAAAAATCATCCTGAGTGAGGTAACCCAGACTCAGAGATTCAAACACAGTATGGACTCACTTATAACTGGATATTAGCTGTAAAGAATAACCAAGCTACAATTCACAGACCCAAAGAGTCTAGGTAACAGGGAAGGTCCAATGTGGGACACATGAGTCTCCCACAGAAGGGGAAATAGAAGAGATCTCATGGATGGACTGAGGACGGGTGTAGATGGTAACAAGAGGGATCAGGTTGAGGGGTGCATGGAGAGGGAGAGAACTAAAACAAAAAGAGATTACTAGAAAGGGGTGAGGGACATTTCAGGGTCAAACAGAAATCTGGTGTAAGAGAAACTCCCAGAAATCTACAAAGATGAACCGAGCTAAGACTCTTAGCAAGGATGGAAGTATATCCTGAACAGGCCATTTCCCATGACCTGACAGAACGGCCAGTGGAGGGATGGGGAGCTGGCACAGCCACACAACCTTTGACCTACAGTCTGTCCTGCCTATGAGATATGCAGGTTACCCCGACAATTTCTGTGCCAACCTTACCATTCCCCACTTCCATTCCATTCCATCATGAGAATGAACCCATCGCTGACGCTACCTGAACTAACAAGACCCAGAGGCTAAATGGGTCAGAGACCTAGGATACAACCAAACAAAATTGGAGAAAAAAGAAGGGAAGGGAGAGGAGGAGGGGAGGAGATGGAAATTTTTAAATATAAAAAATAAACCATATTAAATAAAAAAAGAAAGTCAATGTAATGATGCCTAATGATATTTTGCTGTACTCACAGATTGGTGACTATCCCAAATGTCGTCAGAGAGGCTTCATCCAGTAAGTGATGGAAATAAATGCAGAGACCACAGCCAAGCATTGGGCCCTAGGTCAGGGAATCCTGTTGAAGAGAGGGAGGAAAGATTATAGGAGCTGAGGGTCAATGACATCACAAGGGAACCCACAAACACAACTAACCTGAGCTCATAGGAGCTCACAGAGTATAGAACAACAGTCAGGGAGCCTGCACAGCACCAACCTAGGCACTCTACACATGTGTGGCAGTTGTGCAGCTTGGTCTACCTTGGAACTCCTGTCAGTGGAAGCAGGGGCTATCCCTAACCCTTTGACTGACTTTTGGGAACCTTTCCCTCATTCTGGGTTTTCTTGCCCAGCCTCAATACAATCAAAGGAACTTAGTCCTGCTTCAACTGGATAAGCTCTGCTTTGTATACCCATGGGAGGCCTGCCCCTGTCTGAACAAGAACAAGGAGGAATGAATGGGGTAGGGGCAAGGGAAGTGGGGGAGGGAATGCAAGGAGAGGTGGGAGAGGAAAATGTGTTCAGGATGTAAAATAAATGAATACATTGTGTGTGTGTGTGTGTGTGTGTGTGTGTGTATTCATTCTTTGTTTCCAAATGTTCCTGTAACTTGGAATGCTGAATTTTGAGTGATGCTTAGTAGCTAGATTCACAATCTGTAGGACATACTTTCTAATTAGAGAAAATATTAAAGTGCTTTTAAGATAATAGGAGCATATTCTAGCTTATAAAAAAAGGCAAAGAATCTATACCCCAGTTCTTTTGCATTCATGTTCTGATTGGAAACGAGACAATGGAATGAAAGTGGTGGGATGTGTTTGAATTCACAAACGATATGGGAAGAATTTATTTACATAATAGAAGCAAAGCAAGCATGTCTTATCTCAACTCTCTTCAGATGTACACTCTACATGTGGCAATTGGCATGCCACACACACCTTAAGTTGTTATCTAATATTGCTCATCAAAAATTCAAGTCACTTCCGAGGGTTTACATAATACTGACGTAACGTTGGCATATTATGATAAAAACAGGAGCATCTCTCCTTTAAGCTTTTCCCAGTAAACTCACTTTGAATGGATATTTGAGAAAATTAGAAAATGCAATTAACAATCACAAAGAGGGAATTGATCGCTGCTAAATGAAGTCAGATCTCTAAAGTTCTGGGACAGGATGACCAAGATTGCTTGGAGGAATATTTTTGCCCCATATCTACTCAAAGTCAGTGCATCTGATGTTATGAGTGGCAAAACTTTATGCTAGTATGTGGCACCATCAGTGTGTTGACGGTTGTTGCTAGGTAGATTATTTAAATGTCAAGCTTTTGTGATTAACACCAATATAATAAGCATATGGAAGAAATTAAAAGATTTGTGCCTGAATAAAACTGAGGGGTATCCACATCAGTGCTGTGGTGGCAGCAGGCAGTTTGAGCCAGGGAGATGCCAAGTTTAAGGCCAGGATAGACTACATTGTAAGACCCTTTTTCAACACACACACAGGAGAGGAGAGGGAGGACGAGAGAGACAGAGACAAAGAAACAGTCAGAAAGAATGCAAGTGTACTGTCTCTTTGAAATCTATTATAAATGTTAGTAAAGTTTTCCAGACACTTGATTGATTTTCAAGAACAAAACTGAATCGCTTCTCGTAACTGTGTGCCTTGATTAAAGAAAATGCATGCACTCTCAGAATCAACATGACCTTCCTGTGTTTTCTTCTTAAATTTGTATGAGCTATTCAGTTGAAGCACAGACTTCTTACAAAGACTTTCTTACAATGAAAATGTTGAAAGATTATACAGTTCAGTTGACAAAGTCATATTTTCTACCCAGATTTAGGGAAATTTTGAATGGTTGGTAGCACATAAATAGATAATAAACAGAGCCTTATAGTGAGGGTGTGGATCCCGTTGTCGGAAGAAATTCCACACCCCTATTTCAAAATGACAGCCTCCTTTACTTTATTCTAGTGAGCTTCTTCCTCAGAGAACCTGTTTCTGACAGTAATTGGGAGAGGAGAAGAGAATGATTCATTAAAAACTATTTTATCATAACTTGTTATGACTTCTACTGTCTCTACTGTGAATCTCAGTATGGACCAAAATATCTCTCTGTCAGCCACTGACGATACATGAGAAAGATACAGAGCCCTGCGTGGAGTCACGGTGATGCTAGGAACACCTCACATCATAAAATAGAACACATCTTAAAAATAGAACCCAGGATTTTCAGACATGCTAGCTCAGTGAGCTGTGTGCAGTGCTGGTAAGTGTAGGGGGTAAGATTGTGAGAAAGAAGAAAGACAGGACACCTGGAACCCACGAGCATCCCAAGAGATAAACCACATCAGATCGAGAAGGCCCACGCAACATTCAGAAAAAATGTCATTAAGAAGGTAGATTTCTAGAGGGAGGATTTGAAAGTGAATTTCATGGCAGATTTATTAAAGTCTGTTGGTTCAAAATCAATCTGGAGATGAGAGAGAAGAAAGATTAAAATTACTTAAAAAAAAATCAAGCACTCATCCCAAAACTGAGGCAAAACTCTCTGGTTTGCACATGTTGATGGCACATTGCCTAGTCTATAATTCTGTACCTAAAATTCCTTAGAAAGCCTTCTCAAACCAGGAAAGCTAGTGAACGCCATAATCATAGCACCTAGGAAGTTGAAATTGGGTTTGACTGTCTAGCCCAGTTGGTCTTAAACATCTATATAAGGAAATGCATACTATAGGTCTTTAAAAATTTTTAGTGATTTATTTTTTATTCGTGTGCCTTGGTGTTTTGCCTTCATATATCTCTGTGTGAGGATGTCAGATCCCCTGGAACTAGAGTTACAGACAGTTGTGAGCTGCTATGTGGGTGCTGGGAACTGAACCTGGGTCCTATAGAAGAGCAGTCAGAACTCCTAACCACTGAACCCTCTATCCAGCTCCCTCTATTATAGGCTTTATAGCCACAAATCTCTCAACATTTCAAATAATAGATGATATTTTTATCTAACTATGAAATACACTTTCTGGTTTTGAAGAATGGCAACATTAAATGTGGCATATAAGGCAGTGTTGAGGTCATTAAGAATAGTTACTGACTCTGACTTCTGTTTTCTCTCTCTGTCTCTCCCTACCTCCCTCTCCCCTCTCTCTCCCCTCTCTTTCCTCACCTGATCTCACCTGCTCCACTTCAACCACCAGAAATTTGCCCTCAGTGTTATATAGCAGATAGAATTGAAGAATACAATACAGAATTACAGAAGATTAACCAAAGATCCCCTTGAGAAAGCAGAACCAGCACAGACTCTAACATCAAGCCGCACTGAGGAATAGTATGTCTTCAACTCATTTTACTAAGAGCAGGGGTAAATTTTGAAACCCCACAACTCACGTTCAGTATGTAGTTATTTAAAAAATTTTATTCGTATCACGACCTCATGCAAATGCTATCTTAAAAACAAATCCCTTCAGCAGTATTGAAGAATGGATTGGGAATGAGTGGGTGATGGCACAGAAATTATAGTAACATCAATGCTGCATTGGACATGTTCACGAGGGACAATGATGACAGACGAGATGGTGTGCACTGATCAATAAAACCCAGTGACCTTTAGAAGAGGAGTGGGCTGAGAAGTCAGAGATCTGAATCTCAAACTAAACATAGGAATGAAGAGAAGATGCACTTTGAGGGAAATGTTTCATGCCTATATTGAGACACATTACAATGTGAGTGGATTAATCCCTTCTGAGGTTAAGGAGGCATGGACCAGGGCTTACAAGGAAACAGAACTGGGAAAAGATCAGAATATTACAATACTGGAAAAGTGAAGTGTGTTTTAAAATAAATATTTCAAAATATGTGATTTTTCCAGTTTATTTTGAATAAGACAAAAAAAATGTTGAGATGCTATTACTGGTTAAAATGTTTATTAAAAAGTCTACATCTAGCCGGGCAGTGGTGGCGCATGCCTTTAATCCCAGCACTCGGGAGGCAGAGGCAGGCCGATCTCTGAGTTTGAGGCCAGCCTGGTCTACAAGAGCTAGTTCCAGGACAGGCTCTAGAAACTACAGGGAAACCCTGTTTTAAAAAAACAAAAAAAAAAAAGTCTACATCTAAGCTAATTTATTCTTAATCTTTCATTCCTTAAATTCCCAGTATCTTTATTCTAATTACTTATGATTTAATCATTTATCACTCATATTAGCTATGTTTTTTAAATATTTATTTATTATACATACAATATTCTGTCTGTGTGTATGCCTGCAGGCCAGAAGAGGGCACCAGACCCCATTACAGATGGTTGTGAGCCACCATGTGGTTGCTGGGAATTTAACTCAGGACCTTTGGAAGAGCAGCTGGTACTCTTGACCACTGAGCCATCTCTCCAGCCCCCATCTTTTAATTCTTATTACGATTTCATACATGTGTGTAATGTATTTTAATCAGCTTCATCCCCCATTCTCTCCCCTCCAATCTCTCTCCTCTTTCCACTACCAATTTCATGCATTCTCTTTTTGGTTAAATCTACAGAGTCTACTCTTGTTGCAGCCCCATTTAGCTATGTTTTGTTGTAATTATATTCTCAGAAATCAGAATACATGTACAAAATAATTATTAATTTATAAATGTAACTTCAAAACAAAATGGGAGCATAAGAGAGTTAACATATAGGAGGGCGACTGATTTTTTGGAGTTGATCTTGTAGCCTGCCACGTTACTGAAGGAGTTTATCAGCTGTAGGAGTTCTTTGGTGGAGTTTTTGGGGTCGCTTATGTACACTATCATATCATCTGCAAATAACGAAAGTTTAACTTCTTCCTTTCCAAATCGAATCCCCTTGATTCCCTTATGTTGTCTTATTGCTATTGCTAGAACTTCAAGCACTATATTGAAGAAATAAAGAGAGAGTGGACAGCCTTGTCGTGTTCCTGAATTTAGTGGGATAGCCTTGAGTTTCTCTCCATTTAATTTGATGTTAGCTGTCGGCTTGCTGTAAATAGCTTTTATTATATTTAGGAATGACCCTTGTATCCCTAATCTCTCCAAGACCTTTATCATAAAAGGGTGCTGAATTTTGTCAAATGCTTTTTCAGCATCTAATGAGATGACCATATGGTTTTTTTCCTTCAGTTTATTTATCTGATGGATTACATTGATAGATTTTCGTATGTTGAACCAGCCCTGCATCTCTGGCATGAAGCCTACTTGATCATAGTGGATAATTTTTCTAATGTGTTCTTGGATTCGGTTTGCCAGTATTTTATATATAAAAAAAGAGAGTTAACATATGATAAGTAATTTAATATTATTTCTACTAAAATTCCTTTTTTTGTAAATTTTCATGATTTTTAGCAAGGTAAAAAGCCATGAATTCAATGAGCTTGGTTCTTCCAATTATTTCCTTTAGAAAAATGTGTAGAGCCACTAATTAAAATTCACACTCTACATTGTTCTCACAAAACAAATAGTTTTGATTTCATAAGGAATCATATTTTTTATTTAAAAGATTTTTGTTTATACACGATTGCAATCATCAGAACAAAGATATTCCAATTGATAAAATAATAATTTTAATAATTTACTTAACACATCAGATTGTACTTGATTACAGAAAACAATTCAGTAATGAAATTGATTGTCTTAGGGATTTTATTGCTCTGATGAGACAGAAAGCAAGTTTGGGAAGAAAGGATTTATTTGTCTTATAGTTCCACATAAATGCTCTTCATTGGAGGAAGTCGGGACAGAAACTCCAGCAGGAACGGTACCTGGAAGCAGGAGCTGATGCAGAGGTCATGGAAGTATTCTGCTTACTGGTTTCTTTCTGCTGACTTGCTCAGACTGCCTCATAGAATCCAGGACCACTAACCTAGGGATAGCACGATCCACCATGAGCTGAGCCCTTCCCCATCACTATATAGGAAAATGCCTTACAGCTGGATCGCGTTTCCTCAACTAAGGCTTCTTCCTCTTTTATGATTCTGACTTCTCAAGTTGACAAACAATATCAGCCAGTACAATGATAAATCAGAAAACATTAAAAGAAAAGGAACAGCAACCTAAATTCAATAATAGGTATAATTCAGGAGAACTGATATAATTGCAACTTGTATTAATGTTACTTATTCAAGCACATATATGTGGTGTTGTCTGAACTAAGTTCCAACCAGTGCAAATTCAAACTGCTTCTCGATCCTTTTTTCCATCTCTGTCATTTTTGTAAAACAAAACTTTTATTGAAGTCTGCTCAGACATGTAATAAGGGAACCAGAGAACTTTTGGTAACCTGTGTATCAGTACAGAAGATAAAAGTTAACATCAAACAATACTTTTAAAAGTCGGGCAGTGGTGGCATGTACCTTCAATTCCAGCACTCAGGAGGCAGAGGTAGGCGAATCTCTGTGAGTTTGAGGCCAGCCTGGTCTGCAAGAGATAGATCCAGGATGGATAGGTCTGATACAAAGAGAAACCCTGTACGACAAACAAAAAACAAAAAGCACTCAAACAAACAAACAAAAAATTTCCAACTGAACTGAAGTTAAGGAAGAAAACCCAAACAATACAACCCCCAGTAGATAATGTAGAAATACTCTCCATTTTCGAGTCTTGAAGTAATCAAGGATTTATAAACAATATATGAAAATTGTTAACCTTAAAGCACAATATCAACTGCATATAGAATACATAAAAATTTAAAATGTTTCATAAAATATGCCACATAAGATTCACAATACAAAGTATTTAGCCAAGAAAATCCTCATAGCTGGAATACCTGAAAATATACGCATCATTAAGAAAACTTATAGCCAATAGCTTAGTCAGAAAGAGTTATGAAGAGATTATCAACTGAAAGTATGGTGAAATGTCATTTGTTATCAGGAAAAATCAAACTAAATCTTTGTTTAGTATATATGCATCAGCATAGCGCAAGAGGAAAATGTGGGATCGACTCCAAGCAAGGCAAGGAAAATATGGTGTCACCCAAGCATGCAGGGGAAATAGAGCAATGAGAACTTACGCGGCTTCTAGGACCAATAGGTATACTCACTGTAAAAAGCACTTGACTAACTAACTACTCATGTGAAAATACATATACACAGAAATATGTAAGTCTGCTCTTAGGTATAACATCAACATACACATACATACAGCTTCATGACCATCTCTATCACTGAGTATATAATGGCTCTGTTTGAGTATATTCACTAGACAAGAAAAACTGTTATGTTATTAGTCAAGATGGCATCAAAGGGGATTCAAATTTTAATGAGCTCATAAAATGTGACTGTGTTGTCAATCTTCTATGTTTGACTATACATTGATTACCTGAACATGTACCATTTATTGCATGCATATATATATATATGTGTGTGTGTGTGTGTGTGTGTGTGTGTGTGTGACTTTATATATAAATATATGTGTATATATGTGTATATATATACTGTATATATACATAAATGTGTGATTGTATATATAAATATATATGGGATTGTGTATATATGTTATATATATATATATATATATATATTGTACCTTGTTACTTTTCAGAATGAAAAGAACATTCTTGGAGGGAAAGTATTGCCAAATTATTATTTTTCATTGATTTTTTTAATGACTGACTTTTTAATTAATACATTTGTAATTATTTCTAAACGAAAAGCAAATGTTTCCTGAGCAGACAGATATTTCAAGTTTATGAAGCTATAACATTGTCAGAGAACACAGAAACCTATACCATTCACACAATAGATCCCTAAAAACTGTATTTTATTGGTTAAAGAATAGGGTTTTAGTTACCAAAAAAATACACCTTCCTGTATGGAGTTCATTTTTGCTTTTTATCCAGGTTTTACATTCTTCATAGAAATGTATTTAATTCTGGGAATCTTGTGGTTCAAGAAAGAAAAATGAAACTTGAGATGTAACCCAGTAAAGAACCTGACTAGTTAGAATTAAATCCTAAAGGGGAGAGAAATGAGAAAAAAGAGAAAGAATAAGAAGAAAAAACAAAGAGAAGGAAGAGGGATGGGGAAGAAAGAAGAAAGGGACAGAGGCAAGATAGGAGAGAGGATTTAGGGAGAAGAAGAAAGAGGAGTGAGAGAAAAGGAAGAAGAAAGAAAAAAAGAAAATGAGAATTCAAATAAATGTTCCATTGATTTGGAAATTTTTACCTTGAAATTATTATTTTCTCCTTGCACTGTATGATGGATGGTCTCCTCTAAGGAAACCAAGGCCATTCGTGGCAGAAGGTTCTCTTGAGAGCTGCAGGTGAATATTTATAGAAAGCAAATTCTATTGCTGTCAGAGCAAGTGCCGATAAGCAGCATATAGGCAGCTGAACATTTGTACTTAACAAATTAACATGAGTCTCTGAGGGGTGCACTTCCACGACGTTGCTCGGAAAGTGAACTGAGAACTTTTAGGCTTCCAGGAAGACTGTTGGGTGTGTGGGGACCAGCTCTTGTCTCTGAAGTAGGACCAAAGACTGAATTCTGCTCGGAGCAAAGAAAATCAATGTGAAAAGCATCCTCTTTCTTTTTTTATATCCCGTGGGTAATGAGAAAATGTAGAACCGGGTAAAAATGAAACCCTTTCTAGGTTATTAAAGGGCTTATATTGCCCTTGAAGCATAGGATACAAAGTTACTTGTTTCTGTAGATCAGAAAGTAAAAATCTGGGCTTTGAAACAGGGTTTAATAGAGCTTTAAGAAATAAAGTAAGCGAAGAAACTGCCAGGCCACAAGTATGTGCCAAGACAACAATTGGAAGAAAGCACCTGTCCATGGGAGGCATTCAGACCAAATTGACCACATGGAATGGGGAGGCCCTGCAAGGAAATACAAATTGTGCATTCCAGTACATGCCCCAAATACAGAGATAGATCAAAAATTAATCCTGGTCTAATCTACCTTTCTCTCTCTCTCTCTCTCTCTCTCTCTCTCTCTCTCTCTCTCTCTCTCTCTCTCTCTCTCTCTCTCTCTTGCTCTCGCTCTCTCGTTCTCTCTTGCTCTCTCGCTCTCTTGCTTTCCTGCCCTCTCTCTCTCTCTCTCTGTTTCCTTTTTTTTTTTTCTTTCTTTCTGTTTTCCCATAAAATGCAGTGTTCTCTGGTTCAGAATTGCTCTAAGCACAGCTTGGGTCTATTTTACTTTCTTAAAGCCGTGAAATGGAGCAAGGAGCTTTTGTTGTGTCTTTTCTTGGTTTTCTCCCACATTGTCCATCCAACAATAGTCTCTTCTCCATTTGTTCCTTGACTAAGGGCAAATGCTCCCCTAGAGATCCTGTACTCAGTGCAATTAGAAAAAGGACACTCAGCTCCCCACATATACGCACACCTGAGCCAGGAAGAAGCCACTCCCAGGTCTCAGTGCCTCAGGATGCTTCTAGGGTGTAGACCGGATAAGGTTTCACTTTGCCACACAGTCCTGGAACTCACGAAAATGTCAAGTATTTGTTAGGAAATAGCATACTGCTGCCTGTGGCCTCCCAGCTGCGTGCTGAGGACTGAATTGCCCCATCCTCCACGTTTGCCTCAAATCTCACTGTGGGAAGCAAGACAGACCAATAGTGTTTATAAACCTTTCAACAACAACCAAACTTTGCACAGTAAATTGAATTTTATTCAATGCCCTGTAATACACAGTTCCCAAATCCAATATTTTAAGTCCCCTCTTTAAATTCCAAAGTACACAGCATTATCAATTTATAGAGTTAATATATATTTAGGCTTCCTACACCTGGACCACCTTCCAGCTGGCTGTGCTTGCCTCTCATCTCTTGTGGATCCTTTCTCTTCTCCTGAACCACCCTCATTTAAAGTTGCTCAGGTATATTCTGTTGTAATAAACATTCTCTACTTTTATTTGTCTGAAATGGTCTTCATTTCACCTTCATCCTCAAAACATTTTTCCCAAGTCTCCCATTCTCTACTGATAGTTAATTTATCTCTCTCCTTTAAATCTATTATTCCAAAGCATTGTGCTTCCTTCGTTGCTATTAGAAAGAAAAGCATCAGTCTAACCGCTAGTCTCTTTTGTGTAACCCATTTTTCATCCTGGCAGCTTTAAATCGTGTAGATTTTCTTTGATTCATTTCTGCAGTGAGCATTATATAATAATGGACTTTGTTTTTCTATAGATGTGGTATTCTGTCCCTGTGTCTTACTGTCCATTATCAGTTCTAAATATTTCACAATGTTCACCTGGTTTTGTTTTATAAATTATTATACTTTGTTATTTTTTTCTTCTCACTTGCTAATGAGTTTAGATTTTAATCATTTTAGACTGTCTCGGTGCTCTATTTCTCTAAGAGGGCTTTGGATAGCTCGGTAATGAAGCACTTGTCTAGAAAGATCAAGGCTCAATGTTTCATCCCTGGCACTGGATAGAAAGAAAGAAAGAAAGAAAGAAAGAAAGAAAGAAAGAAAGAAAGAAAGAAAGAAAGAAAGAAAGAAAGAAAGTTGGGTTTTTGTTTGTTTGTTGTTTAATTTTTGGTTTTTGTTGTTGTTTAGTTTTGGGTTTTTTGAAAGTTTGTTTGTTTGTTTGTTTTTAGCTTGAACTTACCAACCCTACTGAGGAGAAGATCAATTTTAGGCAGCTACTGCAAGGCTATGTCCAATAGCTGGCAACTTCTCAGAATTTATAATTTTTCATAATTTCTGCCTCACACAGGACTTCCACTGTTCCTTCCATTTTTATCCACATCTTTATTCAGATTTTCTTACTCTACACAAAGTTTTTATGAAGAACAATAGTGTGAGATGTGGGTGCGCTGGGGAGGACATCAGTCTACAGTACTACTAGAAAGAGAAATTCCTAGCCTCATCTTTAAAATTTGTAAATGTTCTCAGTAACTAAATTTCTTTGAAAAAAGCAGAAGGCAAATGGCTAAATGCTCATTTCCACGATATAAAATATAAACTCTGTTACCAAAAAGTATTCAGAACACAATTAGAGTGTGTCTACAGCAGAAAACCAGAAGTAAGTAATTTTATAAGGAACTGCCCACTATCAGCTGAGTTCCAATAAAGGCCCGCCTAGCTGAAGGAATACTGAGGCAGAGACACACATGGGAAATAAACCCTTTCCTCCCCACGTTGCTTTGGTCATGGTATTTCAATACAGCAATAATAATTCGAACTAAGACAGTGACTTTCAAAGTATAACCAGGGGACCACCTAGATCAAAACAACCTGAGAGCATCATTGAAATGGATATTAGAACCAATGTAGATGTGTTCCAGATATCATGTTAGGAAAGCTGGTTCAGAAGTATTTATGTGAATATGTGATTAATAATTACTAATATGTCAAATTTATTTTTTTGGATAATTAAAATCTCCTTTTTAGTAGGTCCTAAAGGAAAGAGTTTTGATGCCATTCAATGGAGGTGAATATGACTTCTAAACATGGGACTGCTAAGAGTCCTGTGACTTCCTTTTTCCTAAAAATGATTAAGAGTTTCTATAAAAGTATGTATAAATTCATGGCTTTTCCTGTTACAATACACATGAATGTATTAGTCACACTCTCAAATATAAAAATAAAATAGCATGTATTTTATATGGTTCTCCACCTGTGCTTTTAAAGATGTAAAACTCATGTTAAATAGAACGGGGGGAGGGGATTTTCATAAAGTAATTTGGACCTGAATAAATACTACTGAGGATATGTGAGAAGCAATCAAGAATAGTAGAGGCACGTGGACTAGTTACTTTTCTCATTTCTGTAACTAAAATACTTCATCAAGCAATTACATCAAATGGGATCCAAGTGTGCAGATACATGAGCCTATAGGGGACATTTTACATTCAAATCACAACAAGGAGGCTAATTCATCTAAAGGACTGGGAAAGTCCCTAAAGAAATCTTTGTTAGTTTACACAGTGAGGTAACTCTTGGCTAGACCATGGAGAGTCTTATAGACCAGCCGGACCACTTTAAAATTTAAAAATATGATGGATATTTGGAGTAGCTGACTCTTGATGTAATGATTAATCTTCACTGCCAACTTGACTGGGTTTAGAATAAGCTAGGCGTTTGCAGGGAGGTTGAACTGAGTAAGAAAGACCTACCTTCAGTGTGAATGGCATCATTATGTAGGCTGAGGTACTCAACTGAATAAAAATGGAGACAGTAACTGAGAGCTGATGTCTGTGTGTTTCCTACCTGTGGATATCCTTACATGTGTTGCTGCCTTACATTTCTGAAGTCTTGCCTTTGCTGCATGTTAAAACTCATGTTAAATAGAACAGGGGGAGAGGATTGTACCCTTCTTAACCCAGATAGAGAAATTAACCCTTCAAGCTGCTTTTGTAGAGTATTCATCACGGCACTGAGAAAATTAATACACATAGGTAATCCCAATCCCCTCTTGCCTGGTCCATTGTCACAGAGTATGTACAGGATAAAGAGTAACTTCTCAGCATCTGCCAGATGTGGTCAGATGAACTGGTTCTTTGGAACTGAGGAATAAAAATCTCTGGGAAGTTTCAGGCAAATTTTTGCTTGTCTATGAAAATAGTTTGCCTATAAAAAAAGTGATAAGAAGAACCTCCACCTTGCGATAGATGAAGAAAATGACTGAGCCCCACATTGGAGCACCGGACTGAGCTCCCAAGGTCCTGATGAGGAGCAGAAGGAGGGAGAACATGAGAAAGAAAGTCAGGACCATGAGGGGTGCGTTCACCCATGGAGACGATGGGACAGAACTAACGGGAGATCACCAACTTCAGTTGGAATGGGACTGATGGAACATGCGACCAAACCGGACTCTCTGAATGTGGCCAATGGTGGAGGCTGACTGAGAAACCAAGGACAATGGCGCTGGGCTTTGATTCTTCTGAATGGACAGGCTCTGTGGGAGCCTTCTCAGCTTGGTTGATCACCTTCCTGGACCTGGGGGGAGTTGGGAGGACCTTGGACTTAACATAGAGTAGGGAATCCTGATGGCTCCTTGGCCTGGAGAGGGAGGGAGGTGGGTATGGGTGGAGGGGAGGGGAGGGAAGGGGAAGGAAGAGGGGAGGAGATGGAAATTTTTAAATATAAAAAAATAAACCATGAGGGAAAAAGTGACAGAGATCCTAGACTTCTTCCCATATGCATTTGCAAAGTGTTTCATCTATCATGACCCAGCTTAATTATAACATTACATAAAAATTTATCTTTAAAAAACTTAAGACTAGGGTCAATATTCGAAGTATGGTGAGTGCACATTCAAGATCTCCTGACCTAGTGCCCACCACTGCTCTATAAACTCGGTGCTGTGTGAGAAAGCTCACCATATTATTCAAACTATCACTTAAGATTTCTGCTCTCTCCAGCTATACATATGGTAAAACATATGTTTTGTATGTTAGCTACATTTCTTGTTGCTCTGATCAAATATTTGGCCAGAAACAATGAAGAAAAGAGATATTCAGTTTTGCTTCACCGTTTAAAGTGGAATATAGTGAATCAAGGTAGGGAAATACAATGGCAAGAGCATCACATAATCTTTCTGATCACATAATCAGAAAGCAAAGAGATCAGTGTTCAGCTTGTCATCTTCATTGTTCTTTTGATTCCATCTGGGGATCCAGCCTGTGGCATGGATTCAGGGTGTGGCTGTCCCCCCACTTATATCTTCCTGGAAAGACTCTCACATACATGCGCAGAGATATATCTTACAGATGAGCAATTCTCAACCTGTGGGTCACCAAAGACTATTGGAAAACAAATATCTGTACATTATGATTCATAACAGCAGCAAAATTATAGTTATGAAGTAGCAACAAATATAATTGTTTGATGGGGGAGGTCAATGCAGTAGGAGGAACTGTATTAAAGGGTTGCAGTATTAGGAAAGATGAGAACCACTTTTGTATGTGATTTTATGTACAGTCAGGTTGGAATTTAAAATTAAACATCATGTATCATTATTATTCATCCATATTAAAGACAGAGCAATGTCAAGTCGACTTTATTCTACCCTGAAGAATTATACTAGTTACTTGGTTCATTGCTGTGACAAAATTTCTGATAAATGCAACTTCTAAAAGAAGTGTTGGTTTTGGCTTCTGATTCCAAGAGTAATTGCCCAACATGGCACGGAAGGCAGGCAACAGAAGCAGAGGGCCTCTGGGCACACTGCATCAACTGTCAAGAAGCCGAGAGGGGTGAAGGTATTTTACCTAGGTTTCTTTCTCAAGGATCCAAGTCCATGGAATGGTATCATTCATGAGGTGAGACTTCCCACCTCAGCTAGCCTGATGGAGATAATCTCTCACAGAGCAGCCCATAGACTTATCACAACATAGATTCTAACTCCTGTTGAGTTGACAATTATGATTAACTATCACGGGAGTATTGCCTCCACTTGTTCCACTTGTAAGTGGAACAAACTCTATTTTCATCGTGTTTCAAGGGTGTCCATTTGTACATTCAGAACAGTGAAAAACCCTGGTATTTTAATTAGTTACAAACATCAAAGAGGGTGGTACCCACCCACAACCTATTATAGGTGTAGTCAGGAGTGACTTTGCATGGAATTATATAACTAGACTGAGGCATTTATAAAAAAAAATCTGCATTTGTCAGCCTTCTGTCACAGGGAGAGAGGCTGGAAATAGTTAAGTACAAAGAGGAGAGGTTAACTCAGGTTCACAGGTTCACAGTTTTGTGGGTTTAGGTCTCTGACCTTATTCTTTTGGGTCTGTGAGAAGGCAGCACCCCCTGGCAGGGCACATGCAAAAGAATCAATTGTTCCATTGCTGAGACTGGACACACAGAAAGGGGAAGGCATCAGAGTCCTAACTGCCCTCTTCATGGGCACATCCCCAATGCCTTCAAACGTCCTGCTAAGCCTCAGCATCTCCCAATAGCATCAAGCTAAGGACCAAGTCTTTAACATGAATGAAGCTTTAGGGACATTCTGAATCCAAAGTGTAGAAGACATGAATGAGGTCTGTGTATTTCCAGGCCTGCTTATTTTAGGTCCTCTGTTCAACTATTTCACGGGCCTGCCCTGTCTGCAGCGATTCTTCTTAAAGTCTTCTCAACACGTCCCAGTCTTCAGGTTTTGGATATCAGTAATATTTAGTTTGTCTGGCACTTCTTTTATTGACTCTATAATATAAAATCTTCAGAGGCAAAGGGCAAAGGAATCTTTCATTCTTTATAAAATGAGTGAATGTGTGCGATAGGGAAGGAAATGTCACAGCGCAAAGGAAAGAAAGCATAGCTTATGAATTTAAAAAGAAGCCAAATATCATCAGGTGGTAGAAAGAAATGAAACAAAACAAACAAATAGCATTGTCAGGCTGGTTCATCTGCCGATGTCAATGGCATGATACAGGAAGCTGACTGTTGTTCATTGTTCAGGGTCAGACAGGTCTGGGACTTTCCCTGAAGCCCTGTTATATATGGATGGAACTTTGTTTCTCATCTAAACGCAGGTACAAGCTTGGCTGGCTGTCAGTCACAAAGTCATTGAGCACTCAGTCTGTGACACCCTTGAGAATATCCTATGTTCCCTTTGTGCAACATTGCTTGCATAGCTTCCTACTGACTATTGTATGATAGCTTCCTGCTGACTCTGCTCCATTTCCCCCCAGAAAATTATGTAAATGATAGGTACTCTTTAACGCACTTGATCGATGTAAGACAGCTTGGGCAAGACTTTCTGGCCCCAACCTTTCTATGTTTTCAGGGTCCAGTCTCGATGGGGTTTGCACGCTCCAGGATAGGAGGGAGAGAATTAAATTATTAAGCAGAAGGAATGAGATATAAGAGAAATAAAAGACAGAAACACAGAACAGTACTGGGAGGGAAATTCAGTGAGTACTAAAATTGCCTGCAATTATTTTACGCATGCTTATATACTCTACTCCAAAAGGGGAGGCGGGAGGCAACAGACTTCATTTACCTGATATAAAAATCAACTAAGCATCCTCAGTCAAGTTCTCTGTTGTGTGGACAGGACATGACCATACCCTTAGACCAAGTATCTTGCAACCACTCCCTGGAATCTTCTGCCAATCTCCTTTGAAGGGGCAAGAATAGGTTTGAATTTTCTGGCCTTTGGTCAAGTTGAAGCAAATCTACCTCCTTACTCAAAATACTAATTAACCACATCCTAGGTCATCTCTTGTTTGTAGCCACATCTGTTGCCAACAACTTTGAGAGAGCAAGAATATCCTCAAACTCTCTGACTTTTAGTCAAGGTGGAACAGACTCACATCTGTGGGCCCTGACATATGTTCTTTATCTTCTGATCCCTGTTCCTTTCTTCTTAGGATGCTGAACCTGAAGAACAATCTGATGGTCCAAGTCAAGGCCACTTATTATAAAAAATAAAATAGTCTTTATAAGTGAGTAACTGAAGTTATTTTGTGAACATATGTTTCTATTGCAGATGAAGAAAATTGACAATCATGTGTAAAAGAATATCAAGTAATACCATAGTGTTCTAGTACACCAAAATAAAACATAGAAATTACCCAAGTTCGCATGTAAGAATAATTAGATATTTCTACATGTTTCTGATTGATTCTAACAATGGTAAGCAATAAAGCTTTGGTATATACACTGATATAGGTTAATTTCAAAGCAAACATGTCAAAAAGCAAAAAGGACAAAAGTGTATATTGTGATATATCTATATATGTGAGTATACACACATGTATATGCATATACAACGTTCTGCAGAACGGAAGGTGAGCTGTAGTCAGCGATGAAGTTTGTAAGTTGGTGCATGAAGCAACGAGGAGGCGGGAGAGAGAGGAAGACTGCAAGAGGGCTGTTGGCAACTGTGTTCAGCAATAGCTTGCACACTATTTCAGAAGCTCACTGTGTGTTTCCTAAGTGCTTATTAAGTTTCTGGGAAGAGCCTATCACTCGAGTGCAAACTCGAGCGAGTTTTTCGAACGAAGATTTTCCTTCCTTTGAAATTCTGTTCCCTGTTGCATAAATTAGCTTGGACCCAGTTCCTGTTTTCTTCTCTCATGACCTCGTTTATGCCCCCTTCACTCGAAGTTAATTTGATTTCTGAAAATCTCAGCACAAAATAAGAAGGAAGTTCTATACGTTTTTCCAAAGCACAAGCCAATGTCGTCAGCAATTCTGCCTGAAGAGAGTACTCCATTCTGATCAGTGTTGAATAGGAGGCTAATCCATCCCTACCCTGGATGCTCCATCCAGTTAGACTGTCTCCATGAGCCAGTGTCCACCTCTGTAAACATTTAACACATTCCCTTGCTTAATGACTTGTTAGAAGATTAAAACAATTAGTTAGGAAAACAAATAAAGAAGAAGCATCCGACTAAAATATTTCTTAGGTAAGAATTTAACTGGGGTCCAAATTCAACATTTGAAAATATTCATTTTCCTAACCATATCTTTCTTAATGTTTAGACATTATTTTTCTCATAACTACCTCAAGTTACTGGGAAATTATATCCATATAAAACTATACATATGTGTCCTGCCTTCCTACTTCCTATTAGCTTTTGGGGATAAGAATGGGTAAAATATTCCCCAATCTTCAAGCTCTCATACTACTGAGGAAGACAAATTGCTCTGCTCTTCTCTTTCTTCTCTCTCTCTCTCTCTCTCTCTCTCTCTAAATATTAGCAATGAGGGAGTATTTTCCATGGACTTCATTTCCTGTGAACTTCATAACTACACTAGAAATAAATAACATTATCCATTATCTTCTTTATGTAGAAGAAACTGGGGTACCTAGTCATTTAGCAATTTTTCTAAAAGCTCCCAGATAGCAACAAAGATTTCCACTATCAACTACTTTCTTTAAGAAAGATCTGTGCTGGGCATGGAGAGATGGCGCAGTGGTTAAGGGCACTGGCTGTTCTTCCAGAGGTCCTGGGGTCAATTCCCATTAACCACATGATGGCTCATTAAAATCTGGTGCCGTCTCCTGGCGTATAAACATACATGCTGGCAAAATAATGTATACACAATCAATAAATAAATTAGAAAAAAGAAAGTTCTGTCTTTTCAAAGGAAGTCTGAAATGGGGTTATTATAAGCCAGCGTATTTTTAAGCATGCTTTTAAAAGGGGAAATCTACAGCATACTTTATATTGAGAATATGAGATTAAAACACATGAGTATTATAAGACAATATAGACAAAAGTCATTGGAGTATAAAGAAGGGAGGGGGTAATAATTTTAAAGCATATTAACACAATTCCCACTTTTTTTTTTTTTTTTTTTGTTTTTTTTTTTTGGTTTTTCGAGACAGGGTTTCTCTGTGGCTTTAGAGCCTGTCCTGGAACTAGCTCTTGTAGACCAGGCTGGTCTCGAACTCACAGAGATCCGCCTGCCTCTGCCTCCCGAGTGCTGGGATTAAAGGCGTGCGCCACCATCGCCCGGCTCACAATTCCCACTTTTAAGTATAAGAAAATAGAGGAATAAAACACACAATTCCAAACTCTCGCTATCCAGATACTGTAATTTGACATTTAAAAGTAAATAAAATGATTAAATTAATATATGGTTAAGGTTATAACACACAATATAGATGGGAGATAATTTAAGAGACATGAGGCCCTTAACGGCATCAAGAGTAAAGACATGGTGATGAACGTCGTGGCTTTTCCTCACTCTATAAAATGTATGACATTCTATAGGAAGAAAGGTTTATTTCAGCTCATGGCTTCAGTCCATGTTAGTTGGCCCCACACACGGGCAGAGCATCATGTTAGCAGGAACACAGGGCAGAAGACGTGCTTCCTCATTTGCCAGCTCTCAAGTTGAGACAGACAGGAAGAGGACACAGAGAAGACATCCTTAAGGATGCACCCCAGATTGGGTCTAACGTCCCAATGTGTTCAGTACCTCCTCCCCCAAAAATCACTGCACAGACAATTCATATCTAAACTATAACCGATAAAAGTATCATCTAGATAACATATGGAAGCTTAAACACACTAGGTTCGTGCTTTTATCAAATAATAATACATGAATACACACTGCCCCACAATTCTTCGATATTCTGATACATTTTTGGAATGGCTTTTAGTTCAGAACCACCTTGTTGCTTTTGTTGAATGAGGATATCAGACTATTCACAGGATGTGAGTTACTGTTTTAAACAGTTTACTGCAATTTTTAGCTCACGAAATTTTACTCAGGTTTTTGGGGTTTTTTTTTTTTGTTTTGTTTTTTTTTTTTTTTTTTTTTTGGTGTTTTTTCTTTCAATGCAGGTCTGATGCCTTTTTGTCTCCAGTGACAACTCCTGTCACTTCCAGCAGATGGCACAACTGCAGCCTGCCATGACATGGGAAGTAGAAAACACCATGCAGAAATGTTTAGGTCAGCAAAACGTTCTCTTTGTTAAGGAGAAAACTTTTTGTTTTCCTGACAAACCAGACTCTGGTGCCAAGCTTTGGACTGCAAAGCATCTCTCTAAGGGTTCATGCCCATTTGGAGAAATTTGCAGAGCTCAGTAAAGAAACCTGATTTTATTTCGATCTAGGACCAGATGAAACAAAAGCTAAGTACCACTCCTTAGTGAATAGGGCCTTGTTTATGTGGTTTTCATCACAATTGGACATGCCAAGGAACAAAGCAAGTGATCTGTCCTCCAGAGGACTCATCTGGGCAGAGACCCACAACCTCCCCACCATGTGCTTTTTTTAGCTGCCTATGTGACTGAATGCAGCAAAGATCTGAGCTTTGTGCCAGAAGTAACTAATTGCTGTAAAATCGAAATATTTCCTCATCCCTTAGAGCAGAAATTCAGGACAATCTAAGGCATGCTACATGGTGGCATTCAATGGCACGGCAATATGAGACATCAAAGAAGCAAGAGTATCCCTTTGTATGCACAAAACAAACAAGAACGACTTTCAGAGAAGCTTAAAATCAAGAATAACCAGACAAGAATTATGATTCAATAATTACGGATTATTCATCAGAAGGGGGAAAGCACTCTGGGTGAACGCCAGCGCATATTTCTGTTAGAGTGTGGGAACTGCTGTCACTAATTCCTCGAATTAGAACAACTAATTCCTCGAATTAGAACAACGCTAAGCCTCTCTAGTAAATGAGAATGTCACTTTGTCATTAGGGTCTCAGTTCCACCAAGGGCATGCCCCGTTCCCTATGCAGTAGGGATAATAATTCTAATTCTCAACCGATATTCTCTTTCTCACTCAACCCTCTCCCCAGTGATACAGCTTGGAGTCCAACATTTTTACATAATAGCACCACACTAAAAGCAGCTTGACCGAACACTCCTTGACCCCACTAAATATTTTATATATACTGATACAGGATGGTAGAATTCTCTTGATCAGGAGATCCTTGAGACCCAGCTGGTGACTGACCCTTTACTTAATATGATGTTACTGTGTTTTATATGTGAACAATTTTCAAAGAGTTGCACGAATTTATATCATAAAAGGATGGTATAAGATTGGCCACCAGATGGCGCTGTTTCATAAGACAACCTTCTAAGAGCACTTAGGGGCTTTGAAATTTTTCCGTTGAGGTGCCAAACTGGCTATTGAGATCTTATTCCATGTCAACAAAATTTGCATTAGTCGGTGTGCTGATAGGTTAGTTGTTTGTTTCCCATGAGCCTTAGTGGGTGTTCCCCATGGAAACACCTCGAGAGACATTTCTGAGAGCCTCAAGTTTATGAAGCTACTTTCTACTTAAGAAAGAACTTTGGCAGAGACCTGGGCCTGAGTCAGATGTCACAACTGCGCATACCAGTCTTTAGATTTATTTGCTAACTGAATAAAATGAAATGACTTATCACTGTGTCCTTATCTAGAAAATGATCGTTGTAGATTCTGCTTGTGATTGCTGTGATTATGAAACCATATAACATCTGAAAACACTAACCCGAAAAAGATATTTAAACAGCTATGTCTTCTCATAAATAAACACTACTATATGCAAATGTGAGAAGAATCCCTCTCAACTTCACAATGACTTGGATTTATTCTCTTAAAACACGTTTGCATAACAATTTATGTAAAACTTTTTAGTCCAAAATCTTTTCTTCAGATCACCAAAATTAAGGGACGTTCATATAATATTTAGGGTATTAAAGTCTGTACTTTTTAGCTAAGCATTTGCTAACAACTTGCCACTGTTTAAGAAACGACAGTGAACAAAGCAGGGGGCAATGTCTCCCTCAACAAAATCAGACACTGGCCACGTATTCTGGTACACAGAGAGGCAATGCATGGTGGCTCCCAAGGTGTCTTACATCAAGGATGTGGTGTGGTAGTAGAACACTTGTCCACTATGCCACCGGTGTCAGGGTTCCATCTCGGACAACCAAAAATAAATAGATCGATAAAGAAAACGTGTTACCAAGAGATGCTTACACTAAAGATGTGTTAAGAGAAAGACGAGGGTTTTCTAGTCTGAGAAAACAAAATGTATAAGAACAAGAAATAGCCAAGGTCCTCACAGTGTAAAAAAAAAAATGTGAACCAGCACAAAAATGGGAGGGGGAAAGATGGAAGTAAGCATACAGCAGAACCATATAGGGCATCGTGCCGCTCCAGGGAGCAGCGGTCTGTAAAAGCAGGTCAGAATTGTTCTATGACAAGTGTCTTCGGTTTTCAGCTGAAGGATGACTTCATTGTATTGTTTCGTGTGTGTTTCAGACACATAAACATGATGTAAACAATAAATGATGGGTTGAATTGCTCAGTTATATTGCTTAATAATTCCCAAACGAGAGCTAGTTTGCAGCCAAGGCCGTTACACTTTCTGAACATTTAAGGATAAACATCCAAATGCTGCGGTTTCAACAAAATTTTGGAGTTGCTTATAAGGGAATAATCTGCAAACCACAACGAAAACACTGAAATTGCTTCCCAATGGCATTGAGATTCATGTCACAGTGTACATTTCCTTCTGTCACAAAACTATGAACTGTTCCCTAAGCATGTGCGTTGTCGTCCAGAAAGTGGAGTTGTTGTGAGGCTTTGGTCACATTGAATGAGGACGTCGCCATATGGCAGTCACCAACAGTGTGCAGGAGAAATAGCTTTCTCTTCTGGGCCACGATCCTAAGAAAGCCAGTGAGCTTTTTCCTTTTCTTCTCTTCCTCCACTGAAAACCTAGGAACTACTAGTCCCTGCCTGATGGGAAGCCTCGAGATATGACAGGTACCTCTTCCTAAATTATTAGGTAAAAGGACGTACCGACCCAGCTAAAACGCCAGTCAGAGCTGTTCCCACATGATGTCTATGTCTCGCAGTTCTCTCCACTCCCTTCCAGGTGCTGGCACCCTCATGGAGGCATGGCTTCAGAGCTTCCTTCCCGTGTCCGGCGTTCATCCCACAGAGCCCCTTCCGTCCTACCCAACTCTACAGAGTTGAAGGAGGAAGGTTACAGAGGAAGGAGACCTTCTATTTTAGTGACAATTCTGCCTATGCATATAGCTTCTCCCACTCATTATTCCTTCATATTAAGGGATGTTCATGTAGATTAGAGACCCTTGGTCATGGAACTCCGCTTATCCTTGCCTTACAGTGGGCACTGAGTCTGACTAGTGATCAAACAATTCGGGCGGGTGGAAGTCTTGTTTATGTCCACCCCAGAGTTGCCCAGGAGGGAAGTCATCAGCCAGTAGGCACTGTAGAGTCCTCGATAACTGAGGTGGGCATCCTCTTTATTGTCAAAAGAGCTCTATGGAGAGAGCAAGCCAGAGCCATGTTTGGAATTTATATGGATGAGGAAAATGCTCAGAAATGTGAAGTTCCAGACGTCCCAAGAACACAGTGTGTAGCTGAAGCGAAGTTGTTTGGTCCTGGCAAAGATAATGATGATGAAGATGAGGCTAGCAATGCTATTTCTCTTTGTAGGCTGTGCTGGGTTTCCCCCCCATCTCTGCTGAAGGATGCCCTTCAAGGTTTCAAAAAGGCTGGTCCTACTTAACAAATCAGCACCCCCCACTGCGGGTCTATGGTGCTCAAAAGGATTAGCTGGAGGGAGAATAATTAATGAAGATATGAGGAGAGTCATTTAGATAGGAAAATAAGGCAGCTCATGTTAGTAACGAGATGGTAAGAGATATGAAGTGTCTCTGCTGTCAGAGATTCCATTAATACTATGTGGAATGTGTCTGGTTATGTCATAAGAGCTGGATACATGGCTACCGGGTGAATGAATGGATGGTTGGAAGGAAGGGTGTTAAATCCAATTTAAATCTTTATCTTTCTGTTTGTGAACTTGGCAGGAAGAAGATAAAATATTCCAACTCAGCTAATGATCTTCGTGTAGAGGCTTAGAAAAGTGTGCGTTTTCCCCTGGTATCCTAATATCCTTAACAATGACTCTTTAAGAATCCCGTTGCTATGTTGGGGAATAAGAGCTAAGTATTCATAAGGAAGAACAATGATGGAGTAAGCAGGCCACTGGGAGCCAAGGGTCTAGTTGAACACCTGAGAACTAAACCGGAAAACATAGAAAGAAATCTAACGTTTTCAAAAACGTTAAAAAAGATGGATGGGGGACAGGCTTTGGAGGAAACAGAAAAAAAATTAGATTGGTGTATGCCTTTGCTTTCTATTGCAAGAATAAAACACTGATCAAAACCAGTTTGGGGAGGAAAGGTTTTATTTTAAATGATTCCTCTTCCATCACTCTCCACCACTGAAGGGAGCTAGACTAAGATGTCAAAACCGGAACCCGAAAGCAGGAGACCATGAAGGATTGCTGCTCTCTGCATAGGTTCCTAAGCGCCCTTTCTTCTACCCCTAGGACCAGTTTCCCCGGAGTGGCATTGTCCACAGTAGGCTGGGCCCGCCCACATTAATCTTTAGTCAAGAAAATGCCTTATAGATACTCCTCCAGCCCAGCTTGATAAGGGCATCTTCTCAATGAAGGGTAGCTCTTCCTAAGTGAAATCTAGCGTGTGTTAAGTTTACAAAAAATTAAAAATAAAATAACCAGCACAATTGGACATTAAATCAACAGACATTTGTGCCTCCTTCCTACACACACCTCCACAAACCTCGCCTGTGCACACTGTCATCTATGCATAGATCATCTCTCCCCCCCCCCCACCCTTGGTATAGTAACACAGTGGTGTGATGGATCAATTTCCCTGGATAGACCCAGCTCTCCACCCTACACAGCATCCTTCAGAAGAGAGGCGTGTAACCACTTAAAATCACACTGGACTAGGCAAAAGTTCCACCATCATTGGATGATTAGAAAATGATCTCTAAACAGCAGTCAAAACTGGTTAGCTTAACAGTGTGGTGCCTTGGTCTCAGAGAATATTTTTTTTTTTTTTTTTTTGGTTTTTCGAGACAGGGTTTCCCTGTAGTTTCTAGAGCCTGTCCTGGAGCTAGCTCTTGTAGACCAGGCTGGCCTCGAACTCAGAGATCCGCCTGCCTCTGCCTCCCGAGTGCTGGGATTAAAGGCATGTGTACGCCACCACCGCCCGGCCTCAGAGAATATTTTTAAAAAGGAAAGAAGACAAAATGAAAATGCAGTGTGCATGTTGTCAGAACAGTTTAAAGGTTTTGACCTTTTGGGTATTCCTAAACTTGTAGAGTTATCGGTTGGGTGCAGGGCAAATTCAATAGTGTCGTGACGTATTTATTTAATGTACTTTAATCTGACAGGAGAGTAAAAGATTTCTCTGAATTCAGATGTTGCTATGACACTATTAGAGTCACATGGCAAATAAAACTGTAGCTGAAGACATCTTCTGTTTATATTTTTCATACACTCTGTCCATACTGTGATTTTATTGACAGAATCAGATATGTTGCCCCTGTCTCAGTGTCTCTAAGCACACTAAGAAAAAACAAACTTCTGAGCCAAATAACATCAACATGAAGTGTTTGTGTGCTTCAACCCACAATACCTACTTTTAGTGACTTTGAAACCTTTTCAGGTTCACTCAGCTCAGAGCTCAATTTGCTTTCTGTCCTTTCATTAGCAACAAAAACTATGTATGCAGAGAGGTGTGACAGCAAACCTCTGTAACTGAGCACGCAGAGAGGCAGAGGGAGCTCGTGTCGGTGGCCGTTCTGAGCTACGTTGTTCGACCATGTCTCAACAAAGAGACACGTGTATGTGTTCTCTCTGGCTAGCCAAGATAAGTTCCTGGCTTTCTGAGTCTAAAAATTGTACAACTGTAGTGAATAGCCACACTAATCACAGCACCCCAGACAAATAAGGATCTAATTGGCCGTGGCCAAACTCCTGGGTTTGGTCTCTTTGTTACTAACATGTGGGTAATATCTAACGGTCATCTGGTGTCATGAGGGTTAATGAAATCACGCATATGAAGTCGTTGTAGTGTTTGATGGAGTTGAAGCTTGGAGGTGGCGATTTGGCTGTGGTTGTTGTTGCTGTTGTCATTGTGCATGTTTCTTTGATTTTTTATGAAGACCGTGCCCCAAGCCCAATCATGCTGACGAGTCAAGGCCTGTTCCTCCCTACTCGGCACCAGGTGTCCTATTAAATTGCCAATGCTGTTTACGCTTCAGGGACCACCTACAACCCTGCTGCTGAAGAGCTTCCCAAATCCCACTGTCTAATTGAGTTGTTCATTCCTTCCCCCACCCGAGCTCTGTTGATAATCCTGTTGCTAGCTTACGAAGAAGCACAGTTGCTTAGCTTCAGATCATCTGACAATGGGCTCTGAGCCTCACATGGTCAGAAACTGCATTTTCTATTCATAGTACAAGGCCCGGCACATAGTAGGTGATTATTAAAGGTTTGGGCAAATGAGTGGATGACCCGTGTCTGACCTAACCTTTAGCACATTTGTAATCTCACCATTCCCACAGTAGTTTCTGAGAAGATTGCAAAATCAAGTCAGTCTGCCTTTTCCCAGGGCGGCGGGAGGGACTGCTTATCTAACTCCTTTGATTTAGAGCCAGGCAGAATTACTATTAGCAAGATTGCTCTGCTGCGCGCAGGGAAGCATTCGCTGTGCACTGTGTTTGTTTTCTTTATTTCCCTTTTCAATATCCCTTTGTCCTATCGTTCTGCCGAGGACTAAGGCTGTGTTCCTGTGTCCACCAAAGGCCTTTGATGAAGATAAAAATGGGAGAGACACACGATTGGAAATAGTTTTGCTGTTCCGTGTGATTTCAACTTTTTATTGTGTTACTTGAGTTTTCCAATTAAAGAACAAAAAGGATTTGCCTGTTGATGAAAGCTCCCACTGCTCTACTAAAATCTACTTCTCTCCTTTACCAAAAATAATCTGACCAATGTTTTAGAAACATTTAGAGAAAGCAATAAAAGACATAAAATGCCCACAGCCATTTGAGGACTGAAGGACACGTGACTCTTCAGTCCTACTTTTATTTTTTATTCTGCGTCTGCTTCCTTTCCACATAAAGTTTTGTAATTCTTTCTGATAAATGTAGTCATTTAGCTAAATGGGGAAACCCATTCTAGACTGCCCTTAGTCACCCATTTTAAGACTGGCTTGGATGTTAATTGTCTCTTGTACTTGTCACTTGAACTTAAAGCTAAATCCATGACTTTCCTAGTGGATTGGGCCTCACTGTGATATGGCTTGTCTGAAATTTAGCAGTGGTGTAGAGATCTTGGACAAGTTTTATAATGGTCTCATTTATCCAAACTTTTTTTTTAATTATTTAAAAAATAATTTACTCAAAAAAAATCTTTACATTGGGGTTAATTATGAAATGGAAGGCAGATTTTAAGAGCAGAACAAGACAGAAAATCACATGCACAGGACATAAAAATGTTCATTGCATACTAGCACTCTTTAGTATCTTCAGCTCTTTGGACAAGTATACCTAGTGTAGACCACCACAACTGAGCCACATGTCAAGAGGTAGTTCCTTCTAGAAAGAGCTGCAAGTCTATCAGTGACCTCATAGTGAAGGGGTAAATAAGAATTCCACACTGAAAAAAAGCTTAAATTTTAAAGATTTGATTATAAACTGAAAAAGAGTAATAGTAATTATGAGTTCACGTGTCTTTGAGATGGTCTCACTACTAACTTGCATCCTTCCAATACATCCCCAATGCCAGTGTGAAAAAATATAATAGTAATTTTGAAAAAGAATAATAGTAATTATGAGTTCACGTGTGTTTGAGATGCTATCACTAATAACCTGCATCCTTCCAATACATCCCGAATGCCAGTGTGCAATCATATGTGTTGTACATGGAGAGTGCATGCGAAGTTTGTACGCCAAAGACAGCAGGAAGTTTAGCAACATCCCTAAAGGATTGCAGAAGCTAAATGGGCTCTAAGATGACTTCTCTAGTGCTCTTTACTTACTAAGCAACTTATCTTCATTAGCATTGCCTTCTTTCTCTATCAGTCAAATTCTCAATGCTTCCTTTTTTATTATGCAGCTCATGATTTCAGGTTAATCATTTAGTTACATAGAAAGAGTAACATATTGTATAATATTTGATTATGATTGGTATCATTTCAAATGACATTACTACAAAAATACACAAAAAAATGAAAATGTGATACCATATGACTGAAAGAGATAAAAGATGCAGTTAACATATGACAGAACAGACTAGCATCCTAAAACATGCCTTTTGTTTCCCATTCCACAACCATCTGGTGTTTATGAGACTTGAACATTTTAAGCTCATATAAAATAGTTGCAAAAAATAGTTATATCAAATATGCTAAAGCATATTAAAAGGATAATTCAATCAGAAACCATCCTTGAACAAATGTTGGCTGGTCTCCATCTTGTCACCCACTGAAAAAAAATAATCTAAGGTTTGCAAATAAATTTTCCATAGAAGGATCAAAAGTGGAAGCTGACCAGGTCACGATAAGAAGAAATAAGTCAAAAATCAAAGAAATGGATCTGGGGATTGAGGATGTTATGAAGGCTTCCCAAGGCCAGCAAATCAAAATGGATTTCAAATAGCAAATCTTGATGCAAGGGCATGTGTTATATGCCTAGAAATTTAATTGAAGTCCAAATTTCATAAAAACCTACTATTTTATTAAAAAGTAAATATCCTTATTCAGAATCTGCATGTTCTTTCACTTGGTCCCTCAGAGATGTAGAGGTTCTTGGATTTCTGTCAAGTTCATGTTTCCACAGTCACAAGCCATGAGTGTTGTGATTAGCCAAGACACAAGAATGTGCCAATCCGGCTTGTGCAATATTGGAGCTCTAGAATATAGAGTGTGCCAATAATATTAACCACTTGGTACAAATGGTAGAAAGAATCTTAAATAAAAAGGATCATATCCTTTTGGCTTTTATACAAATTATTTCAACTAACAATAGTACGGAGGTATTATGTAAACTTAATTTATACTTATGTGATTTATCACAAACGTTAAACATCCTTAGTATATGGTCAATGGAAATCCCAAACCACTGAATAATTATTTGATGCTAACTAAGAATGGATTATATTCAAATCTTGTGCAATTTATTGTCCATGTGATATTTATTAGTTCTTGGCTGGTTGCTTCTGTGATTCTTCCAAATGTTTTTTTTACTGAAATTGTTCTGAATTGAGCTTACTGAACGAAATGAGTTCTCCTTTTATTATCAAAGTTTCCAGAACATAATAATAAAATCAGTGATGTAATTGTATAAATATCTCTATTGCCTAGCAATAGAAACAACACACAAATAAGATAAATACCCACTGAAGCTCACATCAGATAAGTAGCACAATGTTTCCTTTTATCAGCTATAAACCTGTGAGCTTGGGTTCATCAAAAGGAGCATCACCTTTTCCGTACTTTTGTCCAATGCTGTCCTTGCTATCATGTCCCGATTTTTCTAATATTACTAAGGAATCATCGGAGTTACATATTTTTAAAAAATATGTTACAAAAAGCAATTTATAACAAATGATTTCTAAAAGCTAATAGTTAAGAAAATGCACTGCTGATAAAATAACAACTTTGAAATAAATATAGCTATCCAAAAATATTTTAAACATATATGTGATTTCCAATAATCAAATACTTCTGAAGAATTTAGGATTTAGGTTTAGTTCTCTGATCTCTGCCTTTCTCCATTTTGCTCTCAAAGGCAAGAACCATTTGATGTTCTCCATTCTGCTCACTGACATCTGTTTTAAGAATCATGTCATTCAGTGTATTAATTATAGCAACTGTTAATATCAAGTGTCTGTATTGGCCTGTGATGTGGAATTCCTCTCTGTATGCTATGAATATGTTTCATTACCATTGCTTAATAAAGAAGCTGCTTCGGCCTGTGGAAGGGCAGAATATACCCAGGCTGGAAGACTAGAGAAAGAGCAAGCAGAGTCAAAGAGATGGCCATGTAGCTGCCAAAGGAGACAGTTGCCAGAACCTAACCTGGTAAGCTATGGCCTCATGGTAATACACAGAATAATAGAAATGGGTTAAGATATAAGAGATAGCCAATAAGAAGCCTGAGCTAATAGGCCAAACAGTGCTGTAATTAATATAGTTTCTGTGTGATTATTTGGGTCTGTGTGGTCAGTAAACAAAAGAGCAGCCTCTTTCTACAGACTTGCCCTTAAGGTACTGACAGGATGCATCCTCAGCTGCAACCACGAAGAGCATCTTCTGAGCACATTCACTATGTTCCCTTTAAAGGTGGCTGTTGCCCACTCCACTTCCCTTTCTCTCGCTCTCTCTCTCTCTCTCTCTCTCTCTCTCTCTCTCTCTCTCTCTCTCTCTCTCTCTCTCTCTCTCTCTCTCTCCCCCTCTCCCTCTCCCTCTCCCTCTCCCTCTTCCTCTCCCCATCTCCCTCTCTCTGCCTCTCTCTTTTCTTCTGTCACTCCTCCCAGAGACAGGTATTTTCTCCCCCTCCCTCTCCCCCCTTTCCCCATTCAATTTCCCCCAATTAAAAAAAAAAAACTGTTCCACATGAGTTCCGTCACATGGTGTCTTTCTCTCATGTGCTGGTTTAAAAAAAATTACGACAGAAATCATCTATTCACCTTTTGATATAATAGAGAAGAAATCAGTTCACATAAGACATATTTCTACTTCTCTGCTGTTTTTATCACTTTGCCTACAGATTCTCCCCTAATTACTGTTGCTAACTTAAATAATTAGTTTCAGCCCTCTGTGATCCACTAGTGGTCATATGGACTTTATTCCTTGCAGAATCCATTTCTCTACTGCATTCATTCCACACACTCATACTTTCCATTTACTTTAATATTATTTGTCTTCACAATATTCTTAATATGCTTGGTTTTGTTAATCCCTACAATGGATCATTGGTGAAGACCTAAAAATAACTTTTCACCATCACTATTAGTGATTGTTCTATATACATACTTTGTAGATAATGATTTTTTCTTTTTTTTTTCCTCATGGTTTATTTTATTATATATAAAATTTCCATCTCCTTCCCTCCTCCTCCCCCTCCCTCCGCTCCTCCTCCCCCTTCCCTCCCCTCCTTCTCCCCCTTCCCTCCCCTCCCCTCCACCCATACCTCCCCTCCCTCCCTCTCAAGGCCAAGGAGCCATCAGGGTTCCCCACTCTATGCTAAGACCAAGGTCCTCCCAACTCCCCCCAGGTCCAGGAATGTGATCGACCAAGCTGAGAAGGCTCCCACAGAGCCCGTCCATGCAGAAGAATCAGAGCCCAGCGCCATTGTCCTTTGCTTCTCAGTCAGCCCCCACTGTTGGCCACATTCAGAGAGACGGGTTTGGTCGCATGATCCATCAGTCCCATTCCAACTGGAGTTGGTGATCTCCCATTAGTTCTGTCCCACCGTCTCCATGAGTGAACGCACCCCTCTCGTTCTTGACTTTCTCCCTCATGTTCTCGCTGCTTTGCTCCTCATCAGGACCTTGGGAGCTCAGTCCAGTGCTCCAATGTGGGGCTCAGTCACCTTCCCCATCTGTCGCCAGCTGGAGGTTCCCTCACGGTCCTGACTTTCTTTCTCATGTTCTCTCTCCTTCTGCTCCTCATCAGGACCTTGGGAGCTCAGTCCGGTGCTCCAATGTGGGGCTCTGTCATTTTCTTCATCTATCGTCAGGTGGAGGTTCTATGTTGATATGCAAGAAATTCATCAGTATGGCTATAGGAACTGGCCTTTTCAGGCTCCCTCTCCTCAGCTGCCCAAGGAACTAACTGGGGGCGTCTCCCTGGAAACCTGGGAACCCCTCTAGGGTCAAGTCTCTTGACAACCCTCAGGTAGCTCCTTAAATTAAGATATATGCTTCCCTGCTCCCATATCCACCCTTCCTATATCCCAAGCACCCCATTCCTCCGAGCTCCCCCCGTTCTCCCCTTCACACTTTTCTCTCCCCATCTTCCCTTGGCCCAGTCTTGCCCAACCCCAACATAAGACAGTATGCTGTCCCAAGTTCAACTTCCCAAATTTTCACTAGAAAGATTTCTCCAAGATAACCCCATTATTTCAGCTTTAATCTAGTATACTGGTGGTGATGCCTGACCATCTAGAACGTTCTCTTATTTCATTGAGATTGAGACACTTCTTACTGAACATGCCTTTATCTTATTCATTTTGCTAAAATTATTCTCTGAAACTTCAAAGACAGGATATATAGGATGCCAAATTTCTGAGAATATACACACTTGTAAATGCTTTTTCTTTTGCACTCATTCTTGTTTATGGTTTGGCTGGGTATAGAATTTTAGCCGGAAAATAATTTTTCTCTCTGAATTTTAAACTTCTTCAGCATTGTCCCTTTATGCCCAGTATGATGAAGGAGATGCTAATACTGGCCAGTTGTGGTTTTTTTCTAATTTGTATTTTCCCTCATGAAACATTGTGGATCATAGACTTATTGATTTTTGCATCTATAAAATATTCACACAATTTGCTATTTTTTTGTAGTAGTGCTTGGAATTTAACCCATTCCCTTGCAAATGCTAGGCAGTTTCTTTACCATGGAGCTGCATTCCTAGCCTAGTTACATATTTATCAGAAATGCTTAGGGCCAAAGTACTTTTGATATGAGAGGTTGCTTTTTCGCTTCCAGTTTCTCAGCCCCAAAATGACCACACAGAAACTATATATTATTTAAAACACTATTTGGCCCATTAGCCCTAGCTTCTTATTGGCTAACTCTTACATATTAATTTAACCTATCTCCATTAATCTGTGTATCATAACATGGCAGTAGCTTACTGGGTAAATTTCCATCCAGCTCCAGCAGGGCTACATGGCTTCTCCTTGACTCTGTCTCCTTTCTCTCAGCATTCAGTTTAGTTTTCCCTACCTATCAGTTAGTTCTGCCCTATCAACAGGCCAAGACAGTTTCTCTATTCATCGATGGTATTCACAGCATACAGAGGTGAATCCCACATTACCTCCCCTTTTCTGTTTAATTGAAAAGGAAGGTTTTAACTTTAACATAGTATATTTACATATAACAAAACAGTATCAAGCAAGAGTTACAGTTACAATATTTATATCTACTTTATCTTTTATCATAACTAAGGAAAATTATAACTATAAATTCTTCAACTCCATCAAAGTCTCCATAAGGATATTGTATTACTTAAGAAAACAGGAAGTTTACTGTAAGCTACTTTCAGAACTCTAGAATTGACAGGGACATCTCACTGCCTGGGCAGTCACCAAAAGTTCTTCTGTACCATTGGGACAACCATCTTCAGCCTATAGGCCCATAGTATACAGTAGACTTTTACATGGAGTAGAAAATTTCAAAGACAGTTCTGTCTATATTGGCAGTTTTCAGTCACTTTCTTCTGTGTCCTATAGAATATAGACTCTTTCATAAAACAGGAACCCCCCAAAATTGTCTCTCCTTTAGACAAGGTCAGTAGTCATTTCCCATGGGACCTGCATGTCCAGTTCATCAAGCAGTCCAGCCAAGAGTAGTTTCTTGTCCAAATGGCTAACAAATGCCATAAGGAGCCTCTTCAATGCCCACCTTTCTCTGGAAGTAGATTGGTGCTTCCAGGAGCAGATGTGTCTCATTGTCATGAAAAGTCCTAAGTTATTAAAATATTTTTAATGCCATATTCTTAAGGTCTCTGAAATATTTGAAGAATATCGATCTAACTGAAAAATATCTTTATATTTCTAGAAAACTTAACTAACATGACTAAAGGCTTGACTATTATCATTTATTAAGCTATATTTCTTAGTTATCCCCCTTAAAATGTAAACAAACATTTATAGATAATATTTGGGAATATGGGCGTAGTCCTCTACATACTACTTCATGCTTTTTGTTGGGTGAAGTAATTTTGGGGGTTGTTCACAGTGACCTGTCAGGGGTTCTTTGTCCATCAAGCCACATTAGCCTGAAATGAATTCACAGGTTCTCATTCTTTGTGGAAACAAAAGAAGAACCTTTTTTCCAAAGCAACATATTCTTAGACCCAGATTTGGAAGTTATGATACCTTTAGAATAAATATGCTAATTTAGCTTAGCAGCCCATATAATGAAATATCTCCTATACTTAGCTCCTTCACAGTCAAAAAATTCAAAGACAATACAATAATATACGTAATCCAGACTCTCTTTGTATACTCCATCTTTGCATGACTTTTCTTTCTCCCAAGCCTACATACATTTATCCAATACTATGATGCATTTAGAGGTCTTTTATGTCTGAATATGTCCTATTGTATATTTGTAATTCTTTACTGTCCAAAAGTGCTTCTTAAAATGCTAAGCGCTTCTTAAAAATTTAAGCTGCAGCATTGCTAGGTCAATGCCCTGTTCTGACCTCTTGGGTCACCAGGCACATACATAATATATACATATGCATGCAGGCAAAAATACATATAAAGTAAAAGAAACTTTAACAAAAGATAATGCTCAGAGAGAAGATTTTCTGAACGGTGTAAAATAAAAGCCTCTTGTATTACTTGACCTTTGATCTTCTGTGGTTATGCACTGTACCAAGATATCCTTCTGTCTTCTTGGCCCATGTTTCTAGTCTTTTCCTTTTCCCATTCTGTAGTCTGAATGTTTGACTGTCTGCATTAGTGTTTTTTCAAATAGTCTTTCTATTATTCATGATCTCTTTCTTATTTACTGGCAATATAGCTTCTGAAATGTGGCAAAACTTTATGCATGGGTCAAAATGCACTGGACTGAAAATAAATGTGTTTAACTGCATATAAGGTTGTCTTTAAAACAAACCTTTTCTTCTAACTCCAGCAGACATTTGCAGTATCATGGTATTTTTCTCTCACTCAGTAATAGACAATCTTTAGTCTGTGTGAGGATTAATATTTTCAACTGGAGAGTATCTAGAACCGCTTAAGAGACAAGTTGTCTGGGCATTCCTGTGATGAACTATCTAGATTAGGCTAACCAAAATAAGACAAGCTGTCCCAACAGTGTTCAAATGTGTCCCATGAACTTGAGTCCAGAATTGAGTGCAACAGAAAAAGTAAGCTGAGAACTAATAATCTCCACTTGCTTCCTGACCGTCACTGAGATGTGAACACGGTGCTTCCCTAGCATCTGCACTGTGCCCTTGAATTGTGAGCTGAAATAAGCACTTTCTTCTTTACGTTGCACCACTGAGGGTATTTTATCACAGTCACAGGCACAGGAACTAATGCCACACATGCTCCACCTCCTCCAAGCTTCCTCCTGGACTTAGAATCTGCACATCTTGACATAGACCTGGTCTTTCTGTTCTCATATATTTTCTCTGAATTCATTCTCTGTATTAAGAAAATGTCCTCCTCACTGACTAAGTTTTAGGGGTGACTTTTTTCATGTTTTGGAAAGACGAATCTTGCTTCTTCTGTGGAGCATTTCACTACATCTTCTGAAACCTGGGACTCTTTCTTCTTTTTACCATACAGCTTGTTCCTTTGCACCACTCCAATTCCATCTTATCCCGCCTCATCCAGCCGTCTGTACATAAATATAACATAAATATCTAATCTTATGCTTTCCTCATAGATCGTGAACCGTCTAAAATAAGCTCATTTTGTTTTTCCGTTCCCCAGAGCAGAAGAAGCTCCATGGTTGGCATGGCTGTCTTTAATAACACATATATAACATTATGTAACATGTTTATGTATTTACACTTTATCCACTTCTATCTCAGTACTATCTTCATTTTCAAAAAAGACCTACACTGAGTATGCGTAATTTTGGCATTGAAAATTCTTGTAGGGATTCGGGGTTGCCACTTATTTTTATGATCATTGGTAAATTAGCCTTTGGGTTTCATTGATTAGTGATGCCTTTCAGTTTTATTGATTAGCGAAATGAAGAGTGTAATAATAACTGTTAAAGACACTAATTGAAGAAATGATCGGTTCCCCCAAAGTATAAAAATAACAGGTGCTAGTACATTTTAATTACATTTCCTCTTTGGTCACGATAAAAGTATAAAGAGAATATATTCTATCTGCCATATTCCTGTCTTGTCCTTTCCTCTTCCTTGTCCGGCACAGGAAGTTGGCAGGTTTTCAAGAAAGCCCATCTCGTAATGAGTCAACATGAATATTAGGGTGTTTTAAGTTTATGTTAATAGGACATCTGTCCCTATTGTCTTCACAGAGACATCCGCATGGCAAGCTTGTGGGGATGCCTTGTGCTTCGCAAATCTCTGCTCGAGTCTAACAATCTCCTTTTGTAGTGAACACTCCCTGTTTGCCACAGCTGCTATTTTCTACAGCGAACTCTTTTTTTTTTTTGTCATTTTTCCATGTTGTATTTATTGCACAGAACTTCCCCGTGTCCCAGCAGTATTTTCAAACCAGGGCCTAGTGGAATAAGGCTGTCATCTCTTGGATTTACTTCACTCATCCCGTCACTAACTTACTGTGTCGAGTGGCATCACATGAAGACATGTTGAGACTTCCCAATCTCTCCACATGTGTTTCTACTAAATAACGCCAGCTTACAAACGCAGTTTAATGACGGCTATTTAGCCCCAACTCACGAGTTTCATGATTCTTAATCCATTTCCGGCAAGCATATATGACTGACATCCTCCCTGTCTACTTTTCCATGATTTTAAGTGGGCAGCAATTTGAGGACTAGAGAACATGTTCAGCTGCCCCCAATTCAAATCCAAATATGGTTCAGTGTTAGCCATGGTGACACACGCATGCATTCATCTTAGCGCATTAGAAATGAAGTTTTGAAAATATTGGCATCTGGGCTTCGTGCGTGTGTCCTCGCAACCATCTGGTGGATGTGATTCCTGTGCGGACTGGAAGAATGACATCGTATTCTAGGAAGGCAAGCTTGGCGCGTACAGCTGCAAGGGCAGAAGAGGATGGAAGGAACCAATTGCTCAGCTAATTCCAAACCTATATTTATTAACAGGCAGGGGCTAAATGTAAACATGCGGACTATGTAAGCGCTGGAACAAGTTTAAACCAAACTCTCGCTACACCTCTACTTCACTTTCAGTAAGATTGATTTTTTGTCAGCATCACACTTAAATTTTGCCGATATTGTAAATTCAGAATATGTTCATGTTTCAGAGGAATCTGCTTATCAGAAGAGGATTTTATTCTGGCATCTTACAGAAAAGTTTTTTTTTAAAAAAAAAAATAATTCCTGCTGCTGGTTTTTCCCAAGGTGTTTAATAAGCATCCTGTGAGCTGAGGAGCATCTATGCCATTGTCTTACTGTTAACTAAATTAATACCTTCTGAATAATTAGCACCCTTGAATATGGATGCTGTCGGAACATGATCCAAGAATGAAGCAGAGAAAACTCCAAGAAACAAGACAAGAGTCCTGTGACCTCGGTCCTTCAGAAGCATGGAATTGTTCTTACAAGGTGTTTTCATGCTCCTCCCAGGTAGAGCAGATAGGAGTGACGTCACAGCTGTTTTTATTCATGAGCCTCTGTGGAAAAACATGGTTTTTGTCACATGCAATTTGTCGTTGTGATTGTACGCTTTACTCTGGTGACTCTCCATTTTTTTTGGGGGGGGTGTCGAGACAGGGTTTCCCTGTAGTTTCTAGAGCCTGTCCTGGAACTAGCTCTTGTATACCAGGCTGGCCTCGAACTCAGAGATCCACCTGCCTCTGCCTCCCAAGTGCTGCCACCACCGCCCGGCTCCCGGTGACTCTTCTTAACTCTCGGGTACAAATTGCCTGATGCTCTCAATCGAGTTGGCTCCTGCAGGAGACTATAGTCCACCTCGAGTTTAGAGCCTGTTCCCCCAGGTTCATGCTGACAAAGTAGGGTGGGAGCCAGAACCCATCTTTGGAATATTTCTGTGATTTTTCTATATCACCCTGCAACATAGTTCAACTACAAATCTTTTAAAATGTACTTAACCCAAAGTTTATTTGTAAGTCTATGAAAAATGAATTCACTGCCTGGCAGTGGATGGTAGACACTGGCTGTCTCCATCCTCCGGTGGCAGTGGATTTCAGACACTGGCTCCATCCACCCATTATCCACTCCCCCACTTTACTATGTGTCAGTTGATTTTTCTCTGCTTACCCTTCTCCTGCCACACTCCTATGCTGTAGGCTTAAGCTAGGACTTAATATATTTTAGGTCTGTGAAGTATATCAGGCCACTGTGCCACCCTTTAAACAATTTGGTAGAAGGCATGGTGCTTGATTTCAGCTAGAACAGGTGACTTCGTTACCGCTTTTATTGAAAACAGTGATTTTAAAAAATTAAGTGTTGAATGAGATAACCATGTAACACCTAAGCTTTGGAGTGTTGAAGGCTACTTTCATATCTCTTGAAATTGGTTAACCTAAAAGGGAAGGATAATGTGCTCTGGACTGAGTGTTTGTCTTCCTGATGCTCTTTTCTTTTTTAAAATTTCTTCATTGATTCTTTGGGAGTTTCACTTTCTGCACCCCAATTCTGCTCATCTCCTGATACCCCTATATCCTGCCCTCATCTCTGCCACACACCCCCACATAAGGAGGCAAAACAAAGTAACCAAGCAAGATAACAAAGGCAGAAACAAAAACAAAACAAAAACCCCAATCTGAAACAAAACAAAAGTCACAACAACAGAAAAATCTCTTAGCTTCTCCTTCTTTCGTGCCTCTCCAACATCTCTTCACTCATCCTGGTGGTATTAAAGTCTTCATGGTGCAATATAGTCTTCCTGTAGTTCTTAGGCTGAACTCTTTTTTTTTTTTTTTTTTTTTTTTTGGTTTTTTGAGACAGGGTTTCCCTGTAGTTTCTAGAGCCTGTCCTGGAACTAGCTCTTGTAGGCCAGGCTGGCCTCGAACTCAGAGATCCACCTGCCTCTGCCTCCCGAGTGCTGGGATTAAAGGCGTGAGCCACCACCGTCCGGCTTTAGGCTGAACTCTTGGTGACAGTATTTGGAGTTGGGGTCTTTTATGTGGAATGAGGTTGTAAGGGTGAGATTCCAGATGAAATTGCTGCACTCCATAGAAGATTCAGACCATTCTTCTTCTGTCTTCCTCTCTGCCACAGAAGTGTGACCCAGTAAGAGAATAACCATTAACTAGACCGAGGAAAGGCCCCACATCTTAACCCATTCATTCCAATGCCCTAGTCTCAGAACTCTGAAAGAACAAATAATCTCTGTTATCTAGGTCATTCAATGATGAGATTCTATTTATAACCTCAACTAAGATACCACACAAATTGGCATTATCGGGTTAAAATCAAAACGCGGACATAGTTCTATGTGAAAAGAAGGAGAAGCAGCTGTGAGAGGAGGTGGAGGAGTGAATAAAATCAAACTATTTTAAACAAATTCAGAAAGTACTAAAAACTAAAAGCAATTTAAAAAAATCTCAAGGTAGGGGCATAGCTATAGAAATACTATTTTGCTTTGTTCTGCCTGGATATCTAGGTTTTGTTTTGGAACTCGTGTGAAAAAAGAATGTTCTTTTCTCTTTTTGGTTTTGATTTATACATTTTTTAAATTGAGATTCTGCCTATTTTTAACTAAATGATACAGATTAAAATACATAGTCATTTCCCAACCACTCCTCACAGTTTCTTCCCAAATCCTAGTCTTACACCAGATTTTTAAAAATCATACCACTAGATTGCCAGAATATATATATATATATATATATATATATATATATATATATTCTGATCAAGATAAAGTCATCAAGATAAACCTGAGAAGGTTCGATTCATTATTATAAAAATTGGAAAAAGTTCTAGTCCTCGAATGACACAGGCAAGACAAACATCCCACAAGTGAATTTTTCAGCTAGAGTTGTGGTCAACAAACTCTGTTGACTCTTGAATCAAATCCAGTTTACAGACTATTCCTGTAAATAGCTGGGTTTTGTTTCTTTGTTTACTCTTTTGCTACTTTTGTTTTGGAAAAGCTTCAACTGTGCGTATTATCTATCTTTGTGCTGCCATGGGGTTGAGTAGTAGGGACGGTGTGACCTTAGGAGGCATTGAGTCTTCAGTATTTACTGTTTGTTACTTTAAAACAGAAAAAGATTTGCAGACTTTCCCAACCAGTATGTAATCAGCTAAAACAAAAAACACATGCTAAAACCAGCTTTCTAATTGGATTTAAGGAGGGAACCCATGCTTGATACTGCAAACCTGGCCAAGAACCTTTGGTTGGTGAGCTCATATGCACTACAGAAGAACATCCTATTATTTTGCTAAATGGACTTAGTACCAAATTGCCTTCTAAGTACCCATTGTTATACCCATTGGCTAGTGCAGCTCTCATCCCTCAGGAAAGAAGCTGCGTTTTGTAGTGGATGACTCTGAATACTCAGACTCACGTCTGGTTGAGCACAGAGAATGAGAGACTGGATTGTACTTATACATAAACAGCCCATGTGTATCAAATCTGATCCCCTCAAGAGGATCCCGGCAAAGGGGATGGATGATTGAAGAGACAGAGGTACGCTACAAAAGAGAGTCTTCTGAGTCTGTCAGCATAAGGGCAGTTCTGCACTCACAACAGCTATGGCTGCCTACACAAGCCCTGGCCAAGGTCAGGCCAGTCAGCATTCCAGCAGAGGAGAGACAGACTCATGGAGCCTTACCTGTCTGTAACTGAGGGTCTATTAGCAGTTGATGGCTATGGAGGGCAAGTCCACTTTCTTCAGGAGTGTGGCTCATGATAGATTGCCCGTACTCCACTAGACGACCTTATGTCCATGTTCATATGGAGTGGACTTTAAATTCAATCAGACAGCATTTGCTAACCCCCATAATAGTCATCCCACTATTGCACCAGAAGGCACATCTTTCCTGGTAGGTTGGATGCACAGCACACAGGATCTATACCTGCATACGAGTGTTCATGGCAATTCTTCCCCAGCAGGGTGAATAGAACCATCTGGAACTATGCCAACCAGCCAAGGGGAAGGAAGCTTCTAGCACAATTCTAGTTTGATTTCTCAGTGTTCTGAACCAAAGCATGTGTTGTCATCAGAAATAGAAGTTACCATATAATCATATCAAATATTCAAGAACAGTAGCAACAACCTGTTCTGTTTTTGTGGCCCCATGGACCTTCTGTATGAACAAGTCATAGAAAGGTAGCCCACATCTGGCATTGGGGTTTTCCTTTAGCAGCCTGCGGTCTCTGTGGGCAATTTTATCCTCCCGCAAAGGATATTTTCATCCAAAATCTTAGGTCTAGCTATTCCCTCTGTTCCTCCATCTAATTTAAAACCGAGAATTCCTGCTTATTCTTTGCAAGCAATTAGGCATTATAAAGAGTACAGACATTGTGAAAAGTTAACTTGGTAGACGCAAAAGTATTAGAATTTCGTGTTCAAAAATGCCCTGGGTACATGATTCTAATATGACAGTTTTCTCTGAGTCTATTGCTTCCTTATGGACTAGCCAATTTTTGATCTTTATCTTATTAGTGTTATTGCACAAACAATGATTTTTGAAAGTAAGAATTGGAAATAAAAGTAAGAAATTGAATTGTCCTTTTTTCAGTTATTTCTGATGATTTATCTCCAGCCAGGCTTGAAAAACCACACTTCTAGTGTCTAACATTTCTATATTTGCAGATAGGAACATACTCCATTTCAGATACATTTGCCTCTAGCAAACATGGATATGTAGCTTCAACATAAAAATAGATATGTGTGTATTTTAGATGGAATGATTTTATGTTAATTTTCATTTCAGCTTGACTGGACCATAAAGTGCCTACACATTTGCTTAACCATTATTTGGAGTGTATCTGTGAGGGTGTGTCTGGATGATATTAATTTCTGAATTAGTTCATTGACTAAAGCAATTAACTTCTGAGATCTCTGTGGATATTGTCCAAGCATTGTAGGTTTACTGTTGGGGGTGGGGGGAGGGACCAAGCAAAGGAGGTTTCTCTTTCTTTCTGACTGCCATCAACCTGGTGTATTGTCTTTTTTCTGTTTTCAAACAAAGTACTGGTCTAAAAAGTACACCTCCTTGGTCTACAGCATGGTGACCTCAGATGTAAAAACTTCAACAATTGTATAAGCCATTTCCCGCTTGCCCTCCTTCCCACCTCCACTCTATCCTACTGTTACACACACACACACACACACACACAACACACACACCAATGCTTGTGCAAATATTTTTAGCTACATATTTAATGTATTCATTATATAATATAATTCTAAAGATAGAAGGCAATTTTCTTTATGATCTTCCCCTGGGTCTCTGAATAAATTTGACTAAAACAGTAGTTCAGACAATGATCAATTGCCTGCAATTATAAAATTAAAAGGATAGAAAAGGGTCTGCTAATATTTCAAGATGTGAAGGAACAATAGTATAATTCAATTTAATTAATGGAATCCAAGGAAATAAATAGCCTGAAGTTCAACTGATGTGAATTTTTATAGTGTCCAAACCTGTCATGCAGATAGCTACTTCAAATGGGTTTCATGAACCACACTCAAACAAAAATAAAGTTTATCTCAACATTGAAGTCACATCATATGAATATAAAACATAGTCTTTTCTTTATTCCTTGTATATGAAATGAAGAACTGAAAAGAGTCTTTATACAATTGTAAGAGGGTTGAAACACTTAAACACTATGAGTTCCTCTGGGACGTCATCTCTAGGGGGTGTGTGCTCTCATCAGCCGATATATCTACAGTAGAAAACACCAAGACTCAGAGCACTTAACATGCAGAATATAAAGCAGACATAGATGCTTTCATATACCCTGATGTTTTATATCGAGCTGTTTTTCTCTTTTTACTGGGAACCTTGTACAAAGGATAACAAGAGATTCTCCCCGAAGGTGACCCTCTGATACTCAACCTGGGAAATAGGATGCTGCTACCACCTAAAGGAGAAAAACCATGCAACTTCAAATTCCAATATTTACCCTAATTAATCAGATAGTAAATATTTACTAGGTATATCATTTTTTGGATACCTTTCCCTAAAGATTCTGACTCATTCTGTGTATCCAGGGTGTGAATTACATATTTACATTGTAGCAAGTACACTAAAATGATTTGAATGTAAGGGGTGGAAGACTTATGTTGAGAAACTAATCACATAGTCTTTCCTATTTTCAATGTGATCAGTTTTCCTTTCTAGTTTTATCAGTTAGCTTTGCTGTGTAACAATAAAACACAAAATCTCAGTCTCCTATAAAAGTGGGCATCTGATTGAAATGAACTAGGGATCTGCTAAGCAGGCCTGTGCATGAGGCTCAGACTTGCTTATTTCACAGGGATATGTTGGCAAATCTTCTTTCTCATGAGTCTAACCTCAAATGTGGTTCTTCTCATCCTCCAAGAAACCTGTTTCCGTAGTGACAGTGGAGATACAGGAAAGCCAATGGAAGTACAAAAGTCACCAGAGGCCTAGGCTCAAACTAGCATTCCACCAAACCCTAATGGACAAAGAAAACCACATAGCTGGACTCAGATTTAAGTCTAAAAACACTTCCTGACTTTTCAATGGGAAGGACTGAAAGCAATATACTAAAATAGAATAGCGAGCGATTAATAACTGAGAACACTGTTGTAATCAATAACTACTGAGAAGACAAGACCTCTGGACAGAAAGAGAAGTATGTCAAGAATTTTATTTGCAGAAAATAAGCTCGTGACTAAGCTAAATCAAGGACTTCTTATTATCCGCACTCAGTGACAGCATAGTCTATCCCTGTCTAGATGCCTACAGAAAATCTATGTGGGCTCCTCTCCAGTACAGATAGTTATATATAAATAGCAGCAGAAGTTGACTTGGAGAACAGACATAAACTTGGGCTGTATTAATTTTATGTGGCTATGTGTGAGATACATTCGAATTAAAAAAGTCATGTAAGCCTTTAAAGCAAATAAATAAATATAGCGTGGTGTGGTCGTAAGAGGCCCAAATAATAATCATCAATGCTTTATAATATCCTGTATTTGAAAACTGACCACATCAAATGTGAGGAGCTTTATACATTTTAAAATTCATAGCACTATGAAATAATACATTTCCAATCTTGAAACTATGAGAGCTACAAGAAAATTCATTTCTGCATGTAAGAGACATTTGAACTATTCACAGTACAATTTTTAAAACTTTTCCTTGAATATTTTTCATATTCCATATTGCTGGCACACAATTATTCATTAAATACATTATGTAAAGAGTTTTGTTTCATAACAATTGTACTACTATACATTTATGGAAAAATAATGAAACTGACTTTCTTTAAATATTTGAAATTGCTAAGGCTTGCTTTGTTTTGATTGCTAGGACTTTACACTATAAAAATGAATAAGCGTATTTCAATATATGACTCTGAAAATTGGAGCATCTCTATGTAGAATGCACAAATATTTAATTGAAAAACACTTGGGGAACCTATAGAAATCAGTTGAAGAGTTCCGGCTCCCAGTGCAAATGAAGACTGGAAAGATAAGCAATCAGTCTTATGTCTGCCCTTGTCAGGGCAGAACTCAAAGAGACCCACTGTAATAAACAACTCATGTAAATGCACATGGTCCCAGACATTTATAAAAATAGAAATGACTGTTGATAAATACTCTTGACTCAGGAATGCCACAGCCATCATGCTTGGGATTTCTTTCTCCAGCGCCATTACTACATTCCAGTATTTAGTAGTGTTTTTGAGGAAGAACTTGAGAATGTTCATGGGTTTGGGGTCTGAAGATTAAGATACTGGAGTTAAGAACACGCTCTTTGCTGACAAAAGTATGTCTTGAGCCCACTGTTGTAGGATTCTAAGACTAAGGTTTCTTTAAACTGGCCAGAGTTTCATCTGTCATGAATGCTGAAGGCCTAGCAGAGCAGCCTAAAAATGTTAAATCGTACATTAGCTCTTCAGTCACTTTGAATCAGAGTCAACATTAGAAGAAAGCCTTCACTCATGGCTAATAGTGAAATAACCAAAGTAGGATGCTGATCTAAAAGCGTCAATCACAAACTGCCTGTCAAATCTTCACCTTATTTAGCTTCCCATCATTTAGAGAATGTTAGGGTTTTTAACGTAATAGATTCAAAAATATGTGTCCTTGAATTATTTTATAGACTGATAATAATGCCACGATACAGGAAAGGCTCCAGGCTAGAAGGAAGAAGCCTTCAAGCAGGTGAGGTGCATTTATATCTTCAGAGTTCCCCAAAGGCCTGTGTAGTAAAGGCTTAGACCCAAGCTTGGTTCTCCTTTTAGGTAGTAGAAACCCCAAGACTCAGGACCTAGTAGGCAGAGTTCTGATCATTGTGGGCACATCTTTGGAGGGCAGATGGGAAGCTGAGTTCCACAGATCATTCTTTTCTCCACTTTCCCAGCAAAGAAGTTTACTATGCCACGTGCCCAGCCCCTGATGTGCTAGCTCAGACAATTGTTCACAGACTGAAAATTCCACAAGTGGCAGCACTTGAAAATCCAGATTATTTCAGGTTTTTATATGGTACGATAAAGCTAACAAGTCAAGTAGTGACATAAGGGTATGAAAACATCAGAGGAAAACTTTCCCAGCAGCCAACACTACAATAGACTTCTCTCACTGCTCACGTGGAAATGGGTAGAACTCATGCTGATGAGCCATCAAGGTCAACCCCCGGAGGTGGAGTTGAGAGTGTTTGTGGACACACTTATAGTGTTAATCTGTGTACAGTAAATGCCACGAACACTAGCAATGTTCTTGTTTGCTTCTGCAGAACAAAATCCCCAATACTCCTTAGCGTATAGGTTGTGTGGTAAGAAAACTGAACGCAGAAATATAACATGCTAGTTATTTTCTTAAAAAATTTCCTTATGAAATCATCGGTCCCATGACAGAGGTAACAATCTCACAGAGATGTGTTATAATTATATCATCATTGGATGGGAACAAAAATCCAAACCTAAGCTTCTACTTTGAGCATTTGGACATGCACGTAATTTAATCAGGACAACAAGAATATTCTCTGTCTTCTTTAGGGTTCCTCTCGCTGTGCTGAAACACCATGACCAGAGCTGCTTGAGAGGAAAGGGTCTACTTGACTTACCTTTCCACATCACTCTTCATCCCTGAAGGCAACCAGGACAGAAACTCAATCTGGGCAGCAATCTGAAAACAGGAGCTGATGCAGAGGCCACGGAGAGGTGCTTCTTACTGGCTTGCTCCTCATGGCTTCCTCAGTTTGCTTTCTTATAGAAAAAGGCCAGCATGGTACAACCAACCATGGGCTAAGCCACTTCCATCAATCACTAATTAAGAAAACGCCCTACAACTGGATCTAACGGAGACGTTTTCTCAACTGAGGTTCTGTTCTTTCAGAGAGTTCTAACTTGTGTCAAGTTAGCATAGATCTAGCCAGCTGGGAGCTGTTCCTCATCCACTCTTGTGCCATGAAAACTCGTAACAAATATTTGGAAAGGAGGATTTGGAGTGATTGCATGATTAACAATTAGGAAGCGGATCAAAGCCTTCTAACCTATTTAACTGCAATCTTCCTGAAGGTCTCTAAGGACTTCGCTCGCACACCCACGTGAGCATGAAATTTGTTAAGTACAAACACATCCCATGCTTCATACTTCGTTTAGGCAATGTTCCACATATAATAGGGTCTAAGGCTGTCCATCCAAAGTTCTCATGGGATGGAGGGGGTTATGACAGAAGTCAGGGTCCCCAGAAATCCCCTTGTACTCCTAAAGGATACCTCAGGGAGCAAGTAGGGGCTTCAAGAAATAGCTTCAGTGGACATTTCAAATAAAAGCCCTACGAAGGGCTCCCTGCCCTATGTTCATCAGCCTACGGGTGAGAGAATCCACTTCTCCATTACACTCCCTCCTGGGAGCTTTCATTTTTCCACAGAGTTAAGACTGGTTCGGACTAGTGAGGCTTTAGTAGCCAGCTGTGGAATTCTCCCCACACCACTTTCACCTTCCCCATCTAATACAGCCGACGATTTCCTGTCTTTTCTCTCTTCCCACAGTGAACCAAGACAAGAAAGGGAAACCTTGTTTGAGGGTGGTATGAGAGGGACTATGTCAACAGATAATCTATACATGTATGAAATTTTTTAAAGAATAAATAATAAAGAAAGCAAGGGAGGGAGGGAGGAAGAAAAACTCTTTTGAGTTTTGGTCTTTCTCTATTCCCCACTTGCCACAAAGAGTTTAAGCTAAGCACATCTGTTTCCAAGGCAATAACAATTATTTCAGTTTCATTAAAATTTTAAAAGTCAAACCCAAGCTAATTGTGATTTTCAAAAATTAATTCTCCTACATCACTCTTGCATGGTTTTAAAGGGAGAGAGACTGGGGCTGTGTTAATGCCCCAGCAATGTTTATCCACTTGGATGCTTGCTTTTTTTTTGCCTTTTTCTTCAAGAAAAAAATGTACTAATTTAGACACAGAATTTGATCTGTGGAGGAAATAAATACATGAAGATGCCGAGGGAGAAATGAGCCAGGCCTCTGGATTAGCAAAATCTACAAAATCTGTAGTGTGGGAAAACTAACAAGCAAAGAAAAACACATGCTCCAAATAGTTTGTACGTTTAAGAGCCAGTTGTTGACTGTGTAGCAGCTCAGTCCTGGAAAACTTCCAAGACTTCTTGCTTTCCATTTCTTCAGACAAAAAATAAGGCAGGGGTGAATTTTAAAACTCTTTTGAAAGCATTTGTTCGCATGGTTTCAACATCTATGCCTGGTCCATACCTTCTTTGATGCATTTGCCTGTGTTCACGTCCTCAAGTCTGTGTAACACTGTGAGCTGAAACACAATCATATATTCATCATCATGGGAATTGCTTATGGCTCTTTACAGATCCAATTCTTCATTTCAGAGGAGCCCTCTTAGACAGTTCTTTTTAGACACAGGAAATTGTGTGTCAGAGAATATGAGTCCATCTGGCATCTCCGGACATTCTGCTAACTGTGCTCCTGAAATCCATTCTGCTTTCTTCTCATCAGTATGGACTACATGGAAGGGTTGTTTCCTTCTAATCTCATTTTAATTCAAGTAGAGAAAAGAATCAAGTGAGTTGGAAGAGTGAGGCTAGCTATCCCCACTTCCCTTCCATGGAGAACAGCCTTAGGCCAGATGGTGTGCTTTTCTGTAGCTCTTATGTGCCGGAGAAGTATTGTAGATGTGCACACTGGGGCTGGGATCCAACAATCTGCATTTTGACAGACTGTGATGGTCTCCATCTGCTGCAAAGAGAATTTTCCTTGAGAGGTGAGAGCTACACTTACCTGTGGGTAGAAGGACAAATAGCTAGAATAGAGTTGGTGATGGTGCTGATCTTCTATGTTCTGGGAGCCTTAGGTGTAGATTGTGCTGCAGATGTGTCTGCCAGGGATTGGCATCTCACAGTCGGCTGTTCTTTGCATTTTAAGCAACTATAGTTTTTTTTGTAGCGGTTTCTCTGCTTCAAAAGATGCTTCTTTGATGATTGGTAAAAGCTACGCTTACCTGCGAATATAAGACTAGATATTTTAGTATGGCTTTTGGGGGAACATTATCACCACAAGTGGTATAACTTCATTTAAAATATTTATTAATGTCTACACATATGCTTATATGTATATTATCTATATTTTAATGAAACATATAACAATGCTTCCCTGTGGCTTTTTAAATCATTGTCATTGTTCTTTATCTTCCTTCCTCTTCCTCACGTTTGTCTTTCCTCTACTTCCTTAGATAACACCCCCTTAATTTTTCCCACTTCATAGCAATGGTGTCAGATGGAATCATTTTAATGGCACCCCCTTGAACTTTCTAGTTCATTTTGTCAGCTAATACAGGTCCCTCAACATCTATAAAGGATCGCTTCTGTAACTCCCTGACTACAGCTAACCTCACAGAGGCTCAAGTATCGTATAGGGAAAAAAAAAAAGAGTAATTTCAAGCACTACACTTGACATACGATCTCCTGAGCACCTCATCTCTAAGTTACTTATAATTCTTCATAAAATACAAGTGTTACAGTTCTGTACTATTGCTTGAAGAATAATGAAAAGAGGACCGTCCGTACATGTTCCACGCAGAATGACATTTTTCTTGAGATGTTTGGAACTGCGGAGTATTGAATCCAATAACTTGAGTGAGTTTGCACTCATTTCTGGTTGCCCAGGGCACACTCACTCTTCCACTCTGAGCACTTCTTGAGTTTTAAATTCATGAACTTCTCCATGGGACTTTCTAATTTCACCCCACTAGTCCTCATAACTGATTGCCATGGTCCCTTTGCTGTAGTGGAGAGTGTTCATATCTTTCGGATTAATTTCTGCTGTCATTACCTCCAGCGTAAATTTTTCTCTGCTCTTCCTTCTCCATGGTGACGTAAGTACTGTGAATTGGGTTTTCTTATTTGTCTTTTGTTTATATGGTTACTACATTTCATTTCCATCTTTAACCATTGATCCCACCCGAGGAGCTTTAGTCAATGCACAACTTTTATCAGTCCATCAGAAGGGCTTCCCCCTTTCTAATCTACAGTATTGGCAAAAATAAAAGTTCTCCACCATGTGCCCTTGCCCTGTTAACATTTCTTTTCAAGCTGGCCAGTTACCCAGTAAGGAAGACAGTGAGAAACAATGACCATATTAATAATTACTAAGACAGAAGGGAAAACTCACTGTTTCCTTCTGACTGCCTGTGCTAATAGCAATAGTCAAAGTTCCTAAGAGGGGGGCGAGTTCTCTTGAATGCGTTTGACTCAGGACGCAGCCTCTACTGATAAAGTCAGACGCAGTACTGCCTTTTAGAGATAGATTTTTAATGGACCATAAAATATGGGCCACATTGCTATAAAGTTGCCAGTATCTCGGTTCCATTAGGTTGAAGGAATAAAATGGAACAATATCTACTCTCTGAAAAGTCACCCAGGTGTTGCCTTCCATGATCTTCCTTCTTCCTTCTTGGGCTGCTATGGTTGATTACATCAGTAAGTAGGGCTGCTCAATCAAATATGAAGCTCCCTCCCATGATATATAATCATTTCAGAGAAGCTGGAGGGTAACTAAGGACCACATTCCAAGACTCCCTCTGCTTTCCATGTAAGTCAAATATTCTACCCATGTCTCACTATTGAAATAAAAGTGCAGTTTTAGTGGGGGTGACTTAGAGAACTGGTAGGTTGTTAGCTTCTGCCCTCTTGTAGAAATTTATGGTTTGAAACTGTCAGGTGGCATCTGTACAAGATGGAACAGCCTGGGACTCTGAGCCATTCCTTAATGTACCTGCATCTAATTTAGTCTTGAGCCAAAAAAAAAAAAACAGACATTTGTGCTACCTACTTACTGAAAGGTAAGAGTTACTCGTAACAACAGTTGACTAGCCTGCTGTACGGCAACATACAGTGACAGCCCGTCTCAGTACGCATAAGGTACCTACAGCTTCAAGTGCGCTGCCATTCACCATTCATTATCACCAATATCTCCACACAATATTTTAGTGAAAAGGTCCTCACAGTTAAATATTTTCTATCATTATAGCCATTATAGCCTGCAAAATTTTATTCTGTTAATGAAATTCCATGAAGCTACACTCTTAACACATGAGTTGTCAAAGGATGTTTGGAGATAGAAGAAGCCTCTTGGAGTAACTGCAGAAAGCAAATTAGTTATTTTCATTAACTTTGACCCCAGAGTCATCAATAGAGCAAATTAAATTATTGCTCAATGTGGTGGTAAATAGAGCCGATTTCATTATTTTAAGTGGTACTTAAAATGATTTTTTTTCAGGTCTTCAATTGTTCGTTATCCTAAGTCAATAGATGAAACGTATGCTGATCCCTTTGTTCTGTGAACTCTTTCAAAGACGTGGGGTCGGGAATCAGCCTTAAAAATATATGGTCCATGAGCTGTAACTGAACTTTTCGGTGCCTAAGTAAACATTAATTTAACCATTAGATAAACCCGCCAGCATTCACCCTGCTAGCTGAAGTGTAATGTATAATCATGCTTTTATCTGTTTTTTAAAACAACCCATTATTAAAAATGATAATTAGGTTCAGAATGCTACTGATAGATTGCTTTTCTCTTGGGACACCTGATATTTTACGGAGAAGGGCATGAGCTTTTCTTCACTCCCAGATGAAGTAAGCTTGCAGCTGACCCCACAGAGGACAGAAATGAAACCCTTTGCCTTCCTACAAATATCACCAGGAGCATTTTCCCTCCCATTCAGACTGTGCTCTAGTAGGCTATCCGTAGGATTCAATTGTACGAAGCATTGTGAGTGAAACTCCTAAGATACAGCTTGTGACAGCTGCCTAGAAAGGGTATTTTTAACATCTAAGCACACACTTCAGCTAGTCTACTAATGTACCAGATTGTAAACCGTTTTGAAGTGGCAACTTGTCTGAATTAATAGCCTGTGAAAATGGAAATTCGTATATTTCCCACATGGAAAAGGTTCATTGCTAGAAACATGTAAATATATAGATTTGCATCATGGTAAGAATGAATATATCCAAGCAAATTTGTTGCCATTTACCGGACTTTTGGTGTGTACCAGAAATTATGCTAAATGCTTTCTATGAATAATTTTAGTGCTCACAGTTGAATTCCTACCTTACTTGAGTATAATTTCTCAAGCCGGGCGGTGGTGGTGCACACCTTTAATCCCAGCACTCGGGAGGCAGAGGCAGGTGGATCTCTGTGAGTTCGAGGCCAGCCTGGTCTACAAGAGCTAGGTCCAGGACAGGCTAAAAAAAGCTGCAGAGAAACCCTGTCTCAAAAAACCAAAAAAAAAAAATTAATTTCTCGTCAGACGGTGGTGGCACACACCTTTAATCCCAGCACTAGGGAGGCAGAGGCAGGCAGATCTCTGTGAGTTCAAGGCCAGCCTGGTCTACAAGAGTTAGTTCCAGGACAGAATCCAAAGCTATAGAGAAACCCTGTCTCAAAAAAAAAAAAACAAACAAACAAAAAAATTAATTTCTCAAGGTTAGTTAAAGGGCAAAGCTGAAATCTGTTTTGATTGATTGGTTGCCGCTCTCTCTCTCTCTCTCTACCTCCCTCTTTCTTCTAGACAGTACCTCATTTTTCAAACATACCATAGAAACAGTGGATGACCTTGAACTTCTGATCTTCCCGTCTTCAGAGTTCTGTATTTATAGGCATGCACCACCATACAAATTTTATGTGGTTCTGGGTTTGAACCCCACTAACTAAACTACATCCTTAGACCCAGAACATAAGTTTCTGGAATACTTCCTGAACTACTGCATTTTCACAGAAATGCATTGCCTCGTTTGCCAAGTGTTTGATGTGATTTTATTATAAACTGTACGTAGGGTATTTATTGATGTTGAATATAAGTAGTATTTTTTGAACATGCTGGTGCTATCTCTGACCGAAAGAAAAAGTAAATATCATGATCGTTACAGTTATTTCAGGAAATGGATGTTGTATGTGTTTCTGGGAAGATTACCATTAAACTGCTACAAGAAACAGAAAGCATTCCTTGTCAGAAGGAATTCCGACATGTGTCCTCTGTGGTGGGGAGCATGCCAACTCAAGCTGCTACTAACATCCATGCCCTCTACCCTTCCCCATTCACAGCACCTGGGATAGGGAGGCTTAGGGACGCACCTATTCACCATCCAACATCAAACAGATGAGTCTTCGAGGTGTAAAACAATTCTAGTAGCTTTTTTCCATCATGGAAGCTACATGAGGCTTCTAGAAAACTCATTAGCTTTCCTAATGCAGACATGACTATTTGCAATGTTGCAGCCATACCATGATTGTTAAGATCAAAGACAGCTGCAAGCTCTGAAGGGGTGTAGACAAGAACAACTTACAAGCTGCCTGGTAGAATAATTGAATCTTTCTTAGTTCCAGGTAGTTAGTAAATCAGACAAAAAAATAGTTAAAACCAAATCACCTTAACTGTGTAGACACTGTACATACATAGAGCTACTCTAGAGATATATAAACTATCTAGACATGCATGAACATATCTGGAATTGTATAACGCAATACATTTTGTAAGGTAAAATTTTATTCTTTCAGTATTTCAAGCAAAAAAATTTACAAAATCGTTTAAGATTGTTTTCCTATGGTTATTTTAGAAGATAGCAATTAATAGCAGAAGTCTGATTCATTCAAATTTTTTAGAGTTCTCTAAATATGTTTCCTGTGTGTGTGTGTGTGTGTGTGTGTGTGTGTGTGAATAAACAGATTTAGGGCTAGTCTCTCAAGTAAGGTTCCATTTTGCTGGGTGACATTCACACCAATGCAGTTGTTTATTTTGTACCCTCCCTTCTGTAGTCAGCTTGCCATCCTCTGTCTGGGAGGCCAGGCAGCGTTAAGGATAAAATGGTGCCTATATCGTCAGGAAAAGAGAAAGGGCTGTTTTAACGAAACAGTGAATAAAATCTGGATAAAGGAAGAAAAAAGAACCAAAAACATGTAATATTGAAACTAGTCCAGTAGACTTTTCCAGAAGGAACAGAGTGGATCTTTGGAATAACAAGTTTTTGTCCAGTCCCTTGACACAAGGGTTTCTAATAGCCCCGTGTTGGGCTCCAATGATGTGATAACAAACTCATAGTTTAAATTCCACAAAACAATGATAGTGTGTGATACAATCATCTCTCTTCCCTAGTATTCAAAGAAAGACATTTGACATCAGATGGCCTCCAAAATGTTTATTTGCATAAAATGAACTTCTTCCAGGTACACGCAGAGGTTCTGCTTCCTCTGGAACCCTGTGCGTCTTCTGTCACACTGAAGGTTGCAACCCAAGCCTTGGTAACCATGGTAGGCAGCTGGTAACCATGCAAAAAGGTTTTCCACTTTCGAGTAAACAGGATTATTTTAATCCATGTACAAAATGGAATAAAGTAATTTCATTAACATCTAAGTATTCCTTGGCCACAGAAGGTAATGGATGAAAGGCTTCTTACCCAGTGTTTAACACAAAAAATGTTGCTGCCAGATTAAATCTCCCTAAAGGAGCAATAAGAAAATATATGTATCTAATCCACTTAGCCGAGAAAAAAAATGACCTGGGGCAGTAATGTTATTTTCTATTAAGGTAATCTTGAATGTAGATGGAAGCCAGTTAGACAGTAATTTAATATAATGGCAACACAGAGCTCAGAAATGGAAAAAAAAATGTATTCCCATACTGGAGAGCAGTTAAATGGTACCTTGCATTTGTATTTGACCTGAAAAAGGATTTCCAAAGCATACAATACAGTGATTTCATAAATGATACTTTACAGGTTATTGAGAAGTACTTTCCAATCCAAGCATGAAGGACATGGTGCTTCAGTAATTATAAAAGTGCATTAAAAACCTCATCTTCATTTCTATAATTATGTTTTAAAGTTAAAAGATAATGTAAGTTTAAGAAAAATGTAGTTTTCCCACACTGGCACAGCATATTAAGTGACATTTTAGATTCCAGGATGGAACATTTTCATGTAGACATTTTATATACTTAATTTTTATGTTTTTACATATTTAACCTTTATTTTCTTAAAACTGAAAGTTTATCCTTACAAGTTTGATGCTTAAAACATTTCATATATCCATTTTCAAATCTTTTATTTCTTTTTTATTATTTTTTAAAAAGATTTATTTATTTATGTATTATGTATACAGTATTCTCAGTGCTTTGCCTGCAGGCCAGAAGAGGGCACCAGATCTCATTACAGATGATTGTGAGCCACCATGTGGTTTCTGGAAATTGAACTCAGGACCTTTGGAAGAGCAGGTGGTACTCTTGACCACTGAGCCATCTCTCCAGCCCCCATCTTTTAATTCTTATTACGATTTCATACATGTGTGTAATGTATTTTAATCAGCTTCATCCCCCATTCTCTCCCCTCCAATCTCTCTCCTCTTTCCACTACCAATTTCATGCATTCTCTTTTTGGTTAAATCTACAGAGTCTACTCTTGTTGCAGTTAATATTAGAGATCCTCCTATCTTTTCGAAACTCCATAGTCCAGACAGCAGCTGCTCTGGTCTAACGTGGCACTTCCCCTGCCCTGTCCCCTGCTTTCAGCTCAGTGTGGAAGGACCCAGAAGCAACAATGGCAGCAAGGACTTAGGGGTAAAGTGAGGAAGAACCTGGCCCAATTCTAGCTCAAAGAGCATCCTGCAGGTATTGGGAATAATCCAACTGCCCCTGTCTATTGTCTTGAGGCAAGTCAATCTTCTGTGTATTGCAGGCTACTCCTACCTTAAGGTCATTCATAATTCTAATAAACATTTTAATAATAACTTTATAAAACAAAAAAGATAAAAATAAGAATCTAAGTTAAATGATCGGAAAGTTTTTGCTCTTCTTTGTTGTATTGCACCTGTCTCAGTAAGTGAAATTCTTCTTTGGTGTCTGTGTGCTACAGCTGGGGTGTTTCCCAAAGGCCGATACTTCAATGTCCTGCTATTGAAAGGTGGTGGGACCTTAAGGGGGTGGAGCTTAGTGGGCAGTCTTTGGGTCCCTGGCTATTCCCCTTTAAGTGGATTATAAATTCCTGGTCTTTAACTCTCTTCCTTTCCTTGGACATAAAAAGCAGTGTTTCTGCCATGAAAGCTGTCCCTCCAAAGACCCCAAATGATCTGATAAATTGTTAATTGTAACATCTAAAACCATATGCTGATAATCTCAGATATCTGTCACAGCAATGGAAAGACTGATAAAGGCTGGATCCACCCTCGGAAAATCTAGACAATAGATATTCTTCCAAGTAACTTGTATTCTTAGGAAAAAACCAAAAACAAAAGTTTCTCCCTTCTCTAGAACATCTGTGCTGAAGACTTGACCTTGTTAGTGTGCAAATAACACACTCACATTCCTGTGGTAAAGTGAATGATTTTATTTTCATTAGTTCATGGATGTCTACAGTAACTTCCACTGAATTCAGTAAAAAGGCTTTTTTTTTTCATTTTAAATATCATGTTTTTTTCTTTGTTTGTTGTTTTTAACGGTTTTCATTGTTTTGGATTATTTTTTGTTTTATTTTTATTTTGTTTTGTTTGAAACTGGGGTTGATGTAGCACAGGTTAGCCCCAAACTCACTATATAGCTGAAGATACCACTGGACTTATAATCCCCCTGTTTCTACCACCACAAGGTGTTGGGAATTCAGGCATGCACCACCATTTCCAGTAACAACCAGCTTTTCATATAGAAATATTTAGTGTTTCCTTGGAAGTTACTGAGGCTGTATATTTTTCCATATCAATGTTTTTTACTTTCTTGGAAATATTATGAGATACACACTCCATGCCTATGAGTGAATCCCTGTTGTGCACAATGTAAGGAAGGCAGAAATGTGTAGATGGAATTTGGCCCTTCCGGGCCCTTCTGCAGGTCTAGTTTGTACACACCTACAGCTTTCTGCACTTTACCTCTCATACTTTTTTTTTTGGTTTTTTTGAGACAGGGTTTCCCTGTAGTTTCTAGAGCCTGTCCTGGAACTAGCTCTTGTAGACCAGGCTGGCCTCGAACTCAGAGATCCGCCTGCCTAAAAATTTATTTATGTATTATGTATACAATATTCTGTATATGTGTGTGCCTGCAGGCCAGAAGAGGGCACCAGACTTCATTACAGATGGTTGTGAGCCACCATGTGGTTGCTGGGAATTGAACTCAGGACCTTGGGAAGAGCAGGCAATGCTCTTAACCACTGAGCCATCTCTCCAGCCCCACCTCTCATACTTTTTCACCAACGTGAGATAAGATGACTTTTTTGTATGTACCTTAGTGTTTGGGTTCAATATTGAACCTTACTATCATCTTTAAAAAACAATTTATATTTACAACTATAAAGCCATAATTTAGGGTAAACTGTATGATATTAACACATAGTTTGTAAAATAAAATTAAAACATGCACCAGCATGTTTGACATATGAGCTGTTAGACATACGATCTGTGACCCCTCTGCCTGTTCCGTGACAGTTTTCTTCCAAATTTGAAGACAAGACAGTTCCATCAACACATGAACAGGAAACTCCGGATTGAGGATATTTTGAAACTGACAAAAGCTAGTGTATGCCAAAGTCTCTCAAACAGGTCATGTTACTATCGTTTCAAAGCAAGACAGCAAGTTTCCAGGTTGGGCGGGTGAGATAGCTCAGTAGGTAAAATGCTTACCAACCACGTCTGTGGACCTGAATTTACTCCTTGGATCCCATGTAGAGGAGGATGGAGAGAAGGGGTGCCATAAAGTAGTTATCTGATCCCCATATGCACTCGGTGACACATGCATCACATACACAATACAACAACAACAATAATAATAAAATTAAAATTCTGGAATTTAAGCAACACACTCCAGTACTTGGCTTTGAACTGTGTTCTTGCCTTACTGCAAACCTTGTAGTATGATGCTGTCTATAGGCAATGGCTCAACAGTCACATGGTCTACCTTTAATGAAGCTTTGCCTTACTTCCTCTTCATTTGGGCAGTTCAACATCACTTTTCTACACTTGATTGCTACTATTTTAGTCAGATTATAACCCTGGTATCCTTCCCTGACGTGCTCATTTTTTACTTGCATAAATAAATCTATTCCTCCTGTTCTCCTAAAGTGGCTTTCATTTAGCGGTCTAACAAGAGCTGCATTCAGCCATGGAAATAAAACGTGACAGCATTTTCTCTACTGGAACTCATAGTGATCTACCAGAATATCAAAGATAAAGATAGACAGAGTGATAAATGCCCCATCGTCATGTAAATCTGGTAGTTACAAACTGCTTAAAAAAAATTCTTCATCCCAGCCTTAAAGAAAGGGTTAGCCAAGAAATCAAGCTGAGAGTCAGTATTTGCATTTTTGTTTTATGGGTAATGTGACTGAAATGACTTTATTCTCTGAGTACTTCATCTGAATGGAGCACACGGCCTTGGTGGAGTAAACATGAATGACAGCAGAGGAAAGCTCTTCCATCTGTCATGTCTATGACAGAATCCCCATGCTATATGTAGTACACATTTTATATGCAGACAAGTCTAAGATGATGCTGTTATTTGTATTTCTTATCCCCCCAACTCACCCCTTCAGATTTAACTTCTAGCTTCCCTTGCTGTGAGGGTACCCCTGTTTGAAAGCAGAGTCTGCAGAAGTAACCAAATTAAAATAAGTTCAACAGGGTAGCATGTTCAGTATTCTATAGATAGAGAAAGCTCAGAGACAGGCATCCATAAGAGAACAGTGCATAACAGTAAAGGGAGAGATCAGATGCCACACTACAAGCCAAAGAATATAAAGATTTAAAAACAAAAACAGCAAGACTAAAAGGCCCTGGAATGGATTCTAGGTCAGAGCACTCAGAAAGATGGTGCAGATACCATGACACTGGGTCTTCAGTCCTGAGAAGTGTGAGTTGATGAAGTTTTCCTCCTGAGTCACCAAGGTGCCTCATTCAACACAGCATCCAAAAGAAACCTTACAGATGTTGGACATGAGCACTGTTAGGCAATCAAGTGAAATTTTACGATTTGGAATAGAGAAATGCAAGATAAGTTTCTGGACAACTTTGAAGAAAATGTAAAATGTAGCCATCATATAAAGAAAGGACTATCCTATAATACTGGCCCCAATTTGAAAAGGTGGTTCCAAAACTACAGAGCAATATTCCCACCATGAGAGCCTCCAAGGTTAAAAAAAAACTGGATGTTTCCATCTACAAACATTTCTTTAGAAAGTCCCAAGACCATCAGATGGTGTCTGTACTGTTTAGAATGGAGCTAGTCAGCTGAATGGGGCGTGGGTCATGGGGGGAGGGCGGCAGGGGGAGGCGGGGCAGGAGGGTTGACCTGTAATGAAATAAACAATGAGAGAAGTTTTTTTTTTTTTAAAAAAATAAAGATTTATTTTCCTTTCATGCAATACTAATTTCAGCCTATTTTATTTTTAAAGGGAAAGAGGTTTCTTTTGTGTTGGATATAAACATACACATTTGTGCTCTGAATCGCTCAAGGTTTCTTGACAGGACAAACTTCAGTGAACTATATGTTCCACCGAGGCGTGAATACACCCACAGCAGATAGCAAAGACAAAACGAGGGTCTGCAAATGGAGAATGGTCTCATTGTCTGCAATAGCATTCTCTGATTGCATTGGAGTCCCTAGGGAATTCACGGCTGGAGAAGAGCCCCACCCTCTCAAAGGGCTCCTGTGCTCACTCATGACTGTCCTCGCACTGCCAGGGAGTCCACTTGCTCTGTTCAACTACAGACCAACACAGAAGATCAACCAGGTAAATCTTTTCTTTTGCTCATTTTAAACAAAAGTATGCACAGCAGATTGCCAAGTGAGTTTACATGTTGAAATATTGCTGAAATGATACTCAAAATAGTTGACTCATGAAAATAAATTCTGCAGGTGGGGAAATATATATGTACAAATGTGTACAAACATATGCAATTGATATATTCTGTGTCACTATCTGGCATGGGCTGAAGCTGTACTTATCTCAAATTTGGAATGCTTTCACATGGACAAGGGAAATTTTGACTATCAACAATGCTTGATGCTCTTTCATAAATAGTTTGAGAAGATAATGTCTGCTGTATAGTTCACCGTGAAAATATTTATTTGGTTTATATTATGATAATGTTTGGATTTTGCATTTTGTTTTTTAATTCCATAGTCATTATTTTGTTGGAGAATTTGACTCCGGACCTATTGAGACTCATTCTATTGTGAAGTAAACTTTATACAGTAGTTACATTGATTTAGAAAAATAATTTTATATTATTCTTTTTGTCATAACATTTTCATAGCATTTGTTGGTCTTTATCAATTAATCATTTATCTCCTCTGACAATTATGAAGCATTCCAAATAGACTTACCGAATTCCAGGTTAGCTTTCTGAAAACTCAAAACTGCTCAGTCAAGAGTACAGATAAAATGACTGGTTGCCTTGCAGGCTGCTTGCTAATTGGATGAAGAGAAAGCCTGCTTTTCCTTACACCAACCTATAACACTAATGGATAAGCTGATTTTTGCCTCCCTAAAGTAATTGCACAGACCAATCTGAAATCACTTGCATTTACTTGGTTAGCTGTTCTCAAACAGGGCAAAGGTCTTGAACATTTATACAAGGGAGATTTAAATTGTCAATTTGATAAAGAGAGCAGGGACCCTGCAGAATAAGTAATTAAAATTTGCTCTGTGTCTTCCTTTATTTATAATGAATACCTTATCTATTGGGGCTGGCAAGGAAGACAATACTACAGCAAGTTAATCCTTATGGTGTTCCATCTCTGCTCCTCATCTGCCTCCCTTCTATTTCAACATCACACAGGAAATTCTAAACAAAGTGTTAAAACACAAACAGTGAGTTGTACTAATCAGGCTGTTTAGCTATCAGTGTGTAGAAAAGATAATATTAGTACAAATTATCCAGTGCCCGAATTATTAAAGTATTGCATCTTGATGCAATGACTTTTCCTCTATTTCTATATCTGTAGCCTATAGGAGATGTTAAATAAAATATTAAAGTATGAAGTTAGTGATAATCATTAATTAAAATAGCCAATCTTTAAATTGTGTATATAAGGTGCTATTTTAATAGTTCAGAGCTTGCAATTAATGAAGATGTTCACATGATGAGCAATATGTCATATATATATACATATATATATATGATATTCCTAGTGGAGAAATGATTGGTGCCTAACATGAATGAACATTGATATCACTATATGAATAAATGAATGTTGTCTGATACCACTAAATAAATGAATGCTTCCATAGAAAATGGGGGTAATGAAGCCCAACCTCCTAACTCCCCATTGAGACAATAAGGGCAGTATTTCCATTGGTAGAGAAAATATATAGCTACAAATATTATTTAGCATGCCTTTTATTTTTATCAGAAAATATATTCTGGAACTACATCAACAAAACTACACACCATGTGAACGAGTTAACACATTTATTATCCTTAACTGAATTAGTAATCCCTTTCCTGCTGTATTAAAAGATGTGTTATCCAATATATTATCCAATGTATCTTAAAAATCTTAAGAAATCTGACTTTCTGGTATGCTCTAATTAGTCTTTTAACCTAGCATTATAAGCAATGGAATTATCTATGGGAGATGGCCTTAGGTGACAAACTGAAAATAATATTATTGGCAGAAACTTTTCTCTGAATGAATTCTCTTAAAAAGAAATTCTAGCATCCTCCCTTTGACACTTTCACAAAATTGTTTTTTTTTTCTTTTTTCTTTTTTTTTTTTTTTTGGTTTTTCGAGACAGGGTTTCTCTGCAGCTTTTTTAGAACCTGTCCTGGAACTAGCTCTTGTAGACCAGGCTGGCCTCGAACTCACAGAGATCCGCCTGCCTCTGCCTCCCGAGTGCTGGGATTAAAGGCATGCGCCACCACCGCCCGGCGACTTTCACAAAATTGTAAGGTGCAAACTCCAAAGTTTACTTTCATCTGGTGACTTGGAAATATATCTTTCTCAATATTCTAAGAAATACTAATTTTATACGCATACAGAAATAAAGAGGGCAGTGGTAAGGAAGTGGTAAGAGCAGCATTATCATATAAGATGAAGCCACCTTGTTCCCCAAGCAGCTCCTTCAACTTGTCCTGGTTCATGTGTTTCAGAGTAATTCTGGACACCATGTCTTATTATTGATGAGTGTTGAAGCATACCTTTCTAGCCACTCAACTGTTGCCTTTGTCATGCTGCCGTGTGGAACAGCAGTTTGACAAACGCCTGCCTTGATCTTGCCAAATCCAGGATAGGACATTTACATTCTCCTGTTACATCATATCCTAAACAGTCATTGAAATCAGAATCAGAAATGAAATTCTCAGTTACCTCATTAGACCCATTTGATGAGTCATTCCGTTTTCAAGTCTTGTTATCACTTCTTACCTACATTTTGTCGGGTGGAGAACTGAAAATCAGGCTTTTTGTTTTAGAAATTTTTTTGTTGATACTTTAGGTCTTAGTTCTCACTAGGAATTCTTTAACTGGCTTCTTCTTAAGCTTTTCTTCACTATCTATATAATCTGTGCCTTTAAGGACTTAACAACTTAAAGGAAATGCTATTAAAGAAATGGTTGGTCTTTGGAATACACTCGCATCAATACAAATTCATGAGTAAATAGCAGAGTTACCACAATGTGAAGCCCCTCGAGTGGGATTTTTGGTACAACGCCTAGATGTAGAAAATTGCTTTCTGGTTGCACAGGCTGGGTTTTGTGTGTCAACTTAACAGCAGCTAGAGTCATCAGAGGAAGGAGCCTCAGTTGAGGAAATGGCTCTTTGAGATCCAGCTGTAAGGCATTTTCTCATTTAGTGATCAATGGGGGAGGGCCCATGGGCCCATGCTGGGTGCTGCCATCCCTGGGCTGCTGGTTTTGAGTTTTATAAAAAGGTGACCTGAGCAAGCCATGGAAAATAGGCTAGTTAATGGCACCCTCCGTGGCCTCTGCATCAGCTCCTGCTGCTGAAATCCTGCCCTGTTTGAGTTCCTATGCTGACTTCCTTCAGTGATGAACAGCAATGTTGAAGTGTAAGCCTAACAAATCCTTTCCTCCCCAACTTGCTCTTTGGTCATGGGGTTTCGTCGCTGCAATAGAAACCCCAAGACACTATTCAATTACAGGGGCTACGCCTTCGGGGACACTGCCATTTATGTCAGTTTCTCCAAGAATAAACAGTGTCTTCAATCTCACGCAAGTCACGTTTGATAACAGTGATATGATTATACCTAATATATTCCAGATTATAGACATTACTCAGATACAGGCTTCATAAGTACAAGATTCTCTCTGCTTTTTAAAACCTTTGCATCTTTTAGAGAAATTCATATGCCAGTATTGTATCTATACCACTTCTACCCTATACTCTCCCTCCTTCAACTTCTCATGTGTCTCTACCCACCAACCCCCTCCCAACACACACACACACACACACACACACACACACCATCTCAAATCTGTGACCTCTACTTTATTATTATTACACACACACACACACACACACACCTACTGAATCCCTTTATGGTAGCTCATGTGTATATGCATTTACAGATGATCACTTGGTTTTGGATTATCCCTCAGGGGATCATCTCTGAAGAATGGATCTCCCTTTCTTAGCAACTAGTCATCAATTTCCTGTAACTCTTTATCTAGAAGTAGGCATTGAGATTTCCTCATCCACCTCAGCATGTGAACTCCTATTGTCACCGTGAAGATCTTGTTTACCTATGACCATATCATCAAGATTTCACGTGTGTAACTCCCTGTTGTAAAAAAAAGCTGGTAATCTCACTGCAAGTAAGAAACAAGTAAGGGTACAGTTTTTTTCTCGGTAATTAAACCTATACAATATTTTTAAATTCATTTAACATAATTTCACAGTTATTTATTCAAAATAATGAAGTGGTTTAAAATTATAATGTGGCCAAGATCAAAAGAGAACAAAAATGTACTTTTTAAAAAAACTTTAGCTGATTGATGTAATGAGAGGTTGATGTAATGATATATACTAAGGAAGAGTTATGTATCATGTTCTGAGGCTTCTAAAAATGTGTGATTTTCCAGCATCACATAGTCAGTCTGAAAACGCATACAGAAAAGAAACATTAAATAGATTCTAAAGAGTGTGTATACAGATATATATGTAAATATATATACATGCATACACATATATAATAATTTTAAAAGAAATCATGAATTTGGAAGGATGGAAAGAGCTGAAGAGGCAGCAGTGATGTAGATTCAGAATGTATGTACGAAGCCCTCAAAAAAATTAAAATTAAAGAGAATGCATCTAACAAACGTTATTGAAGCAAATGTTTGAAAGCAACAAATGCATTGCTAAGTTTTATCATGAGTCATTTAAGGAAAAGTAACTTATGTAAATGTACTTTGCTAATGGATCTGTAGTTTGAAGTTAAACAAGGGGAATGATTTTATAATTTTATGTTTCAACATTCATAAACATAACAAATGATGAAACTATTAGGTTGCTCCAAAGGGACACTGGGAGTCATTTGTCAGACACCCCTGTATCTTATTTTTCCAGGAAACTCTTCAAAGGAAATATCTGTTGGCTTGGGTAATTGTCCAAAGCCTGAACTTTGATCTAAGTGGTCCCTACAGAGATGGGCGGGATCAATAATGTGTCCTCAGTTCAGCTTGCTCCACACATGGCTGCCCTGGACACAAGCTCTAATTTGTAGAACATCCTTCACACCACTCTTTTACAGCCAAGAAAATGGGAGGGATAAAAATACGGTCTCATTTTACTTTTAAATAATTCTGAGTTACTTTATATCTCACATTTTTATAAGTCTAATTAAACACAAAATTATGAGCTAATCATTTGTTTAAAATCCTACATTTTTTTGGTTAAGAAATTCTCTAGAAATTTATTTAGAAAAAAATGGGAGATCAATAGTGGCAGAATAAAAGTTACAATTAGACTTTTAATACTTTATGTGTATAAAATTATTTGTTTATTAATAATACTTTCATGTCTGCATTCCATAGCAAGGCAACCAAATTTAGTTGTCTCCTGCATTTCTTATTTTATATATGATACAACAATTCAAAATAAAAATAGATCAGAATGTGTCTACAAGTTTTTTCCCTTCAGTCTCCTGCAGGAATTATATTTTATGTGGAACCCAGAAGAAAAATGAGATGCTAAATTTGAATTAATTAAAAAAAAATCTTCCTTCCCTGTGTGCACACTCTATCATGATATCTTGTTTTATTGCCTGGTTAATACTTTACCCGATTGCACAACCTGTTATTCTATACAAACACTCGTTCATATTTATGCATATGCACGCGACACTTGTCACAATATAAAATACTGCTACATACAACATATTATATACACATATGTATCTATAATGATACATGTTTATTTTAATAGTATTTAAAAGGCTAAAGTATGTAAAATTGATGTCCTGAGAAATACAGCTCAAGAAATCAGTGGTGACTCACCCATGTATATCACATGGTGCTATAACTCACTAGGATGGCCAAAACAAGGGTCTACAGAAAGACTGGATGGTTTACAATTATTAATGGAAGGAGCTAAACAGAATATTTCTTCTGAAAAGACTTTCTTGTAATATCACCTTGCTAGTAAGATTGTCTAATATCAACTATGCTAAAAACTTGAACTACAGTCTGAAAATATATCCATCTTTCATTTACTTCTTTTTGAAGTTAAATGCCAGTGATCTGTACTAGAATGTTAAAATCGTGGCAATAATTTAAATGAGAACTTTTGTTTCCAATAGTACAAATTCTACAACTATAACCACAGAGCCAGTGGAAGTCCAGAGGGACATAGAAAGATATGCACATACTCCAGACTTCCTTTGTCCTTCACGGAAGACTTTTATGGAGCACAAGATGGCTAAATAGTTCCATTTTTTTTTCAAACAATTCAACACTGGAAAAGAGGAAACTGTTTGTCTACATCACAAGGCTTATAAGCTCAGTTCTGAAAGCATATTGTGACCCAAACCCCATGGTCACTTAACACTATAGGATGATGTTTATGACTGTAAAATAATATCTGCTCACAATATTTACATAGCTGTGACTTTGGCTGTGACAGTATATTTGCCAAGAAAAAAAAACTGTTTGAGCTTCAATGTCTGAGCTTAACTATGATTTGTGAGGATGTGATAGATGATTGTATTTAATTCCAGGATGCTGTTACTTTGGTAGGAGCCTGGAGGTACCTAGGAAATTTAATAGTAAGGGAAACTCCACATCAATCCCAGCAAGCACTTCTGTTTTCTCTCTCCTCTTTAAGCATGCGTGTTCTCATTCAGGCCCACGAGCTCCAGAATCTCAGCTGCTCCTCTGCTACGGGTATCTTGACCCTGCCCGTGTTATTTGCCTTTAGAGTGGTCCCTGGGACTCTAAGTTAAAGTGGTTGAACAGAACTGGCACAGTTGCACAGGCTGCCTATGGCCGAAATGAAAGCCACTTGAGGGTTGAGTGAGGATAAGCATGAGCCTTAAGAGATATGCCAGGGGTGGTCCTCTTTCCTCAACTATACCCAACATCATCTCCCTGCCAATTTAAGAAGGTAGAGTAGTAATGAAGTTCAGAAGCACCTTTGAGAGGTCCTGTTTTCTCTTCTATGTAAAAGAACAATTTTCGGACTTGACATAACCACCTAAAAGTTGCATAAACAGAAGCTCTACTGAAACATACTTAGTATTTGTTTTCTGTCACTGGTATCATTGTCAGCTAACTTTGGCCATTAAGTCCAAAGTAGACCATTATTTGTACATATATTAAAGACATTTAATTCAGGGAATTATTCATCTTTCCCCAACAATTTACAGAAGTTGAAGGTATGTATGAATGTAGAGATGGCATGAAAGATTCATATCTTTATTTTTATTTCTAGATATATTTAGCAATAAGAATTCCAGTCTGCTAATGTGATCTCAGATTTCCTTCTCGACTTACTGTAAGCACAGTCTTTAAGTTGATTTAACATTTATGAGTCTAAACAAACAAACACAAAATACCGACTGTTGATCTAGTTGAAGATCTTTAAGACACTGCAATGCAGCAAGACACAGGCAAATTTTGGCACTGTGTTCATGATACATATTTTCACAATTAGTAATCTCTGTATTTAAGGGTATGTTTATGTTTAAATATGTATCACCAGTGGTTACCAGTATATCTCTGACCCAGATTTCTTCAACTAAACAACACTGTTCAACCCACTCTGTGTATGCATCTCACATTTTTTCTATCGAATGCTTTTTTAATGGTTGTAAAAATATTTCAAGTTTTGTCATAAAAGATAAATTTTAGTATTCATTTGATAACCACCTCATGTATGGACAGTCTTTTCCAAAAGACAAGAATGCAGCCGGACGGTGGTGGCGCATGCCTTTAATCCCAGCACTCGGGAGGCAGAGGCAGGCGGATCTCTGTGAGTTCGAGACCAGCCTGGACTACAAGAGCTAGCTCCAGGACAGGCTCTAAAGCTGCAGAGAAACCCTGTCTCAAAAAACCCAAAACAAAAAAACAAAAATCAAAAAGACAAGAATGGAGCATTGGGGGAAATTTCTTCTTATCCAAAATTCTGAACAGAAAAACATCTTCGAAACTATGGAAAACTGTTATTTCTATATGATTTCCTATTTTTTTCCATACTACAGAAACACTTTCATCATTGATGTTGTTATGATGGTTAATATACGTCCATAAAATGAACATTGTATCAGAAATGTCAGGGGAATGTCACCTGACATTCACAACACTGCTGCCTTTGAAAAAGAATTCCCTTGTGACTTTAGTAAGAAACAAAAATGAGCTTCTCAATGTGCCTTTGTTTGGGGAAAAGAGGCAAGGAACATCCAGTATGTTTTTCCTGGTGACCTTAATGCTCATGATTGTGACTGGACATTAATGAACACAACCTCCCAAGCACTGATAAATCATTCCATGTAAATAAGACGGCTATGAACAGGAAGGCAGGATCGGAAATCCAAACAACCCATTTTTCTCCACATGGGGAGAAGGGTCTATATGAAAAGCTCCCAATGAGGCCAGCAAAATGACTCAGGGGGTGAGGCCACTTGAGACAAGCCCGACCACCTGGGTTTGATTCCTGAAGAAGAGAAGTCAATGCCACACGTTATCCTCTGATCTCATGAACAACAAGGCACATGTGCACACATGCATGTACATCCACACACACATGCACAAGAAAATTTTAAGATATAAACAAATCCACCAAAAGTTAGGGACCAAGGATTGAGTCTCAATCCATAGTCAGATTTGAGAGGAATTTCCATATCAGTCAATAGTGGTTGAAACGAATAATAGAACGGTTACCTTCCATACGTTTTACATGAAATTTCGGAAGGAACATAATTGAAAATAAGACGACAGCTTCTACATTTCTTGAAAGCCCTTCGCGACAAGCTCCATGTTGCTAGAGTGAATGATGAAGGTGCTTGGAATGCTGACTTCAAAAGACAGTAAGTGGAGACATAAAGCCAAGGGGTCTAGAAGGAAAGAAAATGCCATGAATGCCACAAGGACATAAGGGAAGATTGTGCAGGACACTGAAGCAAAACAGAGCAGGAAAGGAAGAGGGAAGATAATGGGAAGAACAAGAGGAAGTGCAGAGGCGAGGAAATGCCACAAACTAGGAATGAAACAGCCCTTAGAATTCAATCACAGCAATGGTCATGAAAATAACAATCCAAAGAGGCCTGCATTTCACAGCTCATTGCGGTTGGTTTCTGTTCTTGTTTCCATCTGGTTGTATTAGGGCTGAGTTTCCTGTTTACTTTTATTCAGATTTTATCATCGTTATATGTTGAGATTATCTCCACAACAGTACATCCTCTCAATTTTTCAGTCTTTGTCACGATGTTCCAATTGTACCCCAGTTTGCACCCATAGAATTATGGCAGCGCCAACATGAAGGACAATTTTGCTACCCACAGCCGTCATTGAAGAGTCTACAGATTTAATTTCCTAGCTACTTGGTCTTTTCTCAATTTTGAGCCTAACTAATGGCAATATGTGGTAATTTAAAAAAAAATAAGTTGTGAGATCAAGTTGGGTCCAAAGCAACCCACTTTAATTTAGTGATTTGGTATGAGTCTGAAGTAGCTCTCTGCTCTAGTCTGTAGAAAAAAAAACCCACCTTAAGTGAGAGAAGTGGAGAGCATCAAGGTTGGCATCTTTTAGGGGAGAGCCCCTTTCATTGCTTACTTTCATGGTGACATCTGAGCTCTTTTCGTGTTTTTAAGTCGAAGCTGTACGCAGTGAAGCAGTAGTTGAAAACCCCACATGGAACTGATACACTCCCATCCAACATCTTACCGCCCAATGCAAACCAGATGATTCCATCCATTCTTATGGCAGCAAAGAATTGCAGTCCTGCCACACACCCCAGAAACCCTGGGTGTGTTTAATGCACAGACTGTGCCGATCTCATGCTCCCGGATCATGTGAAACAAATTCTCTGATACTGCCTAGATTTGTCTTATTGATCAAACAATGAAAGTGTCGATGTATTTAGGACTAAGGATACTGGCTCTATCTCCTAACACTTGGCTAAAAAAAAAAAATAAGATAATGAGGTTCTTCTCAAAAGCTCACGGGAGCTGATATCATCTTGGTCAAGGTAGAAGAACATTACAGTACAAATATGGAAGCTATTTGAACAGCTTTGCTGTCGCACACTGTAGCCTCTGAATCGCGTGCCACAGTGAATTCTTCTTCACTGTGGTCATAAACAAAAAATAGGGAAATAGGGCTCATGCTTGAAACTGTTTGAAAAGGAAGAGGAAAGGCTCCATGTGGGCATGACCTTTTCAAACAGTGTGTCCTAATTCTGAGATTAATCAAAAGTAAACTAGTCAAACAGACTAATTAGAATATTAATACACAGAGTTGGGATGGCAGAGAGAAGTCTTCATGTCACCCTGTTTGGTTTGGTTAGGAAGTGCTACCCCAACAGGCTCATGTGTGTGAGGCTCCTCTCCAGTGTGTGGTGTTTTAAGAAGCAATGGATACTGAGTGCTAAAGGAATGGATCAGTGACATCATCCATGGAGGAGAGCTTTTACCTGAATGTGCTATTAAGATATGGAGTCTGGCTGGAAGAAGTTACTAGGGCTGGCCTCTGAATGAAATATCTTTCCTCTCCATCTGCAAACAGGCTGCCAGGAGAAGACCTGCCATGTCTTCCAGCCTCTACTGTGCCACACTCTGACATCCTCTACTCTGCCATGTCTGACACCCTCTATTCTGCCACGCTCTGACACCCTCTACTCTGCCACGCTCTGCATCCTCTACCTTGCTCTGCCATGGGTGATTCTGTCTTTGCAACATGCCAGGAGATCATGGAAATAAAAGCTCTGAAACTAAGCCAAATAAAGCCTTCCTCCTTTAAGGGTATCCTCTCCTCATTTTGTCACATCAGCAGAGGTTGACAATGTTGTTGGCAAACACAGTAACGCTCTCTGCTGGCCATGGCTTCCAATGTTCCCCATAAGCAGGAGGCTCAGGGTTCAGCCTGAGGGAAATTCTCTCATAGCCTTCAAGATGACCGACTAAGATCTGCTCCACGTTCAACAACTATATTCTTGGTTATAAAAACACATTCCAGAAGTCTTAAAGAGTTAACGATAAAAACACTTGATTTCTGAATAATTTAGTTAATAATAATTAGATTCCAATTGCTCTGGAATATGCAAAACAATAACATGACAGGTTATAAATTACATCAAAACATCAATAGTTATAGAAACAAAACTGGAAAAAAACTATAGTGAAAAACATTAAAGAAAATGGCAAGGGAATTCAAGTACTATAGGAACGAAACCATGCCATAGAATTATAAAACATTCTTACAGTTTAATAAAAGTCATAAATATCCTGGTAGATAAAATAATGAAGACAGAATAGCTGAATTAAAATTCCTAGGAGACATTCCTAATCTTAGTGACTGTAAAATCTTTTCTCAATACACATGCCACATCCTTGTTTATCCCATCTTCTGTTTGAATTCTCAATTTAAATTGCTCAGGGGACCAATCCTTGGACTTTCTCTACATGTGCTCCCTGGGTGACCTCACCAAGTTTTAAGGCTTTAAGAGCTGCAAATTAGTGAACTCAGATCTGACAGGTGCTCTCAGTACCCCATCTAGTTATGTCCAGCTGTGGAGCTTAGATTTTCACTCATATATTCACAAGATATACTGAACTTAACAAGGTCGAAAACGGTCCTAGACTCCTTCCCAGTTCCATAGATAGATGGATAGATAGATAGATAGATAGATAGATAGATAGATAGATGGACAGACAGACAGATAGACAGATATATAGACAGACAGACAGAGATAGGAGTGTATGTGTTCATATATATATATTGTCTATCTGATCACCATCTCTTTCAAGTTGGTAGAATAAAAATAAATCTCTCATAGTGAAGACACTTTATCTCCAATTTCATATTCTGTGTGTGCCTGTGTTCAAAGATATTTATATATATAAATTTTGTCAGATAAATCTTCAAAATATATCCCACATTTTCCTATTTATCTGGCCACTATCACTAAAGAAATTCAAGAAATTACCTCTAGTGTTTGTGCTCTCGAAGACTCCTGATCTTTCCGAAAAGGAAAGTGGTCCCTTTGCTAAAGTACATAATATTGGTCCATCACTTTGAAGAAAATTTCAACACCACATCTTCACTTAGGGGTCACACACAGACTGTAATATCTCAAGAGTTTTCTAATACCTTCCTCTCAGAACCTAAATGCTCGGTTCCTTACACCAACCACTGTGCTCTGTCTTACTTAGGGTTTCTACTGCTGCAATGAAACACCATGACCAAAACGCAAGATGGAAAGAAGGGGATTTCTGACTTATACTTCCCATATCACTGCTCATTATCAAAGGAAGTCAGGACAGAAACTCAAACAGAGCAGGAAGAACCCTGGAGGCAGGAGCTGATACAGAAGCCATGGAGGGGGAGCTTTTTACTTGCTTCCTCCCAATGGTTAGCTCAGGCTGCTTTTTTCTAGAACTCAGGACCACCTGCCCAAGGATGGCACCATCCACATTAGACTGGGCCCTCCCCCATTAACCAATAATTAAGAAAGTGCCCACACACTTGCCTGCAGTCTATCTATGGAGGCATTTTCTCAATTGAGGCTTCCTCCTGTCAGATGACTCCAGCTTGTGCCAAGTTAATATGAAACTAGCCAGTGTGCTCTCTCCCAAACACTGTAGCAACTACAGCATTGCTTGTAAGAAGATGGATTGCTTATGGACCTCCTTCTCATCCCATCCAGTGCTAAGTACGGCTCTGCTCCTGGTGGAGTGTTGGTAAGAGGTTAACAGTGGCTGCAAAGGAAACGGGGAGTGCAAATTTTATAACTCATATTTGGAAAAAGCAGAAGTCCTGGGTAGAGAATCACTAGAATGTGGAAAAAGAAATCCAAAGGTGTTAAGAGAATGCCAGTGAAAATATCTCTGACGCTGTATGCAGTTTTAGGCCAGTTCTTATAGGTATTGAAAAATACATGTGTACAAAGAAAATTCAAAAATGGGAAAACAAAACAGTACAATGCCTGTATATGCATGTGTAATATTATATAAATACACACATACACATATAGCCATATAGTGTATATCATTGCTTCAATCAGAAACAGACTTATGGAAACAATGCTGACCTCGTAAGTGTATCGCATCTAGTCACATCAGAACCATCTTAGCTTGTGTAATCACAAGATTTGTTGTTTACACAATACCTCAATGGCACATTTATTAGGACTTATACCCATAATACACACCCGATACACACACACAAACACACACACACACACACACACAAACACTTACTTGAATTTTAAGAATGTGTTGACCTTATTTTAAACTTCAGAAAGCTTTCCATAGTATTTTCAAACATGGATACCTACTGTTGCAATTTGAAAAGAATATATTTACACAAAACAGAAAACCATATGTCACATAAACATCAGTATCTGTACCCTCCCACCCAGCCCCCCCCCAAAAAAACCACTATAAATACAATTTTGGAATTCTCAGTATAAGGAATTATTTCTTCCTAATTTTAGAAATATTTCTTTGGACTACTCATATTTTAATAGTCTTTAAGTTTTGATTAGACATATAGCATCTGTTAGAGGAAAAGAAATTATCAATTTCACTAATGCATGAAAAGCATCTTAGCCTGTGAGAAAGCAAACTGTTCCACATAATACAAGATTAAGCAGGAGCAGAAATCATAAGATAAAAAATGTGCACGTAGCCAACCAACATGAAACTGTTTTCAGGGTCACAAAAAGTAAGATAAATGCAGGTTAAAAACTATTTTTACAACATAATTTACAATACAATATAGCTTCTGGTGGGTTCTTCAGAAAAGCAGCATTTCAGCTCAAGTGAGCTTCCATTTGAATGTCTCCAGGAGAGAACTTGCAATCTCCCACACAGGGCCAGTATCAAAGCTGTCGGAAATTTTCTCCTGAAAAAAAAAGGGGGGGGGGATATAGTGTCCTTTGCTATTGCAGTACTAAATGGATGTTCAGTCCTTGCAAATAGTCTTGGATTTCGTTATGGTTTTCGCTGCTGAGTTTAATTAGCATTTTAAAAATAATATATACAAGTCTCCCCTTTATTATTATAATCTGAGCATGTATAACCTTGCCTGGGCTAAGAATAGTTAAGTTTTATAAACTGCCAACAGGCAGTTGTTTAGACAGATGAAGGATAGCCTAATGAAGAATATGGATCGTGCGGTTAAAACACAAAGACTTGGAGAGAGTTGGCTCTGGGATTGGACTTCTCACTGTGCGCTAGCAAGCCATAATTGTTATCAGATTGTTTTCTCTTGGATGGATATGGTCCAGAACTGTGAAAAACAGCTTTACTTACAGGAATGTGAAGGCAATCTGACTCTGTCGCCCACTCAACTGCTCTGGGACAGTCTAGGTGGTTAAGCAGGTGAACCTATCCTTCTTCAAGTGCACTCAAAAGCCATGTACTTCCTCACGAAACAAATGAACTTCTCTTAAATTAGAGCCAAAAGGTAGCCACGACCTCTCCCAGCCCCCACGCCCCTCCTTGTCTAATAAACATCACTTAACCACGAGTCCCAGATCTCTGTCTCTAGTCTCTGTGAAAACAGCTGCTAAGATCAAGTTAGCAGTAAATTCCAAATTGTTTTACATTGAGCCAAAAGTTCAATGTAAATGATATCAAGATTTTTATGTGAACTTTTACTCAGTGCCTTTTCTGTCATTTTTATGGAATGCACTTTAATTTAATTGCTGTGTTATCTAGTACAATTAAAGATTTTAATGTGCCATCCTCTCAAGCTTTGTCCATCACAATGGAATGAATTTATGCATAGTAGTCACATGTTGGAGAGACATAGCCTGCCTATTTCTCCACCGCCTCTGGGGCTTTCATTTTGCCCATCCTTCTGTTTCTGTCGCTTGCAGCTAAAATGGGCCAAAAGATGTACCACAATGACACCCACAAAATTCTAAATAATAGATTCTTCCTCATTCTCCCAGCCTTGCCTGGACTCTCTGCTGGCTGCCCCGCCCAGCAGCTCTGGGTAGTTAGCATGTTTCTCAGCAATTTTTCCTTTCTCGCCACCTTGTCACAAAGTTTATTCATTTTTGTCTCCATCATTTCTGCCAGTCTCTTCTTGCTGCTCATCAATGTTCTTTGCCATGGTCTACTTTTAGTCTTTCACACTCAATCCTTAGGCTGGAATGTCGAGGCCATTCAGATTACCTGTGCATTTAGGAGAACTAGGGTTTGGGCCAAAGATAGGGCTTAAAGTCAGCGCTGTTAAGCCCCATGGAAAAGCGAGGTAAGGATCCGAGGACCTAGCTCAGATACAGATGCTTCTTTAGCAAGCTTGAGACCCTTGATTGAATCCCCAGAGCGCAGAGAGAAGGGAGATCTGTGTTGTGAGGATCAAGGATTTGGGATTGCTAGACAATAGAGGTAATGTTTCTAAAGAAGGATGCATTGGTGCAAGAGCATGCCGATAGAATGGAAGAGGGAGACTATGAAAGCAATAATCCGGGTTTGACCCAAGTGTCTCTCCGCAGCAGGTTCAGTGGGGAAAAGCAAAGTGGAGGAAGACCCTTAGAGAAACGCTGATAGAAGCTTCAAACAATGTGACAAATTTGGTTGTCTACGTGTTCTAACAATTTAAAGTTTTTATTCCTTCTTTCCAGATAAACAAGGCCAACTGATTAAAGAGTTGGCAGCCCAGTTTAAAATGTAAAATAAATGTCACATCACTCTTCAAAGTCCAACTTTATTTGTGCTGTTCAAATGTTTGCTTTTATATTTGAAAACACGCGGTGCTTGGTGTTCTATAAATTTCTCCAAATAAACAGAAAACCATACATGCATGCATGTCTTTCCCACATTTATCATTTTGTTCAGCTGAGGCTTGTTTGGAAAATGTCTGTGATATCCAAAAACAAAAGTTCCAGATGGAGGAGGTGAAAATAGACCCACATTCCATCTGTTTTCAATCTCTCTCCGTTTTGGCTGTAGTTACAATGGAAGCACACCCTTTAAAAAAGGTGAAATCCTCACTTCAGATATGTGGGACTGACAGAGTGATCACTCACAAACTTCTGTCTCTTCTAATAGAAGTTGCAGCTGTAATCACAAATGTTTGTAGTGTAGTCAGGTGACCACCTGCTGCTTAGCCTACTAGCTTTGGCTCATTTCTGGCCAGCTCTTTTAACTTATATTAACCTGTTTTTCTTTATCTACCTTTTGCTTCAGGGCTTATTCCCTTTCTTACATCTGTAGATCTTACTTTCACTGCTTCTTTATGTGTGGCTGGCTGGCATCTGCCTGTCTTTTTACCCCCAGGCCTGTCCCTACTTCTCTCATCTCTTCCCTTCTCTTCTCTCTCGAGCCTAGATTTCTCCTTCTATTTATTCTCTCTGCCCACTGGCCCTTCCTGTCCTTTCTCCTGCCTAGCTACTAGCCATTCAGCTGATTATTAGAGCAATCAGGTGCCTTTGGCAGACACGGTGAAACATACAACACATCTTTTCATCTTTTTCTAATTAAACACATATCTTTACATTGTTAAACAAAAGCAGCATAAACAAACTTAACACACCTTTACACAGTAAAGTAAATACTCTGCAAACAATAATAAACAATAATAATAAACTAATAAACAATAATAAACAAACTTAACACACCTTTACACAGTAAAGTAAATACTCTGCAGCAGAAACAAATATAAGGCGGCTTTGCACACTTAAAATGATATTCCACAACATCTGTATGTAAGTATATGTTCTTGGGTTTGTGTATATGTGGTAAGTTTGTGTGTGAGAGAGAGAAAGAGAGAAAGAGTTATTATTCTTTTCTGTAAAGAAACACCATGATCAAGACTTATAACAGAAAACATTTAATTGGGGTTTGCTCACAGTGAGTTCATGACCATAATGGTGGGGAACACAGACAAGGTCCTGGAGTAGTAGCTGAGAGTTATGTCTGAACCTTAAATCAGCATCCACACCTCAGCCTCATCTCCGTCTCTTCTTATTCTCCCCCTCCTCCTCCCGTGCCCCCCTTTTCTAGTCCTTGTTCTTCCTTTCTTGAACGCAGAGGCATCCCTCCAGCCCCGACATTATTTCCTCAGTCCTTGAATACAAGGAACAAGTCTCCAAACTAAACGTCAAGCATCATGGCTTCGCAGCTGGATTCTGGTGCAGCTATAAATCAATCCCATGCGCTGAAGTCACTGTTACCAATCATGACTGCCTGCTTCTCTGGCCCGGGAAAGCAGAACTGTCATAGCTTCAAGGATAGCCCAGGCATGGGTAAAATTTGAAAGCTGCTCAGATAAGTCTAGCGAGCAGCAATACTAAAGAACTGTGCCTTAAAAAGCTCTTCAAATAAGATTCTACACTGACTTCACCAAAATACAACGCCGGGCATCTCATTCCTCTGTCTTCATTTCCTCTTGTTCTGGTTTGAATTATGATTCCCCAAAATTTGCATGTCGAACTTCTACCCTTGGTTCCTCAAAACGAGACTGTATTTAAGCTGTATTTACAGCTCAAATGTCCACAAAACAAATGATGACAAACATGACCAGGACCTTGAAGTGAGCTGAGAAGTAAAAAACAGTTTCTCCCACAGTCTCCTAGGGTTTCCAAAATAATAGTTCCTCGATTACACATTTTTAATTGAAAATGTGGGTGTTTCATATAGAATACTGAAAACGTGGTGGTATCAAATGAAGTTACATAATACAAGAGCCTAGTAGGAGAGAAAAAGACAAAGACGGGAAAGGGATATTAGACTGCAATACAAATGTCTTTGGAAAAAGAAATGGAGGGAATAGGCATTGGCTAGGAAGACTATTCATCTGTACAGTTTCAAGGAAGTTTGGAAGCAACCAGTGAAGAACCTTTGTGTGAAGGTGGCCCTGGGCAAGATCCCCACTTCTCACTTGAGTAGATCTGCCTCTGTCTCCCAGATAAGCTATACTGTAGTCACCTGCGACAAATGACATTCTCTGCTTCCGTCAACAAAAACAGGGCTTCTTCCTAAAAGACCATGTCTGTTTTCTTGTCTTGAGTTATGTCAGTAACTTGAAGGATTCAATTAAGATCCCAGTTTCAAGAGAGTCTATAAGGTAAAAATTAAGAGTAATTTTATAATTTTAAAATTCAACATAAAAATGTCTTCAGATTAGGAAAAATTCCCTTGAAAAATGGGCATGGATGTGGGTAGAAAATATCTGGTGATGAAACGCTAATCTAGGCAAAGTATTCCATTAAATCTCTGAGTTGATAGTATTACGAATTAGAGAGAGAAAGAGAGAGAGAGAGAGAGAGAGAGGCAAACTTGTAAATATACACATACTAATATATATACACAAATGAGCACGTTTCAGTTTTGTATCTATTTTCTTCTGGTTACTCTTAAAGTGTATGCTTTAAATTACACTAAACATAAATATTTCTCTTGCTAGGAAGAGGAAGTTGAAGAGAATGAAGTTTGGTGGGAAAAGAAGCAGGTAGAAATTAAGTCACATAAGTATTTTCTGTCCTGATAGAGTTCAGACCTGAAAGCCCACAGTGCCTCTGGTAAGCCGAATTGTGAATCTAAGAAAGAGAGCTGTTGGCACATGTAAGGCAACAGTCTGGGCTCATACAATAGTGGCTAATGGAAGGTACAATGTATTTTATTGAGTCAAATTAGTAAATTTTGCTAGAAGACAATGTAGGGTTAACTGTTGAGTAAAGTAAAAACCAACAAAAACTCAAAGGAAGAAGAGTAGAGTTTATACCAAGATTTTGCTGACAGTCCAGACCAAATACTTGGGTACATAATAACTCTGTTTACAGAAATGGAGACAAAAAATGTGGTTTTAGATGGAATTTCAAGAGTTCCGTTTGGAATTAGCTAACTGTTAGATGCCTATTCGGGACCAAATAGTTCACTTTTCCCTCTAAATAATGTAATTTATCTATTTGAAGTTCCCAACTCTAAATATAAGTAACTAAGGAGAAAATGAGTAGCTGAAGGAGAGATTTATGGAAAATAACTAGCAGTGAGAGACTAGGGAATCTGACTCAGAGGGAAGGAGACTCCCTGGGGACAGACACCCCATTTCATGACTAAGAGTTGCTAGACTGGCTGTTAATGAGCCTGAATACAGTTTTATTCCTGATCATTGTTCAGCTCCATATTCCCTTTCCCTTGTAGTTTATATCCTGGGAAAGATGGCACTGAAACCCAGGATGCTTCTTCAGCACTAGTGAGGAGGTGAATCTACACACGATCCAGCTCAGGAACTCACCTACCCTTCCCCTTCATCACAATGTAGGCAAGTCAGCCTCCTGTCATTTTCAAAGCCTGTTTACAAATCTCTGAAAATCTGATTCTATGCCAATAAACTTTTTCATCTCCATTGGGAATCAGAAGGAAGGAACGAGTTCTAAGCCTACTGTGAAATGTCAAAGCTTCTTAATAGAGATCCAACCAGGTCATCGAGGCCTGAGACAAATTAAACGCGACCATGTTAGATAGAGAAGAGGCACTGATCCGCAGGTATTACTCACTAGGCTTGGCGTTTGAAAGGGGACCATCTCATTTTTACACCATGACAACAATAATTGGCACTGTGAGCTGAATGTTTAGGCAACAGTCACTGCCACTGAGGGGTCTTGTTTCATTTGCTCTGGCTTGCGGACTGGCTCTGTGCCCTCTGGCAAGTGTGTGCTTTGCACTGTGCTATTTTGTGCTGCATTGGCTAAGTCCTCCCAAGCTTCAGAAATAGATTTAATTAACATAAATCAAAAGTTGACCATGGGCATAAGAGGAGTGGATGAGGGCCTCTTTTCATATGGTCCTGGGTTGTGTGTCTTGGCCCAGACCTAACCATGTATGTCAGATTGATTCATGTATGTTGGATTGCAGATTGTCTGTGACTAATGCGGGGCACAAAATGGTAACTCTTATCCTGCCTACAGCTATATATCTCAAAAAGGCATTGGCCATTTATTCTATAGAGGCCTTGGGGGAAACAATATATATTGTTTTTGTCTAGTTGTTGCTATAAAGTTCTTAAGAACCTTAAGAAATATGTTCTGATCATATCTTCTCTTTTGGTAATTAGGCTTTGAATACTGACCTTTGACTTGGCATTGCTAAGACATTTGTAATATCCTGAGTAACAAGAGCATCTTCTTTTCTAATGAAGTGACTTACGGTAGTAGGCTCCAATATACCCCAATGACAGGGGCAGTTTGCTGACTCTATTGGCTGCTGTGATAGAGTGTCTGAGGGGTAGAAAAACATGGGGTAGAAGGTTTCTTTTGACTCACAGGTTCAGAGATGTCAGTATAGCATGGCAGGAAGAGTGTGGTGAGGGAGAACATCTAACTTCAGAAAGACAGAAAACAAACAAGAAGCCATGCTGGCACGCTCCTGACTTCATCACTTCCTCCCCTTTTACTCCATAAATTTCATTAAATTCTACTTATATTCTTAAAAGTTGGCCCATTTTAAATTGCATCCCCTACAAGAGAGGGCTTTGGAATTCATTCAAGTGTCAAAACAGAAGCCCCTTATTGGTTCTTTCCCTACCCACACAAATGCCTTCACTGTGAGCCCTTGGAAGCTTTTTCTTTTATATCCTAGGCTCTCTAGAGCCCATGATTACCACAATTTTCCCATGGATTTGTGACATAATCCAATGACTTTCCAGACCATATGACATTAGTGTGATTCATGAGTAGAGAGGTCCTCCCAAGTCCAAACCCATGGCACTGCATGCTTTGCTCAGATCATGAAAACTGTATCGTGTAGACTCAGCAGACTCAGCATGGGCAGCAAGGACCCCCACTGAAACAAAAACATAGCAATGAGATGGACCTCAATGTGAGCCTTCTAGAATCTACAGGAAAGGGTGACCTCTTTGTTCCCCAACTCTTGCTAGTTGATAAGTTATTGGAGAATGCCATCCCTCTCTTGAATGCCCTCACTACCTGGGGTTTGTAAATGAGCAACGCTGGAAATCTCTAGACTTTCTATGTAGCAACAAAACGTCTATACATTAGAGCCTATCAAAGAGTTGCCTTCGTGTTCCTTAAGCCAAACAATCCAATGAGAACAAATGTAAACCAAGTTCAGGTGACTGTTTTATCTCTAGATTCTCTCTCTTGCCAAGAGCTTGTTCCAGTTATGCATTTTTACAGTTCTTGAGCCACGGCCAAGTCTTTGGCTATCTGGTCCAGCCAATGATAACAATAATAACGTACCCAAGTTTTCCTCCTTTGGGAGGGGGAAAAAACCCTAGGACTCTATTGCTGTAGAAATAGCTGCGATTTAACTTCAACTTACATTTGTGAACTTACTAAAGATGATGCAAAGCCTCGTTTAACCACTTGGAATACAGTGGTAACCAAAACACTCATTTCACATCTCAAAATACACAGCACTGGCTCGTGAATAATATGTTCAGTGGAACCTTTACTACCCTCACAGGTCAATCACAAGCTATTGGCCTCGTAGAGCACCATTATGGCATGTTAACATTTAACTGAATTAAACATAGCACATTTCAGTCAGGCAAACTTTTCCTTAAGTGTCTTGCAGCCATTTTAGACTCGTCTGTTGAGTTCTCTGTCTAAGTCTGTACCCCATTTTTCATCGGATTATTTGTTCTTTTGATGACAAGTTTCTTGAGTTCTTTGTATATTTTGGAGAACAGCCCTCTGTCTGATGTGGGGTTAGTGAAGATCTGCTCCCATTCTGTAGGCTGCCATTTTATCTCCGAGGAAACAGATGTCGCTTTTGTTAATACTGGGAGAAGGTTCAAACCAAGCAAGGTACAGCCCACTTGACTGAATCATCTTAGCCCCACCTGTTAGCTATAATAAAAGCCAAGCCAGTCTCAGTGACTTCAAGTCATCCCAGAACTATTTGAAAGCCTGCCAAACCCCTCCCACCCACCCAAACCCCTATTTTGGAGTTATTAAATCTTTTTATATCTTCTCAGTGCAAGCACGACATTATTAGTTTGGGCATCTAAAGCAAGGTTTGAATGAAAGGACCACATCATACTTCTCCTAAGCCTCAATTAATACCTCAGCAAACAGTGGGTTCATCAAAATCAGGCCTTATTATTATGCAGGCCACTCCCTTGTCACCTCCAGTTTCACTGGTATTTGAGGTTTACTGCAATTTGGAAAATATTTGAATTCTCCATTTCAACTGCTATTATCAACTAAGAATAGAAATTCAACTACAATTTACTTTCTCATTTCTAAAGTCCCCTATGCATGTACCTACCTTTCATCTGTCACTGCCAGATAAAAAATAAAGGACCATACTGAAGAGAGTCCAAATTCCAGTTTGTTGGTAATCCGCTTCACCATGTCCTTGCAGAAAGGTCTGAGATACAATGTTAGGCTTTATCAGAAATAAGCCAGCATCTTTGAATTATATGTATTCTGAACTAGATATGCCACACGTTTCTAAATAATTCTGAGATTTGAATGTGAATGAGGCAGCTGTTCCTTCTTTCTGCCATCCTTGCAATTCACTTATTTATGTTTCAAGAGTTTCATACTGGAAATGTTCACTCTGCAGGCTTGTTTCTGGGGACAGAATATTTTTGTGTACTCCAGATATTATAATATACAGATAATGGATTTGTATAGTGATATTCTAAGCGACCAGACACATTTTTAATATGTCAGGAAAAATCTATTGGTTTTTTTTTTTTTGTCTTTTTGATCTGATGGACTTACTATTTTTTATATGCTAGAATCGCTTAGACAAAGGTACAAACGGTTTGGAGAAATGATACTCATTCATTTTTAGTTTATCAAGGGAAATTCTTCCCAGTTTAAGTGTTAAACTTTGATCCTTGGGGATGAAACATAACTCAGGAGTTATTGCCAGGTGCTGTCTTCACAGATGAACTGGGTTTGGTTCCCAGCATCCTTTTCACACAGCTCAAAATGCTTGTAATTCCAGTAGCAGAGGATATCATACCTTCACCCAAAATCTGAGGATATCTGAGCTCACATGCACATACTCCACACATAGACACACATACACACATAATTAAACATAATAAAAATAAATCTTTTAAAGATACTTTATTCTATTACAAGATTATTGTAATAGAATAATTATTAATATTATTAAATATTAACGATATTATTAAATATTAATATTAACTGCATAGGTCCAAAGCAAGGGAAGAGAGTTCAATAAATGCTAAAAACCCACCCGAAAAAAAAATCATATGAAATCTCAAGGAACCCCAATAGCTAAAACAATCTTAGAAAGAAATGGGTTACAATTTTATGGTTCTTGATTTCAAAACCTTGAACATTTCCTAACTTTAAAAGGTAACTCCAAACTTAATAATAAAGTGCTGTGCTTCAGGCATAAGAATAGACACAGGTCTGGAAAGGTGGATCAGTGTGTAAAGAGCATGCTATGCAAGTGTGAGGTCTGAAGTTCAAATCCGCAGAATGTATGTAAAGCCAGGTAAGGAGCCCATGTCTACAGTCCCAGAGCTCTTATGGCAAGATGGGAAGTGGAGTCAGGAGAATCCCCAGGAACTAGGAGGCCAGCTAGCTTGGTATATTCACCAAAGGAATCTAATCTCAAAAAAAAGGTGTAAGACAAGGACCAACTCCAGAGATTGTCCTCTGAATGACACATACATATGCATACTCACATATATGAACTTTGTGCATGGGCACGTGGACGCACGCACGCACGCGCGCGCGCACACACAGAGAGACACACACAGACATAGAGACAAATGGAGTATAGCTTAGAGTTCACAAACAAATTCTCACCACTATACAGTTGACTAATCACAACCATGATGTCAACACCACTGATGGAGGAGAGCAGCTGCTGCAAGAATGGTACCAAGAGGAATAAACATCTAACTGTAAAATAATGAAATTGGTCCCATAAACAAAAATTTAACGTAAAAAAAGGCACATGGGACCCCACCCTTTAGTCTCCTGAAAAAATAACTAAGACTAACTATATACTTTATGTGAATGTAGTTCTGTAGGCCGGACAGTCCACAGCACAATGATATAACCTTTGATCAGCATCTAATAAAGACTTTTTTTATTGTGCTACAGTGGGCTAGAAGGCATCTGAAGTTGAGTTGGGCAAGACCACAAGCCCTTTCCTCAAAGTCAGGGATGCTTTCTAGGTGTCTTGACCTTGAGAACTCATCTATTCCTAATTACTCTCCAAAGCACCGCTTTGAAATAGTATTTACATGGAAATTTGGGAAATCCTCTTCAAATAAATTCTGGGACTCACAGGCAAGCCGTAACAAATGTAACTCTAAGCTTCATCATAAGATACTAAACTATACCACTATTAGTAGAAAAAGCAAAGGAAACCTGCAATTCCTTAGATATGGCAATGGATTCTTAATATAACACAGAAGAATAATGAACAAAAATTGTAAGTTGGACTTCATAAAAGTTACATGTTTATGCATCAGATGGCTTAATGGACTAGAGAGATAGATAACCCACAGAATGAGAACAATATATTTGCAAGTCATATACATGAGAGTAATTTAATAGTAAAATATGTAAGTCCTACAATTCAACAAAATTTACTAACAGCCCAGTTTTAAGTGATTAAAGGATTTGACCAGACATTTCTCCAAAGAAGATGTACAAATGACCATTAAGCAAAGGAGTTGTTCCATATTACTGAACATTTAAACAGAAAAATCAAAAGATCACTAAAATACTATTTTACACCTACTACAAATGCCTGCAATGTCTTTAAATGAAAAAAGAAAGAGATTGTCAATAGAGTGAAGACTGGAACACTTGAGCATCTCTGGAGGGAAAATCTGTAAAATACAGCTGTGTTTGTGGAAACCATTTCAAGGTTTCTAACAAAAGTTAAAGCTAGCGTTAGGGAGTGATCCAGCTAACTCTTTTTACAAAGACCCTGATTCTTTGTAGAGATCCCACCCACACAAGCTCATGTGACCCTGATTTCAACTAGGGACAGATAAAACAAAATGAGGAACAGGTGGTTAAATAGAAACTTACAGGGCACATTCACAACAGATCTATTTACGTTAATGAAAGAGCGACCACAAGCTTATTGTTGTTGCAATTAAACACAAGGAAAACGACACATACAACAGGCAATTATTCAGCAACAGAATGAGTGGGGTTTCTGTTTTGGCTTATTTGGGAAAAACTCCCAAGAAGAATAGAGCCAAAAGGTTACATATGCAATTGTAAAAGTGGAATTATTAGATTGCTCTACCCTTCAAACAATGGCTCTCTGAACACTAGAGACACGGATAACCCATTACCTTTTCTATAAAGGAAATAGAATGTCTCAGTAGAAAAAGGACCAATGATGCATATAAGTTTGAAGAAAAAAAAGCCTTTATGTTCCTATATACTGGCTGGTGAGATTTCCTAGAAAGACTGAGGCTATCTGTGGTCTGCTATCTATGGTTGATGGCAGCAGAACAGACATGATGCACTCAGAAGGAATAAAACTTTCACACACTGGCTGCCTTTCTGTTTTTCTACTTGATTCTTTTTTTCTTTTCTTTTTTGGTTCAGTCTGTGGAGTGGTGATGCTCACACATAGGGATGGTTTTACCTCCTCTGTTGTTCTGCTACATACAAGTCCCCTCTCTGTCAACACCCTTGTAGACATAACCAGAAGTCTACCTGACTCGTTTCCTAAGGATCACTCTACATTCAACAAAAAATCTACATGAACCACCCGGACCCAGCCCATTTCTTTTCCCGAGGCTTTGAAGACTATTGTGTGGTAACAAATCAGACCGGAGTATATGGTGGTGGTGCGAATTGATCAACTCAAGGCTCAGGCTCAGAAATGAAAGGAAACAGGAAGTTCCCAGAACTCCTTTCAAGGACACAGTTTCTAGTGATTCAACTTCCTCCCATTAGGTCCTACCATCAAGGTTCTACAATCTTCCAGTAGTTCCATAGACTGAGGACCGAGCCCATAAGCAATAATCACCAAAACCACAACTAGACAATATACCAAGACAGCATTGGTGTTTGTATTTGCTCAGACAGTATTGGAAGAACATCTAAGAAGCCAAATTGTTCATAGGTAAACATTACTACTACTTAGGCTACTACATGCTAATGTTTTACACTAAAATTTTTTGTGAGTTAAAGTAGAGAGATATTTTTTGCCCTTACTAGTAGATCATTAATCCCAAACTCCCTGAATTCAGTCTGTCTCGGGTTCTTATCTTGAGATGGATGGATGGCTGCTCTATACTCAAATCAGCGACAGATAAACATAGGAAGTGCTAAAATCTTGTAGGCTAGTGCAGAACAGGATTGGATGGTAGTCATGGGGACGAGACTACCCATACCCAGCCTTTCCATATCCTTTGACTCTAGGATCATGCAAACATAGTACTTACTTAAATCTACAAAAATATATAAATTACAATAAGTAATAAAGAGCAAGCTAGCTAAAATAAAAGGCATCAGTTTATACAACCCACATCTGTACATGCAAATTATATTGGCACAGAGAACAGGAAAGCTTGAGGAAAGACAAATCCTGTAGAGAAGCTTAAATACAGCAGAGAGAGCCTACAAAGATAACTGTGGGTCAGATGGGAAAGAACCAGTGTGTAGTTATCAATCAGTCTGGACTATTTCTGTAATGGAGGCAGGTTGATCCGAGCTGTTCTGCTTCAAATTAACAGAATTATTTTAAAAACCTTCATGCATTAGAAAAATAACTGAAACCTGGAGAGAGATAGGGAGAGTAGAAAAATATGGAGTAGAAAGTTAAAGGTTCCCCAAAGAGAGGTAATGGCAGGGGAATCAGTTACGGTCAAAAATACGGTTTATAATTTCCTCAATCTTTTCTAATCTGCTTACTATTGCCTTCTGTAAGGCCTGGATCTCCTGTCCAGAATTATGCTCCAAGGCCTTCATGGAGGATTCCAAAACATGAAGTTTGTCCAGTAGAGTTAGTATCTCATCCTTGGATAGAATTTTCATGGCATGAATTGTGCCTTCTTGTATTGACAATCTGTCAGCCAATCTGTCATATCCTTTAGACAAAGTCCGATTTTCACATTCAGCAGTTTTAATTCTCTCTGATAATGTTTCAGACAGGGACTGAAGTTTACGATCCAAATCAGCTGTTCTCTCCTCCGCAGCAATGAATCTCTCCTTAATATCAGACTGTAGTTTTTCTAAATTTTGCTCATTTGACCGAGTCATATCAGACAAAGCCCTATTCCCTTCCTTGAGACCTTCAAACTCTTTCTTGGTGTCAGTCTGAATTGTTTTTGCAAATACCTTGACCGACTTAAAGTTGTCACTCAAAACAGTTGTGCCCTTTCTTAAGCATTCAACCTCTGTCCTAAGAATCCTGGTTTCATTCTGTAAGGACTTTATCATTTTTCTATTTTCAAACCATGTAAGGGAGAAACCAAATACGAGAAAAATTGCAAGCCCTATAAACATCCAAGTTATGGGAATATCATATGTATCCTGTAATATTTCTACCATAGTATAATTAAATAGACTGCAGAAGCTTTCAACGGTGATATGGTCAGACATTTTTTTTTTAATCAAAAGAAATTTTACCTGTAATGACCGTTCCCTGCCAGTAGGTGGTGAGGGCAGTAACCGCTCGGCCAAACCGAGTCTGCAGTACCGGCGGAGCTCGAAAGCTGGGACTCCAGCAGTAACCGCTAGTCTCCGGCAGGTCAGGGCCCAGGCCGAACTCAGCCGGGACTGGTGCTGCCTGAGGGGTTAGCGAGCTCGGACTGAGTCACCCGCACACACACGTCCTTTGCTCCGTACAAGTGGGGCTGGGACAGGCTAGTCTGGGAAACTGCTCTGAAGCAATCAAGAGCCCAAGGCCGAATCCCTGCCACGCAGTGTGGGAACTGGAGCTGAAGGCTCCCAAATGCCCGAGTTGGACGCCAAATGAAGGTGCGTGGTTGATCGGCAGTTATGATTCACCAGACAAGCTTTAATATATATAATTCAGTTTTAATAAAGGAAAGGAAAGGGAACTTACAAATCCAAGGTTCCAGCGAGGAGGGCAGGAAAACAAAGAGCAGGCGGGCCACAGGCCTGCAAGATTTTATAAGTCAATATTAGCCTAAGGGGGACACGCCTTTAGACCAAGGGGGACACGCCTTACAAAACAAGGTTTTTGGCTAGGCTTCCCCTTCACTTACTGAGTTGATGTTCCATAGCTTGGTCAGCTTGATGTGTTACACAGCCCAAGACTACCTGACCAAGGATGGCATTGCCTACAGTGGGATAGACCCTCCCAAATTAATATTAGTCCAGTAGTAAATGACCACCCACACACACATTCCCATAGGCCAGTGTGATAGAGGCCATTCCTCAACTGATTTGATTGTTCCCTCTTCCCAGGTGATTCTAGTTTTTGCCAAGTTGACAGAAACTAACCAGCCTACTGTCTTAAGGGAATTATCATTCATTCAAGTATCAAGCCCACAAGCCAGGGAAGCATCCTAATCAAAATGCTAGTGCCTTTTTAAAATTTAGCTTTTATGAAATCCCCACAGCCATTTCATCAACAAAAGCAGCCACCCGTACCTTACATCGGTTTACTTCTTTCTCTCTGTACTGTCAACCACCAGTCCAAACTGCCAGGATCTATCGTTCTCCTAAATAACAAAGGTTTGATGGCTACTCCAATTATCTTCCATAATGTAAAAAAAAATCTATTGGATGGAATTGTTTAGACCATCATGAAGGAAGTAAAAGAAAATCTTATATTAGTTTCTAAAATCCCTCTACAAAAGATGGTAATTACTTAAATACGCGACAAGAACGTGTATGCGCATCACATTGTTATCATTAATCATTAATAGTCACCATCCCCTGGTTGGGCACATTCTATATCACCATTAACCGTCAGTGCCTCCTATCTGGTTGGATACATAGGTGGAAGAGCAGTAGAATACGTGTACACCCATCTTACACCTGCTTTGCATCTGTGTTTCCAAAACTGGGGCTCCTCGTCTGAATTTTCTCAGTCAATTTCTTCCAAATGACCCTGGGGTCATCTGAAAGCCTGGGGAAGCCCCGATGGGCATCTCCAACACGGGTGAGAAAGTCTGTGGTATGAAGGTGTACGTCTATTTTCTCTTGGAGCAGAAGCGACTCCAGCAGAGTCTTCCTGCGCTTCAGGAAGTCAGACTGAGCCAGCTCTGCCCTTTTGCTGTTGCAACTGGGACACTGCGAAGAAACATGCTGCTTTACCGCCCCTATGTGCGCTAGAGTCACCCTCGTGTTGTTCAAATAGATTCTGCTCAGCAGTTCGTCAGGAACGGTGCAATTGGAAGCGTCTACCTCTGAAGTCTCTGCAATCCGTCTGAGCGGCATCCTTTTGTGCCTGGGGCTTTTCTTTGCTCTTGAATCCTCTCTCTGGTGGATCAGGTTTACTTTAACAGAGCAAAAAGACTGGAGGGCATTCAGTTCTTCGGCGGATTCCCCAGGAGTTTCTGTTGGTCGTCTACTGTCGGGTTGATATCTTTCGGAATTAATTCCTTTGCCCTTGATGTGGTTGAGCCACTTTTCACTCAGCCTATGTTCCTCCTTCTGTAAGAAAGAACGTTCTGGCAGCTCGTCTTGTTCTTCTGAACTCGTAGTCAGCTTCCCACTCTCCAGTGAGCTCTCAGAGTTGTAGGAACAGGATTGCTCTTCCCCGGAGGAGCTGAGGGAACCAGAACTCACTACCTCATCAGTATAGGACCTGAGGATCTCTTCGGAAAGCTGAGTAGCGCAGACGTCCGTCTGGGCCGGGTCTCCTTGCTCTTCTGAGTCCCCCGGCTCTTGAGTAGATGGCCATCCCATTGCCTCGGACTCTGTTCGTCATCTGCTTTGTTCTGGTCAGAAATGGGCCTGGAATCAATAAAGATGAGCCCACAGGGCAAAATCTTAGATGTCTTTGGGCGCCGCCGGTCAAGACTTCCGGGTACGCCTTTTCTGGTTGCCGTGGCAACGCGCGCCAGTCATGCGCAGTAGTCTCTGTTGGCTTGCCCTCCCCCCCCCCTCTCTTCCCGCTCTTGCCAGGGCCGGCTCAACAGCCCTTTTATTCAGCTCCTTGGCTGCTCGGAATGCTGTTTAGAACACTGTGATTCAAGGGAAAAGACCTCAAACGCCTTTCCCTCCAGATCAGACCGGGCTATGCACACACGTGAGTTCCATAGAGACAGACAGGTGGTCTGTGACAAACGAAATAGTGCGGCTTGCCTCAAGGAAGATAGTTTTCGCTCGAGTATGCAACAAAATCATTCCTGTTTTAGAGCCAAGGGAGAAGCTGTTCGCATGCATGCCTTAGGATGAAAACAGAAGTACGGGTATAAAGGTATAAAAATACATGCATACATGTACGGTAGGGCCCATGCGCAGTTACTCCAGGATTCCGAAGACTTTGCAGTTTCCCCAAACCGCGACAGTTTTAGGTGTTGTCCCCTCCACCTGCCAGGTCAGCGACCTCCTCTCTGTGTGCCTTGCTACATTATTATTACTCCTTTAAGTCACGTTTCCAAAGGAAGGGCTTCCCAGTTCTTTTCTGGGTCCTGTGCAGCTGAGTTTTTGGAGTTGAAGGGCGCAGACACAACAGCTCAAGAATTCACTGGTAGCGTGCATAAGGACTGGTGTAGGATATCGATTTTTGCAGGGGCAGTGGGTTTTGTGGCACACATAATTCTAGTTTAAGAGAGTCCAGGTACCCTCCTCTGCAATCTTCAAACATAGGTAGGCCCTTTACCCATGTTACATTCCTTAATTCAGGCCTGGAATATTAAGGCCCATGCTGGCAAGCTTGATGATAAGCCTGGGACCTATACACACCCCTGTCTTGTTTAGAAATGCTTTAACATTTGTAAACAAGGAGTCAAATGATCTGTGTCATTTTACAAAATTATCCTATAAAATATTACTGCAAAATTTTGATAGTGTAAATAGATAAATAACTAGACTTTCAGATAAACATATAAAATAATAAAAGCTCTCCAACAAAAACTGTTAAGTTTCCCGTCTATGTTGGTTTAATATTTCCAGTGCATCATTTACTCTTCCCAGATTTATATTTTTAAAACTAAGATTAAGGGCTTGGAGTCTTGCCCAGTAGAACACTACCCTCATATGCATCCCTACATCCACTGTTCAGCATCAGAGAGAATACAAATAATTTTAAGTAAAATTCTGAAAATGTAGCAGGTTTTTATTTTTGCATCATTCTTAAATACATGATACTGAATTTTAAAGTAAATATTTAGAAACAAATTTGCTTTCCTGTTACTGTTATACCTTAAACTAACAAAGAAAATGTTGAGCCTAGGCATTTTGAATGTCCCAGTCTTCTTTTATTTTTTATGAGATAACAACAATACATAATTAATAATTTGACTGAACTTCCTAATTTTACTTTTTTTGCTTTCCTTCAGTTAAAAAAAAAACAGAAACCACCATCACATTGAAGTTGGACATGTTAAATCAATGACTGTCTCAGTCTTAAGAAAAATTGAAAATAATTTTAATTCTCTTTTTCAAAAAAAAAATCAATGAAATAAGGGTTTTTTAGGACTGTTTTCTTCTAAGTGCTTTCAGGAAGGATCTGTCCCAAGACTCTCTTTTTTATTTGTAGATAGCCATTTTTATGACCACATTGTATTCTTTCCCTACACATGGCTGTATGTCCAAATTCCTCTTTTTAGCCATATGAGACTAAGGCACAACCTCCTGACCTCATTTTAACTTGATTATCTCTGTAAAGACCCTGGCTCCAAATAAGGTCACATTCTGAATTCTGAGTTGCTGGAGATCAAGACTGAAATGTGAGAATTTGGGTTGTATGGAAACCAGATTAAAACATAATTAGGCAGTGTACTTTTGAGGTAGATATTTAGAATAAAAATTGTTAGCAACTTGTATCCTGAGAGGCGTGAGAACTGTTAAATATAGGGACTTACTTGTGAATTAAGATATCTTCTGGGTGAGTCTGTAGCTCATAAGAGAGCCAAATATGTACGAAGCACTGAGTTCAATCCTCAAAACTCAAACTAAGTAATAAATAAATAGGGTCACGGGAGCTTTTGGAGAAGACTCTATCATAAATTTTATTGGCTAGCCCCCAGAGTGGTTACTAGTCTTTCATGATTCAAGTAAGAAATTGTGTTAAGAAAACATTGCTCTCATGGGAAAACACATAAAAGTAAAAATATCTCGCAGTGCTTTTCAGATATCTTGATTGATGTATTTCAGAAAATTTAATTATCTTAGGCATTAAAGCAATAATTTCCCATTGTTCTACCCGATTATCAGATAATTTTTTGAAAAAGTTTTTTGAAAGTAATATTTCCATAAGTAGAGGCAACAAAACAATTTAGCAGGAAATACCGGTTAAGCACGAGTTTGAATTGTGTGACCATTCTTACTACTTTGCTTTAGTAATTCTAGGGGTGCAATCTAAGGTGAATCTGTTCTGTGACGCATAAAGTCCTGTCTTCCTCAGCTCCACTCCCTTGTGCATAAAGTCCAGAATGATCCTCAGCATCCTGTGTGATGTTAAAGGCAATCAGACCCCCAAGATGTCACAATACTATTGAAGACTGACCTTCAAATCTAGGAAGTAATATATGCAAGAATCTTAATATAATGCATTTCCCTTCCAAACACAAAGGACGTATACAGTGAATTCAGAAATGGTGTTTTGAATCTGAATTTCAGTGATATACTTTTCTATTCTGGAGAACTATGGGAATGATGGACTTGGACTTCACAGTGGTTTTCCTGAAAACTATTATGCAAAATTACTTTTCTACCACTCAGTGTCTTGCAAAAGCATTTTGCTGTAATTTTCTACTTACAAAGCAAGCCTTCACAGCCAAATGAATATTCATATGATTGCATAGGGTTGAGTAACATTGAAATTGCAAATAATTTCATTCAAGGGCCACTCTTTCCATAAAATCATTTTATTAAAGTGTTCGCAGTAATCATGAAAACATACCCTCCCTCTGAAAGGACATATAATGTAATATATTGAGCTCACAGGCGAAAGTTATTTTATCTCCTTTTTTAGATAGGAATTTTCCAAAAACAAACTATATCACCGAAGAATGTAAGGCTGTTTCTCTAGTGCCTGCTATGCTTAACGTGAAAGCTGTCAACCCAACAGGCCGAAACAGAGCGAGATTATGAGAGCGAAGTGAATAGCTCATTCTTCGCGGCCATGCCCCTGCTGCATGCCGCCATGTGGTACAAGCCTGAGGTATGCACTGTGATAGCTAATAAAGCGCTTCCTTTATATCACACTGGCCAGAGCTCTGATTTGAAGCTTGTATATTATGCTGCTGAGATCTCACAATAGCGGCCTTTGTTCTCACTCGCAGAGGCTGCTTCTTGTCTTTTCCCCTGGCCCCATTTCATGCACCAAAACAAACTTGCTAGAGCCTTTATTTACTAAGAAGTGCAGACCTAAGTCATGAAACCCATGCCTGTGTCTCTGTCCGCTTGCTTTTGCTTCGTCTGCACCTTTCTCATGACAGTGTCCTCCCAAATACCAAACACTTGTCATTTTGTGGCCATTTGGAGATAACAGGCTTGGGGTAAAAGCCATGGCCCTCCCAACATCACTCTTCTGTGACAGTGTAATGTCGTTAGCAATATAATAACAAGCCGTAGGAAGAAAGGTCACCCAGGATGAAGAGAAGGACATCCAACGGATCAGAATTCACACACGGCATGATCTTAAATGAAATTAAGAAGCGATGAATACCACCCATATGTTATTTTGTTTTTCGTGTTAGTCTCCTTCTCTTGTGGCCTTTGGGTCCTCCTTTCTTCAGCGATCATTAGATTGTGTGACTAAAGCATCTTTTGCATGCTTTGAAGAAATGACTTAAAGAACTATCAGTAGCTGTTATCGGAGAGATCTAAAAAGCACGAGTGTTGGCTAACCTAGAAACTAATTGAGAGCAGTTAAATGAGAGCTCCCTGGAACCTGTGGTTCCAAAAGGAAAGAATTATAATCCACTTCTTCACTCATGCTGACTTATATCGAATCCCATAATGCAACAGAGGCAGCAGCAACATGCAACAGGAGAGGCCGAGTACTGAGACAGCAAAGCCTGCAGCCTGCTTCCCACAAATGCCGTGGCTGCCGCAACCATCACTGCCATCGCAATTCCACAGTAACCTTGAATAGAGAACCTGAACGAAGGGCTGTGGCTCTCAACCTATGGGTGGTGACTGATGGAGAAGTGTCTATGTGTTACTTTCATTGGTTAATAAAGAAACTGCCTCGGCCCTTTAATAGGACAGAAAATTAGGTAGGTGGAGTAAACAGAACAGAATGCTGGGTAGAAGGCAGGGAGGCAGACGCTTCAGGCAGTAGCCATAGTGAGTCGCCATGCCTCTCCTCTCCGAGATGGACGCAGGTTAAGATCTCTCCTGGTAAGTGACCACCTCGTGGTGCTACAGGTGACCCCTTTGGGGGTCACATATGGGATATCCTACATATCAAATATTTAAGTTACAATTCGTAAACAGCAAAGTTACAGTTATGAAGTAGCAATGAAACACTTTTATGGTCATCGTAATATGAGGAACTGTATTAAAGGGTCACAGCATTACGAAGGCTGAGAATCACTGGCATAGGGCTTTCCTCACTTGAGGTCAATTAGAGCTAATAGGCTTGGAGTAGTTGAAGTCCTAACTATATCTTGTTGGACTGAGGCTGGAAACAATCTGAAACAGACAGCAGAGCACTTCAACAGAAATCTTCTCACTGTTCTAGTAACTGAGCAATTCATGGTCAAGGTTGCAGAAGAATCAGTACAGTGAGACCCCACTTCGTGCTTCTGAAGCTGGATTTTCACACAGTGTCTTCATAGACAGCTCTCCGGGACCTTTGGCATAATGACACTAACCAAATAATTAAGTCTTTGACTCTACTTTCTTTCACATAATAGTAGACGTTTCAATCTCTGAAAGTTTGGTTAATATCCACTTTCAGGCCAGAGTATACTGGCTGCTTCATTGTGAGTTATAGATTCTTTAAAATTGTTTTGCCTTTCTGATTTCTAAGTTTCACATTTATCTTCTACCTAGCCTACATACTCAAACCAAAGTATTAGCAAAACTACATGTGTAAAAATGTAGTTGGTGAACAGTCACCAACTACAAACATAAAAGTTACGTTCTCAGTTTAAGAATATGTGAATTATATTTAAGAATATATAAAATATAGTTATATATACTTATAAAATTATAGTATTTGATTAGAGAAAATGTTATTTGTGAATAGAGCTATATTTTATATTATAGTCGTATATTTGAAACAGCATCATAGTGTGCTCATTACTGTAAACATAAAAAAATAAATGACAACATCTATGTATTTGCATCTTATCTATCATATTTTCAATAGGAGTTGAGTTACTTCTTTTTATTCCATATTAGGGTTTTTTGAAAACCCTACAACAGTGAATTCAAATGAAAATGTATCTGAAGTATGATTAGTGCTTTCTTCCATATTCCTTTCCTAAATTTGTTGAGTGACTCAGAAGATATAAAATCTAAAAGTTATTTTTGGATTGGAATATATTAAATTAAATACACATCTGGGAGCTGAAGAGATGGCTCAGCTTCTGAGAGTGCTTGCTATTATTCCAAAGGATGTCAGATTGTGTCCAACCACCCTTGTGGGGTGGTGCACAAGTGACAATATTTAATCTCCAGAGGATCTGACACCCTTTTCTGGCCTCTGAAGACACCTTCACATACATGCATACATACATGTACATACACAAACACACAAACACATACACACACTTAAAGTGAGAGAGAAAAACGTATACACACATGTGTGTAGGCAGAGACTGCTCATTTATTTCTCAGCTGCCCAGACCTGAATAATCCACTAGCTCTTACATCTTAATTTAACTCATTTTTATTATTCTGTGTATCACCAGGAGGTTGTGGTTTACCGGGTAAAGTTTCTGTGTCTGTCTGCTTTAACAGCTACATTGCATCTCCTTGACTCTGCCTCCCCGCCTCTCTCTATATCTATCTGTCTGTCTGTCTGTCTATCTCTCTCTCTCTCTCTCTCTGTGTGTGTGTGTGTGTGTGTGTGTGTGTGTATATATATATATATATATATATATATTAATGTTCAGATTTCCTGCCTGACTTACTCTGCAAAGCCACTGGCTGAAACAGCTTCTTTATTAACCAATGGCAATAAAACATATTCACAGCATACATAGGGAAATCCCACATCACACGTGCACACACACACACACACAGTAAATAAAAATAAGGTCTTTAAAAACATGTTTTTTCAATTTTTAAAACATTGCATGTGGGACATAATTTATTCTACATTGTTTCACCTGAATGATATAAAATAGCTGACTATTTTAGAAGAAACATACATTTTAAATCTCCTAAGCACATCTGAAAAAAATGATTAGTTTAAATAAAAACAAATTCTATGTAATGCAGTTTGGTCACTATATTGATCATATGATGTTTGAGTTCCAATTTCCCATTTCATTGGACACTGAGTATGCTATTTTCTCAGTGATTTGGTGTCTTCCCAGGTCCCCATGTACCACAATGTACTATTATGGCATGTTGACCATGAAGATCATGTTGTAAGACACTCAAACTGAAATAATATCAAAAGAGTATTATACTTTGATTTAATAACACTTTATTTTCTATAAAAGAGAATAAATATTAGAACCTTCAACTTATAGAAATTGATTCCCTTTACTTTTTCTTATGTGTGATAAACAAATAGCAATATAATATAATATATATGTTATATACACTCAAGAATTATTAGATAATAAAAGAAACCAGGCAATAACAGAAGTGTAGTCAAAATGCCCTGGTTATGAGTATATAGCAAAGCTCAAACACACCAACAAGCTGAGGTGACTCAATCCTGGGAGCCATCCCTGAATCCTCCTCTTCTCTCCACACCTACAGTTAGCCAATTGCAAAAATACCTTAAAATATACACTTCCCCAGACTGACTGGCTCTCCTTAGATCTTTCTAGGATAGGTCACCTCCACCTTCCACAGAATGACACACCTCCCAACCTCACTGTTTCTATGTCCTGTTTTCTTTTTTCCATTCAACTCCTTTCAGGACCCCTGTTTGTCATGCATCCACAGCATTCACATAGCGATGACCACATCATAAAAATGCTTAGTTTGGAAACACAGTGGTAACGTTAATCATAACTGGTATGGTGCATTCCCTGTGTATACCGGTGGTGGGAAAAAACTTTCTTCTCTCCTACTAAATTATGTGGATTTTAACTAACATACCGGAGTTCTAACAGTATTGAAATTAATAAATTGACCAACTGACTCAGTAGTGTCTGTCAGCGTTCCTCTGGGACATCAGGTGTTTGTCCCCCATTTTTGTGAGTCCTATCATAGTGAGACAGGTCCTTAGAAGGAGCTGACCAGATGGGCTCATTCAGAAACATCCCTCTACATCTGCATTGGATTGGTGAGAGAAATGTGTCAGTTGGTACATCTCAGTGGACTTGGTTCCACCCCTCAGAAGGAAACTATAAAAGGCAGGCATAGTATAGGAGGTCTCAGAAGAGTTGGTGATCATCAAGACCTTGCCTCCTGTGAAATTTGAGTTTTTCTGTGCATTAGAATAAATTTTAAAATGCCAATGGCTGGGTGACATTGAAAACCATCTAGCATGTACCCAAACCAGTATTCATCAAAATATGAGTTGGACCTAGGCATCACTATTTTTTAGGATAGTGACTACAGAGGACTAAAGGACCTGAACGCAGCAGGGTGCTCCCTCCATGACCACGGATTTGGCACAAACCATGCCCAAACAAGAGCCTATGTTTTACAGAGAGAGCCTTTTTCAATTGGGGAAGAAAATAAATGTGACTGATGAATTCTGACTCAGGCCGACAACAGCAGCACATGACCTTGCATGGGTGATTTTCAAGAGAGAAAAGGGAGAGGTCTGTGTTAGAATAGCCCAGAATTTTGTGGTATATTTGGATTGAGCATGTTGATTAGGGTAGTCAAAAGGGGGCTTTTTGATTGCTGGACTTGAATACTTTGACAACTGGACCTTGGTCTTAGAAATGAGTTTGGCATAAGAAAGTGTCCAGTGGTCTACAGAGTGAGTTCCAGGACAGCCAGGACTGTTTCAAGGAAAAACCTTGTCTGCGGGGGCGGGGGGGAGGGATGGGGTGGGGGAGCATCCAAATAAGGGAATAGACTTTGGTGGCTAGTTTTAGGGATGTAATCTAGTTTACATGGAGAGGGAAGGAGGGAAGAGAAAGGCCTGCCTGCACTATCTTTGCCATGCCTACCATTCCTGAGCCTTCTAGAGCCCTTCAGAGGACAACCAAGGTAGAGATTCTGCACCAAGGGGACCTTGTTCCCAGGACTCAAGGGATCATCCAATTACCTGAGATGAAATCGTATTTTTTAAGGGGATGGAATCACAGAGCCAGAGGAACTAAACTAAAATCCAGAGCATGAAGCTTATCCGTGGATGACTCCCGAGGAGATTGAAAGTTGGGAAGCATTATTTTAGAACATGAGAGAGCCCCCATCATACATCATATATTGCCCTAATCCTACATATCATCTGTCTCCTTTCTCTTTCTTTAGGCACTGTCCCCTGCCTGCGTCTGTACCTCTGCATATCACAGCCAGTCACCTGGTAGGCCACTCACTTCTCTTGTAAATTGTTTTTTAATAATTTAGTTATAGCTTTAACATAATAAAATGTTTTATTATGCTGAAAAATCATATTAAGTGTTCAGGGGGAAAATGTACTAATACTTATACGCTAGCCAGCAATACATAACAAAATAATCTCTAGTAATCATTGGGTCTTTCCTTATTTAGCAAACAAAAACAAGAAAGTAGCAAGCCGATCTGAGCATAAAGGCTTTTGCCCCAAACATGAGACCCTAAGTTCAATTCTTGGAAACTGCATGGTGTAAGGAGCAAATTGGCACCTTCAAATTGTCCTCTGACCCCCTCATTCATGCCGTGGATTTCACATGCTGTCTACCTAATCCCAACAGTACCCATACATACATAAATAAATGTATTTATTACTGTTCTATTTCTGTGAAGAAATATCCATGAATAAGGCATTTAATTGGGGGCTTGCTTGCAGTTTCAGAAGGTAAGTCTGGTCCAGTAGCTAACAGCTTACATCCTAATCCTCATGCGGGAGGCATTAAAAGCAAGACTGGACCTGGTGTTGACTTCTGAAACTCCCAGCACATATCCAGCGACATAACTTCTCCAACAGGGCTGCACCTCCTAATTCTTATAATACAGTTATGACCAAACACTCAAATATATGTGTTTATGGAGGATTTTCTGATTTTAACTACCACAGTAAAATATATATATATATATATATATATATATAGCCTGTCATAAATGCTAAAATTAAAGCTACCCGCTTATTAGTACCCAATTTTGCTCCATTCCATTTCTTTCCAAATAAGTTTATGTCCCAAAGCTGGCATATATTTATTTTCCTTATATTTCCCCTGTGTGTATTACTATGGCATATAATAAAGATGCTTCCGCATGGAGTTTATATTCTAATGCATGGAAAATGAGCATGATAAATAAATGAAATTAGAGACTGTTAGGTAGCAAAGACTTCTGGAGAGCTCTGAGTAGTCTCATAATTTTAAGTATAGGGCTCAGAGAGGACCCCTCAAAGGACATCGAGGAGAAGAGTTAAAGAAGAGGAGCAGAATGTTCCTCCGCTGGCAGTGTGAAAGGCGTATACAAAGAGCAAGGAGAGGCTCTGCGGCCTGAAAGAGATGAAAAGAAATGGAGATTGTCAGTAGACAGTTGGTGAGAACCCCAAATCATACAGGACCTTGTGGGTGGCTGTAAACCTTTTAGATTTTACTTTGAAGAACATTTTTTAAAAACAATGTTTAAGACATTTGAGCAGCATTCTGATAGGCTGCCTCTGACTGTTGTGGCTGGATTCCTGTCAGGAATGGTAAAGAAGATTCCAGGCTAAGGCACAAAGAAGAGGACAGAGTTCAAGAAAGAGTTAATAAGTACCTTCAATCATAACGGTAGTAGCAAGAGTGACGGGAAATGGTTCCATTTTCCATTTTGAAATTAAAAGATTTCTTGGTAGGATTAGGAATGAGATAGGAAAACATGAAGAGTTGGAAATAAGAAGCCAGGAGAAATGAGTCTCCATTCATAGAACTAGAAAATATTCCAAAAGCAAAAACAAAAACAAAAAAAACACCCAAATCACTAGAAATGCAAAATGGAGACTACACCTCTGAAATGCCATTGAGACACCTGAATGACAAGTAGATCTGCCAATGGGTGATCTGCAGATCCAAAGTGGGGTCTGTAGGACAATGTAGACTTTCGAAGTCATGAGCCGCCAGCTGGTGCACCAAGCCACTGAACAGGAAACATTTGTTGGAGCATTTTGGGGATATGAGAAGCAAGGAAGTCCTGAATAACACCAAGGGATGGAATGTGAGGAAGAACCATCCAAGGAGGCTGGAGAGATGGATCAAAGGAAAAATCATGACAGCTATGATTACTGGTGTCCTAGAAGCCCAGAGGAGAATGGAGAAGAAATTGGTGGAGCAGAGGAAATCCCACAAGGTATGATTCAGATGAAAAATGGCCACCAATGACCAGTAAGATGGCTCTGCAGGTTAAAACACTTACACCGGAAGCCTGCTTACCTGAGCTCCATCCAGAGTCCGTAAAGCTGGGAAGAAGAGACTCACCGAGTTTTCCTCTGGTCCCCACAGGTGAACTCGGGTCTTCTGAAAGAGCATTAAGTGCCCATAACCTAAAAGCCACCTCGCTACCCCCTGTAAAATTTGCAGTTCTAATCTAATTATAAACCAGCTGGTCAAATCCAATAGACAGGTCAAGACGCTCTTTTTCCAGCAGTCTCAGATTTGAATTATAATTTTTGCTCACATAGCTATCAAGAGAGGCAGGTCTGTTCACAGGTACATGTGCTGCCTGCGAGGGTTTTCACTGTGGTAAAATAAGATGTCACAATCCTCAATTGTTCCCTAAGGAGGCTTTCTTCTCGTTGTTCTCAAGGACCATCTCACGCCTTCTTCAGCACCCTAGAAATTATATGCATTGTTTTCACCATTCATTTTAAAACTTAAATCACTCATAAATATCTCAAGGAAAACACACACACACAAAAAAATCTGCTTCTGGGTCCATTCCTGTATATTGCTGTCATTGGGATAATGGATTGTCTGTCTTTTATATAGCCTTAAAGGAGGAAGATGTGTTTCTCTAAACTTAGTATCTTCCTAGTCCATCATTAACACCATAATTACTTCCTAAATGGCTGTCATTGTTCGTCTCTTCACAGATATTTGTGAGGCAAGCCAAATAATCATTTTTGAAAACAATAGAAAACTTAAAAAATGAAAACAAGGATAATGCATTGTTAGCCTGTCTCTTTAAGTGCCGGGATTTTATGTGATCCCAGAAAAGCCAAATGCATTAGATCCCTGAGCCGCCTTTGTCTATTTTGGCAGTAACACTACTAGGGTTCTTTGGGAGACTGGCTTAGAAAGCCCTTCCATTCTTGAAACCACGAAGGCCTATTCCAATCAACCTGTTCCTTTCCAGATGTTTTTCTACCACATCCTTTAACATGGTTTAAAAACCTAATTCCTCTGCTGCTCAACACATCAACTGTTCGGGGATGAGTTGTGTCACATGCATGAGCTCTATGTATTAGGCACAGAGCACAGCTTCTGTGTGACTTCACTGGGCTAGTTCATGGGAATATAGACGCACAGATGGTGGAATAGGAGCTGTAGGGTTGAAGAAATTAAATATGCTTACCTCATCCTCTGCTTTATAGAGTGTGCTGAAACGATTTTCAACTGACATGGAATGGCTTTCTAATAGTTTGTAATTTTTCATGGGGCGATGAGCTCCTAAAGATAAAGACTTGGAATTTATAAGTAACGAGTGTTTTGTAGCATAGTAAACTTACCTGCCCTTCACTGTTGACTTCAGCCACTCACAAACTCCACCTCGCTCTGCTTCATTATTCAAATGTGGATGCTGCCTTTAGCTACCTGAGAAACCTGACTTAAACTAGTTTCTCTTTAGGATACTGTTTCTTTCTTGTGCTTTTTCTGGTGTTTTCTGCCAACCCTGAAGAGAGAAGAGATTTCATAGGTGGAGTCCCATTTCCTGACTGTTCATTTAGTTCATCAACTATAAGTAGAAGGAAAGGGCAAAAGTTGAAATTAAGATAAAGTCCTTACGCTTTATAAGTTGTGGGGGAGGGATATATAACAGAGATCAATCTTGTGCCTCTAATTCAGTAATCGTAATTCTGTACCCACTGAATCTATGCCCATGCTTTCCTAGAGCCTATTGTTTTTTAAAAAGAGAGTTTCTGCTGGTAGAAATATGGGGTATTTCCTACGTCTCATCAAAGAATTCACTGGTGATAAAATGAACTCTAACAGACTATATTATGTAGCTTTACCAACAATTTCCCTGGTTATTAATAAATTGCTCTATATGTTTTCTTATGCTGTCAAATGGTGGCATGTTCTGAAGACATAATTATTAATAAAGCCACAGTTTGCAAATTTCATATGTGCAGAGCAGGATAATCAGATCCCCTAAAACCTCCACTATAAATTTCTATTGCAAACCTCTTTTGAAATAAGTAATAATTTTCATGCATCATTTTATTCTTGTAATGAAGATAAATACTTCACAATATTAATTAAGCATATACTATGTGCCAGGCAATGGGAGTATGAATCAACTTGGGTTTAACTGGGAGTTTTTTTTTTCTTTACTTAGAAGTAAGCACTCTGACTTCACTGTCTTGACAGATTGTTAAAGTCGGTTCAATACCTATGATCTAGAATCTAGAATGAAGGATAGATATCAGAAAGAAATCATTAATTTTAGCAATCCTAGTATTTCACAGGAATTACTAAGGAAGATCTGTGAAAATGCCTTCAATGTTCTTTCTTTTATTGTCCTGAAGATATGATTGATACACCACACAGCTTTAAGGCTTTTCTAAAATCTGCTTGACACTTGTATTTCAATGTTCCATAACCATAGCCTGTCAAATTGCTGTCTGCTTTTCACTCTTGAAGCTATTTCATTTACTCAACTTAATACTGAATGTATAGCCTACACTGTGGAATGACAGATACAGAAATACTATTAGTGAAGGTTCTGAATGTTAAAATGTTCATTATGAGGTAGGTACGACAGTGCACTCTTAGAATCCCAACTCAAACAGGTTTTATAATCAAATGTTTTCCAACTGATACTTACATGCCAGGAAGTGTCAGTAGGAAAACATTAAAATTTTATGTTAATGAAGCCATTATAGAGAAGAACATACTATCTAGACAGTAATAATCTTTCATGTGAGCCAGAGTGTTTCAGACAGCGTTCATGGGTTTGGAGAGCATGATGGCATGGCCAACACAATGTTGTGTGTTCACAACCAAAGTGAAGTCAAGTCACATGATCTTACACTGACAAGCACTACCAGAAACTCTTCAGAATCCTTACACATTTGGTTTCAAATTAGTACTGGTTCATTGAATACTCTGAAAATGTTACTGTTCTCAAATTTTCACAACTATATTCAGCCATGTGGCATCAAATTGAATAGCAACCTGAAGTTTCAGAAATTGGAAGCTAGCATATTAAAGTGTAGGATGGTGTGGGAGAGACAGATTAAACCTTAAAAACTAGGATGAACAATAATAAATATTTGTGTTAAACAAAGATATAGATGAAAGATAGATTGATAGATAATAGATAATCAATAGGCAGATGTATTGATTGATAGATTGATATGTATAGATAGGTAGTGTAATAGATTGATGCATATAAATAAATAGATAGATGACAGAAGATAGATAGATGATATAGATAGATGGATGGATAGATAGATAGATAGATGACATGTTAGGCAGACAACTAATAAGTAGATAAATGATAATGATAAATAAACACATAATAATTCCTCACAATAAATACTTTCTTTTAAATACCTTGGAATTTTGAACATATTCTGATAACTACTCAGATTTTATAAGATCTTTTTAGATTAATCAATGTTAAACCATGAGCTACTTTAGAAAAACTTAAAGACTTAACATTTGGACAAAGTCTTGGAAACGATGAAATCTCATCCAGAAAAGGAGAGACATTTTAAGAGCGCAAAGGTGTAAAACGGAAGAGATAGGAAAGTGTTTGGGGAAATGGCAAGTGCTTCAAAGTGACTTGGTGGAGCATCTGCCAAGGGAGGAAGGAGCCAGGAAAGAAGAGGGCTCAGACATGCAGTGGGCTGAGACACAAGACCTCTGCCTGGGTCTTAAGATTTGGTACTTAGCCACAGTGGCAAGCAATAAGATACATGTTGCTTCCCAAGCTTGGTTTGTAAAGCTTTTGAACTCAGGTTGCATGTCCACCCCTGGCTGCCAGGAGAGAAAATCCAAAAATCGTCACAGCGCCACGGAGGCACAGTGGTCTCTCGCACAGTGCTCCCACAGTGCTCCCACAGTGCTCTCCTCACAGTGCTCTCCTCACAGTGCTCTCCTCACAGTGCTCTCCTCACAGTGCTCTCCACACAGTGCTCTCACAATGCTCTCCCCACAGTGCTCTCCCCACAGTGCTCTCCTCACAGGGCTCTCCTCACAGGGCTCTCCTCACAGTGCTCTCCTCACAGTGCTCTCCCCACAGTGCTCTCCTCACAGTGCTCTCACAATGCTCTCCCCACAGTGCTCTCCTCACAGTGCTCTCCCCACAGTGCTCTCACAGTGCTCTACCCACAGTGCTCTCCTCACAGTGCTCTCCTCACAGTGCTCTCCCCACAGTGCTCTCACAGTGCTCTACCCACAATGCTCTCCTCACAGTGCTCTCCTCACAGTGCTCTCCTCACAGTGCTCTCCCACAGTGATCTCACAGTGCCCTCAGAGTGTTCTCACAGTGCTTTGGGAGACAGAAACCACAAATCAGAGGAATCATTTCTCAGACTTGAGAAATGGTTTATAGAATTTGTTGTGATCCCAGGTTCTGCTGTCTCTAAGACAAAAGCATTCATGTGCCTCTTAAATAATTATAAAATATGGTTTGTGATGTAAGCAGATCCCTAAACTGTGAATTCATAGCAGGAGAACTCCTTTTATACAACCTGAAGGCTATGAGTTTGGAATTGTAATCATAAAGCTATTAAAATGTCTAGAGTCTTAAAATTATTAAGACTCTAGAATCGGGGACCTTGTGACAAATGTCAATGGGGTTACATCTCATTGTCAGGTAAAACTTTACAGTGATAATGTTGTTTAGGGGTGAGCACAAAGACACCTGTAACTATCTGTAACTAT